>NC_092521.1:143201104-144452354 GCF_037038585.1 Patagioenas fasciata
ATAGCCAGCAGACCTATATGTTGGTGACAGAAAAAAAATGGGAAAGAATATTGAACAGTAGAGGGGGGCAAAGCAGAACAAGGAGGAGATATTTTAGGGAGATACATGTGTATATATTACCACTTGAAAACTTCTTTTAATATGCTGAGTAAAACTGGTGTTCAGTAGTAGTACAAAAAGGTAAGTTAGGCATCCTTCAAAGGACACTGTGCATCTCATGTTACTATGAAGCAAAAAGAGAAAAAAAACATTATGATCAAAAGTCAAAGTGGACAAGTCTCTTTAGGATCTCTAAGTGCAAGGAATTGCACTCCTCCACCTCCTCCCCTTAATTTCTATGGGCCTTTTCATACTGATATATTTTGGAAAAAATGCTTAGTCTGAGCATAAACAAGCTTATGCTGTTTTTCTACAACATTTATACATGGCACTTATCCTTTCTGCACTCAGTCTGCATTCTGGCAACCAATCCTAGCAGGAAGTTTAGTGGTTCAGAATCTCAAAAGTGAGGCATTTATTTTTTTCTGCCTTCTTTCCCTAAAGCCTTTGCTCTATCAAAGCCTCTTATTGCAAGGAATGACTTGTGCTACGCTGCACTTCGAGAAGATCAACCTTCTGCCCACCTCCATTCTTTCACCTTTCCCCTCAAACTGTCTTGGTAGATGTAACCATTTGATTCAGCACTGAATGGCAGTCACTGACCATATAGCCTTGTCTTTTCCGTTTCATTTGTAGTGAGCTTTAAAAGTATAAACTTGAAATAAAATTTCTAACCCTCTGCAATTAATACCATTACTGAGATACACACTATTTCTCAGATTAAAACTACCTGTAATACTTTGTATCACAGAATATATGATTACCTGGTATTTTGATCATGCCTTCTATTTCAGTGATAAGTCAATAACAAGGTCCTCATGGATGCAATATCAGAAAGAAAATTAAGAACTTCTTGCTGAAGAAATGAGAAAGTTTGCTGGGAGATAACTCAGTAGGAATATCATCCTCAGGCCACAGAGGTGGGGAAGTTAAAGAAATTTTTTTGTAGGAATGAGTCATGGATTCTTCTCTAACTGATTCATCTGTAACACAAGAAGTTTTAAAGAGGACACATCTTCATGGAAGGCTCAATATTGGAGAAGAAAAATAGAGGCTCCAAAGGAGAACTAGATTTCTTAAATCAGTGTGCTAATCTTGGGCATGATTCAGAGAATGTTCAACTTTTTGCCTTCTGAGAACAGACCATAGCTTATCACAAAACAGAAAGTGTTTTTAAAGTAAGAATAATTGTTGCAGACTACACTGCCTTAAAATGTTCTAAAAGGAGAGATTCGCGTTAATTAGAAAACTGTTCCTGTCTCACGCACTGCTGCCTGTTCTGTGTTGCTTCTGGTGAAGGGAATTGATTTTGCATTTATTTATTTATTTATTTATTTATTTAATATACCTTTATATTTCAAAGTTCTGCAAAATTAAATGTATAAAGTAACAAGGTAATGGAAGCTATTTTCAAAAAAAAAGAAAAAAGCAGAAGTCTTAAACACTGGACTATGCCATAATTCTCTGTACATTTGAAAGCTGATTTTGTATATTTAACCAATGGCAAACAGTTGGAAATTACAGAGATGGTGCTAATTTTTATGTGCTTATTTCTTTATTTAACCCAGCCTGTACAAACAAATGCAGTGAAGTAAACACTGGAATCCTAAGTGAAGTCTTAAGTACTTTCAAACTTACTGAATGGAAAATAATATAGACCAAAGTCAGGAGTTCTGCAGAGAGCTGCACTAATGTAGATAGCTATGGTATAGTAGCAAAAAACCCCCACCAAAACAACCAACCCAACCAACCAACCAAACCCACACAAAAAACCTAAATCAAACAAGCAAAAAAACAAACCCCAAAAATATAGCCTTCTTCACAGTAAGTAGGTGTAGGAATTCTCCTTTTCCCTTGCTACTTCTTAGTTGAGCTAATCACGGCTCATAGTAAACCCACAGGGGAAAGCTAACTACTAAACACCTCCTGTGGCACAATCTTATCCTGCTGCACACACACTGGTCTTGCTCTGCATGGTTACAGAGTGGAGAACAGCACGAGAAAAGCTTCCACACCTCCCACATTGGGATGCTCTGTTTATACAGAGAAAACAAGCAGGAGGTCATCTCCCTGCCCCTTGACCACAGAGCCCATGGCTTTGCTTGACTGTACAAGGGGGAGCAGAGCTCCCGGTATTGTTCTCTTCTCTTTACCCATGCACACAGACAAGGGTTAGGTACATAGGGCCACGGAGGGAAAAGCAGACAACGAGGGGACGGGAGCAGAGCATTTTCTCCTGGGGAATTTGTTTTGAAAGGTCAAGCAGGCCTGACACATAGTGGTACAAATCTTCCAAAACATAGTCATGGATTCAGTCAGTCTTTCTAGAGCTCGTGTCTGGTGTGGGAGTGCTTGTGGGAACATTTTGCCCCTTGAAAAGAGCACAGTATAAATCCCTGGCAGACTGCTGCATAAGTCACAGCCATGTTACCAAGGACAAAAATGTAACCCCACTTATTTGACTAGATCCTCTTTCAGCCTAAGTCAGCGTTGCTTGACTCACTCTGCAACAGCTTAACTAGCACATCACCAGGGTATCTGCTGGGTTCCTGTGAGCCGAACTCCTCTGCTACAAAAATTGAACAGAAAACAGCCTTTCATTTCAGTGAATCAGGAACAGATCAGTCCTGGAGAAGGTTATGCTTCCAACATAAAAACTCACAGTTGTTTCATGGGTGCTGCTTTTACTTGGTCCTGAAGAAATTCACTGTCAGTTGCTCTAAGATCTTCTGGTCTAGCAGTCCTTTATTTCCTTTAAAAAAACACTTTAGTAAGTTTAACTCAAGAAGTGGTGTGGTAAAGAGAGGACTGGATATATTTTTTTGGATATAAACAGTACGATAGTAAAATAGTAAAAATAATCCTGATATATGTCATACACATTGTATGATAATATCTACCTAAGATACTACAAAGCAACGTAACAGTTCAAGCAGTAGCTGGAATAATGATAGACGGGTTGTAATTCTTAAGTTGCTTCACACCATTGTAAAAGTTGAAGTATTTCAACACTGTGTCTACTCTTTTCCCCGCTTACTTAACCTTACTTGCTTACACTTTTAGGTTTACATTTCATGGATCTAACAACTTCCAGAAATAGAGACTCCTTGTGTGAAGGACTACTTAGTGGTCATTAAGTTACTTGTTGCCAAATTCTCAAACAGTCACCTCAAAGGTTTCTGCGAGGTAAAATATATTTGGCATGCATAATTGGAAGAGACAACATAAACCATACATTGCATCCATTAAATAAACAATTAAAATATTATTGGTTTACAGAAGACTACATGGAAAAGTATGCAAGACTTTGCTGGCAGGCCTGGCTGGCTGGGTCATTGAAATAATTCTACTGTTTTGCTTCTGTCCTTCACTGGGAATCTTTATTTTAATGTAAAATGACTGCTGTTATTCTTGCAGATGAGAACTCACCCCAGCATATGGATGTTAGACACAAATGTCACAGTAACAGGCTTCTTTTAGATGACTCTTGCAACATTCTGTACAGTCCCTTTTCTAACCTAGCTTACATTTTAAAAGCTCCTTCAAGCTTTTCAGCTCATAATGATGTTCAAATAGTAAAACACAGTAAAACAAATATGACTGACAATCAAGCATGATATCAGGGAATAAGCACACAATAAACAGGTTTTTTATGACTCTAAATTTGTTGATGCTTATTATTTCTTCAAAGACTCTTAGATCATAGTTCACCTACTGGGAAAACATTCCTTCCTTGGATGGGTAAGAAAACAAAAGTGTATCTGATAGTTTTTTCTTCCACTGGGATACTATACTTTACAAAAGAGTGAATTTTCTATTAGTATTGTTCTACTAAGATTTTCAGCAATAAAAAGAGCTGTATCGTTACCTCTGACTTGTACTGTATCAAAATAAGATGAATTCCAGCAGTGGCACCTGCCACATGCAGGGCTGCACATTCAGCAGGGAGGTCTACACAAGTCCTTCTCTAACCTAGTAGAAATACAGGCTCTCCTTGGTCGGAAGACACCTGCTGCTTCAGTGAAAGCTTTCCTAAAGCACTTACATTTTTATCATAAACAGTGGGAACTAAGGGTCCAACATAAAGAAGACCACAGCATATAACCGTAGCTACTACAAAAAGTCACTCTAAATCTCAGCTGTTATTTCAGACTAATTTACTTAGCAGCACACTAATCTGCGCAAAACATTTATTTCACTGAGCGTGACAGCGACATTAAAAAAAAAATGAGTGTCTCATGCAGGTCTGTAGCTTAGTCTAATGAAATTGAATTAACCAACTTAAAGTTTGATTTTAAGTACAATTTTCTCATGAAGACAAGCCCACTTTCTTGGAGTGTTGCCCACATTCATCACACTTGGACATTTTGTTCAGAGCAGACATAACATTTTTGATAATATACAGTATGCGGGATAAAGCCGCAGCAGTTTGTCATGGGTGGGCTGATCCTCGCCCACTTGAGTTAGACAGGTTTTGGAGGACTTGTGAGAACAGCAGAGAGCTTCTCTCGTGATTAATAAGCACGCAGCATTGTTTGATCTCCCAGGAAACGATGCTGTTTGATTTGGGCACGCTGTGATGAAACGGCAGTTGTATCAGCCCTGTCCTTTGTTCCACTGTCTCCCATCAGATGTTTAGGAACCACCACCATTTCTCCTGTTCTTATATGATTATAATTACATTTTCTCTCACTGTACCACCCAGACCTTCAAGATAAGCAGCAGCCCTGATGCCTTTTTCTCCAAAAGAATAAGTGCTTGAGATTTATGATTCATCAATAGTAACTGTCTTCAGTTTCTCCTCTAATAGTTTTCTTGCCTATTTTCTTTGGTCAGCAATTAGCGATCTGGCTCAGAGAACAGCAGGGAACACAGTGTTAAGCAGCCTACCAATACTAGCATTTGGTGGCTTGTTATACTCCACATCTACCATGAACCTGCTTTTCAGACTGTAGGAAAGAGAAGGAGCAGCCTCTTTCCTGGTATAACTTCAGGTAGGTCAGCTGGTCACAAGATTGAAGAATTTTTGTGATGTTCTTCACTCCTGAAAGTCAAGGCAGGCCTACTGTATAGAGCTAGTGGCAAATGTAAGAACTGGGTAAACACTTGTCTCAGTCAGGCAGTTAGAAGTGAATAAACCCTGCTAGGCATTAAAAACATGGAACTACTCTTCACCTTTGAACACCAGACCTGTACAGGGCAGCCATTTAACAGGATGATGTTTTATAACATACAGAAGGAAATGTGGTATTAGAATTCAGGAACCAAATGACATGTTTAAACTGCACACCTCTTGCTTGCAGCGTCTCTGCACACGGCAAAGAGTGCCCAAAGAAAGTGACCCAAAGACAGAGCATAAGGGTTTGCCAAACCCACCGTATTCCCTAGCTGTGCTTCATCTGCTACTCCATCCTCCTCCTGTATTAGGGATTCTTTGATATTGTCAGTAATAGAACTGGGTTTTCATCTCATGAGCCCATCAAAATGCTTACTTAATGCAGAAGAATCCTTCTTACATTTTTTTAATGCAAGCATCTAATTTATTTTAGTTTCAGCTACAAGCTAAGAAAAAATATTTTAAAATTTGAGTCCTCATTTTTAAGTACAGAAATTGCCTTCAGTGTTTATAAGATACTAATTACTGGTAAGAGACAGAAATGGGATTTCTTAATTTAATCACTGGATTAGATCATTAATCACATCTATGTTTGATATATTATACAATGCAGAAATAACAATAGCTGTTCTCCCTCAGGATCTATTATTTCAACTAATTGAAAAAAAAGTTTTTCTGAACACTGTGATGATGCTCTATGTATGCACTTTTCTTTCCTCTTTCTTCATGTTTGTGAAATAGAGATCAAAATAATCACACAAAGGTGTATATTAAATATTTAAGCTCAAAACCACTGGAAAATCAGATTATGGTAAAGAATATAAAAATGAATTTAAGAGAAAACATATATTTTTTTAAATCATACCTTACCATTTACCCTCCTATAATTCAAGTTTGAATTGTAATACATTAAATCTACAAGGCATAGGTCAAATTTAAGTTTCTGTAAGGAAGACATTTCTGATCTGTTCTATGCATCATCATTTACAGAGAACTGGAACTTTGCTGCAAGATTCGTGGAACCTGCTTTCTTCTGCTTTTGGAGGTCATCTTTCATAACAGATATAATAGATTTCAAAAGGGCAGATATTTCTCTATCCTTTCCGTATATTTTCTCTGCAAGAGTGAAACATGGTGTTCTTATCTCTTCTCAGTATTTCAGGAAAATAATCCCAATGACCATGACAACCAAATAACGGCCATCTTAGCCAAGCATCTCATTGGACTTCTGTGTGACTTTATTTACACAGAATGTCTGCTCCCTCCTACAGTGTCACAATAAACAACCCTCATTGTAGCAAATAGTCACGGTAAGATGCACTCAGCACTGTGCAAAAACCGGTGTCAGTCCAATTCTGGAGACAAGTCCACACTAGTACCTGGAACGCTGAACCCAGGATGGTTTTGTGCAGGATCGTTCAGTAGGCTCTAAAATGCTGCACACAGGTAACCAATTCACCTCCTCATGACCACTGCTCCCTCATCATCTTTGCTGGACTGTGTTTGGATTTAATAGAGTTTTCCATTCTGTCATTCAGGAAATCTAAAGACACAAGAGAAGACAGTGGTTTTTCCATTTAATACAGCTAGCATGAACCCTACAGGTACACAAAGCAGATTTGGCCTCCTTCCAGGTGTCTTTCTCTCCTTCAGAACATAATAAGGTTTAGTACCTTCCATTAAACATTGGAGAAGTAAATCTTTGCCCACTGGTAAAAAGCAAGATTATTATTTGACTGCTTCAAGACTCATCAGTTCTCATTCTCTGGTTCCCATGGAAACCATCCCCAGTGAAGTTTGAGAGGGGCTATGTGCACAGCAGAAATGCTGATAATAATGCAGAGAGTTAACTTTCTGCAGGGGAAAATCTCAAGTCATTTTCAAATTTTGTCCAGGCATTGGATGGCAAATCATCTGCTAGTTTATTTTTTGCCTGAGATTTTTAGGGGAAAAAAAAAGGATACTGGAATAAGGAAGTCTATTTTCTCTGAACAGAGACCTACATAATCAGCATAAAATTAAAAGTACACTATTAGGCTGAAAATAGTCCAGTGTTAGACAATGTTTTCTCAGAGATATTGTATCTCATTTTATGGATAAAAATCTGTCAGCAGAGGTACATTTACAATCTCTCTTGAAACACTGAGACTGTTTCACTGAACCTGCAATATAAATTAATTTGATGGAGCAAGAAGTAATACATTACAGTTGGAACTGGCCCAGCATCCTCAGCAGAAAAATACAAAGGTAAAGGGATACAGCAAAATATGAGAGGAAAATATGTATTCACTTAAATACAAATTTTTGTTAAATGTGTGAGTGCTCTATTAAATTCTAACCCTGATGAATGAAAAGCAGTAGGTTCAATAATGACAGTACTTCATAAAAAATCCTATGCTTAAAATTAAATCTAATTATCTTCTGTAGAAAGAAGTTACACAGATTTAAGACAAGCTGGATGATTGAAAGAAGTGGTTAGAATGATGAGGCATGATAATCAGGTAAAGTATTACAGAAACTATGATTAGTAACTATCTTACATCTTTTTTTTTTTTTTTTTTACAGCTTTGGAAATGGAATTGGCAAAGAGACAGGAAAAGGAGCAAAGGCACTAACATGGGGCCCTACTCAGTTAAGGCTACATTCAAGAGAGAACTTAAACACCTACATAATTGTATAGCAATTCCAAACCCATTGATCAGGGAGCTGCCAGTGCCTACTCCAGGGAGCACCTCCCAGTTAAACTTGCAAGTTTTCTAAAACTTCTGTTTCTGTGGAAGCAGAAAATGAATGGTCTTGGCAGCTGTGTCACTTGCCTATTCTAACTGAAGACCTAAAAACCCCAGGTTTCACTCTGCCCCAAGAGGAGCCCAGTACCTGCACTCAGAACATCCCCAGCCTATAGCAGGAGCCCAGAGTACTTCAGAAGATGAAGAGATGAATGTTTTCTTTTAAAACACAGCCAGAGAGGAAGAAATTGTTGCAAGTGTTCTTTTCCACACAGTATCTTGCTGGTTAGAGCATTCACTGGAAAAAAAAAAACAGGAGACACCTGGGTTAAAGGTCTCTTCAGCGACAGAAGGTTCCTCTCCTGCCTCAGAAATGTGCTCAAATACCAGGCTGGAACATAGACTGAGCAGCAGGAGAGGAACAGAAGACATGAAGGAGAGTGTTTACCCCTGAGTAGTTAGGGCTCTCACCTGAATGACAGAAATAGATATTGCATCCCTTGGGCTAGTTTTGGAATTGCATTTAAAATGCACAAACAAGTCTGGAAGCTGGGAGTGGACTCCAGAAGTTACCTCTCCATGCCGGGAGAGCCAGGCCAGGGGTCATTCTCCTCACTGCCCCAGGACTCCCCCATTCCTCCCAGCTCACTCTCATCACACAGCCCTGGCAGCACCTTCCTCCCCAGCCCCGGCCCCGGGGAAGCCCGCTCGCTCCGTTGGGTGCTCCCCCACGACCTGGGAGATGCAACTTCAACATGCCCAAGTGAGCAGCAAGCCCGCATATATTTACCAGGTTAATGATTAAACTACTGATTCAAGAGGCACAAGGAAAAGGGAAACCACCATGGGTTTGGTGGAGTTTTTGTGTTTGTTGTTGTTTTGTTTTAAATACAAAGGATAAAAGCATGGACCAGAGCTCAGAGAGCAAGCCTGGCGTGCAGTGGCAGGAGAGGCGATGTGCCAAGGAAAAGCAGTGCCCGTCGCCCACAGAAAGCTGAATGCCAAAGCTGTGGGAGGAGGCAGGATTTCAGAGACATCCCTGTTCTTGTTAACTGGCTCAGGGCGGATTCCTGCTGAGAACGCCAACTCTTTCAGATCACACTTCCCCATATGCAACATCCACCATCTCAACTGTTTAACAGAGGTAATTAGGGTGCCAAACACCTGAAAGTTATGCACAGGAGCTTATTTTCCATTTCTTCTATTTCACGTAGCCTTCAGCCTCTACGGACAGCAGTTTTCCATTTGTTAAAAGCAAATAAGCTTTCTATTCTACAGGGGTGGCAGGGATAAATGTACTGAACATTGAGATGCTCAGATGCTACAGTAATGACGGGTGTAGCACAGGATAAACCTCACAGAGATAAGATCCTTGTCTGAAATCTTAACTATGCAGGCAAGAAACCATACTGAGAAGAGTAATATGAAGTGATACCAAATGACTAGAATATTGAGTTGGTTAAAAGAGACTGACCAACCAACATTGTGGGGGGAGAATCCCCTACAAGCTACACTAAAATCACAGGCTTTCTGCACAACAGCAAAAAACAGCTAAGCCACCCTCAAAATTCTCTCCCAGTCCTGCTGTCTACTTGAAGGAAAGACAGTAACAGCCTAGCCCAGTACTCACCCCTCCAAAGTGGTGCAGCACAAGTAAGGAAAGGGAAATAATAAGGAACTGGCATAACCAAAATGAGATATAATTTTTAATCCCTGGTTTGGGGAGGGAAAGAAGCAGATGAACAATTGCAGAAATGAAAAGCTTTGGCATAAAACAGAGTAGGGCTCAGACTTGGACCCTCCTGCTAGGGCTGCCTGGAGAAAGACATTTCTGCTTCATGAAAGCTGAGATTTCAAAATCTGGATTTAAGTCAAACCAAGATGGAATTTTATAAGGTAACGGTTTCCAAACATGAATTTTGGAAAATAAGCAAGATGCTTGATTTTCCATCAAGTAATGATCCTGTAACACAAAAGTAGCGTTTGTTAAAAAAACACAGAATTCAGACTTTGGCATTAGGAATTTCTATTTTGGTCAATGCAACTTTAGTCAAATCCTTATCATGTCTCAAGAGAAAAAGTGTATCTACTCGGAGTTATACAGGGTTTCAAAATGGTAGTGATTGCCATTTAAAGGATGCCGATGCAGACAAGACTAGTGGACTGTGTGTATAAAGCTTTACTAATTGAGTAAGACAAGAACAAATACACTACAGCTCATAAAATTAAATAGTTCCTTTCTCATGCTTTTGCCAAATTGTCTCTTCTTTATCACTGTGCCACAGGAGCACCATTTCAGCACAGACTGATGGCAGAGCCTCACTCCTGTACATAACAGAAGTCACAGACTAAAACCCAGAGACAGTAGATCTGAGGTTTCCTCCTCTTCCTTCAGGCACAGAAATACATTTGGGAAGCTGCCCATTTTTTAACCGAGTCACATAAATTCCGTTTTATATGTAGAAAAATATGGAAAATGGGATAGATAGATAGATAGATAGATAGATAAAAATAAGCTCAGTCTGGGAAAACCCAGAATTTTCTAACATTCACCACTCTGTTTAGAGCTGCAGAGCTGTTCAGCAGAGGCCCCACTTTGGAAGCCTAAGGTTGCCATCTTTTGGAATTGCATGTGAAGTGTGGAGCTCCCACGCAGTGCCATTTCATGAGGTCAGGAAACAGCAGCAGCTTAGTGAAAGAAATTTTGGATCAGACAAATCGCATGTATTACTGAAAAGTCTTTACCTCCAAGTGTTTTAATCAGTAGTAGCATCTGACTTCAGAAGAGATTTCCATGCTTTTCTTGTCACCAGTACTTACATCACCTAGGTAAGTTCAATACTGGTTCTACAGGTCAGTGTGACAGACTCCAAATCAGCCTGTGCGTCACATGGAAATGCCACATCACCTGCATTTCGAATGGAGCATATGGAAAGGCTTTCCATTTTAACCTCCACCCAGTTCCCCCACCTTGTCCCCATGCTCCTTTAAAGTCTTGTCCTCCTCATCTTGGACCTTTCCCGTCTCCCTCCTGGTATGGGGTTCCTGCTACCCCCTTTACTCCCTTCCATGCATGTCTCACCCCACACACCAGCCTCCCCTAATCATGCAACTTGCATTGCTCTCACAGAAGGTGCCATCTTCACTCTCTGTCATCCAGCATGCAGCAGATGGGACAACAGACAGCCTGTTTTCCTCTCCTGGCCAAGATGCCCCCTTTCCAGCTCTGTATCCACAAACTATAAGCAGATTAACTAAACTGTTTTCCAGAATCATGAAATTCAGTTCTGCTCCTCAAGTTCAACAAAGTAGTTCCTGAGCCTAATGAAATTTTCCTTTGAAGATGCTATAGAAAAGCCATATGCACCAGCCTAGTGATGGAAAATATTATCTGTATAAAGCCACTTTCTTACTAACACCTCATGGTGAGTACACCTGGTACAGCTGGTGACAGCTGTGACAGTTGGTACAGCTGGAGAAAATTGGATAAAGAATGACACGGGGACAATACCATCCCAAGTTCACTATGTTCATACTTCATTTATCTGGCTTCTGTGAGGCCAAACTTTGTATCATGTTGGCAAAGACAGTCAACATCCTTCTGGACTGTATTAAGATCGCTGCCAGCAGGTTGAGAGCGGTGAACCTTCCCCTCTACTCAACAGTGGTGAGACACATCTGGAGTCCCGACTCAAGTTCTGGGCTCCCCAGTGCAAGATTAACATGGGCAAACTGGAGCAATTCCAATGAAGGGCCATAAAGTTGATTTAGGGATGGGAGCATCTGTCACATGAGAAGAGGCTGGGAGAGCTGGGGCTGTTCGGCCTGCAGAAGAGAAAGCTCAGGGAGATCTTGTCAGTGTGTATAAACATTGGATGGGAGGGTGTAAAGAAGATGGAGCCAAGCTCTTTTCAGTGGTACACAATAACAGGATAAAAAGCAATGGGCACAAATTGAAATACAAGAAATTCCACTTAAATGTAAGAGAACACTTTTTGACTAGGAGGGTGGCCAAACACTGGAACAGGCTGGCCACAGAGGCTGAAGTGTCCATCGTTTCAGATACTTGGAGCAGAACTGGACCTGGCCTAATACCCTGCTCTGGGTGACCCCGCTGTAAACCAGGGTCTAAACTTCCCATCAGTTTAGAGTGGCCACATACTTGCTTTCCAAACATATGTCTCCATGCCTCTTTCCCTCAGAGACACTCCTCTGAAACATCCTCAAAGTTACAATCCTATCTAACCTTCACTTCACTCTGTAAAGCTCTTTTGCTATGATTATTGGGTTGTTGATGTGTTGCAGCTACCACTGACCCAGGTGCTCTCATTGTTCTTCTTAATTCTTCTGTGTTTCTGCATTCTTCTGTCATCTTGTTTTATGTGCCTAAGGAGTAAACTCTTGGAGTAAGGACTGGCTTTTTGCTTTGTGATTATACAGCCTCAAGCACCTTACGCATACCTAGAATTCCTAGATACTATGGTAAAAGCAAACAGTAGTAAAACTGGTCTGTTGATGTAACTTTAAGAAACTACATCATCTATCACTTTTATTTTTAGATACTTGTTCAAGAAGGTTTTCATCGTGGAAGACATTCATTTCGCTTAAGTTTAGGCATTTAACTGCAAGAGACCTCATGGAAAGACAGATAAGCATCATCAGCCAGGCATTCATCTCACTTATCTCAAGAAACCTGTCTCAGCCTGGTATGATCTGTCTCTCTCTCCATTTATTAGAAAAGGAGCATAGAGACATAAAATTTAGCCAGCTGAGATTATGCAAAAAGATAATCTTTTGACTAGACATGAGTCTACATATTAATCAGTAAGCATCTAACTTTGACAATTTTTAGTTCGATGGCTGGGATAAAATCCCATCTTTTATTTTTACCCAAAGAATGGCAGAGAGAAATATAAGATTTCTTATAACACATCATTCATGTAATTATGCTTTACTACTTGCACTGTGTCTTCACAGAAGCTGAGAGATTCCAGTGTGTATCTACTTCTTGTTGTGCACTGACCCAGCTTTTTGAGAAAACAATCATTTTTGTCATCACAGACTGCAAAGCTGCTGTGAAACACAAAAACCCACTCAACTGAGCTGTTCGAGTTTCAGTTAAACATGCTTAAGATCTGGCTTAGGCATTCCCAAAAGATACTTAAATGCTTCTTAACTTAAGACAACATTGGAGTGGCACAAATAACTTAAAATTCTGTTGAGGACTCGGGAAGTACTGCTAGATTTCTGGTAATTAGGTGCTCCCGTGAATGGCACTCAGTATCCTGACATTTATGTTTCGGGGAGAAAATGGCTTGTTAGAAGTAATAATGGATGACTGATGTAATACAGAAAATATTCAATTCCAACAGTCTGTTATTAATGATTTATACAGCTGTGCAATTAATATCCTGCCTTTTCAATATAACTTAAGTTACACAACAACAGTGAGAAAAATGAGTTTTTTACCCAACAAGCTGACCAAGGCTGTGCAGTGTCTTACACAATTTGCAGCTAATATTGAGTTAAAGAGATTGAGAGAGAGCACTTGTTGTTTCTTTGTTGTGAAATTCAGTCATGCAGAGAGAGAACAAGTGTTTACTATTCTTTCAGAAAAAAGAAGCATCTGTGATGATTGCCAAGAAGGACTTACTTGCTCACTTAATGATGTGCAAAATCTTCGTAGAGGGCTGGAAATATTTTAAGTTTCATTTGAATTTCAGTAGAAACAGTGCAAAAACCCCTTTGTGGACATATAGCAGTCACCTACAGAGCTACTCGAAGGAGACAAAATTCATTTTAGAGCTTGCTAGGTTTTGTAAGTTTATAATAACATAACTGCAACACTGACAAAGATTAGACCTCTTCATTATTTTTCGAATGGGTGGAGGAGGGGAAAGGGAGCAGGCAGGATTTAGGTTCAGTTTCAGCAGCTTTAACTCCTATCTAAGCATGATTTTACTCACTGACTAGTCTTTGTGATCCTAGCATTAAAGTAGTTACAAAAGAATATAATTCCTCATAAATAAATGCAGAGTGAAAAAAAAAAACAACAAAGAGGCTCTCAAATATAAATATCAATCCGATATTTAGTGGCATCTTAAAAACCAAGGGCAACTTTGCTGGCAGCACACTGCTCAAGTTTATCTTAAAGAATCTCATTTTGGAATATAATTTAAGTTCCTATTCTTGAGATGAGCTTGTACAGTCAAAGCTTTGCTGAAGTTTCAAGACAGAGTTCAAGTTACAGATGCTAAAAAAAGAGGTGGTGATACAAAGTCTTTCATCTCTGGCAAAAATACCAAATATTCTCATGAACAATGGCTGCTTTGAAGTAGGCAGTTGAAGTTAAACCGAACACACCTTCCCTGGTTTTGTTTCTTTATAATTATAGAAATCCATGGATCAGTGAGATCTTTTAGAGAGAGAATCCACTGTTTTCTGTGAATCTTCCCATCCCAATATTTAAAGCTTTAAGACAAAGCTCAGCCATACTGTGGCAGTCACACTACCGACACTTGAAGGGAGGTGTTACTATTACTGAATAGTAATTTGATGATGTGAGCTCTTACTGCAAGCTAGGGCCTGGCTTGTCACACTTATGCAAATCTGCCATACTTTCTGCTTGCACAAAAGCTCTGTGCTTGACATATACAAGCCAAATATTTTGTTACATGATCATTAAAGGTTGTTTGTACTTAGGTCCAAAGTGTAAACAAGACAGAAAGCCACAGAAATGCCAACAAAGAGCCATAATTTGCTATGTCACACCTACTTAAATATCAGGATCTTCAGTCTGGTAATTCCAATGGGAATATTCTGCTCTGTTCAACTGTCCTTACCACCTGACTATGTATATAATCTCACAGCAGTTGTCTCCATTCAAAAGCACTTTTCTGTGCTTTTACAGCTCCAATGTCCCCGTTTGTCAGAACAACACATCTATCATTTTGTAGTTATTTTTTCCTCCAACCACTCTGAGTATTTTGCCAAGTAGCTTTACAAGATGTCCTTGAAAAATAAGCAAGTCTTTTCTCTTACTCCCTGTGGTTGAAACCTTTGACTGAGCTCAGATCGTCTTTCTTCTGAAATTCTTAAGCTACTGCTACCTCCTCTGTTGCTTTACCTAATACCTACTTGGTACTCCCACAGTGGCTACAAACCCTTTCCACAAAATAACTCCTTATCATAGATCACCTCACTAGTTTCCTCCATCCTAGCAACCAAATATTTCCAGTTTTGCTAATCTTATTCTTTCTTGTATTTCCAATTTTTCTTTCAATCATATATTCAATTGCATTGGCACTTCTGGCATTGGTAATGCAAAGTCAGTTCTTACCCCCTGCAGCAAACTTCCACTGTCTCCTTCCCAAAACCCATCACTGCCATACCTACAATTATTCTGCATACAACCTTCTAGGAATATTGTTTTTCCACAAAAAAAAAAAGTTGGTTTTGAGTATTCCTGAACCAAACAACAAGAACTCCTGCACACAGCTCTCTACACAGCCTGTGTGGCAGGCTCACATTAGAACTTCACAGTGAATTAAATACTGTAATTTCTAGCTTAATGCAGCTGATGTGCTACATAAAGGTCCTCCTACACAGTAAGCTCTCTCATGCAGAGATTTTGTATTTGTTCTGACACTGTGCTGAGAACATACATGTCTTTAGTTCTGATAATATAGGACATTTATTCCTTGTAAAAGCAAAATAAATCCCTGCCTTGCCCTTCCTTCCGAAAATACAAGCTATCCTACTCCCCACCGCCCCCTCCCGCCATGCTAATCAACAAACATCTAATATAAAGGACTTGAATCATTAGCTTGCCTGGTGGCAATAATTTTACAACTCAGGATGGTGCATGCTTAAAATAGAATGTTACTTTTAGAGGGAAAACACTCAAATTTGTTCTTCAGATAGAAAAGGTGAAATGGTCTAGCCTTTGTAAAATTGCGTGTTCCGAAAAAAAAAATAACCTTCTTGTACTCTAACTAAGCTTGTAGTTTCAAATCAAGCTCTTGTGTCTTACAAAAAAAAACCTCACCAAAAATCTTCTGTATATGACACTGGCCCAAAACCATCATGACTGGGAAGGCTGGCATGGATCCAACAGCTTTAAAGACCAAGGAGGGAAGGAGTGTTCCCCTGCATTATGGCAAAAAGAAAATGCTTAGCGTACAAAGTCACTGCTTTGTAACTGGACTGGAGTTTAAAATACTTCAGTTCTACTCTCTCTCTGGACCCTTACAAGGCTGTGCAACTTTATACAAGTCGCATCATTTAATATCTCTCTGCTCTATCTTCATATACTGTGTGTGCAATCTTCTCTATAGCTTTTAATGCACATGGTTACTGCAACAATAGGTAGCAAAATCCTGGGTTGCAAAAATGACTGAGTATCTACTTCAGTATCTTCTTCAGAGTATCTAATCTCTTTACAGTTATTTTTAGGATTCTATTTACTAACTTGTGAAACACAACCAAAATAAACAGTTTTCCAATCACTGCTTTGAGTTCCAGAGTATTCCATGCATCATGTACCGCTCAGTATTTTATTGGCAAAGGTATTGTCTGTCTACTGGTTAAAACTTTTTAGCCTAAAGATAAACAGAACTGTCACTTTTAGTACTGCAAACAAACTCCCTTGTCTCAGCATATACAAGGTGCCTGAGACTTTTCTTCAGTTAGTTCGCACCTTTAGGTCTGATTAACCAGAGTGACAGTGTGTATTCACAAGAATATACAGAAAGGGTATGTATCACAGAAAGGATGAAAAATACAAATGAGTCAGGCTAACCCTCAAAACTTGGGTACTAACTCCTTCCACCATCAATATGGGCATACATATCCCTCTTCCCAGCAGCCAACATACATCTTAAAAGGAGTGCCCCTATCCAAAAAAGGTTGCCCTGTGCATAGTTACAAGGCAACTACTTTTTATGGAAATGCTCTTTTTGTACAGAAGTTTAAAAGCTGAATTTTGTAACATGGTTAGTTTTCCTCACCCATTTTTTATCTTCTCCCCTCTGTGGATTGCCGTCTCCCACCCAGCACATACTGTTTCCAGCTGGGATTCCCACACCTGTAATCTCTGCTCACATTCTAGATAGTCAGAACTTGTCTCACCTCAGGAGTCTTCCCCTTTTGTCTATGCAATATTAAAGGGTACAATCTAACCTGAAAAAGAGATACATGCAATATTCAGTTCCCTCTGCAATCATATATCACTTCTGAGAAAAAATATAAAGCTTTCCTTGATTTCAGGAAATAAACAGCTCAGGGTATGGTTGTTCCTGCCACACAGCAGAGGCTGGCAGACGCGACCGTTTGATATATATCCATAGTTGCTGATGAAACACAGAAGATGTTCTCTAATTTTTGGTGACGAATTGTCAGGTAGGACATTTCCAGTAAACCAGAGTAAATTCCTACTATGACTAGACAGACTCCTGTAAGGTAGAGAAAAGCTGCTCACAGTGAGCGAATACCCTTGAAATACAAATGCTAAGTGCCCCTTGAGAGTTCGCATTGCAGATCTGGACATGTTTCATGCATCACGTCCTTCATGTGCAGGGATGGCGACTGTAACATCCCTGACACAGCTCTTCTGGTCTGAACAGCATCCCATTTCTCTGCAACACACACCTTGCAAAGAACAATGCAGGGCCAGCCTGTTGCATTGCTTGCCAAAATCTTTCAGCAATTGCCTGTTTGCTACAGGCATTAATTAAAAGGTCAGAGCTAGCAGAGTACTGACAAAATGTCTCTCTCCTTCTCAAGATGACAGCACAATGACAAGCCCAAGAGACTCCAGTTTTGCTGTGAAATTTTGATGTGGCAAGATGGTTTGGTTACTCCTAAGAGGAGGAGGAATGAAGAGCAGGGCCAAGAGCTAGGGGAAAAAACCCTAGGCTTTGAAAACCAGCCTGGAGAGAACGGTCGTTCACATACAGGAAAGGCAGACTGGGCTGTCAGACTGTGCTCAGGGAAACATTTAATAGAGGAATAAAAGCAGATCCTGCTTCTCTCCTCTGCCTTTGTATTTTTGCAAACCAGAGGCAGGTATGCTATCACCCGTTCAGAAGTCATCTGAGCTGGCCTCCGAAGCATGCATGGTGAGAGAGGGACAACCCAAATCATCCCCTGACCATGACCAAATAACTGTGAAGGCTCAAACGCTACCAGATATGTGCGTGTCTGTAACACTGACCTGTATGGCACGCTGCAGATGGCGACCATGGTCCAGCCCAGGCTGTACGCTGAGGTGCTTATTGTGCAAACTCTGGTTGCATTGCCTGCCCTAGGCTGGGTACTCAGCCAGTAACACAGACACAAGATTTAAACTCAGAATTCATCACATGGTGTAAGAATTCATTACATGGTGGAAAGTAGCTAGAATGGATTAAGTTTTATAGCACTGTGTTTATTTCTCTACCGTGGACAGCATTAGCATACCACAAATCAGGGAAACACACAGACAAAAGCAAAGACATTCCTTTAAAATGAAAGCAGAGCAGTGGTAAAAAAGAACATGAGGCTGCACACAGACAGGCAGAGAGGTCTAAATATTGTTCAGCAGTTTTTGCAAATCTGTACACAAAAGAGCAAAACCATTTCTGCAGGAACATGATGAAGAGAGCAGGATACATTTAATGCATTCAAGGAAATAGAGTACATACACTATCTTGCAGAGTTAAGGAAGAGATTGACAAGCAACCCCTAATTAAAAACTGTAATATTATTTTGAACATTCCTATGCAGAAATTAAGGTTGAGTTTTAAATATTTGAAGAGAAGAAACTGAGAGATGTAAAGGTAAAAGTTCTAATCAGATGGAAGAGGATTGTACTAAACAAAGATTTAAAACAAACCTTCAAAGTAATTCACAGTTGCTGTGGGAAATGGAGGTCTTACTCTAAAGCTAAAACGTGAAAAACCTTCTGCATGTCAACTGAAACAACCTATAATATTAAATCAAGAAGCTTTATATCTTTGGTCTGTGTTTGGCATAGAATTTATTTTGCAGTAGAAACTGGCACAGATCAAGATTTTCACTGTGCAGAACACTTCAGAACAATGAAATTCAACCTCATTTAAAATCCAGATTTGCCAACAATGCAAAAACTACCTAAATGACAGATCACACCACAATTTGACTTAAAAATCTGTAATAATGCTGCACGTAAATTCAATCTCTTGCAAATTACTTCAAATCAAAAGGCAGCTAGAGTCTATTGGAAAATAACATAAAAATGCTTAAAAGAATTCTTACAAAAACCTGAGGAATCCATTATAGAACTTGTTTGGAACTACTACATGACAACACTTGTGAAACTAGGACTATCACATACTAATGATGTTCAGTGGTCAGATTTTATTAACCTGATGTTGTAAGAATTTACAATGCTCATATTTTTGCATTAAAAAATCCTGAAATATGATGTAGAATAAAATGGGTTCGCATAATCCAAAATAATTGCATGTGTATGAAGGCAAAACCAGTGGGCTGCCAGGAAGCTGTAGCTTATTTCCATGTGACAATTATAGGAGCAGGTCTAGAAGGATCAGAAAAGGCCTTCCTTCTCCTATTGCAGAGGCTGAAAATATGAATTTTGAGTCTTACAGATCTGAAGCAGAACATGCCAGCAGCAAGGTCTAGATCCGGAAATGTGGCTATTAAGAAAAGCTTTGCCAAATTTTCAGTCCTGCACAAAATCCTTCTAAATGTGAGAATCACAGGACTTCTGACTTCCATGTCACCCCTTCCTTCTCCTCCTCCCTGTCACTATAGGCCTAGATTTAACAGTATTGCCAGTTTACAGTGGTCATGCGCACCTTCATTCTCTAGATAAAAGCACTACTTGCAGTCTACTTCGTCTAACTTGGATGCTTTAGCATTCACATGATTTACTACCATCAGATATGGAAAACTTATCCAGAGAAAGCAAACAACCTTACCAAGATTTGGTAAGTGAAAATCTTGAAACATAAATGCCCAGAAAAAGACTAATCCATTAACTTTTTGGGCGGCCAAATCTGAAATGATCTAATTTTGTTTTGTTCCTGCTCCAGCGAGGGGATTGTACTGGATGATCTTTCGAGGTCCCTTCCAATCCCTAACATTCTGTGATTCTATAATCTTCCAGGATGCTAAATTCTCAGTTCTTACTAAAGTCAATAAGAGTAGTAAAGGACAAGACCCTGTGTGGGCTGTTCCTTCCCGGATTCATTTAGAGTTTATCTGATCATCTGCCTTTAGCTGGCTGGTCCTCCACCTCTCCAGGTTAAATCCTGCATTTCAATAACTCTTCAACTCTGGTTGAAGCAGTAAAGGTTGAGGGCTGCCTTGGTTGCAGTGACCATGAAATGGTGGAGTTCAGGATCTTGTGTGGCAGGAAGAGGATAGCAAGCAGAATTGCAACCGTGGACTTCAATAGGACAAACTTTGGCCTTTTCAAGCAATTGTTAGGGGAAATCCCATGGACAAGGCTGCTTGAAGGTAAAGGGACCCAAGATAGTTGGTTAGTGTTCAGGGACTGCTTCTACCAAGCTCAAGATCAGAGCATTCCAACACATAAGAAGTCAAGGAAGGGAGCCAAGAGACCTGCGTGGTTAAACAGGGAACTGCTGGGTAAGCTCAAGTGGAAGAGGAGAGTTTATAGATCATGTAAGGAGGGGCTGGCCACTTGGGAAGAATATAAGGCTGTTGTCAGAGGATGCAGGGAGGCAACTAGGAAAGCTGAGGCCTCCTTAGAATTAAACCTGGTGAGACGGGTCAAGGACAACAGAAAGAGCTTTTTCAAATACATGGCAGATAAAACTAACACCAGAGGCAATGTAGGCCCACTGATAAACGAGGTGAGTGCCATGGTGACAGAAGATACAGAGAAGGCAGAATTACTGAATGCCTTCTTTGTCTCTGTCTGCTCTGCTGGAGGCTGTCCTGAGGCGCCCCGTACCACTGAGGCCCCAGAGGAAGCCAGGTCAATGGGGGAGTTTGCCTTGGTTGATGAGGACTGGGTTAGGGAGCAATTAGGCAACCTGGACATCCATAAATCCATGGGTCTGGATGGGACGTACCCATGGGTGCTGAGGGAGCTGGCTGAGGTCATTGCTGGACCACTCTCCATCATCTTTGCGAAGTCTTGGGAAATGGGAGAGGTGCCTGAGGATTTTAGGAAAGCAAGTGTCACTACAGTCTTCAAAAAGGGCAAGAAGGGTAACTGGGTAACTATAGACCAATCAGCCTCACCTCCATCCCTGGAAGGTGATGGAACATCTTATCCTTGGTGCCATCTCAAGGCATATCAGGGATAAGAGGGTCATTAGGGGCAGTCAACATGGCTTCACCAAGGGGACGTCATGATTGACCAACCTCATAGCCTTTTATGAGAACATAACAAGGTGGATAGATGGTGGCAGAGCAGTGGATATGGTCTACCTTGACTTGAGTAAAGCGTTTGACACAGTCTCCCACAGCATCCTTACAGCTAAAATGAGGGAGTGCGGTCTGGACGATTGAGAAGTGAGTTGGACTGTGAACTGGCTGAAGGACAGAAGCCAGAGAGTCGTTGTCAATGGGGCAGAGTCCAGCTGGAGGCTTCTATCTAGTGGAGTGCCTCAGGGGTCAGTACTGGGGCCGGTATTATTCAATATATTCATCGATTGTTGGAGAATGGCTAAATGAGAAAGGCCATGGATCATGGGAACGTTTGTATGGGCAGAGCCAATTCTAAATAGTATGCTAGCAAGACTAGGCCTCAGACCTTGGCTGAAACGGCTAGTCATGCTGACAGCAGCAGAACAGCAGGGACACTGCAACCCTCGAGTATCATAAACAACTTTGAGGAGGTGAGAGCCGTAAGAATGAGGGGGGTGCACAACTAGCTAATCTCAAGTAGGAGGACTACGTAAATTATTAATTAGTGACTTAGACCAATCACAGATTGACTAGTAGGCATAATTAGTGTGAACTGTATAAATGAGCGCTATTCGGGCTAATAAATTGAATCATGCTTTATCACTCACACTGAGTCGGCTGCATGTTATTCCCCGCCGTGTGCAATCGATCATTTGGATGTGGGAATAGAGTGTACTATCAGCAAGTTTGCTGATGACACCAAGCTGGGAGGAGTGGCTGACACGCCAGAAGGCTGTGCTGCCATCCAGCAGGACCTGGACAGGCTGGAGAGGTGAGTGGGAAAAAATTAATGAAATATAACAAGGGAAAGTGTAGAGTACTGCATCTGGGTAGGAACAACCCCAGGTTCCAGTATAGGTTGGGGAATGGCCTATTAGAGAGCAGTGTAGGGGAAAGGGACCTGGGGGTCCTGGTGGACAACAGGGTGACCATGAGCCAGCACTGTGCCCTTGTGGCCAGGAAGGCCAATGGCATCCTGGGGTGTATTAGAAGGGGGGTGGTTAGCAGGTCGAGAGAGGTTCTCCTTCCCCTCTACTCTGCCCTGGTGAGACCATACCTGGAATACTGTGTCCAGTTCTGGACCCCTCAGTTCCAGAAGGACAGGGAACTGCTGCAGAGAGTCCAGCGCAGGGCAACAAAGATGATTAAGGGAGTGGAGCATCCCCTTATGAGGAAAGGCTGAGGGAGCTGGGTCTCTTTAGCTTGGAGGAGACTGAGGGGTGACCTTATTAATGTTTACAAATATATAAAGGGTGAGTGTCATGAGGATGGAGCCAGGCTCTTCTCAGTGACAACCAATGGTAGGACAAGGGGTAATGGGATCAAACTGGAACACAAGAGGTTCCACTTAAATTTGAGAAGAAACTTCTTCTCAGTGAGGGTAACAGAGCACTGGTGCAGGCTGCCCAGGGAGGTTGTGGAGTCTCCTACACTGGAGACGTGCAAAACCCGCCTGGACACATTTCTGTGTAACCTCATCTGGGTGTTCCTGCTCCGGCAGGGGGATTGGACTGGATGAGGTCCCTTGATTGGACCTTTTGAGGTCCCTTCCAATCCCTAACATTCTGTGATTCCGTGATATGCTACATGTTTCCTCCCACGATCTGTGATATTTCATAAGCTGAGAGGTTTGGCAACCACTAGTTATTCACTTTGCCAGCCAGACAACACCACAACACACAGGATTATCTTCTCCTAAACAAAATATGGTTTACCTACCAAAAGACATAAACATTCCACGTGGGAAGACCTGGCAGTTAAACAACAGAGTCACCTGAGCACAATCGTGTCTATATGCAGCATTTCTTCTCAAAACTAAACACAATTGGCTCCCTTGGGACTTATTCTCTGGGGAACAGATTTTAATGTTTGCTGCTCTCAGTCAATATACATCTCACAAAGACACATCTGTACAAAACTAGCCTAAGATCCTGGATATAAACTCTACACTACTCAAAACTAGTTCAGATATGTTTAGGTAAGGCACGCCTTTGGCTCTCAGTTGAGACAGAACCACATTCAACAATCCTGCAAGTACAGCTGCATTCCACCCTTCCAGCCTCCGTGTTCTTGCTGTAAACCTGAATATTGTATTTTGTGGCACGCTCTTAATTTTTTTAGTCTTTCTTAACTGCTAGCCTTAAACAGCCACTTTCGACCTGGCTCTCTCCTCGTAAGGTAATACCTCGCACAAACACACTGGAGAGCACATGATACTTATTTAAAAGAAAATAAACAAGTATTTCACTGTTTCTCCAAGCAAAGCTTGTTCTGGAACAGAAAGAAACCTTGTTATTTGTTCCGTGAAAACCTTGGCCTTTCTTCCTATCGCCACTGTCAAATTTCATGCCTTCAGGCTGAAAACATTCCATATTTCATCAAACCATTTTCATAAATCTGCACGTAACACTCACATCTGTCACAAACTTTTGCTCTGCACCTTTTCTGCAACTCCCACACTTTTGGCAAGAACAGACTCCAGGTACGAATCAAACACCCTCCTTTATTCACCATTTAGGATGTAAAATTAAATTGCTTTTATCAAAGTTGTTGCCTTAAGCGCTGGGTGTTGACTATCCCCACATGAGGAACTACATCTTGTTCAGTGCTGGCCCACGTTTCCGCTTCTTTTGGCTGAGAATTCATAATGAAGCTCGATCTGTGTGTTGCATAACCTGGCCAACACGATACTGACATCCAAGATTTGGCACTCGCAAGAGTTCCTGCTGGGTGTGTTTCATCCCCGCATTTAGTCATAGACTCCATCTTGACATGGAAACTACTTCTCCAAAGCATCACTGATCTATTGCATCAAACGTAATAAAGGACTTCAGTTCATAGACATGTATGTATGACAATGCATGTGAATCCCCTAAATAGAACGTGCACCATTCAGCCTAGATCACATTTCACAGGTGCTAAATTACATTTGTTACCAATCCTAGTTCTAGGATAATGTCAGCTCTTTCCAGTAAATTTTGTAGCAAATTATTTGATCAAAGCAGAAGAGATGGACATTAATGCAAAGGAAAAAAAAATTGGATCTTATTGCCAGAAATCAGGATTTACTCACTCAGTTTGCATTTGCCAATGTTTTCTCTAATAATTCCTTTTGAGCTACTTCTGTGCATCCAGGGAGTGCATCACCATAAAGCTGCACTGCAAGGCCTATGCTCTGCTAAAAAGAAAAAAAATAAATAATTCCAAGTATAAATATTCTCTTGTTTCCAGAGCAGGACCTCTGAAGTACAGAGGACACTCCTTAGTGACATTATCCACAAAAGGTACATAGCTTTAGGCAGCCACACATTAGGAGAATTTAAAAGTTCTCCTTTTTCAGCCATTAACTCTGATAATTTTATTTCACATATGCTTTTGAACAGACACCTACTCTTATCTTCCCAGGTGGGGGTGGTTTGCCTTGATGTGGATTACAAAAAAAGGCTGAAACAAGGAATTTAGGTAGATGGCTCAAGAACTGATAAACAACAAAGACACAAGAATTAGTACAGAATTTTTAACTAATTTAGTGATTAGACCAAATTTTCTAGGCAGAATTTACAAGAAATTAAGCCAAATTAAAACCTAGAGATTTAGGAATGGAAGAGCTCAGAGAAAGATCAGGAAAATATCAATTTAGAGATACTTATACTGAACTAACTAGTCTACTAATCTGAGTATTACAGACTGATATTTTTAAAACTTCAGATAATGGTTCTGGTACTGTTTTTTCCCCCATGAAAAATCAGTATAGGTACAGTATTTATTCTCTGTGGCATTCTACAAGATGCAGCTTTTCCCAGTACTGACCAAGGAGAGAAAAATCAATCTCACCATTGCCTAGCTATTTTTTTATTTCTAGAATAACAGTTAGAAACACAGATAGAAATATTAATTCTTTGAAGCAACACGCTCCCTAAAACCTCGACCACCGGAAAAACTGTTTGACAGAAATCAGAGTCAATACTTTTTTATTTTAAACTAAGGTAGGAGCTATCAGTGAACACCCATCAGCAAGCATGTTTGAAATGGAATTCTGATAAAAGGAAAGCACACCTCAATATGGTTTCACTCGCTGCTGCCTGACAGTACCCTAAAAAAGGAGAGAGGAGCAAACATGGGCTGTTTGTACATATAAAGAGAGTGAAAGCTCTCCTATAATGTTGACAAAAACCAATATTTCAGATGCAGTGGAGGGTGCCTGAAAAGTCAGAGTCACCACTCAAACGTGTGAAGCCATCACCTCTAGAGTAAAGCCAAAGTCACTGAAACACACGACTACTGGCTACACAAGCACTGGTTCAGCAAACTGAAGTTGCCTGGGGGGTGTTTTAACTTACAGTGCACTTCTTATTTCTTCCAAGTTCTATTTCTTATTTGCTCTTGTTTGTCACTTCCATATTTGGACATATATAGCCTTCTTTTTCCGAACACATGGTATTTTCCAAAATATGTGCCAAATTCTAGAGAAAACTACTACATCGCATAATTCAATCTTTTGAGTTCCTCTTCACCATTTAAAATTCCGGGAAAAGATAAAATACATGGGCTAAATCAGCCAAAACCACAGCTCATAAAAATCTATTTCTGTTCAATTCTGGAAGTTAATTTTGAATGAAGTGCTTTGTTTCAATAACCATCTGTTGGGTGCATATCACATAAAATTAAAACTCTTAAAACCTTAATTCTTGAAGAATTTGTTGTTGTACAGTGTCCTGTAGCACTGCTGCATATGAAAAATGTACTTAAACACTGCCTAAAAACTAGTAGTATGCGGCAGTCACAAATTACCACATTAATAACCCAGAAGTATTCCAGTAAACACTAGAGAGACAGAAGTACAAAAGAATAAGAATCCTTGGAGTGTAATAAAAGGTGGTGTTATAAACTCCTCAGGACTTGCAAACCAGAACACAAATTGTAGTAGTTCTTTTTATGTCTTACATAATAACTTGGTATGATACTAAAGGCTACATAGAGATATACAAATATTTTTCCTCCAAGAGTGCCTTGGGGGAAAAAAAAAAAAAAACTACGCTTCCTTCTTTCTTTTCAGGTGGGCTGATCTTCAGAAGCACTGAACACTTGTAAGCCTTCGGTATCTATAAAGATCAAGCTGGAAGCACCTGTGGTCTAAAAGACAAAGAGGCAAATGGATGAGGTGGTTTCTTTCTTAATGAAGTCAACAGCCAAATGTGTCTAAAGAACAAAATAAACCTTCAAACCTGCAGAATGTGTGGGGAAACAGTAGTTTTCACTATTGCATCTCTAAAAAGTGAGGGGTTTATACTCTGGAACTAAAAAACTTAACTAAGGCTTGTAGTGTTATCCAGCTTTCTACTTGCCAAGCAAATGCACTATATATGGAATACAGAGAAATTTCTGTAAAGATGTCTCATCACTGCATCCCTTTCCATTAATTTCCATTACAGTCTGTTAAATTACAGTACAGGGAGAAAGAAATATTTACAGAGGAAGTATTTCTAAACAACACCAAGTCATTGGTGGCTGATATAAACAAGTTGTTTTGTCCATTTCACTTCATTTTGTAAGTACAAGGATGAATTTCTTACAAAGTGCACAGACACAGAACCGTTTCCTCCCAGGCAGCATATCTCACCAACATGTTTCAGATACACGGAACGCTCTTTCTGTGCAGAGCTGGCAGAGCACTCAGCACTACTACACTGCTGCTACTACATTAAACAACTTGGTCTTGACAGCTTTACAGTGTCTATAGGAAGAAGATCTAAAGATGCTAATACTTGGAAAGAAAATAGTAAATAATAAGCTGATGACAGTACAGATGTTTACGAAAATCAGACACTCCACTAGCATAAAAATTATGGTTGGAAAACTACCAGTATCCTCATTCGTTACTCCAAACATCACCATCACAGGATGAGCTGGCTATTCGAGATCATTACGGTACAGCTGCACCTGCATGGCTTTGTATGCTTCCACAAGGGAATGAATTAAAAAATCACATATATTCAGAGTGGAAGGGGGCCTACTCAAAATTGTAAAGTGCCATGGAACAGAAAAGTACTTCCAGACAGAGGTAAATGAAGGACATTTATTTCTGCTCTAAAGTATCTATGTAGTCAAATAAAAAATGTGAATATATTCTGAAAGAAGGTCTCAGTGGAAAGAGAATAAAAAATCTTTTATCTGGGATAATGAACTGGCTGACTAAAACACTGGAGTATTTTGCACCTTAATGTCAGGCAGAACTTCTATACTGAAGAGCCTCTAACTATGTAAAGTTCCCCTTCATGAGATGGATTAATGGAAATTTAGAGCGGAAACAAGACTAAAGCCAGATAGGGTAAAGTCTTCTACAGTTGTATTTTTTTCCCCTGCTTATAAAGAGTTCAATAAGGTCAATACAATTTGAGTAAGCCAGATCATATTTCTTCCTTCCAAACCCCAAACACATACAATTATTCTTATTTTTTACAAACGCATTTGGCTCGCGAGAGTGGAAATGTGTATGAAATTTCATGAGAAATCAAAATTCTGTATGCAGAACAAAGGAAAGGAGGTCATTTGCACAGATAATGAAAGACTTACTGAAATTCGCAAATATCAAACATGACAATACACCAGAAGGAGAAAAATAGAAAACAGATTTATTGAGCTGGGGCTTTAGTTGTGGAAGGCAGAAAAAAAAAAACAAAAACAAATTTCAACTGCATTCCATGCAATTCCAAGCAAATATTTCACAGAAACTCCCCATCCAAGTCTTTTCCCTATTCAAATATACTTCTTTGCTAGCCTATACAGCAAAACGTTTACAAAGCATTTGTCAAAAAAACCTACCCTCACATGGATAACTGCCCTAAGATTCTGCAACTATGAGTTAATCAAACCTACTAAATAATACATAAAAGCAGGCATGGCTCTAGATGAGGTTCTATAGGTAGTTCAAGTATAGGGACTACTCTTATATATACCATATACAAAGCTGAGACAGTGTAGCTCCCCAATAGAAAATGCTGTACTTACATAGTGCTGTGTCTTAAGTGGTTACATATGACATACACATACACCTACCCACAAAATACATCGCTATTGCCAAGAAGTTTATTTGACAATACTCTTCTGTCCTACAGAGGGGGATTTGCTTCCACAGCAGAGCAAATACTGTCATGGCTTTTGGGCTACGCCACAGACATTAAACGGCAGTCAAAATCAGTAATTAGTCCAGAAAGCATAATGCAGCTGCTGTGAAGTGAGACAGAATGGGTCAGACCTGGCTTAGGAAATCGGGGCCGCAGAACGGCAGTGCCAGGGGAGCACCAGGTCTCCCTGCGCACAGGAGCCCGGAGCTCAGACCCCAACCATTCCCTCCTGCCACCCCACTCACAACTCTGCTACCCTGTTTCCCTGAAAATAATACAAGGTCTTATACAATTTTTGCTCCAAAAGTTGCTTACTTTTTTACATGTGTAGCTGCCTGGACACTATTTAAATTGACTTGTTTAATGAACTGTAACTAGGACTTATTTTTGGATTAGGGTTTGTATTTGGAGCATCCTTAAAAATCCTGAAAAATCATGCTAGGGCTTATTTTTGGGGTAGGTCTTATTTTCTGGGAACAGGGTAGTTGCAGGTGCAAGTGCAGAATGTTTGGGAAAAAAACAAACAAACAACTTTGGATGTACAGGTACAATAGGGATATGGACTTAAAACAGGATGTTAAAAAAACTGATGCTGCAAGGACTGCAGCAGTGACGTCCTCCAAGAGCCCAGGACGCCCGTGTGCACCAGACAAGCTGTGAGGTGTCGTGAGCTGCTGGCGTCCTGGTTTCGGGGCAGGAGCGGGGCAGCGGGAGGCAGGCAGCAGGGGCACAACCGCTGCCCCCTTCCCCACCCGGCGCAGCTCCAGCGCCTCCTGCACTGCCGCTTCGTTCCCGCCGCGTCGGCACCGCGGAAAACGCCTCGCCCCGGCAGATCAGCCACCCGACCCTTCCTTCACGGGAAACGGCTCCCGCAGCCTCCGCTCCACAGAACCCCTCACCGGGCACAGTGACACCCGGACCGCTCCCCGCTCCCTCTCCAACATGGCGGCCGCTGGGGTGCGGCGCGCGGCTCCTCCCGGCATGCCCCGCGGGGCAGCGCTCTGCCAGGAGCCCGGCGGGGCGGGGCGGGGCGGGGAGGATGCTGCGGCCGCCGCGGGGCGAGGCGGCACCGGCGGCCCCGCACGGCGCGGCGCGGAGGATGCGGCGGCGGCGGTGGCGGCAGCAGCAGCAGGCGGAGGAGAGGGGAGCGATGCGGTGCTGCGCGGCGGGGCCCTGGCCGCACAGCGGGGGTGCCCTCACCACTCTCCTGCTGACAGGTCGGTCGCGGCTGCGTCTCACCGCGGCAAGCGGGTACGGGCCTCCCCGGTAGCCGCCGGCCTGCGCTGCGGTGCCCCCTCTCCTGTGGGCTTCGTGTCGCCCCCACCCCACCTTGCCCTGAGGCTGCGGTTCGCTGTGCCCCTCTCCCCGCTCTGTACTCCGCCTTGGTGCGGGGTCCGAGCTGCTCTGCATCCACCCCCGGGGCGGCTCCAGCGGCTTCTCGGCGCGGCGGAGGCACCCCCAAGGCGGCGCAGTGGATGGGGGCCCGCCCGCCCCTCGCCTCTCCCCCTGCGGAGGGCACCGCCGCAGCCCACCCCTCCCAGCGCGGCGGGGAGCGTCCCGAGCCCAGCGGGGCCCGAGCTGAGGGACCCCGGCTGCGGCGGGGGCGGCCGGGCTGTGGAGCGGGTTTGCGGGGAGGGCGCGGGAGCCAGGCCTGGCCGAGGGCCGCCGGGTGGTGGGGGTGGCTGTTCTCCCGGGGATGGGACCGCGCCGGGCCGGGCGGCCGGGCCCGCTGCTCTCATCCCCTCGGTGGACCTGACAGAGCTGATGCCTGTCCCGAGGGCTGGGCTATTTTGGGTACAGGGGTATCTTTCGTATCCCCCCCTCCCCCTGAAAATTATTTGCTAGCTTGACCACTTAATCAAACTATATCACAATGAAGTCTGCAGAAAAAGTCTTAATTCTGCTTTCTGATGCATGTAAATAATAGCTGTCATGCAGCAAGCAGGTTTCACACCCGTAAGGCTCTTCACAGTGAAATACTTTAAATGGGTAACAGCAGCAGCCCAGACATGAATGCCTTTGTGAGACTATTCCTCCTTAAGAGCAAGTTAAGAGCAATAAATCTGTTTCTTTAGGTTATTTTGTGGCGTGAGATGTCAGTGGTATGTCATTCAAAAGCTAACAATTTGCTCAGTATCTTCTTGAGTAACAACTAGATACACTTCTTTATAGGATACTGACAATAGAAGTGATGTGAAGTGTTGGAAATATTAAAGATGCAAATAGCACCTAAACATTAAGCTGTTCAATGTGAGGATAAAACTTGGCATTTGTTAGATGCAAGATACTGCTTTCTACTGATGTGGAAATTCTGGCTTCTTCCATCTCCTTTTCTCAAGACCAGTTGTGGGATAGCAACCAAGAAAGAGCAAGGACAGTCTGAGGATAAACTTTTGGTATGAACTATGATATTATGTTTAGAAAAGTTCAACTGAAATGAGCTTCTAGAAGCCAAGTTGTGGGCTACATGCTAAAGGAAGCGATCTTCAAGTTTTTTTAGTGTTAACTTTTCCAGATGGTGACTGAGCCACTTCCCTGGGCAGCCTGTTCCAATGCCTGACAGCCCTTTCTGTGAAGAAATTTTTCCTAATATCCAATCTGGACCTTGCCTGGTGCAACTTGAGGCCATTTCCTCCTGTCCTATCACTTGCTACTTGGGAGAAGAGACCAACACCCTCCATGCTACAACCTCCTTTCAGGTAGTTGTAGACAGCAATAAGGTCTCCCCCCAGCCTCCTTTTCTCCAGGGTTAAACTGCCCCAGTTCTCTCAGCTGCTTCTCATCAGACTTGTTCTCCAGACCCTTCGTTGCCCTTCTCTGCACTCTTTCTAGCACCTCAATGTCTTTCTTGTAATGTGGGGCCCAAAACTGAACATTATATTCAAGGTGTGGCCTCACCAGTGCTGAGTACAGGGGGATGATCCCTTCCCTAGTCCTGTTGGCCACACTATTCTTGATGCACACCAGGATGCTGTTGGCCTTTTTGGCCCCCTGGGCACACTGCTGGCTCATGTTCAGCTGACTGTCAGTCAACACCCCCAAATCCCTCTCTGCCAGGTGGCTTTCCAACCACTCTTCCCCGAGCCTGTAGCGCTGCTTGGGGTTGTTGTGACCCAAGTGCAGGACCCGGCACTTGCCCTTGTTAAACCTCACACAGCTGGCCTCAGCCCAATGATCCAGCCGGTCCAAATCCCTCTGTATGGCCTTCCTACCCTCCAGCAGATCAACACTCCCACCCAACTTGATGTTGTCTGCAAGCTTACTGAGGGCACATTCAATCCCTTTGTCCAGATCATTGATAAAGAGATTTAACAGAACTGGCCCCAGTACTGAGGCCTGGGGAGCACCACTTGTCGCTGGCTGCCAGCTGGATTTGACTCCATGACCATGTGAAAGAACTTCCAAACTGGACTGCAGGCTCTGAGACGAACCACAACCTTGCATAAATGTCCTTTCTTTTGAATCTTGTTCTTAAGTAGCCTCTATGGTATTGAAGCAATACTTAGCCAGGCAAAAAGCATCTTACAGACAAAACAGAACGTGAGAAGTAGCACAAGATCTGTGAATAGTTTTAAGTTCTCTTCCACTAGTGGACATTAGGTTTTCCCCTTTCTGTTTTAGCACTTGATCTACAGAAGAAACTTGATTTGTGCTTTTTGCACTTCTGAAAGATGTATGAAACGTACGCTTAAAGACTTTTTGGAGGAGGCTGCTTACTGTCAGAATTCCAGGTTGTTGTGACTCTCTCACCCCACACCTCCATGGCAAAACAATAACTCAAAATCCAGGGATTTCAAGAGACTTAAGAGTTTAAAGGGTGTAAGAGTGATATCAGAAGTCCAACATTTGCTCCTAGATGGCCAATGTAGTACTCAAATGCATTGACTCAAACACTAGCCGATAATAATTTTCTCCAGTGCCAGAAAAAATGGGAATTGACATTATTGTGAGGTTTTAAGGTTAAGCTTTTCTGAGACAAACTAGGTAGTTTTCTTTGACTTCAGCTTCACAGTAATAGACACAGTAGAAGTTTACTAGATTAAACTAGTAGAGAAGTTTGCCACAGAATTTGACAGAGCAATGAGCTGCCACTGTATTCTGCTTCTGCAGAGAGAGTGGTCATTAAAGAGCTGTTTGAATGATTGTGGCCATTTTGTGGTTATTACCAGGTATTTCTGCACTTAAAAGAATGAGTTGCCAGTACCCGTATTTTCCCTGGAATGCCTGTTTGCCTGTGACTAGGAAGTCATAGAGCAACTGAGTCATATTCTCCCTTCCCTATAAAGAGGTCAAAATGGAGAAGAAGCTCACTAGTTCTCATTTCAGAAGATGTGATTATGTGGTCACATTAGTTTGTCATAAAGCAGTGTTGCTGCCAGAAGACATTCTTCTGCCCTTTCACAGCTAGGCATTTTTCACCACCTCCCTTGTGGGGGCTGAAATAACTCGTACAGTGATACAGTGAATTGGGTCATCTGGCTGAAAACTGCCCACAAACGAAGTTGTTCACTGAAATCAGTTTACTGACTAGGATTAGCACAGGATGATTTACACTGGTGTGCTGGTTGGCCAAGAATGTGCTGGGACTCCCTCCTTTCATCAAGGCTGCAAACATAGGCTAGTATGAAACAACTGTGAAGTCGCGGACTAGGACGGATATTCAGGAGACTGAACTGAATACCTGCACTTTTCCTGCTATTTGCGGCAGAAATGCTATTGGCAATACTCTGCTTCTCAGCTGCACCACACAGAGGGAGGGAGAATGTTTCACAGATGATCTCCTCTTCCAGTGTTTCCAAGCTAATATTGTAGCCTACTTGCCCTGTTCTCTTTTGTGGGTGCAACCATTAGGGCAAAGAAGCAGTTTTTCTTCACACAGGGCTCTGAATCTCTGCCTCTGAAGATGGTACCTGTCAAGTCTTTGTACTAATCTGACCCAGATCAATAAATAAAATCTATTGCCCGTAAGTACTTGCTTGAGTAAGTAATTCTTGGAATGAAAAGCTAGCCATTCCATTAGTATGCTTTTCATTATAAAAGCATGTTATTTATAGGTAGTATAGTTTACATGGAGACAGCTTAGAGATTTTGAAGCCAGATAATAAGAAGTTGGCTTTATAGCATTAGTTCATTTTCTAGATGTAACTTTTAGTATGTAAAGACAAACTAATTTTTGGTCTTTCATATTGTTTTTTTTGTTTGTTTGTTTGTTTTTTGTTGTTTTTGTTTGTTTGTTTGTTTGGTTGGGTTTTTTTTAGGTTTGGTTAGAAGTTCATTAGAGTACTTGTCATAGTTTAACCCCAGGCAGCAACTAAGCCCCACGCAGCCGCTCAGCCACTGTGCCCCAGTGGGGTGGGGGAGAGAATCGGAAGCGTGAAAGTGAGAAAACTCATGGGTGGAGATAAAGAGACAGTTTAATAGGTAAAACAAAAGCTGCACACCAAAGCAAAGCAAGGGGTTGATTCACTCCTTTCCATTGGCAGGCAGGTGTTCAGCCATCTCCAGGAGAGCCAGGCTCTGTCATGTGTAATGGTTACTTGGGAAGCCAAACACCATCACTCCAAAAGTCTCCCCTTCCTTCTTCTTTCAGCTTTATATGCTGAGCATGACATCATATGATAGGGAATATCCCTTTGGCCAGTCTGGGTCAGCTGTCCCAGCTGTGTCCCCTCCCAGCTTCTTGTGCATCTCCAGCCTCCTCCCTGGAAAGTTCTTGACTTGGTATAAACATTGCTTGGCAACAACCAAAACATCAGTGTATTACCAACATTCTTCTCATACCAAATCCAAAACACAGCACTATACCAGCTGTTAGGAAGAAAATTAACTCTGTCCCAGCCAAAACCAGGATAGTATTTAAGGAGTTACTGTCACCAAATTAGAACTCTTTAGATGAAAGATTGTTTGCAATCAAACTAAGGAGAATAAATTTCAAACCTAGACAAGAATATATGTTTTCATATAGCTTTTGGGCTCTTCTTGAATAGGTGTTGATAACTTTAGAGCAGACACTGTCAGTGTAGAGTGCCTTCTTTTGGCAGAGCTCTAGAGGAAAGGAGGGAGGTGGTAGTTTTGATTACTTCCACAGGAATTTGAAAGAAACAGAGGAGCCAAGAAACCAGTGAACATATTAGTTTCCCTCCTGATTATTCAAACTGCTTTTCAAGCAAGTAGTAGCAAGAAGTGGTAGAACCAATAAGTGCTTTAATCCAAGAAAAGTTTTTACATTACTATCTTGCTGAAGTGTTTTCAGATTGAGAGCTGAAGGTACACATAAGTATTGATAAGTATTGCTGTGTTGGAATTAGCAGGAACTTGTTATGCTCGTGGAAAGTATACATTATTTTGTTAACAGCATAGTTATGGGGCTCATTATGTAATACTAAAAAAAAAAAGTTTACCTAGACTGTGTCTACATGTTTGTACACTAACCACCAAAAATTCCTGTAGTCTTTTAAATCAATTGCCACCTCAGAAATTTGGAATATAATTGCAGGGACACTCTGACAATTAATATTAAGAGATGATAGGAGTATAGGGGGCACCTTGGAACAGTTGGCTTACAGGGTGACCTGGCCATACCTTGTGGTTACGCCATGAGTTTGGGGCTGGACCACAGGAACTAGCAGTTTTTCTCCTCGTCTTCATGGAAAAGCTGATCTAATTAAGTTCTCTTGTCAGGTCTACAGTAGGAGGGAGAATGGTGGTGGATAAATGTTACTATTAATAAAACATAAGGCTTTTGTTCACCCAGTGAGACTAACAAAATGCCTTATTCAGTTACTTTTCTCAGATGATCTTTGAGAAATATTCAGGTGTTACAGTAATCAACGGATGGCACAGAAACAGGTAGAAAAACATTACCTACTGAACAAAGTTGAGTGAGTATGGAGCTTATAAACATTTCTGTGTTTGATTTGAACTTTCACATAGTTATAATAAATGGAGTGCGGAGTGACCTGAGCAATCCACAATGGTCATCTAGCACAAATTAATTCTTGTTTCTTATGTAGCAGCTGTGGTTGAAGAGGATCTTAGCTGTTAGAAAATACCCTATCTCAATGTGAATTTCTACTGAGAGAATCGTGTTTAGTCCATAATGAATTTCTGCAGTGATGATTGCTTATACTGCTCATTAGCTCAGATCAAGGGGTGGGGAGGTTGGGAGACTAGGGAGAGTAGGTGCAGGCGCAGCTCCTGCCTCCAGTAGTGGGCAGTGTGACCCGGAGGGCAGATGTCTCTGTGCAGGTATCCGTGGATCCTCAGGAGCTGCCGGGGTACAAGCTCTGACTTGAACTGTGGGCTGAGCACCTCGATGCAGACGATTGCTTGACGAATGGTTTGTTGTAACTCAGTTTCTGGTTGTTCTGTATAAAAATAATATAAATATAGTTTATAAAATAGCACAAATATAATTAAAGAAAAATGAAAAATATTAGTTTAAGGGAGATTAAAAAAGAGGACTAATTAAAATAAAAAAGAAGACACTGTATTTGTACTTCACCTGGGCACGTTTAAGTCTCGGGCAGGGAACTGTGGGCTGCTCCTGCTGTTACAAGCACTGTTGGATGCTCCAGCAGCTGTGGCAACATATATAACGAACTGAAGAGCCTGGCGCTAATAACATTTTTTTCAGTGGGAGTTACAAGGCTTATTAAATTAATTCTAAACTGTCTCTTTGATAAAATGCGTAGTTTGAATCTCTGCATTCTGTAGTATAAGGCCTCTTTTGTCATCCTTTAATCATATTCACAGATCTTCCCTGAGCCTTCTTCATGTTGTCACTATGTTTCTTGAAGGCTCCGTGTAAGTACTAGACACAGCATTTGAACAGTGATCATATATGTGTCAAGGACAAAAATAAAATCTCCCTACTTTTCTTTGATGTTGCTGTTTACATATCAGCTGTTCTAGCCAGTCTTCTGCTGAAAGCTTCTGTTCAACCAGTTATTACCTGACATATCTCCCTGTTTTTTTGTCAAATTTCAGCATCCCTGAAGTCTGTGCTCTTTGTAATATGCATATGGCATGCTGCCTTTGTTCCTGGGTATGCATTTACATTTTATTCTATTGAAGTGCCCATCACTGGATCACCTTTTTACCAAACAACGTAGACTGCTCTGTGCTAGTGTCTTGTCATCTCCATTATTTATCAATCTCCCTGCCTTTGTTTTTGCCTTCAAATTTTATCAGTATATGTTGTACATCCAGGTCATTTTATATATATATATATATATGTGTTATATATGTATATATGAGGTCAAATTGTGTAAGTCCGGTGCGAGAACCTTGTGAGGCCCACTAGAAATCTAAAAAATTAATTATCCAGTAGTTCTGTTCTCTTGCTTGAAACTGCCATTCCTGTGGTGAAAGCTGTTGAATGGACAGTGTGCTCCTGAATTGTTTCATTGCACACCTGTCATTTGAAATAAAATAGGTGGTGATAAATATTTATATTAAAAGGTCACAGTGTAAACTCTAGGATCTAAAATCAGGCACACTGGTTGCTGTTCCATTTCCCCTGTAAAATGCAATGTAGGGTGGAGAGGTGGACACAGAACCTCTTTGATCCCCAGCCCTAAGCCTAGCACAACTTGTGAACCTAAATCAAAGATCTTTACTGATTGTTTATATTTAAAAATACATCTTGGAACCTGTTATTTCTTTTTTTATTCCATTTAAATATGCTAGGATGATTTTGTATCTAGTTTCTCAAAGTGCTACGTGATATGCTGCCTGTGTAAGGATAACACATCATTATTGCTATTTTTATCAGAAAAAAACTTGCGGGCTCAGGAAAAGTGTCAGAAAAGATGCATTAAATGCTTGTTGGCTGTGGTAATACTCTTCTGCATTTAATAATTCAGTAATCAAATCTTGTATTAATTATTTTCCTTGGTACTGGTTTGTGGCTGACAAACCTTTGATTGCTCAGCTCATCCTGTTGAAATATTGGAACAACTTTATTTTACCTTTCTGCATTCTCTTGAGTGTTCCAAGAATTACAAAAAATTTACACTAAAGGTCATATGCAGTGCTGATTTGGATAATCCCTAGGATGGTATTATATTAAGACTTGCAATGTGTGCAGATCAATTCAGCAGGGAGAAATTTGTCAATCTTGCAAGACAGATGTAAAACAGTGGATGCAAATAATACATTTTTTTCAATCAGATCCTTTGAGTATGTTGAAAATCTAAAGAAACTTAACAGAAATTCATAATTTAGAAATGTTATTTTGTTGGTATGGTAATTTGAACATGTGATTTTTTTTTTTGTTACATTTCATCCTCAATTCAGTTTTAGGTGTTTTGAGTAAATTATCATTAATAAGTGCTTCACATGCATGGATTATTTGTGTATGGTGACTACTGCTTAAACCGGATCTGTTTGGCCTCCTAAATTGTGTTTGGAGAATGTGATATCAGTAATGCAATAGCTGACCAGTGTAACTATGTCAGCAGAAGTTTCCACAGATGTTTAAGCTTCTAGTGTAAATGATACTTGTATACTTGGAGTGTTTGCCAATAAGTGTTGGTTTCTTCCTGCAGACTGATGTATCTGAATGCAAGTACTGCTACTTGTTTGATATTGTGCTTTTTGCAAGGAAGTTAAGATGCTGATAACACCTTTTAACTGGGGTCTGACATGAGTTCTTGCTCTCAAACTATTTCAAAGGAAAGACTGTTTATTACAGCCACTTTCCCCTTCCTAGCATCTGACTGCAATTCCTTCCCTCTACACTTTCAGTTGACACGTAGCTATACAAACAGCTGATATATCTATTATTCACCACAGATGAAAGGGAACAAAAGAACAAAAAGTGGGAGGTATGGAGTGGGCTTTCTTGGCAGTTCTGCTGCTGGTGAAATGGAGTTTTTCTGTCAGCTCCACAGCTGCTGTCTGTCTCCTATAATCATTTGCTCCTCACCACATTTAAACTTTCTTGCACCTTCAGCTGCACTGATCCAGCTGTTTCCAAGCTGTGTTCTGGCTGTGTGCAATGAACACAACTGGTTCTTTTTTCAGAACTGATTATTGGTTATGCCTGCAAGGCAAAGTGGCCAGCCCGATGTGTCTTTATATAAGCAAAGCATCTTTGTATAAGCAAAGCTGTTCTCTTGATTAGATTGCTTTCCTTGCTTTGGCCAAAATATACTATGCCAATGAAAGTAACTTTAGAAATGCCTTTACCTGCGTATGTGGTTTTGCAGGTGAAAATACATTTATCACAGAATGCTCTACATCATCTTTATTATCAGTATAATTATTTCAGCAGTAGTGTCTGGAGAGGTTTAAGCATTTATTGTAAACTTAGTCTATTTGGAAAAATGAGTGTCAAAAAGGTGACTCTCGGGAAGATTATTATGTGTTTATACGTTCAAATCAAATGCCACCACTTTTTTTAACCTGAGGCTCCTGAACTTTGACTAAAACCAAACCCTGGTTTAGAAGGCATCTGATCCCATCTGATACTTGTTTTTTGGCAGTCTGTTGACCTGACTAATTTTTTTTGCATTTGTTTTGTTCTGAAAAGCTTTTTTGTTAAGCTCTGCTGATGGCAATAATGGAACAGTTAACTGGAAGACTAAGCAAGCCCACAGTTATATTATCAGCAGAAAAAAGGCTGTTGAGAAGAATGGTGAGTTTAGGTTGTAAATTTAAATCCCATGTTGGTTCAGTCAAATCTACTTTTAATATTACTCTTGCTTTTTCAGTCATGTCCTTGTTTTAGGGATAAGGTACTATTTCAAGGTAAGTAATTTGGAAAATTTTACATCTCTTCAGTCAGTTTAAAAACATTCACAGGGCTGCGTGTTTTTGTGAGTCTTCCCCAACTTTTCCTGTTCCTGCAGCTTTGCTTGAAATAATGGCTGTGTGTATACCTAATATTGCACATTTTCTTATCACAGCTGGTTGCTTGGAAATACCTCTGCAGTTTGCTTAATACAATAACTTGTCTGTAACAATTTAAAATATCTTTCCATATACTGATGTAAAAAGACTGTTTTACTGTCATTTATTCAAGTACACACAGAATATTGTAGCTACTGTACACTAGCTGAGAAGAGGCTTTGCACTGATTACCCATCCAGGCAGGCAACCTGGATTGGACCCCGATTCAGGTTATTTTTGGGATTGCGCTTCATCTGCTAAAAATCAATGGGGAGAGAACCCATTGAAAGTCATGGAAAAAATTTCCAGGTATATTTTTTTTCTGAAGGTCATCAACATACGGGCTTCAACCAACATAGTACATCATCTGAAATTTCTGGAAACAGGGGTCATCTGCTCCAGGCTGGAGGTTGATACAGTCCCAGCTGTGCCCATGTTCAAGACCTACAAGAAGAGTGACTGGGGCAGTTTCTTGACATGTTTAGAAAAGAATAATGCATGTTTTCTAACCTTCAGTTCCCAGTTAATCTACTTCTTTCTCAGTCTCCAGAACTTCTAAACTTTCTGCACAGATATATCTTGGGATCTACAGAAAGTCCTCCAGGAGATCTGGAAACAAGAAGAAAGAAAATGGTGGTGTTGAGGTAGCTGATACTATCTTTTTTTTTTTTTTTTTTTTGATAGGGATCTGTTATGATCCTATGTAGTGAAGATTTTTAATTTCCCATGGTTAGTTTTACACAAGCCTTTAACAGTCCCTGAGATTTTATTTGCCAGAGGGAATTTGCCCAAGCAATTCACACCTGGCAGTCTGCTGTATCAGATTAGTATCTAGAAGCTGGTAAGTATATTCAGTTTCGTCCCTAGATCACCTAAGATGATAACACATTCATCTCCAGTCTCAGGCAGTCTTATGAAAATAATTGTGGGTTTTAAAAGCTTCTGAAAAAAACAGTATTTCACTGATTTCATTATTGAAAAGCAGTGATTGCTGTAGTGGGCTGAAGACTCATCATTTTTCTTCTGATTTTGAAGGAGCTTCATAGGAGAAAAAGAAGGCGACTTCTCTGACAAGGGGGGGGTGAGAACTTTTGAATTCCAAATCTCCGTACTTGTGTCATTACAGTGGTTCTGTCATGATAGGATAAAACAGGTTTGTGGGTTTTTCTTCCTTCTGAGAGGCATTTTTAGACTTCTATCAAGATCACTGTTTTATATCTGCATGAAATCCTTATTGGCATGCTTACTTCAACAACAGAGAACATCCCATTACTAGGCATGGGCAGGTGTTCAGTGGTGGCTATAGATTTCCTCTAACAGACAAAAGCAATACTTTATATGTTTGTGTTTTGTTTTGTTTCTCAGTAACTCCTGATTCTGTTATCCTTCCTTTCTAGAACTGTTGCTTATGGAGAAAATATACGTTACCTTTTAACTGTATTTCCTGTTTGAAATGGATTCTTATTGTATAGTCAAAGCATCAAAAATGGAAAAATGGGTTTTTCTAGATATTTGACACATTTTCAGCCAGCCACCATATTTTTGTCAGCTTTTCTGCTTATGTTATAAATGTCTTCTTTCAGATTTTCTTGAAAATATTTTAAAGGAAGTTAGTTTCCTTGCTCTATTTACAGTTCATTCACAGAAGTGTGTGCAAAATTTTTTGGGTCATCAACTTAATAATTTTAATTATACAAACCAAATAGCTATGTTACTGTAGTTAAATCAAGTCTACATAATTAAAATTACAGTAACTGGTTTATTAACCACACAAAATTGTAATAAACTATTTAAACTTTGGGATTCATTTTAATTTTATCTTTAAGGTAAAATTATTAGAAAGATATTCTGTTCACTACTGTGTTAAAAAAGGTTTCCAAAAGTGGTGAAAAGCAGCTGCTGTAGAATTTGATCAATAGTGTGTCCAGGGCTTGAGACTATTAATTCTGCAGCATCAGGCTTGAAGATTGGGAAGCGTGTAACTAAATGTAGAGGTCTGCATTACAGATGTCTGCACCTCCTCTCAGCTGCCTCTGCAGTCACTGCAGATCTGGTTTGTGCACTCAGAAATCTGGGACATGATTCATCTAGTTTTACAGGAGAAATCAAATTAATCAACCCCTAGAAGTGTCTGTTTCTTCTCCACTGACTATAAAAGGAGCCTGACTAGCTCAGTGGTGGATGTTGTTTCTGTAGGCATCTAAAATTAGGTGAGATAGATTCCACACGGAGTACGTGGTGCAAGGAGCGGAATGTCTGTGATTAATGCCTAATTAGCAGTGACTGTTTAAGCACATCTCAAGTAAGAAGGTTGGTTTAGTGATAAGGGTGGAGAAATTACACCAGGATGAGAAAATTACGTGAAGTTGATCCACATTTCAAATGTATCTTGCTTACATCTTTCAAATGTATCTTGATCCAAGTGTTGAAATGAGCCCTTTTATCTTCTACGAATTTGTTCCGAAGAGTTTGTTACAATACAGACTCTGAAATCTCTTTCCGAGTCACTCTTCCCAATGAGAGTTTTCCGCCATGCTGTATGGCCTGTAACCTTTCTTTGGAGATAGGACTTCTCATAGGTTCTTTCACTTTAGCAAGCAAGGCAGGTAGCTGTGTGTCTCTGTATCTGTGACTTATCATCTGTATGTACCACTTATGTAATCCTCATCTCATTGACAAAATTTACCAGCAATGATTGATTCTTTCAATAGTAATATGGAATAGCAAAATGACTTATGACCAGTCCCGTTAAGACATAATGAGAAACAGTATTCTCCATTTATACTTAAATTTTGAAACTTGTTGATAAAGTGGTTTCTTATCCATTTAATTTAGATTTTTTTATTCTTCTAATTAATGTGTTATACCTAAATAAGATTTGCCTTCATCAGCTAAATTTGTAACTCCATAAAAATAACATATTGCTTTGACATATGCTGGTGATTCTGAATTGTTTCCTTTAGGTTTTTAATTCTGAGTCCGGTAAAATATGGCTTCATTTTTTTGTTTTCGGAATCAGCGATACCTGACTGGTCTATAATTACTCATGTCCTTCTGTTTTATCCTTCAATACAAGCACATCTTCAGTAATGAGCTCTCTAACCCAATTTTTAGATATACGTTATCTGAACATACTGGTCTAAGAAAGTCGAGCTTTAAGAACTTGTAGAAATCCTCAGCTGAAGTGAATCACTTTGTCCTTTTCTGCACAAGAGCTGAAAAGTCTGCCATTTCCATTCATTGAGGAATCATTACCACCAATTGGTAAGATTCCTCTGTATTCCTCATGTTCCTTATTTGTATGTAAAATACCAAGAAAATATTATTGTATCATTAACGTATTTTTATTCATGTGATATTACAAATAAACCAACTATAAAATTACAATAGCCTTCCTTGGTTTTTTTGTATTGCAAAAAAAAATGAAGAGCTTGTACAGCTTCTGCAATCCTAACCCGTTTTGTTTATTGCAATGTTGAAGGGACCCTGTTGGGCAAAGCGAGGGTTTGCTCTGCCTTCTGTTCTTATAGCTATGCAACCTTTTAAAAAACTTATTAACAGTTACCTAATATCTGTTGCTTTCCTTCTCCCAGATGCCAACATTACCATTGAAATGCATGCTGTATTATCTAGAGCATGTCTCACTTTTGCTATTTTCTGTCTCTTATCTTTCCTTCTGCATTTCAGTGTACACGATTCTGTCTAAGGTGCACTCTGATCGGAATGTATACCCTTCTGCTGGAGTTCTTTTTGTTCATGTTTTGGAGAGGGAATACTTTAAGGGGGAATTTCCTCCTTACCCAAAGCCTGGTATGGAATGCTAAGATCTTCCGTATTCTATAAAAATGTAGAAAAAAAAGTTTTTAAAACTGAAGTCTATTTAGCATACCTTACGGTTCAGCATATAGCACACAAATAAAATAAAATATATGGTCCTACAAGTTTACAATGTTCTGATTTGTGATCATCATTGCTGAAAAGATGCATATAACTGTGTATTGTGAAAAATGTGCTTATTTGGGAAGGCATAATAATGTATTATATATCTGAGATTAGGAAGTATACCTTTTCTTCACTTTTGCTTTAAACATGAAATTGTGAAAGTTTGATAATTGTTAAAAATGCCATTTATCTGATCACTGCTTCAGACATAGTACGTATATGAAAGAGCACTTTGAAAGCACGTAATAAACTTAAGATAAAATAGAAGATTAAATCAAATATGAGACTACATAATGATGTTTTCTTTAATTTTAAACAAATATTCATTTGGATTCAGCCTTCTTCTTATATTTAGGAACAGTTTAATGTTAGTAAGCAGTTTGTTTTTAGAGAAAGAGCTGTGATTTCCTAAGGTTAAAGCTAAAGGATTGATCATTGACAGGTTAGAATATGTATAAGCAATCTGGGGGGGTTGGAAGAGAAAGAGAGAGTATTCTGCCCCACATACTTATCAACAATGAAAGGGGGTGTATATATATATATTTACAGACAAGAAAAGGAATAAATATATAAATGTATCCTGTTCATCTAAGCATAACTATGCTGTTTTCCTATGAAAATGGGAAAAACCTATAATACGTATACAGTGCACACATAATCAAAACCAGTTTCGTTAATGAGCTTTTGAATTTATTTGAGAGTACTATTTTCAGAGCTCACATTAAAGAAAAAAATAAGCTTCTGTTAGCATCTGTTAAATTTTGTCATGAATAAACCCAAATGTTTTAAAAATTTCCTCTCCCTGAAAAATTGATGTTTTTCTGACATGTAAACCTGAGTCTTCGTTTCATGTAACAGTGACTGGCAGAGTGAAGTTTGTCTCAGTCCCCAGTTTTCTCCTAGTTTTGCCACACAGATGGAAGGAACCTGGAAACTTTACTAATGATGGATTGTCTTTCAAATCCTTACAGCCCCATCGTGTCTTGACATTCACGTGATTCAAAGGCAGTATGAATTTGGTCTTGCATCCTGCTGAAATTTCTGTACCCATAGACGATTGCGATCATAGAAATTCACTGAAGGCGAGATGTTACCATGGTCCTTTTATTTTTGTCTGCTGTGCTGGATCATTAGCATGGCCTACCTTGATGAAGGGCAAACCAGAATGTGCCACAGGTGGCTTTCACAATTTCCCTCAGAATTGTTTGTGACGCTAGGAATTTTATTCTGAATGTAATAGGTTAGATTACTGGGATGTCCTGAGGGAATCACAGAATGTTAGGGATTGCAAGGGACCTCGAAGGTCATCTAGTCCAATCCCCCCGCCAGAGCAGGAACATCTACATGAGGTTACACAGGAATGTGACCAGGCGGGTTTTGAATGTCTTCAGAGAACGAGACTCCACAACCTCCCTGGGCAGCCTGTTCCAGTGCTCTGTCACCCTTACCGAGAAGAAGTTTCTTCTCAAATTTAAATGGAAACTCCTGTGTTCCAGTTTGTACCCATTGCCCCTTGTCTTATCATTGGTTGTCACTGAGAAGAGCCTGGCTCCATCCTCCTGACATTCACCCTTTACGTATTTATGAACATTAATGAGGTCACCCCTCAGTCTCCTCTTCTCCAAGCGAAAGAGCCCCAGCTCCCTCAGCCTTTCCTCATAAGGGAGATGCTCCACTCCCTTAATCATCTTCGTGGTTCTTCATGGAAGTTACGTTACACCCTGGTGCTGGTTAGGGGTGTTTCTGGTCCCTCTTAGCCACAGCCAGATGTGTAAGTGTGGACCTGAAAACTAGTTACCCCTTGGCCACAGGTCTCTGGAGGAGGTGTCAGCCCTGCTTTATTCGCTGGGCTCAGTTTCTGCCTTCTGTGCCAGCCTGCCTGTTGTCTTCTCTTGTCACCTGCCCTACGATGGCTGCTGTTGCCATGTCAGAGGCCAGCTGGAGGAATGCAGTGCAGCGGTGCCTGCGCAGGCTCAGAGGGATTTGCCCGAGTTCTGTGCCTCAGCTGCACAGTACTTATGCCTCAGGGGTAAGGATCTGGTAGTACTGAGGCACACCTGAATTAACTTAGAAAAGCTAAAATAAACTGGAGTCCAATCCAGACATTTGTAAGAGTAGCGATAAGAACTATGGGAACTGTTGTACTGGTTTGACTTGAGGGACTTTCACGGATTGCATCTGGACCATTGCGTTTAGTAGCTATCAGTGGACCAGGAATGTCTGGTCCATTTTTGAATTAATTTGTTCCCTAAAGAAAAAGCTACTGCCAGCTGTTGATGCTGAAGACCTGTATGTCTGTCGTGATGCTAACAGAAGCTTTCAGGCATTGATGGTTACACTGCCACTCTTCGCAGTAAGCCCTCCCAGGTACATTTGGTCTCTGGTGCCATTATCAAAAACATGAATAAAATAAAAGGTTTTGGGGAATTACAGGAGTGAGACCTTTGTGCTTTTGTCGGTGAGGAGGTTGGATGCTTCAGTTCTAGGTGGAATTAAGCTCTCAAAATCAGACCTACTAGTTAATGAGCATAAGCATGTACATTCATCTCTGCAATTGGTTTACACTTTTCAGATATTGATTTCTTAATACTTACAAATTCTAAGTAAGAGTTCACATATATGGTAAAGGTTAGCAATTTTTGGTTTTGGAAAGGTTTTGCAAACATAACTGGAAGTCAGAACAAGACTTTCTAGTGGAAACATCAAACTCAAAGCATGTAAGTGTTTTCTTGTAAATATTCTAATACATTTTTTCTTATTTAGGTGAAATAAGTAATGATCCTATAACATTTAATACCAATTTAATGGGTTACCCTGACAGACCGGGATGGCTACGCTATATACAAAGGACACCCTACAGTGATGGAGTGCTGTATGGCTCACCAACTGTAGAAAATGTGGGCAAACCAACCATCATTGAGGTATTTTCTTTCAAAAGTTCAAAAATATGTGTTTTGTTTTAGAGTATAAGATTCAGTACTGTCAGCAAGTGTTGCCTCTTATTTTTGAAAAGCTAATTACAATAATAACAAAAACCTTATAAGATGGGAACTTGTGACATTAACATTTAGTCTTCGGTACCATTACATCCTCTTTTGAAAGAAAGCCAAGTTATGTGACATTTCATGGTTTTAGGTATAACTAGTAAAAAGGAATAACCACTTAAACCTAATATTCCTAGATGCAATACCTTTTGATTCTTGCCCTTCATCTTTCTAAAAGGCATTTCATTTCAGTAAATTATGAATATATTAAAGTTTTATTCAAAATGCAGGGCAAAAAAACCTTTGTAAACTACTGTACTTGAAGAACAGATTAATTCTGAACTTTGTAATATTCAACACTAAATATGCATCAGACTTTTATCCACTGGAAAATATAGTGTTCAGTCAATAAACGGGTTTTGGTTTTATTTTTTAAATTAAATTGCCTTTCATCAAATGTTCCCTGGTTCATTATTCATGTTTATTGATAGATTTTATTTTAATTAACCCTTACATTTATTTAATTCTGTGCTTATAAGTTTAACAATGACAAACCCCACTACTTTATTTTTGACAATTAGCTATGCAAATGTTTAAAAGCGCTAGTTATTCGTTGAGCAGTGATTGAAAGGTAAAAAGGACTGTGTATTCTGCCATGTATGTCAGACAGCAAACTGAATCGGACACTGTGCACTCGTTCACAGTGTTAAGGAGAAATCTGCTCATTAACTTGCTCCAGCCATTTTGCTGCTTCAGCAATACATTTGTCTTAAATCCTTGATGAGTTTGTTTTTTTTCCTAAATTGCGTTTGATATAATTTTTCTGCCTCAAGGATGACATCTCTAAATGTTAAGTTGTACTGTAGATAATTTCTCCCATGCTTAGTTTTATATACGTGATTCAGTTTTGATTTCAGCAGGACTCATCACATCTGTAAAAGTAATCATGTGCAGAAGTATTTGCAGACTCTGCTTAGCTTTCTGTAGAGGAAACCATTATTTAAAATTGCCCTTTTTTAAATGGCACACGCTTTTAGATACTGGGATCTATATCAAGACCTCCATTCTAAGCATGACCCCAAGCCTGTATTGAACTAAATCTTGGCTGGTATACAATTTAATTTCTTGCAGTCCAACTCTCAGATGTGGCTTTTGAATTAATTCTATAGTATGTGAGGAGGTCAGATTGCATTTGATCCACTTCCCAGTGCCATCTGAGAAGAGCAGATGCATATTCTATTAATTTTATAGTGGAGTTGTTACATTATGTAAGATGGAATTGTGTCAGGTAAGCTTTTCCCTCTACACTTAAACGAACCTGCAGAAGATATTCCAGGGCAATTTTCCTTTTCATTTAAAGTCCTTAAAAGAAAATGCAACATCTGTTTCTTTTGTTTATTTAATAATAAATGTCACAATGCTTTGTAGCTGGTTGCTGAGAAGCAATGTATTTGTCACTATTGCCACTCCTCTGCCTCTCCTTCACCCCTGAAAGGAATGAAATAAGTTCAAAATTAGGAAGAAAGTTTGTATTTTTCAATTTGTTTCCTGAAATATTCTCAGCTTTAAAGGGAAAAAAAAAAAAAAGTAGTGAAATTTATATCCAGCCTCATTCCGTATTTCCTTTGAATGAACACTTAATTGTAGTACAACCTACTAGATTACAGTCACCTCTGAGGAGCAGCCACTTGTGAGCATTTCAGGCATCCTATACATTTAAACTATAAGATTGGTATCCTTAGGTAATTTGATTAGGAAGGCATAAGTTTCCAAAAATAAGTCATCAATGTTGTATCTGCCTACAAGTTTGGAGTTCCCCTACAGTTACGGATTCCATTGGTTGGGTTTTTTTTTGATTACTTGTGTTGGAGCAATGCTTGTGAATCCATTCATGGAGTGCGACTTCAATGGGGCTACTGCTAAAACTAAACCCCAGCCCCAAAGATTCTAATTGCTGGGATCCCGACACTCCTTTAAGTATCTCTGTCTTGGCTGGTTCCCTCGGAGCTACCAATGAATGTAGATCTTCCAGTACTGATGGAGGGAGGTTGGAGAGTGGTCAGGGAAATGGAGAAGCTGGTCTTTGTGTATGGTGGTTCCTTACTCAAAGACAGCAGAAAACAAAGAATATACATGTATGGCAGAACACTTTTATCTGGACCAAAAGATATTATTTTCACACGTATCCCTTGGATAATTGTATTTGGCTATCAACTGGTCAAGAAAATTCTGGTATCCTGACCTGAAGGCAGTACTGCATCAAATAAATCAACCTTACCTTTCAAACTTTGTATTAATGAATGAATGTTCATACTTTTCAAAATAAAGAGGCAAGGCATTTAAAAGGGGAGAAGTATTTCTAAATTATCAATTTAGTTTTCTTTGATATTTTATTTACCTGATATTCATATTTGCATTGTTGTTTTGCAATCATGTCTTTTCACTCCAGATCACTGCATACAACAGGCGTACCTTTGAGACAGCAAGGCATAATTTGATAATTAATATAATGTCAGCAGAAGGTATGTGGAGAAAAGAGCTTCTTGTGTTTTGAACTGAATAAGCAAAATCATCTTATGGGCTCCTGTTCTTTTAACATTTAAGAAAATGTAATAAAATAGTTGTCTGGTGTTCAAGCCAAATGCAGGAACACAAAGGGGAAGCAAGAGGATTTTCCCTCCTTTGATTCAATTTGTTATTTTTATCCAGATTGTTTGTATCAGGTAGGACTGTTGTTCCTCATTTGCAAAAAGAGTTCTGTTTCCCTTTTTAAAAAAATTAATTTGAATTTTTTTCCCATCTTTTCAAATGGACCTTATGTCACAGAGACACCCCAAGGTTAGTTTAAGGGACAACAGGGTCCAAACCAACTTTTATTAAACCGGTGAGAAACAGGGTTTTAGCACTCCAAAAATGACTTAAAAATAGGTTCGGATATCAGTTGAGGAAAATTATTAAGGGGCAGCAACTAATACAACACGCACATGGCTTCACCCAAAACGATGCTGGAGCCATCTATGAATCTGGGAGGAGTACGCACTTGCCTGTACACGGTGCGGGATTATTTTAAAGAGATATACGTACTCGTATTGAGTACGGAAAGTGTACACTCGCGATTCTGCGAGGGTGAATTTATAATACACTCGCAATCCTGCGAGGAGAAATACACATGCAAATGTGCACGGAATATTACATGTGCTTATGTGGAAGCACGGGAGGAAAATACACTCGCGATTGTGCGAGGAAATAATTTATACACGTGCTCGTATTGAGCACGGAAAGTTACATGTGCAAATGTGCACAGGAAGTATAAATACACTCACAATCCTGCGAGGAGAAGTTTTACTCACACCCGTGGTGGCAAGGCAAGCGGAGTCTCCATCCCGGGGAGGGGGCTCTTGGTGGCAGCATCTTGCTCGTGTTCTGAGAGACCCGCGACAATGGGCGGAGTCTCGACGACAGTCCCGTTTTTTATAGGCTGATCAGATCTGACTGTAGGCATTCCAGAAGCTTCTCTGCACCCCCACACTGGCTGTGGGGTGCCCCTGAAACCTCCAAACATCCCCCACACTGGCCGCGGGCACCCAGCGGCTCACTGGCCCCTCGGCACTCCCTTCTCCTAACGACCCTGGCCAGGGTGCTCTGGGGCCAAACAAAAAAAGCTGTTAGCCTCAAGTAGCAGAGAGAGAGGGAGATGTGTCTACTCCTTCCATGATGAAGGAGGGAGGGGGAGAAAGGGGGGTTTGCATCCTGCCACACCTTAGGTGAAGGATTTTACTCTGTTTCTGCATGTTGTTCACTTTTCTTAGTTCTGCATGTTCTTTATGCAGAGAACAATTGTATAGGTGGATTCCGAAAACAACATATTATGGCATATACGGATGTTTGTGTCCTTATAATTAGTTATTTTCATTATATTTATGTATTTACAATCTGGAGAATGGCAGATTGGAATCCATTGTCACTGCAGATCAGTTTTGACCCCCAAATTAGCATGAATGTAATTTTATCTGTTTAATGAAGATTTACCAGCTGAGACTCTTTTGCTCTCGTCTGCTCCTTTATCTCTCAGTTGTTTTATAGTAGCCAATGGTTTTCAGCTAAAGTATTAAGAACAGCTAATGGTACTAACTATTTCATTAAACATAATCACATTAGGTTCAAAATGACGTAGTTCAAATACAAGATTTTTGGAAAGGTGTATCAATCTTGAAGGGGTATTACATTAACCATTATTTCAAATTCTTTGTTATGGAGTCTTTATTTAAGGCAAAACTCTTCCTTTTTCATCACAAATAGATTTTCCTTTACCGTACCAAGCGGAGTTCTTCATAAGGAATATGAACGTAGAAGAAATGTTGGCCAGTGAAGTTCTTGGCGACTTTCTGGGAGCAGTGAAGAATGTGTGGCAGCCAGAACGCTTGAACGCTATCAACATTACTTCAGCCCTCGACCGGGGAGGGAGGGTTCCGCTTCCCATTAATGACATGAAGGAGGGGTAAGCACGTGTGTCACTCAGATGTTTTTGCTTTACTCGTTTTGTTACTGAAAAGCTTAATATTTTTTTCAGGTTTTCTAGAAATTTGCAATTACTCTTTTATATTTTGGAATTAGGTATGAAAAGTTTACTGATGTTCCAAGCCCCCATTATACCATGGGTTTATTGTGCTAGATGCCATTTCAATGGGCAACAGTTCTTATATATTGATTTTAAAATCCAAGCAATACTAATAAACTCTATTAACTATAAAACAGTTGGTAGTAAATACGCTGATTTTGTAATTCCAGTCTTACTTCTGAGCAGTCATTTAGCTTGATTTTCAAGTATTTAATAGTTCCCAATTCCAAAAACTCTAAATTTTGAAACAAGGTGTGATAGATCATAGGTTACAAAGACACTTGGATTTCCAAGAGCGTTTAGCATATAACAGTGTCGTTTGTAGCTGTAATCTCATTTAGTGAAATTTTGTTAAGTGCTTTGGAAGCACTGTGGACTTTCATGTGAAAGTGATAAGCTGAAGTATCTGGGGAATTTAGGTTATTAAGTGTAAACTGCAGGAATGCACTCTTTCTTTCCAGTTGTGATTCATAACCATAAATCCTGCTCTGGACTTAGTTTTTTTCAAAATACAATAGTGGTAGTGCTTTTCCCTGACAACAATAAAGATGCCTAGTTATTTCTAGATATTTATTTTAGCGTTAAATAATATTGAAGAAGGGGCCGAGGGTTCAAAATCTGTGATGTGTGTATAAAACATTGCTGTTTCAGAGCCCTTTTGTGCATCTGGAGTTTCTGAGCACATCTAAGGGATGAAAGTGACTTCTATACTAATCAGAGTAATAGCAGAGCCACTTAATACAAGTGGCTACATATGTGGCCACATTTGAAACATTTATTTAGGTAATATCTAATATACCAAATATAAACCAGGACCTAATTTCTGTTTCATGATCCATTGGTACATTATTACTTGTTGCAGCTGATGACTGTATTTTCCAGCAGCATTCTACATATTTAAATATGAAAATGAATAATGCGTTTAGCTCAGTTGCTCTCGTGTATTGTAATACTAAATGAAGTATTAAGTTTACATTTATCTTTCAGTATTCTGCGAATGTTGTTGGCAGTACACAGCTACAGCATGCAACCTTTCAGCAGAAGCTGGAGGCTTTGGCAGGTTCATATTAGTATTAGGTTTAGAAATAACTAGGCCTTGTGAATTTCATTTGAAAACATGGGAAGAAACTCTTCAAAAATAATCTTAAAGAGTAAAGTTTTACTTAAGATAAAATTATGCTATTTCAGTGCAATTTTCAACAGTAGTACTGATTTACTTACATGAGGAACCTACTCTTGGAACTCTTTGACTTCATAGAAATTGACAGCTAATGGTAAGCAAACATTGACGTTATGCAGCAAACCAGAATACATTATAATAAGTAGCTAGAAAAATAATTTTGATTTCAGTCTGTTATTCATACGCTTAGATAAAACATACTGTCAAGAAAAATAATTGAAAAAGTAATTTTAATCTTTAAAGCACAGCTGAATGCTACCATGAACAATAATAATGTTTGGAGAGTATGTCACTGTCCCCTGGGGATTTGTGAGAGGTTTCCTGACAGTCTGTCACTGGTGTCTTTCTGCAGTGTCTATGTTATGGTTGGAGCAGATGTTCCATTCTCTTCGTGCTTACGAGAAGTGGAAAACCCACAAAATCAGCTGAGATGCAGTCAAGAAATGGAGCCTGTTATAACCTGTGATAAAAAATTTCGGACTCAGTTCCATATTGACTGGTGTAAAATCTCTCTGGTGAGTTATTTTATTATTGCATAAAAATCATGTTTGTAGGAGCACAGTATTTTAGTGAGACATGATTGAGGTAAGAGTTTTGCCAACCTGGCCAGAGAGCTCTGCGAAATTCCACTTTATCATGACTGATTGACATTGTTTTCCATCTAGAAGACACTCTTAAAATTGTGAAAGGATTTAGCTATGTAGAATAAACTCTAGTAAATGTGAGCACCAGTGAAACCACCGTATTTGTTTTTACTTGCGATGATTTATATAAATGGCCAGAGAACTGTAGGATTTACAGAACTAAAAGTAATGAGAGAATTATTTATGTAGGTGTAGTTCATTAATTCAGTGTGCTAATACTGCTCGTTACACTTGCTTTTTAAAAAAGTGTGTGTCTATATATATATATGTTTTCTCAAATATTGAATCTACAGCACTGACCAATTAAATAGTATTTCTATTCTGTTAAAAAAATATTTCTGAAAATTATCTAAAACATATTTCCTGTTAAAAATGAAAAATAAAAGAAAATAGTGTTGACTAATGAAACCAAAATAAACTAGAACAGTCTTCTCAGTCAAATACAAGGAAAATTATAACTGAATGCTGGACTATTTGCCATGGAAGGAGTATAATTCCCAAAGAGGCTTTTAAAGGTTATTTTTGTTCAGTTCTGGTAAGGAAAAACTAGAAATGATACAGTATTGGAAGAGAACGTTGCAGATAAATTTGAACAAAGATGGTGGAGGTACATAAAATAAACTTAGGTGGTTGTTGAGTAGCTTCAGAAATTACCCAAGAGGAAGCAGAAAGGGGAGATACGAAAAGCTTTGGCACAAGGTAAAAAATGTATTGAATATGAGAAAAGGTATTCATAGACAAAATTGGTTAGATAACTTTCAACCGTTTCTTTCTATACACTATAAATTAGGAAAGCTGTTAGAAAGCTGGAAAATACTTGTTTTCAAAAGAATTTTGAGATTGTTTATTCTTCATTGACTTTCTGTTGACAAATTGCAAAAGGTACATGTGTACACAGCAATACTTATCAGCACCTGAAAAACAGCAGAAGTCAGCCTTTGTCAAGAGCAAACTATTTAATGTCTTGGATTTCTTTCTGCAAGAAAGAAGTAAAACAGGTGCTGCAGCAGATGTCATTTATTTTTGATAAGGTTTTTTGATACTTTCTCATAGGCAAGCTCAGGAACATGGCCTAGGGGAAGCTAGGACCTAGTGGAGACCTGGTTGGGTAGCCATAATCGTAGCAGAATTATTAATAATTTCTTGCCATTCTTCATTAATAAGCTAGGTGATGGAATGTGCTTATTAAATTAAATTTGCGGTCCCCATGAAACTGCAAGTATCTGCAGGCGCATTGAAGGTCAGGATACAATTCGGAGAGGTCTTGAGAAATTGGAGGAATGGCCTTAGAAAACAGGATGAATTTCAAAGAGAGCAGCAGAGGAACAGTGAACTAATGTGAGAATAATCAACAGTACCCATGCTGAATGAAGAGCAGCTGGTGAGGAGCACTTCTCCAGAAAAAAACAACAAAAAAACCCGCCTGATAGTGGTTCATCAACTAGTGGTGAAGCAGCATCGTGCTGTTCTGAGAAAAGCAGAGACCACCCTGGGATGTGTAACAGGAACGGGCTCTCAGAAAAGTGTTAATTTTCTGCAGCAGCCTAAGAGGCAACCTTCTCAGCCCTTGTTTGGGCAGCACAGCACGATAACCGAATTTAAAGTCTTAGGGGTGCTTGCTGTTGCCAACAGCGTTGCTGCTGCGTGCTGTAGCCTGATGCATCGACGGGAAAAGGGAGCACAGCTCCCCCCATGTAATCACAGAATGTTAGGGATTGGAAGGGACCTCGAAAGATCATCCCGTCCAGTCCCCCTGCCGGAGCAGGAACACCTAGATGAGATTACACAGGAAGGTGTCCAGGTGGGTTTTGAATGTCTCCAGAGAAGGAAACTCCACAACCTCCCTGGGCGGCCTGTTCCAGTGCTCTGTCACCCTTACTGAGAAGAAGTTTCTTCTCAAATTTAAGTGGAACCTTTTGTGTTCCAGTTTGAACCCATTACCCCTTGTCCTATCATTGGTTGTCACTGAGAAGAGCCTGGCTCCATCCTCGTGACACTCACCCTTTATATATTTATAAACATTAATGAGGTCACCCCTCAGTCTCCTCCAAGTGAAAGAGCCCCAGCTCCCTCAGCCTTTCTTCATAAGGGAGATGCTCCACTCCCTTAATCATCTTTATTGCCCTGCGCTGGACTCTCTCCAGCAGTTCCCTGTCCTTCTTGAACTGAGGGGCCCAGAACTGGACACAATATTCCAGATGTGGTCTCACCAGGGCACTCACAGTCTGTGCTTCACTGGGCATGCGAGGGGCAGGAGTGCCCAAATCCAGGGGCTGGGAAGGAGCTGAGCTCCATTTCTCTAACCACAGCATAGACCAGGGAGTGGAAATAAAACCATCATCTCCTCTCCCTCCCACGTTTTATGAGGTGATAATGGTTGTTAGCACGTGAATGCAAGTGACAATTTAAGTTTGTGTGTCCCAAATTCTGAAAAGGGGGGCAACATAATACATGCTTCCCATTAACGCTGCTGATAGCTTGTGTATGGGCTTCTGCCAGTCACATCAATAAGTGCATAAGGATTTTTCGTGCTTTGCTTAGGGTTGTAGAGTCAGCTAAGCAGCCAGGTGCAACTTGTTGTACCTGACATAAAAAAAGATACTGTGGAATTAATGAGTGGAGAATATATAAATTAATTTTTATCAAACTATCTTGCACTTACATATATGCATTTGACGCTCAACAAAACATTATTTCTAGCATTCCATGAAAACCTGTTAATCCATTGCGTAAGTTTTAATACACCATTTTATGACTTAAAATATAAATTATAAAGAAATGACCGTCAGTTGCAAGGTTTCTCAAGGAACAGTGTCATGCAAGAGGTCAACAATGTAGGCAAATATAATTTATTTTCATTAATGATCTGGAGAGGGTTTTAAAACTAACACTGATAAAATGTAAAAGTGCTATCTAACTGAAGATAATAGGAAAATGAAAGCAGAAAATTGAAAAGCCATGTGGGAAAGGCAGTCAGTTAAATACAATATGAAAGTCAGTAGCAAACAAAAGAGTTGAATTTCTGGAAACATTAGATACTGACATTTAAAAAACAATTCCTTGTGATCAGGAATGCAGCCTTCTGAGGGTTAGTTGGATTAGGAGGCAGAAGAAACCTTGTAAGTCTGTCTCTGATCACCTAAACGCACATCTCATGTCCGGGGCTCCCTGTGTGGGGTGGGGGGAGGCACGAGAGCTCCATCCCCTTTGTATCTCCTGCTGCTTCCAGCGCTGGATGCAAAGCTCAGTAGGGAGAAGGAGAAAGAAAATCCATAGGTACTTCACTCTTCCTCTCTACCACCTCTGTACAAGAGAGGGCAGTATTGTTATTTAGGAAGACTATTTAGTAAGAAATGGATTAATTAATCAAAAAGAAATCAGTGTCAAATAATTAGTTTGCAATAAGAATGTTTACTGAATTTTTTGGTCACATACTATCTGTGTGAGATATCCCTAAAATTAATCTGTAAAAAACATAGTATCTCTGGTAGGCACAAAATAAAGTAATAAAGTGGTAATGTGACAAAGTTATAAAGTGATATTATGTATCACATGGATCAGAAGCTTTCAACAAAATGTAAGGTTTTGTGAGTTAAAAAAATGTATTGGATGCAATTGTATAGAATTTGTCAAACGTGTAACAGGCATTCTTTTATATGTTGTGGCTGGTTAAATACTGCCTAGTTTTTACACACTGGTACTTTGTGATACAATTATATTTCTTTTCTTTTCTTTTTTTCCTGGGTATCAGGTTGACAATACAAAACAAGTTTCCACCTTTCAGGAAGTGATTCGTGGAGAGGGGATATTACCTGACGGTGGAGAATACAAGCCACCTTCTGATACACTGAAAAGCAGAGACTATTACTCGGATTTCCTAATTACACTGGCAGTGCCCTCGGCAATAGCACTGGTGCTTTTTCTAATACTTGCCTACATCATGTGCTGCCGACGGGAAGGAGTGTGAGTACTTTAACACGCTAACAAGTAACTGTAGGTTTTGCTAAGGTTATAATGCATAGAAGACTGTTTGTTAGAATTCCATTCAGTTCATTAAAAAACATTTAAAACAGGCCAAAAGATAATCTGCTTGAAGTATTGAGCTATTTTTCATCTAAGCACATACAGTAATTTAACAAGAGAATGGACTTAGGGCCTTTAATTGTTCTAGCTGAAAGAGTTAAAAATCTCAACATATGCACAAAAATCCACAAAATCTCCACATACGCACAGCTCGACAAAATGCCCCGAACAAATAAAATGCTAATAAAGGATCGTTGATTCAGGAGAATATTAAGTAATTTCTAAAATACTAACTTTTATAAAATAAATCTGGTTGAGGATATGAACTGAATTTAGACATGTTGTAAAAGAAAAATACATAAAAGGAAAGCAGCAAGTAACGTAATTTCTGCCATTTCTTACACAAACTACAATTTCATTTTGTCACAGAATTTATTTTAGCCAGAAGCTTGTTCTTTAACTTGCATTTTCATTTCTCTGTGTGTGTCCGTGTGTGTCTGTCATCAGTATCATGTCTCTATATGTGCGTTCATCGAGGCCTCATCATAAACCCAGTTGCAAATGCTGCCAAGTTGCGTTTAGCATTAACCTTGTCAGCATTTCAACATCATGTACTGTTTTCATCATCAGATAGATTTAATGTTCCAACTATCAATGCTATTATTTAATTCATAAATTTTGTTTTGTTTTTAGGGAAAAGAGAAACATGCAAACACCAGAGTAAGTGTCTTCTTTCCTGTTATTTTTCTTTTACCATTTAATTTTCGTTCTCAGTAGCTTGTCATGCTTCATACATGTGTGTCATAATCTTCTTTCATTCTCTCTATAATCCATGGTTTAATTCATAAATATGAAAGCTGCTTTTAAATCAGATTCTTGGCAGGGATAGAAGACTAGAATAAAAAGGGTTTGAAATTAACAACTGTAAATTGAAAATAAAATAGTGCTGTTAGAATAAATATGTTAACATGTAATTTATACTCCTGGTTATTGGTCTTCCCAGCCTCTGTCTTAAGGGCAGTGGACAGGAGAACAAATACCCTGGAAGGTATCCAGTGCCTATACTATGGAGTGTTTTAAAATTAATCTACGAGGTTTTTTTTAATCTAACACAAAAATCAGGAGTTAATCAAAACTTTTAACTGCAGCAAATAAGTGGAAAATTAGACATAAATTGCAGAGCCTTTGATCCTGTGAAAAATACTTATGTAGACAGCAAAACCTAATGGAATAATCACTGCTTTAAAAATTAAATAAATGTAATATTTATTACATTAACTATGTAAAGTTTTACTATAATTGCTGCACTATAGAGTCTGTAGCATGCATCAAAGTCCTTGCATTTTTAAGAAAAATAATCATTGTAAAAGTCTATCAATTTCGATAGATCACTTAAAGCATGTACTTACTATTTTATTTCGTTTTGACATAGCATCCAGTTGGTCCACCACAGCGCGATCCAAAAATCAACCAAAGAGCTTCGTGACATGTCTAAAAACAGAGAGATCGCGTGGCCCCTTTCAACGCTTCCCGTGTTTCACCCGGTAACTGGTGAGATCGTGCCGCCCCTGCACACCGACAGCTATGATAACACCAGTATGCCGCTGATGCAGACCCAGCAGTAAGTATTTATGTTTTATTTTCTTCTTTAATACTCGCTATATTGCACGATGCTTGTCATCTGCAATGTGTTTATTATGGAGGTATCGGTAATGACTATAGTTCAGGATTGCTCTGATGTTCGCATTTCAAGCAGAAAGAAAGGCCTTCTGTTATAAAATGAAGTGGCCGGGTTTCAGTTTGCACACTTGGCAAGAAGCTTTGCGTGGAATAGCTACATTTCTGCATATTTTGGAGAAAAACTACTTTTGACAGGGGAATCAATTAAAACTGTTCTATTTTAGATACCCTACCTCTTAACCCATGGTATAAAGCTACCACCGGTCATGTTCTGTCACACGTGGTTTATGATGTTTGAAATGTTAACGTTGAACAGAAGAGCATATTCCATTTCAGAGATAACAAATACAGACTTGCCAGTGAAAACGCTCAGAGCTCTCAGCCGTTTCCATTGTTGCCAGCCTCTCTCCAAGAGACAAATCAGAAGAATACTCATTTGTGTTTCTTGAAGTTCATTTACCAGTAACTTAATGAAAGTATCAAGGCAGACCCATCTAGTGCTTTGCACATGTTGCTCATTCAGGCAAGTCAGTGGTGCTGTAGGGAAATTACATTCCTGGGAAGGTTTGGCTGAGGAGCCCGTGGTTTTGCGATGCTCACAGAAGCGCCTGGTGTTGTTTTGTTGTTTCCTAGCACTGTGTGGTGACACTGGCTCCGGTCAGGAGCTCAGCAGCTGACAGGTCTGCCTGGCCCCGCTGATACCCATGCAGTGCCAGCACTAACCTGGCCCTAATTTAGACATGCTTGCCCCAAATTCCCTTCATAATGTAGATACATGGTAGAAGAGTGTTTTCTTCTCCCTGTCCCAAAGCTAAATTCTCTGTAAAGTAGAGCTGTGTAAATTGTACAACTGCTGTGAAGTGCTCTACCCTGTCTTTTATAGGTCCTTCTCTATTCAGGATAGCATTTATTTATGACTGGGGTGCCAAAACCTGTACCAAAGGCTTTCTTGAGTTGTACATAGAGTGTTTATCTGCTTCATCTGCGTTCCAATCCCTAATTCCTTTCTCTAAAAACAACCTGATTATCTGGTAGCTGTAAAAGAGACACTTAAGCAGGACACATAAATGTAACTTTGCCTTGATAAGTGAACTGGTCCAAAGTGTAAAAACTAGCTGATCATTAATTCATCCCACAGTCAATAATTAAGTTGCCAGTACTGTCACCTTTTCTGTATTCATCACTTATGGAAACCAAACACCAGAAACCTGTGGTGACCTTGTTATCTCTGGCGTTTCACCAAGTCTGAGCCTTTGAACCTAGTTGACAAGTGAAATAATAGTAACTACCCTGTGACACTGATTTTCTTTATTTCATCGACTTGGCTGACCTTTTGACAACTGTATTTGCATAGTGAAAATGGATTATTGCCTCATAAACAAAAAAAAATGTTTAAATACTGAACTTTCATGCAAAATGTACTTCAGACTTCATATGGAAGCGTTAAAGATATTATTTTTTTTTGTAGGAACCTGCCACATCAGACTCAGATTCCGCAGCAGCAGAGTGCAGGTCAGTAGTGAGAAAATATTGCAGCTATTAAGTGACCAGTGCAGAGGAATCACTGGTCAAAACACACACAGCCTATGGGCAGTGGAAACCATTTTCAAATCTAGTGAAGTATTACAGCATTGTAATTCCAGATTTTTTTTTTGATACATCAGTGGAAATTTTGGGATGGGATTGATCGAACAAGTAGGAGAAATGCTACATTAGGACTCAGCATGAGACACTGGAATCTGGTACAGCTAAGTTAGCAGCCTCCTTATATAAATAATTTTTTATTACAACGTGAAGCTACAGCCAGATTCCCAAATGTGGTTACAGTGTTCTGATTCTTTAAAACTTGATAGCAAGTCAAAATTTCTAGTTCCCACCAATACTAGTTAAGCTCTGAAGAAGGAGCTGTTTATTGCTGTTACTAAACATGAGGAGTCGATACCGGGGAATGTGTGGTGAGGGGCACATCCGTGCTGCGGGTTTGCCGTGTCTTAGTCATCACTTTTACATCATTTTCACAAATCCTAATGCAGTGACCGAGGTTGTGAATGATCCCATCAGAGTATTGGCTAAGGCTGATTGTTCTCTCTAATTAGCGTGTCAGGTCTGAGAAAAAGCTACAGCCATAGCCATATGAGAGGGGAAAATGTAGAGGCCAAAGTGTACTTTTTGAATTTTCACAGAGGTATTTAGGCAAAACTCTAGAGACAGATATGTGTTGAATATAATACAGGAACTACAGCTCCAAGAGGAAGACTTGTTTTAACTTAGGAGTTACATAAGCCACTCTTTCTTTTCATTCAAAATCCTTCTTCTTCATTACTGCTTTCGGGGATTAAAGGAGAATTTCGTATGACAACATTTCAAAGATTTGAGGCAAGTATATAATAGATGCTTCTGCCCATGTGGGGTTTTTTTGTTATCTGGAAATTAAAAACACGTTTATAAAAAGGAACATGACTGCAGTTCTGCTAGCTTTGCTGTTTGTGTGCTTGATTATACATAGAGTGGAAACGGCAGATGACCCTGGCAGGCAAAGCCTCCACCCAAAGCCTCCAGCACTGGTTTGGGTTGACATCTAACGTAGCTCTTCACACTCACTACTGGAGGCGTTTAGAAGGTACAACAAAAATGTCACACACTTCAGCTCTTCTGTTACCACTGTTCTGTTACAAGAATTCCTTCCAGTCTGTCTTGCAGGAAAAAAGATGCAAAATCACCTGGTAGCACTGTAACCTGACAGCAGTGAGGAATTCTTAAAGAGGTGTGAAATCTAAACAAGCATGGGCTTGTCCCTCACAAGTTGCACTGAACTACTGCCGTAAAAATAGATCTTAAAGATCCTCCTGTGTCTCTGTTTTCTGTTGTACGTTATTTTGGTAGAATACACCTGTTCTTTCAGAGTCATCACAGATGCTGCCTGTAACAAGCTCTCAGAAACTGGGGTGGAAATAAAATGTATTTGGGATAGACGATGTTTCCTCCTCTTCTCTTAGTTTACACCGACGCCTTCTTTCGTAACTCAGATGTGCAGGTGACACTGCAAGCACTTCCATGACATGATGACATGTGCCTCTTGCAGTTCATCTTCTAAAGGATATCCATGGCTCGTGTTGCCAGAAGGTTAGGGTTTTAGAATGTTATGATTTAAAACAAAATTCAGGCACTCCTAAGTTTTTTAGTAGCATCAGTACAAACTTAGTAATCAATTATATTGATCTGTTCAGATAAAAAATTTACATAACTCAAGGCCAAAAAACTATAGAACTAGACATTTGCTGTTTAATCTTCTTCCTTTCCTACAGAAAATTCCCAGTGATATACTCAGGATTATAAACATGCTACCAGTCGCTACCATGAATAAGAAGATATTTCTATTTTAAAGCTTCAGTAGACCATACTTAGTAATTTGAAGAGCAGACCATGTCTGAAAACTGCTGTCTTCTTCAGGAACTATCTGGATCCCCAATAAGAAACTATATATATATATATATATATATATATATATTTTAACCTTAAATAAAAATGCAGACTTAATCACTGACATAATGCTTGACTATTTCATCAAGTTAAAACATGACTGGGAAATAATTGTACGAAAGGTGACAACTCACATCTAATATATAAATCACACTGCTGGAAATTGCTACTGGTCTCCCATATGAAAAGGAGTATAAAGTTTTATAATTGTCTCTCTGTTAATTGTCAAAATTCGTGGGGACTATTTTAAGGTGCCTAGTTGAAAAGGTTTATAGGATATTGCTATATGCAAAAGACCACATGATACACGTACACTATATACTGCATGCTCCATCTTAAGCTTCACAGTCTCCCCATGGAGTCTGTTAGATCCCAAAGAGAAAGATAATTCCCAGGTAAAAAATCTTTTCCCAGATCTCTCCCTTCCCAGAAGAAAGCAAGCAAAGCTTTTTCACGTATATGTTGTCTTTTGGTCCAGGTCATACTTGTGTTGCTCCCATGTGGTTGTTGGTAAAGGACTAATAAATACTATTTATGTGCAGTGCTACCAACTGACAGCTCAGTATTGTTGAAGCATCATCTGCCACTGATGGATTATAAAAATTCTCATCTATTTGCAGGTAAATGGTATTCCTGAGGAAAGAAAACTAACAGAAGCAATGAATTTGTAATCAGAGAAGGCAGCAAATTGTCTTATTTCCTTATTTGTTCTGACTGATGCATGAGCTTTTCTGGTGTATATTGTGTATGCCCACAGTATTAAGATGATTTCAGTGCCAGAGCGTACAATCACTTCCATATAACTAATGTACTGTATCCTTTTGTACTTTGGACATTTTTGACAATTTGTAAACACTGATATCTTTTTATATTTGTTACATTCAGAAAATAATCTTTCAAATATATGTATTAATAAATATCAAACTTTTTTCTGTCTTGTGATCTCTCCTGAAAGTTTTAGCAGGGAAATCAAAACTTCAAAATAAACAGCAGGCTCAAAGGATTTCAGACTCTCTTCACTGGGAGGGTATCATTGCCTGACATTGGCACACGAGAAGCAGTACTGTACAAGCAGGAACACTTCTGCATTGGATGAGGCTCAGAAATAGTATTCTAGATTTACTAAGCATTAATTTTGTAGAGATCATAAAAGTATCATGAGGAAAGTTATTTTTGGAAGAAAAAAAAAAAGGCAAAACAAAAAAACCCTAAGATGATTCCTGTTGAAAATTGGCTTTCTTTTCCTTTACCAGATTTTTTTTTCCTGTATTTGACAACTTGCAAGCAATAAAACATTTAAAATCTGTCCATTCATTCATCTGGTTCTGTTAGAAGAAGCTGTTATAAACTACTGTAGGCAGAAATTAATATGTGCAAATAAACAAGGGTAAATTTTGTTATGGTATCCATAGACTAATTTTTAACTCTTTAAAAATAGTCTATTTTTTTTTTTTTTTTGTGATATTCCTGATGTCCCAATGTGTGGTGGCGTGTTTGGGTTTTAGGTTGTTTTTTTAACTGTCCTCCACATTCTTTGTTGGTTTTGGAGCAAAAAGAGTTGTGGGAGAGCAAGCTGTCCAATAAACCAAGGGTTATTTTTTAGAGTCTTAAAAAGGAGCTGATTCAATACGTATTTTCCTGGGAGATGGTTACTTTGAGAGGCATTTGTCTGTGTAGCTAAAAGCTTAATAACATGAACTTTGTTAAAAGGATCTGAACTGAGGTTTCCTTCTGTTTCAATAGGTGGTGATAAATTATCTTCCAACACCTTTGTGTGTATTTAAAATGAATTTTTCTGGTGCTTATTTAAATTCTCAAATAGCAGCACAACACAGGCCCTCAGGGTCTCCAGCTCTTAGCAGCTCACACCGGCAGTTCTTTGGGTTTTACCTCAAAGCATCGTGCTGTTCTAAGCTGACACTTATGTTTTGCCTTTTTTCTGTAATATTTTCTCTTTCAGAAGCTGTATGTTGATCAGGACATTGCACTGTAAACAGAAAGCTGCGTCTGCTCTGAAATTACTAAATGCCGGCTACATTTCCTTAGCTGAGGTTTCTGAGGTCTCTGCTAAGAGAAGTTCTGAGTAATTTAGAAATTTAAGACTGAGGCTAAAAAAGAAACTTTAAAATAAGGTTATTAGTGTTTGTGAGAAGACCCAAATAGTCAATGGCTTTTTTTTTTTCCCCTTATTACAATTATGACCATTTTCCTTCAAAACAAACTTGGTTTTGTTTATTTTTAAGCAAACGATGTGTTTATAAGCTTGGATCTGAATGCAACACCTCAGCAGATAGTTAAAAGAAGTCCTGAGCTACTTTTTAGATGCATTTTGTGCAACGATATGGCAACGATTGCAGCAAAGTATATAATCAGTGCTCAGTACATTGTACTTGTATATTGCTGAGCCTTAAACGTCAGAGTTCGCAAGGCTGCCCTAAGTGCTGAGCACAGCCCAGGATTATGTTATCAAATGCATCCAGCCGTAGCAGCAGTGCCAGTGGTTGTGGTACTGCCAGAGCAGCTCAAGCTCCAGTCGTGGAAGTTGAAAAACTAAGTTTCTGAAAGAGTTGGAATAAAAAGCCATTCCCACTCACTACCCACCTCATCCAGAGGTACCAGGAAAGAGGTTTCCTCAGCCACGCAGCCACCTCAGAGAGCCCTCCTTTCTCCCAGCAGCTTGGGTAGTTACCGGTGAAAAGTGAATTAGGAAACTGCACACTGAGATTTATAGTAAAGATTCACATCTTTTATCCAAGCAGTGAAAAATTTTAAGTACAATCAGCATTTGGTTTCTACTACTGACTTCAAATGCATGAGCTGTCAGTGCTTTGAAACAGAAATGAATGGAATGGATTTTAAATAATGATATTTAATGCAACCTTAAGACTAAACATTGTAAATAGTACTGGATTTGGCTCATAACAATTTCTGATAACTTGAGTATGATGTGACAATCAATTAACTACCAGTTGAGCTGCTCCTATCTGATTTGTATTAATTTATAACAGTGCCAATATATTTAAAGAAATTTCTTAAACTGGTGTGTACATGCATAAAGAATCAGTTTTCACCTACTCCAAAAAGAACCTCATGATGTAGGTGACTTGAGTATTAAGCACAGCTGAATTATTTTATGATTGAAAGTTTCATTTATTTGAGGTAAATTTAATAACAAAATATTTATTTTTACTTATTAAAACAGTTACTACAGAAGCATAGATTTCTAAAGTTGGCTAAAGACACTTAATGGCTAAAGAATGAGTTAAAAGTGCTGATGGTTAAAACAGTAAATTTACAGCCTCTTTTAATGTATGATGACAGTATGAACTGATATTGTATTGATTGACAGTTGCAACCAAATTAAATAGAAAGCACTACAGATCTCTTTGTAAATATACGAAATGTAAAAATCTAATAAATAGGAAGACATTAAGTAGTGATGTTGCCTGGTTATTTTACATAATGATGCCTGGACAACTTTGCATTACAGCTGTTACCATCATTGATGGTGATACTGGATGGCAAGCGTCTAAGGATAGAAGTGGACCCAATCAGGGTTTAACTGGGTGAGCTGGTGTAACTGGAAAGGATGGAGAGTATTTGCAGGTGCCCATGTTAGATGTTATCTCCCCAATTATACCAGGAGCTTTGAGGATACAAACTACCTCTCTAAATCATTTGCTGAAATAGGCCCTTCTTAAGCCGCTAATTTAAATTCCTGAAACCAAACAAACCTTAGGGATGGGTTTCTTCACGTTGCCAGGCTGAAGAAAAGCCAAGTCAGTTCCTCTGCTGTGGTTTCTTTGGGGCATGAAGTGGTCGAGACCCCCGCTGTGCCGTTCTGCTGAAGGCCCCTGTGCCCCAGGGGCGGTTTTGGCTGCAACGTCATCAGACATGGGACAGCACGATTTACTGCAGAAGAATCGTGCTCCCTGCATTGCATCTGAAATAATTTGTGATACGAGTGAGTATCTGCCCTTCATCTGAAGTAATAGTATCCAGACTATAACTTTGGAGAAACTGCAATACTAACCTATAGCTTAAGGTGGGTATAATAGTGAACTGTAGTTCAGCTAGAGTCAAGTAATAAGAAGTTTTTACTTAATTGATGCTGCTCCCATTACAAAAATAAGCATCCACAGCACATTTATTTAATATTTAAATTACATCATATTTTTACATAATTTGAAAAGAAAATATATTTATCCCACATACAGTAATAGTAAACAAGTGCATTATTTCAAACATCAAAAATAAATCTTTTAACCAAGTCTGTACAACAGATAAATAAAATTATATCTACAATACTTAAGTTGTGAAGAACAAAACAAGAATTATCCCTCAAACCCACAGTTCCCCATTGCTCCTAATACTGGCATAGATGAAGGTTACGTGTCCCATCCCCACCTCAGTGTTCACCTACACCGTGTCTTTCAGCCATTCCGAGGCGCTGATCAAGGAGCTTCACTTCCCAAACACTGGAAATAATGCACACAAAGAACAAGTAGCTAAGTATCCTTCCAATAGCTTCAAAACTGCTGAATTTGGGGGAAATGAATGATTTATATTTTTATGACGAATGCCTGGTCATTCTTTAAAAGAAACTGTTCTCCACAAAAAAAAAAAAAAAAATTGAAGCCATTCTTTTAACATTTTTTTCTTCCACTCATTGATGGCTGCAAAATTGAATTCAATTTTTTAACTGGGATAAGATCAAACACACATACGTGACAGTACATACAGTACAAATTAGAAATCGTTTCTAATCACACATAATTGCACATATGCTCAGAAAACAATACTGTGCTTGTGCTAACAAGTAATCAGTAGAAGGATAAAGGTCAAACTATCACTTGAACCAAAACCACAAACAACAAAGAAATGATTGTAACTTCACTGCCACACAAAAGGGCTATTTCTTTCAGTTTTACTTTTTAAGCTAAAGGGGAGAGTTACTAAGCAAGATGGGTGCTGCCAAAAAGGATGGGGAAAAAGGTTACTTCAAACAGCTCCAACCTCATTTCACTTGTAATTCTGGGACTCAACCATCTGGACACAACAAGGCGACCACTCAATCCCTCCTCCTCATTACACCAATGGATTGACTCTCATCCTTTTAAACAATATTATTACAGGATAGAATATGGCACCAGTTCCCTAACGAGATGTAGTTCAAGGTCACCTACAAGAGAGGTTCAAAGATCACCGTTCTCCGGTTTACCCATTTCCAGAAGATCCGGTGGAGCAGATGTGGTGGGATTTCATCTGACTGGAAAATGCTGGAGGTCTTCCAAAGATTCTCTATCTTGAACTGCGCCTCTGAAATGTATTCATCTGTTTGTTCACTGGGATTGTACAGAGAACTGCACACAGTTACATGAATTAGTGGAAAAATTATGAAAAAGTAAACAATTTTTGGGGAAAAAAAAAAAAAAATCTGTATAAAAAAATTCCACATCAGAATTCACCATATTTGCTGAAAACGTATTAAATTTCTAAAAGAAGCCCATAAAATATTATGTAAACTTGTATATATTCTTAAATCACTGAATTGGTGATCACTGTTTAGTTCCATATATAAAGGGTTTCATATAACATATACTATCTCCACCCAAAATACTCATTTCTAAACAACAACAAAAAAATCACCATTTTGTTCAGAAAAATGCCCTGGTTTACCAGTAACTTCACGTTTCACATCAGCTAAAGGTGACCATTAACAAAGGATCACAAGTTTGCTGTTGTGTTCCTTGATGAGAAAGATGACGGCACGTGTTCCGTGCAGGTGGTGCTCTTGTAACATCCACTCTTCATTCAGCTGACCCAAGGTAAAGTTAATTCCATGATATGCACATGATATTGCTAAACCATTTAACTTCACTTCTTCATGTCGTGTTTAAACAGATATGTAAACAGAAACATATATCCAGTAGAAAAGACTCATTTTCACATGCAATGCTGTACAGTGCATTCTTGATTCTCAGATTCTTTGAGAAGGTGATTTCCACACAAAATATGTACATTCGCACTATATACATTTTCCACACGCTTCATTTAAGTGTCTTCTTGTACCTCCAGTTCAGAATATTTGTTCAGGCAGACACAAAGTAAACCTGAAGAAAGTTTCCAAGAATCTTCTCAAATTAATGCCTTGACTGATCTTGCGTTGCTGAGAAGAAAAGTAGTCCAGATAAAAATCCAGCTATGCATAGCAACCTTTTCAGCAGAGTTGAGTTATCTTTAGGAACCACAATCTGTGCCAGATCATTAGTGATCTGAGAAATTTCATGTGCCACACACACAAATATAAAAGTGCTGACAAGAACATTAAACATTGGATATCCAGGAATGAGCACCAAGATCCCCTTTGTGTCTGCTGCCAGCCAGATGTGATATTGGCAAATGAAAAGCTGAAAGAAAAAAAAGAGTGTTTTTAAAAATACTTACATAAAAGTATTTTTACTTATACAAAAACATATAATTATTACTATTGCATCAACTGACACACTGTACTGCCTAGGTCAGACATGTATGATTCAATAACATACTTTGAGAAGCTGTTTTCCACGTGTCTTTGCTATAAGACAAAACTATTAGTCTTCACAGGGCACAGTAAAATGCGTTTACTTAGTCCTTAACCAAGCGTGGTGTTGGGGCACATCATTCACGTTAGGTCACAACAGAGGAGGAATACGCCTCCACTCAGTTACTCTGCCTCTGGTGAGGGACTGAACTAATGTGCCTGCAAATAAAAGATAGCGCTTCAACTGCCACTGAATACAAAGGTCCCTGGAGGTGATCAGCACCTTACAGTTCACCAGCAATCAGGACAATGAAAACGTGATCATTTATGAAAAATTCAAAATCATGTACTACATATACGTTATGTTACAATGAGTTTCTCCTCTAAGTTCCTTTCCCTTTAAATAACATATTCTAGTAGTACAATAAATTAAATAAATAAAATGGAAAGTAAGATAACTCCTACTGTTTCAAAACATACACTCAGTGGAACAACATGACATTTGCACTAAGAAGGGTTTTGTTTGTGAAGTTACATTTTCTATTAATGCAGGAAAGCTTCCTAGTGCAAACACATTTATAAGTGCAATATTTGCCAGTATAATTCATGCTGATTCTTCTACTGCTTTAAATTTCTATCTTCCAACTGCATACACACCACATCTTACTCCAGCATTCCCCACTCTCGCAACCCAAAACTCTCCCCCAAAACCAGCATAAGAGATAAGTTTGCTACTGTGAGACTGCTATTTCAGCTATGATATTTAATTGTAGATGGAAGCTACAGTGCTAAAAGAAGTCAATATGACAACATGGTAATTATTTTTCACTATTCATGTGTTATACTACAATTTAGATGGGAAAGCCACCTGAAATTTCTAAGTTTCAATTCAGTGTACTTCTGATCATCCTACTTACCTCTAAAGAAATTTTGCCAAACCAGGCAAAGAAGGAGCTATACACAGATCGGACATATCCAGGAATGTTCCTGATGAGGATGAAAGCTAAAATCTTAAAAAAAAAAAACCAAAAACAAAACCAAAAAAAGGGTGGTTGTGGATGACAAGCTGATTACACACACACACACACACAAAGTTTATTCATTTTCACATCTAAATCAAAGTGCATTCTGCATTCAATTTTCTTTAAAATCTAATAAATATAAAAACCAAACAAAAATCCACACAAGTAGGTCTTGAATTTGCAAATCTCCTACACAACATTCTTATAGCATAACAAGTCACATTTAGATCTTCAGCAGAATCATGGCCTTGGTGTTGATAGATATTCCTATACAGTTACTAGGCATGGTCAAAAAACATATTATACCATGCTGGCCTAAGATTAAGATGGCCACAAATCTGAGTCAACCCTCACTTTTTAAAGAGAAAGTGTCAAGATGGACAAATCATATTGAAAATGTTACACATGCTGTCCCTCAGGAGAACAGGACAAACTATTAAAAACACAACACAATACAACACCACACAACACAAGAGAGGGAACAGAATCCAACATCTGGGGTATAGAGGGGCACCGGACACAGTAAGAGGAAAATCTAAATTTTAGAAAACCAGATGCATGCCCCTGTGGCCCACCTCTTCTCTGTATAAAAGTGACTACAGGGTCCCATAGGTTGCTTCCTACGTTAATACCTCCCAAACATGCAGGTTTCTCTACAGCTTTCTTCTTTTCCACTGCTATGCAATTAGTCAAAAGTTGGGTTTGGACTTAAAATGGTGCATAAGAAACCTACACTAAGGACATCGAGGTTAATCAAAAGCAGAATTACAGTATATGATTTCAGTGCTTAAAGGCAATGAAAAACGAGCAATGTAGCTAAACCCTTTTTCACTTTCAGACGTGAGAATGAAGCTCAATAACTGACATTCCACGCGAAAGCAAAAATATATTTTAAAACAATTTTTTAAAAGGCCCAAACAAGAACAGGCTAGAGATTCTGTGACTGTACGGAAAATTACTATAATTATAATTACCTGCACCACAGAAACAGAAGGATGTAGTTCATTGCACTCTGTCTTGTTTTTACAGCTACTAGCCCAAATAGAGTAGGTCTAAAAGATAAAAAAAAAAAAAAAAAATCAGTCTGTGTAGCAATTATATGTAACATTTAAAAATGAAACAAGAGGTAACCTATTTTGAAATGCTTCAGCACTAGTTGGTTCACTAAGATGTGGGACAGTAATAGAAAAAACTCCACGTGCTTCATTTTCTCTTTCTCTCAAATTCTTCTCTGCAACTGATGAATATCACACTTGTTAATACTCTAGGATACAGCTATACTGTTGTTCTGGTTTTGTTAAAAACAAGACCAGTTCTCTTTTCGTGATTTTTCTTTTAGCTATGTTCTTCTGGGTGGCTGTACTTTTCTGAGTTTTAGCCTGCATTTTTTTCCTAGGATGCTGTACTCGGTGCTGATAAGAGAAGAAGCTCGTGTTTAGATTTATTACTATGGTAGCCAAGAAAGACTGATAAGTTTTCCCACGTTCCGTTGTGAGAGGGGCGTGTTTGAGGAAGGGTGGATGGAACAGGTGACTAGAACCGCCCAACGGAAGTATTCCATCCCATAATCGTCATACCCCCTATATGAGAGGGTGATCACAAAGGTCATGCTCTCTTCCACCATGGCCAGCATCTGGAGAGGACCCTGTCTGTCTGCCTGTGATCTACAGGCCTCAGGCCCTGCATCCCTGCAACCGGGTTCCAGTTTGCTGTGCAGTCCCGCCCATGACCTCCGGGGGCCTGAGCTGCACCTGCTGGAGCTGCCAGCTCCGCACACCCAGCTCCTGCTGCTGGAGTGACGCCACCTCCACATCGAGCATTCGAGATTGGTTTTGTATATTTTGTATATATTCTCTATTTATTAGTAGCATTAGTAAAACCCTTTAAAACTCTCCAACTTGAAGTCTAAGTCTCTCTTCCTTTCCCCTTATCTTTCTTATAATCTTTCCATCTCAAGGAAAGGGGTGGCAGGAATTGAGGGGATAACAGGGAGTGTCTGCTATGGTTTATTGCCGCCTTGCCTTAAACCTTGACAACTGTTGACATTTTTTTCATCACAAATAGAAAAGCAATCAAGAGTGGAGATAAGAGCTGCATGATCTACCATATTATTTTCATGTTCCAATCTTCCCGTAACGTTTGAACAATGAACTGAAAGAGCAATGTTGTTTTCATCTACAGTTGACTGAAAGGAAAAATATTTATTGAGTAGATAGGTAGGGCTGTGCACAAAAGCACACCTGAAGTATCTCCAGATCAAGATCTGATTTTTAAATCAATGTATTTTCTAAACAAGGACTTCAGAAAACTTGTTCTTTAGAGATCTACAAACCTGATCGTACTGGTTATACTAGGTACGTACCGAAAAGGATACAACTGAAATAAATAATAAAACATTTGAAACTCTGTTGGAGAAAAGAGGATCTCCCTTTCCTTCTGATATCATCTGTCGTTTCTGCAATGCCAGATAAATAAAAGCAAACAGCATCCCATGAAAAACCACCTGTAAAAGACAAACAGAACGCACTGAATATTTCATGGCTTTACAAGTACTTCAGGTACAAACTCCTAACAGAAACGCTACAGGACAAACTATTTCTACTACTGAAGCTTAGGTGTCAAAAGGCCCTCCCTTTCCCAGAAGCAAACAAAAATAGGCTTTCTACCCTAGGTTGTCATAAGCTGCATTTTTAACTCAACTAAAAAACTAGAAATAAAATATTCTTACTAATGCTTCACAGAGCATTAGAGACAAGACAAAGAAATTTCAGGAAGCTTTCAAGTACCTACTATCCCCTCTGCAACCCATGCCAGCACTGAAAAGGCCTTTCTCTGGGGAAAAAACATGAATCTCTGGCCTTCTCCCAAGCTGGCAAGTGAAAACATTCAAGAAGCACCAGAAGCGCTTCCCTCTCTCACAGACACAGCTCCTCAACACTCTGTTTTACGACCTTATGCCAAGTTCTCACTGGCTACCAACACGATGCTGTCTCAGGCCCATGTGGTGCTCGTCTCTTCTGTTTATTTTGGGATTTCCTCTCCAGCAGCACCACAGAACACACGCTGTTCACCAGCAACACAGCTCCAACTTGGGAATGTCCCTGTGCACGGGATCACGTTCAGGGTAAGCTTATCAGATAAATGCTCCCATCTCAGCAACTCACCTTACCAAGAAGGCAAAAGAAAAAAAAAAAAAGACCAATGTCTCCCTGTTCTATTCCCCCACATCATAGGGTCAGTAACTGGAAAGAAAGCACTTTCCTGCTGGAAAACCACTTAAAAATATGTGAAAGAATAGTCTGATTTGGGCATCAAGACACTTGTTTTAAAAGCATTTTAAAGGTAAACTTAAAAGAAATATATTCTTAATTGATACAACTGTCAAAAAATATTATTAAGAAAGCCACCACAATAATCTGCCTGTATTTCAACAGCCTGAAGTGCTACAGGTGTTAAACTTTCACAGTAAAATTTTTGAGAAAAGATAAATCTAGGTCACTTTATGACTTTATTTTTTAAAAGCAAACTAAGCAAGATCCAGCAGCAAATAAATCAACATCCATCTTTTAAGCAAGGCTTTGACAGACACTTGCAGAAGTAAGTTGAGTGCAGCTTAGTGTTACATTAAACAATCCACAGGGACAAACTCTTGCTTCTTCTGAAGGAAAGGAAAACAACCTTCCCTTCCCCCAAATTAAAAAACACACTTGAAAGACCAGTATAAATTTATGCAAATGTTACATACATAGCGATCCAGTTTCCACCTAAACCACCACTCATAGACGTTCCCATTCAGTTCAAAACACTTGGACAGTGGCCAAAAAGAAAATATCTTCTCAAATGCACCCTGTAAAAAATAAACATGGCAAAAGTGTTAACACTGATGTCAACCATATTCACTACATTTAAATCAATATGCTCTCTTTTAATTTCATCACATCCCTGTTTCACTAGCTACACAGCATTACCAAAATAACAGGCTGCCCTGAAGGCACTCCACTTGACAAAAGAAAACAAACAAACAAACACCATGACCAAAAATACTTCTTCAAATGAGAAAGGGTTTCAGCTTTGCTTCCCATGAAGGTATTGGAATATCTTCCATTTTGTACTGGAGGCTTAAAGAGAGAGATACACTGATGTAAAAATCCCAGAGTGTCCAACCCTGCCCTTACTTCTGCCAGCTATACTCACAGCAGGCAGTGAGAGGCTAATTTAGCATGAGAACCAGGCTTTTGATATGGTATCAAAGCAAATTCCAGGACTAAGAGACACAGATCTTTGTATCACCCTACATACCAGTATATGCTCACAAAAAACCCATAACCTTAAGCACATCAATAAAACCTCACTCCAAAACCAAAGCATAGACCTTTGTAGGAGTATACTGAAACTGTAAGTAAGATACAGATTTGTGTTTTTTTTCCAGCATCCACACCAATTCAAATATGAAAAGAAACTGAAAGGTTCCATTTTTCTTCTTCTGTATTTATGATACAGGAGCAAATATACAAGTTATGCACACATTAATAAGCAGAGATAGGTAATACACTCTTAGGTCATTAAGCACAAAAGTAGTGAAAATTTACAAACCTGAGAATATGACAGAAAATATATACATGTCAGTAAGCAAATCAGTTTCAGCAGTAAACCAAAGTGCCATAGGCAGTTTCCTGAGGAAGAAATAAATTAATCAGTATACAGTCATCAATTTTTCAAAAGCAAAACACCCAGGACACATTAAATAATAATTGCCAATTATTTATTGTAGCTATGCTTAGTAATAGGTACATTAATAAATAACTGTTCAAATATTGCCAGCAATATTTTATCACTGTGTACATTTACATATTAAATTTGACTTTAAGCAACTAAAATAAATAATCACAACAATTAACAACTTAATTCTAAATCAAGCCTCATGTCTAAACCAGGAGCAATATACATACAGAAAGAAGAGAATTTAGATGTTCAAACAGAAACATGATTTTAAAGTCTCTGCTTTCCCAAACACTCTGCACAGACAGTCCTTACTCTAGTTGAATGTCAATGAATAAATAAAACAAAATGCCCAACAGTTTTGCCATGTGAAATAAGCAGAGCATACGTTACTAAACTTTGAGGTACCAGCTGTACTCCAAAGCTCAACTGAGGTGATGAAGGACAGGTATCTTGTTAAGATAAGCCTGAAAATCTGCTCCTCAAAGCTGTCAACTGATACTAAGCTCTACTCAAGCCTCACCATTGCAGCAGAGATCATCTCTCTCTCTCGCCACATAAATCGGTGGCTGTAAACAGGGACTTAAACAGGTGGAAGATGTCACTGAAAGATTTTCTAGTCTCATAGTACACTATTGCCCCAACACGCAATAGTAATTTCTCGCTATCTGGAGCAGAACTGCCTTTGTAGAAAAAAAGTAATATTGGAGCTATTTGCCTTCAAGATATCTTGTAAAACTACTCACTAGTTATAGTTTTGCAGCATCTATTCCTAGGACGCATTTGGTATATTTATTGGTCATATCTGCAGACTATACAATTTGGATATTATTCCATCAATAGGGAAGGAGGATATAAGACTTTTAAGATTTTAGTTCTAATTTAGGTGAATTAAATAATAGGCATTTACCACATGATGACAGCTCTTCAATGAACTGCAACACATAAAATAAACTGGGATTTCACTTCAGCTTTTATTTAAAATATCCGTCTCACAAGACATATTTCTGATAATTCACTTAATCTGAGATACTAAGATAACAAAGCCCAAGTTCTCATTTGGCAGGATACAGCAGAATCTGCGCTCAGGATGGATGAGACATGTTGACGATGCAGAACAGGGAAGTCTGAGTGCTCACTGTTCATGCTGCCCCCAGTAGTACAACACAGCAACAACCTCAAGTAGCATCAATAGCATAGCCTATATTTTTAGTTTGCATCCAGTAAAATTACAGTTCTTGATAAAACATATTTCTGATGGTCAAAACCTATTAAAAAGTATTGTAATATGACTGTAATCAGAGATAGACTTTAGTCATCAGCTGTTACATTTTTCAACTGACATATAACAATCATCTATGACAAACCAGAGGTATGTGAACAGCTGTTTAACATATTTTGACTATGTTACAAAGAGACTGAGGTGTACTAACTATACCATTCTCTGTATGGTTATCATTTGTGTTAACATGTAAATGTTTTATAGCAGAAGGGGGAAAAAAAAATCTTACCATTTGCTTTTTTCTGGACTATCTGAGGCCATATAGCTAAGGTGGCATAAATGATCATAAACCAGACAGTGACTAGTGGCACAAAATAGTAGAACTGGTAAGGTCGGTCCATCACTACGCACAGTACCACGACCAAGAAATTGAGACGAAATAAAACCTGGAAGGAGTCAGAGAAGACAGAGTATATATAAACTTGGAGGTAAAGCTAAGAAAGACACGGAACATGTTTCTTTAGCAGCGTATGAAAATATCAATGTATTTCACATAGAATCATAGAATCATTTTAGTTGGAAGAGACCCTCAGGATTATCGAGTCTAACCATTAACCCAACTCTGGCACTAAACCACGGCCCTAAGAACCTCATCTACACGTCTTTTAAGTACTCGCATCTCACATGCTGATAGTATTTCAGTTGAAACATGGGTTAAATATCTCAGAGAACATCAATAATGCACTATCAGACTGCAGGTTGATGATGTAGAACTTGACCTGTCTTATGCTGGCCTACTTGGGTGGAGGCAGCAAGAAAAGAGGGTAAACCAGAACTGACTCTGAGCTGGGATGGGGTATTCCAGCTGATGGATGCTGTCAACGCCTCTCTGCTTTCAGTGCCTGGGCCATCACCAGTGCTGTCATCATTCATTTAACAAGCATCATGAGCTGAGTTATATGACAACGTACCACTTAATAGCAATTAGAGATTCATTTTTGTTTTATTTTTTTAAGCTGGTACAGCACACACTGCAAAACTTGGGAGGGGAACCACAAAAACAGGTACACTCTCCAGCGTTGTTAATTTTCTTTATTAACAAATGTAGGCTTCAAGGCACTGTCTTTGGAAGAGAAAACAACCCATAAAATCAATAAACCTGACTGGAAAGTATTTGTTTCCTCCCTATTTGCATTTTGATCTGAAAACTCAAGCCCATAACTGAAAAGGCTTTTGGGCCAAGCAAAATATCAATTTTTAAATAAAAACAAAACAAAACAACAACAAAACCAAAACAACAATAAACCTGCATATTTGTTTTTCAAAGGAAGCAGATACACCTGATACGTTTGTGAAATTTTCATCTGTTTCTAAAGAAAAAACAGCAGAGGGGATGTGATATTTCTGACCATATTCTAAAACAGTTAAACATACTGTTGCACAGAGCTAACTGTTCCAATCAAAAATACAACCCAACAAATTCTCAGTTGAGAACAAACGAAAAAGCAACGTACAATATTTGGCAATACTTTGCTATGTCTCGAAAGAGGTAACAATTACTACAGTGATGCCACTTGCTCGTGTATTATTAAGCTACTTCAGTGCAAAACAGCTGGATACTTAATAAAGTAGCAATGTGAAGAGTTTCTTTAACAGATCAGAAAGATCATTCATTTGAAGGAAAGAGAGGTACCACAAATGCTTTGGGACACTATTAATTTCCCCAACTAACCAACCAAAAAGTTTTTCTTTTCACCAACGAGTGAGGAAAAAATCCAAAATGCATACTAAAATCAAAAGCTTTCACAATTTAAGCAAGTGGAAATGACTTAAATTTTAATCAGAGACAAGAAAACATTTGTTCCCTCTACATAGAGACTTGTTATGCTGGGAGAAAGCAAACCAATGTGCCGAATGACTTGCTGAATAAATACCTTTATTCACAGAAGAGGACAAAAAAAGAAATTCTGTACACAACTGACTAGGATTTGCCAAACATCTATCTACTTGTATAAAGAAAATTCTAAGAGAAACACACTAATAATTAAAAAAATACAAACACACACAGGAAAATGTCAACATGGAGCAGACTCATGTTTTAAGAACAAGGTAAGAGAAACAAAATGAAGTATTTCCAACAGGTGATTTGAGAAAACCACCATGTTTTGGTGTTGGTTTTTTGGTTTTCTTTTCCCCCACAACAGAGGCGAGCAGATGAGAACCTTCACATCATCTATTTATTCTCAATAGTAACTGCAACGAGGCAACTCGGAACATCATAGTTATCCACATAAACCTCTTACTCACCAGTGACTACTGAAAAGAATCTAGGAAGATTTAGCAAATAAATTTCTCACCAATGATATCACTCTTTACTGCCAGCCAGCGTGTCATCATTACTCATATATTGCTATTTATTGTAAATTGCAACTGCAACGAAAACTCCATTGCTATATATTGAAAATTATTTGTCTTGATATTTTAAGGGCTGCATGCTTGCATTTTTTACATTGCAAGTATCATTTATATGCTACATGTTTGTATTAGACAAAGGCTACCATTTAAACAGATCAGATTACATGGCAACAACAGTCATTTTTTATGTGCAGACCCTGGTTTTGTAATCACGTTATTTAGGGAGTATGGATATATTATGGATGTGGTGTTATCTGAACACATTTCTTTATAAAAACGGTAAGTAGATATCCTTACCTGACACACTCTGTATACACCAAAGTCCCCTTTTACCCAAAAATATGAGAAGTGTCCATAACCTGTTTGGAACAGATATGCAGCCACCAGGACTCGAATGTGCATGTACACAGGCAAAAACTGTTGAGAAAAATAAAGTACCTTTTATAAATGGCCACGTAAGTGCTCTTGATTTTCCTTTCCTCCCTTCATTTTATGCTGTTTCTCCATTGCAGTAAAACAGCTCTAACTAAGAGAAGAAACATTATGCTGAATTTCCCTCCTTCTTACTAAGCTCTTTTGTTGCCCTAAGTGCTCTGATGCTAAAATGAGTTGCTGCTATTTATTGCTCTACACTTTCCATATTCTCTAAGCAGTTAAGAGAGAGTTAAGAAAGGATCTTTGAAAGCTTGCCTTCAGCAGTTTCAAGTTCTGAACATAAAAATGTTGTTAGCAATTAAAAATAAAGTAACATAATATTCTACATGGAGGAAACAAATATATTTTTTCATTGGCCAAGTAATATATAAAATGCTCTTATCAATGAAATCTACACCTAACTAGAGAGAAAAGCTAATTCTGCTAATACAATTTTTAAAACTACAGGAACAACAGCATGAGTTATTAATTCTATTCAACTCTAAATATACATTCGCACTATCTTTCTTTTGCAGTAAAATGCCCAAATTGCATTTCCATTTAAAAAGAAATGAAATTCAAATCACTTACAGTGCTTGCTCCAGAGATATGATAAATCAAAATAACAAGTTGCATCCAGCCCTTCCATTCATCAGTCTGTTCTCTATTTAACACTTTAGTCTAATGCAAAACAAAACAAGAGTGTTGCTATTCCAAAAAGTACAACGAACATCTACAAAATGAGGAGAAAAAGTTCAAAACAATAAACCACTTTATGGGTAAATAGGTCTCAATTTTAAAAGACTACTGCCTAGTGGACATGGGTCTACCAGATTTTAAAGTGCTCTACACGCTCTTGTATCTGAGCTGTGCTCACTTCAAATTTCACTGAATGATAAAGGCTAAAAGCGCTTATACTCATATGTTTCAAAAGGTTCTGCATCTAATTCCATGCAATCATTACATTGCTTGTGAATGAATTTTCTGCAGGTGAGTCATACTGACTTTGAAAATTTGACTTTCAATATTTAGTGAACAGTTATTTACACTCAAATGGGGAAACAATGTTATAAGTAGGATGTCAACATGATCATTACCTCTTTGGTATTTTCGGTATAAAATACTCCCAAAACCAAGATATAGACGATTGGTATGAAGAAAGATGAATGTGTATAAAATTTATTTTCCTTCATGAAAAGATTTGCTCTGTCACATAGATAAAAATAGGTCATGATTAGACCAAGTTTGCAGAAGGAGTGTAAGAGCATCTCTAACGTAGAAACATTAGGAGTGCTGGTGGCAGGTTTCTTCTCCTCTCCACTTTCCAAATCAGTGCATGATTTGTTCTTCCGAAAATTATTCCGATGAATTAAACTGATAATTAAATATCCAATAATGGACAAAGTAAAGAAACAGAAAGCTAACTTCTGTATCAGAGTGAGAGGAGGCTGAGGTTGGCAGCAGGAGCCATCAATTGGCTTCATTATCTTATTGCAGTAGACATTCATGAGAATCATTGCATTCTGTCAAAGAAATAGGCAGGTTTGTCAATTAATCTCTAATAAAAATGTTAACATTTTAATCGTAAGAAATTTTCTTCTAGAGCATGCATTGACATAAAACATATGCAATTCTCCCTTATCATTACACAGATTAAAGTTCCCAGTACACCCATACGCTTTGTTGCATTCAACAGTACAGACAAAACCATCTTTTCCAAACAGGAAACCCTTGAGCTTCTCGAGGTAAGCAAAAAGAATTAAGCCGAATCCTTACAACAGCAGGGTTCTCTCTACCAGCTGTAAAAGGAGCTATAAAGAGCTAAACAGACTATAAACAAAAACCAGCTCACAAACTTGGGTCCTAAAGCGGCACAGTAAGGAGAGTCTCTAAAATACAACAATGAGACTGAAACCTGTGGTAAGATGATATTTAGTTCATCCGGTACTTGAAAACAATTGAAATCTGCAAAGGAGTGGAACTAGAGGTGACACAGTGGGAGAGCTCCATCACAAGAAAGGCAGACTGACAAAATTCAGAGGGCCTCAGTGCATGCATCAATATAAAACAAGAAATAAAGGCAGTGGTGCTCCATACACCCAGGAAGGTGTATATCATTTGTTTTCTTATCCTTTTCATACTCCTTACTAAACAAAATTATATGGGCACATATGGGAAAATTTAAGACATTTCTTAGCACTGCCTTACAGATCATTAGCACTCTAACTCATTCACGCACATGAAGGCACTAAGTTTGTACTCAAGATCTAAAAGATCTAGCAGGTTAACAGCTATTTTAAAATAGCTACAAACTACTTTGTTTGCTATTGTTTTTCAAGCATCCTATAAAACTGACTGCCCTCCCACCTACTGAGATTTTCTGAACAAAATCTCCTGAAGAATGTGCAGACCATCATTACATTCATATTATCTGCCATTTCAGAACATCGACTTAAAATCTTGTTTTACTGTTATTACTTTTTAATGCTGACTAGCGATAAAAACACTTACTGTATCTCTGCTTGATTCAGGGAGATGCAGGCCATCTGCAGACTTCATTATAGTTTCTTGTGCTATCAATTTTGATACGCTGAACACTTTAACTTTAGCTTTGGAATTTCGGGAGCTGCTGTTCAGAATACGAATGGCTGCTTCATTATAAGCATCTATTTTCTCATTAGTGATCATTTTCCGACTTTCACTCAGCATATCTTCATAAACGGGGTCTGTATTTGAAAGGACAGAGAACAGGCACATTAATCTTCTACTTAACAAATACTTAGCTCAAATTGTACAGGCTACTTTCATTTAGGTAGCCACACTTGTTTAATGGTACAGAAAAAATGTACAATGAGGAATGAGTGACTGTTACAGTAACTAGTGTAGTATGGAGAGTTGTTTATGAGGAAATGTTCTTATTGCCATTCCCCTAGTCATGCATAAGTGCTTATAGATTAGAAAGCTTTAGCCAGACATGAACGCCTGTTTGATTTCCCCAAACCCATGAAGAGTGTATAATGATGGAGTGCAGAGCTGTTTATGCCTTCTCTCAGCAATGCAATCCCCCAAGGAAAGACTCCAAAGCCAAGAGGACCAAATACAGGCAGCAGAAGAGACACATGAAAAAACAAACAGACAAACAAAACACAACAGCAAAAGACTCTCAAACCCTCTAACTAGAACCCTCTAAATTCTAACCCTCTAATTAGCTGCAGAAGAAACCAGTTTCTCATTTCTCTAAGTCACGGTGTATAGGCATACTCCACTTGTTCTTGCTGATGGCAGAATTTCAGTCTTTCAGAAGAATGGAACATGACTTAATTCCCTGCAGGCTTCAGAAATTATGTAGAGCTTAACACAGGGTTCTAGATCAAAAGGTCAGCTAGAGATCAACAAGTTGCTATGAAAAGCTACTGATGTTCCTAACTCCTGTGAAACACCCTCTACAGGCTTTAACTTGATTTACTTTTGCTGCCTTAATGTCTACTTTTGGACAATGAATATCTAAAAAACTCTGTTCATATGGACTGCTTTTCCTCTTATTTGTTCCATTAAAGAGCTCAGAAGAGACTTAAATTGACTGGATCTTTACCAACAGAACACTGAGACATGTCTGACAGCTAACTGCTTCTGTTATTGATAAACATGGTTTTGAAAGGAATGCAAGAAGATTAGCCTGTTGATTCAGGTTAACCTCTAAACTCATCTTTGATAGGAACTTGGATGTGATGGTACAGCTGGATATAATCCCATCAGGGTTCAAAATCTGCTGTTGTTTCTAAATTCAGGTGATGATCATCTAAAATGCTGTATCCCACAGCAGATAAACCAGGAGCACATTCCACCTCTGACCTCATTGTTCAGAATCAGAGACACACCTTAGCTTTATTGAAGAAAGGCAAAAGAATGTGAAGCTTGGTGACATAGTAAAAATAACACAGACTTATTCTGAGCCATGATTTCTGGCTCCTAATCTTAGTGTATCAGTGCTCAGTGTACGGAAGCAAGTTTCATCCTAGAGACTTAAATTCTCTATAGCACGTCATTTCATTCCAGGCACACACAGAGAATGCACTTGTTGAACCTTTTTCTCTTACTCATGTAATCTGAAAATTTAATTGAACACAAACACAGGAATACAGCTGGTTTATGCACTTGTGATCTTGATTCCTAGGAGGCACATACGGAACACAGCACAAGGAGAACAGACCTAGCATATTGACTCTGACAGTATGCTAACACATAATTAAGAGTTCAGAAGGCAAAAGACTTTCTTGGGAAAGCTCTAAAATGTCCATCATTAGTAACAGCTAGATATCAGCTAGTTAAGGCTGCAGAACACCAGACTGGAATTCAACCAACACCCTTACTACTCTGCAAGTAAGCACTATGGACAAAATTTTCTGTATCCCACAAGATAATGATTCAACAGACAGTGACAGTACAAATTGTTACCTGATGCTCATTACTTTACCTTGTAAGACCCAGTAAACATCACTACTTTTTGCTAATTTTTCCAAAAGAGGAGCAATTGAAGTGATATTGATTTTATATTGCGTGAGGGCTTCGTTGCTGCCATTGTGAATCTTGATAGACCACTGAAGAAATAAAGAAAGAAATTCAGAACCTGTATGTCTGAGGATACTTAATTGATTCCATTGCTCCATTAGTAGGTATTTTCCATTATTTCTATAAAGCTAGATTATTTCTTCGGTCTTCACCTTTCAAGTGCTAAAAAAATTCTTTGGACCAATCAGCCATCTAGACAGATAATTACATTCCAACCTAATAATATTCAATCTAATGTATATTTGATTTTTCATAAATTGATACAAGGTATTTTAAGTAAAATCCCCTTGACTTCAAACAATGATGAAGTAGCAAAGCCAGAGGCATATAAAAATTGTAGCAAATTCGGTCAATTTTAGTCTAGGAAAACTGACCACAGCAAGAGATGTGTGCAAGCAAAACTTGATGGTAGCATCAAGTGCTAAGATTTCCATCTGTTTCGCAGATATCCACAAAGGAAAAAAAAAAAAAAAAAAGATCCATTTTCGTTTCTGATTTAATCTTCTATATGAAATTATTAGGAGAAGGTACAGCCACCCAAGAATTTCTCCTACCTTCCAAAAAGAATTTCCCATACTGTAGGAAAAATACATTTAGTATTTTTTTAAGTATTACTGTATCTATACTGATTTAGTAAAAATCTGTAAAAGACAAAAAAAAAAAAAAGACCTGAATGTAGTGAACTCTCTAGTTATTTTCATATATCTACATAGAAATTTTGATGTAACTCAATTACACTAATTAATCTACTTCTTGAGAATATTACTGAATAAAAACAAATACTTTATGAAAACAAATAACATGCGGCTGCTCCAAGAACTCACACTCTGGGAAAAAAAAAAACAGTTTCTCCTAGAAGCTAAATCTTTATTTATGAAATCCCTGCAGTATTTAAACAGACAATTGAAGAAGCATACTCTATTCAGCAGGAAACTAAAAAGCAGAGCACTCCAGTGACATTCTGAGACCATCTTCTTTTCCCAGAATAAGCAAGCAACTGAGTTTTGTACTAGCTGGAGCTTCTCCAGTTTATAAGACTTTACTTCTATTTATAAACTGTTACACAGTTGACATCTTAAGACAGACATGTCCAGACCAAAGTCGCATGACCAAACTGAGAGGAAAAATTAAAGATACAGGTAAGTTTTAAAATGCTGACAAGACCAAGGACACACACCAGTTTAATCTGTAACAGCAACAGGTTACCTCACTAGTGCCAGCAACAGTAATGTTGCTGATGTGTCAGATTCTTGAAGCACTTTATTTTTCTGCAAGTCCCTTAAAATAGGGGATATTTATCTTTGGCCAACTCTAGATACCACCATTACTGTTTTGTGTGAATATGTCAGTGTTATAAAGAGCTGAGCATCACATACATATTGTTGGTTCTCCTCCTAACGTAGATATATGAGTAAAAGGAACTATTTAGCTAAGAGTCCTGGATGTCAGAACATAATCCACATATAATGGCATTTTCTGTGTGAGAGACAGAGACTCATGCTAGTAAGACATGCTAGATTCTCAGACTAAGCAGAGAGATTCTAGGTTTACTGAGATTCCTAAAACTCAAATATTTATGTGGATCCTACAGAGATTTGGCGGGTTTCATCTGTAAGGAAACAGAGAATTTCTGATCCCTCAGGAAATGTGTAGAGGTCTGCATACATATATGGACCCCCGCCTAAAACTGGGGGAATTCGCTCTAGATTGCATGCCCAGGAGCTTCCAGACTGGCAGAATGCCCAAACTGTCACTGGACCAAACTGCTTTCAAAGAATTTTGCTTAAAATGGCACACATTCTTCTCCCTCTACATTTCACCTGTTATGAATTCACAACAGCTAATTTCTTTCAAATTCCATTTCCAAAATATCCAGAATAAGGGACATTAAATGTGGAATCAATGTTGACTTGTTGACTCCCAGCACCAACCAACTACTGGAACAGACTACTTAGGGGGGGCTGTTGAATCCTGTCCCTGAAGTTTTAAAGAATTGGTTCACTCCTGCCAAGCACAACACAGGTGTAACTGATCCTGCCTTGTGGCAAACTGAAGGGCTAGGAAAACTTTTCAGGTTTCTGTCAATCCTGTTTTCTGTGATGCTGCAGCTCATAGCAGTGGTGGAACCTTCCAGTCGAACAAGATTCAGGAAGTGAAATCTCTTTGGTTGTTTAATTACTCCTGTAAAATTGAGGGTTTTCCCCCTATAAGTATAAAAGAAATATGTCTGCTCAAAAAGAGCATTCGAAATTGGACCGTGGTCAAAAGCAGTGCTTTGAGACTGAAAAGAGTTCGTTAAAAATACATCTCAGTTAGTATGCAAGTACTTCTATTTAACTTTTTTAATTAATAATCTGCTTTTAACAAATAAACTACTTTATTAGCTAGGTTCAAGCTAATCAATGCTGATCAACCAGTATCACTGCCAAAAAACAAGTACTGTACACCACATAGCTATAATAAAATACATCTGATATTTTAGAACTACTTGTGGTAACAGAAAATTCACTGAGAGTATATTTTTACTATTAATTTGGCTTAATAAATTCATCATGTAACCAACTTGAAAGCATAAAAATTATCCTACTAGAACTTCCTTCTTTACTAAAATACACCATATAACTTACCGTGGCAGCTCCTACTACAATTATATGAGGTTTTGCCACAGAACCCTAAGACAGAAAGTAAAAAGCAATTAGTTTTAAAATATTCACAAATTTTACTTATTGTTATATTGAACAAGGTAATTAGGACTTATATCTCAATTAACTGTGACTCAACTTCTCCATCAGTTAGTGGTTACAAAAGAAAAGACTGTGAATATGTTACAGAGAACATCAATTTGTGATATACCAGAATTTGCAAAAGATTCAATAAGCACTTACAATCATTATCAAATTAGCAGCATAAGTTCTCTTTAAAAGCTATTTAAACATCTCCTCCTAAGGTCAAGTAAACTGTAGATCACATTATTGAAGTACTTTTTCTCTCAGCATCTCTCATCATTCTCAAACATTTGTTTGAGCTGTTCTACTGACTGAAGTGACCACAAACCCATTGCAAAAACAGAACAAGGACAAGGGGCAGTTGTTGCCCTTGTTTGAAAGTTACGCCTAGGACAAGGAACAGAACATGTACTCAAACAGAAGAGTACAAGGAAACAAACAGTGCTGATCAGCTCAGTGTGTGTTTTGCCTTGGCACATCAAGGGTTTAGCAGCTCTCAATTTTTGGTAGTAAAAACAGAAAAAGAAAAATGAATTATAACTTCAGCTATCTTAATGGAAGGTCTTGTGCATGAATGACAAATAGGGTAGCAAAAACATCACTGGGGGCCATTGCTAAATAACCCCAGGCTTTTTAAAAGACAACAAAGAAAGAAGAAAAGTTTAGTTGCCAATCTGTAAATTTACTACTCTTTATCAGAATTACATACACAATGTTATGCTGAATAACCTGACTGAAACATAAAATAATTAGTATGTAAGTTGAGTAAATATTGGGGAAAAAAAAAATCAAGGCATTCTTGACTTTCCACATTGCCTTTGTCCTTCAGGTTGGAAGACTCAAATTGACATAAATATAAAATCACAGAATCACAGAATATCTCAAGTTGGAAAGGATGTGTACTATACAAAAATATTTGTTCACATGAAGTGGAGTCATTGCAGACACAGAGGAAAAGTTAAATCAGAGTAAAATCCTTTCAGCTCTTAATAGGATTAATCAACCTGCTCCTAGGAAGTAGGGTTTTCCTGGTTTGGTTTGAGGGTTTTTTTTTACCCAAGTGAAGCCAACCTTGTGAAACCAGGAGATGCCCAGAAGCATACACATCAGTAAACATCCCACTTTCACTATTTTGACATCAAATTTCAGATCTCTGGTACATAACTGACTGAATATATGTGATATGTTGCAGTTGCTGGACGACTAGAAATTATAGTTGTGTCTATGAAAAAAAAAAGCAAGCCAGTACTCCTCTGTCAGTTGCTATACTTCCCTAAAATAAACAGTTTTTAAAGACAAACCTCAGTCCAAGATTTGATACGTTGCCTCATAGAACCATTAACTTCAGGATACCACAGGAAATCCTGTAAAATAAATCCAGATGTACTCTGTAAGCTTAAAGACAAGCAACAGATTAATAACAAAAGATTAAAAAAACCCACTCATTGCCATCAATTCAACTGCGAAGGAATAACACTTGGCCCAAAGTGAGATTTCCTTTATAGTTAGCACGAAAAGCCTGACATCTCAATCTACCGTGGAAAACAGACAGAAAGAAAACAAAACTAACAACAAAAAACCCCATAAACAAAACAACAACAAAAACCAAACCAAAACAACAAAAACACACCACCAATAAAATCTCCACCCAACCAAACAAAAAAACCCTTTGCCCCCATGAAAAAAGGGGAAATTTTCATTTGTAGTTCAGAAATTGGGATTTCACCAAGAAGGTAACTGTTTAGCTTCTGCCGAAGGGGATGTCCTTGAGCCTTCAATGCAATCAGGGCTAAAACCAAGCTGACATCCATAACTTATTTATTACAGTTTGCTTTTTGCTCAATTTCCCAAAGTTTTTACAAACAGTTTTTTGTGGGTTTGTTTGTTTTTTTCTTAGAGGACTGTCCATAATGCGACTGACAGCTTGAAATAACGATTTTCAAACAGAAATAAATCCTAACTTTTTACTTGACCACTTCATAAATTATTAGCTGTTTAAATCCAATAGTGCTATGGACATTAAATGTATCATCTAGTGACCTTTTTTTTAGATGTTAGGAGTAGTGTCCAACCTTCATCTAGAAGGACAGTCTAATGTAATTTATTTATACAGTCCTAAAATTACATTCAGCCTTTTGAAGGCAACTGCGAAGCTGATGTGGTCCCCTGTGAAAATGAGTTTGACACCCCTGGTCTATACCTTGGCTGGTGCTATTATGTCTCCCAGATAAAGCTGGGATCATCTAACATCTAGTTACTCCTCAAGTGCAGAAATACTGAAAGGCTAAAAGTACAAGAAAGTGCAATGGTAGGGACTACATATGCAGAAATTATTGTGAGGAAACTTTATAATGCAGAATGCAGAAACACTACCAGCAGAGAAAAAAATTTCAACCTTCCACCTGGCACATACCTAAAGATTTTGGTAGTTCACCTGAGTACTGTCAACTCAGTCTTTGACAGGAATCTGTGAGTGACCAAGCAGCCACCTCCAGTGGCTGAAGGATGGAAGGGTCAATATGATGACTAGAAAGGGCAAAATTAAACTCTCCAGTGATCTTCACTTTGCTGGTCAAGTATTTTCCACATTTAGATTATTGGGGTTACTGCCACTCTGAAAGTGAAAATTCAGCTACCATGCCAGTAATGTCAACAGCAAAGCAAGGAAGCAGCAGACTATTTTCCGAACTACTCAGACATCTCCTAAAAACCCAAACCTGCCATCTCAAATCTTGGTGGTTAGACACCTACCAAAGCTTAAGGAGTTTTGAAGATGTAGGTCTGTCTTAGGCTACACCAACATAAATCACATTGCTTTGTCTCCTCTGTCCTGCCTTGTGTTCTGCCCTCTCTCTTCCACCATTCACATACCTATATGATAAGCCACATCAGAGTTGATCGAAAACAAACCCTATAAGGTAAGATTTTGACTGAATTGACTCCTAAACGAGACCACCCCACAGTTTTAACAGCACTAGTTACAGCAGAAACACAGAAATACAGTGTGAAGAGCAACAGAGTGGCAGAGCATGGGCTTAAACTGCAACGGGCTCATACCTTAAAATGTGATTCTGTGCCCCAAATCTTAACCACGTACACAAAACAAGTACTGAAAACTCACTTGCAGACAACTCAGAAAGTACACTGCTGCTTTGGTTTTCATGAACAGAGAAGGAGTTGTCTCCAGGGAATAAACAAATACATGACTAGCAGAACCCCGGTGCTGCTGACAGCTGTCATGGGAAGCATCGAAAGCTACTGAGGACACCATTGTCATTGCCCGGGCAGAGGAGAACTGAGTCCTTCATAAAACCTACCCTCAAGTACTTTGTTTGTTTTCTTTTTTACAATATACACATTATAATCACCATGGTGGTTATTTCTCCATGCAAAAACAGTGGAACGAACACTTGCTGGGATAGCATAGAGCGCTTGATGGCAATTATGACGATTACCACTCTCTGTAAGTTAGCCCCAGATACACATTCTTAAAGCAGTGGAAGACTAAACTTCCTGGCAAAAACTATTTTTGGGAAGGCCACATTATAAGATCTGACAAAAATAAAAAATCCAGCTCTTGCTGCAATTTGAATTACATTGTATGAAATAATAACATGCATTACCGTGGCTCACAATTCAACACTAGATAAAAACTTACCACTTTAATTGAAGAAGATTTATCTTCAAAAGGGATATTTCCATGCTGTCAAAAAACCCAAAACAACAAAATCAAAGTAAGACAAACTTTCAGAAGGAAAAAAAAAATTGCGTTCATATGTTAATTTGCTCTCACCGGAAGGTTTATTTTCAGTAGAAAGGATTTTTCTTGTATAAACTTGTCAGTATACTGATGCAAAATATTTATGTTACTTGCTTGCTAAAACAAATTACTTGCATAAAGGGTTATCTTTCCTGGAAGAAATCTATCCAATAAAGCCTGAAAAGCTCACTCTCTAACAAAGGTATACATTTTTTGCCTAAATTTAGGCTCCCCAAATGAGAAAAGCTTAGACTTTTTTCTTTTCTCATACTTCCTTTCCTCTACCGTTCCTTTTCACTTGTCCATCTTCTTTGCACAAAATACCTGAACAGTTTTAATTAAAGCATAAAAGAAAATAATCTCAGGCAGAAATAAATTCTGGACTATATGATTATATTTGTTAAGTGAGACTGAAAGAAATCAGAGAGGAAGCAGTCAGATACTGCATACACAATCCTCCTTTAAAATATTACTAAATTCAATATTAGTTTCAATCCTGGTCCAAAAAAACAAGTGTATTTCTCTTCCACAAACAGAGCTTGATTTCATAAACACCTGACAAAAGATATCTCTTGATTCAAACATCAATGATAGCACTCCGTCATCTCACCATCACTTTTGGCCAGCAAATGTGACCCAACCAAAAGACTAAGAAAACCAGAGTTATTCGATCAATCAAATATCTTGTTTTGGGAAGTGAAAGTGAGTGCATGCTGCCTGCTGAAAAAACTGCTAGCTTGCTCTTCTAAACAACAGAAGTGCTAACTAATTGACAAATCTGATCTACAGTTAAAAGTGAAACATCTTTGCCCTCACTAATGTACACATATCCATAAAGGGATATGCCTAAGAAGCATGATATAGCAGAAGAAACGAATATTCAGTTCAACAAATGACACAGCTAAATCCTTTCTTACTGCTTCCACCCAGCAAGCTGCAACTTACATTCTTCACCTTACAAAATTCAAACAGCTCTTCAGCAACAATCAAAAGGAAGATAAGACCAGAAGCTATTTTTAGTTTCAGGCTTAAGATAGACCTGGAAATCTGTCATTGCCCCAAGGATTTTTATGAACAGATTAGATCAGCAATTTAACTGACATTTAAAATGACAAATTATAAGTCATGAATTATGACTATTTAAAAACACACAAAGGAGCAATCATTTTCTCATCGAGAAGCCAAATATGAAGCATAAATTGCTATGGGACAAGTGAGCTTCATTAATTTATTCCCAGACTGCTGCAAGCTTTCTCTCGAGCTTGCTAGTTCACTTCTCAGGTTCCCAATAATCTCATTAGCACCCAGAAAACGATCTTGGTCTAATTTTGTTCTTCTCCAAAAGACCTTTCTGTGGTTCTTCTTCCCAACAGCTATGTCAGCAAACGGTGTAACTTCTTGCTTTTTTGGAGTCCAGAGAATGAGGTAAATGAGGAAGAAAGAAACAAAAACATCATCAAAATAAACTATCTCACCTTATTTCCTTCTTCTTTAACTTGAGGATTTATGAGTTTTATAAATGAATAGAACAGTTGTCGAATTCTAGAATCTCCTATAAACACAATATGTTTGTCTACAAGGCAATTTTTTGCTTCACTGTAAAACAAAACAGCAACATTCATGTTACAGGCAATTCGTATTTTAGGAAAAAGTCTTTAGAAAATCTATGGAGCAAGATCATTCTAAGCATTACATCCAACTCTAAGGAATGGTAAATCTTTTTTAATTATGCTGAACTAATAAAAAGTTTAGTGTAATTTGCATAGAAATGAACACTCCTGCTAATGTGATTATGAAAACAACTAAGTAGGCTTTCCTATTCCGTGGTGCTACAAACACAGTGGTAATATACAGTGTAATGCTAAAAAATAAAGTTCTCTTACTAGTAGGTGAAAAAAAGTGATTGGTAATTTTTATTTATGCTTTTACTTGCAGTTCTACACATAAGGTCAGCATTTTCCCTTTCAGCAATCTGAGAGTGCCATATGGAGCTATGCAGTCTTCTGCACTATCTTGTGGCTCTCCATAATACGTATCAGTACTACTACCACCACCATTTGTATTTTCATATATAAATGCAACTATGGCAAACACTGTCGACACACAGATAATATACAAGGAAAAGGTTTCCTTCTGATACACGTTGATAATTTTTGAAAGCCTAGAGAACCAGCTAAAAGTTGAAAAACAGATGACATGGCAATTACTACAGCTGCAGTCTGTCAAACAATTACTCTTCCTTCTGGCAGATGAACAGAAGACATGAGTTTCCTTACCTATTTTTATACTTATGCATCATACAACTGTGGGGCTGCCATACTTTTTCTCCAAGAAATCTTCCACTGGACAGAAGATACTCACATGTGTCACCACCTTTAAAATGTTATATTAAGATTAGAATTCAGACATATGGAATTTAAAACATAGCCCCACACCCCTTAAAAAAGAAAATAAATACAATATTTGAAACACAGGAATTGATGCAATCAACTGCAGTAAACAAATTTAACTTATTGTAAAAACATCTTGCTCAAGTTTCTGCAAATTGCCTTCTGACTTCTTATACCATACTCGCCTGTAAATCGCTCTTCTATGCACAAAATGTTTGTGACCCCATTTCTGCTGTCAGAAAGACATCGTGACATAGAATAGCATTTCCATCAAAAGATGCCAATCCACTGTGCTATCTACTATCCAGAATACACTAATACTAAGTTAAATAATTACACAACAGTTCGACATAATTTTCTACTCAGAATCACCATACACAACATCTTGTATAGAACATGAATCTCAACAGGAGATTTGCTAGATTTGCAGGCACCTTAGAGAAGGTGAAATGATGTGCTGGGCTAATATGCAAAAAAACCCCAAACAAACCACACAAACAAACAAAAACACAAATAAAACCAACCAACATTTACATGGGAATTTGCTGATCATTTGGAACTGCTGCTACCTTATTCTAACTAAGAAGTTGCACACCAATCAAGAGTATTCACTTTACAGGTTAAGTTCATATAAATAAAATACCTCAGTTATGAAATCAGTGAGGTTTATCTTCCAGCAAACTCCATGTCAGATACTGTTGCCTTACAACTGAACACAGCTGAACACCGTCCACTGCAAGAGGAGTTGCCCTCCAACATTTTTGTCATACTTGGCATTTCAGAGCACTGACAAACAACAAAATGGTGTGAACAAAATGGCAAGTACTTGTACTAGCTTGTGCAGAAACAATGTACCACAGCCCATACTTAACACCTCCTGTGAAACCTACGCCTTGTTAAACTCAATGAGAACTGCTCTTCTATTGCACCGGTCCTTGCACTAATCCTAAAGAATAGGGCGTCTCCCATCTACTACTTATTTTCACGGCTGCTGGAAGCCACGCATTAAATCAAACAGACTTTTTGCTTCAATTATTACAAGATAATCTGAAGCTTTATCTAGAACTGGAAATCGGACGAGGTAAACAGAAAGAGATGCAAGTAGTATGAGGTTTGATGTCAGTGAGAATGGGAATTATAAGGCACCACTGACATCTATGAAGATCCAGGCTCATAGCCCTCAAACATGAGCACTATAGTAAAGCTCTTAAAAAAAACCAGAGCCATGGTATCACTTATCTTGTGCTTAAGCAAAGGCTTCCACATGACTACAGTCTAATCACCAAAAAAAATTTGGGAAAAAAAAAGGTATACTGCATAAAGAAAGGCTTTCTGTGTAACATGTTGATAAGAAAAAAATGTTAAATTAAGGTCCTAAGACCACAGTGAAAGCTAACTAATTCTCATATGCACTGAATCAACTTTTTTGTTGGTTTTTTTTTGGGTTTTTTTGAGTTGAACACAGGATAACTAGGAAAATTACTTATTTCTATACTTTCTCAATAGCGGGAAAAATTACAATAGTATCTAAATTGAAATAATTTTTCTATAAACATTTTAAACCTATGGCTAATAAGCTTCAGAAAACATTAATAATTACATGGGTGACAGAAATATATCTGTATTTCAAACAAATATGGAACTAGGATCTTTATAATCCTGTATGACCACAGCTTTTTCCAGATAACTCTTGGATTGGCAATGATGTTGCTACTCTAGTTTGTGAGCTGATACTCAGCCGCTGGCTCCTTCACAATCCACGCAGAAAAAACAGGTAAAGTTCTCATCTATGAAGCTGGGAAAATGTTACAAAAACCATAAAGCAAAGCACATGTTTAAAGTATAGCTGACACCCAAAACTCCAGCTCTCTCCTAGTCAGGATACAGAAAGAATACCTTAGATGCATAAGCACAGACAGTACATCTCAGGTATGCTGCTTCTTGACGAATATAAAATTAGCTTGGAGGAAAGAAGTGGCAGCTGAAGACACCTTCTACCCTTACATTCCTTCCTGAAACTTCTCCTACTTGTTTCTGTGAAAATCAGAAAAAGGTAATGTAGAACTGACCGTATTCCAACTGTTACTCCTTGGTTCATTTGTCTAGCCAAACCCAGCAGTGGTAACACAATCAAGTAGTGTTATTTACCATGATATAAGGCTCCTCAATCCCTCATTTCAAAACACAACTCTAACAGTCAGACTTATTTTCTCTCCTGGAACTTCAACTGCTATTGCATCGTGACTCCTAAAAAAGCTGGAGCAACATGAAGAATTATAACGGTCTTGAAAAAGATCTGGATAAATATCTCAGATTCATGGCTCTGGGTTTGGTTTGGTTCTCTGTGAGAAACCCACACATGACATACTCCTAATACACATGATAAACTGGCTTTACTGTAACTGTTATTCTTTACTCCCTATCTCTCAGCTTGGGAGCTCTTGGTCAGGCAGAGTTTGACGTACAGAAGAAAAGTGTGTTTAAAATTTGAATAAAAGTTATACATATGATGATAAACTCCTATTTTTATCATCAATAAGAGTCTATTAATCACCCCAGGATAGTTCTCAAAGTGATGAGTAACCTCTCAAGCAAATCCTTGAGATACCACAAATCAAACCAACACTTCCTTCTTAATTGCAAAGCACATGCACTATCCATGTCAAACTGATTAATTACTGCACAGCAGCAATGGGACGTGGCAAGTGGCCAGATGCAGAGGGCCACAGGCTTCCAAACACTTAAAGGAGCTCTCATGAACGTATGCTGAAACCACAGATGTAGGTTGAACACAACAGGTTTCCAGAAAGGTTCTCTCTGTAACTCTCCTGTCTTTCAACTGGTACAGGTCACTCCGGGTCAGTAATATTATATCTTTTTACAGTCAGTGCCTGTTTCATTATTCAGCACACTGCCATTTCTGAACAGATTAAAGAAGCAGTTTATCGATGCCTTTCCTCTCATCTTCCAACTGCTGCTACTTATAAGATAGCTGCAGATCCTGCTGCCAAAACTTCAGCAAAAGTAGCTCAGAACACAGCAGATGACACGAAAAGCCGCATCTTTACCTGCTTTTTAAATATGTTGGCACAGTTCAAATTTGCTGGACTGACATATTTCTGGTAAAAATAATAAATTCAAAATGAGCATAGTTTCAGTTTTTCTTAATGGTTTCAAATATAAGCCTTTTTCTACCTCTGGCTTTCAAGCAACATAATGTCCTTCATTCTCAAACATACACACTTATGTAAACTATCACTTCTAGTAAGTTGCATAAAAACGAAACTGTCAGAAATAATGATTAAAAAAAAAATCAAACTCATGTTGCTTGTGATTGGATTATGAGAATAGCTGACTTACAATTATTACACCTACTGCTACAACATCCTCCACTTTGGAGATGATAAAAATGAGATTTATCAGAGCAACATAAGATTGAACTGTGTAAAAGAAAGTCCACTACTAATTACATTCCCTCTGAAATCCACTAACTGGCTGAGGAAGATGCATTAGAAAATAAGGACGGTCAGACCAATGGTCAGTCTAGCCTGGTATTCTGCCTTCAACAGGCACCATAAGCCAATGCCCAGGGATGAATAAAGAAGAGGGCAAGTAAACATTATGTTCTTGTCTAATATTTTTCCAACTACGTTCAGTCCAGGGACTCCCTGAGCTGGACATGCTTTCTATATATTTTGTAGAACCTTCCACAGATTTTTTCCAACAAATGCATGCATTCTTCTCTCAATTTTTTAGCATCCACATCATCTGTCCACAAGAGCTTTCCATATGCACAGCTGCTGACTGAAGAATCACCTGACTACTAGATCTACTAGATCTATTTGGCATGCCCTAGTTCTTGCATAAAAAGAGACAGTTCATGCTCATGTCTGTCATGATTTGTAGACCACTATCAATCCCTCCTCAATCAAGTTTTCGAGACTGAAGAATCTTGGTTCACTAAGTCTTCACAGGAGAGCATGTTCTGTATCTTGAGTTCATGACCCAAGCTTGGTAGCTCTGCACTCCATGGCACCCTCATCATAATTACCCACAAATAAAACAATCCTCCGTCCTACAGTACATTTATTGAAATAACATTCCAAACATCACATCCTGTATACATCGGAAACATAGAAAGAATATTTTAGGCCAGGAAGTTACACCTTCTTTCCCAACTCCCAATACCGAATATATCCCTGTTTCCCTGGGCAATATTAGAAAGACCGAAACAGCAGCCAGGAGAGTAAACTGGAGGTTACAGACAAGACAGCACCTCCAGAAACGCTCACGTCTGACTTAGGAGTTGAAATACACAACAGCCAAATAAACACTCTCATTTTAATATACCACACCGTCTTCTTAACCAACGAGATATTAAAAGATGAAAAAAAGAAACCCTCAAACCTGAGAAAAAGAAATTTGTCATTCTATACATAAAACACATACACCATTCTTTTTTGAGCTCTTCCTTTGTGCTTTGCTTAAATTATCTTTCCAACATATCACCTTTTATTTTCATCAAATGTTGCACTTAGATATACTATGGTATAGTTATACAAAGAGTATAATTTATCTGAATTTTATTATGCTCATTATTCTACTCTAGCATTACTCAAAATCATGCTTTTCACCATTGAAATTGTGAAATCTCGAAGTCTCTGTTCAGTGCCAGAACAGATCATGTTTCACAATACTTTCTCTAAAAGGCACACTCTCTATTTCGGAGAAATAGAAAATCGATTGTTCTCTATTATTCAAAATAAAAATGTAGTTTTAAGCAGTATCTATCAGTGCTGATTTTAAGAATGCAAAGTTTTAAATGAAAACTTATTTCCAACAAGGTTTAGGACTGCACCTTTGAAATATAATAATAACTGAAAAATACACAGCACTAACTTCACTGGATAGTATATAAACATTTAGTCCAATTAACTCTTCACAGAAGCTGTAGGCAAGTTAAAGACAGTCCTTAGTTTCTCTTAATCCACCTCAAGCTTCGTAAAAAATATAGTTGACCCCTAAATATGACAGTCTCCCTGAACATAAATTTGACCTCCACAACCCCAGACCCGCAATTTTTTGTACACGTAACCTTCATACAGGCAAGTTTTACTGTGAAGTGCAGTGGGTTGCTCCTATTTATAACACACATTTGCATGGCTGAGGCCAAAATTAGCTGAAACCTTTACGTGTAAAGACAATCAGACAAAACACACAGAGTTCTAACAAAAGTCTCAGTCACCCAAAAACTCCCAAAGGAAACCAAGACAAAAACAACCTCTTTGTAAAACATATGCATATTCTTAATTGATGCCTTGTCAACATTTCAGTATTGCAACAGGAGAAGAAAATTAGATGGCAATCTGCACAACATGGGTTTCTAAACTGAGCAACATAAACTATGCTAACTACCAAAAATTTAAAGCATCCAATTGTCCCTCATTTTAAATCTTATAAGTACAGACACACTGCAAACACAGAATACTTACTTATTAATACTTTCACTCCTACCTAGGGATAGTAAGAAAAAGGGAAAAGTACGAAAGAAGCAGCCTTTATCACTTTTAGAATGTCTTCGTCCCACAGAAAGAAGGATTAACTGACAAACCTTCTTCACATGTAGCATTCTCTGACTGGTTATATACATAATCTGTGGCTTTTTCCTTCTGGACGAATTGTCCAAGGCAAAGAACTGCAGTATAACAGGCTAGAAGTCTCAACACTGTCCATGTGTTTCTGTGGTAGAAGTTTGATTTTGTAAATAATAGAGCACATAAAATAACAAAGTATTTTAACACAGAATTTTTCTTCAAAGCCAACTATGGTCTTTGTCAGCCTTTAAACACCCTACAGGACACCTATACACCAGGATCTTGTTTGTATCATCATCATTGTATAATGGAGGAAATTAGATTGCAATTAGGCATGTCATTCATAGATTTAGACATGCCTAATTGCAATCTAATTTCCTCCATTATTCAGGCAGTTGCTGTTTCAAATAATGGAAACTTATCAGTTTCTTCAGAAGGAGTAAATGCAGAGGAAAAAAAGAAAACAAACCACACCTCCTACAAAACATATTTAACTAGTTTTTGTTCATATGCAGCTCTCTCTTATTTCCTCCATATTCTGAGAGATCTAAGATGGACAGACACATGGGTGGTTAGTCCACTGTCAAACTTCTTTGCCCCACTGTGGCAGAAGGTATATTCACATGAAAGAGCTGGTCTTGCTCACTCTGCTCTTCCTGACAGCAGCTAATGACAGATGGTCAAAGTATAAAAGCTCAAGAAACACAGAGCAAACCCTTCCCTGGCAAGGCCCAGCTTTCATAGCCTGGTGACTTTGAGCTGGAGGGTATAAGGAGTTCAGCATGTTTGCAGCCCCAGCTCATCCACCCTCCGCAAATCAGGATGACCCTTTTCAGGGTATTTTTGGTATAAAAACTTGGCAACATATTTCAAAATGCCCTGTGTGGAAAAAAACTTGCTTCATTCTGATAATTTTAAAAGTACCATCTGCTAATTTCATTTTTCAGTTGCTAGTTTTTGTGTTATGATACAATCACAATTAATTTACCATCCCAAATAATTCATAATACTTGAGACCATTACCAGGTTACTAATTTTCTGTCCAGGCTACAGAATTTTAATCTATTTAATTGCTTCTTGCACAGAAGCTGTTTCATTTTCATCTGACATTTGTGTTGCTCTTTTGTACATGTTTTCCAAGCTCTATTTTACCATTACCAGGAGAGGGTGACCAGCACCACTGACCATAAGGAAGAAAGAGAAATCTGCTGTTTTGTTTTTCATGAATTGCCAAAAATATCCTACCATTTGCTGAATTTCAAATGCTTGAGATCACTGAAGGGCTGCAGAATGATCTGCCAAACAACTCTTTTATCTATCCTGAAAACTTTTGTATTGCTATAAGCGCTCCACCCTCCTTTCCTAAGCTATTTGTGTCTTTTAATGTTGTTTGTTCAAAGGAGCCCAAGCTTGCAACTCTGTATTCACTCTCACTTTATGTCCTACCTTTTAATCAGTTATTGAAAAGCCTCTCTCTTACCTGTAATAGATAAAAGAAACCAAAAGCCTTAGGCAAAGGAACTTGTTCAAAGCTTGGTGAAAATCCATACAGTCGATATCAACTTACATAAAGGCCTGCAGATTCTCTAGCACTTTGCAATTTGTGACTCGACCCCCTCATTAATTTTCCCACCATATATTGGTTTTATGCACAGTCCAGTTTCCTTGTAATCTGTTTGATATGTCAGTCTCAAAATCTGTCTTCAAAAAAGCATCACATTTGTCACCCTCCATCCATCTATAATAGTTCTGTGACTGATTTGGGCCTTAAGGAACACAGTTCAATGGGAAAGTTCAATTACTTCATGCCTGAGCACCTCTAGAATTCAGTTAATGCTTCTGTGTCTTCCAACTTACTACTATTCAGTTTATCAGACCTACTGGCATGGCAGACAGAGGCTGAATCTAGGGAAGGCTCCCTACCTCCTTTCCCATTTCTACAATAAACTGCCTCAAGCCTTGCCTTCTGCGGACACTAGCAGCAAGTATTAGAATATGACACCAGCTGTCCTACAATAAACAGAGCTGCAGTGATCTCTCTTTGGATCAACTTTTTTATTTACCCAAAAAAACATACTACATTTTTTAGCATTCATCAGAAACAAGAAAATATTTCCTTTAGCAGATCATGCCAAGATTCACAGCTTTGGGGTCCAAACAACCCAAAAGAAGAGGAATCAGCAGAGGTCCCAGCACACTCGTACCCGCCGTGCACTCCTATGCACGGCGGTCACGGTCACCAGCAGCAGCTTCCAGGCCTTGGCTACTGGCCTGTCCTCAAACCACTAAAAACATGTGAAACCAAACTCTTTACCTCGCTTCATCCACGAAGGAGGCTGGATTTTGTTGTGTTGGAGGCAATGGTTCAAACCGTAAAATGACAGACACCGAATCTTATGCCAATTAAGCTATTAATCACTAATTACCAGGTAAAAGTCGTTTAAACACGCTGTAAGAGAACAAGTGACAGGGAAGTCACCCTCCACCCCTGCAACTTCACCTGCAGCCGCACAGCTGCTCCACGCGCCGCGCGTAAGGCGCCAAGAGCGGGGCTGTGCTCACGGCAAAATCACCGCAGCGCCACACAACCCGAGCCCCGCACGCCAGAGCCCGGGGCCGAGCCCGACCGCCGGGAAGCCTGCGGCGACCCCGGGCCCGGGTCCCGCCGCCGCTGTCCTCAGGCTCGTCTCCCCAGCAGCCGGGGACCTGCCACGCCGCAGGGCCCTCTCCGCCCCAGCCCGCCGGGGCAGGAGTACGCGTGTCGGCTCTGTCGTCCCCGCCACGGCTGCTCCGGTCAGGGGCACCGCGGCTCCCCCTGCCCGGCCGCGGTCCCCGGGCTCCGCCGGGGCTCCGCCTCCCGCTGCCCGCCAGCCGCGGCCCCCCGCGGAGCGCCCGCGGCCGCCCCCTCACCTCGGTAGCGGCGGGAGGCGGCGTGGCAGGCGGTAAGGACCAGGACGGCGCCCAGCGCCAGCGCCTTGGCGCTCCTCACGCTGAAGTAGTAGTTGATCTCCCGCTTGCCCAGGGTGTAGGCCAGGGCCGCCATCTTGGCTCCTCCATGACAACAGCGTGCGATGGAGCGGGCGGGCGCAGCGGGGCAGCACTGGGTCCCCGCTGGCGGCGAACGCAGACCCCGCCGCTGGCGGCTGTCACCGTCCCCACCGCCGCGGCGGAGCGAAGCCCGACACCCCGCCGCCGGGGCGGAGCCGCCGCCCTCCTCCCAGCGCCGCCGCTTCCCCTCGGCCGCCAGCGGGCGGCCCCAGCGCTCGCCTCCCCGCCCCGCGGCGGACGGCTCGGCGCGGCGGGGCCCTGCGGCGGCCGGGGCAGTCGGTGGATCCCCCGGGCTAGGTCCGAGGCCCGCGGCTGAGGGGGCGGTGGCTCGGCGGGCACCGCACCGGGGGGTCGTTGTGACTGAGCTCCATGGAGGAGCACCTGGGCGAGGGGTGTACCTGAGCCGGGACGTGACAGCTGGCACCGGGCAGCACTGGCTTTTCTCCAAGTAATGCGATTTTTAGACAGTTGTCACTCCTCAAGTGACATGGAGGTAGCCAGCCCGGGCTGGGAGACTTCACTGCCTCTGAACGCGGATAGCACTGTACACGCCGAACCACGTTCACAAATTCACCTGGGTTTACAAAAGAAAAAAAAAAAAAAGGTGCGTGTTGCAAGTGAAATGCTGAAATGTTACAAAACGGAAATCCACAGGCAGTTACGTAAATCCCACCCGGGGAAAGGCTCTGGGCAGTGCTCCTGACCCCGGGCCATGGCCCCAGCATGGCGGGGGATACGCTGGCGGGCCCAGGCGGTCACCAGCAGCATCGAGCGAGCACCAAAAACCATATGGAAACATAAAACTTGGGAAAAGTGTTCGGTATGCATTCGCATAAATATGGGAAATAAACAGCGAGCAGTTGTCAGCCCTTGGGTTCGTGAAGAAGTACTATGCTTGGCAGATGTTGAAATACTTATTCTCCCTCAGATCCTGCAGGACTCTTCATTAGGATTGGCCAAAGAAACATGAATGGAAAAAGGTTTTTCTAACTGACCGAATGAACAATAAGAATGAATCATCTGGATTTTTGAACAGAAAAGTGTGGTTTTCATTTCACCATCCTTCCATTTCCCTGCCATCCAAACAACACTGTTCTGGAAGTTCTGCAAATCCTTTGATTTGATTATTCATTTAAACGTGAAAAAAACACAATTGGGGGGGGAAAAAAAAAAAACAACAAAAAAACCCCATTTTAAACTAAACTGGGAATTCTACAAACTGCAAGCAAAGTTGTATTTTCAAATATTGTCTGAAAAAAAACCAGAATAATTTGAAGTATTATGCCAATGTAATGTACATACAAATTTTGAGTTCCCAGTGTTCCTCCGATGTGCACTGTTACTATATAATCAATGTATATCCCGTTTCCACCCAATCAATATCTTTACTATCTGCCAACATATAAGCTATATTCTTTTATATTCAGTTCAGTCTGTTAATTCATTCAGTTTAACAGCAATGTTTTTAAATACTAAAAACACTATAAAGTGCTCAGGTTTATTCTCTCAGGGAGGGAAGGGAAAAAAGTTGCTGGGTAAGCTCTCAAATATATGGATTTGTAGTTACAGGGTTATTTTTCCTAAAAGATTTTTGTCTCATTTTTTTCTCTCATAATAAAAAAAATAATTCAGCTCTGTACTGCGAGATAGTATCTCTGGAGAATTTAACTGATCCTCATTGAAATCAGCTGCTTCCTATGAAGGAACGGCAGAAATTTAAAAGCTATCAAAACAACCATACTTTTGTTTATAGATACCTCAGAATATCACAACATCCAGAAGCAGCAACTGTGTCCCACAGCCTGGGGAGGGCTGCTGCAGGTCTGCCTCTTGCTGCTGGAAGGCCCTGGGCAGTTCTTCTTTGCCATGAAGTGCTAACACTGGCCTTCAGCAATGCCAGAAAACTCCATGTGTGGATTACATCTCTGTTATTTTAGGACCATACAAATTCATACTGATATTGGTGCAGAATGAATACCTTAATTAAGACAACCTGCCTGTGTATATTAAATATTTATGTGGATGTGAGCAAGACATCCACTTTTACTTGGTTGCTCCTTTGGAGACATTGCTTAGGTGTCTGACAGAGAGATCTCCTTCATATCAGTCAGAAGCTATTGGCTGAAGTGCCATGAGCTGGGAAGTGGTTTGCACACGTGCAGTCTTGCTTCTTAAAGGTTTTCACAAGCTATTTGAATTTGGCATCATTACCTATACCTAAGTAGTTCACACCTAAACCACTATATGTATATATATATATAAAACCTGATATAAAAGGCTAATTAAGGATTGCTATATACCTGATGAAACTGACTCCAGGTGTGAACTATTATTAGCTAGAAGCTGCTTTGTAAACTGTATACCTACTTTATTTTCCTATCTGCCGATAAGCTTAGTGTGCTGGAAGCAAACCAGTCTGCTAGCTCTTCTGATCAGTCAAACCTCAACTTTTGTTTTGCAAATGCTAAAGCGTCACATCAGCTTTCTGCTTGCTGTGCTGGAAGCACCAAAGGCCGTCAGTGGGAGGGGAACACCTGAAGCAATCACAGAGAAAAGACCCGGCAAAAAGGAGTTTCTTTGAGAGGTGGAAATTTCATACTGCTGCATGCATGAGATAATGGTTATGAATATTGAGAGTGAAAAGCCATAGAAGGGTTTTTACATTTCTATTTTCTACAGATGTATCCTTGGCTTAACTGAATTCATTATTTTCATAAAAGACTGCAGTGTTTTGTATGGTGATTAATGATAGAAGCTAAAAGTAATACTGTGGGTTTTGGTTGTGCTTTTCCCCTGTGTGTCAGTATAACAAAGCAATCAGTGAAGATGAAGTTTATCTTGCCTAGCTCCACCCACTTATAGTAAACACATCTATTTTAAAATAGTCACTTACCTCCATCTGTAGAAGTGCTGAAAGTAAGGCACAGGTAATTTACTCATAAGTGAGAATAAGGTGTATGACTTACAGCTGGGAATGCTGACTCTCTGATGAATTTAGATAATAAGTTGGATAGATGTCACTTGCACAGGTATAATTTAGGTGAGGTAATTCTTCCTTTACTGCTTCCTGACTTAGCTCGACAAGCTCAGTGTGAATGGAAGAGCTCTGTGTCATAGGCACACCTGGTAGGCACATACAAGTTTGCTGATAAACTCAGTTCCCAGTAGATCTCCTTCTCTTGATTTTCCTGTTTTCAGTGTTACAGCCACACGTGGCTTCTGGAGTTTGATCTGGTGTCCTCAGTCAAAGGCACAAGGCAAGCCCAAGGACTGTAAGAGTGTGAAAATGGATGAAGTGACTATATATTACAGAGAGCTGATACTTGAACACTGTCAGAAGAATACTAGGGCATTCCCATGTGATACTTTCTGTTTAGAGTTTTTATATGCTTATAGGTGTGGAATTAATTTTGCACAAGTGTATGTAGCAAGAAATGTAGGCACCAGAGCTGGAAAAAAAATTATGATTTACCTCTAATCTGTAAGTTTCATGTATCATCCAAGGAACATACTGCTTGTTATATACTAACTAGAAGATACCCTACATTATCTTAGAGGTTAAATGTTGAATAATTAATTGATAGGATTTGTTATATCCAAAACCATATCACATCTTAATTTCTGCAACACTGTCAGATTACTCTGCTCATGTTGTAATTCCAGAAACAAAGCTGTATCTCCAACAGATTCCTGGGGAGAGTAGCGTTTTCAGTACTGCATCTTTTGCTTCAGCGTCTTATATGTACTTCCAAATCATGACATTGAACACTCTAATTGCTGAGTTTTCAGCCTCATAGTGGCAATCAATCTTTCTGTAAGCATCAGGTTTCTGTGTGGTATGTGCAGGTATGATAGCCATCTATTGCAAATATTTGATTATGTTAATGAAGAGGGAGTACAGAGAGTAAAAGGTTTATTTCTCAGTGGACTTGTTCAATCAAACAGTGCACCTTGAGTAGTGTCTCAGTCAAATACTGAAGCTGATATGCCACCAGACCTGTAATATCTTGGAAATGCTATCACAGATTACTGCTTTTACAGATTTATAATTTCATAGCGGTTATAAAAATGGTTCCTCAATACTCTGCACTAAAATCAAGCTGATACTACGTGAAGCAGTTTTGAAATCACATGTACAAAAGCTATATTTAGCTTTATCACTAAGAGAGAAATACATCCATGGTACTATAGCATGAGACTTACTTGTGTTTTCAGTTCAGATTTCTGTGGATCTGACATAGAGGTGGATTGGAGGGATGGGGACAGGGAACGGAAACAGACAGATTGCAAATAGTTTGTCATCCATCCTCTTCCATTAAGGACAGTCAAGGGGCTGCGTTTTTCTGCATCATGAGGTGTGGTCACCACTGCAGCCTCAAATCAGGACTGGGACTCTGCATGGCTCATTAATGCAAAGCTATTTTTCTTTCAGCCATGTAGATTCTTATCTTCAAAGGTTTGTATTCATCAATGTAACGGGTTCAAAATTTTCAATTTAGATTAGTTTCTTGGTATGCAGGTACTATCTTTTTTTTTCTATTTTTACCTTCTGTTTTCTTGACTCCTCCTTGAGAGAAAGTGCTGGTCACTTAGTTCCTTGTCAAATTGAATTATTCTATTTTCATCAACACCTTCTTTTCTCATTGTTTCTCTTCCTGGTTCCCCCTTATCCTCCCAGATGTGTCTCTTTAAAATTCAGAATTCTTTACGGAGCAGCCTTTGGAAGCCTATATAGCCACTGTCTGAGCTGTGTCACGTTTGTGGAGCATTAGGAGACTTCTCTTCTGACTGCCAGCAAGACAGATACGACCCTTTAAATACCATGTTATTTTTAAAACACAGAGAGGGAGAACATAATTTCCACTTCCATCAGTGCAATCTCTAGTAAAAATCATTAACACCAGTCATCATTAATGTTCTCTGCAGTACATTAGTAGTCTGCCTTATACTGTTCCATTAAAAAGTACTGAACCTTGAGTTCAGAAAGTCCTGCATCAAAGTCTCAGGCAGCTTGTGCTTAGTGTGCAACATACCCTGCCTCAATGGTCACCTTTGTCACAGATGTTAGGTAGGCGTCTTCTGATAAAAAGACCAGGTACCTGTGTGAGTGAGAGCTGATTTTCATTTATTGATTACACTGACATGAAGCTGAAAGGCAAGGAAGTTCCAGGAAGAACTTTACAGAAGGTATTTGCTAGGAAATACAGCAAATGAACTAAAACAGTGTAATAAAAAATTGCATGAAAGAAATACAGAGGCAGAATAGTTTTTATAAATTTAATGGAGGGGAAAACATCTTTGTACTTATTGTTTCTACATTTTAAAATGTTAAGGAGCATTAACTAAAGAAACATTACAAAATACTAGTAGGTGGTCCGACGGTTAAGGATAAGTCTTGCCCAAGATTCAAATGATGAGCTGTATAAGATTAAAAATTCAGTGCATCCTGAAGTGCAAACATCTGAATGAGCATGGGATTCATCCCAGAGGAGCGATGCCTGAGGGCACATCCCTTCTAGAGATTAATATCTAATAACTAACATAAAGCTGCATTACTACAAATCTAACAGGAAAATAAAACTGACTTTTCATCCTGTCTCTAGGCCAATGGGATACAGTCTTTAGCCTAATTTTTATAGTTTCTGCAGACTGGACCAATCTAGTCTTGTTCTGTGCTTCAATTCCCGCATCTTTTGTTCTCTTTACCGTGATAACACCTTGAAATATTTAGGCCTAAAGATGTAGTTTCTTTAATGTAATTTATAAGGTCTTAGAAGCTTTTTAGAAGTCTGTCGACATGGCTTCTTTTCCTCTAGCACTCCCTGGCCAGGCTTCATTCTTTGTGCTCTAGGAGGAATCTTTTTGCTCTGTGCTAGCACAACACTTACTCTTACAGCTTTGCTCATGGCTTGTGCCTGTTGATACTGCTAGAAAGGTTTGCATGTTACAGGACCTTCAGATGCATAGTTGGCATGCAGCCTTCTAGAAGTTGATGAAATGGCACAGGCTGAGGAAAAAACATTTGGTAAGAGAGGGATCAGGCTGCACTTGATATGAATACTGGTTGAAGGTAAAACATCTCTCTAAAGCAGTTCTCTTTATTCCCTTTATTCTTAAAGAATCAGTTCAGTTTTCAAAGCCTGAAATCTGTAATGGGGTCACCAATCAATATAGGGCAAAACACATCAAAGAAAACAGTCAAAGCTGAATTTCCTGACAAAACAATGTTCACAAGAATAAAAGCAATATAAGGAAGGAGTGACATTTTGAGAGCTGAAGGTAGGTGAAAAGCTGGAACAAGAAGGTGAATCTTTTCTGTTAGAAAAGAGAGTGAGAAGTTGCTATTATTGTGTACAATAATGCTGGAATATGGGGATAGGAAAATATCCCAGTGGGTAAGAAAATACTGGGATGGGAAATGAATTCTTTGATCTTTGAGCCTGGGTAGAGGACAAACTTCAATGTCACAAAGGATATTCGGTTAAAGAAAAATTAAGGACAATGTAAGTATTAATGATGAATGAAGTGGCATCTCCTCCTGATTATGAGAAGCTGGAAGAACGTTCCACTGGGTTTCAGACCCCAAATGTGAACGACCTGTTTTCACTCATGTATGATTGCCACTATTTTTGGGCAATTCAGTGTTTCATAACCTAGCCAAAATAGAAAGTAAAATATTAAATGTATCTGTGCTGATGGGCAAATTCTTGACTAGGTTGTTTAACGCTGCTGGAGGCTGCACAGTGTCTTTTGGCTGGGCACTGAGACCATCCCAGCTCCTCAGAGTGGCTTTTAAGCTGTCCTCATTCAGCTGCCTTCCCTTCGTGTCCTCAGCTGACACTGCTTATCCTGCAATGTTTCAGGCAGTTGAAACTCTGTGGTTGTAAAAGTTACATGTATTTCACTGTGGAACCAGCTATGAATGAGCTATGGAATTTATAATTTAAAAGCAAATAAAAAAAAATGAAAGGGTCTGACTAGTTTATGGGACAAAAGCTAAAATGGAAAAGTTGAAGTGTGAGAAGGTTTATTTGTGAATGAAAAATTATAATTGACTGTTATGAACACCAGTGCAAAAATACACTATTTTGAAATTACTAAATGTCTTGTCAACTCTGATTTTTCCAAGCAACTTATATTTATACACTTGATTCTGTAATATTCTTTTAGGAGTGAAAACCAAGCTACATTCGAAATAGAAGAAGTCAGTTTTTATAGAGATATTTATCTCTATAAGGTCATTTCTTGCTGAACTTAACATAACTCTGAATCTTTAGAATTATGCTATTTTCCCAAGTTTTTTTTTTAAATGAGTTTGAAATTTGGTGGAACTGAGTATACTTGACTGATGTGAGGGAGGAGAATATCCCTGTCTGTTGATTTTGATAGTGAGAGATAAAGCCTTTAGAGGAGGGCTCTTTTTTCTCTAGGGAGAACCTGCCAGCCAATATAGTTTCTCCAATAAGAACAATTTTACTTATCTTCCATTGTAATTTCTCACTGGAATTTGCAGGGTGCTCTTGAGTAGTTTTTGCATTTAAACACTGAATTACTTAGGTCCTCTGTGAAATAATCTACTACAATGAAATACTGTATTGTAATTTTTTTTTTTCCATCTTGAAAGAGTGTAAGAATTAGTAGAATTTAATGCAGAGTACCTCTGCTACTTGGAATCAGTGTTCTTAGGAAAGCGATTTTAGGAACAGCAATTATTTTTTTATTACAGAGAATTTTTGTCAGGCAGTCTCTGTGGCGCAACTGGTTAGCGCGTTCGGCTGTTAACCGAAAGGTTGGTGGTTCGAGCCCACCCAGGGACGGCTTCTCCCCTTTCACTCTGCCCGTGGCAGGGGGTTTGGAACTATGTGGCCTTAAAGGTCCCTTCCAAACCAAACCATTCTATGAAACTTTGGAAAACAAATTCTCTGTTAGCCTCAGGCTTCTAAAACACTACTTTGCTGAAGTAGCAGCAAGGATTCATCAGACTAAAATCTTTCCAGGGGTCATTATTTAAAGATGAAATTACATGGAAATAGTTTAATTTAAACAGAATATTACGGAGTGTTCTGTCATATCTGTTTGTCTATATAGGTTGTTGGTCTGCTGCGATCTCTAATGGGTTTATGTAATTTTATGGTGTTGAAATATAAACATTTATACGCGAAATATCAACACGGGCTACTATGCACCTCAGGTTTCATGAAAATTTGCTGTTTCAGAACTAGTAGAAAGCTGAGAAGTTGTGCCATTTCCAGAAATTTTGTGTAAAAGCCTGGGGAGCTGGAATCTGCAGGACAGCTGATATTGTTTGCTTCTAGCTTTAAATCTCCTGTGCATGGTACACTGTAATAATTGCTCTAATGATAGGCATATGGATCTATGTCTTTGATGTGATGTTTTTGCTTATGCTTTAAAAACACTTGTACTGGGAGGCTTGACAAACAATATGACATTTTTTAAAGCCTAAAACCAGGACAAATCCATATGCAGTGGCCACACTGAAGCCTATATCCTTCAGCAGCTCTCTTCTTGTAATTTCGTGCATCAGGGAAAAAGGACAGGGCTCTCTCTCCACTGTCCATCTGCCTGTTTTCATGGAACATGCAATAATTTGATCTCTTTGAAATGTCTTCCTTTCTGTAGTGTTGGAGCATAAGAATCTAAATATTAGGAAAGAGGAAATCAAAATGCTGTTTTCAAAACTGAAGGCAAAAACTCTAACATATTATCGACTTGGGAGCAGGAAGCAGACAAGTAGCTGGTAAAGAGGTGATCCAATGGCCAAGAAAAAATGCTGGCCTTGATCTAGATGCAAAAGAGCAGCTAATAAAACCAGAAGAAATCTTTGGCCTTGTCTGTTGGCTTTGACGGGCTGTATCCGCTATACAAGTAAGGCACCGGTCTTCAAAACACCTCCTGGTTTTCAGAATATGGCTCTGTGCCCTCTGTGGCAGAAGAGTGCAAAGTAATTTGAAAATGGAAAACCGATCACAATTGTTTCTCAACACGCCAGATCCAGATCGTTCAGATAACCAGCTTAAAATTGTTATTTTTTAGAAGATCATGCCGCCATAAATTTCTGAGATTCAGATAGTAAGAGGCTATGAGTTTAACTGAAATATCTATTAAACTTTGTAACCATGTTAAGAAACAGATGAAGAGGTCAATAGGAATCAATGCAATTATTCTTCATGTTATGTTGCCTTCCTCCATCAGTGATGAGAGGGCAACCAAACCCATTCTCACCTCAAACTGGTCTGCTACCATTTTTCCCCATTATGAACATCATGTTAACCCTGTATATATATTTGTGTAAAAAGCATAATTGCTGATATCCAAATCTCACTGTGAAGTCTGGAGGCTAATTTAGTGGGTCATGAACAGTTTACCCAAGTGTGGGTGCAGTTATTAATGGCTTCCACTTATGCCTCAGGACAAGGCTGTCTTTGCCTTGCAAAAAATAACTTTTAACCTTTCCAGAAATGCAGGCAGACAATAGGAGGAAAACATTGAAACCTCGCACTGGGTTAAGATAAAATGAAATAGTGTAGAGTGAGTCCAGTGTAAACGGATTGCTTTTGTCCAAAACACAGAGTATGCTCAAAGTCTGAGGCCATGACTCTGGGAGCTGAGTAATCATCTATCAGTTCGTCAGGAATCATAGAATAGCTTGGCTGGAAGGGACCTTCAAAGGTCATTCAGTCCAACCCCCCTGCAATGAGCAGGGACATCTTCAACTAGATCAGGTTGCTCAGAGCCCCGTCCAGCCTGGCCTTGAATGTTTCTGGGCATCTACCACCTCTCTGGGCAACCTGTTCCAGTATTTTACCACCCTCATTCTAAAAAATTTCTTCCTTGTGTCTAGGAAGACAGAGAAGAAGAAAGAGATGCTGTGAGATGCCATCTTGAATTTTCTTTCTGCCACCTGTGTCCTTATAAACTTCATAACAGTCCTGTGGAACAGGAGGACCCCAACTCTGCAGTTCCTCTGTAAATTAAATTATTTTTGTTTTGACCTGTTCCAGATCACTACCAAAAGCACTGTATATGTAAAAGGACAGAAGCCCATTTAACAACAGTATCTTTGCACAGAGGTAGTTGCAGGAGACAGACAGGCGAGTTACAGACAGCATCTTAAGCAAGATTTGCTTCATTGGGGAGCTATTAATCAGATGAATTTGCATCTACCATTTCAGATTCATAGAACATGACAACTGAAAGACTAAATTACTATTGTCTTGAGTCTTTTCTACCCTGAGACTGCAGTTTGCTGCCAGGAGCTTTTCTGCTTTGGATGGGTGTTCTTCTGATAAGATAATATATTTTTAGGATCAGTTGTGATGCTGTTATTTTGCAGAAATAGTCCTTGCAATATTCTTGGCCATGAGCAAAAGATTTGGATAGTAACCATGACAGTGAATTCACGAAAAAAAAACCAAACAAACCAAACCACCCAACACGCTTTAGGGGCTGGTAATTAGTGTCTAAGTCAATAGGTGGTGCACTATGTGCGTGGAAATGGTGGAGACCTGCCCGGCTGTTTCACTAAGGGTGTTAAGAGTTGACACTTCAGAAAACTTGTTTCATTTCACGCAAATAATCAGTTTTGGAAGCCTGAAAGCAATAAGAGAAAATAAAAGATGTAAGTGTTTTAAAGATGATGTTGACAATAATTATTGGAATGAATTATATATATTTCAAATGCTTGTGTTCAAAATGGCATTCAAATGTTGTATTTGTTTCTTTTGATAATTATACTTGGCTTAATGAGAACCATAATTTCCTGAGTACTTGGAGAGTATACTCAAGCATGGAATCATGTTTAGGAAATTTTGCTCATGTAACACCTGTATTCAACCACCTGTTTTCCAGGAAAGGACAAATTTACTTCAGCCAAAGATTATGAAAATATAGTAATTTCTGTGGAAGATCTTTGTTTATGCACCATAGATTTCATTCATTTTGCATCTGGGGTTTATAGGGGAGCAATACAGAAAATTAGTGGTATTTCAATGAGATCAGAATGAAGCCTTCATAAAGCCAGATGAATTTGAGATTTCTTCTCATAGCATATCTAAGAATTTCTTCACTTGAACTTGCTATTCTCTCATTGTTTGAAATTAGTATACATTATTCTAATACCGTAAAACACTGCATCGGGTAGGTGCAGCTTCTAGGAGATCCTGTCTGAAACCACTAAGCACAACAGCAGAACTCATCAAGTCATGTCAAAAGCTGCAGCCTCTTAATGTCGCTTAGTCCATGACTTATATTAAAGGAAATCTGTCTATTTGCAGTCTTTAGCACAGAATTTATGTTTTAAACTGATGAACAGAGATCTTCATGATGGTGATCAATGGCTCATGATTCTCTTCCCAGTGAAGCAGCCTGCGCAGTCACAACTGTCCCTTCTGCAACAGCTTTCCAGGTTTGGAAGTTTCTTTTTGCTCTGCCTTGCTTGAATTTAACATGTACACATCACCTCTGTTTTTTACGTACTTCTGCCATATTCATGCAAAAGCACATGCTACAGGGAGCCAACGTACTGCCAGCTGAGCCTGTGGGAATGGGAAGCAGCATCTGCCAGCCTGACACTGGGCCCAGGAGAGCAAGCTACGCTCAGGAGGAGAAAGGAAAGGGGAGACTGAATTAATTAATCACCCCCTGGCAACTGCTGTTTTGTTTGATTCCTGTTTATCTGAATGATTCTCCTGCATGCTGAGATCACAGGCTGACTGGGAGGGTCTTGTGCACAGGGACATAACATGCTTATAAAAGTGCAAACCAACCTGAAGAGCTGTTGCCCATCACAACTAGTAAAATTCAGATGTCAAGAGGACTATGTAGGAAGCCCAGTTCATATGCACAGAGGCACTTCAAACACTTCTACAGACTTTTTAGTAAGCCTCATGCATCTTCTCCAGCAATTTATCTTTCGCTTACTTACCCCAGCTATTTTCCTTTCCTTCCAGGTTTCTCTCTTGTTCTGAATGCAAACTTTAACCTATTTTAACCCTACTGTTTTAGCTGATGTATGTTAACAGTCTAGTTGCATTACTGCTGATATGTACCTGCTTCTAGTTAAATGCTCCAGAGATAATCCTTACAGAGAGGCAGACCGCTCCCAAAAATGATTAATTTCACTTTACCGGAAGTTTACTTATCATTTTATATTCCTGAAATTTGACAATATGAAGGCTCCCTGTGCTGCCTGCAGTTCATCTCACTGATTTTCAGCTATGGTTTTTGAGAGGAAAGACAGTTTCTTCAATATTGTGCACAGCATAAGCAAAACGTTTGATTGGACGCTAAGTTCTGATGAGCTCAAAACGTGCAGGCCAAACTGAATATCTTCCTGATGCTAATGAGGATAGAAGTTGAGAGGTAGGTGCTATGTATTTTTTCAGCTTTAATTTCCAAATGAGTACACTTCTGTGGCGAAGGTGTGAAAACACAGCAGAATTTGGATGTTAGCAATGAGCTGGTAGAAAGGAAGTGTTCTGTGCCTGGCAGGACGTGCTGTGGAAAAGATCATGGAGAGCAAAGCAGAAATCAGAAGATGACAAAAGAGACAGGATTTGCCTTTTGTAGTTTCCTTGCTAAACCTCAAGTGTTAATTTAAATGTGTTGTGGTTTTGTTTTGTTTTGTTTTCCTTCCCAGGCAGCAAATCCACCTCCTAGTCCTAGCAATAACCTTTGCATACATCCTAGTGGATTACATGGACTGAAGGGTGTTATTTTATCTTTTCAGTCCTTGTAGGAACTTCCTGGTGCATAGATAATCTATGTGAGAAGAGACACTCTTGCCATGTTAAAGCATTTAACTATTTTCTTTTTAGAACAACAATAAAAAATATATTTTGACATACCAAGACAATGACTGAAATACTAACACTTTACGAATCATCATGGTCCAATGAATCAATGCAGGCATTTACCTGCAGTATGTTTTACTCAAGAAAAAATAGGCTGTTATTTTATCACAGCAATTCCCCTTCTGTTAATTCAGCACACAGCTGTGGGCACATAGCAGCTACACGTAGGGCCCTATTTTGATATTTGCCCATCTTCCATTAACCAATTAATTGCAAGCAAGAAGTAAAAATTTACTTTAGAAGCTTATTCCTCCTTGCACTGTTTGGAGGTGCCTTCAGACTCTCAGCCACTAACCTTTGGAATCGTGCTTTCTCCAGGTGATAGGGATCTTCTCCTGGATATTTTCTTCATGCTTCCCTTTGGGGGTTCCTGCTGATGAAGTCTCTCTCACCTCTCACCTTACCTGCTTTTGCTCTTGTCCTCATGGTCCTTTGTGTGTTCTCCTGAGTGCCTTCCCTATTCCAAAAACATGGCTGTTGGAATTACGGTTCGTTTAGGGTTTTCAGAAAAGCACTGTATGACAGCAGTCTCTTATAAAGGCCTCAGAGAAGAACAGTCTTTACTTCTTGTGGTGTGTTTTTTGTAACAGTGAATTATAACATTAGCAATAGTAGATAGCTCTGTGTCTCACACAGAACTGAATGAATGGTAAGAGCCTAACAAACGCTGATCTCCCTAACAAGACAACTAAGTTTAGAGGTTTCTTGTATGGACTTCTGCATATCATCTTGAAAGCACACAGCACAATTCTCTTAACACTAAGGAGCTTTCTGTCTTCAAGTGTAAGATGAAGCCTCATTTTCCTTCTTTTGGCCATTAATCCTGTTTAGCATTTGGAAAAAAGGAAGGAATTATTTCTACTTTCGAACTTCTCATACTATAAGCACGGAGTTAACTGAGTTTCTTGTGGACTTTTCAAAAGGTGTTGTTGAAATAAAAGAGTCGAATAGACAATCACACCTATAAGACAGTTGTAGGCACACTTTGAATGCTCTACGAAAATATTTTACAGCAATGGGCTAAGATAGTTGCAGTAATGCAAACGTATTGTAAATTCTAGGTATGAATATCTGCCAAGGCATCTAAGCAAGCAACTTAACTCATTGAATAGCTTCTTTTGGAACACTGGACATGCTTTATTTCATTTTTTTTTTTCACAATTTATTTAAACATCTCACATATACAAAATACATTTTCTTTCTTTTTTAGAGAAATGATTTTCTTTTTTTACCCATTGTAGAAGATGGAAATGAAATTTGAAAGCAGGAGCACCTGATTTTGGAGGAAGAAGACAAAGATGAGGAAAATTGATCCACATGCTTAAGCTGCGGGTGAGACAGGACATTCTGAGTTTTGAGACAGACTTCAAAGAAACAGAGAAGTGATACTTTAAATGCTACTAGCACCATCAAAGTTCAAGTATTGGAAAGATACTCTGTAATAATAATTAGCACCACTGTATTTTTGAGTGGAACTGAAAGTACCTCGGATCATATGGAGAAGTACCTACAAAAGATGTGGATCACACTTGACTTAGTGTATGAGGTAGTTTAAACCTTTGTAAGTTGTGGTTTTAAACTTCCTCTGTGGAAGATATTCAAAGGCCACAAGTGGTGCAAACTTTCATGATTTTTTATTTTGTTTATTTTTTTTTTTTCTTTACAAAGGTTGACATTTCCCAAAGCAAGGTGTTAAATCCTGAAAGACTTCCAAGTCCTTTTGGGGCTGTATTAAATTTCATTGCACAATGCTCCAATCAATTCTTCTCCTTCTCTTTCGCCCAGAGTTTAAGCAAGTAGATGAACAGAAGAAATGGAAGGAGTCAGCTTTCATTATAAAAAGAAATGACAAGAGAATAATTTGGGAGAGGCTTTAAGTTAATTTTAGTTCATTCATTTGAAACAGACTGGGCCAATGTCCACACCAAATTCTTGGTCAACGCCGCCAATATCCAAAGGTGCAATGTCAAGGATGGGCAAGCGAGATGGTTTATTTGTTCTGTATTCAATAATTGTTTTGCCCCACTTATTGTTCTTTTTCTGCAAGAGAAGATTCATTACAATTGTTATTGCATTGTTCATAGTACTGAGAATTGTTTCACCTGAATGGATAATTTTTGAAAGAATTTCACACTAATTTTGCTGAACATTGTTTGCAAGTCAGATACCCATGTCCAATTATTTAGATCTCTGATACAGAGAAAATATTTACATTAATCTTCTGAAGTCATATGTGTGATGCTTTACATGAACTACCATATTATTCACACTGACGTTAAATCCTCAGAGAACCCTGCCTGAGTTTTTCAGGACTTAAAGATCCTCTCCCTCCCATAGCTTGTCATCAGTCTTCAGCTTACACAGGATCTGGGTCTGGTCCCTCTGAAAAGCTTTTTCTTTTTCCTTGCCACACTGCACAGCAGAAGGTGGCTTTGTTTGTACTCCACTCCTTCCCACTTGTTAAAGATCTGGCATAGTTTGTTTTGTAAGCTATTTATCTTCATTGCATAAAATTTTGCTGGTCTGACTGAGAATCTAATTCTGAAACTCTGTTCCTCATCATGTGCTTAAGCATGGGCAATCATGCTGCCCATGGTTTCTGCGTTACTTACAGAGCAGCCATCCTCGAGAACACTGAAAGTGAATCTGCTGTTGCCTTCAGCTCGTAGCTCAACATCATTGGATCCCTGCAGTATAACAGCCTTTTTAAGATTGCCAGTTTCCTCATCCATGTAGGCAATGCTGTTCTTGCAGTGGTAGGTGATGTTCTGGGAGGCGTGGTTGGCCAGCAGACGCATGAAGGCAAGTTGGGTGGCCATATCCTTTGAGGTGACTCCTTCATCATTGTATTCAAACTGGAAAACAGAAAGGAACCCGGTCAGTTGTATTGCTGGGGAATGGTGGATGTTTGTAGTGGAAGTATGTGATATTTGTTCTAGGAACAGGAGAAAAAATAATCACATAAGTCTGTGCTCACTTGTCTATTGCAACTAAAGAGCATCAAATAAAACTAGTAGGAGGTAGGTTGAAAACCAGACATGACTGGATGTAGTCAATTAAATTGTAGAAATTGGTTCCAAGATGGGGTGTTAACAGTTTATGTGGAGTCTAAGACAAGATCACACAAGTTCAAGGAAATCTATTGTTTGCGTAGATAGACAGAAACAATGCCTGTCTCAAGAAAACCCCCAAATCTTTTTTTTTTTTTTTAGTTTAATAGAATAGTGTCTGTGGATGTTACAAATATTTACTTCATTCTTATATTCTTTTACAGGATCTACTTTTAGCCACTGTAAAAAACAGGATGCCAGACTACCCTGGACCCTTGTTCTGAGCCAGTGTCATCAGCCTTATGTTCTTTTACTATAGATCTTGGACACTGTGATTTCATCACAACATCAACTCAATTTCATTTAAGAATTATGTAATTACATCTCCTTAGATGTACAGAAGCTATATATTTGCAGTTGGCTAGTACAGTGTCTAATGTGCCAGTACGTTCATTTCTCGCTTCTAATTACACCGGTAATTCTGAAGGTTACGGTGGCATACACTCAGGGTCTGTGGTGTGTAATATAAATATCTTTCCAGGAACAGTGTCATATGTAAAAAATCTCACTTAAAACAAGAAGCAAAGATATTTTTCTTACTTTTTCAGACAGTTTCTGGGCTGTCTTTATACTAATACACCATGTTTCAGTCCAGGCTTCCCTTGGCGATAGCCATTAGTCATATGGAATTGATCGTTTGCAGTCACCAATAAAAATTAGAACAATACTGAGAAATCCTTCTAGCAAATTGTGATCCTAACCAGAACTGGAGCTCTGTTCCCTTGAGATAAAAGGTAGTTCCCTTTTTCATATTTCTCCTCTAGGAGAGTTTATGTGTTTGCTTGCTGAGAGCCTGTGAATTGGGAATTCTTCAGACAGCGCTGTAGGAAATAATCATCCTCCCATAAATCACTTACCTGGGTGCCACCATTGATAGTTTCACCAAACCACACATGCTTCTTGTCCTTGGGATTCTTGTTGACATACCAGTTCTTAGCAGGAATATTGTCGGGATTGGCATGGATGCAAGTCGCACCAGTGGCAAAGTCACAGTATGCTCTAATGGCATCCGAAGAGCAGCCTTGGTTAGGGTCAATCCAGTAGAAGCCTGCGATTGAGGACAGAGATGCGAACAATAGTTCACTCAGCCTAACATTTGTGTTCAGTTTATATTCCTATATTTATATAGGAACTCAGAGGTCAGAAATATCACAACTAGGTACAATACTAAGGTGATAACTGGGATATGTATTTTAGATTGTTAATGTATAAGGAATTATATCCGAAAGCTGAGTTAAGTATTTTTGTATTATTTTGGAAAATTATTGCAATAATTTTGCAACAATGGCTATAAAGAACTTTTCAGAATGTCCTTACATCTATTTTCAGTGGAGGCAGAGAGAAATTAATTGGTCATTTAGTATTTTCACTGGGTGGCCAAGGATACCATTCATCAAAGAAAGGGAACTGCTCCCTGAGCCAGCAGGGGCAAACATCTGGCACTAACATACCGTTGCTCCATTCTGGGTGGCTAAGTCTTAGGTCACGGCAGGTGCGAGCTGGGTTCTTTCTGGAGCCTTCTGGAGTCAGCAGGGTTTCAATTTGGTTGTTCAAAGTTTTCAGAGTGGCATCAACTTCATAATCCTTGGGTCTGAGAGAAGGCTGATCAGCCCGGTAGTATTCTGCATCATAGCCAACTTCATATCCACCACCATTTGGACCAGGGGGACCAGGGGGACCAGGAGGACCAGGAGGACCCTAAAATTTTTCAAAAGCAAAAGACAAGCAGCATTCTATTACAGATATGGTTCTCTCAACTAAATGCTTCCACAAATGCATATTCCTACTTAACCCCTAGCATCCTGAGCTCCAATCTGAGGCAGCACATATGGACCCACCCTGTGGTGACTACTATGGGCCTCAAGCAGTAGAAGATGCACAGCATAGGACTACCACATCTTCTTTGTGTATTTGCTCTCTGGCCATAAGGAATGAACAAGGATTTCAGGTTTAGGCCTATCAGGGGAATGTTTAATGCTAAATACCAACAGACATTTGGAATTATTTTTTAATTTAATAAATAAATATTTTCCTAAACTGCTGAGGTTTTGAAATAATTGTCTTCTAACTGTGACATAAATATGTTTATTCAATTAACAACAATAAGTTATACTCACAGCAGGGCCTTGGCTACCATGAGAGCCACGCGCACCAGCAGGGCCAATAGGTCCAGGGAGACCATTGCGACCATCTTTACCAGGAGGACCAGAAGGACCAGGTGGACCCTAAAAGGAAACTCAAACAGTTTAATGACAGTAGAAAACACTACGAATAGAGATTCATATAAACAGGAGTGTATGTATATATTGCACAAAAGGAATGGGAGAGTTATTTGTATATGTTCTTAAATTCACATACCCTTGGGCCAGCAGGGCCGATATTACCAGGAGGACCTTGATCACCATGTTGGCCCTATTGGGAAAGATACATGGATAGTCATTAAAAAGATGCAGTGGCACATATTTGTATTAGCATGATTCATGGGGGAGATATTTGGGCTCAGAGAATGAGAATCTAGGGCTAATGACATTCATTAGCAGAGTTGGGGTATAAAATGTCGGTTTTTGGGAGGGAGGAGAGAGAACATAAAGAGGCATTCAAGAGAATACCTATAAAAGTCTCTATAATGTTTCTTCAGATTTTCAGAGAAGACTTAAAAACAAACGTCAGAATTCCTAAAGGGGATACCAGAATTTAAAAAGAAGAAAATCTACATGTTACTTCTGTTACTCTTTAACACAAAGCTTTACAATTTATGGCCAAAATAAGAAATAATATTTTTAAAAAGGCAGAGCTTTTTGAGCTCTGTGCAGGCCAAATGCAGTTGAGTTTCAGGACAACTAATGCTACTCACAGTTCTAAAGCCAACTATCAATGGCAATATGAAAACTCATCATTTTGTCTGAAGACAGTTGAGTGTTAAAGAGAATCTCATGGCCTTTGAAAGATTATACAGAATGCAGTAAGTGGTATCAACCTGCTGGGTTGTGCATATGTAGTTGCACACTAGGGTGACCTTATTTCCTTTTTTTGCTCTTTATATTGAAAATACTGAAAATCATTTACTTACAGCAAGACCAGGAAGACCCTGCAATCCATTGTGTCCCTTCAAGCCAGGCAGACCTCTTGGACCCTTATCACCAGGTAGACCTTTCTCACCACGTGGACCTTGTGGGCCCTAGGAAGCGATATAGGTGTATGAGAAATAAAATAGAAGGCTTCAAGTATGTACCACTGTCAAAGCAAGAATTAAGCATGAGCATTCTACATTATGCCATAGGTTGCTCCTGTTATACATATATATATATATATACACACACACACAGAGTGTTAACATACCCAGGAAGAGTGTCAATCTCAAAAGCTTCAGGATTGCTCCCATACAAGAGGACACTCATCTTAATTCTAGGTCTATAAATATTTCCAGCTCCTTAAACACTACTTTTTTGGACCCATATCTCAAGCACAGTCATGAGTCCTTATTAATAAAGCATGTTTTCTCTTCTTGTGTCAATGTGGTATTGTATTTAGAAATCAGACTTACAGCAAGACCTCTTGGACCAAAAGCACCAGCAGGACCCACAACACCAGCAGGACCCTGAAACAGGAATAGAAAAATGCTTGTCACTGCTGTATATTATACCTAAGAAAGATTCCATGCTCAACACATCTTTGCAGAAAGCAAAGTAATTATCCATGTATTGTAGGGACTTGAGGTATAATGTGTATATATGATGGACAAATGTTAGTGCTGTGTTAATAAAAAAAATTAAGGTCTTATCAACTTACAGGTTCACCACGGTTTCCAGGCTTTCCAGCAGGACCAACTTGGCCATGAGGACCAGGAGCACCCAGTGCACCACTGGGACCAGGGCTACCAGGAGCTCCACGCTCTCCCTGGGAACAAAGGAGTAGAAAGGGACAGATGGTGTGTTACTACTGACTTACACATACTGGAGTATTTCTTTCATGATTACGAAATAAAATAACAAGTTACCTTGAAGCCAGGAGCACCATCACGGCCTGGAGGACCATCATTTCCAGGGTTGCCCTGTTAAAATACCATGAAAAAAGCATTAAATTCCATCAACCTTCATCTCACATGGAACTGTGTGTCAGTCTAATTGCTCCCAATGAGAATAAGAAGACATTGAGATGGGATAGCATAAATTTTGACAATAAAAAAATGTTCCTTATAGATGCCACTCTCAAATCCCCTATATATATATATACTAAGTGGTCTCAGAAAAATAAGATGGCCTTTTAGGTCTTTGCAAGTTCAGTACAAGAAGAAAATTACTCAATTTTGCTATATTTCTCTGAGTGAAAAGGTCAAGACAATAGTGGTCTTCATACAGTTTGCACTCTTCTAAAAGTGAAACTTACTTGTTAGATGAAAAATGCCAGTGGCGAGAAAAGGACTTACACAGTAGTGAAGCTAAATTATTTGGTGTGGTACTTCACAAGCTTAAATGACTTCATTTGTGAATGTTTATTTCACTTCAACTGTTTCACTGTGTACGCTAGCAAAGCTTTTTTTTTTCCAGAAAATTCTCATGGAAGATAAATTTTATTTCTCTTTAATACTTCTAAAATAAAATTAATTTTCTCTGATCTCTTTGAAATCCTGTGAGTTTCAGGACTCGCAGGAGTCCTTTGTTAACAATACTTCAGGTTATCAAATAAGTTTTTCTGATAAGGTCCAGAGAAAGCTTTATATAGTTATCCTTACAGGAGACAAGATAACATGTTAACACTTTAACTGTTCTTATAGTGTAAGTAATGTATAACCACTGTATGGATAACTTTCTTCAAGGTGAACTACTAACTTGGATGGTTAAATTGGATGGGTAAGTTTATTTGCTGCTCTGTGTAGAACTGCGATCAGGACCCTGTCCTGCAAGTAATGACCCATAAGGCAGGGCAGCAGAGGGAGCAGTTTGTTCCACTCCAGTGTTCCCACATTCCCCCTTCTGCACAGGACTCAGATCTTCACCTGCACTGATCTCTGCTGTTCAGCAGAACCGACCACACAGGCCTGAGTTTGTTCCATCATTTTTTTAGCCTACAAATACACTTCACATTTTGTGGTGACAGAATGCACATTGGGAAACATTATCTAGTTGAGCCACAATGTTAAAGTGTATCCGTTTTGTTAGAGCTCCAAAGTAGTGCTGAGTGTTGCGCATGTCCAGTAACTGAATTCCAACATTTTGTGCAATGTGTTTCATATACCTTCTGAGTGGGCCTAAAGTTAAATAACACTTTGTCTTTAATGCCACAAATCATGAGATCCCTCAACTGGCTGCAGTTTCTATACTTCCCTGAAAGATATGTATATTGCATCTAATATGATGCTTATGAAAATTTGCTGCTAACAAGCTTTCCTCATATATTCCTAGCAGAATAACCTCCAGTCGCATCTGCTTGTTCTGTCTGTCTTTGGCTCAGAATAGAAGAAAGCAATCCTGAAGAGGAAATAAGACGTAGCTTACATCACGACCAGCTTCACCAGGAGCACCATTTGGACCAGGAGAACCCACAGGACCAGAGGGACCACGGGCACCAGGAGGACCAGCAACACCCAGAGGACCAGGTTCACCCTAAATACAGGAACAGTGATAACAAAATGTGACATTATAATACAACACAATCAGTCTTACAGAACTTTTGGCCTATATCTAAGAGAAACGTTTTTCTGCAATCAATTTTGGAAATGAAACAGATCCATGACACAAGAAACATATCTATACCAAATATTATCTTCATTCTAAACGTTCTACCTCTTCTATCAGAAACCTCTGATTCCATTCAAAAATATGCTCACCTGCAGACACAAGTCTTGTTTGTCTGCAGCAAGCAATCATTCCTTCTACCGCTCTAAGTCTGTGAGGTCCATATCCTCTGTTTGCAGCAGCAATGGAAACAGCAGATTCCATATCTCCTTTTCCTTGGTTTCCCTTAAGAGGAGACCTCAACTTTTTTCTCTACATCTGTCTGTTTAAATGAGTTAACTAGCCATATACTCACTGTTGCTCCAGAGATCCCTGGAAGACCACGTTCTCCCCGAGAGCCAGGCAGCCCAAGGATACCAGGAGCACCAAGAATACCTTGAGGACCTGGGGCACCAGGAGGACCCTATGACATGAAGAGAATACTATTTATATTAAAAGAGAAAAAGAAAATTTTTATGGCACTTCACATTTCTCATTTGATTTGCTCTACAACAGTATCAACTGCTTTTCAAGGATCTCAATGTGTGTTAACGCTAGATCCTAGAAACTGCAACCGAGCCGTATGACTTTAAACTACAAAGCTAAATAACTGTAAGAACGTAAAGCTGGTTATACTCCCCTCACAACTGTTTTCCAGTAAAAATGCTGTTTAAGAACAACACTATACACGTTTTTTCCCATCCCATTCAATAACAGTGGGTGGTGCATAAAAATTGGGGTGTTAAGTGCGGAGAGGATGACTGTGTGAGGGGATTCCATAGCAAAGAGACTGACCATCTTAGACTGATCCTGAGACAGCCTTAGAAGATCTCTTAGGTGGTATCTGACATCTCCAAACAACCCTTAGAGCTCTCTATTGACCATTTGAAAGGTAAAGGTTGTCTAGTCAAGTGACTTTTCCATTTCCTTGAAATTTGAGCATACATGGCGGTAAACTTGGCATAAGTAATCATCCTGACAGATTACCCAAAATTATTATCCTAATTTATGGTCAGACCTACTAGTTCAATTACATTTTTCACAACTCAAATTAAATTAGAAAATAAAAATTAGAAAATGTATTGCTTTATACTGGACATTAAAGGGGAAATTTTCAATTGCCACTTTCAAAATTTTAATGTAGATGTCTGACAATGACACTGAAGATTTCATTCTTAGCTGCAACTTCTGCAGATCACAGAAGAAATTTGTATAATTTTTTGAGAAAGACAGAGTGTTATTTCACACAAATACATACATCCATAAGACAGAAATATGTCTGATTTTAAAAATTTCAGTAATTCTGGATGTGCAAGCTTAAAGGCACTCAACATTAATTAATTTATTTGCATAATTCTAAGCCACCCAGGGGCCAGACAACTTTGACCTTGTGATCCCCTCAAATTAGTGTTTCTGATGCAGAAATGAATAGAGATTGTTCTAAATGAATGTTCACATGTTCCTTCTTTTTCCATCCATAATGCTCAATTTCAAAGCAGGAGACTCTGCTTCCCGTTCTCAGACTAAGTAGCAATTTCTTCTGCAGTTAGCCTTTTGCTTTCACATGGGCTACTTGCAGAGAAAGATGCAATTCACCATAAGAAAAAGAAAAAGAAAAAAAAGGTAAAAACCTGACCCTGAGATCAGGTTCACTTCCTCTGGTATATTTGTCAAACATGTCTATAAACAATTGCTTGAGTCTCAGTGGAGCTTCTACTTAAAAGCTTTGCTAAATCTCAGGATAAAAGTGGAAAGCTCTTCACAGATTCTCAAAGTATCTTAGAAGCCATAGTATTTATATGAAGAAAAACATTTTTAATGAGATACCATGCTCAGTAACTTACAGCAGCACCAGCCTCTCCAGCGGGACCTTTCTCACCAGCGAAACCAGGTGGGCCAGCGATACCTTGTTCACCAGTACGGCCAACTGGACCAACATCACCACGTAGACCTCTAGCACCATCTTTACCAGCTGGGCCAGGAGGACCAGGGGGACCAGTGATGCCCTAGGATTGAGTATGAATATATCATTACAATATAGACCCATTTAGTGGGAGAGCAGAGATAAGTTTCATTTTATAAACACTACAAAAATCGTGCTTTGCAATAAACAGGTTATCAGCTGTTTTGAAGCAGCAGCTTCTGTTGCTTTTGTTGTCAGTAGATAGGTGTAATCAGTAGAATTACTGGACTGAGATTTTTTTCTTTACTCAGCACAGGTAAAAGTGGCAAAATTTGGCAGGAAAGTAATGATTTGGCTCAGAAGACATTAATATAACTACAAGATCTATCAGAAAAACCTCTTCAAATTCAACAGGATTATTAGTTTTGGATACTGGGATTTAAAATACACTAAAATGTAGGGTTTCTAACAAAATAAGTGCCTTTTAGTAAAGGTCAGAAACACCTTTGAGAAGAAAACTACTAATGTTAATTTGAGATTAGAATTTTTGGCTGAAAAATAAAGACGCAAGGATTCACATTCCTAAAAACGAGAGGCTGCCCTACTTGAGACAGGAGCTGAAACTGCAGATACTTTAGAAAGCGTGGACAGAAGATAACCTTAACATTCTTTTTCAAATAGGACATGACTTTCTTATTCCACTCAGAATCAATGGCTACTCAGTTACTCACAGTGAACAAAAGCAAAAGAAACACGGATTTTTACAAATGTTGGGCACCTCAAGATGCAGAGGGATGCTTGGTGGATTATAAAAAAAAAAACAAAAACAAAAAACCAACCAAAAACTAAATGCATAACTCCCACTCTGGGAATTTAAACAGTTTAGAGACTTCTTATCTCATTCAGTCCTCTAAGGACCTAAGGTGATTTCAGTGCAGTTAGAATTAGCATTCATGTAACACAAATGAGGATTATCTCTAACTGGTGCAACTTCTGATTTATCTCCCATTAGAACTTCTTCACGAGTTACTTACAGCAGGGCCAGGAGGACCAACTCTTCCAGCAGCACCGGGGAAACCAGTCATGCCCTAAAAATAAAAGTGAAAAAGAAGATTTGATTTAAAGGAAACAATGACTTTATAAAAAGCAACAATGTCAGTGCCAAGAGTCTGAAGACTTACAGGAGGACCAGCATCACCACGAGGGCCAGCAGGACCAGCAGCACCAGCGGGACCCTATGTATGAAGGATTGAAAAAGACGAATGAATCAAGCAAACACTGTTAATCTTCCCTATCTAGAATAATGGCTCCATCTCACTCTCATTGAAATTAAGGGAAATTTTGCTTTTTTAACAGGAGCAGGACTTGGTCTAAAACCACAATTCCTGTCCTGATACTAGGGTAGTGAATTCTCACAGACATTTAAAATCAGTATCGTAAGGACTGAGAAGAGTTGCTTAAGGCATTTATAATTCAAACGAATTTGCCTTGCAACTGTTACGTCCATCTAAGAAAATCTGAAAGCCAAAATGTGAAAGACACAGTAAAGTAAAGAACAGCGAGTCCTCTGTTTGCACTGTATGACTAATAATAGCCATATAGTGCAAGGATTTGGTGTTGCTCTATTAGAATGATACAGTAGGAACCTCAAGCCATGTTATCTTGCACTACTTTACAGTACTTGAAATACCAGGGTATGACTTTCTGTATAATTTCAACCAGTTTCCCAGTAATGCGCTGCATGTATGTGAAGTAATATATACCTTTGGGCTAGAAAGGTGTTAGCACATGAAAAGCCTGCATGCAAGTGAGTGCACAGACAAATTTGCACATTTGCTTTTGGATGACTGGGTCTGAAAGCCTGAAAGTGACAGAATGTCCTGTCTTTGAGAGGAAGATACCATCATCCTCAGCTCAGAACTTACCCACAATCACCCCCTGAATGGTCCAAGATATACTGATTTTGCTTATCTTCAGGGCAAGTTGATTTTTTTTTCTCTTCATTTCAGTTCCAGACTTACAATCTGAGCCCACATAAATAGATTGACAAAGTTTATATAATGTGTGAATATCACTATGGTGACTTTCCTCACAGCCTAGTTTGAAGTTTTGTTTCTTTTTTTAATTATCTTTTCAAAATTCAAGGGTACCATATTGCTTGTATAGCAGAGTTAGGAACCAGAGACAGTGCACTTACTGGTGGTCCAGAAGCACCAATTGGGCCAATAGCACCTGTTGGTCCACTTTCACCCTTAGGTCCCTTAGGCCCACGCTCGCCTTTAGCACCAGGCTGACCAGCTGCACCCTATGGGCAGAAAAACATATAGAGCAAGGAGTTGGAAAAGCATGCACAGAAAATACAGCAATGGTGTGGCATCCATAGGAGGACAGCACAAACAATACTCACAGGAGGTCCAGCAAATCCACTAGGACCTACGGGACCAGGCTCACCGCGCTCACCCTAAAGAGAGGACAAGGAAGAGAGGACTAGTTGGAATGGGCTTTAAAAGGGTATCTTTCTCAATATCATGTTTCTGACACAGGAACAGTGGTAGGAATTGGTACTTACAGGGATACCACGTGCACCAGCAGGACCAGCAGGACCAGCAGAACCTGCTTCACCCTAAAACAGATTTCCAAAACGTTATGACATCACTGCAGTCAAAACAGGGGTGATCTTGTGGTACAGACCATTTGGCAATGGAGAGAGTGCTACTGAAAATGCTTCTGTTTTGACTCACCCTGTATTTATAATTTCTAATAATACTCAGACAGGATAAAGAATCATTCTGAGCTAATGTGTGGTTGTTCATCACCATATCAAAAGCTCTTCTCACAGTGTGAGGAGGATTGTGAGATTAGCCTCAGCTGGGAAGAATTCAGACAAAGCCTACATCAGAATCTTCTCCCCATAAAACCCACTGCCATGTAGATGTGTATCTCTTTCCTGCCCTTTTAGGAAGAGGTTTGGGGTGCTATGGGAAACTTCACTGAATAGCTCTACAGTCCCAATAACACTTGCACCCCTAATCTGAAAAACTTGCAGAACTCATGCACACTAGAAAGATGGAACTGTTTTTTACAGAACTCCTCATCTTAAATATCCATGCATAGGTAAACTGCATAAACAAACAAGACACTTTTTCATTCAAAGACTAGACTTACCCGGTCACCAGCACCACCAGCGGGGCCAGGAGCACCAATAGCACCAGGGAGACCCTATAGGTCAAGAGACAGGACGTCATTTCTAACAAAATGTAAGCAGGAGTGACTATTAATATTTTTTCTCTTTCCTCCCAGAGACAGGTGTGCAACTTTCTTCCAGCTGTTTTCAATATAAAGGACACATGATTTTATAAAACAAAGTCTATTCAGCTGTTTTCCTTCCAAAGTACAAAGCCTAGGACCAAACAGCTAAAACCTCAAATTAATGATCATTTTGTGTGGCTTTGCAGGCTGCCTTTAAAATTAGCTGTCTGGGCTGAGCCCATAGCGTTAAACAGGATAATGTCACACTGAATAACTGTCTATAACATACAAGGCTCTCCACTGACGTCGTTTCTCTGCTTGTGTGCATGAGAAGTTATCATTTTTCTCTCCCCCCAGATTCAAACATCCCTGGACAAAGGACAAAAAATCATATTGATTTGTATCAAAAGTGAGCAGATATAAGAAAAAATGCAATGCAGTGGGAGATATGTCGTGAACATCCTTTTCAGTCACTCAAGTTCTGAGGCTTAGCAAGGTAAACTCAAATAGAACCAAAAGATACTTACACGAGCACCATCTCTTCCTGTTGCACCAGCATCACCTCTCAGACCTGGAGGACCCTAGAATACACAGAGGGGAAGAAAAAAGCATTCTTTTATATATATATGTATTCTAAATTATGAATGTAAATCCCCCCTCAAAATCACTTTGCTTTTGGTTGAGAAATAACCACATGTAAAAATTATTTTGGGTATTCATGTTTTACTTTCTATTCAAAACAGGAAAAGAACTGTTAAAAACAATTATGTCATAGGAGTGATCACAAAATGACATATGTTGTGTATAACAAAAAGTTACATCCAGGCCATCACTAGCATTAAGAAATCAGGCCTGCACTCTATCTCCTTTTTTAATATATCCTACTCTTCTGCATTAATCTGCATATTAGTACATAGTGTTTTATAAAAAGTTGCAAACAGCATTCATCTTAATTTCCTTACAATTTCATTTATGCTAAATGACTATGGATTTTTTTAGTCAAAACAAATAAAGCAATTCTAGAAATTTCAGTTTACAGTTTAAATAATGAACAGAAGAGAATATGGAATGAGATGTACATTAAAAGATAAAAATTGATTTATAGATAATTTTATAGATAAAGCAGAGGTAGCAACAGGGCTTGCAACCAGATTTCACAGCTTTATATAAAGGCTTACACTGGCTAAAATGTTTTCTGGTTTTATAGACAGCTGATTTTTGTAACCGATTTACTTATATCATAGTCACTGCACCTGGAGTAGTCAAGGATTGGATCAGAGACTCAGTCCTTTGTGACTAGTAGGCACACTCCTACTATAAAGCCTGTACTCAAAGACAGCTTTAGTATTTCTGTGGTAAAGATAAGCTCATTGTTAACCAATCCTGTGAAGCACTAACTGCCACTTAAACCAATTCCAAATATTGAGCAAAGATCAAAATACAACCTTAGAAAATAGTCAGTCCGTTGGACCAACAAACCCTTGACTTATTCACTACTAATGAGTCATCATGTAATACAGTTTCACAGTAAATAAGTCACATGGAGGTAACCTGCATTTTTTTTTAAGTTCATGAAATCCAAACATCTCCCAACCTGTACATGCCATAACAAAGCAGGTTAGACCATCCACCTTACCTTTTCACCCTTGCCTCCTGGAACACCAGCAACACCTCTCTCTCCTGGGATTCCACCAGGGCCAGCAGGACCAGGACCACCAGCAGGACCAGCATTGCCAGGCTCACCCTGCAAGCAACAGCATATCATGTAAGACAGGTCGAATCATTCACACAATTTTGAACAAAATTTTGTCTTTACGACTTTGACCATCATTCTGCTTGCTTATAAACAGTGTGAAGTAGCAGCATTTCATCTTAAGATATTCTATTTTTACTTTTTCAGCTAGTGAAGGTGCCAGATGTGAACACTGCTTCTGTGGGCTCCTGAGCTTTGGGGTGTCCCATATTCTAAACTGAACTTTTGTGGAGAGACTACCCACAAAATATCTTGAAAACTAAGCCACATATTCAACTAGCATTGAGCCAACATTATTCTGGTAGATAATGGCTCATTATTGTGCTTATGTTTTGGGGAAAATACTGCTTAATTGACACAAGAACTTCCTGTTTATAAGGTGGGTCTCAATAGAAGTCAGCATGAATTTTGCCCAAAATATTGGGCCCTATCTTAAAACAGAACAATAGTATATCCAGGTGACAAGTTGTATTCAAAATGATCCCAAACCGCAGTTCTCCTGCCGTTGCCTATAGTGCTAAACTAAAACCTTTAATATTGGTGTGGACTAGCTGGAATGGAGCTTTACTATGTGAAGAAATGACCCAGTGGGTATATATGGTGTATAGGTAACTACCTGTTACTAGGAATCACTTCTGCTCTCAGGAAAGAGAGTTTTGGATTCACTTCATCAGGAATTCCACAGGGAGGCAATGGCAGCTGGAAAAGACGTACCTTGTTACCATCAGGACCTGGTGGGCCAGAGGGACCACGGCTTCCAATGGGACCAGCAGGACCAACAGCACCACTTTCACCAGGAGGACCACGTTCACCCTACAGGAGACAGTCTGATTTGAGTTTTTCCTGGAATTGTTCTGTAGCTTAAAGGCTTAAGAGCACTGACCAATAGAAATGACAATGCGACACATTTTTAGCTGAACAAACCTTTAAGAACTGTATTAGAACTGTGTGGATATTAACTAAACTGGACATAAGAATTGGCTCTAGCTTTTGTCAAAAACATAGCAAAGTTTAGTACTTAAGTCTTGCATCATCATAACACCTGACAATTAAAGTACAGGTACTTCTTGAACATGGATGTTGGCTGCTGTGCTCATTCTGGTAACAGTGTCTTGCATGCTATTGTCAAATGGAGCTTCTTATATGAATTTGAGACCACATAACAGATTCTAGTGAAATTAGAGGCACAGTAATTGGCAAACAATTATTTTTACAGTGGCAAATGCCTGGTGAATATTGGAGAAAAAAGGCTAAAGCATACTCATGTGACCTGTATGTTATACATGTTTAAGGATAAATTCTGAAACAGGTCATCTGGAGAAGCGGAGGTAGCCAGGATCTGGGCTTAAATGCACAATAGATCTAACAAAGGTAGAAATATCAGTTTTACTAAAGGCATCTCAAATTATCCCAGTGTGATCAAGCTGGACATCAGTGAATAATCTGATAAGGCATATTGGAGATTTTTAGTTATGTTGGAGAATCTAGGAGTTTGAATGAGAACTATAATGTGGCCAGAAAAATGACTCAGGGAGAAGTACCATACTGCTGAAACGTGCCAATGATGCAGAATGCTAACTTATGTTGTACAGATGTTCCCCAATTAATATATCTTTTCATTGTTTTAACATATATTTTGTTAATGACAAGAGAAGCAGAAAAGGAAGAAAGGTATTTATGAAATATGCAGATACCACAAAGGTGGAAGCTCTTGTTAAAAGGATGAAGGGCTGTCACAGTAGAAGTAGCACAAAATTCAGGAATGGAAAGTACCAGGCCATTTATTTAGGTACAAAAAATGAGTATTTGTGCTGTAAATGGGGGGATTCACCTGGTGAAAATGACAGAAGTGGAAAGGTGATATACCGTAGACAACGATATGACGCAGACATGAAAAAGGCACATGTGACGGGCACAAGCAGTGAGGTGTTTTTAGGAAGTGTTAATTTTGTTGTACAAAGTGTCAGTAAAACCTAATTTGGAGTACTGAATGAAATACACTCTGTCTGGGTACAAGATGCTTAAGATAAGCTAGACACAGATAAACGCTACTACAATGATACAGGGAACTTGGATAGATTAGCAATATGAAAGTTTAAAGAGGACATTGTTATTAATGCAGCCTCAGGATACTAAATATAGGGAGGAAAAGTGCTATTTAAACTGATTGACATGACTGATAAGAGTGAATGGGAATATTTGTCATGAATACATTTAGGCTGGAAGTCAGAAGAAAAGAAGAAGCACTAGAAGGAGCTTAAATATCAACCTCTTTATCAGGGGATTTGGAAAGCAAATCATTAATCAAGCATTTTATAAACTACTCATTGCTCTGCATAAATGGAACTTTCCTGCCAGGCAGGATGGCCTCCACACAAAGCTCTGTACAGGTATCTATTCACAGTGGAGGAATAAAGTGAAGTGGGAAGTATAGTTACTATTATTATTGAACAGATTATTAAGACAGTTCGTACTAAATTTCAGATGAGTTACTCACTCTTGGGCCAGCAGGACCAGGGACACCAAATTCACCATGAAGACCCTAAAAGAGAGTAGATGTATTGGTAAAGCTTATTTCTGAAGCAAACTCATTAGCTTAAACTATGCTTTGTTTCTTAGCAGTAAATAGAAATGCTTCTCAAATTGAAGCAGCATATTGAAAAATTTCAGACTAAAATGCACAATATCTCAAAGCACACCTGAGATAATAGTTTCTCATCTGAAGAAAGAGTTAGCTATTAAATTCCAAGCTCATTTTTCAGGTACATGCAATGTAAACTCTAGGGACAGAAAGGGATGTAACTATAAACTTTAGGGTGTTATGACACATAGGATGTGCCATTTGCAGATTATATCACACACTTTAACAGGACAGAACCTAGAGCCTGAATTACCATTGAGCTACCTCAGTTGTATGCCATTGTAAATCAATTGATGTGCAAAAGCACACAGTTGGAGTAATACAGGTTAGACTGAACTTTGAAGACTTCAAAAGAAATTTGAAGTAAAATATTTTTCATGTACTGACTTGTCTGTTGGAGGGGGGCATATTTTATTGCTGCTTAAGGCCCGGAAATCTAATGATTTGCTTTGCTCATTTTCATACCAAAACTTTGAAATAAGTAGTATGTTGGAAATTCCAAGAAACCTTCTTCATTTGTGGCTAGCTTCAACAAAAGGAGCTGTTAAACTTTGTATATAACACAGATTGCTTTGCTTTGGCAAATGGACCCAACAGGCTTCACCACATGTGCAATTGTAAACATAACGCTTATGCAATGCCTGCCTGTACTTGTGGAGTACTGTATCTGTCACTTACCCTTTCGCCTGGTTTACCAGCTTCTCCAGCTGGACCCGAGGGACCTGGCAGACCCTAGGCGTAAAGAAACAAGAATACAATGCTTCTTAATAATCAAGTTAAGGCAGAAGCATTTCCTACTTTGTAAACCATAGATAAGACTGAGCAGAGCACGCAGTTACTTACCTGGAAGCCAGGAGGGCCAGCAGGACCTTGTTCACCCTTTCCACCTTGGTTGCCCTGGATGACATGACAAACAAGTGATTAACTTGGAAGGAGGAATACAGGACAATGGATTTTAAAATGGGAAATCCCAGTAATGAAAAATAAATCACAAATTGGATCTGTGAGGAGGATGTTACTTACAGTGACTCCAGGAGGACCCTGAGCACCATTGTTTCCCTCTGGACCAGGAGCACCCTAAATGTGTTCAAGTAGAAAGCTGTTATCAGTTTTGATTCGTTATGAATAATATCCCTCTAAATTGATTCTGTGTCAAAACCAAAGGTCTCCAACTGCATATTTTGAACTTAACCATTACTTGTAAGAGCTTCACTGTCAAAGGGTACTAAAGATGCCTACAATTTTTAATTCTGGTGACTGTTTTCGTTATTGCAGCACATTCATCCTTAAGAAAAATTCTTTTGGAATTATAGACTATAGGAACCTTGCTGATAGCATTTTCCCCACAATAGACCAATTATTTGGTCCCTTAAATACAAGAAGGATAAACTAGAAACTATGCACTGTCCTAAAAAATTTGCATGGGGTGTGCTATTTCTTCCTCTTCATAGGAAGCTCATACCGCATAATGAATTACCCAATTAATACCCACGAAGGGTAGTTTTCATTTATCCCTTAAGGAATAGTCCCCACTGGCATGAAGCTAGGTGAATGCATTCCCAGGTGCTTTTCTATTTCATCATCTATCCATGCTTGCATAAGACAATGCTATTTCATTATAGAGGTTTTCAAAATCTACGTTTTTCTCTCTAGGGGTTGAAAAAGAAAACATATCCACATACCCGTGGGCCAGCAACACCAACATTGCCTCTTTCACCAGGTTTGCCAGGTTCACCCTGAAGTTGAAAGAAAAAGATATAAAAATTAGCAAAGATTTCATATTAGATTTAGTTTAAACTACTAAACAGAGACTGATACTCTCCTTGACAGAAGTTTTATTGTAATATTTCATTAACTGTAACTAAAACACCCACAAGTGTAATCTGCCATTTTATACACTTAGAAAGTATAGCTCAAAACAAAATGTCTCTTCAAAACTCAATTCCTTTATTTTTTGAGATCATAATTCATGACACTCTGCATAGCATCCTATGCAATACACTATATATGTCTGCATCAGTCTGTATGTACAACACCACCACAAATCCAGTAGATGATTTTTGCTATCTGTGGCCTCTGCGTGGCAGGTCGAGAGCCCCCCTGAAATAATTGGCAGCTTTTCTTCTAAAGCGAGTGAGCTTTGGATTGTGCTCCATAAATAACAAGACTCTGGAACTGAAACTTAGGCCTGGTAGGCAGCCTGTACAGAGCTTTTACTGAAGAGTACATACAGAAATGATAAAATGGACATGAAGAAATTATAATATAGACATATATTATTCTAATCACTCCAATGTCTAAATATTTCTAAAATAATTACATTGTTTTCCATTTTTTTTAATCATATTTTAGAGAACTGGAAAATAATTTAAAACAGAACTCTCGAATATAAGTGGATGCCATCCAATAAGCTGTACAGGATGACACAAGATATGTTCAATTGTTAGAGTTGGGGACCTACAGATTAGTCTGGAAATACCTTCATAGTAAATAAAGTTTCTGTACTGTACTTACAGTGGGACCTTTTGGTCCAGGGAATCCAATGTTGCCAGGCTCGCCTCTATTTCCAGCTGGACCGATTGGCCCAACCCTACCATCCGCTCCAGGGAAACCCTAGAAAAAGGAAGCACATTATTAAATGGTTGGAGTAATTTAATTAGACTTCAGTTTTAGGAAAAATGTGTACTGACAAGAAGCAAATGCCCTTTAACTTTTAATCACTGCTTATACATCGCATGCTTATGCATTCCTCAATTTTTCTCCTTTTTGCAGAACTGCGAATTTCTTCTTCCCCTTCCAGCACACAGGCTAGATTTGAGATCCATAGAAATGAATGGGAAGTTTCTCACTTACTTTTCGAGTAATATGGTCGTAAAATATTGCTGGTTTTACACAGGGTTGTGTTAGAGCTTAGTGCTGAGATCTCTGCTTTTTAGAATCTCAGTCTATGTCTATGTTTCATATGCAATGGGGAAACAGAATGAAAAGCAAGGTACTTACAACAGGACCTTCCTTGCCAGCAGGGCCTGGGCTTCCAGGTTGACCTGGGAGACCCTGAGGAAGAAAGGGTTTCACGTTTTTAGAAGGAAATCAACTCACCCAAAATTTAACCTTTTTTTTTTTTTTTTCTCCTACATGTATGCATACACAGACAGATGCTAATGTATCAATATACACTGTGGAAACAGGACTGTATCTCCTATCAAGCTTAAATATAAAACACACTTAAGTTTAATTTGGTGGTGTGTGCTCCCATGTCAGCTGAAGATCATTATAGGTAAGTACCTGTGTCACTCAGATAAATTAATTTAGGCTCTATATAGCAGAAAATGTGCTTAAATATTTGCAGATGCCTAAGAGTTCACTCTTCCACTTCATGGGATGGGGTGGGATGGGAAGAGAAGAGAAAGAGTAGATCAACTAAGATAAAATACAATTACATAGACATAATCTGGCTGCAGCCAGCGCTGTGAAAAGTGGATGGCTCTTTTGCAAAATAAAATTCAAATAATTGAGATCAGCCATCTCACATGATTTTAGCATGGTTTGCTTTTATTTTAGTTAGATATAGAGGATGCACACACTTCATCTGTGATCTTAATGATCACATTTTGTAAATAATCACAAGTGGAATCCCTACTCAGAAGTCAGTGCTGAATGCAGTACAAGGGTGCACTGCTTCACGACAAAGCAATCAAATGCTACCACATGCAAAATAAGCTAATTTCAATAAACATTTTGATGCTTCTTAATAATTTCCTCAATAATGTTTTTTCGATAGAATGGTGGAAGTGCCCTAATTACGGGTAGCAGAGGCTGAATTTTTGCAGTTGGATTTCTGAATAATTCTGTCCCTAAATTTTAAGTCATTTTCTTTTTGCATAGTTCAAACTTCTTACACCACAGAGCTTAAACTTACTCTTGGACCCATAAGACCAGGCTCACCAGGACGGCCAGCATCACCACTAGGACCCTTAGCACCAGCAGGACCAGTAGCACCACGGCTACCAGCAGGTCCCTACCAAAATAAATAAATAAAATTAGGCAGAGGTAGCAAAAAGTATCACACATCTGTATATAAAAGAAGATGGTTTAGAAGTAGTGACCCAGACAAGAATCTTACCATTACACCAGCTCTGCCATCAGCTCCAGGGAGACCACGAGATCCAGGCACACCCTGCAAGTGAGCACAACACAAATCAAGAAAGGGAAAGACAAAGATCTTTTCCTGTAAGGTGCATTAGTGATTGCTAAATTTCAGCCTTCCAAGCAGGTCTGCTGAATTTGAGGTAAGTGCAGCTCTGAGCACACGTACCTCAGTGTAAATGTATACTAGTGAAAGAAATCTCTCTCACTTCCTTTAGATTTCTTTAAATTCTGATCTGCTTGTATCAGAGCATTTTCACTGTTCATTGTAATCTAAAGGTGCCTCCAGCCAGCAGCCAGGGTCCCACAGCCTGGTCCACATTGTTTCAACCTTTCTTCTGTGTGGAGTTACAGGCTTCTTTATGACTCTGTGTATCCTACCCAAAGCGCAATACTGAAACTTCATCTCTACAGAAAACACCTTGTATGGGGATATAGCGGAAGATTTGGCGAGGAGGTTAGTTAAATGTAAATACGCTCAAGTGACTTGCACCTGTCTGTAGAAAAAGCACACACATCACACTAATTGTCTTACTGACCTTGTGTGCTTGATGAGTAGAAGCTCTGTGTTAGATAACACAGGCCTGGGAGAAACTCTGGGCACCTTATCACTGTGTCTGAGATTTCTGCTTTGTTGTCAGAAAGAGCAGGAGGCTGCGCCTGCCTGAAGCCTTGAAATACAGGCGAGCTCAACAGGCCCAGTGATCTTCCAGCAGGGCTGAACTGACCAGCGCCTGCGTCCCCGTTTGTGTCACCTCTGCCTGGGAGCTTAGGTGTGGCTTCGGAGATCCCCCAGTAGAGAGGTAACTAAAATAAAACTTGCTCTTTGCAAATGCATCCGTGGCCTCTGGCTCTTCTTGCGATGTGCCTGCGTATGTGCACACACACCTGGTTGAAACAGTCTTTTTTCCTATTACTTTCCAGTGAAGTCCTGCTCCTGCATGAAGCCACGTCTCCTGAAATTCACTGAGATATTTCCTCACCCAGTGAAAAGGGTTCTAGGCACTCTTGAAGACAATTAAGTGAAACCTTCTGTTTCATGCTACATGTGAACCAATTATCTGATTTAAGGAGTTAAATCTCATCACAAAGCTTTAAGAGTAATCAGAGAATGCACTAAATATTGCAAAATGGATAAATCAAAGCAACCTCTAATTACTTCAGGGATAAGATAGTACACAGCATAAATACAAAGCAAAAATAGATTTGCTCCCAACTAATAAAAAGGCTCAGAATGGCAAATGATCTTTGCTTAGCAGCATTAATGTAAATGTAATTATTCATAATTGCTTAATTTGCATTTCTGAGTCCAGCTTTATCTCCTCTTTCTTTTTTGCTTCTACTTCTGGAATATGTAAAGAAAACCTACTCTTAGACCAGCAGGGCCCGGGGGACCAGCAGAGCCAGGTTCACCATTGCCGCCTCTCTTGCCTTCCTCACCACTAGGACCAGGAGGGCCAGGGGGTCCAGCAGCACCCTATTTCAAGCAAACAGACAAAAAGAAGAAATCAGATGCTGTGTTGCAGGTACTATCAGGCTTTATTCATCAAAACAACCTTAACATATTGTCATACTTACAGGTTCACCCTTGTTACCACTTTCTCCCTTGGCACCAGCAGGGCCTGGTTCACCCTAGAGTCCAAAACAAAAAGAGAACATAGAATTAAGCATCATTCAAAAAATCTCTCTTTTACCTGAAGAACTTTTACATGAATCAAAATGCTCTTTAATCGTCCACTGCCATGCCTGCTTCTATTTTGATAAGTAGTCAATTAATATAACTGTATTTTTGGCTTAACAGGCATGAAAATAAACATCTTAGAGATACTTAGAAACGGCAATTATTGAACAATGAAATATCCAGGCCTGATTCCTCTACTGAGGATACCCACTGAGGGCCTGATTGTGAGACTGCTGCCACATCTCTCTTGGTAGTATCAACATGGACAGAGCTTAACAGTCCTTGCACCCAAAGGGTGCAAAGTGAACCTCTTCAGTCTCAGCATCTGAAGCAGGCAGCGAGACACAGAAATGAACTACAATGTTTAATTATAGTGGAGCAAGACATAATGTCTGCATTAAAGCCAAAAATATATGCAGAGGAAAACTTTTACAACTGTGGACACTGTGTCCAATTTTCAAACGAAGACATACAATATAAAAGGTCACTTACAACAAGTCCTCTAGCACCACTAGGACCAGCGGGACCAGGAGGACCAGGAATACCACGGGGACCGGGCAGACCAGGAGCACCAGCAACACCAGGAAGACCCTGTCCAGCAGAAGAAAAAAAAAGGTATTATAAGTCCATTATCTTTTCTGTTGCATTAACTGATATTTTTCTTTTTTTCTTCAGAGCAGACAAGTGTGAGTAAGGTTGTACTTACAGCTGCACCTTTAGCCCCTGGAAGACCATTAGCACCAGGGTTGCCCTGTTAAGAAACATAACAATACTGGTTAGGTCAGAGTCTCTTGTGCACCTGTCCAACAATAGATAAAGTCTGGCGAGTTACTCACTGGAGGGCCAACGGGACCACTAGAACCGGGAAGCCCAATCTCTCCTCTTGGACCAGCAGGACCAGCAGGACCAACATGACCAGCAGGTCCAATTTCACCCTGTTTGAGAGAAGGATAGGGCCTTCTATCAGCATACACAGTGTCAGGGCAATAGTGGAGCAATCCTATATCAGCTCAACATTAAGAATACAATTTGGTATATGTATTCCCACTTCAGAGGCCAAGAAATCAAGGAGCTGAGAGCTTTTTTTGAATTTTAAATGCACTGAAGCTAGCTAGGAAGCCTAGCTAGGCCCCATCAAAGCTGATGGCTAGCATGGGAACAACAGATGCTCAGCATATCTAAGAAGCTAAATTATCACTGAGGATTACACAGAACCTTAACCTAGAAAATCAGGATCACAATCACAGTCTTATGTGCAGCCATGTGTCTCCAGCATTGGCCTGAAATGATGCATGGTGTATGAGACCTAACTGAACATTATCTTGCACCTTAAGATGCCATTTGCACTGATGCAAAATGCAAAGTGATGCCTGATCAGAGTGGTGAAGGATAGTGTTCACATTGCAGTAAGTGACAGGAAAAAGGTTCTTGGTTTTACTCTCTGAAGCTTGTAAGTTTACTACCGAAAAATGAATATGACAACTTCTCTTCAGCAATTCTGTGGACTAGTCAGAGTTCACCCTGGACGCCCAGCCAGTCTTCTCTTGAAATTACATGCTATAACCACACTCACACCTGCATCAGAGAAGACCTCTTGGTTTCCTAAAGTCTTGCCTTTTGATAAAAATAACCAGAGTGGGATCTCATTATTTCCTTGTGTTCTCTGCAGTTAATAGTAAGAGGTCTAGCAAACAATACTCTAATTTCTTCTAAAGTTGATCAAGATAAGAATTTTGTTTGTTGTGACCTGGAGTTCATGCACTGGTGTTGAGGATGAAAAACTATATCACACTACATGTCAGTGTATGCAGCTTTGAGCTTCTTGGTAAACAGTGAGTGAATTTTTTAAATGCACTACCTGGGGACACTCTGGTCCAAAATCCAAAGTAAAATTCAAAACAATGAGAGTCTTACCCAGGTAAAAAAAAGCTAAGATCAGTCATAAACAGAATTATCCAAGTTGCAGTCTGCAAGAGCAAAATGGTATTGCCCCCATTGTAATTGCAAAAACTTACAGTGGAAGGAGTCCAATACTCAATTGCAGCTTCCTGGCCCTCCACTACTTCTGTAAAGCAATGTAAACTGCTACTCTATTTATAATGATCCATGTTACCTTTGTGAGGTGTATACAAATGCATCATGTAAGAAGTAATAAAAAAATAGAAAGAGGTTATATGTCTTCCTGAACCTGCCTAGCATTAACCTTCAGGTGGGAAATAACTTCTGTATTTTAAATTAGTATCCGTACATGATTTAAATAAATACTACAGGGATTCGCCCTCAACCTGATCCTGATAAGAAAGCACTCCCATTTCAGATAAGGTGTTTTTTTGCTGCCTAGCAATATTAGTTACTATATTTCATGTTCACTATGAAATGTACCACTAGAAGCAGATATTCATACCTTAGCACCAGGAGCACCGGGGAAGCCTGGAGGACCAGCAGCACCAATAGGGCCCTAGGAAATGAAAAGGAAGCAGTTGTGTAAAAGTATTCAATGATGACAATGACAGAAGTATCTCGCTTGCTGAAATAAACAGATTTTTAAAATATGCATTTACTTAGACACTTCTGCCCATTACCACCTCAGACTATCAGTTGTTGCTTTTTGCATCTTCAAACTGACAGATTTGGTTCACTACAAATGATTAAGAGCAAGGTCAATGCTGAAAACCATTTGCAGTGCAGCTAACAAAGTGTGAATTAAGCAATGACTGGTAAAACCTTGCCCTGAGGCCAAACACCTGAGAAAAACTAAATAGAGGATGAGTAGAGGCAGGCATCTATCTGCAAGGCAAGATGTCTTGCTCTACAGTCTCACAAGGAATGAAGGGAAGCGCTGCACTCTGCAAAGGCAAGCATCAGGTGGCTGTTTCCAACACCTTTAGTGTGCAGGGTACCTCTGTACGCTTTCACATCAGCAGTCTTTCTGGACTACTGGTGACACACAAGAGCATTGTGTTGATGACAGCATTTGTCCTTCTTCACATGTGGGAAAAGGGCTGGTAAGACCTCTGCACCACTTTACAAGCCAGTGCTTGACACAATTTAGACTGAAGTCGGTAAGAAGGTACTAGAAATTGAATTAGGCTTAACAGCAGCTGAGGTCAGGAGTTGATTGTAACATGTGAATGTATTAAAACTCTTGATTCATACCCAGAGTGTACTTCTTGAGGCAGGGAACACATGCAGCCCCAGTGCTCTTTCACTAGACTGTTTTCTTATGGCAAAGCCAATGGCGTGTCAGCTTGAAGAGGACTTCCACTGATTCTTCTGTGTCAAGCTACTGCTGTGAGATTCATAATTGCGATGGGACAAGCATCCTAGCATACAGTACCCAGACACCACAAAAGGAGATATGCTGATCCATTCGCAGCCTTTGTTATTCTTTAATGTATACAAGTAGAAATACAGAGTTTTTCTTCAGTTATTAATGAAATATTCAACTAATTCATAGCTATTGGGGATTGATATCTACATTTTTTTTCATTTTTGGTGAGCTAACATCTTTCAGTTATAAAACTGCCTGACAGACTCAAGGGAATAAAATGGGTCAGGTGGTGTAGCAAAGAGGAATTGGCTTCTGACATTCTATAACCTATTGTGGTTGTTATAAACTGAGTACCTGGAATTCTCACTGGTTTTGCATAAGAAGGAAAAAAAAAAAGGCAAAAAAAAGTAGAAAGACTAAATGCCCTGTAACATATGTATGAAAATAGAAGCTTTCTGAACTGCCATGACAGTGACTCTTTTGTGTTTTAAATTCCCAGTGGCAAGGAGAATATAACATTTCTTGTTTAGTTAAAAAAAAAAAAAAGAGTGTTAATAAATACTATACAGAGTGTTTATAGCATCATAACCTAACTATGTGTAAAATAACTTTAGCCTGGTGTAGATGCTGGGACCCAGTGCAACTCCCTGCTGCTGCGCATTCAGAGTAGCACCTCTGAAGCCAGCACCTCCAGAATATTTTTTCTGTGATAACTCATTTGCCTTCAAGGTGGCTAAAATGCTTTGGTTCTACTGTGAAGTACAACATCAGACCTTGGCTACAAGGTCTCTATTTGCCTACAATTCAAATGCCCAGTCACATATATTTTTCAAGTATCCAATGTGGGAGAACTGAAATGAAATACAGATGTGTTTAATACAAATCCTCAGGCTCTCGGGATATTGTCTGCAAAGGGCTTATGTTTTATTATGTTTTTTGTGATGGCCTGACAAGCAACAAAGAACTGTGTTAAAAATGTCCACACAAATGACTTCTCAGAAACCCAAGAAATCCTCTATAAACAGAAAGAGGGACACAAGGCCTACTGAAACATTATTGTCAAGGATCAAGACTGGAACTTACAGCAGGTCCAGTGGGGCCAGCGCTGCCATCACTTCCACGAGCACCCTGTGAGGAGAGAACATGATACACAAGTTTGAAAAGAGATTCAAAGATCAGGGAAAGCCACAGTAAGTGGCTGGTCATGATCACAAACAAATAGATGAAAGCCACTTACAGCTGGTCCAGGGGCACCTACTCTTCCTCTCTCACCAGGGAGACCACGAGCACCCTGAAAGAAAAATCAAAATAACTCATTTATACCTATTCACTGAACAAAGATGTATAGATTTTGGTTTTCTTCTGCTAAGTCTCTATGTAAGGTGTGTTGCAGCCAGACAGTTCCATTCTAAATATTCACATACTGTTACCTTAGGGTATCTAGCAAGCTGGAGTGTAAGTGATGACAAAAATTGACCAGAAAGCTGGCTGAACCATATCTATCAGATTATTATTTTCCACAGGATCAGGAAATACTTACAGGTTGTCCTGGGGTACCATTTTCACCTGGGGCACCAGGTTCTCCCTATGAAAAAGAAAGTTTGCAGGCTTGAATTACTTTAAGGATGTGTTAGACAGCACAACACCATCTAGAGGATATTCAAGTGCTGAATCCTACTGTCCTTGTCTTCTGTACCACTTAAACCACAGTGTACAATAACATCAGGTCCTGAGGGTGCAGAGGCTGACTGTCCCTGCATACACTGGAACATGGACAATTGGAATCCTCTTAGAAGAGAAGGGCCAGAGCAAGTCACTTCATTTGCCAAACTCAGCTTTCTTTACCCCTTTCTTGATTCTGATATTTAGTCTGTAGCTCACACGTAAGAGATAGGGCCTAGATAGTCAGCTACCCATTCAGATCTATCAGCCCCTGTTTTTTTAGCTAGACCAGAAGCAGAATGATACTTTCTTTTGCTTTAGGTTAAGGTGTCGAAGTTCCTGTCAAATGGCTGGAAATAAGGATCTGCCTCAGATATTTTTAACTTCAGACGAACAAAGCCGAGATGTGAGTGACAGCCATCAAAACATGACTCCTCCCCCTTTAGTGTTTAAGTGTTCTCAACAAGCCTGCAGTTGGTCTAGGCTGGTCTATAGTGACAAGATTTGTTCTAGAGCACTGGTATCCTGAATAGACCTGATGCACATAGTCTTAAATGCTGCAAATATCACAACTTTTTGCATTCATCACTACCTTTAGCATTGTTATGGCTGACCTTGATTTATTATGCTTGTGTTTTCCACTCTTACTAATAACTCTACTTAATTGCTTTGTCTGCTTTTAATATCCAAAGACTTGACAGACCAAGTGTTTGCTGTCCCATTACCAAACTTCTTCTGGAGATTAACAACTTGCTGTTGTTGGAGAATGCTATGTTACAGTTAGTAACTCTAAGCAAGTAGTGCCAAGCTCTTAGAAACAAGCAATAGGGAGAATTAGTATTTAAGTTTTTCACTGTTATGTTAAAAGCTCTTGAATGCACATCTCCTGTGAATAAGTCTGCAGAGTTAAAGCTTCCTAGAACTCAATGCTGCAGTGGTGTTTTTTTAAGAACACTGCTGTTAGACACTAAGGTGGAATGGGAGAAAAAGAAACTAAGAGAGGGAGAGTTTGCTAAACACGTTTCTAGACCATGTTTAAAAATATTGTTTTAAGGATAATGTTCCCAAGGTGCACTAATCTGAGTAAGGTAAAAGGAAAAACACTGTGAAGATCAAATGGCCTTAACTCAGAAGAGCACCGCATCTACTCAAAGTTTGAGCAGAAAGCTTTACACTAGAGCATGTCTCATACAGCAGAAATGTATAGAAAAATGTCATCTTTTCGTTTTAGTGTGTTTTACAAAAAATACCCACAAAAACCTAAAGTACAATCCATAGAAAAGCAGAGATATAAAAAATCAGTTTAAGTGCTTCGGGATAACCAACCATAAGGAGCCAAATTCTGCAGTTCTTATTTACTGAAAGTACTAACCTGACTGAGGGCTCAAGAATAAGGCTCCAGGAATAATTTATCATGTTAAGGTGCATATATTTGGCCTGTATGGATCCACTGACTTTTAGATTATTACAGCTGAGAAATGTTTAATGATAACATGGAAGACTAATTTGAGAGGACTTCATATATCTTTCACTAGAAAGATCTACAAACGCATCCTAAATTTTTAGATTTCATCTTTACCTTAGTGCCAGGAGTACCGGGTTGTCCCTTTTGACCATCCAGACCATTGTGTCCCTATATTGAGTAGAAAAATAACATTAAGTATATATTTTGCTACTAATAGCTATAGACAAACTCTTAGTCTTGTAACGTATATCCTTCCTCCCATGCAAAATGATTTCCTAATATATATTTTTTTAATCACTCTTTCATATCAGGAGATACTAAAAACTTCAAAGAGGTTCATGCACTTAGAATACATATTCTTAACTTTTAGGGGATTTCCAGGGGTTTTCAGTACGCTAAAGTGTTGTCAGTCTTAACTATTCAGGGAAAAAGTAGGAATAGACTCACCCTAATTCCCTTAAAGCCGGGCAGACCAGGAGTTCCAGGGAAACCACGAGCACCCTAAAAAGACACAGCACATGAATGATTGTTTTTCATATTATATACTGCAGTTAAAAATAAATAAAAAGCATGCCTTTCAAGAAAATTAACGAGTAGATTTGGGCCATGATCATTGAAGTGAAGAATTCAGTCCATTCCCTAACCTCCCAGGACCAGACTTGTTCCAGGACTGACAGTAATCACCCTGATTTTCCAGTTCTGAATCTCAGAAGTTTCATGCATTAACATGTGACAGCACAGCTGTTTTAGCTTTCTATGCCAAGGTGCCTGCTCACCTGCTCCTGTGTAACTCCTCACTATGTCACTTCTGTTACTGATTACACTAGCTTTACTGAGGGGGGAAAAACACAAAACAAAACAGTAACTATATGATAACCCTGAAGGTAAGAACTGAAATTGGATTAATGCATATAGGGAATATTACTAGACTGTTAATTCAGATATATCATTAGATTTTATTGATAAGAGAAATGCTTTGTAATGTATGCAGTAGACTGCTACATACCTGAGGGCCAGCAACACCTCTCTCACCAGGTCTTCCAGGTTTGCCAGGGTGACCCTAAAAAAACGCAGTAAAAATGCACTGAGAAGGAAAACTCATTTTATACAACAATTATGTAAACCATTAAAAAAAGAAGACATTGGCAAAGTTTCTCTTTTTCAATAAATGCAGAGAGCTTGTTAGCTTTCAAGTTTCCCTCTTCCTGTATTCAGAAAGCTAAATAATGTAATTGGAGATGTTTTGAGGTTATCAGTTTTTCTATATGTTTCCAACATACAGCATCTCTTGTACTATAAAATAGATGTTTTAGGAGTTTATTTACTCTATCCAGTTATAGTACAACATAAAAGCTATGGCCAATAGAATGCTTAGCTTAACCACAACCTAATGTTAGAGTTGAGTCAAAGCCCCAAGAGATAAAGAACATTTAATAACAACTTACATCTTCACCAGCCTTTCCTGGAGGACCAGGGGGACCACGAGGACCCTGGGGACCCTGTTAGAAATAAATTCAGAATTATACAAAGCATCATTCTTCAGAAACTCCTTTTCACTGGTTTCTGACTTGAGTTGGGGCATAGCTGGACCCTGAACTGAAGCAAGGTCCTTCCATCCTAATTCACTTTGTACTTCATGATTCCAGTCTGAAGGAGTCTGAATCTGAGTGTTCAACTCTGTTTCTGTAACAGGATCAAGTAGGAATATGCAATTCAAACATCCAAGGACATGCGCATGGACAGGAGAAACAGGCCTAAGAATCAGAAGCCTACTTTGGTGCCCCATTTCTAATGCTAACAGTGTCTGTATGTGAAACCTGTACTTACTGTTTGACCAGGTTCACCAGGCTCACCAGGAACACCTTGAAAACCAGGAGGACCCTAGAAGAGGAGAGAGATTTTGTTAGTGTTTGAACAGGCTATTTTGTGATTTTATAGGTATGTTAATATTAGTCAGTAGGAGAGATGAGACTGTACTTACAGGGGGTCCAGATGCTCCAGGTGGGCCTCTAGGTCCCATTAAGCCCTAGAGGAGAAAAATTGCAAAATCTTAAAAAAAAAATCACCATTATCCAAACTCATCTATAACACCAATTCCTGGTATTCCTAAAATATCGATAAGCATTACAGTTTTCAGTATGCAATGTCCACAGCAAGTTAGAGGAAGTTAAGAGATCTGTCTGAATTTGCACAGACAGTCTAAGTGCAAACAGGTCTTCTAATGACAATGAACTAGCACAGAACCCAGTGAGATGATTACGAACATACCATTACAGCTGGGAACCTTGTGATGAAGCTTCTTAATCTATTCTAGCTTGTTAGCAAGTCCACTGGTTCATTCTTCTATGTACCCTCTCCCTTACTGTGCATGAACTTCCCGAGTTTAAAGATGAGTGTCATAAAAACACATTAAGAAAGCTTGTATTTTTGGGCCTGTAAATTTTATCATGATTTTCAGGAAGAGATGTTGGAGGAAAAGAGCATTAAATTGGTGGAGAGGTAAAAAGAAAAATAAAGATATATAAATGGCAGTATTGCCACAAACTGAGAGGTTCACACACAATTTTGGAAAGATATCAAACAACGATATACAAATGTTTCATTGTTTTCTGGTTTTGATTGAATTATCTTAATTTCACCTCCCAAATAAGCTGCTAACATACTCTCCTTGACTGAATTTAGAAGTTACATGTATCTTGAAAAAAGGGTAAAAAAAGAAAGCGAAATTTCCATAGATTGCTGCACTTCCTTAACAGTTTTCTTAAGCTTTACTAAGCAAGCAAACAACTTTGAACTGGAATTTAATTTAGGCTTCTATTTTCCAAACATTTTTTATGAGATGTTTCAAAATAAAACATTATGGTTTTAGTTGGTTTTAAATATTCATGGGAACTCTTTTATATTTTCCCATTACAAGATAAAAATGATTTACTTTTCAATGGCTTACCTAGTTTTCTTGTAAGGAATACTTTTTATCTACATTTTCTGATTTATTGTCAGACACTAAGGGCAGAACTTGATTAAAGACACTCCTAGTTTCCTATATTTAGTGACCAAATGGATGCAAAACTATTTTCAAAAAATTATTTAACATTACATTACTTTCAGGAACAGAAACAAGCATTTCACCTAGAATAATCCTGGGCAACCTTCATCCTTGCTGCTCCCCCATCAGATGCATGGTATATAATGTCAGTGTGTGTGCTGAATTTAACTGCATATTCTGTTATCTATGTACACTGAAAATATCTGCTAACATCAGGAAGGGATAGAAATTCATGTGGAGAGGCAATAGACTCATTAAATTCCATTTGGACACAGTATGCAGTAAGCGATAAAGATTCCTCCTCAGAATAGTCTTGTAGTAGCAAGTACTAACATTCAGTTGTTGAGAACCAAAGGTGGTGGCCAGTTTCCTATCAAAGCTGTGCAATCCAAGGAAATCGAAAGGGTTATACAGCCATGGGAGAAAAATGGTCATCAAGTGGAGCTGTGATACCAAGTTACTTTCTAGACCTCTGTCTGCTTTAGAGAGCAGCTTTGCAATCAATCTCATTCCTAAAACACAATTTTCTGTCTCAATACGGGTAAAGTAATATTATATCAAAGTATGTGTGTTATCTGACACATCTGAGATTCACTGATTCATAAAAGTGTGGTCAACAGCCAGAATTAAAGCACAAGACCCAGGAGTGCTATATTGAAGTTAAATATACAGTCCTAAGACCATATTTCAAGTCCTAAGACTGTATTTCAAACATTTCACATTGCCTTACATCATAGGATCAGATTACAGTCTAACTCAACGAAAGATCAAAATGCTAATTTTAAAACTATGCTTTGCATTAATACAGCTGTATTAGACTCAAAGGAAAATGCTAAACACATTATCTATGCAAGTTATCAAGTGCTAAATCATGTACCTACCATAGGTCCTGGGCCAAAATCAGCTGCTTTAGATGGATCATACTGAGCAGCGAAGTTCTGTAGGAGATACAAAGTTTGAAATTAAAATACCAAAAATTTTACTTTTAAAAGTATTTATGATTAGCATTCTACATCTAACTCACATCTGACTTGCTATACTTGCTATATGGTATGTTGAAGCAGCATATGTAAAATGTAGTAAATATGGACCTTTTATAAAGACAATTCTATTCCTTTCTTTTCAGAAAGACTTGATTTTACTAGGAAGATCCTTTCACACAATGGCCTCAAATATCTAGTAGTAGTGACAGAGAGGCATTGCAATAATGTGAACCGAAAATTAAGAATGGAAACCCAGTACTCATTTAAAATTGAAAACATTCTGGAAACCCTCAAATTGTTCTGCCTATTTTCCAATGCAGGAAGCTATGCATATTTTTTCACCACATTGTTTAAGTGTACCAGCCCTGGTATTAGATGAGGTGGGCCCTGCAGCTTCAAAAATATCTGTGGAGCATGCGGCCTCAGAAACACTGTCCTGGATTTTTGATCTTTTATCAATATAAGTTTGGTACACAAATATACATCTAGTTTTGTAGAGTACACTTTCCCTCTTCACTAAAATGGAAAAAAGTTCTATACAATGCAGTTGAAAATCCCTTTTTTGCTTGATTTTATTAGCATATTAAAATAATGGAAATTAATTAAAGCAGTTTGGGGTTTGCTAATAGGAAAAGAAACTATTGCTATTTATATTGAATGCAAAAGAGTATTCTTCAATGCAGGAGGATTTACGAAACTTGATCAATATGATGTTGTCTATGTCTTCATGCTCCACACTGTGGAAGCTAATGTCAAGGAAAGAGTTAAAGCCAGTATTCTGCAGAGAATACATGATGGACACTTCTGCAGAAAGTGTGCATGCGGCACTGCCCATGTATGTTCTGCAGCATGAATACAGATAAGAATGAAAATTTCTAAAGGAAGATATTCTAAAATTCTGAAGGACTTTTAAGTATGGACTTTTAGCTTAAGGGTAGTCTTCTTCAGCTTATTCCAATGCAGTTGCTTTCTCCTGAACCCAACCATAACGTACCGTTTCTTTTCCCCACCTCCTTAACAGCACGGGTTTCATTGAGTTGATTCCTAATCCATACACATTATGGCTGTATAAATTTAATGCTAATTAACAGGGCTGATTTTCTCCTGTGCATAAGTTGAATACAGAATTCAAATTTGCCACGAAAAATATACATCCCAAGGAGAGTTTCATTCGAACTGGGATCATTAATTTCTTTCTGATTAGAAGAGAATATTTCCTCTACTCTTCAGTGCAATACCAGTGTTTTCCAGCAGATATGCATTTAGTCTTAGCCACAAAGCACAGATTATTGGTTTCAGAAATAGAAAGTTTGGATGCCTTACTCCGCCAAGACCTGGAGGACCAGGAGGGCCTGGAGGACCTGGTAGACCATCTTCACCATCTCTGCCTGGTGGACCTGGTGGACCCTAGAGTCAAAAAAGGATTATAAATCGAGTATTACCGGTGGCTAAAGAAATCTCTGAAATGATAAATTAATTAACAACCAGGCACTTGCAGCACACATTACAGTAGTGCTCTTTAAGCAGTTTCAATACATGGCTAACTTTAGGAAATAAGCATAGTCTGAACTTACATTGCCTTGCCCACACCCTGTATCAGATATTTAACGTAGTTTCATATTTGAGAAGATTTATGGGGGCAATATTGGATCTATGCTACCCAAAGTGTAACCTCAAAATTGGGAAGATTCGTTTTAAATGACCAAATTTTGTACCCATGAACCTCAGGTGACCCATGCGGACCCACACAGCCAGTCAGGTTCTGTTGGTGAGAGTCTCAAATTCGACCAGCTGAGGATTAGCAGAGGTCAGTCCTACTGGTACAAACTGAAATAGATCCAGAGTAACTCAAAGGCCAGTTTTTAAGCAGTCTTGACTGTTTGCTGGCCTAACTGAAAATTCGATGACAATAAAACAGTGCTTTCCTACAGATAATTGATACAATCACTCTGCTACCACTACCATAACTTTTTACAACAGTTTGAAATTACACATGTTCAGTCCAGCAACATTTGCTCTTCTATTCTTTCATTCTCAATGCACAAAACTGGTCAAGTTTTGCCACCGTGGCAATTGAGGTGAGGTATTTCATTTGGACTGTATTTTGGATTCAATTCAGTGCTGTATGAAATCCATAATAAAAGTCTTTATGTATTTCTAAAGGAGCAGGATTAGGCTTGCTGCCTTCAGCATAAAGCATGTATCTAATTTCATTAAACAAATCTATTTAGTGGTAGCCTAAAGCAAATATCCAGTTGACCATAAAGATATACTCTTCCTAATAGTTTCCACTATGTTTGTTAGCATATTATGATCCAAGAAACCTTCAAGAGCTATCTGTCAGTACTATGGCATTTTCATTTTCAGAAGATAAAAACGACACGATTACTACATGCCTCCCCAATAAGGATGTGAATTTCAGAATAACACTTTACAAAAAGCAGCAACCAGGCAGAGCAAACCAGAAAAGCAGATGTCAGCAATATGAATGAACATTATAACTAAATTACTGAACACTCCTTATTTATGGTTATTTTTACAGTAGCCTTTAACAGTACAATATCCACTTTGACTAATAGAAAGTAGATGATAAATGCCTAGCTGCCAAGAAGAGAGCTTTTTCAAGCCATCTTCGGAGGCATAGACAATGAACAATCCTCAAAACTAGCTTCGTCTATTCAGGCTTGATGTAGAAAGCTTATCCATATACCATATTGTTCAAAGACTGCATATATATGTGTCAACTTTCCCTTCTGCATTTTCATGCACTATTTCTACTATGGGCAGTTGGAAAAAAGCTTTAAAAGCCATCACTTGGAGTGCTAGGCTGCCGTCTGAACTCAATCACATCTGCTCAGCCACAATGACCATAACTAGGTTGGTGTGGTATTTCCAGGGCATAATTTGGTACCCAGATAACTTGGTTTATTTTTAATGAAATCATACATGCAAGCTTCTACAGGAACATTCATATAATCTCTCATCAATGTCTAAACTCAGTTTTTTCCTACTGGTTTTCCAACAACTGTTTTCAAAGACCACAAACGAATGCCAATCTAATTCCTTACCCTTTCTCCCTGTGGTCCTTTGTCTCCTCTAGGGCCCTGATGGAAGAAAATAGAACGTAATGAGTTACCATGGAAATTTTCCAGGATGATACAGGAAAATAGATACATTAAAGATAATCAGTGTACATGAAAAAAGGAAAGACAACTGTACATGCAGGTCTATTTTCCAGATAGCATATTCTTTTTCCTCAATAAGCTACTGGAAATAGGGTAGTCACTGTCATTACTATTAAAAGCGTCATTGCACAGTGCACATAAGTACTTGCAAAGTTGGTTTTAGTGTCTAATAAATAACTGGCTCTAATTTAACTGTAGTAAGTTTTAGAAGTAAAACAGAAACGACTTAGCCTTTTAGACCTGTAGGGGTATTGCTGTACTGTTCAATTCATGTAAGTCTTTCCAAAAGAACTCTGGTTGAACAAGAATGCTACTTTGATGCGCCTAGTTCTTGGTAGGCTTAGTTCTGCTCTTCTGTAAAGTACCTTAAATCCAATATTTGAGTTTATCCTGGTGTTAAGATGTTGCACCCATTGCTCCCTCCCTTTTACTTCCTACTTATCCCAGTGCTACTGCTATTCTCAGGGAATGCTGGAAATAATGACTGTAGTCGGCTTTCCTTTCATTCAATATTCAACAAAATATTAATCTAAGAATATCTGATATAATTTCCATTTCTACACAAGAAAAATAAAAATGCTTACCTTTCGCCCTGCAGATGCCTGGAAAAAATAAATAAGAGAATTTTTAAAAATATACAATTTCTCCCAATTTTTTAAACTAATGTACAAACTTAGACTCATCTTCTTACATAACTATAATTTTTCTCAGTACAGTATAATTAAGTATGCCCTATGGTTTTAAATTACTATGAAGGCTAGGAGTGTATTATATAGCAAAGATACATGTAACTACATTAGAACATTCTGTTGAAGACTGACAATTTTATACCTATTACAGCCTACAAAACTGGTATAAAAAAGTCACACCTGAGTTCTTCCATGATCCTTCTGTGCAATGAAATTTAGACTGGAAGACTGTCTTTAAAGTGCAGTGATCTCCAATCAGAACTCTCAGGTATAATGTCCAGACACCACTGCTCTGTTACTTTCTCCTCATGGTCTTTACACCTATGAAGGCAGTCTCTTAAAAAGGCCGTCCCACTTGAGAAATTGGGGTGGGTACATTTCCAGGCAGTGCCTTCAGGACTTAATCTGTATTTTTCCATTACCATCTTGGGAACTGATGTTAGTAAATAACACTGCCATGAGAAAGAAGTCTAGCGTCTTAATTGAAATTGTGTTACGTATTAGGTAAAATAAAATTATACTGACCTCATTCACATCTGGAAAAAAGAAAGAAAAAAAAAAAAGAGAAGATAATTAGAGTGTGGATTCAGCTATATTACAAGTTTTATATTTCAATGCTTTTGAATCAAAACACAGTTTTGTTAATTTTCTCAATACAAGAAACATTTCCTTAATATATTTCTTACTTTTAAGGTGATTATCTTAAACTGTAAAGACTCACAGGTGAGATTGCAATGTATTTCAAATTCAAAACAGACTTGTTAATGAAATTAAAACAAGTAATATGGTTGATACAGTAAAAAGGCACATATCTTCTATAAGCCTGCTATAAATATGCTTAAACATGTCTCCATGGGAAAAAAAATGCACATATATATTTTCATATATGTGTGCATGCAACAGAAAAATAAACCCAGACAGGCTAACCAATGTGAAGATAATAAATTGTAGAAATAATCTTAAATTTCAATATAAATGGCCCCATCTCACTTTTTATGGGGAATGGTTCTACTTGAACATACTCATTTCCACGATGTCATGCAAAATGTTATAGAGCATAACAGAGAACAGTATGAAGCCATGAAACACCAAACAGCAAATAACTTTCTCTCTGTATGTTATTTACTACAAGGTACACTCTTGTTAATTAGCTGGAGATGATTTTTAAAAATCTGTTTTCTGAATTTCAAGAAATTAAAAATCTGAATTGGCTGAAACTCGCCATGCTAAGAACGTCTCGCATCACACCTTAATGCCAGCAATTTTACATTATTACTAATTAACAGGTTGTTGGGTGTTTTTCCACAACGTGTCACTTTGACAATGTATGATCGTACTGAATTCAGATGAATCACACAGTCCAGCAAAAAAGAAGTAAAAATAGTGAAGCTCTAAACACCATAAAGCACGGAAATGCCACGGCAGAGCACCGGTTGACTAGACTAACTCTTCCTAAAATTAAAAACACTACTGCCCCCAGGTGATGGTGACCCCGGCGACTCCGCTGTCTCATTTCGGGAGGAGGGGGCGGTCGGTACGGCGAGATGCCCGCGGGAATCGCTCCGTCCCGTCAGCCTTTGCCCAGGCGTTGCTACCGCCGCCCGGCATCGGGTGGGAGATGCCCGCGGTGCCCCGGCACAGGCCTCAGCTCGGCCGCTCCGACAGAACGGCCCCGCCGCGGTATTCCTCCGGGCCACGGCCACCGTGCCGCCCACCGCCGCGGCTCCCCTGTGGTCACGCCAGGCTGCTGCCGGCGGGTGGGGCGCGGGGGGCACCTTCCCGGAGGCTTCGAGCGCCCGGAGCGGGCAGGGCAGGGTACGGCTGCTCCCCCCGCTGCCATGCCTAGGAGCGCGGCCAAACCCCAGTTCCAAGCCAGTCCTGCAGAAGAACAGCGGCGCGGGGATAAGGGGAGGGCTTCACAGGGTGCTACCCAGCAGCTTCTCCCCCAGCCAAGTCCGGGTGCGCGTTTCTCTCCCACCGCAGTGTGCGGGGAGCGGCACTTTTCCCGCAGCGACGGAGGAGGCTGAATCCTCTTTCCAGTGAGCGGCGGGGAGCCGCGCTGCACTCTCGAGGAGCCCCATTCCCTTTTCGCTAAGGGATACGCTTTCCCTGCCCCTCTCTTCCTCCCTCATATCGGCCTTTCCAGATACCCTAGGGAGTGCGGGTTCAGTGCGCGGGGAGACACTCGGGGAGCAGCGAGCACCGTCCCCTGCGGGGCTGGCTCGCAGGGCGTCCAGCAGCACGGAGTGCGGCAGTTGCTTCGCTCCGCCGCCAGGGGGCGCCGCCGTGCGCAGCGCCGCGGGGCAGGGGGTCCCGCAGCGACCGACCCGCCCCGCCCAGGGACGGAACGGGGGAGCCGCCGCTTTCCCACTCCTGCCGGCTCCCCCGCTTCGCGTAAGCGCGCCTGAAGTCTCACAAAGTGCAGCCTGGATTCTTCCGCTCGCCGTAAACGCTCTCATCCGAGCCTTTAAGCATCTGCGCTTGAATTAGGGCTTTGCATTTTCCTTTGGATACGAGCCCGTCTTTTTAAACTTTTTGTTGTTGCTTTTAGAAGGGGGAGGATTTCTTTGGCCTTTCGCCATCCTTTTCTATTTCTGAGGAAAGAAAATAAGCTAAATTCTGATTTGGGATGGAGGTGGCAGTTTTATGAGATGGTCTCTATAGCTCGGGAAGCTGTAGCTCCCTCTTCTCTCTCCATCTGGATAGAGCGCAGAGTAGGACAGCAACCCCGACACCACCCATGCCACAAACAAGCTGAAAGCACTTACGTTGGCCTGTCGCTAGGTATGAAGTTACTGCAAGCAGCAACAAAATCCGTGTATCCACAAAGCTGAGCATGTCTAGTTGCAAGACATGCAGACTCCTTGTGGTGCAGAGTCCCTGGTCGGTGGTTAGCTATTACCTATGGGACGCAGGCATACAGTCTTGCGGAGTAACTCCAACCTTAGCAGAAACCTGCTGCCCGGGATGCTAAATTAATCAAGCCCCGGTCCGCCTTATTTATACAGCAGGAGGGTCCCGGGGCTGCGAGTCACCGGCGGCGGCGCAGCCAATGGGCGAGCGGCGGCCGAGGGGCCCGCGCCGCTCCCAGGCCGTCACGTGCCCGTGTCTCCGGCCCGCAGCGGCAGCCTTGGCAGCGGCGGCCCAGGGGTCGGCCGGGGGGGGGGGGAGCGAGGGAGGCGGCGACGTTAAATTGGTTCCATGCTTTGAGGACGTGGACACTTTGAGGCTTTCGGAAGGAAAATCTGACTCGTCGTCTGATTTTTCTTTTCAGACGTTCCCCGCCCCTCGCCCTGCTTTTCTGGGCTGCGCGGCCGGGAGCCTAGCCGGGCGGCCGGCTGGCAGCGGACGGGAGGGCGCTCCGAGGGCTTTCAAAGCAGGAGCTGTCCAGGGCCTGCGGAGCCTCCCGCCCCACTTGGATGCCGGCGGGGAAGCGGCCGGGGTAGCCACGAGGAGAAAGGATCCTTTGCCCGCCCCGCCGTCCCACCGCAACCGAGGGCAAAAGGCAACGCTGCCCCTCACCAGGGGTCCCGAGGCGCCCGGGCCCTTCACTCGTTCACCCTTGCCCCTCGCATTTCCCCGCGGACAGCCGGCCTGAATGCTCGGGTCCCCGCGGAGAGCAGGGGGCAGCGACAGCCCCATCAGCCCGCTCGCAGCCGACTGCGGCAGAGCCCGTTCGCATCCCGGCGGGTCACTCTCCCGAAGGAAGTCTCTCAGGCCAGGGCGCGGGCAGAGAGCCGCGAGTTTCTCCTCCCGGCTTCGCGGCCGCTCGGGCAGCGTGCGTGTGTGAACGGGGAGCCCAGGGTGCCCCGGCAGCCGGCCGTCCCGAGCACTCCCCGCCTCCCGGCCCGTTAAACCGACCCGTGTAACGGGCACGGAGCCCCGCGGCAGCTCGCGGTGCAGGAAGGAGGGAGGGCGCTCCCGGCATCTCCCCTTCCCGCCGGCCACCCGCGCACCCCGCTGGGGGGAAGGCAGGCGGGGGTTGCTTGCCACGTCTGTCCGGCAGCCGGTTTCTCCCTTCCCTCGGGAGGAAGGATCGGGGAGGGGGGGAGCGGGCGACTGCCGAACTCCCCACGGCGCTCAGAAAGGCCAAGGGGGGGTGACAGGAGCTGCCTCTGAGGGCTGGCAGGGACAAGCCGCCCCTCACGGGGGACAGCGGACACCCGTCTTCTCTCCCCAGACGACTCTGCCCCGGGGACTGGGGTCAGGGGGCTGCAGTCACTTAGGGTCGCCCATCTCGGCCCCGCCAGCCTCTGAGAGGAGCTGACGTGGTCCCGCCGACCAAGCCAAGCGGTGGCCGCGGCCAGCCCCCCTCCCCGCCCAGGCGCTCCTCCGAGGCAGGCAGCCGGCCCCCTCCCGGGCCCCCTGTGCTCGCTGGAGGGAGTCCTGGGCAGAGGTAACGGCGGAGGCCAATGAGAGCCCCGCCCCAGAGCGGGCCCCCCCGCGGGGCGGAAGGGACGAGGAGGGCGCCGCGGATCGCCGTGCTTATTCCCTTTCCCTCCCCCAGCCCCTGGGTGTGGGTCGCCAGGCAGGCGGGTCCTGCTCAGACACACCAGCGAGTCGACACCGGCCTCCGCGCTGGCGGAGCAGCCGCGGCGGGGCGAGCCGGAGGGGCTGCCGGCAGCGGGGCCGGCGGGAGCAGCCGCCGCGCCGCCTCCTGCCCACTCCTCAGCGGAGGGAGTCCTTCTCTCCCATAGCCTTTGGGGAGATGCTGTGGGTTTATCCAGACCTTATTTGTAAGCTGCCCCCGGGGAGACGTGTACAGAAAGCGTGGGAAAGACGGGACGTGGGTGTCCGTCTGAGGGGGAAACCCCACGGAGGTTGTGTCCAAGAGGCAGCAGCCCGGTGCCGTGGTTCCACGCGTGTCAGGAAGAGCCCGCCGAACCCAGGCTGAACAGCCTGCTCGCAGCCGCCCCCACGAAAGGAACATCCCCTAGCTACCAAGAGTGCCGGTGAAATGGATAACCTGAGTGGCAATGCACGGAATTAAACTGCATCTGAAATTAAAGCTGTAGTTTGGCTGAAAAAAATATCAGCATTGTAAGACGGTGATCTTAACAAAATACGACTGACCACAAAATAGGAGCCCAACAGATGACAGATCGAAACGTTGTAATAAAAGTAAGTGTCAGAAACGATACACAAGTATTCTTTCAGATTGTGTCTTTCACGTGAATGGCATCAATTAAACCAAGTAGGATTTAAAATTAACTTGAGCAGCAAAGTTAACTACTTTGAAGTTTACACCAGCATAAACCTACAATAACTCAGTGAGCTTCGAACAAGTTGAAATAATGATTGAAATTAAGCCCAAAGAGTCCAAGAATGAGTATTTCCTGACACCTCTGCTTCCAGTATTCTTTTTAAACTTGTCCCTTGAAATCAATCATTCGACTCTATAGCCAGAGTTTTTCTTCATTTTGTCAAGTGAATTTTGACCTGCATCAGCAGAACATTTATTGCCTGCTTATAATAGTAATTAGACTCTTTTGAGTAAAAATATCTTATAATTGTTTGTACATAATGTCAGACACCTATTGTTTGCCTACTTTTTTTGAACGTTTTCAAGCAATGATAGCCCTTTTCTTCTAATGGAATACTCTGACGGTGCAAGAATGTGAACACTTGTCTCCTGACCAAACCAAACTAAACCACCATTCCCCTACATCCTACCCATGAATTTTCACACAGGAAAGACAAGCTACCACCCCAAATAAGGGAACCCTCCCGAAGACATGGATTTCCAGCTGCCACTGCTACCATAAAGCAAATGGCTGAGGGAGAGATGTAGCCAGAAGCTCAGCAACACACAAAACCTGTTAAGGTGATGTGAAACTACGGTTCCTAGGCTTCAACAGAGGTACATTCTTGGTGTGCTCCAGGCATTACAGGATTAGTGCATGTGGGTAAGGGTGGTCTTCATTAGAAAAAAAAAAAAAAAAACAAAAAAGAGGAGATACAGAATAATGATTAATTGGTATGCCTCTTTTCCCATATCTACAGGTCTCTCTTCAACAAACCACTCTGCTGAAAAACCCATATCTGTAGTTCTCTAGGACCAGCAACTTTGACATAAGTCTCAGATGTATTCCTGACCTTTGGAATCTGTCGAGCCATTGGACATTTTCTTTGCTAACATTCATTATAGTCTTTTCCCATATTTTGAGGAAAGATGAGGAAGGAAAAAGAGGAATTTCTTTCTCTCTCTACTGTCAGCCCTAATTCAAGCCGCACCAAATTATTTTAGTGACAAAGGCCTATTAAGTTGATTGTCCTGCAAAGTATTTTTGTCATACAGATACTGTCACAGCTTCTCTTTGGAAGGTAGGCTACGGTGCTCATTTACTCTATCTAAGCGTGCAAAAGAAATCTTATCAAGTTTGAGAAAAAAACAATATATTTCAAAAAAACCCAGAATACTCAGTGAATTTGGATCTACAGTGTGAACTCAGAAAATATATTTTCCTTAAAATGCAATTATTACAAATGATTGCTACTGTGCAAATATCTTTACTACAAAGGGCCTCCTAAATTGACAGAAGTAACATGACAGCTTTTGAAATCATTAACATACCAGAAGTGATCTGATCAACCAGCTTTAACAAGGAAACACCTAAGAACTCATTTTCACTTTGGATCACATATATTTAAAGGAAATATTTCACATTGAGGCCAGTAATGCCTATGGCACAATTTAAACCGAAACTGATGATAAGAAAAAATAACCTCTGGAAAATTTGTTGTTATGGCAAGCTTTGAAAGAGATGAGTTTTCAAGTGATGTCAAAGCAGATTTATTTCTCGTAATTTTGAACAATTCATTAGAATGCAGGTCTAAAATTCTGAAAAATAAAACTTTTTAAAATATGAACACCAGGAAGCATTTGCCTTGCCTACTCCTTCAAAACTTATCAGCCAACAATTGAGCCGTTATCCAGTCAAATGGTTTAATACTGCCTGACCACTACCATATTACAAAAAAACACAGAGCAATGACAGAGTTTGCAGAAAGATCTGCATGTCTTTAGGCTGTCTCCAGATCTCATACCCCACAGTGGATAACTGGGTGTGGTGTGCTCTCAGATCCTAGCTCTCCTCAGGCTGATATTAATGGGAAAGCCACAGTATTTGTGGTTGGTGCAAATAGTTACTGATTTCTTTACATCTATTCCAACACAAAGCTTCACACATTTCTTCAGATGATGGATGTGTGCCCAAGAGCGTAGCAGTAAAGGATAAGCAATGAAGCTGCATAAGGGAAGAGGTTTCCCGATGGAAGTCCTTTGAGTACTGGGGCTGGCTAAGTGACACGATCTGGCTTTAGCCTTTCTTTTGTAGGATATGTAGACACATGAGGATCTATATGATTTAATGCAGCACTAAGCTGAATCCTGTGTAGATTCTACTTGGTGTAGACATACCCGCTTGATTAGGGCTAGGTTTCATGAAACTGCTTGTGATTCTGCACTTCTCATCTTAGCTTGCTTATAGTCAGCATATTTTTTCTGAATAACAAGGAGACCAGCATGATACTTTGCCTGTGGAGAAAATGCAGAAACAGGACAACATATCCCCATCACTACAATTAATTGTTTCACATTTGCTGTTTTCTTCCTGGCTGCTTAGTTAAACAAATAAACAAACAAACAAATAAATAAACACTTGTGCTACTCTTTCATAGGAAAATTCTGAGGAGAGACAAGAGAGTGCAAGGAACTTCCACCAGTTTTTTGCACCCTGTGTTGGAGGGCCCATTATGTTAAACTACTGTGGTCAGGACACTGTTCCCATGTAGGACTAAAGGTATACAGAGATATAAGAGCATGGCACAGGTAAAGAGAGTAATGACTTGGCTTGTGCATGGATCATAATTTAAAGGGAGTCTGTAGAGTGCCAGTAAACAGTGTGGAAGCAGGAATATTGTTCCTTGTGTGAACAGCTCATAGCCATTGACTGATGTTAATACTTCTTTGACATTTTAAGACAATTCTTTCAGAATCACTTAAAGCGGCTTTTGAGAAGTAGTCCAGCAAATTGACTTTCAATGAGAAACAAACAGGTTCTATGTGAACAGCTATGGCAGCTGCTTCCTTTAGTTCCTGCTCCCCAGTGGCTGTGTACACTTGAAATAAATCATCATTCATTATTCTCAGCAGGAGCAATGGTCTTGGTTTCTCAAAAAGGAACAACTGATAGGCAGAGACCAGCTCAGGAGCCCCTGAGATTGTGCTGTTGAAGGAATCAGTAGACAAATTTAATGGAAAAATTTCCTTGATTATACATAAGTAAAAAGAAAAAAGAGGATTGCTTAAGGCTGTTTCACTGAAGCTGAGATGTCTAGTTATCCTTCTCAAATGTGGTAAACTTCTGCAGTGGCAGTCAGTGAGTTTTCTGTGTGGCGCTTAATTTTTAAAGCATATGTAGTTTTTAATTTTTTTTCCACTTTTTTTTTGTCCCTTAAAGATTACACATTTGGGAATCGAGGAGGTCAAAACAAAGGTTTAGTCCACGTATTAATAGAGGCTCACTTGTTCATTACTGGAGCCAAACCAATTTATCAAGTTTAAGTAAATTCAGAACACATAGACTACTTTTAAGATAGTTATCAACTGAATCTATTGGTCTATGACACTGGAAGTCATCCAATAAAATAATGCTATGTGGCAGAATGCAAACTTCCCTCTCTCCTCCTCCATTCCTTCGACATAGAAGGAGCAGACAATCTCCCTCTCTTTCTGCTGCTTGAGGCCAGCAGCTTCTTTTGTTTGGCCCTAGAGCCCCTGGCCAGGGCTGTTAAGAGAGAGAAGAGGGAGTGCTGATGCGCCAGGGAGCTGCTGGGCGCCCACGGCCAGTGTGGGGGACGTTTGGAAGCTTCAGGGGCACCCCACAGCCAGTGTGGGGGTGCAGAGAAGCTTCTGGAATGCCTACAGTCAGATCTGATCAGCCTATAAAAAATGGGATTCTCGTTGAGACTCCACCCCTTGCACGCGATCTCTTGGAGTTACAAGCTTAGCCACTGCTGTCCAGAACTACCACCTCCCCCCCTCCTGGGATGGAGACTCCGCTTGCCTTGCCACCACGTGTGTGAGTAAAATTTCTCCTCACAGGATTGCGAGTGTATTTATACTTCCCGTGCACATTTGCACGCGTACTTTCCGTGCTCAATACGAGCACGTGTATAAATTAATCCTCGCAGAATCATGAGTGTGTTTTCCTCCCGTGCTTCCACATAAGCACATGTAATATTCCGTGCACATTTGCACGTGTATTTCTCCTCGCAGGATTGCAAGTGTATTATAAATTTACCCTTTCAGGATCGCGAGTGTACACTTTCTGTACTCAATATGAGTATGTGTATCCCTTTGAAATAATCCCACACTGTGTTCAGGCAAGTGCGTACTCTTCCTGGACTCAGGGATGGCTCGGGCATTGGTTTTGGTGAAGTCATGTGCATGCACTCTGTGGACCTCCTGTTGTATTAGTTACTACTCCTTAATAATTTTCCTCAACTGATATCCGAACCTGTATTCAAGTCACTTTTGGAGTGCTAAAACCCTGTTTCTCACCAGCTTAATAAAAGTTGTTTTGGATCCTGTTGTCCCTTAAACTAACCTCGGGGTGCCTCCGTGACATGCTATTATTAATATGCTGGATTACTTTACATCTGAAAGCTAATTTTAAAACTAAATTTTTAAAACCATTTAGACTTCACCTCCATTCCATGTAATAAAGTGATAAGTCTGCACAGCTGTTATAGACAGTCCTCCACACCGGCTCTGGTTCTGTTCTCACCCAGTTAATGGAATGGAAACTCCCATTGACTTCAATAGTAGGAGAGCCAGGCCAGTATTCTCTATAGTTGTAAATCTCACAAGCTCAAAAAATCTCACAATTATTTAAGCCAAATCACAGAATTCTGGACTTTTTTTCTGCTTTCAACATTTCCTCCCCCGCCCGCATTCTATTTGCCAACATTAGAATTTTGGCTTAAGGCACACTAGATTGTCATTCAAAAAAAGAAGGCAAGGTACAATTCAGGCAGGTGGTCCTTTTAATATGATCATCAGTCTCAGTAAATTCTAGTGAAAGCAAATTAAAGTAATGCTGATGAGAATACTTTTTCAATATGAACACAAATATTAATGGATGTGTGTAGGCAGGCTCTAAATAATGTGTAAGTCTGCTGTGGCAGTATGTTCTGGTATACCAACTTGTACCACTGTTAATCAGCATATTGGTGAAATGGAGGTCAAATAACTATTAAAAGCATTCCATAGCATCTTCGTGGCATAGCACTATGAAGTGACAGCTACAGACCCTCAGGTCCTGGGGACTTTCAGAATTTTAGTTCATTGACAGAGAAAATAAAAATGCAAATGCAATGAACATCACTTGTAGTGAATCTGTATCCATTCCTTCACATTCTCAGCAGGCTTGGGAGTGATAAAGTCAAGGACTCAGAAGTACATGTATAAAATAAGCACTAAAAATGTAAAAGAGAGAGATCTGTGGAGTAATTGAAAATAAGCAAACATGATCATGGGTTGTATTTGTTTTGTGTGAAAATGTATTTGCACAGAAGGTTGTGGAATGTATCATATAAAGCACCAGTTATTATTTGATACAGTTATTATAGAAATCAAAACTGGATGAGCAATTTACAGGATAATGCCAAATCATTGGTACCTTGACTTGAAATTAACGACTGAAATTAACTGCTGCACAATTAGAATAATAATAAAAAAAAAAACACAACAAAAAAACAAACAACAAAAAACCAAAACCACAAAACAACAAAAGAATCCACAAATGGAAATGTTTATAGCAGGTGGAAAAATAATCAGTCATTTTGTTTGTTTCAGGTCTTGAGTTTCAATTAATACAGTGAAAAATGGTAGTTTTCTGTATTAGGTGATAATTTCCAGCTACAACAAAAAGTACATAACTGATGATTTAATGGAAAGAAATCGGTGTCAATGAAAGGAGCACCTTCAACCTGATCCTTCATTATATTGATACCATTTGATATGCATGTTGACAGTCGAAAAAAAGCAGCAGTGCAAGTAAAAGCTTGTTTCAGACACCGCACGTGGCTGATGCTACCTTCTGAAGCAGCTGAACTCCCACAGGCAGTGGGTGTAGTTTTCAAATGCGTCTTTGAAAAATGAGGCAGCATGCAGGTATCAGTAAGATTCAGAAACAACATTGCCCTGTCAGTCCAGGCTTTTCCATGACTTCAACACTTTTCACCCCTTGTCATCCTGCAGAGTAAAAAAAAAACATTCTGCAAAGGCCTCAAAAGCTTTCAGTTCCTACAGCAGGACGGGTGTCTGTTCTGCTTCATGTGTAGTTAAACCCCCTAATTCTGGAGGGAGGATGCAGAGGAAATCATCTGCGTGATGATTGCTTTCAGATGTTCTTCCCACAACTTTCTGCCTCCCGTTTGCTGAGAAGATAAACAAGATCTCCTGTTGTATACTAGGGAAAAAATCTCGGGGCATCTGAGTGCCAGGGCTCATGGCATGTGCTCATGTCACACAGGAGCAAATGTGGAACCTCTGCAGATGCAGTCACTCATGTAAGGCCTGAGTGCAGTATCTTGCTGTGTCCCAGAGTTACTTGTACACCACAGTGTTTCTATTTTTAACTGTAGAAATGATGAATGGCATGCGGTATGGTGCTGTTTCTCCCTATAAGCATTTTTAAAGCTGTTTGTGCTTTGTTTAAAACATTAAATAGTGATTAATAGGTAATTGTTCATTGTAATAGCATGTAGTTTTGTAAAAACCCCAGGTGATTCCATGAGTGGTGTAACCAATAGACAATACAGATAGATGTAGGATGCATCCTAAATTCCTCATCTCCTCTCTTCTCCCAGCTTACCCTCCCACATCTGCTACATCCACGCCCTCTCAGCAGGCCCAGCCCCTCCTGTGCAGTTATCCACTGGGCAAAAAACAGCCCACGCTGGGCTGGTCCCAGGCAGGCCAGCGTCCTTTGCCAGGTGGCCCACTGGCAGGCCAGGCTGGACTGGCTCTGACTCCCACTGCAGCCTTTTCTTCCTGGAGTTGCTGCTTCCAGGTTTTTCCCTCTGCCTACCTGTCAGTTTCATGAAAATTGCTGAATCTTAGTTATCTTTGTGTTTTTTCCCTCACTTCCATGGAAGTGGGCTACAAGGTTAGGAGTTACAGGGGATGCAACAGGCAGGCAAATAGAGTGCAGGTGTTCTCTTACTGAGGTCTGTTGTACCTTCAGACCAAAAATATGTTTGCTGAATGTTGTTGACACTCTTCAGCACAAAGTACCTTCTTAGTATTAACTGTTCTTGCTAATAAATACTGCTAATGGATAAAGAGTGGTAGCTCTCCATTCTCTCTCCTGCACTGTTTTCCACTCTTTGAAAATGTTTGCTCATCCTTGATTTGGTCTACATGGGCTTGTGAGATGAGGAGCACCCTTGCTCTAACAGTGTACGCTACTATTTTTTTCACAGAATGATATTTTCCCATATTTCAATATTTGAAACATTAGGCAATAAATCAGTGGACTCATTGACGCTCCAGAAAGGGTGAATTGAAAGTGGGAGTTGAGGCTTGTAGTTGCTGCACTGTAAGAAGTACTAAGAATATTTTAATAAAATACTACCTCTCCTAGGGTGGGGTTTTTTTTGTTGTTGTTTTCTTTTTTTTGTTTTTTGTTTGTTTTTAGTGTGTGCTATTGGTCACTGTCAGAGATAAAACACTGTGCTAGATGTACCTTCGATGTGATCACACAGAGCAGCTCCTGGGTTCCAAAGCGCTTATGAAACAAAAAACCTCCCACAGTATTGAAAGCAAGCTGCATTCTTTCAAAAGCTTGATCATATCCATTTATTTTCTATAACTCTTGTCAGTATTGAGCCTGTGTATTTAAAATAATTTTAATTTCCTATGTAGTTTGCAGATTCAAAGTTTGCTTTATTTCTTCTCAGTCTTCCTTGCAAAAAGTCTGTAGCTTAGAATATACCTGCCATGGTCATTGAAAAATTAAATGGAAAACTAATGTAGCTGGCAAGTATACCCATGTGACTCTGAGAAAGCTAGGAATATGTCTGCAGAATCCATGTTACTGAGCAGGAGGTACATGAGAATAGTTCAACTGTCTAAACTTGACCTGATTTTGCTAAGCAGACAGAGAAAAATATTTTCATTTGTAAATTTCTTTTTATTTTGTGACATGAAATTAGATACTTGGTGGTGGATATGGATAAGATTCGGACAGAAGACCTCCAGATGAAAAATGCATGTACAAATGTCTGCTGTCTTACAAATGATACTATATTTTGATAGTTGCTCCTTTATTATCATGTAAGAAATTACAAAAAGAATGGTTAAGAACTGGGATGTCTTGGTGAAATTTCTGTGTGCATGTGGGCCTCAGTCCTAAAACATTGGAGAATCTCAGTGGGTCCACCTCAGGAAGCCCAACAGATTGTGTCTCAGGAGCAGCACTGGGAACTTAGCACGGTCCTCAGTGGGATGGGTGCTATGGTGCCCTATAGGAAAGGCAGTGGTGTAGAGCAGGGCTATACCATGATGGAGTAAGCTGTCCTGCTCTGAGGTGACCACAGGCAGTGCATAGAAGTGAGTGCCATGGTGCAAGGCTCCAGGGCAGGAGCTGTGTGGATTCTCTGATGAGAGTGCAATGACCTCTCATCACAGGTTAATTTGGGGCTGCAACCTCAGTAGGCTGGGTAGCCTCAGGAGTTGTGATTCAGCACCTGCTCGGCCTCCCCTGCAGCCATCACAGGACTGAGACCACAGGCTGCAATTACACCGGAGATTATTGAAATTAAAAACAAAAATGTTTTTTCAAAATCTTTGTACTGAAAAAGTCTCACAGAATGCAAAAGGGACAAGCCAACAAAGGGTTAAGGTGTTTCCAAAACAAAGCAGACTGGCTCATTAAGTGAGTAATTACAATTTAACAGGTGTTTGGCTTTTGGAAAGGCTACTCTGAAAGGTTTGCAACCACAGAGGATGGTTTCTCAGTGTTATAAAATTGCTGTAGACACCCAGTGGAGGGGTGGCCGGTCATTCCCATCACAGTGCCCTAAAATGCATGAGAGCAAAGCAAGCTAGATTCAAGCCTGATTCAAGCTGCCTTCTATATGGCTGAATTGCAAATGAGATTGAAATATTACTGTTTATGAGAGAACACACAGATATATCCATTCTTATGCTATATCCCTAGCATAATCTGGACTGTGGATTATGCAGCCAGCTGAAGCCAAACTCTCTCTTAGCCATCAAATCACGTACTATTCTCATGAAGTGATATTTTTGCTGCAAGTGAAATGTTCCTTCCTCTATGAAACCAAAGACATTCAAATGAAGGCAGCTTTTCTGAGCGCTGCTGTGTACTACTGGTGATACAGCCTGTGTGTGTGTCCTCCAGACTTGGTTTATAAACTTCATCTTGGTTTAAATGCTGTTAGGAATTATTGTGTGAAGCTATTTACATTCAAATAGAGAATGTGAGAAAGTCACGTGAGGCTTAGTTCATTATTTTCTGTACTAAATACTCATGCTTTTTTCTCTAATTTTAAATGTTGAGACAGTCTGTGCTCTCATTGGTGCTCAAAATCTAGCTCCACATTGCCAGCATCAGCCGTGTCCAAGCGCCAAAGGCCTTTGCAGTCTTTGTACATATACAGGCACATCAGCATCGTCAGTCTTGCAATCTCTAATATTCTAATATTCTAAAATACTAATCCAAATATTCTAATTTCTTGTACTCTTAAGAATTTAATGCTTTTAGCTTGGTTAGATTCAGGCCTCATCATATTTCTGCCTCCTCAGGTCAGGACATGATTTGCTTGTTCATCACATGCAAACTCCAACCTCACTGAACAGATATTGATCATCAGAGGAGTCTGAGTAGTAACAAAGAGAAAAGCGAACTGCATCAGAAAATGTGTATCGCAGCTTGTACAAGCGTTCTCTTTTTTCCTTTGCTCTGGGTTCATTTAATTTTCCTTAGCTGCTTCCAAATCCATAACTTACCCTGCAACTTAGTGTTGCCACATTCCAGATGATTTCTGACTGGAGATGCCCAACTGAGTTTTTATTGCTTGGTTTCCACACTCTCATATTTCTCAGCTCTTTCTAAGCTGCTGGAACCTCTGCCCCTGTTGCAGGGAAGAACTCTACTGAATGGGAACACACAAGCTTGCTGTCACTTTCATGCACAAAGCTGAGTTTGGGATCAGAGGGATGACATTCTTGATGTGCATACAGTATCAGCTGTGAAGACTTTTTTTGAAGTGAATTTCACCATACAACTCATAGTATCTTAGTACTTCCTGAAACAGCAATAGGGAAGCAGTGGGCTTGCTTCTATTTTAAATCAACAGGAAAACTATGTGGAAACTGAGCCATTCTGCCTGATGACAAGGATTAATTTGTTCCTGTGAAATTCTCATGGTTCACAAACCTGACTTAAAAAATTGGTTAGTATTAAGACTAGTGTAGTTTCCTCTCATCTGTGTTGTAGGAAATACAGGAGGAAAGAGTTCAACAGAAATAGATGACTCACAATTAGAAAACCAAAACCAAAACATAACAAAAAAAACCCAACCCAAACAACAAACTATTTCTTTAGCTAAAAGAAATAGAATTATTTTATCCTAAGAACAGTTTTTTGACTGATGTTTGCTGATGATATCCAGAGCAACACCTTTCATCTGCTATAGGAGACATGCTGAATTGTAGATTTTATGTAATAGGCAACAAATCCATCACACATCAGGTAATGTATTGATTTGTAAGCAAAGTAAAAACATGAACCATTCATATTTAGTGTCATGGGACAGAGACCACAAAGCCAGGTTGATAGGATTAGATTATAGGCTTTTATCCAGTGCGCTGATTTTGGATAAGGCACAGAGCTACATCAATCCAGTTTTGATCTGCTGGTGCATTCATGGGAATTAGGACTATAAAAGATGAGTTTGAGTTTTCTCTCCCTTGTGAGCCTCTGTTTCTGCAGCCTTGGTGCATTTGATTGACTTTTTTCAACAACAACAACTAGGGAAGTGAGGAGAAAAAAGGAATCAAAGGGGTTTGAGAGCAATGCTTCGGGCTCTTACAAGGAAACTCTGTTCAGTAACTAGCTTGGAAGAACTGATACCATGACTTGGTGAGCAGCTAGATTTTCTCATTTTAATCCAAAATACAGGATGAATGCCTGGGAACTAGTAAGATTTTAGGATTTCATTTGGTAAAGAAGAAAACATGTTGTAAATGAATTCCTACACTGCTGCACTTCAGTCCTTAAGTTTGCTCTCTCTCTTCAAAGGTTTTTGTCAGGAATAGCATCTCAAGAATAAGGGAAAGAGTATACTTTGACCTCAAACATTCCAGGTTCTGATGAGTTCTGTATCAAAAATTTCAAAGCAAACTTCTTATCATTGAAAGGTTGCCAAAAAGCAAAACACATTGCAAGGGATATCCCATATTCAGTGGATACAATTCTGTCTTGTAATTGCTGGCCTTTGTTTCTGAACTAACTGATGGGGATATCTCAGACATGGTGAGGTGGGAAACCCTTTCTTCTGGAACTGTCAATGAAGATGCCAGACAGGCATTAGCCTGCCTATGGAAACTGTTAGGACACTGAGAGGAGGTAGCAAGTATCTGTGGTAAAAACAGGAATATGTGACAAAACCCAACCATCTCCAACTACATCCTAGTCTAATTTCCTTCTCCAGACTGTTGACTGAAAATTATTTTTACTTAGTCATCCTTACCCTTAATATCTTCTTTTTTTGTCCACAACTAACCTCTTTTCCTACACCTACAATCCTGTTTCTACCAGCAAGATTTTCTCAGTTCTGCTTTCTTTGTCTTCTAGGTTCTTTGCTTGTATACAGAACTGCATTTGACAGTTGCAGAGTTGCTCATTAAAGCATTTTTCATCACCTGGAGCCACTGAATTGCTAGGTAACCTCTGGCAATTTGCCTCCTGGGTCCTTGTTTCTCCCCCTGCACAATGCCTGTAAGACCCTTCATTTACATGACTTACAGACATGTGATGCATGCTAATGATTTCATGCTGGCATAGGTCTTTGAAGATAGAAGTTCAACCATAGTGCTAAATATTCTTCCTTTAGTCAGGCCTGCCTTTATTTCAGATGACACAGAAATGTTTATGTTTTTGCACAAGCAGAGCTCTGATGCCAGTCTGAACCTTTAGTGCTGAGTCTATTCACTCGGCTCTAGCTACAGAATCACAGAATCACAGAATGGCTGGGGTTGGAAGGGACCTCTGGAGATCATCTAGTTCAACCCACCTGCTAAAGCAGGTTCACCTACAGCAGATTGCAGAGGAATGTGTCCAGGTAGGTTTTGAATGTCTGCAGAGAAAGAGACTCCACAACCTCTCTGGGCAGCCCATTCCAGTGCTCTGGCAAACCTGGGCACTACATCTCTCCAAGTCATTAATACTTCAAGAACTATCTTTCAGTCATCAGTTGTACACTTCTGTTAGACTGCTTACCATTGTTGTATATTATCCTTGAATATAATATTTATATTTCCACCAAGGAGAATGTTAAGTCTTATTTATTACCGAGTTGGTATAATGATGAGAGAGATTGGGAAATGACATTCTCAGTACCTGAATTCAATAGTGGACATAATTCAGCTTTTCAGTCTTCTTTGTGCTAGGAAGGTGTCTGCAGAGGCTATCTGGCCATTAAAATGCCACATGAAGATGTTGTCTTGATGGCCAGCTCTAGGTTATTCAACTCTAAAGATATTTTAGAGGGAATTTTGTGGCTGATGGTGATTCTGAGAGCCTGAGAGCTTTGAACCTCAGCAAGGTGGTGGTGTTCTAGCTATTTTTTTTTCACTTCTAACATATATTTCTCAATGAGTTAGCAGAAATGGATTATGTTGTTGATTTACTAGTCAAGTAAAGCTGTAAAGGAACCAGAACGAACAGGAAGCCCTTGTCTTCAAGCCCTAATTTGAACAATACGTGTGTTTACATCGAGACAGCTAACACCTATTTTGCTGTATGATCATGCTGATCAGAGATTTGCAGAAGTCTATCGGGTAGGCAGAATGTAAACACATCATGCGGTGTGTTGTATGGGAAAGACTGTGGTGGGGAATGAGAGGAGCTGTACTAGAAGACAGAGCTGGATTTGCAGGGAGTGGGTGCAAACACTGTAGAGAAATGGGAACCACTTTACACTGGATATCTGGATTATTCTGTATGAGCTTCTTAACACAACGGGGTCTAAATAGCTGATAACAGAGAGCTGCAGGAACATGAAGTGGGTCAGCTTGCTCCAGCCCGTATAGAAGATTCTTCACTTTTTTTTTTCAATGAGCTCTTTTATTTCCCTGCTATGAGGTATTAGAACAGTTTATTTTCCATACTGTGTGCCCTTTGATGGCAGATGAAGCATACACCATTCCTTGGAATAGTCTGTAGTCACACTGGTTGGCAAAAGAAACACAGAGCCCCATCAGTCTTCACAAGTCTTTGTATACAATGCAACCATGAAGAAAGATGTTAACTGCTGTGTACACGTGGTTTGACAAAGATCTGACACCAGCTGAGCTGCAACCAGTGTCTCTGAGTATGATGAAGAAATCTGTAACAAACATGAGAAAATGAGATGATTGCCTTATCTCTGTTCCCTTACGGGATAATGTAAATTGTATTACCTTGCAGTTTCCATGAACTGTGTGCACATAGAATATAATACAAGCAGTTGGTATGTAAACATCTTAAACCACTGTTTTGATCGTGTTGTATGGATTGATACCTGTGTCCATCTAAAACTGTGTAGCCATGGAAGCTTGTTGTGCTCTTTATGAGACAGAGGACCTAAATCTGTACTTCATGAAACTGTTTGATAAGTAAACACACATTAATCTTAATGAGATGATGGTTTTGTAGTAATATCAATAACTGAATAATACTCCCTGTTTTCTGTTGGTATTTATATGTAGTGGTCAGTCTGTTTTTTGAACTGGTTGGAGGCTAATTTTTGATGGATTGGTCCCAAAATCTGTTTTAAAAAAAAGAAAAATTAAAGCTGGAGTGAAAAAGTGGGAGTTCTTCATAGCCAGTTCTGCACCAACTTGTGTCCCTCCGAGAGTGTAATTAGGAAATCTAGGAAAGAACCCAGGTTCAGTCCTCATGTGTCATACAGGAGCTGTTGCCTAAAGTTATGGCTTTGTTTGGACTGAGCACCCTGTGCTCAAGGAGCTACCTTCTTTTTCCTGAGCAGATTAGGTAGAGTGAAACTTTTGACAAGTTGGCTGGTGTTTTAAAGCGGCAGAGAAGTCATGAGTCAGAATAGACCTAAGGAATGTTTTCCAACCCAAATAGTTTATTTAAGTACAGTACAGTCTGCAGAATGGGGGCAGGGAGGGAGACGGGACTCGGACATTCTTGTGATTTCAGTTGAAATTTTCCGGGTCTTGGGGAGGAGTTATTTTTCTTAACCCTCTCAATAAAAGTTAAATATCTGAATAGCTACCGTCAGTGCCAGAGACAATGCATCTTTTTTCTGACTATAACAAGATGATCTATATTTTCATGGAGATCAGAGAAGGAGAAAAAGACACAATAAGAATAACTGACATCAGTTTTCTGAAAGGTAATGGAAAAGCTTCCCTCATTTACAGTAGTTTTAATATGGCATAACTAGTAAACCAAGTGAAATTTCTTTAGAGTGCCACTAGTTTGAAAACAAAAGTTACCTATACCTTTGGATATTCCTTTACATTTGCTGATGTCTATGTTAGTAGATTAATACTGTAATTGACTACTCCATGAATTCCACCATAAAACTCAGCATGTAAATCACAGCAAATGTGTAGCATCTGATGACGTGCGCTACTGCCAGCTACCTATATATTTACAGTAGCATATACACAGTGGTATACTGGCACAGGGGTTTTTTTGCTTTCTATTCCTTTCTCCTTCCTAACCTCCACTATTACAAAACCCCCCACCCAAAACAGCCTTGTCTGGCTTTTGTTTCCACTGTGCTCCAGGGAGCTGCTGTAAACTATTTTGTGGTTTGCCTTGATGCAGTGCAGCTGTTGGGAAGGACAGTATCTCTCCAGCCCTCCAAATGCTCTTTATAGCTGCAACCGTTTCCTCCTCCTTCCTCTTGCTGAAACTGCTTGCAACTCCTTGACTTCAGTATTCAGGCAGAGAAAGTTCATTCTGAGTATTCTCCTTATTCTGAAGTGTTGGGGATGGGGGGAGACAAGCAACTATGAACCACTGGCTGCTGTGTAAAAGATAGTTGTTGCTGACAGCAAATAATCGTGTTTAAAGCACTTTTTTCTTTCATGCAGCTGTTCAGAAGAAGAGAAGAAGCATTAGTCTCAGAGGAAGTCTGAGCAGAAATGGTCAGCACTATGCCTGGGTTTACCTGAGAGGTAAGGGGCTTGAAATAACACAGGGGTGAATTACCTGCTTTGCTAGAATCCACTTTTGACAATATAACATTTCAGTTTTCCTGCTCCTTTAGTTCTCATCAGTGCTGTGCAGCATTTCGCAGGCAGTTAACTCATGGCATAGAAACATGGACTTCAAAGTTGAAAGCTCAGAGAAGGGCACACCCTTTGGTCAGCATAATGACCATTTACCTTTCAGTGAAATCCACATGACTCATGCTTTTTTAACCAGACAAATTAAAGAGCTAAATATATCTGTTACTGTGAGATATGTATGAAAGGCAGCTGGGAAGGACTGTTTCAACCTTAGTCTCTCTCTGATCATGGCATCTATAAGTCATCTCTTATTTAAATGAAATGTCCAGTGAAACTCTCATTTTAGACTTCAGTGCCAATTTATTCAGAGTAATTGCATTGCATGCACTGCACTTCTTGGATGTTGAATCACCTGACTCCAGGACCTGCAAACAAAGGAAAATACAAAATGTTTTTAGAATTGGGTTTAAATTATGAAATTGTAAAGTGCCTTGGTGTGTGTGCACTGACAGTAATCAGTTTAACTGAAACTCACTGACAGTTCTTATTACTTCAGATCCTATAGTTGGGGTAGGGTCACTCCTAGAGAGATTATGATACAAGACTTTAACCCTTTTAACTTCCCTGCCTTGCTGTTCTTGGAAAGATCTAAACTCTCTGTGCCAGCAGAGCATAGCCCAAATTACCTTGATTGATAATGAAAAAAGTATATATCCTCCATTTTTTACTGCCTCCCTGCATAATCTTGTGCATGTGAAAAAAAAAAAAAAACAACAAATATTTTATCTGGTAAAATATCAGAAATGCTTAATTCTCCAGAAAATTTGTTTCAGCACTTCGATAGGGCTGGACATAGCTTTATTTCACGAAGGCTGGCTTTTAATACAGATGAAGGTTTATTGCTGAGATGCAAATTATTTTAAATTGCTTGGGAAATTGCTTGAATGGGCCCCCTCTTTTAGTTGCATTACATATTAGATAATGTTGTTTCCTTTTCACTTTTTATTAGTCTGAAGCATATACTGTTAGATTGTAACTACCACCAAGCAGACTGAAAAGCATACCAAGAATGTTTCAATTTCAAATGAAGAACATGGTCAGAAACAACTATCCGTAGCCCATGGATGCTGTAGTACAGACGCTGAAGAGAAACGAGCCCTGAAAAGATTGTTCTGATTCCTACCAGCATGATCTCGGAGTTCTTTGGAGGCAGTTGCTCAGAAAAGTGACTTGGAAGTATAAAGATGGGAGAGAAAAGACAAGGAAATACTTTTGTAAGAAATCCTACCAATCCTAAAAGGACTGTGGCAAAGTTTCCTTGAAATTCCTCTGTCTGAGAACCGGAGCCCTGGTTTGGACTACTTACTGCTGAGCCACGTTTGCTGTGTCTTAAAGAGAGAGCTGGAGAGCGATAGCGTGATTTGTTCCAGCTATGTGGCACTGCTGCTGTTGCTGCAATAGGATTCCTTCATCATTACGTTTCTTCTCTCAGGCTCCGTGGGCAGTTCAGCTCTCAGAATCTATGCTTAAAGTTATGAGGTCTCATAAAAAAAATAAGGAGAAAAGCCTCCTTCTGCCCTTCCCCCCTCCTAGTCTGAAGAGAAAATATTTGCAGTAGCCACACAATTCCCATTGAGCAGACAGGATACTGTTGCATTAAATTAAGCAGAAAGCAGTCTCTGCCTGTCCCCATGATGGGCTGTAGGAGCTGCGATGCTGCGTGTGATACCTCGAAGGCACACAGCCAGCTCTGTGTCTGTTTGACCTGGGAAGTGAAGTTCCCTCAGGACCTGGGAAGAATTGGGTTCTGGGGACGATTCGCAGCTCACAGCAGGATGAGTGGGGGATTCCTGCTCTGGTTAATGGAGGAAAAGCTTGCCTGATTTTTTTTTTTTTTCCTCTCTCTCCCATATAGCAGCAGGATCCATAGACTGAAATTACATCCTGGACTTAACCTCCTGTATCTGTCTCCTTGGGACTGAGTAGTTGACTTGTCCTTATATTTTTTGCTGGCATGAGAGTTGCTGATGGATGTGCAGATTAACTCTTGCCATTCCTGCCTATTCCTGGGGCAGTGGTGATGCCTGAGAAGGGCTGGCCTATGTTTTATCATATGTCATACATGTGTACAAGCAGCAACATGTTTTAGTCTGTGTATATTAAAGATGAACTAAACACAAAATATGACTCTGTGAAAAACGAATAGTTTCTCTCTATGTTGTAGTTTGGTAAAAAGCTTTAAATGAACACATACTGAACTAGCTGTACCATAAATCTACAGGAGCTGATGTTTTCATAGAACAGTGAGATACTTGTAGAGCAATCATCTCTTCCTACAATTTTTTTTCAAAAAGAAGGAAGAAAATATTTTTTTCTGTGCAAATGCTTTTGGCAGGCAGGACTGCTTTAAAAATACCAGTCTATTATTCCTCTCATTCTAGTGAATATTTAAATTTTAGTTCAGTAATAACTGATGGTTATGTGTTTGCTTTGTAATTAGCTGCTTCCACACTACTGTAAGATTCCAAGAAAGCACAAAAATACACCACAGAATGTCTTTATGGATGACCAAATTAAAAATTATAAGTTACGAAACCAACTAAGATCTAAAATTTATTCATTTAATTAAAAAAAAAAAAAGAGTGAGTTTTCCAGTCTGTCTTGTTTGTTTTACAGATGATACTAGGAATATCTGACACAACATGTTACTACTTTCGCCTCTATGGGCCCATATAAGCTATCTGGATAAGTGGTATGAATGAGCTTTACTGCTCTTAGTGAGCTAATCTTTACAGAGTTTCTCTTGTTACGAGGGTGGGTTAAACAGTTCAGATAAATTGCAATGTTGGGCTAAAAACTGAATGCCTTACTGTTTCTGCAGTACCTAGATATTCTCTTTATGTGATGCTGCTCCTTTTCATGTGGTATCCATATCTGCGTATTTACAGTGTGAAGTATGGTAAGTTTAGTAGATTTTGAAGACAAACTATCTGAAGGACCCAGTGCTGTTCCTGCTTATGGTACAGTTGCATCTGATGGACTGAACTTGTTTGACGCCTCAACAGCTGCCAAAAAGGTGGTTTCATTCCCATGTGGTTCTGGCTGTGCAGTCCTTCTTTTGCCAGGTTGAGGTCACATCTAACTCTTTCGGGAAACAGCTCTGTTCACTAAAACAGCTGAACACCTCTGATTTTTATTTTTGTACTTGTTTTCTGGCAGTTTTGAAAGCTGAATTGCCTCACAAAGAAGTCAGACAAATTTTGGTCTGTAAAACTGTCCCTTTCAAGATCTGAGATCTCAGCTTCAGTCAGTTCACCATGTAAGTCTTCATCCTTGATATGAGGCCTAATTTGCATTCACAAAAATCAGACTACCAAATTATTAAATCATAGTCTGGGATTCCTTACTGGAATCACTATTTCTGAATGATCCCCATTTAATTTTACATATCCAAAGTCTAATACTTAATGTCACCTTCCTATCCCTTTGTTACTTCTGTTATATTAAAATTAACCAAAACCAACCTCTATTAAGAACTTATCTTTTGAGAAAAAATATGTTGTTGAGAACTTTTCCTTTCCATTCTTTCCAAACATAGTATGTCTTCCCAGTTCTTTCTAGGTCATCTGGAAATTTCTCTTGCCAAGTGTTGACTAGTTTTCAGTCCCTCTTTTGACTTCTTCCTAGACATAGAGAAATACAGTTGCAAACAAAGAAACAAAAACCAAAGAGAAGATGCTGAATCAGCTAATGAAATACATTATGCTGTGTTGGACTTAAAATGAAATTTGTCTAAGAGTTCCCTGAGTGGGTTGCCCTAGATCTGGTTTTTACTGTTTGCACCTTCAGCTCAGTTGATGGTAAATGCCAGAATGGAAGCACAGAATTAAGACAAAACACCCTTTTGTGCCTGGGCTCCTACTGCTCAAGGACCGGGCAGTCCCTGAACTTGTTTGCTGCAGCTGGCTCAACCATTATTTTCTGCAAAATGATGTAACTGCCGAACAGCAAAATAACCAGTGCTGAAACAGAGAATTACCAATTGTATTGGAAGTATGAATCCTCATCCATTATTTTCTCAGTAGTATTATACATCTATCCTACTCTTTGGCCTGTTATTCTTCTATGATTGTACTATGAGATGTATGTGATACTGGATTAAGCAGGGATGTTTGCAAATGGATCTAGAAAGTCTTCAGACTATGCTGATGAAGTAAAACTCTGTGCATCTACAGTATAGCTCAACTTTTGTTTCAAAACATCCCTGAACTCCTTATGCAATGAAGTTTCTATTTGAATTGCAACATCATAGAACACATACTGTACTAGATAGGTCTATACTTTCTATAGTCACAGGTGTCCATCCTGCTGAGTATGTAAGGCAAGCACCACGTCTGAGCTTCATACTGCCCAGCTTTAGAAAACTGCAATGTACATATCTACATTAGAAGTAGTCTTACAAGCTCCCTTTAGATAGAGAAAACAGGTGATCTAAGGATGTATAGTAACTCATCTGACCTACTTCAGACTCTTACTTTCAGATGAGATGAAAAGTATGAAAGTATGCATTTTTGTTCTTGACTGTAGATGGAACGTGGTAGGGGGGTCACTGTGGGCATGGTGACCTCAGCTACATTAGGTCTTCATGTGCTCAGATAAATCCCACCCTATTCGGGTTAGAGAAAATTCCCCTTTCACACATTTGTCTAAATTAGCTGCAGAAGCTGGCAGAATTCTGGCAGAAACAATTCCTGTTATATTTTTCTAAATAGTCCCCAATCTGCTTTGATTAGTCATTTAGGTAAGAAATACAAGAAGAGGAAGGATTGTCCTATAGTTAGGGAACCAGTGAGATGTGGGTCATATCCCTGAAATGTTACAGACTTCTTGACTAGGTGAACAGCCCCAAATACCTGAGCTCCTGCGATCTACACTTATTTCATTGGAATTTCAGGCTGTGGCTTCTGGGAGAAGCTACATTTCTTCTACCTAAGACCCAGCTGCCGCTGGGCTGAGTGGCAGCATTACGTCTCTTCAGTCCGCACTGTCTTCCCAAATAACAAAGAAAGGGGTTAGCTGCAGTTTAGGTGCAGAGAACTCAGACATTTGGGTGTGAGCTGCCTTGTGCCTCTTGCTCACAGGTCCAGGCAATAGATCTTGCCCATTATATCAACTAGTATGCATGTTACTAGAGACAACTACTAAGAAACACAGGACACAGCAGTATGACCCAAAACTTGCCTGTCTTCTAAAAGTAAGCGTATCCCATTCTGCTTTAATTAGGAGCCTATGTGAAACTGGGATTTACAGGCCAAAGCTGCTCCCTATATGATAGCACTTTAGTCATCTTTAGTATAATTTAGTCATTCTTGCATGCAAAACATATGAGCAATTGCTGGAGCAGATAGCAGAACCCAGGATGTGGCTGGTGATCTGATATTAGAGCTCAAGTTCTGTATTCCTGCATTTGTAAGTGAAGACTGGCTGCTGTACCTTGAACTGAGCTAATATTAGTTAGAGTTGTGGAGACAGTGATCATAATGTAACCTCTTTAATTTGGGCCCATCAGTCACTGGTGTGCATATGTGTGAAATGCAGAATGTGGGTACCAAGTCTCTTACATTAGCTGAGTGTGTTTAAGAGGTGCAGTAGCTGTATTTTTGGCACCTAAATTACTTTTTATTGGAGAAAACCTGGCAACATAAGGATGCTCATGGGCTTTTCCCCCTCAGCTAGTATTTTCTGTGTCTCTGGGGTATGAGTGTTTGTTTTGAATTTTGAGAGTTTTGGTGGATCTCGTATTTCATTCCTCTGTGCTTCAGTTCCCCAAGGACTAATTGCAAGCAGCAGCAGGTCCTTATCCTATAGCAGTACTGTGAGAACAAATTAAATAAAATTGTTTTGAAGCACTGAGAGGCTTTGGAAATTTGAGGACATTTTCACTACTAGCAATTACTTTATGGAATTGAGGTAGAAGGCTACATTTTGCATATTTCAGGCTATATAAAACATGGAAATATGCAAAAGTTAAGCTATATATTTAGGGTATAAAATGCTTGTGTTGGCCTTCTTTCCATCAATTTTTACTGTTTGAAAATCCCTTCTCACAGAAAGCCCTAGGCCCCTCAAAAAAAGTTTTGAAATAAAAAAAAAGTATAGTTTAACCTTGAAAAAAATTTTGTGAAATGGAGACAATGCGCCACTAAAACCCAAAGAATGGGGATGAAAAAGCTACAAAACCACTTCAGTCTTCTGAGAGAAAATGTTGAAGCAACCTAAGAGATGAATTTCTCCACTTTTCAGGTTATTAACTCTGTCTCATGAGAAGTTGCCCACCTAACTGGAATAGCGTAGTTTGTTCTGGTACAGTAAATTGTTTACTAGGGAATTTTCTGATTACTGAGTTATTTTTGTATTAAATGCTTTTCGCACATACGTACCGTGCATGTGTATGTACGTGCAAAAACAGAAGCATACGCACACAGATACCTTGGTGTCTTCAGTTTATCTAATTACAAAGAGATGAATAATCCTCTTAAATGCAAAAATGAAAGCAATCTGATAGGAATGTGAACTGTTTTCCATATATACTAATGTTTAATCTCTCTTTTTTGCATAACAGAGGAGTTCACAGTTACAGGACGGAAGCCTACGGCTAAGGTGTAGATTCTGCTTTTCCTGTGCAGAAGAGCTGATTGGACACGGAGGGAGTGAAAGGGATGAAAACTTTAGAAATACATGACTCTAGAAATGTAGCACCACATTATTAGCTGTTTTAGCTGCAGTTCTCTCAGTGGAGCTGCATCCATTTACCCCAGTCAAGTCCCAGACCCAGTCTCACTTCCACTGCTGCTCTTTGAATCCATGCCAGGGCGAGGTATAACTTAAACCAGAAACAGATGTGCATAACTGTAGCTGAGCTGCAGAATATATATAGGCTCCAAATGTGTTAATTTTCCATGTATTTGTAACAGAGTTGCTGAAATAACTTTAAAATCTTGTAGCTAATTGCCCCTGAATGCTGAGAAAGGCTTCTCTTTTGTTTGCTGCAAATTATCTTTGATTTCCGCCTTCCCCATTTAGATTGCACTACATTTATTTTGAACTGTTTTCAGGCTTTTCTGCTAAGCATCATGGGAGCCCACGCTTAAGTGATTGCAAATGTTTCTGTGGTAATCATTTCCATTAGAGACGCCAGCTGGATCGCTCCCCGTTAACTAGCTAAAACTTCTGCCCTTTGCTTTTCAAAAAATAAAAACACAGTGGGGTAAATATTTTTCATTTGTATAAATAGGGTCCTGAAAATGTAGAGTGCAGGTATATAGGAACGCAAAAAGTGAGCATTCCTTGAAGCAGAGACACGCCATAGTAAAAATTCTTTTTCAGTACGCTGTGGTTTGGGAAGGCAGACCAAAAGAAAAATGAGAGGTTTCCAGAAAAAACAGAGTAATGGGCCAAACTAAGCAAAATACTTTAAGCGAGCAAAGCAAGGCAAGAGTCCATTAACAGTTTGTAGCAAGAGACTGTATTTTCTTTTCCAGCCTTCTACCCCAGGAACTTTGTCTTAACATCAAACAAAAACCATAATAGGAATAAACAGATTGCTGGGGATGCATTGGTTGTGGAAAGAACAGGTTACTGCGAAGCTAAAATCGTGTCTGGCTTTAGGTGCCATTTAATTTTTTATGGATTAACTTACAAATCAGGACTAGATCACTGTACATTGTCTTGCCTTAACTGGGCGACCTGATGAGGTGTTTAGCCTGTTTATTAAACTACTAGCAGATAGAGTTATTTATTTATTTATTTATTTAAATGAAAGAGCCTTTCATTAATAAGAAGGGGTGCAGTTGCATTTATCCTTTGAATTGCAGGATTGAGAAGAATGGTTAGGAATATTCAGAGGTTCTCATTTTGTTGTTGTTTTTTTTTTTTTTTCCTGTGATGTTTGTGCAGTCTGAAATGAAGATGGAGAGAGTTCAGTTTTACCACTGCAAGAATTTCCATGTCTGTATTTCCCGCTGAGTAAGTCCTCACAGTCCACACTAGCCACTGCAGCTTTAATACTGAAATGTTGAGGGGCATATCTGTCAACTTGTTCCTTCTTCCTTTTCTCTTCACCATTACAGAACAGTTCTGCATGGAATGTCACATAGACTAAGCTTGTGACCGAAATTTGCAGTCTCTGAATTTACTGACTGATCTTTTAAGTTGAAATTCGCTCCCTGGGCAGGGTACCAGCACAGGACCCGTCTTGCCACGTATGTCCCATCTCTGTGTGGATAATAGGAATGTGAAGAAGTTGTGTTGGCTCCCTGTGCCTGTGGGAGTGTAAAAATGTCATTGGTGGTTTGCAGACTGGTTTTGCATCAGCAAAAAGCATTCATCTCTCCATTCTTATTGCAAAAGAAAAAGGGAATGCCTCTGAGTTTCAGAAAAATCACCTGAAGAGTGTACCATTCTGCAGAGGTGACATGTAGAGGGTGTGTTGTGGGAAGGCTGAGATATTTCTGTATTCCTGATTCTTGCTGGACTGTTCAAAGCAACAACTAATAAGATAGACTGAATATCTTCCCAACAAAAATGCCCTACTGCACTTCAATAGGCCTAAAGGTGACCAACCTCACCCTGGGGCTTTCACCCTGACCCGTGGACCCAGGAACCCCACATCAACTCAGCCTGGGGCCATCAGTATCTCCATGGGTTAAGCTGCAGGTTACAGGCTCCAGCCCTGTTTCTGGCCTTTCTTCCTGGCTAGACCTGGGCCCTGTGCAGTAGGTAACTCATGTCTTGCACAGACTTCAGACCCGCAATGGTAGCCTTTTCTCCAGCCTGTCTCCTGTCGCTTATGACTGAACTCCCCAGAAGGACCCTGGACCTGATTCCATTGTGCTGAGTCCTCAACCCTTGGTGGACCCTGTTACCAGCACCTGGCTCTGCCTGTTGTGTTGGAGTCATCCGCTCCAACCCTTACGGAAGCTGTTACTAGACAAGCTTTAAAACATTTCTATTTGAACGTGGAAGAAAAAAAGTGGCAGTTTCGTGTGACGTTCCAGGCTCGAACCCAGGAGAGTTATTATATTGTGATATCTGAAGATATTTCACTTTAGTTGGCTGAGAGATTTCTGTAAGCAGAAAAAGTGGTCATAACTTCTTTAGGGAAAGAAAAATTCATTTGCTGAGGTACTGCATCTCATATGGGATCTAGAAATGAACGCATACATATTAAAGTCTCCTGTGGTATCCTGTACTGGAAAGAAGCCATCCTTTGTGTCATGGTGAAATCCATCACTGGGCAACTGTATTCTTATTAGTTAAATGAGGCTGTATTTCTGCTCGTTATGGAAGTCGTGTCATTCCATTACACATATCCCTGTGTTTTGTGCAGTTAATTTCAGTATCCTACTTCAGTTAAGAAGTACAGAAAGTCCTAAAGAAATGAAGTACTTTAGAAGAATATCATTACACCTATTTATCACCCTGCTAATTACTAGGTTATTTTGAAATAATTGGAAAAAATCACAAATGCAAGAAATAAATTTTTTTTGACAGTGAAAATGGTTACTGATTTGTTTTCTCAGCATGCATTCTGGCTGGTCATCAGTTGTTCTAAAACTGACATGATAAATAAGTTAAAGAAAATGGTGTTTGGGTGAGTTAATCTTCCCTACCAACCTGCAGCTGATCAATGAAGACATCAATGTGTCTGGAGGACAAGAGGAAGTATGTATGAAGTGTTGCCACTAGAATCGAAGTGACAAGCCCTCAGGCAGTGAAATTCAATGCTGACAGCTACATACAGCCCTCTCAGATGAGCCCTTCAAAAAATCCGAGGCACTCCACCTTCAAAGTAAAACTAAAGACCCAAATGAAGAATCTTCTGCACTGGTGAGGGCTCACTCCAGGCAAATCTCCATCCATATAGAAATAAAAATTGATGATGCTTCACAGTACACTTGGCTCCCCAGTCACTAGCAGCCTTACCTTATGAATTAATGGCATTGTACAGCCTCCAGCTGAGAAAAGTAAATATAAACGTGGGACTCCCTTCACCTCCATTTCGTAGCCATAAAAGCAGCAGTCACATGTTGGAACTGGAATCTGTGCAAGGCCTTCCTCATTAACCTGGGAATTGTAGCCAGCTGAATGCCACAGCCTGAGAGATATGCTTCAACGTATAAACAAAACCCTATGGAAAGAATGACCATATTGCAGTCTGCCTTAATTTAACTTGCTCTCTCAAAGTGTTTTCTTTAACAACAAAAATATTTAATTCTCTTTTGCAAGTCCTCATGCTGCTGTTATCTTCTCTACCTTAGAGGGAGATACATAAAAATATTTAAGCTGATTTTATTGTTGTTATTGCTAGTTTGCACTAGGGGGAAAAATACCAAGCTAGAAACTGTAAGAAAAGGTTTTAGCTTGGCAAAATAAGAATGAACTACGGTATCAGCAGTAGCCAAGTCCAGCCCTCCTGAGACAAACCGTGTCTGCAGGAAAGCAGAGCAAGTGTGACCACTCTTGCCACCCTCCAAGGGCTCTGAGCATATTTTGTCTCCAGACTAGGGCTTACTTTTTTGGCAAATGTGAAAATTAGCGAGTCCCAGCCATACAAGTCCCGCTCCAGTGGTGACCCTGGCATCAGCACTGCAAGAAGAGTGCAGAGACCTCTCCCCTCCACTGACAGGGCTGTGCCCACAGGAGGAGGTGCTGAGAGGGCACCTGGAATCTTGACCCTGTGGCCAGAATTTGGGCCAAACAGATCTGAATTAATAGGGACTGAAGCAGATTTCGCACTTTAAAAGGCAGCCCTATATTGATGGCTTTTATTCCGTCAGAATAAAATCTTTCAGGGGTTGGCCCACCGTGATTTTTTTCTGAAAACTGCCTATGTGTCTTTGCATGAAAAGAAATATTTTTATATTTTACACAATGTCTGGTCTATAATAGAAATAAAGGGATGGAAAACCTGTGTATATGGTGTAGAAACTTTAATTACAGAATTTAATAATATATAAAATGTACTGCAAAAATCAAGCTGAGGAATTGCATTAAAATTGCACAACCAACAACTAAAGTGTAACAATAATCCAGATGATGATGTTTACTTGGGAACCACCTGGTGTATATTCATTAGAATGAACGCAAACAACTACTTTGGGTAAATTAAAAAAAAATTTATAAACCCCTACTATGCAATGTATTCCTATTTCCTCATGAATTAAAGTAAAAAATTCAAGCATATAATTTAAGTTTTAACAAAATATTTCTTCCATTAGAGAACAAAATACATCATTTTGATGTGCTAATGAGAATGAAGAGATTGATTCACAAACCTGCCCGAGTATGGCGTACACAAGAAATAGGTATCCTTCATCCAGTAGGTTAGTATTCAAAGCACGTGGTTGCAAGGCAGGAGACTTCAAGCCTTCCTCTACTTGAGAGTTTTATTCCTCAGAAAACTTCCAGAAGACATGGTTTCCATGTTTATGGTGTATTTGTAGAGGGTCCTTCAGTCTGGACTGTTAATCAGAACCATGATTCAAAAACCAAAAGTCCACTCTTCATTTTCTTTCCCTACTGTAACATTAGAAAGCCACTTGCTGTATGGGAGTGCAGATGGACTTGCAGCCCCATCAGACTGGGGAAGAAAATAAGAGGGAGGATTCACAGCTGTGCAGACACATCCTGCAGCGTAACATCCCGCACACTGCATCTGGAGGCTAACAATCCTCCTCAGTTCCACCAGCCCAACTCATCGCAGGTCTGGGTGTTTTCTCCATCATTTTCAGTCTCAAAGACTGCACATATATGTTCCATATGGTGGTCCCTAGCAAAAGGAATCCCAGTCTCAGGGGACTGCAGAGATGTGCAGTCATTGCCTTCAGCTGATACTGGAACATGGCTTGAGTCTGGTCTGTCTTATTCAGCTCAAAAAGCTGGGCACAGCACTGTCTCAGTGAAGAAGACAATTTGGGCCCCAAAAGAGATAAACACTCAAAAACATCCCTACACTCAAGGAACTTTCAGGTTTTCATGTAGCAGATCACAAGCGTGCATGGATGTACCCCTTGTCATAAGTTAAACCTGCATCACACTAATTTCCATTACTTTTGTCTTCATTACAGACACAGATCATTGCTGCATTTCTGTTGTGTGTCATGCTGCAAGATATATTCTTCAGAACATCTGAAGCTGTTTTAATGCATTAGTAATTCTTATGCTCAGTGGAACATACAGCTTTAAACCTAGCTCATGTAATATTTCAGGCAGTCAATCTACATATAAATTGTGCAAAATATGCTGATGAGTTAGTATATTGGTTGACTAGAAGTTCTGCTGAAATTGAAAATCAGGAATTATTTTGTATGGAAGTGGAAAGAAACAACTGACGGGGAAAGGTATCAGTGTGTCCTTGTCTGTTGGATACACACCACATCTTAAGTAGGGGTGGATTAATATCTTCCGTGGCAGTTAATAAACAGTATGGCTTTCCAAGACCAAGTAAAAGAAATATGTTAGTTGGGATTGCTCTCTGCTAATAGCAGCTGGTTCCTCAAGTGATAAAAAGTTAAGCACCATAATTAAAAGTCAAATCTTAGATTTGGTGGCAAGTTACAAGTAAAGGAATTTAAACATGTTACAGAGAATTACTCAATGCTATTATTTAGGACTCAAGGTAGTAGAATTTGCTCCATGGTTCCTCACAAGCGTCTTCAAAGTATGAACAATTTATGTGAAGCTAGTGATACACTTCTTTAACCTTGTCTTTGAAAGATCGCTTCAGAGATAAGGTGGAATTTTGATCTCTATTCAGTTGCGAAGCCTGAGGACTCCATGGACTCTATTACATGCCCACAATAAAACTTCTATGTTGAAATCCTAAGCCCAGCTGAAACCAGTTGTTTACACTGAATATAGCTGCATGCAGCTGAAGATGGCCAAATATTGCTGAATATAGCCTCTTCGCCTCTTCCACTTTGACTTTCATCTATTAAAACTATATGGGACTGAAGAGTACCTTCCTTGAGCAGCAGCAGAAAGGAGAGAAAAAGGTTTTTTGGCTTATGTAAAAAATTCCCCCTACACTTACATGTTAGGGTACCTAAAAGGTGGATATGGTGCAGAGTGCCTCTTGGACATTTTGATTCTTTGATCCAATTTCTTATACTAACAAGGCTTAAGCAATTGTAGTGTCTTTCTGTTCCCCACACTACTGATATTTTAACCTTCTAGCCATTTTTAACTACACTCAATAGAGGGTTAAAGGGCTTGGAAATAATCACACTCTTACAAGTTTCATGGAAATTGGATGCTGAGTGCAGGAGATGATAGACTTGAGTTAGAGCTTCTACAGTCTGCCTTGGGAACGTGGGACCTGAGAACACAGTCATGTATTTGGACACCACATAATTCAGCAGAGGCAGAGGGAATGAGGCTTCATTTGTTTTGCTACACATGAAACAGCTTTTTTTTTTTTTTTTTTTTTTTTTTAATATATGTAACTGAACTGCAAGTTAAGCCTGTTCTTACAAAGCCAGGATCTGACAAAGATTTGAAGCAGCTTCATAACTTACTTTTCAGAGGGGTTTTCCATCTTCATGAAATCTCCCAATAGCTGAGTCTCTGAACTTTTTGCCCAATTTGACTGGCTCAAATTGAGCCAGAGAAGGAGTAAAAACCTGGTTCTTCGATCTCTGCTATCCGAGTGTAGTTACTAGTGCCATTTATTTTACTCACTGAGTAGGTAAAAAACTGGAAAGCAGTGAGAAGCTGTGACCTTTTTGTATGCAAACATTTTAAAATCTCCAGTGAGGAAAATTAGGAGATATGAAAAAATGCATTGTTAACAATGGGCTATTGTGAGGGGAGCACTAAACATGGTCTGAGGCAATATTGCGTTAATGAATCAAAATTTCAGTTTTCTGCAGAAAATTACTACCAGTCTAAAACAATCTGAGAGCTGTGTTATGTACCCAAACATATTTCTGATAAGAAAAGAAAAAGGCATACTTTTTACCAGTTTCTTTGACTCTGAACTTCTTCAAAACAGACAGTTTTAATTCTTCCATTTTTTTTTAATTTGGGTACTTGCCTCTGTAGCCTTAAAATATTCTTGTAATTTAGCTGTATAATATGTTTTCTCTTCTTATTAAGGACAAACATATAGTAATTTGGATAAACTGTTTCAGAAAGAGTGGTCAGTTGGTAGCTTGCCCATGCTAAACTTTATGCACACAAACTCACCATCCCTTTTTCCGGTCTGAACTGTAGATGCTTTTAAGCACCTACTTCAGGAGAGGCTCTAGTGAGGTTATACAGATCCCACAGTATCACTAAGTCCAAGGAAAATAGTTCAGGATGAATGAACCAGTCATTGACATGATGGGCTTTTTAAGCTATCCACACAGCCCTCTAACCACATAAGAGACTAGAAACCACCAACATAGCCACCTGTGGAGTTCATTAAGGAGCCAGATGTTGTTTCAGAAAAATAAACACTTCCTCCAGCCTGGTACCTAAGCCCTGCAGTTCTTTCAGAGGAGGGGTATTAATGTAACAGGGTTGGATGGCAAACAGATGCTATCTTGCCATGACACTTCAGCCTCTTCATGCCACTTTGATTTGTACAATAATATAGACATTAGAGGTGCAAGTGTTCAGTTTGTATCAGTGTTCAGCACATACACAGGGATGTCTGTACAGAGTGATTAGACATCAAAGGGTCTTGTGTGCACATTTCATTTCAGATTTCACACAATCATTAAATAATGTGTAAACTACTCAATTCTCTCAGTTCTGGAAAGTGTGATACTGCCTCTGTTCTCTATGTCGGGAGATTTGTTGAGGTGATTCAATAAGGCAGCAACGATAGGCAAAAGACATGACTGAACATCAATTGTCAGCTGAGGAAAGTCCATAATTACATTTATTGTCTTCATGATTTCCTTGAACTTTTCAAAATATTTGAAAAATATTACTTGGATACCTTGATGTTCACACTTCAACATCTATATCAACTTTTTCCTGTCTACATAAACTGTGACTTCTGGGAAAAACTCATTCCTTTCATTCTCCAAATTCTGATATTTGTCTCTCATTATGGCACCAACAAAAGCTTTTTATGACCACTTTCAAGTCTTTGCCTCTGTTTTTTGCATATGCATATGTATATTACATATGGATATTTTGACATCTCAGGTCAAGTATGGATCTTAATAATTCTTACTAATCAGTATATGATACCAGCTCTGATACTTCAGAGGATGGCTTTTACAGCAGGCTCTTCAGCAGGTTTTTCTGTCCTCAGGCCCATCATGTCCGTGATAGCGCCACGGTTGAGCAAACACCCACGCTTTCATTTTCTGAGAGCACCTGCAGCAAAATGCTGTATGGGAGCTCAGGACTGGCATGCTGGGCTCTGAGGAACAATCGAACAATGTTAACTAAACTCTTCCAGAAATGCTTCTCAGGAAGGCACACAGCTACCCTAATATCAGTCCTAATGGTTGGAATTTAGCCAAACTATGTGCAGTTCAAACTGAGGGTACGTTAGAAGAAAATATTGTAGGACTTTAACTGTGTACCAAATAATCCAAACCACAGGCGTTTATCACACTATAGTTACCCTACATTAGAGCACTCCACCAATTTAATCCTGCTACACAGTTAAATGGGCGAAAAAAGGCACATGAAAAATGTTTTTCTCTATTGCTTTGGTACTTTTAGGGACTGAGCAAATCAATTGGGTGCCTGGGTTTGTGCTGTTATCCCTGCAGACAAAGCATCCATACAGGTAGTCACTGGGCATAAGCTAACATATTGGCTGGCCTTGCTAATGCTCTGATTAATTGTTCCTGGAACAGCTCTGCATAGAACTACAAACACACATAAATGTTTATTGTTGAAGGGTTTTGGACACACTCTTTTAAAAACCAACCTGATGAGCCCAGACTCAGGTAGGGTATCTCAAAGCCTCTCACCAAACATCTAGACGAAAAAACCTTGAGTTTTCGTACATAGTGAGTATTTAGAATGTGAGCACAGTAGCACCAAAGCTAGCTAAGGATGACACTTATGTCTACATGGGAGCTACAAAATCATCCAGACACACCTGAATTAATTCTAGAACCAGAACCCATGGGAATCTGAGGCTCCACATGAGGGTAGGAGCAACATTGCATGACTGTGTCTGTTCAGCTTTGACTCCTGAGTTGGCTCAGGTGTTTGCATGTGGAATTGTACGGCGTGGTGTTGATATACCCTCAATCCCTCCATGCCTCAGTTCTTCCCTAATTCACAGAGAAGTAAGTTGTGAGGTTTTGGATACAGAGGTAGTAAATTCCTATTTTCCTAAATGGAATTAGGTGCTTTGTTTTAAACATCGAGGTTTGAATTGTTTAATATCATTTATCAAGTCCGACCGAGATGTAAGTGGGCAGAAGGGCAGAAGTTAGCAGGCATTTGAGACGAGCTTTATGCCTTGAATTACTTCTGTGGCGTGTCTTTCACTTCTGCAGTGACTGCAGAGTGCTGTGCTGGGATGTGCTGTTGCTGATGTGGCACCAGAATTTCCAAGTTTGTCAAGTAGAAGGTATTCCTGTTACCTCCGCCTCCTTTTGTGTGCTGCAGCCCTACAGACGTGGCAGAACCGCTTCCCAATTACACAGTATGCATGCTGTACGTCCCTTGTGATGGTCAGGACAAGGAGAGAGTCAACAATTCCAAATTAAGAGCCACACAGCACCAACTGAAAAAAAAAAAAAAGTGAGGAGTCCAGAATAAAAGCAAAGATTTAAAGAAAATTTTTATTTCTACGGAAAAGTTTGGTAGTGGAACAGCGTCACATGCTTAGACTGAGAATTGTGATTAGACTGTTATGATTAGACTGTTATGATTTGACTAGAGCTTGCAAGATTTGCAAGCGAAATCTTCAGCCTCTTTTGCCTACCCCTTCAGAAAGGAGAGAAGCTAGGAGGCAAGACGACTCACTCACTGCCTGGGACTTTTAATTTTAAGTGTCTAGAGCAGCTGCAGGGAGGCCAGGCTGTGGAACACCCGGAGCCTCGCAGGGTTTTATTACCCCATTCCACGTCATCCTGCACTTCTCAAATCCCTGGAAGAAATATTCAAGCAGAGCAGGGGGGAAGGGAATCCTTTGCTTTTTGATCTGCAAGTTTTCTTGCACTCCATTAAAATGTTTGCATCGTTACCCCTTAAGCATACATTTTGCCAACATTCATTCCAAGTGCATTTCTACTTAGCATGGGTTTGTTTGGAACACCAAAGAAGTTAACATTTTCCTTTCCTTTCCTGGAAAAGGACATTTTACTCCTCTCCTCTGTGGCTGTACTTTACCTGTTGTGAGTTAAAGGTTGTTCTACCACCTCTGAAACTTTCTGTTCTTAGATACAAAGGTACTTGGCTGTAAAAAACAGTGCTAGGGTAGTAACAATATTTCTTGAAAATCACAGATGAGTAACATAAAGCTAGAGGACACTTCCTAGTTCTATACCTTGACTACCATATAGTTTGTCACTGAGCTAGCAAAGTAGATCTCTGGCAATTTGCAGCTAAGCATAAAGGTACTTGCATTTCTTTTAGAAAAACATGCAGACCATGAGCTATAGTCTCCTCCACAGCACTAGGAAGAGCAATTTTAATGAATGGCAAATGTCTAAACTTCCCTCCTCTCCCCGCCCACCTAAAAAAGTTTCCCTGCTCCTTGCCACAACATAAACCCTGTATGTGGTGTTATTTTTTTAACTCAATCTGAGTTGATTCACACAGCTGTGCAACAAAAGAGGGAAAAATAATCTGGAAAACACATGCAGGACAGAGGCAGGGCTTCCAACAGTCTGTGCAGAGAAAGACAAAAAGAATCTTATGGAGAAACTCTGTGAGGAGAAACTGGCTTGTTTCACTTCATGACGTGTCAGGAAGATACAAATGACAGACCACATTTCGGCTGAGCACGAACCCTGGGCAAAATCTGGGAATAGCCTTTGTTAAACTGCCCCCTGGATCCCGAGGAGGAGATGCACCAGAGCTCAGGATCATGCAGACTAATGAGGAATCTTTAATGCTTATTAATACAAATGCCTTAAATTAATGTCATTTTTAGAAAATACGAGATCACAGATGAAAAATGAGAAAATGGTAATGTAAAATGAAAATGCAAGAATGCTGGAGATTTTTCTACTTTTTCAAAGTTTGGTAAATACCTATTTTATGTTGCTTGAAAAGATTTTCGTACTACTTTTAAATGGTTTCTGATAGTCTTGGTGATCAGAATTTCTACTAAAATGCCCTTTTTTACCTAAAAAGTAAAAAAAGGCTTTTAATAAAAAAATCTATTTTTTTGTTGTCCCTTTGTCCTCTCCCCCCTTTTACTAAAACCTTTCAGTATTTAGTATGATGCACAGGGTGAGAGCATTGATAAACAACAATCTTATTAAATTCTTAAATAAAAACATTGCTGAAAATTTACAAATACCAAACGTTATGGTGAAACCATTGTTTTTCAGGGATATTTTCTGATTGGAAAGATCTTAATTAAAATAAAAAGTTTACATGAAAAATTTTGAAAAACTCTTTCCATCAGTAGCAAGTACTCATTTCACAGCACTGGGGAAATGTTTGTTGATTGGGATCTTTGGAAGTCAGTTAATTCCAGCTCCTGCTTGAAAGGCAGAGTTGTGAACACTGCATCAGGTCATCTATGAGTGAAAAGGTAATTAATCTCCTGGGGCTGTTACTGTTTTTTTGTCTCTGTGAAGAGATTTCTCATGGAGCCTTTCACAAAGAAAGGGCCAATGAAAAGGGAGCTAAGATGTAAAGAAGAATTTTGCAAGAATGTCTGCAAAAGATAGGGGATCAAATACATTATTCTCCCTCATGACTAACCCATCGGGGGCATTCCCTGTTTCCTGCTGTGTTATCAGCAGCTCTCCTCTACATTACAGGTCTAGTTTATATTGCATCACTGCACTTAATTCTTATGGTTTTAGGGAGGGGGAAACACTTGTTTATGAGAAATCACTGAAGGAAGAATTCGTATAATGAATGAAGAAACACAGTAGCTGGAGATAAATTTTAGAAATTAGATTAAGATTAAAATTCTTGCAGTGGTACAGCCTTAGAAAATAGAATCAATCTGATGGCCCATCAAATATCTTTCATTATAAATGTTTAATTCAGGGCATTTCATTACTGTCTAAAGAGCTATATGCAAGTTCTACTCTGCCCAGTATTCTCAGGGCTTTTTTAAACAGCATACTGAAATATTTCAGTGTGACACTACAGTGGGGACAGGGGTGAAAAACTTTAGGGTTAGGATTCAGAATCATCTTGATAAATAGCAGAAAGGGAGCAAACTAGCGTGGTGAAGTTCAATAAAAACAAACACAAGGAAAATAAATTTAGGAAGGAATACAAATAAGTGCATAAATATACAATGAATAGTTGTTAGGTGGGTAATAACACTTCAGAGAAGAATCTGGGAAATATGGGCAAAGCTAAACTCAGTGTGAGTCAATGGTACAGCCTCTTTGCAACATTGCCTGTGTCAGTTAGAAGTATGTTAATAAGGCCTTTTTATGCAAGCAATCACTTTGCATTTTTCAACACTGATGAAATCTCAGCTTTTTTTAACTCTTGGGTTGAATGGAGGACAAATTGGAGAGACTGAGAGAGCAAGCGAGCAAGCAGTCATTCAACAAGGTAGATATGAGATTTAACAAATCAGTTTTGAAGAAATAAGGGGTGAATGGACATCTTATCAGTATTTTTCCAACATATGAAAGGTAGCTTACACTTCATTTGGGGCAGAACAAGTAATTATTTTATTGTTTAAATGGAAAAAGACTTGGATTAGCTATTAGAGAAAAACTTTCTAGCATCGCTACTTACCTAATAACACTTTTGAGACAGGTGGCAGACATAATTTCCTTAGGAGTTTTAGAAATATATCAAGTATGTGTCATAATTTGTCTAGAAATATTTACTCTTGCTTAGAGGTACAGAAATAGATTAAGCTGACTTCTTGACTTGACTTCTCGACTTCTCAGCCCTACATTTCTATTGCATTTAATAGGCTCAGCTTCTTAGATTTTTAAATGGGCTTGCTGTTAAAAGACTAATTTCAATGTCTACCCAAAGAGCCCGGCCCTGCAAAACCTTGACAGGATCTGGGAACTCTTCCTGGCAATAGCAATGTTGGTGATCATGGACTAAAAAATCTGTCACAGAATACTGAATCCCAGAACCACCTGTCCAAAAGGATTTGTTCCTTTTGCACATCAAAGGATATGGTATGGATTTTCTGATAATAAACCTCTGATTTTGCCTCAAAGCTGTCTGAAACTTTTCTGCCAAACATTGCTTTGGATGTGAACAAAATTCCTTTTTATGCCTGGGCCAAGCTGGCTATGGCTACAGTGGTAAATTAAACAGTGCCTCAGGGCCTTCCTGGGCACTATAAATGATCCATACTGTCAGAATGGTCCCTGGCCTGATTTTTGCCTATGCCAGGTCATAGTCTGCCAAACAAGTTTCTGGTACTGTGCCTATTCCAGACATTAGCCCCCAAATCATCTTTGTATGCAGCACAGTGGTCAAAAAAGGTTTTCTGGCCCAGATGTGTGCCAGTACATGGCAGCTTGCCTTCTGTGCACAGAACACCCCTGGCCATGGCTGGCAAACGAGTAGTGACATAGGCACTGTGTCTTCTTTATGGATCTGATGGTGCATCCTTATTTATATTTATATAATAAGGGCAAAGAGAACATTTTCACTGCATATACATTGAGACATTTTAAAAGACAACAAAACATATGTTCAAAGTTGAATGATTTAAATATGAGGAAGAGTATTCTCTGTTGGGGTTTTAGAATTTTTAAAACACTCCCTTAGGAGAGAACCGTGTCTCTCACCTAGAATTGTTTTAAAATCTGGATCAGTACTAGCAGTCACAGAGGAAGGAAATGTTCTTTTATTATTACAGATTTCGTAAGGTTCTCTGTACCATATTAGATACTCTCATGGCAGTGAAATCCAAGTGATTTTAATATTGCTTTTATTAGGAGAGGTTTTATTTAACAAAGAACTGTCATAGATGTCACCTATCTAGTACAAACTCATTAAATGATCAACCAGAAGAGCTAAATCAAAATTGCTTTCCTTATAATTGATTTTATTGTCCTACTGAGCATTATTTGCCTTTGGCTTGCACTTCATCAGTGTGCTGAATAGCAAAAATGGGTGAACACTCTAGAAAGAAATATGTTATTTCTCAGTACTTCATACCAGTCAGATCAAATTACTCAATTACAAGTCTTCTAATTTTAACTAAAAATCAGGTTATGGAGTTTCTTAGCTCAATCTGATTCTGCCCAACACTCTGAAAGTCTTCTAGAGGCAGCTTTCAAAAGTGCTCCTCCTCCTGCAAACTTATCAAGATCAACTGGCTATACTTTTACATAAAATTATTTAATGCAAGAATTTAAAATTGAAAAGGTCTGAGTCTCCAGCATACTTACCTAACTGTACCTGCCTGCAGGTGAAGCCTGATGCCTTCTTAGTTGAAAACTTCCAGCTGGCCTAAGAAAGCAAAGGGGAGCTGACTGCCTTAGAAACTTTCAGCAAGGTCTGCCTGTTCATCTGCACTACCAGATCACACTTGTCTCTCTTTTTTTGGCAAGGCAATTGTCTACTTGGAATACCAGGTAACACAGACACGAATAAAACCATAAAACCTGTTTATTTTAATAGCCAGAAATATTAGCACTGTAATAGTGAGAAAAAAACCCACAGTCATCATTTGCATTTCATTCTTTTTTGGGTTAGAGTGAAGTGAATGACAAAATTATTTTGTGATGTATACTTGGAATCACTCTAGAGGTAACTGTGATCTCATCAAACCTTATGGATAGAACCATCTTGTAATTTCAGTGATCTGAGACATAAATGTTTGCATTTGAGGACCCTTTATTTTTCATGCACAGTTTTAGGACACAGTACATTTTGCCTTAGACTGCAAGTGAGTAGCTTAACTGCAGGAGTCTCCATAGCATGACTGGCTCACATAGATTTCTCAAGGCTAGGGTAACCCAAATGCTGACAAACAGCTTGTCAGTAGCAGGGTCTCAGCTTCAACTACTCTTTATGACACCCACTAAACAGGGTTTGACCCAGCCTCTCCAGTCCCCCAAAGCTACCCCAGCCAGCCTTGTACCCTGTTTCTCATCCATTCACAACAAATATACACTACAGCCCATGACATGACAGTAAAACACCATAATTGATGGAACATCGTGAAATAGTGACTTCATGTACACGCTACATGGTTCATCCTGATGCTTGGTAGTACCAACTTGTCACCCATAAACAAAATTTTTCTGTCAGCAATATGAAGGGATAGATGTGGGGCATAGGCTGGGCTGGAGTGAACAAGGCAAAGAGCTGAAAGCTGCATATAGTTAAAGACAAAGGTAGTTTAGTATCCTTGCTGATGTTATCAGGAACAATATGGGGCTTTTGGCCATGTGGTAGCCAATGAGCATCTGCTGGTACAGAAGCCTGGCACATGGAAGCCAGACAGGAGAGGCAGTGCAGGACTTGTGAAAGGGCATCTTCTCCACAGGCTGTAACAATGCTCCTTCTCCCCTTGTCATGCCTGGGAGGGCTGGAAGACACAGGAAACATGGAGATGGACATTTTCTTGTGGACGTCAATGCTAGTGGAAGAAAAAATGCCTGGGTAAAGGAATGATGGGCGTCCCCCAAAAGATACAGAATAAATGCAACCTCAGTGGGTCTAAGTTTTATCTTCTAAAAAGGTAGGGCTCACAGGGTATCTAAGGAGGAGGTAGGTCTCAGTGGTTAGCTGGCTTTCAAAAACAGCAGTTCTTAGCATTAATACATTATTATTTTCCAAAAGCAAATAGAGTACCTTGCAAATATTATGACTATACAATGCACAGCAGCCTTGCATGGGCATCAAATGCACCATTCCAGAGGAGACTGCTGTTTTACCCTCCAGATTAGCAAACACATCATGGCTCTTCTGTCATCCTCTATGCATGTCAGAAGCTGTTTTGAACCTACCTTGAAAAGTGCTTTTCATCTGAAAGTCATAAAAGTTTTTAATCCTGTGGCTGAGCACCTTTGTGTGCATTTCACACAGGGGGAAACTGAGGCATTAAGAGGCAATATGATTTGCTTTAAATGACTCAAGAGGCCAGTGACACAGACAGGAGCATGAAAATTATTTTGTGAGGTAGAATTTTAGGTTTGTAGAGCATATGGATTTTTGTTTATATTCAACTTTATGTTATATCACATAAATGCCAAGGTATTCTAGGCAATTTGCTTTCACCTCTTTCCCTACAAGGAATTTAAGTGAATATTTTTCCTTCATTTTATATCAGAAGGTTTCCTGGAGATCGAAGAGAGGCAGCAACAGACATTTTATTTCTCCAGCTCATCGCACATTTATATAACTAGAGTGAAATCTGTTTTCTGTTAGAAGACAGAGGAGGGTAGAATAAGGTTTTTTCTTTTTTTTTTTTTTCTTTCCCATTTCTTTCTTAATGTTAACAGACCCAAAAGTTGTCTGGAAACGGTGCCAAAACAATAGCATAAAAAGAATGCATCTGGAAGTCATTAGGGAAGCTTGGAGTGGGCAGTGATTAAAGCAGGATGGAATTTCCACTTTTTTTTTTTTTCCTTTGCAGTTTCTAAGCCAATCAAAACCAACTTTAAAACCAATTAAAAAACCCCCCCTTTTTAAGCCTTATGAATATGCAAGCAAGAAAATTCTCCCCCCCGTTTCCCTCCTGAAGGCAATTCCAGCCATCTCTTCTGTAATATTAATACCTCCCAACACAGTTCCCTGCACCATTTGGGAGAGTTCAAATAGCTTTACTTTTGCCCTGCCTTTTGTTTTCCGCTCTATAGTAGTCGCTGGAAAATTCTAGCTTCTTTCTTACCTTAAAAAATAACAGCTAAAACATCATACTGGCATTGTAAAATACAGTGCTATAATGTGGCATTGAAGCCAAATCCCTGCAGAGGATTAGAAGAATCAGATTACTGCTCAAGTTCTATCTTTTTGCAACTCCTTCCACTGACAGATCCATTCATCTGTGGGTTGCCATTTTCCTCCTGCAGCCGTCAGTACTGTGGGCCAGGCTGTTACAGTCTCCTCCCAATACTTACTGCCAAATTATGCCTTGAATGCAGCAATTACAGCCAGCTAAATAATGCCAGGATCCTCCTTTCCTAACTGCCTCCAAACCCCTCACAGGACCTCCTTCTGCTTAGCATAGCTGGTGATACAGAGGTCTGAAAACTTCATCCTTTATTATTCTCCTGAACTCCAAATTTTTTGCATTCCACCTCTGTAGCAGGAAATCTACTGTGAAGTCAGAATCAGCTGCAGTCAAAAATATGAGAACTCACTTTTGTCATTCGATTTTAGAGATAAATGACATCATACAGGAACATCCATTGATCGCATTTCATCACCACAAACAGAGCAACATTTACTGAATAGATACTATTCTGGTGCCTGCAAAGACCATAAAGGAGCGGAGTCTCACTTTATACTTTAATTCACAGTGTGTGTAACTGCCTTCCAGTGTTGGGGTTGCTGTGCTTGCAAACCTGCAGTGCTCCGTTGTCTCTGTTTATAAAAAGAGAGGTGGTACTAGTGCACTGTTTCCAGTGCTCTGATGTCAGTAGTGGCTGTGTTCTGCCACTGGAGTGCTCTTTGGACTTGGCCAGGTGTTCAGTCCCTCATTCTGCAAGTAGCCGTGGTCAGGCAAGCATCTGGCTAAGCACAAAAGTATTGTGAAGATTTCTTAATTAACACTTGGACGAGAAATGAGGTGTTGAAGAAGTGGAAATGTAAGTATTGTAGATATGACAGCTCTATATGTCTAAAGCATTTGCTACTTGAAATGTTTGCAGGACTTTAATCATGAAGACAAAGCAGAGTCAAGGAGATCATATGCGGATGTCCCATTTCTGCCATTTCATCTCGCAGGAACCCTAGAGAATGAGGAAGGGAAAGGAAGCTACAGCCACCAGCTGAGGCAGCATCCTGCACCTTATCCTGTGCCTACAGCAACCCCTGGGAGCGCACAGGGGTGAGCTGGGAGGATCACCTGAGCACAGGTGACTCTTTCCCATGGCCTGAGTTTCACCCTGTGTCTCCTCAAGGATTATGGGAAAATCATATAAGTGCATTTTGCCTGGCATTTCTGTTAGAGGAACAAATAGGTTTTCTGCCTTCTACAAGCGTTGCTAACAGGAATCAACCTATGTATTATTTTGGCCTTGAGATCTCCATATGTATTTTTTAGCCTAAGAAGTATATTTCACTCAATGCTCTCCTTCATTTAACAACCTACAACTTCTTTTTTAATTTGAACTTTGGAACTGCTTATAGTAATGTCTCATTTGTTTCCTCTAATATTTTAGTTTCGTTTGGCAATTTTATCCAGAAATATTGATGGGACCAATAGGTCAGCTGTCACACTATTGCTTCCCGCTGGAAGCACCATTAAAAATTGAGCATCTGGGACTGAAGAGATTTTACTTGAGGCCAGGTGCAGATGCAGCAGGAAAATAAACACAACCTGCAATAGCACTGGGAAAAGGGTTTGTAAGAACCTATTCTTGTTACATTTCTCCTTATTTGCTAACAAAAAGCACAAAGTGAGTGAAAAAACTCAAATGGGAAAAGTTATTGAAGGTACAGCAGTGTGAGAGGCCTGAAAACAGGGGAATGAAATTTCATTAATGCTGACCACATGGGACTGACTGCAGATGTCTTTCTACATGGCAGAGCAATGGACTCTTCTCTGCCATGAGGAACTCCACTGAAGTCAGTAAAGCTTCTTACATGAGTAGAACCCCTCAGGCAGATATAAGAGTAAATCTATGAACACTGACAGCATTTAGGGTGCCCAGTCTCTATTCCAGAGAAATGAACATTAGTCAGATCTGCAACAAATAGAGATGCAAGAAAAAATCTTTGTGTGACTCAAAGTGAGGATCACGAATGATGGAGTCCAGAGGCTTTATGAAAGGGCAAAGCAAGATGAATTTCTGCATGCCCTGATACGATAACCAACTGAGAAAATAGAAATAGAAAGAATTCATTCCACACAGACTCCTGAAGTATCACAATACAGTGACCCCAGAGCAGGCAGGAGAGAAATGAGACTTGCTGTCAGCTCATTGTATGCGTGCTCTGGAGTGCTGGATTTCTGTTTCCACTGCTGTACACTTTTATTTACCCACATGAAACAAAATACCAAGCTCAGGACTGCAGTTAGAAACTGGTGAACAAGGTAACCCTCCAAAGACAAAGAGAATCACAGGTAAACAGACATTAATGATCGTTATTCTGATCACAGTATTTTTCCAAAGAATTATTAGGAATAGTTGTTCTCAGTTCTTCGGTAAAATCACCAAAAGCAGTGGCTATCATCAGCAGTTGAATACAGTGGATGAAAATACTAGGTTTTCCAGACACTGAAACAGGAGAACTGCAGCCTGAGGCAGGTGTAGAGATGTCAGAGCTTCTGGATACTAGGAGAAACCCATAAACCTTTCCCATTTTGCTGCTGATGCACTTGGTATGCTATAGAGATTTTTCAGCTTCCAACTTTCTTTTCCAGTCCTTCTCACATAACATTTCTCTTGTTACATATACAGGTAAAATTCTCTGTGAAATTAATGTATTTCTGTTAGCATACCCAAAGGAGGCAAACACATAATTAATGTAAATGATAGACCCAGGAATCTTATTAACAGAATGCTCATTTATTCCATCATTCTTCCTGCTTTGACCTTTCCCAAAGGAAACAGAGTATGCTCTGAGTAAATAAAAATGATCTTGCAAATGGTTTCATGTGAATTACCTTGCTGGTGTCATCCCAACCTTTGTAATCAGGCATTGGTAATGACATAATTGCGTGATTACACCGATTCCTGCATTTGAGCGGAGTTATCCATTTCCTCTGGGATAGACAGGTAAACCACAAGTAACAATGTCCATTTGCCAACAGAACCAGCAGTAGATTACCCACTCTTTTCCAGAGGTGAGATGTTAATGTTGGGAATGAGGCACACTGGGTGTGGGGGTTGCTTTTCCAGTCCTGAAGAATCAGAGGGTTTCAGTCTCCAGGCCTGTCACACAAGGATGTTTGACAAGTTGAGTTATTATTGTCCTCTTTCAATGTTACTGAAGAACCCTGGATACTACCCTGCAAAGTGTTCAGGGCAAAAGGGAAAAAGAAAGGGAAGAATATGCTACAATGATAGATGTACATTCCAAAATAATTCTGTGTAACTGGACATTTCCCTGTGATGCGGGATACACAGTCCCAAGTTCTTTCTCAGAGTCAAAACAAAGACTTAGATGTTGGAATTCAGCACCTCAAATTCTTGTTTTTCTCTCTTAAATTGTCCCTTTTCAGAAGGAAGTTGTAGATCTGGGAACAAGCCAGTGAGCAGTCATTAATCTTCCAACCTGTCACAGAGTATAGAAAAGAAGGGAGAAGAAAATCAAGGTGTTGAGACAAAGTGATATAAATTTTCTTTTTCTGTGAATATTTCTATTACACAGAGCCCTCTAAATTTCTGAGAAAACTTGTTTTTACAGAAAGATGTTGGGAGAGATTCTTAAAGTGTGAGGGAAGGATGCCTGATACACAAGGAAGAGTATTTCATTCTAGATACTGGTAAGAGACTGTGGATAATTAAAACGAAAATTAATTATATAGAAGTTATGCAAAAAGCAAGATTTATCCTGTAAAGAAGGTGGTGAACGGAAGTAGAATGATCAAAAGTGAATATCTGGGCTTCCATATACTGAATGAACTGGGGAAAAAAACCAAACAAACAAACAAAAAAACCCCAAAACAAACCAACCCAAACCCTGAGAGATTTCTGAAGAATCTATAAGTAAGGGGACTTTTTTTAGAACTGCAACGAAGAGATCTTGAGAAATCATGATGTCACAGGGCTTCTAATTTGAACCTCAAAGATGACCTCCAAGTCCTGAGAGCAGTGGAGTGGCCGGAGAGAGAGGAAATTAGTTAGACCCTAAAAAAAAAAGGTAAAATGTCCTCCAACTATATAAATGAGAGCAGCAGGAGAGGGGAAATGGGCTGGTAAGCAGTGAGAAAGAGTTGAGTGGAAGATGAAAGAAAGAGAAAAGATGAGTTATTTGTAAATCAAAATTTAGGTAAGTACTTCATTCTTCTTTAATAAGGTTATGCTTTTATTTGCTGAGAATTCAGAAAAAATCACATTGACTCTAAAACTTAAAAAAAAAAAAAAATCTCAATCATACAATCCAGGCTATTTGCATCTTTTGCCTTTCTGCACCTACCTTGTCATAATACCTATTCTCATACTGAAGCTTCCCAGATCTGTAGAGACCATCATGTAAAACTGATTGTTGCCAACATTTTATCTGAACTGAATATAAACCAGCACTTAGTGAGGGGGAAATATTAATAAAGCATATTTTAAGAACTGTGGAAGGATAGAGAAAGATTTATTTTTGCTCTGTCAACAGAAAACATTTCACATAATCCTTTTGCAGTCCTGAAGATGTTAATTTGTTTAAAACAAAACACCTCCCAGAGCCTGGTTTTAAATGTGGACTTCAGCACCTAGTCTGTGATCAACACTGCTGAACAGGTAGAAGAAGAGGTTTTGTCTCTGGTAATTAGTTTTCCCTATGGCAATATTCTCCCTTTGAAGGTAGCCTTTCATTTAGTTTCAAGCAATATTTTACTGTCTTGATAATAAATGTACTCCGCTCTTTTTGAGAGGACCTGGTGTTGTTCTCACTATACAATATATATACAAGGCACTTTGGATAACTCTTGGTGGCCAAGACAAAAGGGATGCCTTTTTCAGAGTATTGTAAATGAGCATAGTAGTGTGCTGATTTTGGCTCGCTCATTCCCTATTCCACCCTAACATTTGTGAATTCAACTCCTATTTTCAGATTTCCAAAGACTGTTCCAAAGTTTATGTGATTCCTTTAATTATAGCTTGAAGTAGAGGCAAATGCATTCCAAGAAACCAACAATTACCTGCAACATGTTATTACAGTGAAACTTACAGAGATCTTCAGCTTTTGTGAAACTCCATGCAACATAACAGGAGAAGAAACTGCTGAAGATGGATCTGACTAGATTGTGATGAAGAAGTAACAAAATACTGTAGAGTCTTCTTTTACTACCATAGTTGGTTTTGCAGAATTACAGTGGAGATGGAGCTGCCATTTGAAAACCTCACAAGGTGAATAAGGAGTGTTTTTCATCAATGAAAAGACAGAGTAATTAAATTTATTTATTTTTAAGATTATCACATATATACTTGTCAGCAATATGGCTTTTGACACACTGAAAGATTTTTTTCAGCAAAGATACTGAAAACAAAAAAACCTAAAAATTCAATAGGACGTGCTTTCCTTAGCAGGGTCATGTGGAGCGGCTGTTCCACCAATATTCCTAAAACAGACATCTGTTACACTGTAATTTATGTTTTGGCAAGTGGGCTTATTGAACCTGGTGATCTCTTCCTGTCCTGTTTTCCTATATATATTCAGCACATTTGTTGATTTAGAAGTCCCAGGGTAGAATTTCTCTAAAGGTAGAAGTCAACAACAAAGGTATTTGTATCCGAACTAGGCATCCTGCTGTAATAGCGTAAGGAAATCTAGTCAGTCATCCAGGGGTGTTATTTTGACATGGCGCTGCAGTATGATATCAGTATGTTATCACTCAGAATCAAAGTATGAACTATGCCAGGACTCTATCTGCAGTGGCTTTGAAATAGTTTGCGCATTGGCAAGACTGTAAAGTGAATGTGCTAGATGACCACAGAAAAATAAAAAATAATGTTTACAGCGCTTCATTCAAGAACATCAGAGAAGTAATATAGACAGGAGAGCTTTTTAAATAAAAACTGCAGAGACAGGGAGAGAAAGAGAGGTACAGGTCTCCATATTAGCTAAGATGATTGTAGCTTTTTTTTTTTTTCTTTTTTAGCAAAATTTTTTTGTTGTTGTTGTGTAAATGTAAATACTAATACATTTTCAAACTCCAACTGATTTTCAATATTGGCCAAAATAAGACAAACTACATACAGAAGACTAGCTTTCTAAATCTACAGAAACATGAAGAAAGGAATTTCGTTTAGGGACTATTTACTGCAACAGATCTACTGCTGCAGGGCTGTGATGACATAAGTGCTCTTTGCTTGTAGTTCTTTTGCACTCCAAGACATTTAGGTTCAGGCTGTAGGTCCATGTTGATCACACCTTCCCTCATCACCATGGGCAGATGAGTGCGCTGACCTAGTGGAGTACATTTAAAGTTTGTTAGGTTTGGCACATAGCTGGGAGCTTTCTGCTGCTGGCTGGTAAAACTTCCTCACTAATCCACCTCAGAGAAAAATACAGACGCTGTTGGATTTTGCTGACAAGCATCTGTGTGTTTTGAATTTGATGGTGAGCATCCCGCTGTGTGGATTTGCTTCCTTCCCTTGTGAGACTGCAGTGAAGAGTCGCGGAGACACGGTTGTGCCTCTGCGAAACCTGAGTACTCTGTGCCAGTGACAAGTGGAAATACGGCACACACAAGATGTCTTTGATGGCAAACCCATGGCTGAAATGCATGCAGTTCCTTAGAGAATTATGTGCTTTGTCTAGTGCCCAAAATGTCCTAATAGAACAGACAGAAAACCGAGGACAGGAACATCCAGCAGCCAGTGGGAGAATATTTTTCAAAAAATGGGTGCTCTGTCTTTGACCTGTCAGTTCTGGTCAATGAGAGGGGATGATGGGAAGGTTAACAAAAATGTCCTTGAAAGGCAAGCCATGGAACTATACTACCTAACATTACAGTCGATCACAGTCAAGGACTCAGAGATATTGACTTTGTAGCACATTGTAATTTTTGTTATCCTTCACATGTATTTAACTCCTCATTGCTCCACAATTATCTGTTCCTTTCCTCTCCCAGTGCTCCATATATTATAGGTAAAAGACTGTGTTAGTTCTTCCCCTGCTAACATCCCTCTTTCTCCATAGGTAGCAGGTATCATATTTTCTTCAAATTGTCTAATTAAGTTGTATTCCTTAGCCTGTATTTATCCTGCCATTTACTGGCTTAATTCAGGTCCGAAACAGGTTTAATACTGCAAAAGATCGCACAATTTTCTAGCTCTGTTGCCTGACCAATAAAAGATATTAACTCCTCTTTAAGCATGTTTTAATGGATGGCTGAATAACAATACTTTCAATACTAAGAAATCACAATAAAGCTATCAATTTCCTTTAAAATTTGGAAGAGTAGAAACACTGAAACAAGCAAGGAGAAAGAAATATCAAGAAAATCCTGAATTCCCTCCATCCCACCTGATGTTCACGAGATTTTTTAGGAACCTTCATATCTCGGGCAAGACCACCCATAATCCCTCAGGAGACTGACATTTGTTGTCTAACTACGAATACTGTGAACACTTTGCAAAGCTTTAAGTATTATCCTGCAGCTTCTTCAATATTATTTAGGCTCATTCTTTTTCCCTTATGCCCCATTAATGGTCACTGTTTCTAAGAAGAAAAAATTTTCTGAACTTTTCATACCAATAAAGCATAGTTTTTCCTTCACCAATTGAAACATTAAACATGAAGAAGAGTGCCCAAGAAGAAGGGAGCCAACTCATCTATACTATCACTTACATTTTTTCCTGGGGATGGTACACTGCAGTCAGGTGAGACAAAGCCCTTTCCTGCAGTGCTGTTATCTTCTGGAGTCACTAGATGGGTCCAGATGTCACTAGGAAACCTTGTTGATTTCATTAAACTTTGCTGTGAAATACAAGAGGGGTTTTTGTGACTCTTGAAAAGGTAGGCTTTACCTTTCCCTGTAGGGCTTCAGCACACTTTACTACCTTGTTCAGGGAGGCTGACAGCTGCCCGATTCCATCTTGGTGAAAGAGCATTACATCTCTTCTGCATGGGGAAATTTCTGTCAAAACAATAACACAATCAGTAGCTCCCTTTACTCTTTACTCTCAGTACCCTTTACACTTCAGTACCTTATGCATCTCTTATTTTGGGAACCAGAATGGTAATAACTGTGATGTCTGTTAAAACCCTTGCCACTCCTGACAAAGCAAAACTCTAAGGTAAAAATATTTTCCTATTCTTGCACTGTGAATTTCAACGTTATCGAGAGATATATGATAAAACACACCTTGGTAATAAATGTAAGGCCTTCTTTGCTCTCGGTGTGTTTTCTTTTCTCTTGTACATTTTTCCTTCCCCAGATTCTGCAACTTCTGTTTTCAGTTATGCTTCTGTACTGCCAGGCTGAAATGAGTCCAGCAGCTGTCTCAGTCCTTTCCGTCCTAAACTCACACTCTTTCTCTCTCTTTTAAAAGCAATGTTGAAAATCCATTTGGAGCGTTGTTTTTAGTGAAGTCTCCAGAGAAAGCTGACGTGTCACTGCAGCCTCCATATTTAAACCTGGGGATTTTTTCCCTGGTTGCACAAAGTTGAAGGGAATGTGATCCAGTTTTCTGATGCTGAACATGCACTGCTGAATAAAGGTCTTCTCAGCTCATGTCTCCTTAAGAGGAGAGAAGATGAAGAAGACAAAATAGCAAGCCAGGATAAGCAACAGTCTACCCTCAGCATGGGATTTAATGAAACATTTGAAAGCTATTGGAAAATAATGTTCCATCCATAAGTATGCCATTGACACAAAATTAAAAATTTGGGCTATATACTTATTTTTTTCAATACTTTTTCAGCCCAAGATTAAGCCATCATAACACATAGGACAGAGTTCAACTCATCTAACTGGAGATTTTTCAAAGTCAGGTATGTACACATGAACCTAACACCTGAAAAAGCCCTGATGACTGTGGAATATTTCTCTAGCTTTTAGAAACTGAGGCCCACTGATAGTTCTCATGGATGATTCATGCTTCACACACACATGGAGTGTTTCAATGTTATGTTTCCATTATAGTATCATCATTTACAGTCCAATCTTGTACATTTTGCTATTCTATCTCCCTACAGAATGATTAACCTTTTCTTTTTGTACTACTTCCACACTTTTTGTGTACTGGATCCCAAGATTCACATCCAGCCACTACTTCCTAAAGGTGCCAAAAGCCTGTCTTGAACCTTTTGTTAGCCTTTTGCTGACGTCGATCTGTTGATCTTAGTGCTCAGTAACTTCTACTACTTCAGTCACATGTTTTAAGTAAGTTCTCACAGAAACAAGAGATAGTAAGATTATACCACATCTGATGTTTTTTCTGCTTCAAGGAGCAGAAATTTGCCAGGCTTCCTGCAGAATGACCAGGTTGAATTCTAGTATGAACTAAGTCTTAGCCTAGAGGGCTGATTTAAATCCAGGTAAAATCAATGTTAAGACATTAGCACTTCACTGTTTGTATTGGCTCACTACCTTAAATAGTTGTCTCTTGATAAATATAACTCAAGCCACCAAGGGAAATCATATAATTGTGTTCACAGTCTGCTTTAGTTCTACTGAAATTATAAATGACAAGGAAGTATGATCTGTCCTACCCTAAATCCACAGGGAGATGCACCTTCATTAGGATTTTCTTCATCAAGTAGCTGTCCTTTAGAGCACTAATACTGCAAATGAAATTGAATTAAACTGCTTCTATTTGCCTTGTTCCCTTCGCTGGAGGTAATGGCATCACTGTGAACCAAGCAGAGGAGAAATGTGGAGACTAATAAAAAGGCAGAGACTCAGCTATAGGACAGACTGTGAACACGGATACAGGAAGGCCTATGAGCATTACGCAATTAGAGGCTTTTCAGGCCATCACAGGAACATATCCTGTATGTTATTTTTCCTGTAGATCTCAGATCAGAGGATTCTGTATTACCATACATGTCATTGTGCAGTGATCTTCCATTAGTAACTATAATTCCCTGAATAATAAAATGGTAAGGACTGTTCTTCCCACAAAATATGGTACTACTGAGGCATATACTTTCACACAGTGAAGATACACCAGATGAACAGGGAATGAGAGGGAGTCTATAGAAATATGACCTTAACAGAAAGAAGTTGCAAAAAACCTCTCTAGAAGGTAGTAGGACCGTGGCTGTGGAGCTCTGCACAAGCTATTCCACCTTCTGAAGGGAGGGGAAATTAGATGATGCAGCTGATTTTTGGATTAAAGCTGAATGAGCAAGATGTCTCCTCCTAGTGCTCCTTGCACAAGGCTACTGCCAGAGACACTGTGCGAGTGGGGATGCAGTTCACTCTCGTCACTTTTGAAAAGTTCTGCACTTTTTCTGCCAGAGTGACTTCATCTCTTGCAGTATGGGAGGGACCTCTGACTTCACTGTAGATAGACAGAGGAGTTTATTTTCCCCAGCTACAATCTTGCATTTTCCAGGCATGCTACAATCCATTTAAACTGGAGAGGGAAAGAAATGAAACCCACAGGCAATCATGCAAATCTTTATGTTTTAAACTTCTCTGCATTCTCTCTATAGCCCAACATCTCCGCATTTATTTCATTTTATATGAAACTGATGAAATTCATATGTAGCTCCTCCAGTTAGATATTTCCATAAATGTAACAGTAATTACATTCAGCTATTGGCAGAAATATAGAAAGTGAAATACTGCCAGAATACCTGACTTTGCTATACTGTGAGTTTAGCCTTTCACAAAGGAACAGAGTTTGAAAGTCTGTGCAATATCTTCATATTTCACAGCTTTAAAATAACTATAACTATAGCCTGGGAAGATAGTTTGTCTCCTGGTTTATGTGCATTCATTGTGCATATCAGTGCTCCGTATAGAAGTTCCAGAACGGTCTGCCTTCAGTGTCAGTCTAGCATAGACTATAGACTGTTTAGCACAGAAGTTACTGCAATGACTGTAAAGCAATATCAAATGCAAAATCAATCCAACATCTAATTTAGAGAAGTGACTTTTGTCTAATGCAAGCAGACCTACATGGAAAATCTGTCCTCAGTGCTTTGCTGAAGCAAAATAATGATCTGTGGGATGAAGATGACAGGGAATTATCTGAAATGAAAAAATGCAAGCTGAGATAGAAGTGACGTGGCTGTCAGTAACAACCACTATTTAGGAGCGGCGAGAGGAGTTCAAGCCTCAGCCTCGACATGCCAAATAAAGTTCTTCTAAATGACAGAGTGGGAATTTCAAATAGACTCTGGCCAGTCTGCTCAGCTCTCACTGGACCACAGTGCAAGGCACAGCAATTAGGCTCACCAAAAAAATGGCAGCAGTGGGGAACTCCCTCTGGTTCAAATCTTTCTTCTTCCATGTGTGAGTAAGGGGCCTCTTTCCATGATTTAACCCATTTTAATGTACATGTTGCTTCACTCATGCAACAAGATCGGATAACCCATGCATGTGCAGTGCCTGTATCGTAACAGTGTCTCCTAGACAGTTTAGCAGAAGCTTTAAGGAGTCCCTACTTTTTAATTCCTCAGCAGGCAATGCAGTATGTACCTAGGATGAACCTGCTAAGTCCAAGCCAAAGATTTTATTCCTGTGTTACACAACTTCTGCAGTGAGACCAGGGTTCCCTTTACTGATTTAAAATAGCAGGTAATTAGTCACAAATAATAGGAAGGACGGCAGACTGAATTCTTTTATCAACTTTTTTTTAAAAGTGTGCTCAGGAAGGCTGTCTTTTGATTCTCTCTCTCCATATATGGAGAGTATACATCCAAATATTTTAAATGTTATTTAAATATTCAGGTTTTAGGTGAGCCTTAAGATCAACAATAATAGATGGAAAGCAAAAGAGATGGAAAAAAGGCAGGTGAATCTAACTGAAGCAGATGTTAAGAGCAAGGTATTCTCCTCCAGCTTCTCTGGCAGAGCGAAATGAAAACTAGTGGCAAAGCAGGAAATGTGAAAAAGAGAATAATAGCTCTATTTCATGCTCCTACTTCTGCCTTTTTCTAAGGAGTGGCTACTTCTTAGTCCAATAGTCTGAAACTAAAGTAAGAACGGAGCAAATGTGCTCTGATTTTTCCTTCCAGGCACACAAGAATCAAGGACTGTGTCCCTCGATTCTGGTTGTAAGGATGTTTGACTTATATGACATCCTTGAATTTTACTTGCAGATTCTCTGTGACAATTATTTATCTTGTTATTTTGGCCCCTATTCCAACAAGTATGTACTGACAGCCAGAATGACCTTTGTCTGAAGTGCTAAGAAAAAAACAACTGAGAAATACAATTTTTATGAGAGCATGTCCTAGGTATTTGCAAAGTCCTATAAATACATGAGGGTCCATACCTATAATCATGTGGGTATATGTCTGCTTTGTACTGGTCCCTACTGAAAAGACTATGGAACAGTCTCATTTCCAGAGGTGACTGTATTTAAAGATATTAGGAAAAGAAATGCATCTTTGACAGTAAACACTGAACCTTCACAGGAAGATTGGTGAACTGGTTTCTTCTCCATTCAAAATTAATTATCTGGGCAAGAAGCAGGAAGGCCATGCTGTCTAAATAAATTGTTCAAGGTTGAAATAATGACTGTACCAGAAACAGGTCAACTGATTGTCCAGAACATTTCCTGTGCTGTCAGAGTGTCTAGAATCAGAGTAGAATATTAAATTACAAATAATTTTGCTGCTAATTATTGCAGTTTACCACATTTTGAATATGCAGTCAGCCTTTTCCTTCCAAAACTCCTCAGCTGCTGCTTAGTTAACCACTCATATTTTCTTTTCACCATTCCCTAGCAAGAGGCACACAGCAGAGAAAGCTGACAGTGGCTTTAAGGAAAGATACAGCAGCAGAATGGAGAGGGAGCGGGTGCCACATTCCCTTCCTCTGAGCTCCCGCGGACCCTCTGTTGCACAGATGATGCTGGGAAAAACTTTGCTGAATGCAAAAGAAACAGACCCCTGCAAAATAGATTTGACTTTTGTAAGAAGGAAGAGCTTTCGGAGGAGGAGGGCAGTTGAGAGAAATCTTGGTTACAACTACCTTCCCTCCTGAATCTGGCCAGTTCTACCTTCATGATGTCTACTCCAGTTTTTGTTGTTTTAGGCTTGTAGCAGGAGAGATTTTTAAAAAATTTCCTCCTTACTAGACTGCTGGATTTGGCATTTATTCAAAGGGTAAAGGCCCACCCAATCAGTCTGCTGGGACCTTTCCCAATGAAAACACCTCTGCTGCAAGCCTGTAATCACTTGCAAGGGAGTACACGGCTAAGGAAGCAGTGGGAGAAAGCAGTTCCTCCAGACTTGCAGCTTTTCATTAAACTAAACGTGTGTGCACTTTGTTTCTTCAAACATTTTTGTTTCATGCAGTAGCAGCAGGCTGGCTGTGTGTCTGTGGAAAAAGTTTGCCACAACAGCAACAGGCAGTCATTCTTTTTTCCCCTTTTCTTAACAGAAAAATCATTATTCTTTTAATGGTCCTCATCCTGGAGAGGAATGTGTATTTTTCCCCTCCTTCCCAGCTGTCTTGTCTCAGGAGATGGGATTACTCAGCAGAGCCCATGGCTATGCAACTGTGCTGGAGGGAAGTGGGGATCACGGAGAGGAGTTAGTCCTGCTTCACGCCGCGTTTTCTGCCTGTATTATAGAACTGTCCTTCAAACAGAGTGAAGAAAAATCATGCAGCCCAGTAAGTGCTTAGTTGGGCTCCTCCCTCTGCCCATCTTCTCTTCTCCCCCCTTTTTTCCCTTTTTTTTCTTGTGCACAGCCCACTGACTACGTGGACACTACGTGGAGGCGAGCCATGGCAAGGCCACAGAGAAGCACGTTCTGTGTCAGGGGTTTTATCCCTTTTCACAAAGCGATTGGCTTAAGCGATTCTTCTCACAGCTCCGCTTTTACCAGGCAAAGAGAGAGACTTTCAGGAATAAAGTTTAAAATGAGCATTTATCATGCTGAAGCTGTAGTGATTTCCCACATCTTCAGCCTTGAACAGTTTCAGCTTGAACTGTGTGGCAGGAACATTTTTTTTGCACCATTTCACATTCCTCCCTTAGCCCCTAATCTCATAGACAATATATTTGGGAAAGTTAGATTGTATCCCAGTGCTGATAAACCCTGCTGATTAATTGATATACAGCTTGATAAAGTTCAGTTTACCCAAGGTGAAAGATGTCTTGGATGCCTTGGGAGTCAGCCTGGCCCATAATCACAAATCTTTGTAAAAGTTTTTGTGTGGGAGTTCTGTTGCACTAAAAGCGTTTTTAATTGTTACTGTTTGTTCTTTTGGCTTAGTCTCATCACAAAAAAATGTATGTGCTGCATACTAAAGTGAGCAATGCATGTAATGTGCATAGGAATCTCAGAGTGCTTGGAAATCTTATTGGAAAAGCAGAGTGGGAGGGGACTGTGGATGGCTGTGGGGCATCAGTCTGTGCTGAGAATATTATGTCAGGAGTTTGTTAGTGTGGTGTGGAAGCATAACAGAGCCCTCCAGCCTACTGAAGTTTTGTCAGAATGGGGGTTAAATTCTTCAGGATGTTTGGTGGCTATTTAAGAACATGCCAAGAAGGAAGAATTGTGTAATAGTTTGGCAAATACACGGGGAGAATTGATAATGTGCTATCAGATGCAGGTGCCTTTCAATGCAACTCTGGAAGTATCATCAGGCTGTGGGAAAAACAACCAACCAAACAACAAACAAACAAAACACAAAAAAACCCACAAAACCCCACAAACAAACAAAAACAACAACAAAAAAACCCCACAAAAACCAAAAAATGTCCACCACCACCACAAAAAAAAAAAAACCAACCAACCCAAACCAAACATAAACAAAAAACCTCAAACCAACAAAACAGGAAAACATAAAACTGAATAATGGCAGAATTTTCTCAGAAATTATGAGAAAGGGCAAAATCAGGTAGAGGGAAGGAGAGATGTTTCAAAGCATCAAATTGTCTCTGTAGGATATCCCTGCAGCAGTGAAAATCAGAAGCACCCAGCACTCTAGATATATGTGCTTAGGTTTTTTCTGGGAAGATAAAGCCAACAGGATATCTTTATCAGGGACCCATGTTGGTCTAACATAACCAGAATTTGCTTCTCAGGCTTAAATGAACTTGAGATTTAGAACCACTTAGTTTTCTTAAAAGATTCCTGCCATGGTTGGTGGAATTATGTGACCTCTCTGCTCCAAAATCCTCCTACAGCTGTTCCTCCATCCTTACCCCAGGTCACATCTCTTTGCAGCTGGGGTAAACTACCTTAGGAAGCACTCACATACGAAAGAGGCTGATGCCTTTTCCACTGGAGAAGTGGGACACCCGTACCAAATGGATCCACTCCTAGAAGAGGTACTACATGCCTTAGGCTCCCACGAAGAAAGGAGGAAGAGAGCTGGATGAAATTCCCCGGGCAGCTGATGAATACAATCTACAACTAAATAAATGCTTGAGGAAAGTAAGAAAGTGAGAGAGCATATAATAGAGATAACAGAACCCAAACTGAGGAGAGTAGGCGGTGGAAGGGAAGAGAAAATCCTGGAAAAATGTGGAGGCCAGTATTGGGGAAAAGCAGCCACATTACAGAGCTGCTCCTGGGAAGTTGGCCAGAGTATCTCTGTAGCAGTCTTCATCTCTCTGACTTTAGAACAGTGCTAAGGCCTCAGACAGCATCCAGTTAATGATCTTAACCAGTGGTAATGGGAACACTGACTCAGATACCATCAGATATCATCAAATCAGCTCCCCCAGAATGTGCCAGAAGGGAAGTTACCAGATAGAGACTCAGAGGCCTCCATCACCTTCCCTCTAAAGTCTGATGGCTTTCATTAATCCTAAATCATCCCTAGCATTTTTCATTTCTCTCTGTGCTTCAAGAACACCTTAAAAGAACAGCTACTTCCTAAAACTCTTCTCTTTACTCTTCTAATAATATGCCTGCCTCAAATTTTTACATTTATCTTTATAATTTTTGTGAGTTTTGGGAAATCTGAGAGATCATCTAAGCTAATTTATTGTTCAGGAGTGGAACATCTCTCTTATGAGGAAAGGCTGAAGGAGCTGGGTCTCTTCAGTTTGGAGAAGAGGAGACTGAGGGGTGACCTTATTAACGTTTACAAATATATAAAGGGTGAGTGTCACCAGGATGGAACCAGGCTCTTCTCGATGACAACCAACAGTAGGACAAGGGGTAATGGGTTCAAATTGGAACACAAGAAGTTCCACTTAGATTTGAGAAGAAATTTCTTCTCAGTGAGGGTAACAGAACACTGGAACAGGCTGCCCAGGGGGGTGGTTGAGTCTCCTATTTTGGAGACATTCAAAACCCGCCTGGACAGATTTCTGTGTAGCCTCATCTAGGTGTTCCTGCTCCGGCAGGGGGATTGGACTGGATGACCTTCTGAGGTCCCTTCCAATCCCTAATATTCTGTGATTCTCTGATTCAGGACTGCAGCTGCTGTTCTTCCTTAGAAGATGACCCTGCTGACCTCCACTGGAGTTTTACCTGCAAGAGCTGAAGGATGGGAATGAGCAAATAGGCCAAAGAAGCCACAGAATGGCAGCACTGGTGAAATGATCCAGAGTTTGCAAGCATCTAAGTTACACACTGCAAATACAGCTAATAACCTAAACATCTGTGCTTTGTTACTGGTATGACCCTTGGGGCAAGTGAGGATGCAAAAGCAGTCTGTCAAGTCTAGATTCTAGAAAAGGTCACCAAAATTTCCCACGCCTAACGTTTCTTCACCTATAAAACCAGGGACATATTCATAAAGCATCTTGATATGTCTAGTATACTGCTACAAAATATTACTACTCAAATAAGTTTCTAGTTGAGCCTTTGCCACAGATCATAAAATGATATTTTGCCTTTTATTTATATTTAACTACAATGAAACTTTTGCTGATTTTCAACATCAACTGATGAACTGATTCTTTAAGTAATTTTTGGATTCATTTGTAATCTGGCCAAATTTCATTAATGCAAATGCTACTCCATTATTTTAACCCCATGCCATCATGAGGCAAGGCAGTTCATCTGATAGGACCAGTGGAATGGTATAGTGCACTGAGTCCTCTCAGATGCTGGATAGCACTCTGCAAATATTACAACCCCTAGGCCTTTCAGCATTCAACAAATTTCCATTGAACATCCACACATTAATTTCCAGATAAAATACTGACAGCTGATAGAAAGAAAATGCCATTAAAACCAGGTCATTGCAATACAGAGATGCAGGTATGTGTCTCCTGGGGACTAATAGCTGTAATGTCCTGGGAGTGCACAGCTGGAGGCAACATCTAAGTTCAGGTTGCGAAGCCTGTGGCAGCTTCTGGTATGTGGCACCCTTCTTTTCTGGTCCTTTTGGTCCTCTGTCTGCTCCTGCTACTGCTCCTGTTGCAAAGTAGGTTGAAGGGTGCTGAACATCCTCCTGTTCCGTGCTGTTCCTGTGCTTAGACTGTTCATCACCCTCTCCTCTTGTGGTAAGCACTTCCCAGGATGGAGCCCAGGTCTCCTGCTCTGACTTTCATGCTGCTGCTCCATCTCTACCTCTCTTCCTACAACCACATTCTCTAGCAATTTCTCTGGCAGAGAAACAATACTTACAGATACACATAAAACCGTCTGTGTTTTCCTAGGCATCATGCGTAAGAAAGTGTATTTGCGCCGTAACATTTGTATGTCCTAAATAGCTGCAGATAGCAGCGCACTTACACATCAAATGTAGATTTCCTGGATAAAGACTTGATATGTGTATGTAAACACTTGCCAATCATAATAAATACTAATGGTTGTTTGACCTTGTCTGGCTTGCATGCTTTTTCTGAAATGTACCACCTGAGCTTCGGTTGTAGTTCATCATCTTCCTTCCTGTTCTGGATCCAACCTACGTAGTTTATATGTGTTTTCTCCCCAGCCTTCCTAGGCTCCTACCCAACAGGCAGTGGGGACAACTTACAGAGTAACCAAACCACCTTCGACCAGGATGTGCAGGGTGTTGTGCCTTCTACCTGTTTTCTGGATGATGATGAGAAATCACAGATGTTTAATACCAGGGCAGCCAGGACTAGGGCAAGGCAGACATGAGAAATCAACATGAGGATGGAAAATAAATAAACCTGGAGGGCCAAGAATTACCCTTAGCAGGGTGTGATAATGGAGGCATGATACAGAGAAGGAAGGTGTGAAACACACCTCATTAGCAAAGGAGACCAATGAGCTGTTGGAAGGCATGAGCAGTGTGCAGAGAAGTCTTCTGCTGAAGAGAGTTGCAGGTAGTGTGAGAGAAAATAGTCAGGGGAAGAGCTATGGCAGAGAAAGAACAGGTCACTGTTTCAGGTCTGCAACATAAAAACCCCTTGTGTAATACAACCAAAATTGTCATCTGAAGATGTATGTTCTCTTTGTGACTGCTTTTTGTGAGGATAGGTTATTCAAGGGGTGGCATGTATTCTCCAGTTCTCCAGTATGTGGAGGTGTAATACAGACCAGAGCACTTTTTCCTTTCCTACATTAAAAGAGAACTTCCTGTTATTTATTAGGAAACCTCAGCTGTCATTGATACCTATCCTGCTCAAGGTACCCACCACCTTTGGGTGAGGTGTGCAGTGCAGATGTCCAAGATGGGATCACTGTGCTGACTGTCCGTGAGGCCATGGACGCTGTGGCAAAAGAGTGCGGCTCTTTCCAGGCGAGGCTGGCTGTGATGCCTGCGCCAAACTCATCCACGTTGGCCACAGTCTGCATCTGAAGAAATGCAAAATTTTGGAGCCAGCTCACATGGCTGGTGCCCAGGCCTCCTCCTTTTCAGGCACAGGAGCACCAGCGTGTCCATGGTGGTGGGGGGTTGGTTTGGTGCAGGGGGGACACAGGCAGACAGGGAGGCAGGACAGCAGGGGAGGGACAGGCTGCAGGGGCTGGCAGCAGTTTTCACCCTGCTCTGAGGTCTTGGTACTCACAACATATAGAAAGTATTTGTTTTCACTTCCTGACTCCCCTCACTCTCAAACAAAGGGTGGATGTGCTTTCATAGCCATTTTATTTACTGATAATGTCAGCTGGATCCATGTAAAAAATTACAGCTTCTGGCTCCTTCACTTCCTCAGTAGCAAGGCAGCAACCTTTCCACCTCTCTCCAAGCTCCTCCTGCCTGACATTTTTCCTTTAATTTTGACGATGACCCATTTAGCTTTGACAGGACTCACTTTAGCATACCCAGAAAGTTTCAGTAAAGGTTGACTTAGGACACCCTCACTGACCCTTTAAAGTAATTTAATGCAACTGAGTTAGAGCATGGATTTGAATGGAAAATGTATCTGACTATTGTAAGGACTATAGCTTTGAAAAATAACCATATTTTCTAACTTCTCACACGGTAAAGAACTGATGATAGCAGAAAAAAATATGTTCTAAACCTTAAGTGGGACCTCCACAAATAAATCTGACTTGAAAATATGACCCAAAGGCTATTTCTTTAATAAATTAAGCTCAAACGATTGTTTCACAAATTCCAGAGTTTTAATTCTAAAAATAAGATGAGGAACTGCTGCTTTCTTTAATAAGCCCTTACTCTGCAGTACAACCTCAAACTTGTCATCTGAGTGCAGAAAAAAAAGCATCATATCATTATTTTCGAAACCTCTCTACTTTATTTTTACTTCTCTTTTTCATCTAGTCTTTTTCAGTATAACAACCACTCTGTATTACAGGGTGTAACCAAATTCAGAGAAAAACTTCTGGCTTGTTTTGAGGAACTTTCCAAAGGACTGCGCTGCTCCGTTTGGGAGACTGAGAGTGCCACGTCGCTCCCTAGTTTTAAAGGCTGAGAAAGCCATCATGGTTGCTTTTGCAGTTCTTGATGTGGTTCTGGGTGGTAACTTCCGATGGCCAACATTGTTTTTTTCCCCTTGGCGGCAAGGCCATGCCAGAATTGTATTTGCTGTCTCAACTACAGAGTGCTCTAAAGTGTAAAACTGGATCACAGGGACCATCTAGTGTTCCCAGCCTGCACCTGCCATGCAGCGATGCCTTTTGTCTGCCTAGCGAAGCTGTCAGTGTTCTGCGGTCTCCTGGGTTAAACACCTCTAATATCTCTACTTCTCTTTCTTGCCTATTTTTTTTTTCCCCTTTGTGGCTTAAAAAACACTTCAGAGAAAGAAGTCCAACAGTGCTTTAATACTAAGGGTCACCATGAGCACTTTTCAACTGTTCTGATTGACAAAATGGGAGAGGTATTTTTGAGTGTTCTCTAAAGAAAATGAAAGCTGTGTTTTTCAGCTTATTCACGTCAGCACTCTTCAGCTAATATTTTTTTAAAGCAAATTGGAAAAGATGTTGAGTGTGGCAAGAACAAAAGAATTTGACTTCAGAAGGTCCAAAGTTTCCATCTTTGATGAATGTATCATCTCCAGGACTCTCTGAGACCATCCCGTGGCTGCTGTTCCCTGGCAGCAGCCTGTGCTCCTCTCTGCGACATCTGGGGAGGAGGAGGATTGGGACGTGATGTGCCAGAGAGCTGAGCAGGCGGTCAGTGGGACAGACACGGGGTTGCTGAGCGATTTAGGAGCAACAAAATGGAGAATTAGGGTGCTCCCGGGTCAGCTGAGGGATGGAGGAGAGAGAGGATTTCCAATGTGCTGGAAAGGAAATGGAGGGGAGCGTAGCATGGGTGCAAGCTGGGCTCACAAAAGGGAAAATGAGGGTAGAAACAAGAGCTGTGAGGCAGGGTAGGGGATGCCAAGGCTGTGTTTGTTCCACATACCTCATCCCCACCCACACACCTGTGACAGGAACCCTTGGCCGGGGGATGAGCATACGTTGCTGCCCTTTCTCTCCGCCACAGGGCACGCCTTTCCCCACCTGCTCACTTTTTGTGGTCAGAAATTCATCCCCTCAGAGGGCCAGGCTTCTGCAAGGGACTGCAGGTTTGGGGAGAACTGGTTTTCTAAGAATATAGCCAACACTTACGATTTGATCCCAGGTAGCAGTGCAGTAGCATCTCTTTCCAAGTTTGGACATTTTTTATTATATCTAGAATTTAAAAGGTAAATGGTACAGAAGGTTTTAGTAAATTGTGCTAACTTGCCAGAATCCCAGGACTATTTCATCCCACTTGAAAAGAAAAATAAAAGAGGCAGAGGGCCTTAAGGAAATCTAGGGGTTGACTGTATCTCAGTTTGCAGATAAAAGATTCATCAGAAGAATATCTAGAGGCAATGGAGGAAGGGAGAGAGGGACAGAGGAATGGAGGGAGAGAGGGAGGAATATACTCCACACAAGTCTGATTAATGGAGATTCTGCCACACAGCATTTTGTCTGTGTGATTTTTTTACTCTGAAATAAGAAGCCTTTGAGTGATCACAACAGTTTGTTAAATTGTTTCAATTCATCAAACGGTTCAGCTTGCCAAAAAAGAAAGAAAGAACAGGCAAAATCTCTGAAAAAAAAGGGAAAAAAATAATTCAATACTTAAAAAAAAAAGCATGTCAAACTGTACATCAAAATTTCCTCATTTTAAAGGAAATTTTAAAATATCCAAAACCAGAATAAAACATTTGTTTTGTATCAATCCAAACATTTGTCCAAATTAAGAGGCATTTTATGTAGTATTTTTCATCTTATACATCTACCCTTGTATCTCAGCTTCCAAGACTAGATGTAAACCCTTCTTATGTGTTGATTCATTGACAGAAGGAGAGCCTGAACACGTATTACTGACCCACAGCTGACGGGAAAGACTGAGGCAGGAAGAAATCTGTAATTTCCTCTGAAAGAATCTCTAATTAATGGACCAAGACAACAAAGCATAGCCTTTATCCTGTATGGGATGGGATGGAATAAACAGTACAAGGAATAGCTTCAAGCAATATTTTTCTAAAGGGTTAAGAACTTGCAAGAGTATTCAAAAACAGGTGAGGGGCTTTTATTTTTATATTTATTTATTTTTTTTTTTAGCTTTGTGAAATTGAACTTCTCTGAACCTTCACCACGGCAGTACATGCTCCTGAATTGGGAAACTTACTCTAATTGACTGAGATCAAGAGATAGCTTTCATTCCAAGTAAAAATCTTTGTGTTCTATAATCATCTTCATAGCAGGGTAATACATTGTGTAAACGTAACAGTAAACACATTAAGATATTATATAGTCTTACTGTAGACAATGTCGAAATCTCCGCTATGTGCATTTAACAAGCTACAAATGATGTTCTTTGATTTCAGCACAAAAATGAGTGAGATCCTGTTAGTGGCATGTGTTAGCAGGAAAACCTGAGAGTTCTTTTAGAAAACAGGCTGGGAAAATTTCAAGATGCAGAAAAAAAAATAGGAAAAATTAGAAGACCTTCAGTAAAATCTTTTCCCTTAGAATGAACAATGAATTTATTGTTCACTTATTGTTCAGTTCTTCAAAGTGATTTCTCTGATGGAATATTTCAATTCAAGTTACTTTCTTCTTAATACTACTTTATTTCTTAACTCATGGCTTTAGGTTTTTAAGTATTGTCTCTCCAGATGCTTTTCCTGGTGTTTTCAGCAACTGTCTCTCTGAGGTAGCTGCTGCTCCATCAGATCTGGCTGAGATGATTAGTTACCAGTTCAGAATTTATTTGGGTAGAGGAAAAAGCAATTGCAGGAGGTCATAGTTTAACAAAAACAAGTCTATCATACAGTATTAGTTATGGGTGAGGATAAGCACACTGCAGACATTCGGGTACTCTGCCACCCCATGTTGACATTTAGATCCCATGATCAGTTTTGTCTAGTGTCAATCTGCTCTTTGCTTAGAAGATAAGTCTCATCTCCTCCTCCGCTCAGCTGGCACCAGCACTCATGTGGCTCATCTGAACAAGACCACAGAGATGTGAAAGCTGAAAACTAGCTACAGGTGTGCTGGGTTAGCTGCCCAAATGTCTCTAACCAGCCTGAGTTTATCACCAAAGAGCTATTTGTCCTTGAAGAGCCTTGCTCTGCTAGACCAAATGTCTCTAGTTCTTTGGTAACGTGGCACAAAGGGCAGCTCTGGGCACTGGCTGACCTTGAAGTTAGAGACCCCTGTTCATGTCAGGCCATTGTAACACTTTTTAAGAAAAAATCTCTGAAGCTTGTGTTGCAGGAGGAAGAAAGCGTGAGTGGGTGTGCTGAAGAGAAGGGAAGCTCTGCTCAGAGGAGGTTGGCTACAGCTCCGTCTGCCTACGTGAAGTTTTGCTGCAATCTTGCCTTATACACGCTTGTGATGTGCCCCTGAAGGCTGTTGCAGCAACCCTCTTTAGCCTCTAATGAAGGTTGCTACAGACAAGATGAGGCTTTTTGATTAACAGGATAATAAATACACTGAGATTTGCCCTCCAGAACTGATGCCCCACTATTTTGCAAAGCAGAAGACTCACAAAGACCAGATTTGAAGCAACTAGACTAGTAGGTACTTACTAGCAGAGATCTTTTCCTCTGAGTGTAATCAGATTTTAATGGAACTGAACCAAACTACTGTGCTTTTAAATACACAACTTTACTACTAGCTAAGCTAGTAGGAAAACAAATGCAAAGTTTTGTAGCTGTGACTGCTTATGGCTTAATGTACCTTCAAAGGCAACCAACCTGTCTGTCTCTCTTCAAGAAGAAAAAACTATCACATACACATAAAGGCATCGTGTCTATTAAGGTTTGGTTTTCTGGCTTTTTCTCGTAAACTTAGTAATTTCCTTCCTTTTCATCATGTAAAATTATGATAATTTAGAATGAAGCATATTGTTTTCCTTTGTATATGAGGAATATTAAAAAAAAGTACAAAGCATCAATCTCACAGATAATGGACTAGCGAAAATTATAGGGAGTTAAATAAAGAACTTATTATGGCAGAAATCATAGTTTAGAATGTTTTCCTGTTTATGTCCAGACATGAATAATTTAGTAAAAGTCACTGGAGCTATTCCAGATTTTAACTCCTGTAATGAAGATCTAGATATCATCAAGCATCAAGGTAGAAAAATATAGTTATAAAATTTAGTAGTAATTAAAAATATGTAGCTTTCCTCTGTGTCTGGTGAGAGTTCTTTGCAAAACAAGGACAGTGCTGCACTTTAAGCCTTTTATGGATAAATCAGTAGTGATGATTGTTTGTTTAATAAATAGATGAAAACTAATCTATTAAAATTATACAGTTCCAAATCAGTCTTTATGCCATATAAACATCACATAAATGAATGGAAAAGGTGTGGAAATGTGTGATACACAAAATAGTATTTTTGCGGTAATCACACAATTAATATTTAATATATTAGGAAAAACAAAGTCGTTAGTGAACTAGCTAATGAATGCAGCATCATTGATTGAAAATTAAGAACTCCTACATGGGTTTGTGTGTAAGAGACCAGATGCCTGTCACTGTTACAGTTTCTTCATTCTGTAGGAACTGTAAAGTCAGCTGCTTTGGCTAAGGAAGAAGATTATTTAAATAAATAATATAGATGATACTCTGCCAGTTTTAGAGCTTAAGTGTGAGAGAAAAATGCACTTTGAGCATCTCTGAAGATGCAGCCATCATTGCAGCCCTTTCACAGACCGAATAACTTGTGAAACTCAGAGTAAACTCAAATTGTATGAATTTAACCCTCCTGGCAAATACAATGATTCCTGCCTTTGACTCTTTTTCCAGTCTTACACGGTTGCTAGAAGGATTCTTCTTCCTGACATACAGAGATGTGCTGAAAACATACCTGCACAGCTTCACTAGTTTTAATCCTGCTGTATGGTTTCCCTACAGCAAGTTGCTGTCACCAGAGACAGTGTAGTTATCAGAAGCACCACACGGTGTCTGCAGTGCAAAAGAAGTCATATCAAATATAACATCGATTTTTTTAAAGAAGATTTTCTTGGAAACCTGACCACACTTGCACAGTGGGAAAGAGGGAGGAAGCATAGTGATTACAAGTAATGAAAGTAATAAGACATTTGCTTCTTTCTAATAGATACATTAGAGGAAGAATTGGGGTGGAGAACTCAGAAGCATGAAAGATAGAGCTGGGAGGAATCTCAAAGGGTCACCAGGTTCTGCAGCTGTCTCTGTGTCATTCTTGACAAGTGTTTGAGAAAAATGCATGAGTGATGAGACAAGAAGACAGAGAAAAAAATTTTCCCTACCTCTTCAAAGAATCTCTTCCAGGGCTTCATTAGACTTCGCACTTTTTTTTTTTTTTTTTTTAAACTCAGTCTTTCTTGCTCAATGTCCTGTCACTATGGACTTAGAGACCCATGTTTTCCCTTACTATTTCACTATGCTTCTTCACTATTTTCACTATTTCACTGTGCTTCTCTGAATTTTGTCCAGCTGGTCCACATCTAACTCAAAGTACAGCACCCCAGACTGAACTCAGCCCTTTTATGGAGGTAGAGCTTGTGTGCTTTGCTAGCCCTGCTTATATTTTTCATCTAAGAGTGATATTTGTATGCCCTTAATATTTTTAATTTTTATTCAGCTTCCCCCTTTAAAAAAATCTCCCTTCCCTTGTGATTATTGTCCAGTTAATTTTTCTGGACCAAATAAAGTACCTTGTTCTTGTCCCTGCACCACGATTCTTCAGAGCTTTATGTCCAGCTTTTAAGGATATGACTGAACTTCAGCATGACTGGAGCTGTTCTCAAAGTGGTCATTGTGTTCAGATTGAGCTCACTAGTGATGATATTGAGGATATCTGGATGCATCTGAGATCTCTGCAGGACCTCACTCAATGTAGTCTTCCGTTCTTACAGTTAATCACTTACAGCTACTTCGGAGAATTGGCTTTCCACTCACCCTCCAATAGTTTAATCTAAGCTATACTACCTAGTGTGCTAGTGGATAAATTAATGCTGATCATAATTTGCCTCCTGTGTTTTTTGTTTGTTCGTTTGTTTTGTTTTTACAAACACCTTGTTGGATTATGACTGTCATTTTTTTCAGATTAACTGAATTTAGGGTACTGAGTTTATGATTCCTCAGTTCCTCCTTTCTCATTTTTTAAAGACAAGTCCCTTGTATGCTGCTCAATATCTCTTTTCTTCCTGAATAACTAAAAATAATTGTTAGCAGTGCTAGGAATTATTATCCAACCTTTTTAAATATCATGGGATGAAATCACCAGACCCAGATGATTCAAATGCGTTAAATACTCATAGATTAAGTCTTTATTTTCTGCCATATATTAATTATGCTACTTCACCTAATAGTGTTCTTTTTAGTGAAGATTATCTTAGTGAAAATTGTTGTTTTAGTTACACCTTTAACTATGGATGTGCTTTTATTTTGGATGTCTTGTGTTAATTGGAGTTAATTATTTTCCTTACCTTTCCAAGCAATTATGCTATACCTCTTTATTCATCCTTGGTAGCTCAATCTTTCTTTTTGTTTGTCTTATAGGTGAACTCCATGATTGTTAATTATTTTGGCAAAACAATCTTGTATTATGCTTCCTATGCCCCTTCCACAACTGGATAATTAGCTTATGTCCTTAATATTAATTAAATAATATTCTTGCTCCCTTTAACTTTTTCCTTTAGTTCTGACAGAAGATGTTATTAACGAATCCCTTGAGTTTAATGGTATCTACTTTTCTGAAATATGTAATTGTAGCTTTTCTTTCATTTCTCCTATCCTAATGATCATGAACTTTGTCATTTAATGGTCATTTTTATATCAGTTGTCTTCTACCTTGCAAGAGACATTTTCTGCTCTCTATCAGAATCGTAGGTGGAATATCATCCCTTCTAGATGCTCTCTTCATCTACTGTATCACAAATTGCTACTGGTACATTTCAGAGGTTTTATGGACAGTCTGTACTCTGTGTATAGTTGTTGTCTGGGTAATTAAAGTCTCCACTAATCATAGCAGGTATATTAGGGATGTTTCTGTAAGAGCTTACAAAAATCTTAATGCATGTGTTCTTTCTCTTGTGTTCATCACCATTGTGAATTGTGTCTATTTCCCTCTTTAATAGTCACTGAGAAGCTTTCAACAGAGTGCTCTACCGTCTAAATCAAAGCATTGGTATGTATTCTTGACTTAGAGGGCAAAGTCTCCTTCCTCTTTGCCTTGCCTCTAATTTCTGAAGAAGCTATATCATTCTAGAATGATTGCTCACATAATTTGTTCCACCAAATCTCTGCTATAACAGCAATGTCAAGCCATGGCCATGTGCAAGTAAAGGCACAAATGACTAAACTCACATAAAAGCAGGAATGGCCAAAACTGCCTGAAGGCCTGTTACAAAATGTATATCTGAATCCCAGGCTAGACTCGGTCTCTGTTCCAAGTCCTGGTTTGGCATCCAAAACCTCCTCTACATTGGTGGCTTATGTTGGCACTTTAACCATGTTTACACACTTCCACCACTTAATAACACTCTTAGTATAACTGATCTGCAGGAAGAAATTTATTCCTTGTTTAAAAATATACTTGTGCTTAATGAACAAATTATTTGCATGGATAGTTTGCACATTATTTAAGACCTGTGCAAGTCTATTTGAGATGTGCAATCATTTAAAAAATCAGTAAGTAAATAGCATGCATATCCTTTCTGATCCATACTAAGAGATGCAGAGCAAGGTCTGCAGATTTACAACAGGACTTTTTGGTCCTCCCTGAATAATAATAAAATTATTACTTTTCTTAGTGAGCTGGTGGTTGAATAGTTTTCTTGCTGATGCTTTTAAGATATACATTTTCTTCTAAATGCTTTTCTGTCTTTTGGGGGTTCCTATCTGATATCTGGAACATAAAGTTTCAAGATTTATTATCAAAATCTTGGTGAAAATAGATTATTTAATCAGCCACCCACATCACATTCACAGCTGAAAGCTTGATTTTGGAGTGGCGTGAAGATATTAATGAGAAGAACTATAAGAAGAAGAGAAATCACTGAAGATAAAGCTCAACTAAAAAAATCCACAAAAGTCAAGCTACTAAGTTCTTCCTGTCATACCCCATTATGTTTACAGGGAGACTTTAAGTCTTAAAAGTATTTTGAAGAGTTGAAAGAAAAGGGAAGACCAGGGTCCTTTACCACGATAGACACAATGAGTGCCAAACCATGGGCTGACTGCAGTGGCTGGTGGGGACAGGAGCTGTGTGTAGTAATGACTTCTAAGCTCTGCAGGTTTTGAAGAAATATTGCAATCCCCTGGAGGTGTGTGGAAATGTTGTTACTATCTTTGGAGATGTTTGCACATCCCATAGCTTTCGATTAGACCAAAGTGTGCAGTGTTTATTACACTTTTTCCCATAGGCAAGAGTAACACAGCAGGGTTTGAGCTGAACAGATTTAAAGACATTCCTTCCCTGCACCTCACAAAAAAATTATCCAGCAAGTCCTGCCAGTTTTGACTTCCTAAATCCAGAATAGTCACAGTTTGGGACCCACACTCATCAAGGGCCACTGAGGCCAGAGAATTGCTTCCTCTGGTAGCCACGGTGGCTGTGGATCCCTCCCTCACTCCTCAGAAGGAGCCTAAGAAAGGTCCAGCTGCAGCTCTGCCTGCTGATGTCCTCACCATCTCCACCATAAGCCAGTCCTTAACAAATAAGAGGTGAAACATGGAGGTACAGTGTCTGTCTTTTTCCTACAGTGAACTGCCACAGGGAAAACAGTTGCCCTAGTTCCAGCAATGACATCTAGGAAGCAAAAAACACATTAAAATTGTTCAGTGATAAAAATCTGTCTTCTCCGCCCTTGACAAATTCCTGTGGGTCATCAACACACCAGACATGTAACCGGTACCAGCTGCTGGGAATAGATTGTCCTGGCAGCAGCTGGGGGCAAGAAGGAAATTCCTGCAATGCTTATGACATGAAATGAATGGGCTCTGACTACTTCAAAATTACTTTGAGATTCTTATTTATATCTGAACTGAGGCCCTGGAAGACTGAAGGTTCTGTTGAGCAGGCACTATTATTTTATGCCTTTATATATCCTGTAGTGTAGTAGTAGGGCCATTGTCAAACGTTATTAGGGCACATTTATGAAATCAAACCATCAACCAGCTACAACTATTAGTGCATAGTGGCCCAGGTCACCTAATCAAAATACTTGAAAGCAGCAGCACAAGTATTTTAAACCAAAAACAAACAAACAAACAAACAAACAAAAAAAAAAAGGAGGTCAACCTTTTCAGACTGGGATGCCCAAACCCATGTTTTGATGAAGAACTTGAAGTCCCAAATAACAGAAGTGAAAGACCTTGAGTACAGCAGCATCAAGATACGTAAGTATCCATTCCAAATCAGTCATTCAGCTTGGAAATTTTTTGTTTGCACTCAGTTTCCACTCAGTTTCCAGAAGCATAACATACAAAATGTAAGTCTATTTCTATTCTGATATAAACGATAGCAATACATTTTAAAAAAATCCACCACAGTGCTCACAAAAAGCAAACGCAGCTGGCTTGCGTCTCTTGATTTTTCAGTGTGTTATGTGTAGTCTGGTTTTTCTTCATGTCAATAGTATCTCTCACTAAACTTTTAAAGCTGCATTAACCTGCTATAAAATGTGCAGTTTGGTATATCCTACTCTACATTAAGAATATGTATTTTCCATAAACTCATATGCTTCCACATTGTTGAATTAAATAAAAGGTTCATATAAAACAACACAGTTGCAAAACAACAGTGGGGGACTTTTAATTTTCATATTTTATTAATCTTTCTCTGATATTTCTGCTTGGATGGTGTCACTTTATTTTCTAAAGGCAAATATACAGTGCTGGAGCTTTGGTTGGGACCATCTTCACACAGCTTGAGTGGAAAGAGGGCACACTCTGCTGGCAGAAGTCTTCCCTGGGATTTTGAAGTAATGCTGTGAGGAACAAAGTACTTTCAAAATCACTAACTACAAGGTTTATCAAAATTAACTGCTCACTGGCACCATAATAGTGATTCAAAACTTGTTTATTGCTATTTTTTTTTATTTTATAATGAACTAACTTACAGGTACAAAACATATTTCAAACACCTCAGGTATTTAAAATGCATGGCTGAAGTGCATATTTTGCTTATAAACAACATATCTCAGGATTTTTGGGAAACACAAAGCAGTCAGTAGAAAGAGTCCTGTTACTGATACAATGCTCAAATTTGGTTCACTCAAGTAATTTAACTCTAAAGCGACTGGGGTGTAACTCACATCTAGTTTTATGAGACTTTTAACATATAACTGCCTTCCTGAGGCTGAGAAGATAAATTTTTATCAGAACTCTAACCTACCTATACAGGAGGTGTTCTATCTGAGTCATGATAACAAAGAGCCATCAACACTTAAAAATGCCTCAGAGTAAAGGTTGGCTCACCTGAAAAGGAGCCAAGAGCCCAGTAATTTAAACTTTGTGAGCCAAGCCAGAACTGACTGCACTAGGTAGAATTCAAGGTAATCCAGTTAGCAGGTTGGGATCATTCAGTCCTGGTGTAACTTGTAAACAATGCAATTTGTTTTAGCTGCATACACTCCATATATTCAGAATCTTTTTCGGTTCCTAGTAAATCTAAACTATTTCCTCAGAGACTGCTTTCTCAACTGTGCATTGGCCTGTGCTTCATCTTTCTTCTGTCTGAGCTTGCACTTGCATGCAGGAGCATTTCAGCAATGCTGTCATGGAAGTGGCGATCCCAGCCCCTACCTAAAAGCTCACATTTGGCCTCAAGAACCTCACATCCCTCCCTGTTTCTGTCCTTGCAAACCACATGGCCCCTGGCAACCAGCTTTAGCCATGGTGCTTTGGGAGACATCTCAAGAAGTTCACCAGTTTCATACTGTGCAGTCCAATCCACAGACATGACAAATTTAGCTACGGGTTTCTGAAAAGTCAATCTTTTACTACCGTTGGCTGTGTTTTCCTATCATCAATGACCATGGGCCTCAAAAGGGTGTTTTCATTGCAAAAAGACTCATGGGGGATGGAGGAAGTTCCCCCTGCAGCATTGTTTGCCTACTCTCCATCTCGATTCTTTCTTTCCAGAAGATGTTAGTTTTCCCCAGACAAGTTTGGTGTGAATGAGCTGGGGGTTGAACCGCTCTATGGTGCATCTTTGCATCTCCTGAGCTCCTCTGGTTCAGCATTTTGGCCACGAGACAGTGATTTGCCCCTCCGGATGAAGAGCTGCCTTCTCCACATGCCTGTGTGTTTTTGTCACTTCCCAACAAAAACCTTAACTACCCATCTGAGATCTGGTGCAGTGAACTGCAAAACCCCACCCTCACAGTGAATTTCAAACTCCATTCTGGTTTACTGGTGAGTTTTTTCTATCTCTAGGATGTATCACTTGGGAAACCATTACAGGCTAGTTACTCTGCCATACTTCTTTAAACACTCATAACTCCCAAATTATTCCTTTCCTTCAAACGTTTTTTGTTTGCAGAGGAAACTATTGAACCTAGTTTCCAGAAGCTGCTATGAATGCCAGATATAAAAAAACCCAAACCATAGATATAATAATTAATTGCCACATGTGATATTAAATGACAAAATACTGCCCTGCTATGAAGTAAATATTCAAAAGAAAGCTTCATGTTTTGAAAATAAAATTGATATTTTGCTATTGAATTTTTAACCTTTCCCAAATTTTGCTTATTCTTCTCAGCCTTCTCAGTGCAGCAGCATGAGGACCTTGTCAGACTCTAGGTTGCGCTGCTGCCTTTAAGTTCTTCTAAAGTTTTGGTCTTTTGCCCTAGCCTATCATTGGAAGTTGATGACTTGCCCTTGTCATAAAAGCATAACAGAACAATTTCTATTCATAATTGAAATCTTAACTTTTTCTCAAGCCATCTTCAAATTTGAATCTATGTCCCAAGAAGTTTCACAGTAGACATACACTATGCAGTTAAATGAACATGTGATGTTGCGTAATAGCAATACAAACATATTCATTCTGTTTAATGATGTGTAACTGTTCTTTGTAATATTAGTGGGTTGCTCCTTGTGCCCCCCCACCATTACTTATATGTTAAATACCACTAACATATATTGTTTTTTATTAGATAATTGGCACTTGTATTGATGTGAGCTTTTTCTGCTGTTCCCACAGAAATTGTTTCTTTCTCAGAACAAGTCCCAGACAAGTTCTATAAGAAGCAAAGAGGCGTCACTGGCTTGATTTCAATGAAAATTTCAAACACTTAGAATTCTGGAAGCAGGTGAAAAAAATCAGAATAGTTTTATCTGCCACCAGCTAAAATGCATAAGACATTTTAATATGAAAGAAACAAATTATTCAGGTTGAGAGAAGCTAGACAATTTAATTGCATCCTTCAGCTTGTAGTATCCATGTAGGTCCTAATTAAGCAAACAACCTTCTTTTTGGAGGTTATGTTGTGGGGGTTGCTCTCATGCGATACTTGCAGGTGACTGCTTAAATAAGTTGAAGCCTTTTATATGAGTGGCTGGAGCTCACCCCATTTTCAACTGCAGATCTCCCCACTAAATATGAGAGCCACTGACGTGCTTGAGGTGACAATAGTTTTCACAATGATATTCAAGTATGAATACTTACTAAGGCTTTAGGCATACTTAACAAGAATCGTAGCAGAAGGAGGGATGTGCTGTCTTTCATTCCAAGAGGTAGCAACCTCATCTAGAAGAGACATCACGCAGTGAGTGTGTCTCACCTGTGCACTCAACTAGCCCTGGAAGGTGGCCTTGTAAACGATCTACTTTTCCTGCACACTCTCAGTTGTCACTTTCCTGACATATTTAAGTAAAATTAATGTGATAAGTCTTCTTGCACTGGAAGTTACTGTTTCTTAATTTTTGTTAGAAATGTAATGGAAGTTGAATATGCTTTATTCAGTTAGCATAATATCTGGTGAAGTCTCTTGTGCGTAGCATATTTAATATTTCAGACCATACTGACCTGAGGTTTCTCACACATTGAGGTAACCCAAAAATCACAAAAGCCCTATGCTGCTTTTATTTCCAGTAAAGTATATATGGACCGTTCTTGAGAAGATTTGTTGCCTGGGGTGATTCATTTGGTCTTGCAGGACAAGATGAAACCAAGCGACACTAATTATGCCTGTTACTGAGAAAATTATAGGGCTTGTTAAACTGAAGGATTCAAAGCAGGAATCATCAATTTTGCCTTCTGATAAGCAATTAGCAAATAAGGGTGATATATTTAATAACATGCTTTATATGTGAAAGTAAACTAATCACTATGATGACAGTGATTTAAGGCAATGACTTATGTAATGAAATTTCCTTAACTACAGCTAAAAAATAGGTGGGAGCCTTGCTGCCTTTTTGTCTTTTTTCAGTTTTGCTATGCAAGGAAAACTGATGCTCCACTTCAAACGATCATTTAAGGTCTCCTATGACCTTTCATCCCAATGGATCTGTGTTGCCACACTGAACATTTTGAGTTTGATGTTTTTGGCAAAATTAAGTATTGCTTTGAAGGAAGCATTCAACAGTCTCACACCCATCTCCTCCCCATCCCTTCCATTTAGGGTCCGAGCAGGACTTTCAGAAGTTGTGGGCCCGGATGTTTCACTGAACTTGGAGCCTGGGCAATCTGACAAAGCATCCTGACAAAGTGCTCTCTGGCAGGCGAATTGGACTAGATGATCTTTTGAGGTCCCTTCCAATCTCTAACATTCTGTGATTCTGTGATTCTGTGTGACTGGAAGCATTTGTGATGCAGATGACAAGTTATGAGGCTGTGGAGTTTCCATTCATGTCTCAGATGAGTTGAATGCATGGAACTTAGCAGGAAGTAGTACCCCAGCCGTTTGGGCTCTCCAACTATCCCATCTGCTATTTGCCTTGGAGGATTTTATTCTAGATTTGTAAAGCAAGAATTAAAACTTTAGCCTGTAGATCCAGGCTAAATTTTATTTCTTTCAGAAAAGGAACCTTCAAATGGTCTTCATTGCTGTTATTGACATCCACATTACACTGATCAACTGGTTTTAAAGCTGAAAGGTGAACAATTGAAGCTGGTGGAACAATCTCTTCAGAGCAAATGAATCACCTCAAATGTCTATGATTTTCTCCCCTGTGGTTTCGACTTTTTCTCTAACACAGAGGAACATAAGGTTATTAATTTGTAAAAAAACCAGTATTAATATGCAACATTGCAAATGCAATTTGCCACTCAGGAGAAAACAGAAGAGAAAGGAAACCAAACCCAGAGGAATACAAAGCTGCGATGGACTTTCTGGGACATTAAAATCAAGCTCTTTGAAACTGCCTACAGTGTTGAATATTTTCCTTTATGTTTGTATTTTGCTGCAGAGAAAATGGATATATAAGACCCTTTAGGGAGCACTTACATACTGGTATGGGCTACATAGGAGGATGCTACATCTGATCTTATCCTTTATTAGCAACAGTTCTACTTCAAGCAGAAGTTGAAACTAGATAAGACCCTCTCCAGTCAATACTGTGATTCTATACGGACATCCCAACTTGTGCTGTACTGTCTTGACTGGACATAGCTGGAGTGGATTGTGAATGCAAAATGCTTGGAATGTGTGCATGCTTTCATAAGCTGGTCTTTAATATCAGGCTTTCACATCTGTACATTCTTATTTTTTAATCGCAAAATATATTTTCCAACAAAAACCTCTTTCTATTTTGTTCTAAATTCAATGCAGGATAAAAACTGGTTTTGAAAAGCTGATATGGAATGGAACACCCTTCCATTAGTGTTCATCCACTTGCCTTATTAGTAGCTCTGGAATATTGGATTTCAGCATTTGCTTGTGGTATTAGTGCTGGCGTTTTATTTCTCTTCTTTGCATTATCTTAGTCTGCAAGGTTTTTGTGGTAAACACTGATGGTTTACAAAGCATGAAGCAAAGTTATGTTGCTATAGAGATGTTTTCTATAATGGTAATATCTTATTATGTATTAAGATAATAGAATATTATACTGCCTGAGATAAAAACACGTACAAATCTTGACAAATGTGAAGTGCAGTGTAACATGAATATTTAAACACAGGTGAAAAAAAGGCAAAATATCCAGCAACATCTGTTTCAGAAGAATTTCAGATCCATACAGTGAGACAGTCAACATAAAAATCTATATTCTTGTAGATGTTATTTCAAAATTTATGTATCATGCACATTGTTGTTATGGTCGTGGTGGTATGAAAGAAAAAGGTAAGAGAGAAAAAAGAAAACAGTTCAATAAATTTATCACTAACCAGCACCTTCAGTGAACCTCAAAATTGTAAAGAGCCTTTGTGGACAGGTGATCACCTCAGGATAGATATTGAAAATCTTGGATTTTCTGAACTGCATGGTTAAGGACAAGCAATTAAATGGCAGACAGCTGTATGAAATCAAAGACCTGGAAATGATACAGCAAATGGTGGATGGGGACGGAAAACATCTTCCTTTGATCTAAATCTGCTTTGAGACAAGAAATTCCTCACAGCTGAGGTTGTCCACGGTTTCTCTGTTCTCATCTATTTCTCTAAAACTCATTCATCTTCAATAGCCACCATGTCTAATGACCTGTTTGAAGAAGCATTCTAGAAAGGAGGGCATGGTGGAAGTGTTAGGAAGCCTTATCCAAGTCATTGCACCAACAGGTTGCACCAACCCTCCTCTCTGCATTTGCCAGGTTCTCCCAAATGTCAGATGAGTAAAAACTTCAGAAGCTGCACACATTTGTGGAGCAGACAAGTCTGTTTTTGTTTGCTACTCCTCCTTCATTTTCCTGGAGTGAAACACTCAGAATAAAACTACGTGTTACCACACCACTATTATGGCTTTTGGGCAATTGCTGCATATGTGAACTTAGGGGAAGATTCTTGTATATTTGAAAGCTAGTTGTTTCACAGTATGAGATGTATTCAAGTGGTCTTAAAATTAACTTCACAGGAGCTGTTCCTTTCCCAAGGAGTAAAACAAAATCATCGATAATATTTTAGGTGCAAAAAGGTATAGATAATTTTAACTACAATTACAAATTTGTGTGGATTGGATCGTCCAAAACACAAAACTACTGGCTTTCTCAGTGGCCACGGTCAGAAACAATGGTCTTCATCATTTTAACTCCCTCATGGGTCCCGGATACCTGTATCTTCAACCTGTCCATTTCTCCATTAGCTGAGGTGACTCAGACTGGGAAGCACTGGAGCAACACCCCTGGAAAATTGTGCTGCAGCTGGGGGTTAGTAGCCAGAGAGCCTCAGTCCCCAGGACATGGAAGTCTCCCTGTTAGCAATGGTTTATTGCCTTCCTTATTCACTAGACCAGTTCTGTTCATCAGGTCTGTAGAAAGTGTGAAAGGCTATAATTTCTTTATAAAAGTCAAGAAGAATAGTGTTAGACTATAAGCTCTTCAAAGCAAGAGCTTGGTCACACAATGAAGTAATGGGTCACATAATTCTAGCTGGGGCCATGGCTCTTACCATAGTGCAGATAACGAAGATATAAAATGTACAATGCTGACCAAATGGAGAGGCTAAGCACAATACAGCTGCATTTTCACTTTCCAGATGAATAAGCTCTCTGTGCAAGAATCCAAACTGAATGTGAATCCTGCCTTTTTTCTTGAACTTTGGGAGGTCTTCATCACACACATAACCAATGTTATTGCACAGTACCTATCGCCTTCTTCTAGCAGTACCACGTAAAAAGCTCTGGCTTAGGACTTCTTCCATATAACTGCACATGAAACAAATAACCAAATCACAAATTGGCTTGTGTTCAAAAGTTTCCTAGCAACAAAACAGGTAGTGCAGCAAACAGCAAGTCAGGCTGTATACTGCCAGTATCTGGAATGATGAGCTATACACAAAAGAGTGCTTTTTATGTAACAGACACTTGTTGTAAGACTGAATGGTGCCTGCAGAACTACTTGGTAAAGTGAAGTCAGGAATACAAAAAGCTATGACCCACAGCACCCTGTTATTGCATTGTTAACCTCTCTAGTCAATATTTTGTAATTTTTGTAGAAGAAAATAGGGTAAATAAGGAATAGGGAGGGATAAACAGCAGCTTGGTCCTTCGTTAATGTGTTCGCTACGAAGAGAGACATCCATATTGTTAATGGGGCTTGAAGGACAAACCGGTGTTATGAGTATCTCTTTAAAGTCTAGACAAATGCCGTGCCAAAAAATTACCATTAAATCATGACCACAACTAGTACCCTGTTGTTCTGACTCAAATATTAATAAGATCAGCTTTCCTTTGGAGCTTTGGAGATTTTTTTTTTCAATTGGCAGTATTTTGGGAGCAGGACTATCTATTGGTTTTAGTTTGTATAGCACCAGCCCAGCAGGACCCCTCAGGACTAGACTTATTGTGCATTTTAGTCGTTGAGTTGCCTTGTTGCCTTGGAAGTACAGATTCTAAGAGGTCCTCCTAATCACCTCCTACCTCCTCCAGGCATTTTTCCCCTGATGCAGGTTGCCTTCCCTTCTGCTGTGTGTAGGTACACGCTTCTACACTTGCCTGGCTCTCTGAAATTCTATGTGTATATTTTCCTTGTGTGTAAACAGCATTATGTGAAAGTCTGGTTCAGGAAGTTGACCACATAGGGGGCAAGCAGATATGACTGTGGAGGCAATAAAGGTCCGGGAACAACTGGCTTCAAATAAAGTAGGGAGGGTCTTACACCTGTGGTGCTACTGCAAAGTGCAGCAGAGCAGGAGCTGAACTGTCAGGAGCAAGATGCAGGAGCATCCTGTAGATGCCTGTGAGGGTGCTTTGCCCTTCCCATCTGTCCCCTGTGGCTGTGTCCACCAGGCCTTGCTCTGCAGCTCCTGAGGCTGGCTGCTGCCTAGGCAGCTTTCTGCACTGTCAGCCCACCCACACCACAGCCCTTTTTGTTAATATTTAGTTTTTAGTTCACTTCACCCACATCATTGATGGACAGTGCTTTAGGAAAAACAGATCTGAAGCACTCCTGCCAAGTGGGAAGAGAGTTCCCATGGCTATTTATCACATTTTCTTACCACCTCATGTAACTACTTTGGAGGACTTCGTGATTAACTTTCCAAATTATGCAGCAGCTCCTTATTTTCCTTGTTTCATGTGTGAGATTACATTTATATTGAATTTCCCAATGTATTATTCACATTCTAAGCCTTAGAGTAGTCATATTTAATTTTGTTAATCTCCATCCAACACTACTCATCACCCTTGAGCCTGGTGTTTTGAGTTTCATAGTGATTCCACTATAAATACATGATGAGTTCCTTACACTCACACTGAAGCTATGTTTTTTTCCTGTCACATTTTGCTGTACTTTGACAAAGTAGGTGCACTTTGTACACTCATCTTTCTTGAGGCTTTCTGTCTTCAGCACTCTCCCTTGAAGATGTTAGGATATGTTTTATGGACCAGGAGACAGCTTTGCAAAATATTTTAACTGCAAGGGAAAAAAAAAAGTTTCAGAGAATCAGAAAAGCCTCTATAAGTAGTGGTAGGATTTCCAGTTATTTATAAAGGCAGGGAGATGCTGAGGTCACATCTGCATGGCCTGGCAGGGCTGTGACTCTGCCCTGGGATTTGGTCCGAAGCCTCAAGGAACTGCAGCAACTGAGGTTTTGGGTTTTTGCGTGAGTGTTGAATATGTCAAGGAGTTTCTAGCTATTGACTATCCAGAACAAGCAGTGACACTAAGGCAACAATCTTTTTTGTGCCTAATACTGGGGTCACGTGAATAAGTCTCTTCTTGCTGATGAAGGCATTACCTTGACAACCAAGGTGGCGATGATGCTTCATTGCAGAAATAATTAATATCATCCAGTCACACTTGAGAAGACAACAGCCTATAGCATGACACATCCCCACGGTGACTTGTCTTCTGGTGAGACTCCCTGTTCAAAGAAGACTCTATTCTATGACTCTTGGTTTTCCATCCGCAGCCCAGTCCTCTATACTGTTCTCCTTCTTGTAACCAGATGGGCTTCTCTCACACCAGTCCCATAGAAAGCCGAGAGGTTTTTAATGAGTTTAGAAATAGACAAATGTGTTTAATAACTTGCACTTTCAGATGATGAGTTTGCAGATGGAATTTGCTTTGGGCTCCAAACATCAGCAAAAATGTCAGGGTTTCTAGCTGCAGCAGAAATAGTCCTGCCCAATCAAGGGGGAAAAAAAAAGAACAATACAAAATGCAACTGCTTCCTAAAAATAGTATAATGAAGCCACGGCATCAAAGAAAAGTTCTTTCACAGCTTTAAATCTTTAAATGATACTAAGTGCTGAAATGCCAATTCCTTACTGACGGCGATACTGATTTAGAAATATAAGAACATTGTAAACCAAACGATTTTGACTATGGAATCAGAGTCAGCTGTATCCTAATGGCATTTTATCCTTTATTCTTCAAATCAACTAGCATTCACACTTGTGCCCTGAGGAGACAGAAAGCAATTTCAGACTTCTAAACTTCTCCAGATTTTGCACACAGCTTTTTATTGCAAGAAAAGAGGAGTCATGCTTTAAGCAGTTCATACTGGAAATGTTATATTCAATCCACATGCAGCAGCTAACAGTACAGTTATTAGTTTTGGGAAGGCTCAGGTAACTTGCACTGGAGAATGTGGGTCTTGTGAATGACTCTGATTCTCTAGTAGATTAGTTTATCTTGAATCAATCAACCTTAAAATATTAACAAAATGGAAAAATTCCTACCTCTATATTTTTGAGGGTTAATCCTGCATGTTTAACAAGAATGGTCACAATGAAAGTCTGGCTACCGGCAGACAGAGTCAGACTCCGGAGGGCAAAATAGTCCAGTGGATTTCGGGGGAAGGTGAGAAGGGTTAGGTCAGTCAGTGATCTTTAGGTGCGTTTGCTGTGGTGGACTGAAATCAGGGCACTTTACCCTGACAGACCTATGAGCCCATTGCTCAGTGTTGCAGCTGCTACCATCAATCCTCTTATCACTATTTTAATCTCCTTCCCAATCTGAAACTTCCCAAAAATGTCAGGGCTACAGGTGCCTGTGGTCCAGCTCCATAATCCCCACCAGTGAAAAGCACAAATTACAGCTCCATTTTGCAGCACAGGGGTGAAAAAACAGCTGGTTCACATGCACATAGGTGTTACTTAGAAAAGAAGTCAGAGTTGCATCTTGCAGTGATGCTATAGCTAAAGTTAGAAATACATAAAAGTGCCCGGAAGACCCTAAGTCACCATGGTCCTTGCTGAGGTCAAATGAAGTGGGGTGGTGATCATGGGCATCAAGTCAAGCAGATGCAAATTCAGGAGTGTTCAGTAATCCAAGCACAGGGTGGCAATAGACAGACATGGCAGTCACATGAAGGACAACACCAGCCTTGGCGCAACAATGGAATTTTGGTAAAGGATAACATTAAACACACCAAAGGATACTTGAAATATAAGGACACATAGTGTCTGGTAAGAAAGATGGTTCCTCATTCAGAAGTGTTTGAGCTTTATCATCCATCATCAGCTGACACAAGAAAATAAAAATCTCAAATATATTCCTGATAGGAAAGTTTTTCAGTTGAATAAAACTGGACTTAAGCAAAATGGTTGGTCTCAACATATCAAACCATCTGGTTCCAATGTTAATGAGTTTTAAATAGTAGCTTTTTAGTATAAATCAACTGTGTTATGTAAACAAATAATTTTTAAGTGGAAAACTAATATTTTCCTTTGAAAAAGGGTTAATACATTTAATTTTGATATTTGCTCCATTTTGTCAGGATGCAGAATTCTCTTGAATTTTTTAGGTTTTAGTAAACCTACATTTTGCTATGAAAAAAATCATAGTTGAGAAATTGCTGGTCACATGCAGAGACAATTATACAACCGCCAGATTAAAACATGACAGATTATAATTTTATGTAAGAAATTAAAAGCCAGAGGCAAACAGACAGTAGCAGACTGTAATGCAGGAATATTAGCACTAGAAGGGAACATGGGACCCTTTTCAGCATATTGATGAGGATCAGCGTATGCTAATCAAATACTAGATCCATAGAGAGAGAATGTGGACTTATCTTCAAGGCTTCATAACCTGTCAGATGCAAGATTCACTCTTGTTTTAGAAAAGACTTCATGGCTAATTAAATTTAAGCTGCAGTGCAGAGGGTTAGCAGGTGAAGAGGACTGGTGAACTGGAAGAAAAAAACATATGAAGTTAAATGTCACAGCTTCCTACCAACCCTGACTGATGTGATTTACAATTTTGAAAATAGACATCAAGAGTGCAAAGATGTCAATAAAATGATCATCTGGATATTGTGTAATCTACAATGATGTTTTTCTTTTTTTTTTTTTTTTCCAGGAGCATTGCTCAGGAACAAATAGCATCCATTTGATAACACACTGTTAGTTCACTTTACTATATACATTTTGTATTTTACTATATTTACATTTATGTATTGGAAGATGCGTCTACTTGAAAAGAATACTGACTTCAAAGAAGCACCTGTTTTTGATAAGATTTAAATTATTTCAAAATAAACATATAGTTGAAATGAAAGTCTGTGGAGAGTTTTTGGATGTGTGCTATGAATAAGCCAGAGCTTGATGTGGCTGTGGTGCAGGCTAAGACCTGCATGGAAGGTTTTCCTGGAGACACCAAAGACAGAAGGGAAGTAAACAGAAGCTGATCTGCCCTCGACCCAGGCTGCAGGAGGAGCACCATTGGTGGACAGTGCCCTGCAGCTGATCACCATGGTAGGGGGGGGAAGAGTGACTGCAAGTGTAACCAGTCGTAGCCTGCGCTTGCCACGTGGCCTTTGGGTAAAAAGTATATAAGGGTTGGAAAAACGTGGTCTGGCGGACATTGATATTCAGTGTTGTTAAGAGTTCATTAAAGGGTACTGATGTTAAATTCATATTGAATTAGACTCATTACTCTCACCGGCCCACGAGTCACGCTCAAAGAGGTCCTGCCGGCAATTTTGCATTCTCCACATCGTACATCATATGGTAGCAGAGAGGATGGTTCGCAAAGCAGAATCTCCGGAGTGCAATTTACTGCAGTAAGCAGCATTCATAAAGACGGATCCAAGCCGGGTTGTAGGGGAGTGTGCTTTGTCCGGGAACAAAAGACAAGCACCAGACGAGCTGGCCACTCGCCTCCTACTTTAAGACCGTGCTGATAAGATAACGGATATTGAAACAGCCGTGGTACTGTTGAGGACTATTCTCTCTAAGAGAGGTATCGAATCGTCACAGGAAAAGTTAATCACATTGATTTTTTTAGCCCAGAAGTGGGGACACTTTGGATAAATTCCACTTTTGTTTTCCCCAACGGAATGGAGATTAGTGGGGGACACCATGTGGGATAAGACTTTCAGAGGGAAAGAAGAGAAAGAAATTAAAGCTTTGAGAGAATTGTGGAAAACCGTGTTAGAATCATTGGAAGTAATGAAGTCAGAACAGTGCACTGCCCTGAGAGCCGCGAGGGCGCTTGTCCCAGAACAAACCTGGACTGATAAAACTGGTCGGCCAAAAGAAAAGAGGGGCCTGTGGACTACTCTGTGGGGGTCTGCCTGCTGTTCGAGGTCGTTGAGGGGTCCCGGTTCAGCCAATACTCTCGCAATCTGATCTGCGGCAGTAGTTGGAAACTTTGTCGTCCTTAAACAAAGAACCAGAAGTTTCCCCCTCTGAGTCTCTGGGGCAATGTGAGAAGAAAGCGGAAGTGCAACTCGTGGACTGTCCAGATGTGGGAGGCTCTGAGTGCCACCCTCCTCCTACAGCTCCGCCTCTGCCCAACCCCGAGTCATACACGTCCCGCTCCGAGACTATCGCAACGGCCGGACCGTGGGGGCCGGGGCCGCCCCACAACTTGCCTCCGCAAACACCTGCGGAAGTTTCTTGTGAGCCTCCTTCTACATCATTGGGCTCACCCCAAGCAGCAGAGCAGTTACTGCAAGTTATTACCAACAAGCTTGAACAACTTGACTTGCGAGTGTCAGATGTAGAGAAAAATCAGAAACCAAGTTTCAAAAACCAGCTTGCCTTCCACAAACAATGCAACCGAAGGTACCTATAGATTCTACTGACCAACCGCAGCCCCGATGTGGCAGATGGTCAGGGGTCATCAAAGATGCCATCCTAGAAGGTGATTGGTCTCCAGCAAAATTAGCCCTACCGGTAATTCAAAATATGAACACCCAGACAGCGGTATGGGAACCACATGAATGGAAAATTTTACAGCAAGCAAAACAAACAATCACCAACTATGGTGTACGTTCAGAAGTGACCAGACAAATACTGCACTGGATTTTTACTGCTGACTTATTGTGTCCCATGGACTGCCAAAATTTGATGCGCCTATTACTAACTCCAGCACAGAAGTCTTAAAACTTATTGTAATGGAAAGAGAAGTCCTTCACTTACAAACTAAAATGAATTATTAAAATTCAAGCTTATTCCTCCTTTAACAATTGCCTTTAACTTTCTTCTGGAAGGATCAAATCTGCAATTTAATTCACTTTGCTGCAGCAATTCAATTCAGTTGCTGTAGCATTTCAGTACCTGGCAACTAAAAACTAAAAATGAGGATTCTATTTATTAACATAAATTTGACAGAAAGCTATCTGGAAAATCAGTGTGTTTGCTTTAAAACTTTTGTTTGCAATACAGCCTGGTGTGAGCACTAACAGTCCATTCCACTTTGCTTCTCTTTTTTATCTTCCTTCTCCTCACTGAAAAAGAAGAAAGTCAGGTGAAGGGCAGAAGTAGATCTTTCTCACCACAATTTCAGAGAATTTCATGTTTCTTTATTTTTTTGTTTTGTTTTGTTTTGGTTTGGTTTGGTTTTGTTTTCTTTACTGCCACTAAAATAATCAGATCCAAAATAAAATTATCTCCAAGGGTTCTTGGAAAAGGCCTTCCTGCTCTTATTGGTTTTAACTGAAAGGTCCCTATCAGAGCACAAAGTTACTTTAGTAACACCACTTTGTTAATTGGTAGTACTTTCTTATGACTTTTCCAATGCATTGATTGCTAATTTATTTGCTTAATTTTCTGCCTTCATTCTGTCTTTGTCATTTAACCTCTTCCGGCCTAAGAAAATGAAAACATAATTGACATTTTGTAAACAGTGCATTTAAGGTAAATGATATTTTTATTAAATACCCCCTTGACCATCTGTTTTCCAGTTCATGGAATACAGTTGTCTCTGAATGTGCATGTAAATACCATTAGCACTTGCAGGAGCTATCATGTACATCAGGGAAAAAGACAATCTTTCCTGCATTCTTCTTCTCTGAGCATTAGTGCCATGTGTTCTGTTGTGTTCAAGACATGGGAGGTTGTAACACTGAGAGAAGTTTTTCCTAGTAAGGGTGAGTAGCTCGTCTTCCAACCAATGCTTTACTATTTCATATTTCAGTATTTCATCATCTAGTTGAGATTTTTTTTAATATTAACGGTACATACATATTTGCAGTTGATTTGACACTTCAAAACAAATATGTTTGTACTGTTTTCAGGCCCCAATTAGGACGATGAAGCCTACATAGCTAAATTACAGCAGAAATCACTGCCACAGCCAAGTAAGGGATGGTCTCACCAGGACAGAAATCTATGATTGTCATATCATTCCATCTTGGCCTGTAAAGTGATATGTTTAAGAAGAAAAAAAAATCTAAAATGGTAGAAGTGACCCACTGAATTATTTGAAGGGTTGCTAAGTAAAATGATCTGCTGAGGTAGTCTTGATTTTTTTTTTTTTTTTTTGTTGGGAATTCCTCATTCTCTGTACTCTTCCAAAAATGCTTGTCTTTTTTCCCTGATGTTCTTCTGCAGTGGCCTCTGGCTCTGCATCTCCTCACTGTTGCCACATAGGCTGGCTGGACCAGGTGCTGGAAGCAGTTGAACCCATTTGGCAAGTTCCAGCAAGTGCAGAAGATTATTCACTCCAGAGGACGCACACAGCATGTGTTACCTCCAGAGTCCATGGGATTTAAGAGTCTGTGTTTGCCTCTCAGAAATATGCTGCATACAGAGGGAGGTTTTAACCGGAAAGCCCATGAGGAATGCAAAGTTTGATGCAAGGAGCAGCAACAAGAGAGTAAAGAGACTGGCAGATTTTCTGGGTTTTCCAAAATCAAGAGAACACATTTAAGATACAGATGGTGAATAAATGAAACTCTCCCAAGAGACAGAACTCCTGCAGGTTTGTTGAAACTAAATCAAGGCAGATTTGTCTCATTAATTCTTATTAGTGGCTGATACAGACGGTATGATTTAACAGGAAGATGTTAATGGTAACAATGGCTGGTTTTGCACTGAACGTAATTGAAAATTTGCGCTGCTTATGGAACTGGTTCATGCTCCTAAAATCAAGACTAAAGATCTAGCACTTTTAAATCAGGTGAGATAATTTATTCTGATATTCCTAAGTTCTTTTGCATCTTAAATGAATAATTCTAATCAAAAGGATATAACTTTCTTTTACTTTCTTGCAGCCCACAAAGCCAACTGTATCCTGGGCTGCATCAAATGAAGCATGACCAGCAAGTCAAGGGAGGTGATTCTGTCCCTCTAACTCTGCTCTTCTGAGACCCCACCTGGAGTCCTCCATCCACCTCTGGGGCACCCAACATAAGAAGGACATGGACCTGTTGGAGTGAGTCCAGAGAAGGCCACAAAGATGATCAGAGGACTGGACCACATCTCCCTCGAGGACAGGTTGAGAGAGTTGAGGTTGTTCAGCCTGGGGAAGAGGAGGCTCCAGGGAGAGCTTATAGCAGCCCACCAGTACCTAAGGGGGACCTACAGGAAAGCTATAGAGGGACCTTTTATGAGGACATGTAGTGGCAGAACAAGGAGTAATGCCTTTAAACTGAAAGAGAGTAGATTAAGTTTAGATGTAAGGAAGAAATTCTTCACCGTGAGGGTGGTGAGGCACTGGAACAGGTTACCTAGAGAAGCAGTGGATGACTCATCCCTGGAAGTGTTCAAGGTCAGGCTGGATGGGGCTTTGAGCAACCTGCTCATGGCAGTGGGGTTGGAACTAGAAGATTTTTGAGATCTTTTCCAACTTAAACCGTTCTATGAGTCTATGATTCATCTGATGATGGAAATGAAGGAAAGCACTCCTTGTCTACTGACTGGCTTGAATTTGCATCATTAGTTCCCCTTGGTTAATGTGACTATTCTTTATGTCCTGTTCTTGTATGTCCATTAGTTCCTGCACATTTTTTTTTTAGAATCTTTTGAACCTGATGGCCAATTTCAACTATTTGTGACAGCAGGATTACAGATAATCAGGTTCCTAAAGGTTTTGTGAAAATTGGTAGTGCCTACACTGCAATAGCCCTGTGAGCTCATCAGGCTTACGCTACACTTAACCTGGGACAGGCCTGTCACCGTGCCATGCACTACTGGGTCAGGTAGCAATGCATCACTTGGGATAGGCAGTAGTAGGCACCACCGCTTGCTGAGTTCAGTAGTGCAGCAACAAGAAGAATGTGAGGTGCTGCAAAGGGCATAGAGAAAGTGAGAAGGGGGAAAACAGAGGTTGTGGTCATATAAAGGTCGTGGTGGTGAGGATGTGACATAGGACAGATACATACAGATATGAGACTTTCTTCTATTAGATGCACAGCAAATGGAATAATCTGCTTTGCTCTGGACACAGTATTGCAAATGAATTTCAAAATGCAAAATAGCATATATAAAAAATTATGTCTGAATATCTGAAACAACAGATGCATAACTCAGTTGTTGTTCTTGTCGTCTCTTATTGCCTATTCCAAAACCCTTTTCAGTATAGATTACTGTCACTGAATTAGGTTAGCCAAAAGAAGGGTGATATGTCGTAGGAGGATAGCAGCTAGAAGAAAATAAGACCGAAAGAAGTTGGATTTAGGGGTTTCTTGCTGAAACAACACAGCTAGTCAGAAACACACAAGGAGACTTCATAGAAATCTGCAATTTCCAGATAATGAGTTGTGTAACTATTATCTGTTTATAAAGCATGTGGTATAATGAGAATAGTAAGTATTTGACCAGAATTTCATGATGTGGTAAATTTAGGGACCTCAAGTCTTTCTGATTAGGTTGTATGAATGTTGGTGCTAAAATCTCCTTAGCTGCTGAACAAAGAGCATAGAATATGTGGGTAGTCATCAGCTCTTAAAGACCTCTGCCTTGCACAGCTAATTAGAGACCAGAAGTAGAACTAGAGCCCAAGGGTCACAGTTGGATTCAGGGAGTTTCCTCTTGTCCAAAACCTCTTAATTCAAGGCTCCTTTCTTGTTCTTTCAAGCTTGAAATGATGATGGCTGAATCTGGGCCCACTGGAGCACTGCTCATTCCATGGTCTAACTGTATTGCATCTAATTAGTTCCTTCTGAAACAGTTGTTGTCTTAGAAATAGAGTTAAGGCTACAAACCAACTCCTTTTTAATACAGTTAAATGTATCAAGCTGTATCAACAAATTAACTCCAGTGTGCAGGAAAGCTGTAGTTTATGTACTATTGTGATTTGTTTCCACTTCTCAGAAGATACAATTGATTACTTTCAAATTGCATGTCATGCTTTATTTTCTGGATTTTTTTTTTTGCTGTGTTAGTCACATTCTCTTGGTCTGCCAGCAGAGTGTGCTGACTCACAGGCACAGTATTTTTCAAGTAGAAGTAGCCCTGAAAGGACATTTGCAATAGACAGAAAATTTTAGTATACTAAAAAGAAAAAAACAACCCCAAACCCTGTCCTTAGGACAGCATATTTTTTCCCACTTTTTAACCTCTGGTGGCCTTAGAAATTCTGTTTATATGAGTCACCCAAACTAACTTGATGATGATAAAAAAGCAGAGTTTATCATCCTAACTTTTAAATCTGAAGTTAAATTTCAGGATAAATGGAAAAGAAGTAAGCCTTTTATATCTGGAACTCACTCCAAATATTTCTCGGGTTTTGTTCCCTGGAGTGGCAAATGCACACTATGACAGCTGGGAGTGTTCTATTCCCTGGAAGTATTTTGTCCTGAGGACTCTAAATTTTGCTCCAGAACTGTGTAGGAATACCATTTGTTCTTTATTCCATGGTGCAATAATATATGAATGCAGTTCAAATATAAACCATTAATGACTTAGTTTTTTAATACTAATTGAAATAACTTACTCTCTGCTTTCAGATAACCACCTTTTCACTAAATTTCATTGTGGATCTGTGTGGTAGCCTTAGGACTTTCTGTGGCAGGGCAGACCTCTGTACAGAGCTATAGGATGCAACAAAGCACAGCCAGCCTTGCTGGGTACGTGTGAGATTTGGGAGGCTGGGCAGAGGCTGGTTAGAAAGCTGTTACCGAGTGACAAAGCCTTAGCTAGAGAGAATATACATCAACTAGTCAGTGCAGAACTGAATGCAGGGACAACTTCAGGCTGTAACAGCAGTTGGGTAGAAGTAATATCTACCCTGCTCTGAAAGCTAAGGGCTTTTTCTGCTTTATGGTGATCCCTGTAGGACAGCTCAAAATTCGCAAGAGTTTCCTAAATTTGGAGTTCTCTACCTGTGTACATGGAAACTTCATGTTATTTTCTGGCAGCAATAAATCAGAATAGCACCTGCACTTTGTTATAATATTATGGAGCTGTTTTCTCTCAACTGTTGCTACTTAAGTACTGGAATCTTCTTGATCCTAAGTTAAAAGGTGTGGGCTGTCTTCTCTGTCTAAGCAGCTTCAGGTTTTCCCACCAATGCCTTCTCCACTACTGCTTCTAGGCAACAGCTGACTCCAAATAAAAATCAGCATGGTTACAGCCCACACGATGCACTCACCCACACATAGAATAGGAGAAGCTTGCTTGACGGTTTTCAAAACATGGAAAAGGAAGATAAATGACTTGAGAAAGAATTTGAATTGCATATTATCTGAGCTTATTGACTGATTTTCTCTTCCTGAAAATCTCAACACTGACTGGGAATAATAAATTTCAGAATACCATCCCAAGACAGATTTTTAAACTTTATGATATCTGAAGATAGAGCTGAAATATCAAAGATGGTTTTCAAAAGCACCTGTATACCAAGGATTCTCTTTAGGCTCAAGGCTGTCACTGGACAAGCAACCCCAGACATTAACCCTTGACTTCTGCTTACATGGGCCAAGACTTATTCCATCTAACTGAGGAACGGCAGCACCCCAGTTTTTTTATCATGAGGTGTCATAAATCACGTTAATAATGTAGGCTGTGCAGGGGACAAAAGTTAGGTTTTAACTTCTAGAGCAGCTTGTACTTAACCTGACAGGCCTTGAATCTGAAGCCCTTTGCCTGACCATAGATTGACTTTAGGACAGGTAATGATCCAATACATCTTGTGCTTAGCTACTTTACACAAACTGACTGCATTAATGTAAGAATGGTCAACCATATTATCTCTGAAGATTGTTCCTGGAGCATTCTAGACTTCTTTTGCTGGGAGCTTTCCCCAATCCTCCCCTAAACACTTATTTTTTTTTTTGGGCAGTTTACAGACCTGAATATCACCAGCACACTTTAGAAATTGTTAAATGACTATGGAAGCAGGTAGATGTAAATTAGTAACCAAATGTTCCCTTAAGTTTATGCACAAGGAAAAATGTTAAGAAACACCAAGATGAGATTGCTTGCTAATTGCAATTCATTAGCTGCTACTGGTGATATATTCAGAACACTACTGGCTTAGTCTGTGGTCCTATAATTCAGAAATCAGTTGGGCAGCAGAAACAATGCCTAGATGACACATCTGGTCATCATCCTGACTTATTTATCATGTATATTTATTGATACATTAGCAACAGTTTTGCTAACTGCCTGCATTTCTCTGTTCAAAAGCTAAGATGTCATAAAATGGCAGAATTTACCTGATCTTCTCCCTCTATATGATAAGGAACCACTGGCACTACTGCACAGGGCTTGGCTATAGGGGTATGGTCATAACCAACCTCAAACACCACCAAGACTGTAAGTCTTGTTCCTGCATGTTTGCATGATTTTTGTCCAATTTTCAGGCTAAAACCAAAAGTAATAACGAGTTTAAGAAAAGCATTTTTAATGATGTGTTACACAGTCGATAGTATGAATTTTTATGAGAAATCTCATACAACACAGGATCTGTCAGAACACTGAAGATATCAATAATGGGCTTGATGAGTCTCACCGAAGACATTCACCCATACTGTCTGCTCAGTGCACCAGGAAAGCTCCTTTTAAGTGCACCTGGTGCCCTTGGATTACATCGTCTAGGGTCCTGTAAATCCAAGCATTTTATATTTCCAGTGAGGGAGATGACTTCCAGTGAAGTCCTGACTCATGTGGGATCAGCCCTCTGTAATTTCCCTGTTTGCTATCTGCAACTGGGACTTGCATTTCCTTCAGCAAATATATGGGCTGGCTCAAGGTGTGCCTAAGCTTTTGGAGAGGAAACATATGTCACATAACATTTACATAGTAAAACACTAAAGAAAGCCATCAGGCTGTTACAACTGCTGCTATGGCACATGATCCCTGTCAAGTAGTGGGGGGTAGGTTAAATCACAGTTCAATTTTTCCAGCTAGGTATTGGGTCCAACAAACCTCAATTGAAAACCACTCAATTTTCAGACCTGGGAATGCATCTTAACACATATTGTCATTGCTGAGGTGACTGAGGAGGTATTTGTATTCATCACATGTTGTGCAATTGTTCTCCTCCTTTTTTTTGGTTTTGTTTTGTCTTATTTTTTTATTTATATATTTTTAAATGAGTACTAACATCCCACAGAAAAGCCATCGCTTCCAACAATAAGCTACACACGATTCATGTCACATCGTGCTGATTTTACGTGTGTAGCTGAAAAGAGCCATAATTAGTCAGATCTTACTTTTTGACACATTTCCTGGTAGACTAGGGTGAAAGCATCCCGTTAACATGGTCTGATTTAGAATGTGTTGCAGAGAGCGATCTTTTACCATCTTCCTTGTCCATATGACAATCTATACAGCTAACGCCTATTGAGCAGATTAGAAAAGGGAAGGAATTCATGTGAGATGACCCTCATTTACTTTCATTTATAGAAATCTACTTTTATTTTGTTTGCCATAGCTCTTTAGATTCATTTGGCAGTCAAACACAGGTTATTTAAAGACAAACCCTTGTTAACAACAGTAACGTTAATAAGATACGGTTTGCTACCATCACTGACTGTGAGATGACTGATGGGCCACTTTGACTCTTCAGATCAAAAGATAAAAAAATAAAGGTGGTGTCCCAAAATCAGTTTCTATACTCAGCCTGTAAGTGAAACAAATAGAAATACATAAACTGGCTATAATTCAGTTCACCTACTAAATCCTAAATTGTATGTCCTAGGAGAAGAATCAGTTCAGTCAGGAGCTGTACATTACTGCAACTCCTGTTTCAGAAAGTATGAAATACTATTTTTGCTAGACATTTTCTGGCATAGAAGTCAATTTTAGAGCAGCAGAGTTTCTTCTTGTAGTCAGGTTTGGAAACTAGTCCAAAAATTTGCAACAGCCACAGTTGCAAAGGAAAGGGAAAAAAGAAATGCAAGACCTTAAGAAAGAATGAAATACAGCAGCCATTGTTCTCATGTTGACATGAAAATAGAGAGGATGCTCTAACCAAAAAAGGGAACAGTGTAGATAGCAATGCTAAGTGTACGCAGTCCTCAGAAAATGTATTTTTTTGAATGGAGTGTGACAGCAATGACTGGGAAGCTTCGCAGCTGGTAACTAAACAAGAGATCAGATTCTAGATGGGAGGTCTTGGAAATCAATGCAGAAGCCTTAATATGGTATCACCATAAAATATCGGTGAGTGCGAGACTGCAACCTAGAGACAGATCCCATGAGTGTGAAATTAGGCAAAGCATGCAGGCTTCCACTGAGAAGCTAAGCATGGGCTTTATCAGTATTGAGTCCTTGTCTTCACAAACCTCTGTGAGATTTAGCTGATTTGTCCTCCTGAAGTTGTTAATGAATGAATAATGAGCAACTGTTTAGCTGGACAGCTGGGAACAAAATAATTTTTAGAAGTGTAAATTTAGTTCTACTTAGTCTATCTCCTTTCTCCCAAAATGCTATTTTTGTGCAAAGTTTTCAGTAAGCTTGTCCATTTCCATCCATAGGGAAGAGCTCAGATGAATTCCTCTGTTCAGTCCCTCCCATTTTACCCTTCTTACTCTGTTGGGTCAAGTACTCTTTTCAGGTTAATTTTTTTCCATTTTCTGTCCTAAAAGAGTTTCGTTCTCCTCTTCCTTAGCCCCACTAGCCACTTTTTTGTCAGCTTAGTGTTGCTGTGCCCAAGGCCTTTCAAACCTTACCCCATTTCCTTGTTTTTTCATGTGCCCATTAAAATCCCTTCTGTTTTTACAGCACTTGTATGAGACAAGATTTCTGCAATTCTACTCTGAATCTTTGAAAATATCAAAAGGTTAAAAATGAACTGTATTTTTAAAAGGATAAGTGAAGTATTACCAACATTTTTACTGTTCTAGTTTGGATGGCTGAAAGATCTGTCAGATTCACTCGAAGTCCTTTTGCAGAAATCCCAAAGAACAGCATCCCAGTTTGAAGTCTTGTGGATTTTGTGGGAAAGAATCAGTGAAACCAAAATAGGGACGTTGACATCAGTGCCATAAATGCACAGCAGTAGTGTGCACATACTGAACACTGTGCACGCCAGCCCTTGATGTCTTAAAGCAGAGCTTGCTAACATTGAGAGGAAATTATGGATGGTTCCTCTTCTACAGCAAAAGCAGGGTTGGATGCATTCCCCTGAGAAAGTTGGTCTGTGAGGTTTCTACAATATTTCTAAGGAGTGGCTTATCTTTGGAAAGAACCAGATTCTCTCAGGTGGCAGAGATTTAAGAAAAAAAAAATTATCCCAGAGAGAGGCTAGCACAAATCTGGCAGGCAGTCAAGTCATGTTTTGCCACATAGAACAACCTGAAGCTCCTCCTCTGTATGATCCCAGCCAGCACGAGGGCCCCTCACTCAACCTTCATTCTCTAAAGAGGTCCAGTTTCTCTACAAACATTACAACTTTGCACAAATTTAAAGTGCATTTATGACTTGGCCGGTAATGAGTTTGACTGAATGTATATATACAGTGTTCATGGACTAATTTTTTCCAAAATGCTGATGCTATGAAGTTCCAAATAGTGGCAAGTTGTATTATTAGAATTTATTATCTTTTTAATTCAAAAAATGTCTCAGAAGTGCTTGTTATGATATATAGAGACAATTTTTTTCTGGGTAAAAATAATTTCTTTGGACAAAAGACAGAGTTCTAATGGGTATAGAGGGGACAGTCTTGGGAAATAAGAATTTTGCCCATAAATGAAGCATTAGAGCATTAAGAACAGAATGAGAATGGTGCCTCACTTTGATGAATGCTCTTGTGGCTTTTGTAGATAATCACTTTCCCTATCCTTCCACCAATTTCCTTTCTTTGAATTCAAAACAGGACTAAAACATTTTTTTCTCACAATTTCTCTGCTCAGCAAGCAGTAAAAATACAAGAAGCTGTGCAGGCTGCTGCTGACTTTAATTGCCAGAGCAGTATTAATTCTTTTAGGAGACAGCATACCCAGCATTATCTGTGTCATAGTATGGCTATCTGTATGGATTCTTTCCTTCCTCAGCCTTTCTACTCTTCTAGAAACTGGCATAGTGCGAAAAAACTGAGGACGGGAATTGCACCACTGATATATTAGAGATAAGGATAAACCAGGCAGTCTTTTTTCTGTTAATTTATATCCTACAGTATATACCTCAAGACCATTATGGAAGTGATCACCCATTTCTTCTGCAATCTCAGGATGCTAATACTAAGTGTCAGTCCCTTGATATGAAGAGTTTGCAACCAGAATAGGTAAGATAGATAGATAGATAGATATGAAATAAATAACTTACGCTTTTTCTATGGATAAACAAGGTTTAATCCAATTCCTTAATTGTATTCCTTAAACACGTGTTCATTAGAGCATAACCAAAACAGCGCTGGGTGCATGGGGAATTCGCTCCGCCCAACACGCACACCTTCTAACAATAAGAAGTGTGCTTAAACACAGTAAGGTCATACATATTCATAATAACCCCAGGAACGCCTATACATATTCATAACCTTTCCCTGCTTCTTATTAAAACGAGTCTCAGATAACCATTTCCATAGTCTCCTCCTTGACCCTCTCCTGTTGCACCTGCGCAGTGCTACTTGGTGAATTTGAGGAGGGGTCTTTGGGGGTCTTTGGATGAAGGCTCCTTCAGCTTCGTCACAGTGAACTTTTTACCTTTGGTTCATTATGATGAATTGGCTGGAACCCAATCTGCCAAGTTGACCGAAACCAGACTAGCGCCCCCTTTTTGCTGTAAATCTTGGCTATCTTGTCTCCTCAAGGTTGCAGCTGGTGCTGTAAAACTTCTTCTTCATTCGATGAAGTCCTGCTTTTTTTCTTAGCACAATTGGTTACATACAGCTCTAAACTAGATATTAATTATGTGGCTCAAAGTGTTAGTTTGTTAGTAGGCCTTTATTAAGTAGTTGCTTAACCCTTAAAATGTTAATTCCCTGTATCAACATAACTTCATAAACAAGTTTCATAACTTTTTACATAGAACTTAACCACCTTTTCCTTTTTCCAGGTTCAGAGCCCGTGCCTCATTTGATTGTATCTGTAAACATTAAACATCTTAGCATGAATCACAACTGCATTTCTCACAGATAGATAGATAATATTATCTCAATTTTGCATAAGGAGGTAAAATGTCTCCAGAAATTGGCAGTCAGAGCAGTTGCAGCCTATGCTGGGACCAGCTAAGTCTGCATCTCTCCCTCTTCCAGCCGATGCAAGCAACAGCCTTGCCCCAGTGGCAGCTGCCAGTTGTGCCACCACAACATGGGAGAACAAAGAAGCTTTGTCAGCTGAAATTACAAGAACTTAGATTTTTCTAAAATCAGATATCTGGCACCAGGATGCCAACACTGCAAACAATTCAGAAATGTGTACAAAATAAATATGTTGTACATTTGAAAAATGGAAGCTCTTTTAAATTATCACTTTAAGCTCTGAATATTCTTAGTGGATTTCTTCCCAACACAAGCTGTCAAGCAGCCCAAACCATAATTACTTATCAATAAATGGCAACCATTTGCATCATGTATCTTCCTGTTTAAATGTCTCCTTGAATCCACATGTTTCATCCAGTTTGCATAAGCTCTTGCATAAGAACTTATGTATTCTTTCCTTTGTTCTCTTGGTCTGAGAGTTTCCTTATTTTTTTCAGAAATCGTTGAGACTAAATTATGAGAGCTTGTTTTTGGTTTTTCATATTTATTTATCTATTTTCCTCTTTAATGGCCAGACCTTGTCAATTTATTGTAACGGAAATGGGAAAATAAACATATTTCTGCCTCCTTCCTAGAAACTTTATTCCAGCTACTCTGTAATAATAAAGTCTCCTGATGGGAAGATACCAGAAATGCTACAAGTTATTAGCAGTGGAGAGATATGACCTTCAGATGACAAATATTTCACAGTATTCTTCCAAACAAAAATACCGAGTTTTGAATGGGAAACGTCAGTGCTTGAATCCCTACCGAAAACTAACATGACCATTTCCAGACTTATTTTCTGTTCACCGCCAAACAGCTGTCATGTCTGTTTACTGTATCCTGTTAAATTTGTATTGAAGACAGTAATCAGCAATTTTACATTTGGAATACCTTGGGTATTAGCTGATTCTTAAATTAAATGGCAGCAGCAGGAATATTTAAGGTAACTTTGGAGACACAGTGCAAACTTATTGGGGTGGTGCACTGGGAGTCCTTCTCCAGGATGCCCCCATCAGCCCAGTGCAATCATGTGTCAGAGGTCAGTCAATAAGAGCCTTAAATCTTAACTAAAGGAGTGCAGGTTTTATTTCCCTTGCTCTTATATATGTAGACCTTGATGAACTCTCTTGGAGGAACGAACACCCTTCTGAGAAAACTCTGCCTCCGCCATGTGAGGGAGGGTATTCTGAGAGACTCCATTTTGGCCTTCTTAAAGACAGGTGAGAAAAATACAATAGCTGCCCTCGTGAGAGCTACATGGCACAATAATTATACATCTGAAAGTGAGCAGCACATTCTCAGTAGCTGAGAAGGGATTCACTTAATGTGCCCTACTCTAATTTTTATTGGCATACTTTGGGGAAAAAAAAAAGCAGATATTACTTGCATGTAGATGGTAACTGTCTTGGGAGACTTATAGGTGAAAATAAGTGTCTGCAATCACACAAGGAATATACTGCAGCACAGAAGTAAGTTAGATATCAAGTTTGGTACTACTTGTACACCTAAGTTATATTTTGGAGTGTGACATAAGACAGATGGAGCTTGACTACTAGTGTCCTTCAAGTCTGTCAGAAAGGCAAATGAGTCCTCAAAACCCTGTTTTTATTAGTACCTAAGAGAAAAACAGGCAGAGGAAGTTCTGTGCCTCTTACACAGCTGCCTCTGTATAGCCATTCCTCTGTTTAGTAACTAACACTGTAGTTCTTTTCTCTCCCACTTTTTCCTGTTATTGATCACCTCTTGTGAAGCTTTGGGGGTTAAAAATTAGGCTCTGGCAGTGGAACAGATCCTAAACTAATTGGGATTTTCCTACTTGTTCTCAGCAGCTATGAGGGATGGCTCATGGTGAATAGCACTGACTAATCTGAACCGGTACAGGCTCAACCTCAGACCATCACCAGTCAGCTGTCATGTCTGTAACAGTATTAGCTGTGCACAAAGAAAGATGATTAAATATTCTTCAGCCCTTTTAAGAGACACTTGAGATGATACATGATACAGGTCTAAAAGCCACATGTAGTGTGATGGACATGACTAGGGAACAGTTGGTTTTTTGCATCATAATATGTGAACTAATTAGCCTCGAATCAAAATACCAGACATCAGTCTTAAAACATAGGCTCTTTCACAGAAAATACAAGCTATGGATCACCTTATGAATCCCACACATCGACCAAATTAAAACCAAGACATATTAATGGAGGAACAATCAACCAAGGTCTATTACATTCAAATATATGTAATTTCTACTTTAGGATCTGTAGATATGAAGAGACTATTAACAGTGAAGTATCACTGCATGGCTCCTCTGTTTTCACTGCCTTCCATGGATCTGAAATTTGGCCACATACCAAGTTTTTATTACTTTTAGCTGTTTTCATTTCTACAAGGAAATGTTTCTAAGAATAAGCTTTAAAGAAGTCATTATCAATGCCTTTAACTTTATTATAATTATTAATGAGAACAAAAGTTGCACATCACCCTTCAAGTAAGTTTCTCAGTCATCTTTTCTTCCATTATTGGATTTATACAGAGAGTTTGTGAAATTATGCATCTTTCAGATTGCAAAAATTATCAATTATCATGTCAGTGGCAATGTTTGTTTTTTAGCTATGTTATTTTTCAATAATCTATGAAATTGTAACACCATGTTCAATGAATATAAAAATTACTAACTCCAAATAAAAACTCTTATTATTTCTTTGAATTAAAAAAAAGAGTATTTTTTTTAATTCTAACTGTGCACTTATCTCTTTATTAGTGATAATGTCTTGGCTTCTTTGAAGGATGTAACAATAAACAAAGGAGCTTTTTCTTGTAACTGTCCTTATAATTTACCTTGCAACACAAAATCGCCTTTTTGATTCTGATCTTTTATTCATTCTTCACAATTGGGCAGCAGAAGTCAGAAATTACCCTCTATTGTATTATTTTGGTCATATTACTAAACACAATGCAAAGGTCAAAAGCCAGTTTTTGTTTGATTAAATGATTCAAGAGTGCAAATGTTAAAAGCAGATGTTACCTTTAGTTCAGGACAAAAGGTAAAGGCCTTCATTTAACATGTTAAGAAAATGTGGACTGAATTAATGTCCTTCTGAAGGGTAGCAGTTTTATTCTCAATTTACCCTTATGGACTAATTTGAATTAAACTGCACATTTATTATCCTTTAGAAGAATCTACTCTGTAAGCATTTCCAGTAATGGCTGGAATTGCTTGCTCCTAAAGCACCATCTAAAATGGATAAAGATAAAAAGGTTGGATCTTTAATAGAAAGATTTGAATTCTCTGAAGGCAGCTCAATCTTTCTGTACTTAATAACATTTTAGTGGTACTATGTTTCCTAACCAGGTTAATCTTTATACAAAAGTCATGTCATTAACAAAGTAAAAAAATGCAAACTGGTTTTCATTAATAGTATTTCCTCAAATACCATTTCTTCATTAGAGCAATGTGATTTGATATTTTGTTTGCTGAATGCCAATTAATTATATTAACATCTTTTGCATGTGTTACACATTTCTATAGATCACTTCTCACATTAATGTTCAGAAAACCCATTTTGGGATTGAGCAACTTTGGAGTTGTCCATGAACCCTGTCCTCAATTCCATCACTCTGAAAGCCCTGTCTGAGCTCTCCCACAGTCTCCAGTTGCATCTCTGCCTGCTGGTAGACATCGCTTCACTGTAGAAATCACTTCCATTAGATTCTACCCAGAGATACCACCTCCTGCAGCTGCTGCATCCAGTTGTCCTTGTTGTCTCTAGTTTTGGTCTCCTTTCCTCTTGCTTTAGGCGCCACCCCCTCCCAATTCTTCTTGCTCCTAGAAACTCTTTTCTCAAAATTCTCTGCAAATGGCTGTTTTACTGATCTGTGTTGCCTCCACCATCAAGGGGTAAATTTTTTCTCACCGTCTGAATATTGGATCTGTTTGCCTTGAGCATGCTTGGATGGAGGATTATGTATTGTCTGTTCACCAAATCCTCCTGCCTGAATATTCATTTCTGTCCCTCAAATCTAATGTATTAAATCTGATGATTTTCCTACACTGGCTGCTCTTTTTTCATTCTACCCGCAAATGCTTGATCTACAGTTGACATTATGTTCAGAACGATCATTTCATTTGCATTAAGCAGAGCAGAAACTGCCATTCTTTTTCCTTTAGCTGCACCAAAACAGCAATGAAATAGCTTTCTTATATCTCTATCAGGGCATAACTGTGAAAAGACAAAAATGTAGGCATTAATGATATCATTATGTAGAAAAGAAACATGGAAAAGACATTAGCCAATTTTCAGCATCAAAGTCTATGTTCTGAGAGGAATGCTTTTTACTGTTGTATAAGCAAAGCTGTAGTTGGCAGAGTAGGAAATCTTGTAGTCAACTATAAAAATATTCTTCCTGTTGTTTTCCCAATACAAAAAGCTAATTAAAAAGAGGTTAGTCTATGCAGCCATTCCTGTTTGTCTTCACTGTCAACTCTATGTCAATCATGCATGAATTTTATGGCTTTAGCACCAAGTGGCAGAGTAATTTCCAAAGTGTCATCGCTGTTATACTTCAGAGACATCATTCTTTTCAAAGAGCTGGTAATATTTGAAGAGATAGTTAATGGTGACCAATATATCCTCTACGCTATATAGTGCCTAAACAGCTGTGCTGTGATACCCCACCCGCTGTATGGAGTGATGAGCTACAGCTTGGTTTTTCAGAGCCAAATAATAATCACCAAAGCCCAGTGTGCTTGAAGAATTCAAAGCAAGGACCTTCTGGTGTGGCTCACTGCTCATGAGCTGGTCAATGAACAAAACTCAGTCTTTTTCTTGTAAGTTTTAAGGACAGAAGCCTACTTTCAAACAAAATATTTGTTGCCTTCCTACTACTTCTTGTGAAGGGAAAAAAAGGCCAGAGGGAATAGCTGTGGTAAATATCAGAGCATGAAAGCAAAATGTTGTTGCTCCAGGCACTGGGCAAGATTCCCATTGTGCTCTGTATGATTCAGAGGGAAGGATGCGTGACAAAGGCTGCAAGCCACATTTACGTCTTCTGTGATTGATGGATATCAGTGGCCCATTCGTCTCTGGAATAATTTAGAGCACTTTGAGAAGAGAGTTTTAAAAATATAAGCCTTGGCTGTTGTATTCAGCTGTTTCTTTCTGTATGATGGTACATGAAGCTTGACTGATTATTCCATGCCTCAGGTGAAACAGCACACTTTTAAAGCTGAAGTAAATTAAATTTAGATGTAAAGGACTGGCTTCTATTCTCACATCTATGTAAAACACATAATTCTTACAAAGTCAGAAGAGTAACCCTGGGAAAAACAAAAAAACCCATAAACCAAAACCAGATACTAAAGAAGAAAAAGATTTGTCAAAATACTACTCGGTATATTTGAAAAATTGCCAGAAGGCAATTGCCCGGTATGTTGTTGGAGTAAGTAGATAGGTTTCACCCAGATTAACAATGCTTTTGATTGTGATACCTACCTTGGCTGAAAAAAAAAAAAAAGAATAGAGGTTCTAAGTTTCACATTTAGGTATAGCCTTGTTTTTCATTCTTGAAGATTTATGAATTGTGTCTGAATTTTATCTAACTTCCTTGAATGGATGACTTACCCTAAGAATATGTTTGAAATCAGATGATTAAAAGAAGAAAAGAGAGCAAAGGCATATTTTAGCTATCAAACTGGAACACAAAAGGTTCCACTTAAATTTGAGAAGAAACTTCTTCTCAGTGAGGGTGACAGAGCACTGGAACAGGCTGCCCAGGGAGGTTGTGGAGTCTCCTACTCTGGAGGCACTCAAGACCTGTCTGGATGCCTTCCTGTGTACCTCATCTGGTGTTCCTGCTCTGGCAAGGGGGTTGGACTGGATGATCTTTCAAGGTCCCTTCCAATCCCTAACATTCTGTGATTCTGCGTGATTCTGTGAAACATTCCCTTACTTTTATTTAGAGCTCCTATTTTTACACCTATTTCTTTTTCATAAGGTGTAAGAGTCTCCAGCATAATTCCAACTTTTGGTTACTCATGAACTAAAGAACAAAAGCCCCATGGCCTCAAAGATGTTGCTGTGTGTTAACTTTCTAAAGAAAAAAAACAGCTACAGTTTCTGTCAGTGTAAGAGCAGCATATTGTTTGCTGTTTTATAGAGAGTTTTTATAATACACAGATGGATTTTAAACTGAAGGAATACAGCATATTGTTTGCTGTTTTATAGAGAGTTTTTATAATACACAGATGGATTTAAACTGAAGGAATACTGCTGTGGTCCTACTAGTATCTCCAAGAAACTGAGATATGTATTTTTAAGATGTACTATTCAGATGCCTTAAGTATGTGACCACTTTTCCAGTCTTCTTTGTAATATCTTGCTTGATGACTGGAAGTGCATGAAAATAAGAAAAAAACATCTTTGAAAGGTTTAATTTTATACATCTATTGAAACATGCACTGAGTATAATTTTGCTTTGTGTAAATAATTTTTTCTCAAAATAGCAAGATATATATGTATGTCACAATATGTGTCCTCTGAAGACAATTGACAAGACATAGAAATCTGATAGAAATCTGATAAATTCTCATCATTTAGAAAACAAGGTGAGTGATTACATAGTAGTATCTGTAATTAACACAGTGCCTATCTTAAATTTGAGGCCAGGTTAAAAAGGTGCTTGCTTTTCAAAGTGATGAACCGTGGTGTTCTCCAAAAACATTAGGTTTCACAGTACAGCTAATAAAAATTTTATTAAGGCACTGGCACAATGACAGTAATAGTAAAGGATCCATTCCTGATGCCTTTGTTAATTGTTCGTATGTGAGCCATGTATGACTTTCTCTGAATGGCCATTAAAACCGAATATTGGCTGTGGGAGCTGTTTAGTGATGTCATGCATGCTTCCAAATCTCATGTTTTTTCCCCTCAGTTTCTACATATACAAAAAGAACCTTGTTAATTTTCACTTCAGGGCAAGTATTCTGTTAATAAAGTTTGGTATAGATGGGGTCAAGTAATTTAGTCAGTAGCTAGTGGTAAGGAACTTCTACAATAATATCAAATCTATATTAAATTAAATTCAGCACCATTTTTGGAAATTGTATGCTATTAAAAGGAAATTTACATCCACACAAACCTCCTTAAAGATGTCATGGAACACTAAAGATAGAAGAGAATGATTCAGTCCCTGTCACAGAGCAGCCCCCTCAGTATGTGAAAATCTGCTGAAGTGTCAAGTAAGGCTTTTCCTGAACCTTGCTTTGGTCTTCATCTTCCATCACAATCGCTTACTGCTTCAGAGCTTGGAAGTCTGATACTTTTAACACTTGAACAGTTTTGTTATATATAACAACTAAGTAATGTTTGAGTTGTTTACAAAGAAGAAAAAGGAAACAAACAAACAAACAAACAAATGAAAAACAGATGCATTTAGCAACTCTGTAGCTTACAGATAAGACTAATTACATATTCTAGTTATAGTTACTTATTTTCACTTAAGGAACAGCAGTATTTTCCTTTATATGTATCCAGTCATAAGCAATGCAAATGTTTTAGAAATTTACCTATGCACTCATCTGTAGAGCCTTCACACCCTATGCATCCCAGCTAATTCTAAGATGCTCCTGGATAGTTTTACAAAGTCCTGCACAAGGGATATCTGGGGTAATGGCAATGGTTTCCTAGAGACACATACAGACCTTCCACATTGACTGGGGGTGAAGGGAAGTGTGTGTGCAGCCTCTGCTTGTATGGTGACAAAAGCACATGCCACATAGAGCGGTGTTAACATGTGGGAGGGTAAAGTTGCTGTAGCTTCCTTTCCCAGCATGGGTTTCTCTCTGACATTTTTCCAAGGACAGTGATTATTATTGGAGCGTGGCTGGCTGAGCTGCTCTGGTCCCGCTGCATCAATGATGGGAATGTTCCACACCCCTGCAGAGAGGTTTCCCCGGCTCGGTGGAGGGCACAGAGCTGTCTCCCAGCCTCAGAACAGCAAAAGCTGCCTGGTTTTACAGTTCCATATCTCTAACAGGCAGTGAACTAATAGATGTGGAAAATAAATATCTTCTCTTTAGATACCTGATAATATTATAGCTATTGTTTTCCATTTTAAAATCACCTTCCAAAGCCTGGTGTCTACATCTATTTTTGGTGCCTAAGAGGGACTTTTGAAGAGGTATTAAGCAAAAAAAATAGTGCCAGTGAATGACTGAGAACAATTACATGAACCTTGTCAATATAGACATGCCAGTGCTATTCTTTCATCTCTATTAATAAGCAGAATAAAACAGTCTAGTCTTCTTTTACAGACTTAAGTACAAATATCTCTTTTTAAGCAAACTTCTTCACAATTTAGGAGAGACTGACTGTAACAATACTAAATATTTCAAAACCTAAAATTACACTAAGGTAGTACTTTGTGTGAGGCAGCAAAATTCAATATTTAAAAAATAAATTGTGAGTGTGTTAAGCCATTCCTCCTTCCCTGGGCATGAAAGAGTAAAATGAGCTTGCTGTAGATGTTGGTACTCTGAGTTTTGACCTGCCTTTGGTAAACAAATATCAGATTAGATTTAAAAGCACTAATGTCATTAGATTCGCCAGTGTACAGACATATGCTGCACAGATCTGCCTGCAGTAAATTATTTTTAAATTTAACTTTCATTTTAAAATATGACAAGATAGTTCATGTTTTTAGCACATGTTCTGCTCATTACAACTAATTATTGCACATGGGAATCACTTTCCAAAGGAAATTCTAAACTACAAATGTTCAAAATGTCAAATCAAGTTACTGATAATAATTGCAGTTGTCATTTCTCAGTTTACATACCTGTTAATCTGTTACATATTCTCCCTAATTTTCTTGATGGGTAGCTAGCCAGACTTTTCCCTGTGATGGATTTGAGACATTACTTATTTCTCAGGATGATATTAATTTGATTCTTTATGTATTAGTGAAGGCTAACTTGATATTATGAGGTGTCAAAAGCGAAAATAAAATTGGTAATTAGTGTACAAATTTTAATCTGATACCAAAGCCTGCCAAAAGCATGTAGACACAGTGACTGCAAAGAGTTAACCGCAGACTAGTCATACTAATATTTATAATTGTTCTGAGCAAATCACTGTTTTAGCAAGGTGCATTAAAATGTAATTTGCTAAATTTTTTGTATTCTGAAATCACTGTACATTTACAATTACAATCATCCATTCAGTAAGTCATTCAGAATTTGCTAATAAGCATGTACTAGTCTGTTCATTCAAATTAATTGGTTTACTCCATGGTCAACTCTGTTTGTCTAATTCAGATGTCTTGGGAGCTGTTACCTGCTTTAGAAATGTCAAGAAATATTTGCTAATTTGTTCTTTAATCTGATACTTGCTAAATTTCTCCATAATGTAACACTTTCATTGCTTCTATTTAGCAAAATGAAAGGGAGTTATAATAGAAGGGCCAGTCAATTATGATTAAGTGAAACAGTCTATTACCTCCTGTCTTTCTTCTGCAATGGAATGGAAGAATGGCAGTTCAGCAAGCAGAAAAGCAACAAATTTCACTTATGAACTCCAGGTAAATTAGAAGAAGATTGTTAAATATCTCACTCAGAGATCATAACAAAGTGCTTTTTACAAGAATCTAGCTTTACAGTCATATATTCTTTTTTATACCATGCCATTATTTTTTCCTTCTTACTTTAAATTTGTACGTTAAACCTACTTTAAAAATATCATAAACATGCATAGACTATAACCACAGACCACTTAATAGTGGTCTCCATCATTTTTCTGAACTGCTGTTTATAGAACTCATACACTTACAGCAGAGTTTGTGAGGTGTGCTGGGATAAGTGTGAGTCTTCTCCAAAATGATCTGGCATGCTAATTACTGTGTAGCTCTGCATTACCAGAGCTTCACCATTATGCCAGTGGCAGATGATACCTAGGATATATTGTTATACATAATCTATTAAAAATATGTTAATGTCTATTATTGTAAATTTCTTTTTATTGCTCTCACTTCCAACTTGTTCAGAGGTATCCTCAACATGACATCCTTTGGTGACATCATTTTATTCTCTCTGTACCATTCAGGTACAGTCATGCAGATGTAATTTTTTTTCATGAGGCTCTAATATTATATAATGTTATGTAAGTATAACCAGTATTAAAAGAATTTTTGCAAGGGAAGCCCAAGATCTTGCATATAGTGTGTTTGGATTTAAATAACTTGATGGTGTTTCTTTTCTGATAACAATAAAAGTGTGTGTGAAGAAAACAAAAAATGTATGAGGGAAAAGAAAATGTTAATTCAACGCATATTTTGGCATAAAGAAACTGGAAGAAAAAAATGCAGGAAGCAGCCAGCTTAACAAAACCACTTTTCCAATGGTGCTGCCAAAGTCATTGAGAATGCTGGGTCTCTGCCTATAGGTTGACCTCTTAATGCACTTCATTTAAAAAAAAAAATCTCATCTTGTTTGTCTACACCATTATATCTGTTTTTCTGTTGTAACTTTATCTACAAAGGTCCACTAGGAGGCATTAATCAAACACTTGATGATTTTTGAAAGTGTTTTGTGCTACTAGCATCTACTAAAATTCGTGTGTGTTTCTCAATTTGTCTGTGTAACTTTTATCCACAACTCCACAGCTAAAGAAATGTTCATAATAAATCATTTGGATATATGTAGAAAAGAGAAGTTCTTAAAGCAGTCATTAATAAAAGTCTCTGCTGGACAGAACAGGGTGAGAAATTCATGGGTTTGTAATCAGAGTCATTCCTCCATTTTCTTGTCACCTACCACAACTTGGAAATTTGGATTTTTGTTGGCTGGGTTTCATCCTGCCTTCCCATAACACAAGTAGTAGGAGGGCACAGTGTCTCCCTTGCTGCTGCCTCTACCCCATCCTTCTCAGCAATATCCCATAGCTCCAGAGCATGGAGCCATGAAGCTCACACCAAATAGCCAGTGGATATTTCTGAAGATGGCAGGGGCTAAACTTGTTAACAAGTCTTAATAGTATTCCGTGAGGAATATTTTGCCCATAAATGAATGGTTTCTTTATTTTTTTCCACCCTTATTTCTAACATATCTGTTCAATTTTAGTGTGTTCCATTGCACTGAGTAGACTGAAAAAGAAGAGCAATGAACAACAACCTGCATGGGAATGTACCTTAAGCACAGACCTGCACACACCTGCACAGAGAGACTGCTCCTTATTTACTCTGGAGTGAGGACTCCTTATCACCTCCCAGACTGCTGAGTGGCGCCGGCTGGGACACTCACTTGTGGCAGTTCTCCCAAGAGGCCTCAAAATTCTGATGGAGGCTCTCTCTTCATGCTTATCCTCTTGAGCATATAGCATTGACCTAGCTGTGCCACATGAGCTCCTCATCAGCCCAGGTTGGATTCGTTGACACTGCTCCTCCCTCAGTTACTTTATGTCAGTTTGCTCAGAGCTTCCAGACCGTCAAGACTCCAAGGCACAATCTTTCCAACACATCATTTGTGTAATAAATGCTACAAAGGGTTTGAAATGTTTGAAGCTATTATGTATAAAAGAGAACATAGGACTTTCTGAAAAGGAGACAATTAAATCACCTTATTCAGAATTGTAACAAGATTTTATGGTAATATAATCACTTGCACTTGCATTTGTGCTCTTTATGAACCTTTTCTCTTTACTGTATTTAATGCATTGTAAAATGTAAAAGCTATTTACACATAAATGATGCTACCAACAATATTCAAACCAAACACAACACCATTATTATTACTGAGAGATTGAATAAATATTTGATAAATTCAGATGCTTCTGCTGGAATTTAATATCATAAAACTACTTTGCGAATGCCATTAGAAGAAAGATAATTATTATTTGTACAAAGCCATGAAAAATTCTGTTTCAGATCTGCACTGGAAATGTTATAGTAGATTTAAAATAGAATGTCTGGATGCTGCTCAGAGTATGCCTGGCCAAAGAAAAAAATTGCAAGTTCTTAAACAGGTGATGTTTTAAATATTGGTAGAAAATCACATTCCTAGGGAGAGAAAATTAGATATGTTTTTATTTCATGTCAGAAGAAATGTATAAAGTTAATTTAATAGCAACAAAGTGAAAGGAAGCAAAATAAACTGTAATTACAAAATTGGTTTTGGTTCTCACTGACATTTAGAATATTAGCTAGCAGCTCTATTGCATTTGACAGCAATTTGGCTTTCACTTGATTCCTGTCTCAAGGACTGATATTGTCAGAAGCAAATGGCCATATCTTTGTGGCAGGGTGTGCGCAGGGCTAATGCTCCTACCAGTGGGAAGGCTTGGCCTGCTCAAGCTTTTTGGTGCAGCTCTGTGGTGACTGCACAAGGACACCTTTCCTAATTTGCTTTGAGAGCTCTGCTCACACCACACCTGAAAGATGCACACATAAATTCTACACTTACAATAAAAACCTTGGGGACAAAAATAAAATCTCAAAGGAGTAAGAATACATTTGTGATTTTTTATAGCAGGTACACAAAACTGAGAGGACGCAGAAAAGTTTTGTCTCTCAACTCACATGTCTCTCAACATGGCCAGTAGCAAGTAACAGGCACTATCTTTCAGCTACAAGCATCCAGGTTTTTTACATAGCCTAGATAATGTTAGGCATGTCCAACTGTATTCTATTTCCCACTCTGTTTAATCCAGTTTCTATTCTATTTTCTGTTCCCACTTTTGCCCCAGCAAGACCACACAATTAGGATAATTAAGCAGTGGCACCCAGAGGGACCTTGACAGGCTACAGAAATTGACAGACAGGAACCTCATGAAGTTCAGCAAAGAGACATGCAAAGTCCTGCACCTGGGGAGAAACAAGCCCATGTACCAGTATATGCTAGGAACTGCCTGGCTGGAAGGCAGCTTTGCAGAAGAGTATGTAGGGGTCTTGATGAACACCAACAAAGGTCCACAAAGATGATAACGGGACTGGAGCATCTCCCCTGTGAGGAAAGGCTGAAGGAGCTGGGATTGTTTAGCCTAGAGAAGGCTCAAGGGAATCTTATTAGTATATATAAATACGCTAAGGGAGAGTACAAAGAAGAAGGAGCCAGGCTCTTTGCAGTGGCGCCCAATAACAGGATCAGAGGCAACAGGTACAAACAGAAGCACAGGAGGTTCTGTGTAAACATTATGAAACACTTTTTCCCTGTGAGGGTGACTGAGCACTGGCACAGGTTGCTCAGAGAAGTTGTGGAGACTTCATCCTTGGAGATACTAAAAAAACATCTGGACATGGTCTTGGGCAACTGGTCCTGTTGAGCAGGAGGATTGAATCAGATGACCTCCACAGGTTTCTTCCAACATCAAGAAATCTATGGTTCTGCGGTCTTTCCATTTAAATTACAGGATAATGAGAGAATTTTTCCCTGCCCAAGAGTTCACCATCAGTATGCTAACAGTCTGCGGCAGGAACTTCAGAAACTTTCCTTGATTTGAATATGTTCATCTCCCAGCTCCTGTGCTGAGGTATGAATCATCATGAAGCAGTGTCACAAAACAAAGCAGTTACATCGCCATTTGGTGCAAACACACTGCACCAAGGTCTGTGCTCAAGATTTGCTCCATTTAGCTGTGGAAAACATGCTGCTTATAAGCTGTCTTTAGGCATATGTTCTGTGATTTGAGCCTTGCTACTTTCAGGTGAAGTAGGAATAAAAGTAGACTGCTGTGCTAAGTCACTGTACACCTCCTGGTACTGCTGTGAAATGTAGCTGATTAAGCTGGGAATAAAAATAATTGCAGAAAACATGTGAAAATAACATTGCCATAATTCGTGTTATCCCTGTTTCAGTTTCTCTGTTGGTAATGGTTGACACTTTGCTGTGTGAAAGAAAGCTTCAGGACATTTCTTCCAAAGGAGCTGAAACTCAATCCCAGGCACTGGAATGCGTTTTAAGGTAATTCTTTTGACTGAATGAAGGTGTATTTTAGAATGGATAGATAATAAAGTTCCCTTCGACAGTACCTAAAATAAATATATTTATCTAGTCTTGCTACAGTATTTTCACTCTAAGTTTCTCTTCTTTTGCCATCTCCTTGTTGAAGTTTTAGCTATCTGCCTTCCATCTATTAGAGAAATGTTACCAATGATTAGCACTATTTGAATCTGGAGTCTCTTGGCACTTCAGAACAGTTTTCTTTTTTCTGTCAGGGACTCCACCCTTCATGCAATAGTCATTTGGCCTAGCCAGAACAGAGATAAATGTGTCTACATCCTACCTATTAAAGACAGCCCACTTATTGCAGGAATCTCTTGCATTATGAGTGAAATAGTTTGTTACTTATAGCACTTCTAGCTGGTTTTAATGTCTGTACTACAAACTCTGCTGAAATACAGCAATTAATAACTAATATAAGAAACATAAAGAACTGTGTCAAAATACTAGAAAGTAAGACCATGACAATTAGATTCTTCCAGCAAAAGAAAAAAGCTACCAGCTCCCTGAAATGGACTTTTATCTCTGTTGTCCAGCTGTCTATAGACCACTTGCAAATCAGCTACTGTTAACCATCCGTCTTCAACAGACTTTGACTCTCATTTGTCTGCTGTGGTCCCAAAAAGCCTCTGGCAAAGTCCGGTGTTCAAAGAATGCATCCAGTGCTTCAGGTGCAGTATCTCTGTTTAAGGTAGTTTAGATCCGAACAACTCTATGTGCAGTGCCCTTAAATGCTTTAAGGACAAAAAACAATAAAACAATGAAAACGGCTTCCTTTTCTAAAAGAGAAAGCTTTGTTTTTCATGTGCTCTGATGAAACAGTCAGTTCAAACTGCATTTGCCTACAGGAAAACAGGTAATTACTCAAACTAGTAACAAATTGATTTATACAGTATGAACATGACTTATCAAGGATTTGTATTTCTTTCCTCCTAGAGCAGAGGCCAGACAACCGTATCGCTGAAGCAAGACAGATGGTTTCTGCTTGATTAGTGATTACATTTCCATGTTAAAATACCAAGAGGCAAATACACACACATACTCTTCCATACATAATCTGACTGAAAGCCCACTCAGACCAGGAAACTTGTTACCGGTGTCCCTGGCCTTTGTTCCCAGCTTTACAAGAACATTATTTTGTTTTATTTTGTGTTTAATTGTGGTGACCTAAAATACTTCAGTTAAGCATTTGATTTCATTAATTGCCAAGGAAAAAAATAGTCAATAAATTTATTGTTGCCTGTAAACACGGTACACAATATTTTCTATGAAATTCTGGAGGAAATTTAATGTACATAATGAGACATTTTGTAAGTAATTGATATCACTCATGAGGCAAAAACTCTAGGAATAGAGTAGTTTTCAATTAATTTCAATTTCTGCTGTACTTTTCAATTTTATATAATTAATTTAATTCGGAATTGGTGAAATGAGATACTTTGACAGCTTCTCAAAGTCAATCATGACCAAACAGTCCTTAGCCTCAGCTCATTTTATGGGTGGCCATTACCTTCTGACTGTATTAACCTTGACCTCTATTTAAGCTGTGATCTAAAGGACAGTCTCTTCAGCACCATGTATATTCATTCCTGAACTGCTGCTATATGTCTTAAAGATGAAGAACATTTAGTCAATGCTACTGCATAATGACCTTCACTCTTCTGCAATCAAAACAGCAAAATCTTCTGCAAATCACTAGCTGCTAGAGAAAAGGTTCCCACACAAAACTTTTTTGGCTGTTGCTGATGATAACAGGGGTCTGGATATGCTGTTAATATATTTCACAGTGATGGCATTTTGCATGCTCTGGTCAGTAGAACCACTTCTAAAATTTCAATTATTTGTGCATCCTGGTGACTCTCAGCTTTTGTAGTCACAGTGCTAACTGTAAGCTAACTGCTTACACTGAATACATTTGTACACCACGACCCCAATGCCCTTTTCAGAGCCACCTATCTCCGCAATTGTAATCTGCGTTATTTCATTGTAGTGGCATGACTTTTGGTATAACAAAACAAATTTGACAGTGCCCTGTTTACCAAATGATCCACAACATTATTTACCACTTTATCCATCTGTACCATCTGCAAACTTTTCCAGCAACAATGTCATAATGTCTTCAAGGTCACTGAGAAAATCTGATTAGCATTTGGCGGGGAAGAAGGTCACAGTGGTGCACTCATAGCAGTAGCTCATCTGAAAGCTGCCTACAGGCAGGAAAACTTTGGTACCCGTAGGAAAAGAGAATGGAAGATAAGGACTCTCCAAAACATAGCTGGTGTGGTCTGTCAGGAATAAGAATATTTAGAGTCTGAAGAAACAAATGTTCGTGGTCTGTAGATAGTTACACCAAGTGAAGACTGGTGTGACTGACATGAGTGCAGAAAATGGCAATGCTTGATGAAAATCATCCTCACCAAATCTCTCACAGAAACCACTTAACAATCTGCCAAAGTATTTTCTGCCTCCTATACCTTTCTGGGTGTAGTGATCAACACTGTCAGCTTCAGAAGCTGAAGTGAAACACAAACTCAATGTCAACATTCCTTTGTGTCTATGTACTCATTTTACCCCGTTGGTGTGGTTAGATTAAATGAGGTCATTGCCTTCCTAACACAAGCATCTCTGCTGTGGTATATGTGCATTACAGAGAAGCATGAACACACTATTTCTAGTACTTCAGATACCAGCTCAGGTCTGTCAGCTCAGATATTTATTTCTGCTTTCCATGTTTTATTGCAGACATACCTTCTGAGTGCTGAGAGACTTGCACCGCACAGACACAGTAACAACACACCCTGAGCTTAGCACATAAATACTTTTGCCATCATTCACTTATATTTATACACAAATATTTTTAATTTAAAATCACATCCAATTGTATTTTTCTCTTCAGCTGTTATCTTTGGGCCTCTTTATTTGTCATTCACCATGGAAACAACATACTTGAAGGAGGAGTGATAGCTTTGCAAGAGATATTGACATTTCAAGTTTGTGACTTTGCAACCCTTTGCTTACAACACATGAAAAATCTGCAAGGAAGAAACAAAAGATATAGGATGACAAAAAAAGCAAACTTACGGAAACATTTTTCAGTGAATAATTATATATTGGAGTTTTCCTGGAAAAGCGGGAGATTTGAAGTCAAGGATTATTACTATACTCTTTAATATAGTCATTTTATCATGGCAAGATTCTAATGTTATGATCTTAAAAGATTAGCTATCTATAACAGGTCCAATCTGCAAATTGCTTTTCCAGTTCACAGCAGCTGAAATCAACATAATTTTGGCTTAACCTGAACTAAGTTTGAATATTTTGGTTTCTCACCATACAGGAAAGAAATGGAACTGGACTTGGAGTCCAGGCTCACAAAATCTGAATACACGGAAAGTTAAGATGCAGTTATTTCTTACCCTTCTTAGGACAATTCTGCGGGGAAGATATTCACCCCCAGTGTAAAATGTGAGAAGCAGGTCCCAAACCACACAAAATAAAGCATTCATAAGGCACTATAGCCATAACTCTAAATGGAAATACTTTATTTTTTTCTTCCCAAAATGAAGATGTATTTTATTTTTTAATAATTTATTTGCTGAAACCATTGTTAGTACTGCAGAGCACAAGTACTGTTCCCGAGACCATACTAATTCCAGGGTGCCATCCTGTCCCTTCTCTAGAGGAAACAAAGCCAGAGCCTGTTTCAGACTTGCCTAAAGTTTGAATACAGGGATGACGTGATGTCCATCACCACACTGCTTTCAGCTCTGATGACAGAGCAACCTTCAAGTATGCTTTCATTTTCCCATCATGTAAGGTCATTGTCTGCTCACGTATTTCCATAAAAGCTGGTTAATCTTTTTCCTACTTAGGGACTGCTACAACTTACATAGACATGTTGTTTGCACTCTAGTGTGTTCACATCTCCTAGATATTTCACACATATTTAAGTGGGATTTTCTGTAGATAAAAAAAGTTAAAGGAGGTTCTCTTAGTCTCTTACATTTTTTCCTTCATCTAACTGCAAGACCTTGGTTTCCCATTCATGATATCAGCAGAAAAATTTCTTTTGCTTTATTCCTCAGCCTACTGCCCAATATTTTGTCCCAGTGTTGCAATATTAGTTCAGGATGTGAACTTGTTCTTGAATACATGCTCGTGGCAGCATGAACATCAGGAGAAGCAATGCTTTTAGAGCTTCAGTGTCCTTTTGGCAATAATTACTGGGTGTTAATATTTGAAATTAAAATGCTTATGTATAAAAATATTTTTTTTTACAACTAGTGATGCACAGACTGAGGAGGCATTTATAAGCTGTGAGTAACTGGGCTGGCTTTTACCCTCTGCTTGCTCCCCACAGATGTCCAAAGCTGTAGCAACCAAGATGGAATAAGTTAGCTTTAGAAAAACTGTTGGATTCCACCTCCCACTGATAGTTTTTAGCTTCTGTTATAATCCAACAGACTGTAATATCTACCCAGATAATTTCTCATTAACAGGTGATGAAGCTAAAGCCCAAGGCAAACTACCATTTAGCCTTGTCAATATTTATCATTTTTATTGAAATTAGTCCTTCAAAAATATTTTTATGTCACACTTTCTGTTATACGCCTCTTGCCAAGGAAACAGCACAGAAGCCATTTCCATGTCCAAACAATTTATTCTGGAGGTGACCTAATCGCTGACAACTTGTCATCAATCTACACGCTGTTATCTGCTTTTAATGCAATAAATTTCAGAAGCCACATTTTTATTTCCATAGGGCCAAATGCCAGTTTGTACTGTGCACAGTCATAGATGGGAAGCATGTATCCACTTCAGCTTTTCAAAGCAAACCAGCTTTGAGGGACAATTGACAGGAAGTTGGTTAAATTGTCCAGGATAAATAAACCTGAGGAATTTTTTTCATTTGGTAGAATGCAATATTTAAAGGTCTCTCTATTTTTACGTAGTTCTTTTTATCAGCCTCATTAATTGTAAGCTGTTGGGTTCTGTGCATAGTCATAGAGTAAGAGCGCTCTAAGTAAACCAAAGTACCCTTGCAATCTCAAAGACATTTGGTGTGGGAGACCCCTGTAGTGTACCTGTAGTGGTCCCTTCACACCTGGAATTATCTGATTTCCCACATAGCTGCTGGCCTGGTCTGTAGGAGCAATAGTGGTGGTTGGCTTAGCTCAACTTTCCCTGCAGGTCATGCAGCCTGGAAGAAGTTTCAAGAGGCTCACAGCAAGCATTAGACAAGTGAATCGGGTATCCTACCCAAACCACATATTTTAAATAAAAATAATAAATTTCATGGTAAAAACATATGTAAGTACCAGATTATACTTTTAAAATAATTCAATATTTTTGCTTTACACATTTTTTTTGTAAAGCTTACCTCTGGTCTAACGCGGTAAGGAAGAAAGTTACTTACAGTTGTAACTTCTTGAGTTGGAAACACTTCAATAGCACAGCATAAAAGTTAGAAAAACATTGAGGGAGAAACGCAAAATAATGGTGGAAAGTCTGATAAGAATGAAACAAGGATAAGAGATCACTATTCTGAAGTGGTTACCATTTGTAAATGGAAGTGTTGCCTCTCAAATTGACATCCACAACAGAGAGAACTGAAGATGAACATACTGTCACGGACCCACCAGCAAACTCTCAGGTTCTTAGCTCAAAACATAATTAGGTCAGGAGCTTCCATTGATTTCCTATTTATATGCCCTAAAAACCTCTGTGCCTAATTTGCTACAAGGAAAGCTCAGCATGCTGAGGAGTCTGCAGGAAATCACTCTAATTAGAGTTTTGAAGAAATGTTAGAGCAATGCTGAGATGCTGCTTCTGTGCAGCAAGCACAATGGTATATTCAAAATAACCATATTTGCTTTGGCAAATATTTCTAAACAATTAAAAAATATCAATGCTAGCATCTTCTTTAAATATATCATTTGAATTTAAATGTAAACATTGCAGTAACAGGCAAATACTGAATATGAACAATCATGTAACAAATACAATGGAGAAAGAGTTTTGAGGTTTCTCTGCAGATTTTTTGCGTATTTTTTATTATGTAGGAGTAGTTTGAATGTGATTTCTAGTAGGAATTGTCTTTCTCATAGGGTTTCACAAAGGTGGATTTGGAAACACTTTTCTTTATTCTGATTATGAAGAAAGCATAATGAATCTGCAATGCTCCTAGGTCCTCTGAATCAGTTGTATCAAAAAGGATACTGTCTTCATAGTAGAAATTGCTTTGATTATGTCTATCAAGTTATTCTCAAAGTTTAAGATTAAAAATTAAAAAATCCTTCCATTGTTTTATTATTCTGGTTTAAACAAATATTGAGATTATTCTTTCATAATTTTAGAATAGAAATTCAAGGAATAATTAAAAAAAATAATAGAATTACTCAGAGTCTCTAGCATTGCCATAAGAAAACAAGGACCGTTTGCTGAAAAATACACTTATTTACACTACTGTTTATCATTCTGCAGTGGCACTTTTTAAGCTTTATACACTTTAGTTGCCAAAACACAACGAATTTTATGATAGTTATTTTCATGTCTTAATGACAAAAAGGCAAAAAAGAGACCTCAAAAAGTCAAATAGCTTTACCAGAATTAATACGTTTACAATACTTATGCCTTTGAACAATGAAGACTTGAAAAGCTGCTAACTTTATGTGTACATGTACAAATACACATCTGTTTCTGCATCTGGTTTTCCTTTTTAAAGTGAAAACTTCCAAACTTGGATCCCCAATTTTGCTGACTGAAACTGTGTTAAAATACCAGGAAATAGTCCTGAATATTGTTCCTTCCATGATATCCCATCTAAAAGATCCTTTCAGCCATCTGTTTGGCCATACAAATAATTCAAACCATCTGGAAGGCAGCAGTTTGCAGGCCTTGAGATGGCTTCTAGATCACATTAACTCAACATGATTCATGAAAGCATCTTTTCAGTCCCTTACACCCTGACATAAAATTGACTTATTCTCTGAAGGTGAGAGTGAGCTCATGGGTAGAAAAGTGCACTCACAGCCCCCGTGAGTAGCAAAGATTAGGGAAGGGGGGCATAGTGTGCCACAAACAAAGCACATGGGTGTGATGGATATCTAAGTACCCAGAGTCAGACCTCAAGGGACATGGATCCCTCCCCTTCTGGCCTGCAAAGCATTTCTCTCTCTGAGGAGACCAGCTACAGACAGCAGATACTAACACTGACTCTTGGGTGTTTTGCTGAACTCTGAATTTGCTCTCAACTTTTCTGTCTAAACAATTCCACTCCAATCATCTGTTCCACATCCAAACCCCTCATGTGAAGCAAGTTTCCCTCTTGACTTTTTTCATGCACTGAGGGAAAGTATCTTTGTCAGCTGTAGCTCTCCTCCACCGCTACACAGATCTCTGTGACCTCAGCCTTCTGCATTCATATGGTGGGTGCCTCCAAATGCTCCTTCCCTGGAACACTCTTGGACCAGCCTCCAGCAGCTGAGCTCTCAGCTGACAGTTTTAAATGCAGCATCTCAGCATACCCCAAGGGAAAAGTGTTCCCAGAAGCCTGCTCTCTGGCTCCAACGGAGCTAAAGGCTTTGGAAGATAAGTTCTCTGACACAATTCCAAAGAAGAAAGGTCATAGTACTTGTCTTATTTCCCAGAATGAAGAAGCTGAAACAGAGAATAAATCTAATCTTTAGTTTTAATAGTAAAAAAATGCCAAATACCTGATGTTTTTCCTTTATTATTATTTTTTTTTTTTTCTCCAAATAGTTACAGTGGTTTTATTTTGAACTTTCCACAGCTGAAAGTACAATGCCAACTTAAGACTTTCAGACCTTTTCCATATGTTCAGATTGGGTGTATGGAATATGTGAGACTGATAGACCACAGCCTAAACCACTCAATTTTTAAAACTTTATTAAGCTTATATATTTATAAACTTCCAAAATTAATAAACTTTATTAAGTTTTTTTATAATTTATTTGTTGTTTCTTGTTTGTTTGTTTTTTTTAAATTTTATTTTAATGGAGATTTCCCCCATTTATGCTTGCACCCTTGACCACGAACCATGGTGAATGCCTTTGAGAAAGACTTCGGTTTCGCTCAAGACTTTGGAAGGAAGAGCTGCACAATAAAACTGCCTGCAAACCCTATGTGAATCTAGAGTACAAGAGTAAGAAGTGTTCAATAAACCATTCAAAGGGAAGTCACTCTTCTAGAACTTGTCAAGCTAACTCTCATCAAAAGAGGAAGAAATAAAAACAACACAGGGATCAGTCTAGTTTTGATCCATCTCTCATTGCATCCAAAGTATATGTGTGAGGGAAAACCATTGCACTGAACAGAAAACTACTCAAGGTTTTATTTTTAGAACATGCTAAGTAATGCAAATGTGTAAAGATATCTCTAAAATTGCTCTAAGAAATGCACCTAAAGGAAATGCTCTTTGGTTTTAAATGCACCTAAAATCTGTCCTATAAAGAAAAACAGTTAAATCCATGGAAAGCAATATGCAAAGATTGCAACATGGAAAATGTGGGAGGAAAGAACAGAAGTCAGGCTATGCACATTGTTGTAAAGGTAGGCTTGACAGCAGAAAGTTTGTCTTTTATAAATTTACCTCAAAATATATGTAAACATCTTGTGTTACTTCCAACCTAGCAAGATGTTTTGTTCTGTATTTTATATTAGAATGTTGACGATCCTTAGATTTTTTACCTTCAGTTCCTGGCTCATAAATGCTGAGAAGCAGAAATTTTAAAAGAGTTTTCTATCTCTATCCATGGCTTAATTTCTTCATTGGAGGACAAAGGATGATTGTTACATGGAGCACAAGAGACACTTGTCTATAGGTAGGATTAAGCTGAAGATGTGTGTCTCGGCAGAGAACCACACGGCAGAAGCAGCTGTTTGGTCTCACATGGTAACCTTACCCAGAGGAACTTTTTGAGATGGGACGTGTCTCTGTTTCAGCCTCTCACCATCCACAGAGCTCCAGCCAGTCATGTAAACAGATGCTTTGATGGGAATTCATTTTAAACGTCTTCATTTTGAAATTCGGTTTCAAGGAGGAAACTTTAGGTTAGATAGCTCTAAGGTTAGATAATGATTAAGTCTTGAGACCTAAGATGTTTCATTTTATTCAAATTTAGGATGCAGTTGACATTGATAAAGTTGAAATTTATAAAGAAGTAGGTGGTGATATTTTTAGAGTATATCAGTTGATCCAATGATTACTGAATGAATCAACTACAGTTGATACTTAAATTGCAGGACCAAGACTAATTGGTTGATCTATTGGTCTCAAATGGATATTAAATCAGTAAGCCAAAATCTTCAGCAACTCCTAATATTGTTTACCAGGATCTGCAGACTTTTTCACATACTGCTTCTAAGAAGTAAGATAAATTCTCTGTGGAATAACCATATGTTCTCAACCTAAATAGTGGGCAATGGTATACAGAGATGTTTTTACAGGGCACTGAACAAAACATTCTAGAAATAAGGATTTTCTGGTGTTTTTACTGTCAGTTCTTCTATTGATTTTTACTGTGTCTACCTCATGAATGCCGTTATCACTTTTCTGTCAGAAGACTTAGAGACACTCATTTAAATTAGGAATGACAGTTGCAGTTAGCCTGCCTTTTACACTGAGCAGAGACATGAGCAGACCAGGAGTAGCTGCACCCTAAGCTCTTCCCTTTGCTGATTTTGTCTCTGTTCTCCTACAGCCAAAAACTTCCAGCAGTATTTCCACAGTTGTTCTGCCAGTGGATTCTTTCTGCCTTCATAAATACCTGTTGAAACAATGTTTTTGCCCTTTTTAGTTTTGTTTTAAATTACTGTACCATATGTCCTGCTTGGCTTTGGTTGAAGTCTTATTTCTTTCTTTTGTTATGTTTTGCTTTTGCTGTTCAGCTGAGAGACAGGCTTTCTGTGTTTCAGTTTTCCTCTAATCTTTACCCAATATACACACAACTGCTTTTGTTCATGACTACAGTAACATTCTTATCAAAAGCACTAGCATATTCACTGATGTTCACTAGCCTGCTCATATACTTTTATAATGGAAAACCCTCCCTGTATTACCGAAATTTTAAAATTAATTATTTTCTATAAAAATGTTTATCTGTTTTAAAACCTTTTTCCTGGATTACTTTTTTATCTTAAATTATTTGCTAGCTCCCAAGCTATCCCACCACAAAGCCAGAATAAACTGCTTTTTCACTGCAATGGTTTACAGACACTTGATAGAACAGCATTATCAAGTCATAATGTCTGAAAGCAAGCCTAACATCACGTAAACATTTCAAAATAAATTAACTTTTGCTAAATGACAATCCTGTAAGAAGATAAGCATTTTCCCAGTGTTAAGCACAGAAAATTGAAAAACATTATCCAAGACCACACACTGTATCTGTGGTAGAGTCTCAAAATCTTTTCTCTTTGTGTTCATATACCAGTTGGCACGACCCACTCCTACTGCTGATTAATTATATTTTAAAAGCAGTGGTTCATATTGAAGCAGCCTGCAGAAATAAGAACAAAAATATTTAACTGAGCTAAGTCCCAAAATACTTCTGAGAGCAAGAAGTGGCTAGTTTACATGTGTGGCAATGAATGGATGTCTACAATTAACTTTTTACTTGGAAAATAAGCAGTATTTTCCAAATGTTGCAGCACAAGCACATATAATGGACTGCTTCCTTTTGCTTGTTGAAGTTTACTCAAGGGACTGCAGTCTTTAAAGTAATTAACTAAACACAGTAATATTCCCTAGATATTATTAATGACCTGCCTTCCAAAGCAAAATGGCCCCTATGAACTACGAGTTGTACAAGCTTGTAAAACTTACAAATCCACTGATTCCAGCTTTAAAAATCTTTGGACAAAATTCAAAACTGTCCTGAAAGCACAGATAAAAATCTAAGCCTCTCTGTTCTCAGCTTTGTGCTCTAACTAGAGCTAAGGTCCTTACTTTTTTTTTTTTTCCTAGCCTCATTAGCTTGTTCTTTAGCAGCCATAAAGCAAATCTCCTGTAAATGTCTCATCTTCAGGTTCTGCTGACTTTAAAAGCCCATCTGCACTGCAGAAACTAGCTGAGGAGGGACACTAGAAATCACATAACTGAAGAAAACTCTGGCAGCAGATCTGTATTGGAGACGTGCTGTCAGGAAACAGAAGGAGATGGCAGGGTACCTCAGAGCCAAAGCAAGGAACCAGTCTTTCTTCCACTAGGTTTTCTGTTTACCAGGCTCATTAGGTGCCTTGGCAGGATTCTAGGTCATGAAGAAAACAGACTGTTGCTTCCTCTGTGTGTATGTGGGCATAAATCCTGTCCCTTGCAATGATAACACCAACAGAAGTTTTGTAGGATCCTGGAAAAAATTCAGGATGAAGCTTGTACAGGAAACATGAATAATTGCATGGCCCTCGTGTGAGCTTTCTCCTTTCAGACAGTGACTGGGCCTTGGCTATTAATCTGTACTGATGCAGAAAACAGATTCCATTGGATATCTGCACACTTCTAACCCATGAGCAAAATGTTTTAAAGCTGCTGAAAGTATAAATGCCAGTCTTCCATAAAGCACAGAATACACCACTTCATTTGTACAACCACATATACTCTCTGCAAGATGCAACAGGAATACAAAACACAAGTAATTTACTTATTTATTTACTGTGTTCAGTGAAAATTCACACAAATCAATTCCATATTTTGTACTGTCCCCTGCTGCAGGGACCATCATATATTGCAAATGCTTAACCAAATGTTTCTGTGAGGAACCTCTCCTTGAGTTAATCATATGCAGGCTTTACTGCCACAATGCTTTTACAATTTCAGTGTAACTTAGGATGAGATATCTGTATAAGTAGTGTCTGAGTTTTATTTTTATCAATTCTAATTCATAGCTGTGATGTATTTCCAAGTCCAGTGAGGTATTCCTCCACAGGTGACAGCCATGAGCCTGGTTGCCTCTGCCCCACTGAGCACCCTGTCCACAGGGAACCAGGCTCTCCCTGCCCTGCTCAGCCTTTGGTCCCACACAGCTCACAGGGACCTTGTTCCTGGAGACATTTTGGCCCTGCCTCAGATTTGTATTTTGTTTTTAAAAGGCAGAAGTGGAGAGTAATCTCACAATGATGAAAACAGTCATGTAACATCCCTGAAAGTATATAAAGAGGAGTGAACAGAGGACTTATGTAACTTGCAGTGACAAAAATCTCTAGATCCTGAAAATCTCTAGATCCTCAAATCCTGAAAGGTCTTCTTTTTCTGTCAGGATGCTAATATCCTAAGCATGAACACATTTAGTTTTCAACATGTTTAAATCTCCCTTAATGACACATCTAACAGGAAACCAATTTGTTTGTAATAGGAGAAATATCTGTGGTGTGTGGAAAATTTAGGAATATAACGTGCAGTGACAATTCAAATTTAGCTACATATGTATATGTATTTATGCTGCACACTTCTAAAAAATAACCAGTTACTTTATAAGAAATTATTTATTGGTGCTGGATATTAATTTTGGTGTCAACAGCAAAGTGCAAGAAAAATCAGGAGACTTTCCTTAGAACGAAGTTTAGTTTGTTGTGTTGTATCATCTTGCACTCTTCGTGCTGTGCTCTAACACTAAGTGAGTCAAATATCAACGCAAATGAATATATTAGCATCAATGCTGGCCTTTGTGACGACTATAGGAAAATTATTTGTCATGGGAGAAAGTAAAAAACTTCTCCAAATACTAGTGCTAAAGAACATAATTAGTGTGAAGAAGGAAGACAAACATTTGAATCATCTTATTACTGTTGACACCTAGTGATTCTGTCCTTACCCCCCATAGATATTCCAAAAGCTGTTATTTTGAAGATAGCATCTATATTTCAATAACATACTGAATTCTAAGATTTTGGCTTATCACAAGCTCAAGATAAAAGTCTGCTGTCTTCTAAACCAGTTCAAGATGTTTGACATGAATCAAATGTGCTATAACCCTTCAGTGTAAAATTGTGTAAAATTCTCCAATGGCTGTAATTCATGTGGCCTCAGGTGTGATCACTATTTCTGTGGAACAGCAATATAATGAGACCAGTTCAGAGTATTTTTCAGGGGATATTTAAAAAATAGGAGGCAGAAATAGGTACTGAAGAGTAATCAATTTGCAAAGGCATTTCCTGCCCCCACTGCTACTGTTCATAGAAATGAACAGGCTGGACTTGTATCACATGTAGAAATAATGTCAATTTCATTTTTAATGAGGAGACTAACCAGAATGTCAACATTCTGCTTAGTTAAGTTAAGTTAATTACAGTTATATAGTTCTTCATTCAGTAGTATTTGAGCATTCAGGTGACCCCATCAAAACATTCAATGGCAGATTAATATTTTATTCAATCTGGAGCCTGAGTAGAGGTTCTGAGAAGTAGGGAAAGAGAAAAAAATTATGGTAACAGTACAGGGATGTGATATCCAACTTCTACTGAACACGATGCCTCTATTTGGTCACCTAAATGTAGGTTGCTATTTCTCTCTTTGAGGCACACCAAGGAATCTGATATATGAGCACAGGGGTGGCAGATATGACAGAAGACTTACAGGATGCCTTTGGGGACAACAGGTGATGGTCAGGTGGGAGCTTTTAAAACATGTCTAGACTCCTACCTTTGTATAAACAAGTGATTCCTTGATTCCTACCCTGACTTTCTCCTTTCCATTATCTCAAATATTGCCTGCTGAGGCCCACAGAACATGGGAGACTGTGCTTGAGCCTGGAACTGAACTAAACTCAGAACTGTCTCTCCATGAGTTCTTCAGCGTTCGGAAAACAACAACAACAACAACAAAAACGAAAAAAATAATCTGTTTTCCTAAGGAAGCGAGGCTTGTACAGTCATGTGGACTTTCCATCTGTCTGACTCCCCAGTTGTCAGAGTTGTCAGATAAGTAAAATTTCTGTGACATCTGAAAAATTTCACTAGGATCAGTGGCTTTGTAAGGAAGAATTAATTGGTGCCCTCTCTGAGGGACCAGGAAGAAGAATGCAGTTCTCCCTCCTGTTGGGCGCTAACCCACAATCACTATATACAAATAGTACAAAGGCACTTCCAGCCTCTCTGCAGAGTTCACTGGCTCTTTGCCAGGCAGCAGGCTAGAAAAGGCAACTGGAGAACACAAAAGGAGTCAGAGCATCAGAAGATGCTACAGACCAAAGAACTGAGGGAACTGTGGAGAAGCAGAGATACAGAACAAACAGATCTGGGGAAACACTGGGACTGGCATGAAGGGCCTTGGTGTGGGAAGAACTGCAGTTATTCCAACAAAATGGAGGGGATATAAGGGCTTTATAAGTTATATTGTCAATAGTATAACTATTCTTAAAACCTGTCAGTAGTAACAGTACAACCTAATGTGAAATGTCTGTGCTATTCTTTTCTAGCTATGGTGTGGTATTATTCAGAGTCTAAAAGACCGAAGTGTTGTGAACTGATGTTACACACATCAAGGCAAATTATACTAACCAGTAGCTAGCCCCTTGAGTAGATCAAAGGTAATTATGCATTTTGGAACAAATCTACTTATGGACACACAGCTCATGAACTACTGCTATAAGAGATCTGTGGATATTCACACAGGCAGAGGCATCCACAAGGAAAGCTTAGTGGGTTGATTCCACCTAATTAGGAAGAATATTTTTCTGAACTCAAGGTTGGCACAACTGACCTAATGAGTTTTGAACTAGGACAAGAGGAATGTGAAAGACGGATGACTTCTGAGTCCATTTTTTACAATACAGAAAACATGAAGGAAAAGGAAAGATAAAGGAACTCTACAAGATGAAAGGATGAGAATGAAACTAATAGCAGAAGAAACAGTCAGATAAACTGTACTTACAGAGAAGGGACTGTGCCAAAATTTGTATCTGTATCTGGCCAGGAAGCTCAATGAGATCAGTAAGAATCAGCTGAGAAGTTCATACATAAATTTGGAGAACACAGATCAAAGCAGGAGGATTGAAGAACAAGAAAATGGATATTGTAAAGGATAAAGAAGACATGGAAGAAGAATAATAATGAAAGGAACAGTTATTACAGAGAGCAAACTTCAGAAAATAAAGGTAAAGTTGGATTATCATTGTATATAAGTACTATGATAGACTGAATTTTTTTGTGTATGTGTGCAAAAATCAATTTAGGGAAACATTATTAAGAAAGGATCTCCTGGGGACATATGAGGTGTCTGGTTCTGAATATAAATAGATCCAGCTATAAGGCTAATGGAAAGATAACTGCCACTGTGAAATATTTCACTGTAGGAAGCTCTAAAATTTCAGAAAAAAAATTGCAGAAAAAAAATTGCAGAAAAAGCTATAATAACAATGCTAAGTTCCAGATATATCCTGAACATTATAGCCAACAGACCTAATTTTCAGTTACTGACTCTGTGTTCAGTGGTATTATTTTAAAGTATGTTTTGTTTACTGAGGAGGATAAGAAATATTTATAGAAGTATATGGATACAGGGAAAGCTGCCAGACATCAAGCTCTACCAGATTTGTGAATGGAATTAGAACAAGTAGCAAGAGGTCCTTTAGCGATCAAGATTAAAATGGAGTGAAAGAAAAGATAAATTCTCTGCATGTAGGATAGTATAGGATAAACAGTAGTCTAAATAAGTGAATGCTTTGTCTCAGTTTCAGTGGGCAGAAGGGCAAAGGATGAGGCGCAGGTTAGGAGCAAGAAAGGGAACAAGCACTTACAGAATGCCTGTGCCAGTGTGACTGGGTGAACTCTGGCCTAGAATTTGGAAGGCTACAGTAGAAACATAACTTTGACAGCAAAGATTTTAAAGAAATCTACCAAGTCAGAGTTGTAGCGCATACCTGGTAAAGAACAAATACAGTAGCTGTTTTAAAGAAGATACAATTATTTAGGAACCTTTGTCTAGTTGCAATATTATACATTACTTTAAAACACAGTTCAGAAGCAAAGTTAATTGAAAATATGGAGTTGAAGTGAAAAAAGCATGAAAATCCAAGATAGCGATGTCACTGATATGGTAACTTAAATGATAGATACATATTGGCATCTTATCTCTCTGAGGGAAGTTTTTGCTAAGGTGTTCAGATGGATCACCTTCTTGGGTAAACTGGAGAAGACAGGTCTTCGTACAACAAATGGGAGATGCGAAGGAACTGGCTTGGTAGGGGCTTTTAGATGGCAAATGGATTGCATCAGAATGACAATTTTCCCATGGAAATTTCTCTCCGTGAAGGATTTTCATGCACTTCTGTAATTAATGACAGATTTATTGCCAACTTATGGGAGTAGAACTGAATGTTCAAGGCAGAATTTTATCCAGGTTGATGGACTGAAAAAGTCAAAACTTAAGAGAGCAGTGACAGCAATAAAAAACAACATGCCATTTCCCCTCTGTATTTTTCATAGATTTAAGTATATACATGCTTGGTACTTCTTTGTTGAGCTCAACCTGACCGATTGCAGCAGAATACTGTAACCTCATGAGCAGATTAACCTCTATAGAAAGATTGTATTACAGATACAGAAGTTTGGGAATATCTGCTGCAGATGACTATGTCGTAGCTCTGCCTGCATGCCCACATGCTTAAGAATCAGCCAGATCTAGATCTCAAAGCTAGCTGGACACATTTGCACAACTACCTGAAAGGAGGTTGTAGCATGGAGGGTGTTGGTCTCTTCTCCAAAGTAGCAAGTGACAGGACAAGAGGAAATGGCTTCAAGTTGCATCAAGGGAGGTTTAGATTGGATATTAGAAAAAAGTTTTTCATGGAAAGGGTTGTCAGGCATTGGAACAGGCTGCCCAGGGAAGTGGTTGGGTCACCATCCACGGGAGTGTTTAACAGGCATTTAGACGAGGTTCATAGCAACATGGTTTAGTGCCAGAGTTAGGTTAGGTTCTGGTTGAACTCAATGATCCTGAGGGTCTCTTCCAACTGAAATTATTCTACGATTCTATGATTGTAGTCATCTACTAAAATGTTTCTTTCAAACAGACTTTCTCACACAGGCACAATCTGGCATTTATATGGACACATGGTTTCCAGACTAAGACTTGCTCATGCCCCATGGCTGCCCATTGCCTGAGCATGTGAACAGGCTCAAGGCTGGTGATCGAGAGCAGGGATATCCCTTTGGCTTCTGCATTGGCTCTGCTGAAAGTTGCAGTTGAGGAAGCCCAACTTTAAACTCCATGTGGATATTCAGCACTTCTCCTTCCAATTAATAAAGAAACGAGAAAGTAAATTGTCATAAGCAGGAGCTTATGCTTTAGCTTAGCTGTTAACTTTATTTATGATGACAGATAAATTTCATTTATCTGAAGCTGATGAATGATGTGTAGGAAAAGTTTAAGCTTCCCAAACAAGCTCCCACCACCATTTTGGCTGTTCATAGTCGCCAAGTTTGTGACTCATTACCAGAGACACACGATTTTATTTTATCTCAGGCTGAATAATTTTTCCTCCTCCCACAATCTTCCAAGAACTTTCAAGATAGAGGCATATACACACATGAATATTCATGACCTCTTTGGGAAACATTTATGCAAATAGACATCCACTGGTATGAATGCTTTTGAAAATGAGAACAAAGGGTTCTAAGTGCAAAAGCAAATTTGCATTTCGGTTTCAATAAGTAGGTGTGGAAATTTTTTTTGAGTATTCAATCAATTTGACAAACTGGGACAGAGTAGAGCCCTGTTGCCTAAGTACTGTGTAGGTAGAGATTTGCATATTCTGGTTCATGGTTTACTGGTGGACTGTCGTGCAGGTAAATGGTGAATTGTGAAATCATCATGGCATTGAAGTGACTTTGGACAAAAGGGCTGAAAAGGGTCATAGAAGTTTGTGAGAAAATTTGGAGGGTTAAAAGCCATCCACCAATGCAAAGTGGGTAGAATTCCATGGCATGACAGAAACTGGGAAAAAGGGAAACCTGCATTGTGTAAAAACAGAAAAAAAAAAAGCTTGGGTGACTGCTTTGCAGATCCTGAGACCCAAAGATACTAACAAAGGTTAGACAATGCGGATTTCCTACCTGTTCCTCACAGGTCAGCTCTGCTTTTTGTATAGCAACCTTTATGAAAAACCATTAGACTTTTTCCTTTGAGACTTTTCATATTCAAGCTTCAGTGCAAAGCCCACTCTCCGTGTAACCCTTGTCGTCTTCCTGGGCACTTGCCAGAGGATCTTGTCTTCAGCTTCTATATTATCTCCCATTTTAGGTATATGTTGAAGACAGGAGCAAGATCCTCTGGAGCCTTCTCCTTTTCAGGCTGAAGGAAGCTAATTCTCTCAGCCACTTCTCATAAGTCATATGGTTCTGCTAATAAACTTGGTGGTCATCCCTTGGAATTATGAAAATATGTCCATGTCTCTCTTGTGTTGAGGAGCCCAAAACTGGCCATAGCACTCCAGATGCTGTCTCATCTGTGCTCAACAGATTGGAAAATCAACTCCTTCGACCTGCTTGCTACAGCCTTGCTTATGCAGTGCATGCAGTTAATCTTCCATTACTACTCCAATCTACACTATAAATCGGCATTGGTGTTGCTGGGTATAAAATGTAAACTTTTGCAATTACCAAGTATCCCACAAAGCAGAGATATGCCTGCTAAATATTGGAGACGGCTCATTAACACAAAACTCATTAAGTATTTGCACAGCAATGGACCTCTAATGTCTTTTATTTACAGAGAAAATCCATGAACTTGCAGGAATCATTGTTTCATCTAATAAAATCTTTACACAGCTGTTTCCTAACTGAAACTGTTTCCCTCTCCCAAGGAAAAAAAAAAGAAACAAACAAACAACAAAACCAAACCAAACCTCAATACCAAAACTTTTTGTTGAAATGCATTTCCATAGGAAAAGAAAAGACAACAAAACCCCACCATTTTTGGGAAAAAATATGTAAAAAATGTTTCTGCCTCCTTCATAGTGGTGGTTTTTTGTTTTGTTTTGTTTTTCCCATGGTCTGCTTTTTCACACTTTGGACCACTGAAAAAAGAAGAGTAAAAGTATTTAAAAAAATCAAAAGAGACCAAAATACATTCATTCAATTTCTAAATGAAAAAAAAAATGGGAAAGCATTTTAAATATTAATAAATTTTAACAACTGCTTCAGAGTTCGCATAATCAATTTTGTTTGCTACTGTGCCATGAGAACACTGATTAAAATTCTACTTTTCCTTTTTGTTCTGTTTTAATTAACGCTTGCCCACTATATGCAAACTTCTTCCTTAGTTCTTCCAGCATAAGCGTATTCAGGGATAATCAGTCTTCAGAAGCAAAACATCAAAGATACCTCTGGAAATAGCATTGCTAACTAGTTGGTGGCTTTGCTTTGCAGTAGTAAAAAAAACCCAAGGCAAATCTTTGTTAAGCAGGCACATATACTATGCTGAATTTCCTTTTTCTTTCCCTAGGTAGCTGTAGAACACATGAAAGATTTATGCCAGTTGACTATGCTTTCATTATCTGAAATAAAAAGGCAATAGTTAAATTGTGGCCTTCAATTGGTAAAATGTCTTCTACCTGTATGCTTTAATGAATTCTATTATTAAAAACTGTTTTAAAATTGCTCAAATTAAACATTCATGACTAATAGTTAAATATTAACTTTTGACTCTTCTGCTGGAAATCTCATTAATTTGGCAGAGGGGGATAAAATTACTGTGAGGATGTCAGATCTTCAAAAATGTGGCAGAATTTGAATAACATTTGTCACTTTACACCTAATAAAAGTCAGCAGAAATACAGACTGTTCGGGAGTGGGGTAACACCATACTAGTGTGAGAATTACCTTTTTTATTTACAGTGACAAAGCAGACTGTATTAGATTCCTCTAATTCACCTACATGAAAATGTTTACTTCAGTCTTATAGAACTGATTTCGTATGCCCTGTGAAGGCTATACTTTTCTTTAGGAGGTTTTTGATGTTATGGTTGTGCCATTCTTCATTTTACTCCTCTGTATTTTAGCAATTTATTCTATTTTCTTAGAAAACTGGGATAATGACTATACATCTCTGTGTCGGATATAAATGAAAGAAAACTTCAGTGACTTGTTCAGGGTTTTCTTTGAGTACTCAAGCATGAATTCACTGTGGTTAGGTAAACTGTAGTTCCCTATTAGCATTTTCTCATAAAGCAAAGAATCAGTGATTTATTCAGTCAGTATATTTTGATTTCACACCTTCCTTTTAAAGCAAGATTGAATAAAGTATTTGTTTTAAATAGAGCCTAAGTTGCATTTGCAATGGAACGTTCAGATATTCTGTTTTGGAAGAAATATGTCTTTGTGTGTGAATTTTCAAACAAGCGGATGAGGCCACAGCTCTTGTCTTCACACAAGGGTGTGAAAATGCATATCTATGCTGTAGAACAGGCCACAGGCACATGACCTAATTTTGAACGTGTTCATAGTAGAACCAGAGATGTCTTTCAAGAAAAAATAACTTAGCCATGATGGTTGAACTACTTTTAATACTGAAGCCAATGTCTGCAGCATCACTAAGCCATAAGATTATAACAGACTGCACAGCACTAATTCAGGAAATGTTGGTACTCTCCATCACAGACCTCAAAAATTTTGCCAGAAGAGGTTCTAGCTTGGGATATGTCATTTTCAAAAAAAAAGAATACTAGTAGATTTACTCTGAATCATTCTACATTTAATGATACTGATTTTATAATGTGGTTAATCTTGATCGACATCTGTGAAGGACAGAAGATAATTAATGATGGTGCATTATAAATCAAAACACTACATTAATATATTTTACACTGGAATAGGAACAGATTTGTTTCTTCAGTAAGAGCTGTACATATGTTTGAGGCACTTGACCAAATGGACAAATCAATTTCCATCCAGTTTATGTCTGTTGCTTCCTGCAGAAATTTAGCTGATCTGATCTTTGCCATGATGATATTTTCTGCTAGGTTACTATAAAAAATATAAGGGGTCTGAATAAAGCTTCTTATTAGAAATAAGTACTGAAAGGCAGGGATATTTTTGTAGCTTTATTTTACCTGTGATACACCACAGACATAGTAATCCTTTGCAAGGAGCATTAAGCTGCTGAAACTGTTAAAGAAGGTTTAAAGAGTTATAGGGATATTAAAGTGTCATTTTATATGAAGAACTTGATCCTACTAGCATTATAAATGTAGCATCTGTGAAGTAATTGAATGTATTCATGTGAATGACACTTATTTAAAGATAACAGGATTTAGTTCTAGGTGACTTAAAGCACAGGCAAGTAAACAAAAATACAGTATTAAGCACTTCTACTCAGAAAGATATAATACATTTAAAGAAAAATTACTGAGAACTCAGAAATTAACCATAAGATTGTGCAGGAAGCATGGGAATTTTGGCAGAAGGCCTGCATAGTTAAGTATGGAATTTTATATGAATTAAAATAAAACCACTCCAATATACACTTAAGGATGAAATCAGGAAAGTCAAAGCCCACTGTAACTAAATAGGGAATAACAAAAAAGAATTCTACAAATTATAAAAATATGCAAGCAGCAAAAAAAATTTCAGAAATAATACGTATTTGTGACTGAATGGTGGAGATGACATATTGGTGGACAACACAGAAAAGGCTGGTGTACTCAACGTCTTTTTCACCTCAGTTTCCCTGAGAACAGTCCACTTCCAGGCCTCTGTACATAGCAGCATGGCTTAAGAACAACATCCTAAAGACTTTCAGAGAGTGCAGCAGGTTTGGGGCTACTTAGAAGCATTAGATGTATTTAGATCCATGAGGCTGGGTGGAATATACCCATGGATGTGATGAATTGGCTTATGTGACACTGAGGGAGGTAACATCCTTCAGAGACTGAAGAAGGTAGAACAGCAGCAAGAAGGAGACCTGCATAACTGAAGGCCAGTCCATGAAAGAACACGGAGCATATCCTCTGTGAATAGATTTTCAAACATATGAAGGACATGTGGCAAGAGTCAGCATGGGTTTATTACGGGAAAACTGCTTTTGTGGCCTGACTGCCTTCTATACTTAAATGACTGGCAAAGCATTCTTGCTTACTAGAGGCAGAAAAACTTCATGCATCAGTGCATGCTTGAAACAGATGGGCCACGAACTAGCTCTGCCAGAAGGATCTGGAATTGCAGTGGTGATAGTTATGTAGGTTAAACTGAATAGAACCCAACAGTATGTTCATCACATGAGTAAGGCAAACTGCATCCTGGTCTACAATAGGAAGTATCACAGTATCACAGTATGTTTGGGATTGGAAGGGACCTCAGAAGAGCATCTAGTCCAATCTCCCTGCTGGAGCAGGAACGCCTAGGTGAGGTCGCACAGGAATATGTTCAGGTGGGTTTTGAATGTCTCCAGGGAAGGAGACTCCACAACCTCCCTGGGCAGCCTGTTCCAGTGCTCTGTCACCCTCACTGAGAAGAAGTTTTTTCTCAAATTTAAGTGGAACCTCTTGTGTTCCAGCTTGATCCCATTACTCCTTGTCCTACCATTGTTTGCCACTGAGAAGAGCCTGGCTCCATCCTCGTGGCACTCACCCTTTATGTATTTATAAACATTAATAAGGTCACCCCTCAGTCTCCTCTTCTCCAAACTAAAGAGACCCAGCTCCCTCAGCCTCTCTTCATAAGGGAGGTGCTTCACTCCCTTAATCATCTTTGTTGCCCTACGCTGGACTCTCTCCAGCAGTTCCCTGTCCTTCGTAAACTGAGGGGCCCAGAACTGGACACAATATTCTAGATGGGGTCTCACCAGGGCGGAGTAGAGGGGGAAGAGGACCCCTCTCAATCTACTAACCACCCACCTTGTAATACACTCCAGGATGCCATTGGCCTTCCTGGCCACAAGGCCACAGTGCTGGCTCATGGTCATCCTGTTGTCCACCAGGACCCCCAGGTCCCTTTCCCTTACACTGCTCTCTAATATGTAATTTCCCAACCTATACTGGAACCTGGGGTTGTTCCTGCCCAGATGCAGGACTCTACACTTTCCCTTGTTAAATTTCGTCAGGTTATTCCCCGCCCAACTCTCCAGCCTGTCCAGGTCCCGCTGGATGGCAGCACAGCCTTCTGGCGTGTCAGCCACTCCTCCCAGCTTGGTGTCATCAGTAAACTTGCTGATAGCACACTCAATTCCCTCATCCAAATCATTAATGAATATGTTGAATAATATTGGCCCCAGTACTGACCCCTGAGGCACTCCATTAGATACTGGCCTCCAACTAGACTCTGCACCATTGACCACCACTCTCTGGCTTCTCTCCTTAAGCCAGTTTTCAACCTACCTCACTACTCCTATTGTCTAGACCACACCTCCTCAACTTAGCTGTGAGGATGCTGTGGGAGACTGTGTCAAAGGCTTTACTGAAGTCAAGGTGGACCACATCCACCACTCTGCCATCATCCATCCACCCTGTTACATTCTCATAAAAGCCAATGAGGTTGGTCAAGCATGACTTACCCTTGGTAAAGTCATGCTGTCTGCCCCTACTAACCCTCTTATCCCTGATATGCCTTGAGATGGCACCAAGGATAAGCTGTTCCATTACTTTCCCAGGGACAGAGGTGAGGCTGACTGGTCTATAATTAACCGGGTCCTCCTTCTTGCCCTTTTTGAAGACTGAAGTGACATTTGCTTTCCTCCAATCCTTGGGCACCTCTCCTGTTTCCCAAGACTTGGCAAAGATGATGGAGAGCAGTCTAGCAATGACTTCAGCCAGCTCCCTCAGCACCCGCAGATGCATCCCATCTGGACCCATGGATTAATGGATGTTCAGACTATTTAATTGCTTCCTAACTCAGTCCTCATCGACTAAAGCAAACTCCTCCGTTGACCTGGCTTCATCCGGGGTCTCAGGGATACAGGGCTCCCCAGGACAGCCTCCAGCAGAATGGACAGAAACAAAGAAGGCATTCAGTAAGTCTGTCTTCTCTGTATCTTCTGCTACCAGGGCACCCACTCGATTCATCAGTGGGCCTACATTGCCTCTGGTATTAATTTTATCTGCTATGTATTTGAAAAAGTTCTTTTTGCTGTCCTTGACCCCTCTTGCCAGCTGTAATTCTAAGGAGGCCTTGGCTATCCTAGCTGCCTTCCCACATCCTCTAACAGTAGCCTTATGTCATAGATGATAGAGTGTCCAGTTTGGGGTCCCAGTTCATGAAGAATGTGCAGAAACTGCAGAGGGTCCAGGAGAGGTTTACCACGAAGAATAGAGACTTGACTTATGAGAAGAGGTCGAGGAGGTTGATCTCATTTAACCTGGCAAAGAGGAGGTGAATGGGTGAGCTAATGGCTACTTACCACTGCCTGAAGGGGAGTTACAAAGATTGATGGACGTGAATTCTTCTCAGTAGTAGTTGATGGCATAACGAGGACGTGTGGACAAAGATTTTGGCTTGCTAGGCTGCCCATAAGGGAATTATTCCTCACTAGGAGGGTAGCACAGCTTCAAAACAGGTTTTCATGAGTGGTTTGTCCTTGGGCGTTTTCTAGTCTTAGCTAGACAAAACCACAGCTGACTTGATGTGGTTTTCAGCAGTTTCTCTTCAAGTGGAAGGTTGGATTATAGACCTACAGAGATCATTTATATGATTCACACTGCTTTTTCACTTTGCATAATCCATGCAATGATTGTTCTTGGGGTTTTGCATTCTTAAAGTCTTCACTATCTAATTGTTGACTCATAAAAATGGATGTATATGCATAGGAAGCATTGGTGCATAGGATGTTTGTCAAACATTATTTTCAATACTCCGTATTTTCAAGAATATAACAACTACAGAGAGTTTCCTTTCTGATATTATTTCCATAGATTCAGGACATTTTGAAAAGAATCTTGTCAGCCCTAGTCAACCCTTTTTCTGTTTCAGTACTACTTGGGAAGAAATGGCCTGTTCTAATGCTGTTAATCCTTCCCAACATCTTTCTTGTTAACTGTAAAAGTTTTAAAAACCTGCATTTTTATAATAAAAAGCAACAGAATAAGTCACAAAAACACGTATTATTAAATTGATTTAAGCCAGGTCAGCACATTTTTTCTCCCCTAACAGTTATATCTTGAATTTTGTGGTCCCACAGTCTTCTTTATATCTTTGGCAGAAAATACTTTCTCATGTGAAAACTTTCAAATTGTTGCTGCAAAAATCAAGCTGATTGCTTGAATCGCATGACTATCTCTTTGATTTCCTGCAGTGGTCTCCTGTTTTCCATTCAGCTCTTGGAGACTTAGTCCGATTTGGCCAGTCATTTCTTAGAAACTGAATAAATCATCTTCTTTCCAAACCACTTCCAACTTCATTTTGCCAAAGATTTTGAACTTAATTTTCTTGTATTCAAGTTTTACCACAAAAAAACCCAATTTTTTTTTCTGTGTTGTCTCTTCCACAAAATTTTGTGAGCACTCTTCATTTTTTTACTTTTCAATCTCCCTTCAACTCCCCAAAAAATGACAAAAAAACCAACAACAACAACAACAACAAAAACAAACAAACAAACAAAAAACCCCAACAAAACCTGCCTACCTTTGAATAATTATTGCTTGAGTTAGGTTGAGTTAGGAGACTAGTCACACTATGTTGTCTTTATCTGTCAGTGAAGAGAAATAGTCATCACCACAGAAGGGTATTTGCTTTAACATTGCTATAGGCAATAACAACATGAGCCTAGAGCAATAAAAATGGGTATCTCACTTCAGTTCCTTGATAATTCTAGACCTTGGTAGGCAGCTGGCACAAGGTGGCTACACCATATTAATTACCATGACTATTCCACTCCAGCTTGTCCTAACTCCATCTGTCTGAATTGCATTTGGTGATTGTCCTTATTGAACTGTGTCTTGTTTGGGCTTGTCCTTGGGACTCTTCTGCAGAAGGGGCTAGGAGTTACTCTTGAAGTATTCTGAGTGCCAAAGATCTTCAGCAGAGTTCTGGCTCAGGATGCACATTGTATATGGCTTTTATTTTCTTGTTTCCAAACTTAATGCCTTTAGACATGTTGAAAGACTCATGAAGTTTAAGTCCTTCCCATGTTATATTAAAAAATGCAAAAAGTTAATAAATGCATGTTTTGTAGTCTTTCATAACTCAGAAATTACAACATGTGATACTGAAGGAATTATTTTTCATCTCATGTGGAAATATCAAATTTTTGCTCAACTGTGGAAAGAAAAAGGATATGAAGATAGATCCAAGTCTCCATTATGCTTTCAAGTTTCTATTAGTTCCAGATCTTTTATGCCCTGCACATTTGTATGAGATCTTTGCCTGGAATTTATACTGACTAGACAGAAGTAGTAAACTATTATTCCTTTTTGTTTGATGCATTTTATGGAAATGTAGTTAAAGCTTTCTTGTTTTTCAGCTGAGATATAGAAGAAAAGAATGTGGTTGGTGCCTTAGACAGAGACATTAAATATGTGTTTCTGTGATACTTTTATCATGCCTGGAATGTGGGAAGGAGCAGATAGGAATGGGAGAAATGTCATGGAAAGACCGAGGGTTACAACTACGTAAACGTGTAACTACACCATCACTCTACTGGGAAAAGTTTTTCTGATAGGTTTATTAAATCCTCACGCTCTACACTTTTCCAGTGTCCTTATTTTTCAATTTGTTACTATTAAATTAATTCAAGGCACAACTATAATGCATAGAAATATTGGGGCTGGGTTTTGGCTGTTGGCTTCACTAGCTATGTGTCTTATTCTCTGTGTTACCTTTTCTCCTCTTTTCAGTCTTTTAAGATGAAATTTGCTTGATGACTAAATATCACAATAACTGTAAGATTAAACCTCAAAATTCCAAAATCATTGCACAGTGGGAGCTTTAACACAGATGGTGTTCTGGAGAAGACCACACTTGAATTTTCCACTAACACCAGGAGTTTTTTTTTTTTTTTAAATGGACATATGAATCAGTATTTCTCATCAAGTTCATAGTAAAATATCACAGCAGATAACCACTTGTGCTTATTTTGGCATTATCCAGGTCTCTGTTCCAATGATTCCTATATTCCTAAAAGTGACTGAGCTCAATCAGCCGAAAGGAAAGTCCAAAACTGGGAAAACAATCTACTTGTTTTTATTAGACAGCCAACAAGTTACATGCACACAGGGATAATGCAGACATCACTTGCACTTATACCTAAGTCTGGCAGTATTTTCATTTCTGGCAATAAGTTTTAAAGCTAGATAATTTACACAAAAGGCTTCAAATTCTACCAGTGTCTTTTTCCTTCTCTTTTTGTTTCGTGATCTGGTGTCTGAGTGAGGTCTCTTTCTTCTCCCGGTCAGCAATAGGAAATGTAAGAAACTGGTTTATCTGCTGTAATTTCAACTACGTAATGCAAGTGGCTTTCATGATAGATCTAAAGCTCTGCAAGGGCAGCCATAGCTATGTGTTACTGTGGTAAGGTACCATTTTATGTATGTGTATTCTAAGCACATGGTTACATGGAGAATAAACTTTAAACATGCAAATCAACAACCTGTTCACCAATCTCAAATTAGAAAGGAAGAGGCTACTAAAGAGCCTTGAGAAGTTGGACTAAAAAAGCCTAACAGCTCACAGTCCAAAATTAATTGGTTTATCAGACTGCATTCTTTTCTCCCTGCTGAGGGAAAATCTCCAGGAAATATACTCTTCAGACATTTTCCCCGTTTCTGTCTGTGTCAGAAAAGTAACAGAAATAAAGTTTCTGGTGGCTTTCTCTCAGTCTCAAACTGTGCAGACAAATCAGACAAATTTATTTAACGATGTCTACATTTGTTGTACCCTTTGTAGCTGGAAAAATTCTACTGCTGTTGTGGGGATTTTTGCTTGGTTTTGTTTTGTTTTTTTTTTTCACTCTTTTTTAACTTCTCAAACAGTGCAGTGTCCAGATTCATTTACTATATATGAAGATGTGCCTGTTTTTCTTTTTACCTAATCCATTTCCTATATTTCTCAACATATAATGAACTTTTTACACCTTCAGGGTGAAGATTAAAATATTGCAGAAACATTTAAGTCTTGATATTGCATCCTGTCTTTACCCAAAGAAAACACAGATGGTAGGACTCCAAGAAAGATAAGTTTAATTATTTTTCAGTCCTGGAGCCTTATTCACAAGCATGTGACACTGGTGTTCTTATTGCGATTATTTTAGAACTCTTGCTTTCCCAATAAACATTTCTCTGCATTTTTTTTCAGTACATTTATTTCATGGTGATGGTAATGGTGTTGATCAGACTCCGGAGATGGGTGGGAGATTAGCTGCTCCTGCATCAAACGGTTACAGGCAAGAATACAGCTTCCATCTACTGAGAAATCAGTCTCATTTTCAGGACAAAGGAAGCTTTGTCTTAGCCTTCTATTCTTCTCTTTTGAGCCCACTGTAATTACGGTGAACATTTCCATAGATTCTAAAACGTGGAAAAGGCAATTACAAATAACTAAATTTTGAACTCAATGAGCTTTGAATAACCGAAGTTCATTAAGCAAACAGGCATAAATCTCAAAGTATTCAGCACTCACTTTGAATATTTCCAAAATGAAAAATCCTTTAATTAATGTAATTTAACTTGAATTAGGAAGTTGTGCTGCAGCAATACAATTTCCAAAATGAACACAATTTAGTGGGATTACTTGATTTAATTAGATGCCACTCTATGGCACTGTATTTATAGCAATGATGTTGGATGGCTTGGTTGAAACAACAATTTGTTTATATGGAGGACAAGACTTCTATTCCTTTCAGAATGACCTTTTCCAGAAAAGTTCCTGAAAGAAATTGCCCCTGCTCCTTATAACATATGAAATGACACAGCTCCAGTAGACTTCTCTCTCCTTGAGTTTAGATCCTCCAATGCACCAAAAAATGCTGCAATAACTTTTATTGCATGTTATTGATATAGCATCTAATTTTTAAAATGATAATTACAGATTAAGAAAAAGCATGAACAATTTTAAAGGGTGATTAGCAGCATTTACATGCCGGTGAAAAAACACATTATGCCAAAGAAAATTAAGCTTATCTGGCCTTTCCACTTGTCTCACAAATCATCTACAAATTAATAACTACTGACAATTTTTAAGAAATAGTGTCAATCTTCATGATGACTGGCTGCCGTTCAAAGGAAAATGGGGAATGAGGGGATAAAAAGGTTTTATAGGAATTATCTATTCAAAAGCAAGCAGAGAAGGAGGGGAAGGTGAGACAAAACAATGGAAAACACTTACACCAGCTTTTAGTTAATCAACAAAATTATTATTTAGCTTACAGCACCAAAGGCATTTGGTTATGTCAAAATGAAAATCAACACAATAGGTAGCAATTTACCATACGAAATGGGAACAGGTTAATATAAAATGAGGTGGGTTTCCTTAACAAGGTCTCCGAATCCCAGAGGTCATAGAAAACTGTTGCAGTTTAAAAGTTTCTGCAAAATCAAATAACACATTTCCTTCCCATCACTTACTGTCCAGTGAATATTGAAGCTTTGAGAGCTATCACATTCCCTGAGTCTTAAGGTTTACTAGTACTAAGAGCTTTTTAAAGTTTCAGTGTTTGTAAATCAAGGTGTTAATTTTTCATCAATACATCAACAGGTCAGCAATTGCAATGGGGAAGCAACTTCTGGCATTTGATACAGACTTTAGGAGAGGGCTACTTATATGGAGAACACAGTAATTATCTGAGTGCAGAACTGTTGTCACTTCCACCATGTTGACTTCTATATCTTTATCTTTCTATTGTCATCTACTTGATCCTTTAATTTGGTTTCATTCTAACAGGTCATCAGTACATTTAACAAAATACCTGAGACTACTGGGGACCTTTTCCAGTGCAGTCACCATTACCTTAATGGAGACCTAGAAAAGAGCACTCATTGTTGAAAAGGGAATGCTTGACAACAAACAGACCTCTCATGTATGATGATTTGTTATGCTCAATTTAATCACTCCCTCAGAGCATTACTATTTCAAATAGCTCTGTGACAGAACTGTAGCAAGTGTTAGAAATTGGAAATTGAAGTGTAGCTATAGATTGCCTGTTACTGCAAAAAAGACTAGAGTTTTCTAGCAGTTCTAGCCAGCATAGCACGTATGAAAATGTCGATTTACATATTGCCTAGCAAAATGACGCAGTGCCCTTCTTAACAGTGTCTTTATAGTGATGTTTCTGTTGGCTTGTAACTTTATGTGTAGGAACCATATTTAATTATTTTAAATGGTTTTCATTAAAAGCTTGCTTCATTTATAACTAAATATTCTACTGGTTAATCCCAAAAATTCCAGTTGAGTTCTAATTCTTTCACAGATAACTGAGGTCTGGCTGGGTAGGATTCACCTTCACCTAGCTTCAAGCATCTACATCTGAACTAGCCACTTTGGAATCTCTTTAAAGGCAACACAGACCAAACTGGTCTCATTGAAATCAAGTGTACAGCACCCCTCATGCTAGAGTGCATATCCAGAATAAGTCAGATGAAGCAAATCCTCATTACTTTCCTACTTCAGCCAGAAGCACCCACATGGTGACTCCCTAAAGAATGTAAAACTGATGCAGGCTCTGAGACCTTAAATTCTTCTTATACATGGTTGAGCTTCTGTGATCCTAATGCTCCCCGTAGGTACTGTGCCTATGGAAATACTTGGCACTCGGGAAACACTTCTGTTGATATTTAAGAAGTAACAAGTTCTGCTCACTCACCATCACGAGAAGTGACTAAGAAGGAAGTAACTTTGAACTTACTAATGATCACATTTGTTCAGTAACAAATTTGGCATTTACATAATCATTTTCCATGCGACCTTGAACTGAAGGAACAGCAATAGAAAAGAATCACTGGAAAAAGGGTTTTGAGGAATTTTTTTTTAACTCTTTGTTGCATCAACCAGTTGTGACTTCATTTTGGACGTTTTGTGGAGCCTCATTCGAGACAGTCTTCCAGTTTGACACCAGATTCAGCTACAATCTGTTCCCTGTGGACCTGTGTGCTGACTCAGCAGAAATGAAGGTAATTTTCCATGCGGTTAGAATCTTTTCTTCCTAGCAGCTAGCACAGTCTTTTCTTTTGGATTTAGTTCAAGAATAACAAGATAGCACTCTGGAATAGAATGAATATTTTCTTCCAGTACCTTTCCAAAGTTTGGGATGTGTTATGAAAGAATGTAAAAACTCACTGATGCCAAGGGGATGAAGAATGTTCTTCATTTTCCCATGTTTTGCAAGTAAGCAGGTGTATGATGCAAGGAGGAGCGGATCCAGGACAGCACCTAAACAGACATCTAGGTTGATCAATGACATGCTCCATACCATGAACATCACGCTCCGTATATAAGTGGGAAGTTGCTGGGGGCAGCACTGTTCTTTGACGGCTGCCACCCATGTGGGGTTCTGCTCTTGCTACTGCTCCTACTCCTGCAATCTCTGCATTTTACTGCATGTGCCATGCTCCCACTGTCCACTCTCTGGGTTTCATTGCTGGGAGCGTGAGTTCCAGGGCTAAATATTGCTCTGTATCACTTTTCTCTTATTAGTGCTCAATTAAATCTTTTTCTATTGCAACTCATGAATCATTCCTCCTCTTCTCTTCCTTCCCCCCTCTGAAGGAAAGGTGAGAGACAGTGACTGGCTGTTTAGTGTTTTAGCCACTGCCTACAGTTAAACAATAACAGTCAATTTTATAAGTGTTTAATTCAGACCCCTGTACTGCATCACCAGCATCTCTTCTTAGGTTCAAATGTATGTCTGTTACTACCACCTTTCCTGCTCAGCTATTTACCCTGTAAAGAAAAAAACTGATTTGACAGTGTTTGTTTTTGACAAACACATTTAAGCTCTTGATTTACCCTCTTATTATCCTCTAAGTGCTCGTAACTTGATTGTTTAACAATTCAATTTAATCAGATGACTAGCTGGCAGAGAATATTTTGCTCTCAAAGGTTTTCAAGGTGGCATCTAATTAGACCAGCAAAATGCTATCATAAGTACATCACTGTTTACATGGGTTGAAACACAAGGGTTCCCCAGGTCATACTGGAACTAGACCAAAAAGTTGCTCTGGCAGCAGCCCCGATATGGAGCCACACAAGAACACTGCAATTCTGACCTCAGGGTAGCTGCTGATGGCTTTGATGGATGCCCTGCTGCATCATGCAGATATTCCCATTTTCTGGGAGCTAGTTCAAGGATCTCCAACATGGCTGTGATTCAGCTTTCTTAGGTGATGGTGTACCACACCAGACAGAAACATTTTAAAATCACCTTGGTTATCTGCTATGGCCTGAAAATAATCTCTTAGGCACCATGACACATTTCCCAGAAAGGTTAACAAGGGAAATACCCAGGGATGACAGAGTTTTAATGTAAAGCATCTGTTTCTGAATACAGCTAATTTCTGCATCCCAGGGAAAGGACACAAAAGATCTGTTGGTTTTTTGGGTGTGTTTTTTTTTTTTTTTTTATTTTTTACCCTGCAGACAAAGTAGCCTTACTAGTATTTTATCACAAGACTTCCTTTCCATATGCTAAAATGTGATCTATGTCTTAAAGAAGATTTTCAGTTTTCCTTGCTGCCAAAGAACTTGTATGGCTTTGCAGGTTAGCAGGCACAGAGTAGAACCTCAGATTTCCTTCTGCCCATATATTTTATTTGTATTTCAGAATGCAACTTGCATAAAAAAGGACATGGTTTCATAAGTTTTAGCGGAGAAACACATTTTAAAGATATTTGTAGAATCCATAAAGTATTGATCGTTGTGTATTGCAGACCCGCATGCTACTATGATTCTTGAGAATGGATCTCATGGGAACCTCTCTGTGTCATTAGGTGGCACTGTAGAGCAATTCTGACAGTTCTACTGAGAGTAGAGCAATTCTCCCTACAGCTCAAAAGGGACCTTTATTATCTAATCTGACTTACTACATACTGTAGGCTGTAGGAATCCAACAAGGAGCTCATGCCTCACTCCAAAACTGTGCTTCAACAAAAGCATATTTTTAGATATAGGTTTTGACCTCAAGGAAAACGAAGATAAACATATAACACTACAAATCTCTAATTCCCTTTCTGATAACATAAAACAGTTTGTGTCCCAGATCTTAATCTCTCTGTTAAATAATTCGAACCATTTTAACATAACTAAGATAAAATACTTGTTTAGATTCAGAGCAAGCAGAAGGATGCGTGTTCCTAGCACAGTAGTAAAACAGACCAGTACTGAATTCGGCATGACCGTGAATTCTCATTACGTACCTCCTTATGGCAGTACCAGTCTCAGAAAGAAGCATTTGTCTTTTATGAATGCTGGTACTCTCATGGCCCTACATGTCAATTCCATTTAAATTACTTTTACTTTTGACTGACTTTATCACCTCCAGCCTGTCCTTTCTGTTAAGAGCCTATTTTCTGGCTGCATAGAAGCTTGGGGCATGTCAATTTTTTAATTTAATTCCTCCAGGTGTGACTGTACACAATTTCCACTGTTCACAGTGGCATCAGGCAGTGACTTCGTGCTTTCCACCAAGAGCTCTGAAGTTTCATGCTAAAGCACAGCTACAGTTGTTTATACGTTTTTATCAGTTGTTTAGTAACAGGGCTTGGCCGCATTACAAGAGGAAAAGGTGCGTGCTAAACACTCTTCCGTTTTGTGGTAAATTCAGACCTTTCTGTCCTTACTGGCACTCTTCAACAAACACTTCTTGGGGAATCAGGTTAGGAGTGCTTATGGGTACAGTTATAGTAGGAGACCTGAAGACTTGGTTCCTTGGGTACAAGACGACAAACCAGTGGGAGAACACAGGCTCCGAAGCGGAGTAGCAGCCAGAACTACCTCCAGTCCCAGCCTCAGTGTCCAGGCCTCAGAAACACTTCAGAGAACAGCTTTTGGGTGGAATAATGACCAAAAGGCATTTGCTGGGGTGAGCAGGCAAAAAGACTCTACTTTATCAGTTCTTTCCATACACAAGAAAGAGAGATTCAGTATGTATCGACAGATAAACAAGGTCAATCAGTGAAATATGATTCTATCATAAATAAATTCTTCCTAAATTGAGATAAGCTGTAAAACCAGTCAAAATGAGTAGTCAGTATTTTACAATATTTATGTTTTTAAATTTTTCTAAAAAGCTAAAAATCTGTTTCAAAGTTGAAAGATTAAGATATTCCATTCTGGAATAGTAAAACTAAGAACATTTCAAGAATATCTCTTTCTTTTTTCAACATGAAATTAATTTTGTCAAGGCTGACATGTTTCAAAACACAATTAGATTTTCCATTTTGAATTGCTTTGTTAACTTTCCCTCCCAGTCTTTTTTTTTTTTTTTTTGTCCTGAATATTTTAGAGCTTTCAGAGTGGGTTAATCAGCTTTTATTGCCTTTTCACACAAAAAGTAAAAAATTGTCTTTGATTCTCTATCCAGAGGAGATGAGGGGGTTTCCTCCCCCTGGAGATCAGCAAGCAAAACCAAAACATCTTGAGTTAGACTTTAATTTCTTCCTGTGCAATTTCCAGAGCCACAGTATATTTTTGCATTAAGTCCCTGTGGGTATCTGTGAGCTAAGCAGATACACTTTCAGAGCTTGCTTATCATCACTAATGAAGTAAAGGTCAATCTTTATACGAAGCCAGCACTTGTGACTGTCAGAAAGAAAAACAGCTCATATCATTTAGCATCAAAAGCCAGGGACAGTAAATAACCAGGTATGCTAGGAACAATGCACTTTCTTCCACTTGAATTAAAAATGCAGAACTTGCAAGAGCCAAATCAAACTCTCTGTTCTGTCCCTGTGATACCTAGTTCTGGGAAAGCACCGCAACCAAGACTCCAGTACCCTTTAGCCAGTTCCACTCACAAAAATAAAATGCGGTCTGGAGGAAGTAGCTGTCAGTGTTTCTCAAGGAATTAAGGCTGACAGCATAGCAATAGAAAAATCAAGACTGGAAAAAAAGAGCTAACCTAGAGCATCCTTGTGATACAGAATCCCAGCACATTTTCTGTTTACATTAATGACCCTGGCCCCATTAGACATGATGGAATAAAACCTGCTGATGATGCAAGGTGGAAGATACTGGGAATATAAATGAATGTCAGAGTATCCTGCTGCAAGAACTAGATGACCCAGAGGGCAAAATATAATAGAAATGAAATGAAATGTAACAATGCTACATGCAATGCCATCAATTTAAGAATAAAAATTTTTGCTGTAAGTGGGAGAAGTTCATTAGCTGAAAATGGAAAACAGGAAACAGAAAAAGATCAAGATACATGACTTTATCACAAGATAATCAACAGTCATAGACATGATGTGGTATGAAAAAAGCAAACATGATATTAGGATGTATCAAGAGAGGGTTTTCTAACAGAGCCAGAGAAGTGATAGCACATACAAATTCAGAAGAATAAGGTTGGATGAGTAAAAAAGGCAGTGAAAATGTGAATATTGAAAATCATAAGCTCACTATAAAGAAATCAGGTCTGCAAGGAATATAGAATCAAAACCTACTGATGCAGATGGGACTTATTCTACTGAACTCAGTGGAGGATGGGTGGATCTCCAGACTCATGGATATGGCCTGGAATGAAAAAAACTCCATTTCCTGTGTTTTAACCAAAACCACCTCCTTGTGTTGTTTTAATCCAAAGATCATTTAAGTCATAGTGTTCCAATAGAACATATAGGTTATTTGCTTAATCTTCCTATTAATCTGACTCAAAATGTTTATGAAAATGATATCCTGGAATGTGCCATAATATTTGTAATGGCTTCTGTTCTTTGTTTTAGCACCTGTAATTCACCATGCAATAGAAAAGGGTAGAACAAAATACCACTGACACTTTTCTAGTAAATTTATTGACCTTTATGCCTACTTTTGCTATTAATATTGGCAGTGAAGTATGCATAAAAAAGTAGGCAGGAAAAGTCTTGATTTTTAGGAAAACCCTTTTAAAAATTGTGTCACCTCTTACCTTAGCTCTTCAACTTAAAATTTACCTGGCAATTTTCCATTTGTAAATATAGAAGTTGTTTTTTTGTTGTGTGGGGTTTTTTTTCCTACATATTGCTATATTGGTCAAGCGAACATTCGCTAGGATGAAATAGAAAATCATTGGCAGCCTTACTTTCCTGGGCCAGAATAGAGCACAGTACATCCTTTTCAAGCAAAGAGCAATGGAGTAACCTATAAAAGTGTAAAGAAATTCACAATCATTATTCCATACTGCTATGCCTTTCTTGCCCTCTACAAAGATAAAAAAAACATAAAAATCAGAAAGTCAGAAAGTTCATTATTTCACTCATGCTAATTAACAGTTACTAGTACCACTAAAACTTTTAATTAATTTCTAGGTCACTAAGGCCATCATGACTTTTATCTGAATAACTTGTGTTTCAATGTAAGTTTCAGTCAGTGATGCTAAAGAGCAACTGTGTCTTCATTAAAGAGAAATATCAAAGTGAACATCACTGTAAGTTTCATTTCCCTTTTTGCTTTTTTAATATGCATTCCATCACTTTTAAGCTTTTGGAAAATGAGTTAGGTGGTACATGTCTTTTCTTATTTCCACCTTCTTGCACAGCAGATCAGGCTTTTCATTGCAGTGAGCAATTTGAGCACTGCAGTTGTGAAACTGAGCCTTCTTAAATGCTACTGCACTTTATGACTTTGACTATACAGACAGCAGAGGAAAAGAGGGGTCTCTGGAGTCTGGGGACTGTAATTAATAGGTGAGTGCCAAGGTCAGACAGGAAAGCAGGTAAGCAGGGCAAAGGCTGACTGATTCACTTTGAGGAACACCTACGGCAAAAGTGAGTAATCCATTAGGCTATAAGGATGGATGAGGAGGAGAGGAAGAACAAAAAGAAATTACATCTCTTTACACCCAGCTTTAAGAAATGCCTTAGTCCTCTCTTGAAGTTACCTAGCCTTATGTAGAACTGCTGTAGATTTAACAGCAGTGGATAAAAAGGCTCCAACTTTGTCACATGGGAGAGGATGTTATACACTGAAGAGTCAGCTTTAGGCTGTAGCCTATGTATTATAGAAACAGAGAAACTCTCAAGTAAAATCCATTGCATTCTTAGCAAGCCAGTCTGTTCTTATTCCTACCAGGTGTTGAAATTTAGCCTTGAAATGTGTCTGAGTGGCTCACAGTACTATTGCTGTAATTTGCACATTTAATTCTGAAAGAATTATTAATTGCAAATTTCTCTCTCTCTAGGGCTGTCACTCCTGTCCTTCCATGTAATGAATACAGAGTATTGATACAGCTTCAACTTTCCCTGCATCTGGGAGATTTCAATAGATTATGTAAGTATTTTTGTGTGAATTTCCTTTTATAAGCAGTTCTAAACTACTCTTTAGAACTGGATGAATAATACACAATAAGTCATGTATTGTAGAATTTAATCTTCTTCTATACAAACGGGTAGTAGGCTGCAATTTTCTCAAGCATTCACTTTCGAAAATAGTCATTCAGTAGCTGATATGAATGTATATATTCTGGGCCTCTGTCAGATAGTCACAATGCTGGGTTGTGCCTAAGCTACAAGCCATTCAAACTTCTATTTTGCTCTGGATGTATGTAAAGTTTCTAGTACGAATGTTTATAGATTTGAAGATCATTTTCCTTTTATGTGCACCAGCCAGACCTTGCCAGTCAAATCCTTAAGTAATATTGCAGACAGGAGGTTATATTGGTAAGTATGTTTGGAAGGAGTGCATAAAAGTAGGTGGAGCACAACAGAAAGCGCAGTCACTAACCCACACACCGGCATCCTCACAGCTCCCCCTTTTACCTCTGTTGCTTTGATCAATGGCCAAACCACACACTGTGAAAAAGTTTAGAGGTTTAAGGTTTTAATTTTTTTTTTTGTTTCCTGAATTCTCTAATTTACAGCTCTGGAAGTCCAAAAGAATTTCAAAAGTTTTAGCACACTTTTTTCATACCTACACCTGTGTAATACGTAGAAACCAGAGATTCTTGTCTCTATGTGATAAAATTTATGAGCTCACATATGATGAAGGGAACCCCAAAAGCTATTAAAATCATTAATAACTATGACCTTGCTTAAAAATAACTTCTTATTTAAAATGTCAATGTACATTTCCACTGAAGCTGAATATTTAGAAAGGATATTTTTAAAATCAGTATTCACTTCATAGTGGATATATTATTCAAGATTTTTCTACACGTTGATTTGTTTGTCCTAGTAAGACATTTTTCTTAGGATTCATGTGCTAAGACCACCATCTCTTAGAAATCTACAGTATACTGATTTTGTATGAGACAGCTTATAAGGGAGCTGAAGAGCCTCATTCAGATGCTGAATATCTGATTTCAGGATTCTTTGTCACTTTGAAACAGGCTCTTTCCATCTATAGATCTAGGCGGCTAGGGAAAAACTCAATGTGCATGAAAAAGAAGCACCTGGAATAAGCCATATTTAAAACTGTATTGTCATGATGTTCAGTGTGTCTGCATTTCCTTTGTTAATAGAAATATTTTTAATAACCAAATGAATATGTACAACCTGGATATTTTGTTACCTACGTGAAAAAAACAGAGCTGAACTCTCTTTTCAATGGTTCTTGAGACGAAATACTTCAAATTTAACCAGCATTGCTGTCATTCTATGAAAGGTTTCCATTCTTGCTCCAGCATCCCAGGTGGAGATGTAAAAAGCCACCCCAGCTGCCCTGTGCCTGTCTAATTCCCTGTATCTTGTCATGTCATTGTTTAAGGGCCTGGGCACTTCCTGGCTGACTTAGCGTGGTGTTTACAAGGCAGTTGCATGTCAGAGCCCTCTCTCGGGGCCACATCTAAGCTGCAGCAGAGATCCCTTTTCATGATACCATTAAAACAGTGCCTTGTCAACTTTGGTGACAAGAAATGATTGCATGCAGTGTACTCATTCAAATTTTTGTGCTGCTGCTCTGAAACTTAGTGTCATTCATATTAGGTATCTTAGAGAATTTATTTTATTATTTTTCTTGGTTTCAAATGATATCTGGGACTCATCAAAATATATTGATATAGCTAAAATCAGTACTTTAAATGTAGAGGGAAGACAGAGGTGTTTTCAGGTTGACTGCTGCCATTTCTTATACTGAATCCTCTATCATCTTGTATCAACACAGATATACCACAGAAATACTTTGTAAATTCAGTCTTCTGTATTCTTCCAAAAGCATTATTTTGCTACAGCAAACCCAATAATATCTGCCAGAAGACATGGTGTGATTTATGTTGGTTGAACTGGATACTGGGGAGGCTGGTTTTTAGTGATAAATGAGAATGAAATAGGGGCAGCATAAAAACACATTCACTGGTGATACTGTAAGGACTGAATGAGATAGACTGGATTGGCAGAGGTTGTAAAGGACAACAAACTGCTCAAAATCGGAAAGGAGGCATAAATTATTGTTCTCTAACAAATCTGTTCTACAGTATCCAGCTACAGCACTAGAGAAATGCTTCAGCAGCAGGCTGGGTTGGCTCTCTGGGTTTGGCCCCAGCTCCCATGCCCCCTTCCAACTCACCTTGTGGGTCCCTGGGCTTTGGGACTCTGCTGAGGGTAACTGCCCACCTCATGAGCACTCTCCATGCTGCAGGCTAGAGACTGGCACCTGGCCTTGCTCTGGGGATACTTTGGCTCATGTCTGCTGCCCTTTCTACCTCTTCTCTTTCCCTCCTAATATTGAGAAGCTACCTATCATAATGTAAGTGTTTAGCCAGCATCCAAATTCTCTCTGCCCACTCCATTTTCTGCCCAGCTAGAGCCCCTGGACAAGCAGCAGTTATCTCAGTGTGCCATGGCATGGCCCTGCAGGGCCAGAGCAGTGCCCGGGGAAGTGAGCCATGGTTTGAACTCAGGCAGTTAATGAAAATGATGTAAGTAGGGATAAAGCCAGGGGAGCACATGGAATATCTTGGGACAAAAGTATCTCCAGTAAGGCAAAACTGCACAGCAAAGCTGAAGAAAGTGACCTCTACTATTGCTGTAGTGGAGCAGGGGGTAAGGAAGAGGCAGATGAGCATAGCTGGGAGGATTTCTGGTTGGGATTAGTCAGCTGCAGACATACAGCTAATGTAGTTTCTTGTCCTCATCCACTTGCAAGTGGATTGTGAGTGGAGGAAGAATGAGAATGAGAATTAGTTGCACTTTGAAACTTGAACTGATGACTGAGGAAGAAAAGGAGTAAAACAGGATTATATCTTAGCAAACAGGCATGCAGGTCTTGGAAAATGCTGCGCTTTGCAACTGGTGCACTGAAGGGCAGTGACGAAGTGTACACATATTTGCATTTTGGCATTTTCCCCAGAAGCTACTCCAAAATCCTACAGCAGAATGAAAGGACAGACTTCCAAAAGGATGGTGATATTCAGCATCTTGACAGCACATTCTTGTCACTAAGGTGCAGGTGGCACACTGAGCTGTAGGAAAGCTCAGTTTCCCGGAAGCCTCATTTGTTGAGGATCTTTTAACTGTTTCCCTGTTCCTGGTTGCTGGGCTTTCAACAACCAAGGCGCTGGTGAGGTTCCTGGAATCACCTACTTTCCCTCTCCCCCAGCTCACAGCCAGGCATTCCAGCCAAGCTGCTCCCTGCAGGTGTATGTTTTGATTGCTTTAAGGTGTATTGAACCCCAAAGTCCTTATTTATTTACCTATTTGAAACAAGCTAAATAAGAGATTCCCACCTGTGCGGGAAGGGGTGGGGGTGGGATGGGCTGGTGTGTGACAAGTGGGTTAATACTAGCAGCTTTGCCCGAGGCCACTGGTCAGAAACGAAACTGAACTACACCAAATGTCACTTGGTGACCTGGTTATGACAGGAAAATGTGGAATGGAAAGTTGGTTTTTACTTCACGTGAACTATAATATGCTTTTTTTTCTCTGAGCAGTTATTTTGCTGGACTTAGATCTTAAAGAACTGTGACCCAGCAAGAAGTCTATGAGAAAAGGAAAAAATTGAGAAGAAATTTATGTTTGAAGTTCACTCACTTTAGCTGTAGATTTAGAAGCAAAGGGTACTAGAAAAAAATAGAATAAATGGAATAGGGAGAAAGCAATGGAACACAAAGGATTCCTAACTTCACAAATAAAAAAGTAAATTTAAAGTCTCCATTTGTACTCCAAATTGAATTAATATGGTGCCAAAGCTGGTTCTTAACAGTAAAAATCATCTGATACGAGAAGAAGATAGATTCTTCACTGCCAAATAAAGCATCTTCTTCAGCAGTTGTTATCACAGCCTCCTGAATGAAACACTAAGAAAACATTTGCATTTGAGACCTAACGTTTAAAAGCTACATTAGTGTGCTAATATTATCAATGAAGAAAAATAAATGTATATTTATTATTTTGTCACTTTCTCCTTTCTGGTCACCCTGTCCACAGTTACAATGCACCCCTCCAAAATTCAGGTCCTTCTGATGCAACCAGGGGTTGTCTGCCCCAGTTCTTGTTCAGCTGCTCTTGATGAATAGGAGCACCAGTCCTAAACTGCTGGTAAAGTGTATATGAATGAAGAATATGAAACTTCTGTCAGATTCTGCATCTCCAAATTGGCTGAGTGTTCCACTATTTCACTAAGACCAACTTGCCTGCATAGCATTGTCCATAGAAAAGGAAGTCTGAGCACATTCTGAGAATCAGCTCTGTGGCGTGTTTGGGCTTGAAAAGCTGAGGGCTTAATGGTAAACCCAGTAAGGGCCATGGTGCAGAGTCTGGGCAGAAGAGGCAAGGATCAAGCTGCAGGCAGAGCAGTGCACCAAGAGGCTGCCTCTTGTGCTGCAAGGAGCCAGTTGAGCAGTGAGAGAGGCATCAGCAGCTTTGCCATCTCTCGGGATTGCTCCTATGCCAGGGCTGGCAGGAGCTATGTGGGGAAGGAGACTTTGTTGTTCAGGACAACATATTGCATGGATCATGTGCTCTTGGCCCCAGGCCTGCATTTGGCAAACTCTGTAGGAGGCAGAGCAACAACTGCCACTTATTCATCAACCAGACTTGTACTACAGACATGACATTGCCATCCTGGGCACCTTTTAACTGTTGGAGATCATATCTGAGTTTTAAAACCTGTTTCCCTAAAGAGTTTTCCAGTTGTTTATACAGCACCTGCTAAAAAAAACTGTAGGTGCAACATCTTTCATATGTCGCTGATTTTTGTTGAATGTTCATTTTCAGTCTGCAGTAAAGGTATGCCTACCTGTTGTGCTGAACTGCATGTCATCCCCTAAATGAGCTGTCAGCTAGAGTACTACAGGCATTGAAATCTCCTTAGCTATGTACATTATCCAAATATTGAGTGCAGCACCACACTCCTTGTAGTACTTAAGGTTTCTCATTAAAAAGCAGATTAGGCACTTATGCGCTGTTTTGCCACATAGACAATATGTCAGTACTAATGAAGCTTTAGAAAGTTTCAAAGAATTTTATCTATGAAATACAGGCACTCCTTATATTTGTCTCTCTTTAGAGGTAACAAGGGCCCACAGCTAATGTTGTATCATTAAATATAGAGATAGAAAGGTAGTTATTTTGTCATTCAGAATAATAAAGATGTTCCTCACTGCGGCTCCAGAGAAGCCAGGCTGGCTGCGCACTCACTGCGCTGTGATGATAGCTGGTTGCAGGTGGTAGGCTGAAACAAATACTAATTGATAGTGTAAATGGGAACTGCACTCACCTCTTCTGAAAGTGAAATTAATTAGAGCTGTGAGAATTTTGGCAGAAGATGACAATTCTTTGTAATAAAATCTTTTGTTATAAAAATAGATTTAGTTCACTGACATTCACCTTACAAAGGTTTCTCAGTTCTAGGCTAACGTTTATGATATAAGCCAGGTAAAAATAGGCAGGATGTTGGGGTTCCGCTGCCCATGACACACACTCTGGCCCAAAGGAGCAATGTGAAATGGGGCCTCTTCCAAATGAGCACACTGACCACTGCTGACTTGGGCAGGCTTGCTCCAATTCTTCCAATTTCTGAAAGATCCAACTTGAAATCTAATGCCAAAAGGTTTTGGGTTTGTGTGTTTTAAAGCTTGACATTTTTCATTAAAGGGAATTTCTTATTCATACAATGTACACAAAATTTGACATTAAATATTTTTAAAGATTCTTTGAGGTTTCCCTGACAGCAAAGGCTCAGAATTGTGCATGATTGTATAATATCACCAGAAGATCCTTTTAGAATCTCAGGATCATTTCAGGAGATTAGATCATGTCTTCAAATGTTAACTGTTGTATAAGAATATATTTACTTTCAACAAAAGCATTCCCAGTAACTGTTTCTTCAGAACAGTTTTTTTATTTGTTTGTTTTCCCCTGCACTTTCATTCCTTCTGGTATCTGACCTTGTGCAGCATATCTCCAAAACCAGAACACTAAAAGTCACAGATTGATTGTTAAGCTCTGGTAATCAGAGATGGCAGATGACAAATTTAATTGTGCTGGAGTATTAATAGCATGTTTTTCTGTGTCAGAGATTGTACATAGTGAAGTACACAAAGGAAGAAGGACGCTAAGCAAAATGAGAGGAAGTATTTTATTGTTCAGCACAGCTAAGAGCTAATCTGGCCCCACTGAAATTAATAAAACTGTTTCTACAGACTAACAGATTTGAAAAGTGTGTCCTGACCTAAATAAAAGCAAGTAAAATCATCTTTCCTAAGAGAACTTGAGACTCTCAAGGAACTTTTTGCATCCATGTTGGTGATCATATTGACCCTTTCTTTATATACTGACATGCTGTGCTGTTTTTCTTTTTAGACTAAAAGAGACTGTGATGCATAAACGTTTACATTAAGGGGAAAAAACAAAACCAGGTGGTAGCATAATAATAGGAGTCAGAAGACAGTTGGCTTTACTGGCATATCCGTGTGGTGGAAGAGTCCGGTCATTGTGGTGACAGTGCCCTTTCTTGGCAAAAGCTTTACTGTTATTTCTCACTGCATCTTCTCCCTTGTACTTCTTATGTGATTATGCATCAAAGAAAACCCAGAATTTTTAATACTGTTTGTGATGTTATTCATAACTGAAGTCTTTACTGTTCCCAGTCCATGTATGGAAGGATGGGTGTTCCCTTTCTGACACTGCAGTGCAGCCACAGGTGTCAGCAGCATCAGAGCTCCCGATCCAAACATGTCTCTTGCTGCAGATGGGCAGCCAGTCCCACTGATGTCTGCAAGACACTTGCTGTGCTGACAGCAGGCCTACAGTCCACTCTCCTCAACAAACAGGGCAAGGCATATGTGCAAATAGTATTTATTTTCACCTCAGATCTGAACATACGTTGTCTGCAAGAGCAACCTGTGATGCAGAAAGAAAAAGAAGTGAGGTTTTTCATCCAAGATGATGTGCAAAATGAATTGTTAAGGGACCACTAAATCCTAGCTCCTGGAGACACATATACCTGTATTGATTAAGATATAGCTACCTATCTGTTCAAAACCCAGCATTTATCTAGTCATTCAGTGAAAAACTCCTCCTATCACAGGAGGCTATTACTCTTGGTAGCTCTCAGAACCATATCAGCACTTCTATAATCACATTTTCACTCATTGTTATGGAAGAAATGATCTATTTATTCTCTAAAAGGAGAAGTATATTTGGGCATGTCTGGTGAAAACTGAAGTTACGTGACCTGTTACAATGCAGACGTGAAACTGCCTTCAGACACCAGGGAAACATGGCCAGTAAATTTGCAGCAAGCATGCTGATAAGACTGTTGTGGTCAGGTATCCAAAAGCTGAATAGAGAGTACAGACCAGATTTATTTCTGTTTTTATTTTACTGTAGCCAGGTAAAAGTCAGAATCTTATTATTACGCAGTATCTTTAAAAAAAAAGATATTTAATTGAGTTTGTTGGTCACTTTTAATCAGAAGGGTAAGGGTCTCAACAATAACTAAGTGCCTACAAAGATCATAAAGGGAACAGAGGAGAAGTCATCATATGAACATTTAAAAATTCACTCCACCGCCTTTTTGATATAAACAACTTATTCTGCTGGCCAGTCTCTAGTGATTGCAGCAGCCTGTGCTTGAGGAGAAGATGTCCCAGGAATAGAGGGCTCAAAAGAGAGCCTCTGATCAGAGTTCCCAGTGGATTTTACACTAAGGGAGAAGCCATAGCCAGGCTTCATCAGGCTTCTGGTGCTTCCAGAGTTAGCTGCTTCCAGATGCATTTCTTCTTACTTCACAGCTCTGGCAGCAAGAAAGGGTTGTAAGTGAACTTTGACCAAAAGGTCTAGCTGTGAGATAAAGGGTTCCCATAGCTGCTTGCTGGCTTTGCCCTCAGTGCCCAACAGAGATCCTTTGGGCTACCTCAAAATGTATTTTATCTGACATGACTATCTTATTTATCCCCAGAGCGCCCTTTCCTAACTACTACTTTCCATGTCACTATAGATAATTTCCTACTTTGGTAGTATGGTTCTCTTATTAATGAAGTGTTAGTTTTTTGCATGGATATGTAACATTTTGTAAAACAATGTTGCAAAAAACACTGTACACTTGCTAAAGGTCTTCTATTGAAAAGAATAAATAATTCAGAAGAGTGAAAAAGAGATTTGTAAATTTTCACCACCATCAAATGAAAATAAAATGTATTTATTATTATTGCATCTATGAAAAGACAGCAGGACAAACTCCCCAACTAGTTTGTAATGAGAAAGCATTGTGTCATTCTTAAACTTAAATACTTAAATACATATTTTGAATCATTATCCTTGCCTGCTCTCTTCTCTGGCTTAATGTTCCCCCTCCTCCCACTGCCTCCCCATTTTTATAATTCCTCAATCGTTTGGATATTTCTATCATTGAGTGAATAAAGAAGAGAAGTTTGCTAAGACGAACTGGTAGTTGCTTGGATTCACAGGTGCAAAACAGGTTACATTTTTTTGCAGTTATTAGAACTTCAGTATTTCAAGAACACTTGAGGTTCTAGTGTCCTCCTCAAAGTTTACTGAATTAATGGAAATAGTTGTGATCTCTTCAGACAATATCTGCAACAGATATAAAAGTTTAATGTTCATAAATCTCCATAAAGAACAAGGAAGAAAAATCTGATGGCTACACAACAATACTTTTATATTTTTTTGAGCTTCAGCTGGTCCTAGTATTACCCTGTCATTCTTTTTCTTCTTGGTTTTTTGTTTTGTTTTGTTTTTAAAGGAAAGAAAAGGTTGATTTATCAAAGAATAAAGTCTTTCCATGGAAAGATAGATATCAGTTTTGAATGTTTAAATATTCAGAATATTCATCTTTGCCTAACTAACACAAGACATCGTAAGAAACTGAGTAGGAAAACAATCTACCTCTCCCTCACATTCTAATTTTAGGATGAGGGAGAAAAGATTCAGTTTTTCAAGGGTCACTGGTGTAGCCTGGTGGTATAGTGAAATGTTCTTCATTTATAGGAAAAAATGACAATAACATCAGAGCAGGATGAAGAGATTTTATAATGTATAGTTATCAATTGTGATATTTGAGCAAAATAAAACCCACAGAAAATAAGAGCTTGATGAAACACAAACATTTTACATATTAACATACTTGTCATAATTGATTTTGGTTAGAAATATCTTGTATTTAAGAATGACCAATGAACCATATTGCCCTTGCACCATGATTAATACTGTTTGGCATTATCTCACAAGGATACATGATTGACGGACTTCTTTGACGTCTCCCTATACACTTACAGCAAAATTGTTCTATCTCACCTACTGAAAAATTTTTGTGTCTTCCTTCTTCTTCCAGTTTGAGCACCCCAGAGGATGCTGAGGAGTAATGGATCCTTGAGAAGAGAAGCAGAATTCTCAGGAACAGGAACTTCCTATGGAGAACGTGGGGCAGAGTCTTCAGCGCTGCCACTTGCCTCACAGACAGCTTGATAGACCTAAAAATGGCAAAACTCATTTGAAGGATGGCTGTAGTCAGCCACCTACAGATAAATAAGAGTACAAAACCCAGCCAAAAACAAGCCCCAAACTGTGTATGTAGGTAGGTCCTTGACATATCATCTTACTACATTATGTGTCTTTGTATGAAAAATAGACTTGCTTCTTACATTTTAACAAAGAATCAAGGAAAGTATCATTTTTCCTCGAGGTATTAAAAGCAGGGTCTAATTAGTTATTAGCTATGGATATTTTATACTCTCATTTCTGGTCCCTTTCCCAGTGATGGATAGATCTGGATATTTCCCAACCTGTAACAGGTCTCTGAGTGGTATATACAGTCAATCTAAACCACTGGGTGGCTCTTGCACCTCACTCACCTATTATTTCTGTGAGTTTGGCACAGTTGTTCCTCTGACAGAACTATAAACTTTGATAAGGCAGAGGATAGCTATTGCCGAAATGGGAATATAAAGGATTTTCTACAGTCTGTTTATAACTTACCAGATGAAAATCCAAAGTTCATCAAATTTCAAGCATAGGTTTTCTTTTTTTTTTTTAAATCTGAATGTTCATGCACATTTTTGCATAAATAATTTCTTCTTATGAAGACTACAAAAGCAGACTGAGTTTAGGGTATGACTATAATCAAATTTCTCTCTGTTCTGTCTAATCTGCTCTAGAGAACAAAACAAAACAAACCAAACCAACAGCGGGCTCAAGAAGAAACAGAAAGTAACAGTCCTCCATGCTGATGAATCAAAATGTTCAACACAGGTGATGTAAAGGGTTTTCCTAAGGATAAAAGAAGTCTTTACAAGATAATCTGAGAATTCTATGAGGTACCCTATGCATGCTTTTTACCTACTTTTTCGGAACATTGTACAATTAGCCTTCTTCTTCTTTTTTTTTTTTTTTAAACTAATCACTGAAATTTTCACCCAAGCCTGAAATTTATTTAGAGACAAAAGAAAAAAAAAAAACCCTCTATACAATGAATCATCACACAGAGGCAACGATAACCTGTGCAAATAGCACTCTAAGCCTCCTGTAATGAGAAGCTGCTGAATGATAACATCACAGAAAAAAAGAAACTCGTTGATTTATTCCTTACATTAAGGTAACATCTATGAGCTGTAAAATCACAGCCCCACTATGTTCAGCAAGTAGTAAAGACTGTCTTAGATTGCTTTGTATTAGTGAGATCTCATAAAGGCTGTGATGCTGTCAATAACTCTAGCTTATGTGACCACAGACGTGTTGCTGGCAAGGACAACCTGCTAAGAAGACTTTTCTCTCCTTCCCAGCCTGGTACCATCGCGAGTGTTACTCTCCTCCAGTCTGACCAGCACTGCATCTGGACTCACCTGCAGAGAAGGAAGCAGCGTAACCTGTAGACAGCGAGGAGCTATCTGCTGAACGTTGTTTACCTTAGGCTAGACAGACGTTCGTCAAATGGAGTGAAAAGAGGATGCCTAGCTGTACCTTAGACTTGATCCTGTGTTAGGAGACAGACTGCCTTAGCTCACTGAATTACTGGGTATACTGCTGCTTATAGAACTTGGTTAGAAACTTCTTATATAGAATCTGCTAAGCATAAGTAAGTTTGCTTAACATAACTTCTGCCACCTGTGGACCACTGAACTTTCTCCTTTGCTAAGTAAAAAAGACCTCAGAATCTTCAAGCTAGAAGATAAGGGGAGCTGCAACCCTGGAGATAAGTAAAGGAACAGAACGGCACCTAACAAGGGATGAGAAACAGAAGAATGTTTTGTCTGTTGCCAAGAACTTATTCTTCTCCAGCTGCAAGCGCAAAATAGCAACTGAAGATCAGGACTTTGACTGACAGCCTGCCTGATGAAAATGAAGAGATTCAATGAAGAACTGAGAGACCCCAGCCTCCGATTTTGCAATTGGCCCAGAATGACACACTGGGCGGGCGGGGGAGTGGACTGTGGGGGTATAATTGTCCAAGGTGGCTTTTTTTTGCTGAAGGTGCCTCTTCAAGAGGCATATATCTTGAGATGCTCTACACCAGACCTTGTGAATAAATTATTTATTTTAGAAGAATTTCTGGAATCCATACCTGAGTCTCTGCTACAAGAAGCCTAGGGAAAAGGAACTTCTCTGACACCCAGTGCAGTGATCACGTACCTTATGAGTGCTTTGTGCCATTGCACCGTGGGCCAGGGAAGCTTGTGAGCAGGGAAAAGCAAGGGATCTAGTCTCACTGCCCATTCCCTTTGTTCAGCCCCACAGAGTGCCCTGGTCAGAAGCACAGCAGAACTGTCCTGATTCTTCATGCTCAGCAGCCAAGGTGCACGGAGAGGCACCTTCCCAAAGGTGCTGCCCTCCCTCAGCTGGCTGCTCCTGTTCCCTCATCTTTAGCTTTTTCTTTAGCAATCATGGTGAAAGGGCTCAGTAACAGGTATCAGGTATCAAATAATGCCATAGATATTATCTATATTTACATTGCCTATAATAGATGTAAATTATCTGTCATGGGTATTATAGGTACGGCTAACACCCTAAAGAACATGCATGTGATATGTGTTCTCACTCCATCAGTATTTTGCCATTAAAAAAATCAATATAATGGAATGCATAAAATATATTAACATCCTTAAGTATGTAATATCCCTTCTGGATTCTGCCACTGCAGGGAACTGTAGACTTGTGGATTAAAATGGATATTTACAATTGAGCTCTGAAGGGACAGCAAAAGCCCATTAGTTCTGACCCTATGACACTTCACAGGAAACAAAAAACCAAACAAACAAAAAGCAGAGTACTGTGTTAATGAAGAATGGCTCTCAAATTAAATGGTAAATACTGATTCTCAAAATCTCACATAAGAGGCTGTTTCAGCTTGATCTAAACAGAGACCTCTCAACCCAAATGGAGACAAATAGGAAAGATCCTGGGAAATACAAAATTAACTGGTTTGAGGCAGGCACTAGGGACCAGTTGCTATTTATTATTTGAGGAACAATAAGATATTCAGGATTCCTGTATTGAGAAGTAAAATTACTGACCTGCAAGAGTTAACTACAGTGCCTGAAGCTATTCATGGAGAATTGAGGGAATGAGAAGCAGACAGCTAGAGAGCTGCAGTCACAGTCAGAGCACAAAGCAACATTCAGATTAAAATCAGATGTCAGAAAAAATAAGGCAAGGAGCACAACTTCAGAACAGAAGGGCTTCCTGGAAAAGCTGAAAGAGAAAATCCAGTCTGGCATTAAAAGTGTTACTGCGAAATTGCTAAAGTTGAGCTGTCTGCAAGAGGCACTTCACACATTCAAGTGATGCAGTCAGCATGAAATGTAATGCATTATGTCACCATTTCTCACCTCTTAGGCTCCATCACAAAGCTAGCAGCCTGATAGAGAAATTGTATAATTTTCAACATAAGGTTTAATTATTAAAGAAATTGAAATTACTTAGAGGGACACTGACATTTTATTTATTTTATTTATTTTTTCCCATAATAAATAATGAACAGGTAGAGCACCAGTCATGAAAACATATATCTGCTACACGTGGGAAAATCCCTATTTAGAGTTCTCACATAGTACCAATTCTAGAAGATGAGGCTATTTTGAAGTCATACAACACAAAGCCAAATCTCAGGCAATCGAGAGAATACTAGTGCTAAGCTATTTAAAAATTCCCTGCAGAAGACGAAAGAAATCAGAAGGAAAATGGAAGGGAAAACATATTGGCAAAGGGTGAATTGTAAAGACTAGCAATGAATGTGGGTTTATTTGAGAAAAGTGTACTCTTTAAGGTGGAATACAAGACCTTTTATTTTCTCTAGAGAAACAGAAGAACAATAAGAAGGAGAGCAATGTCAGTGCTAACGGAGATGAAAATAAATGGAAGAGAAAACCAACAGTTCTTCCCAAGGTAGCCCCAGTTACTCGAACTGTCCATGAGGGAAAGAATTAAATCTCCAGGATGGAGAAAATACTTGTCTTGGACTGCAATATAATCAGCCCAAGCACTGACAGTGGCAAATGTATACAAAAAAAGTGTGCTATGGGAATTTACAAAGAGAAATTAAACTACATTCAGTTGTGAATATGACACGATAGGAACCAGAAAGCATTTGTCACTGTGGTCAGACAAACTTACTTCCAGGCTGCCAAGGCCCTTTGTGACTTCCAACTCCTTGATTAAACTGAAAAATTTCATTATAACTTTTGCCTTCAAAGTAGAGTTTATAGAACTAAAGGTGTGGTTCTCTCCAGCAATCAGAGAGTGCATGGCTGGTGATTTGAGGACACACAGCACTTGCTTCCCTGTATACTCTGTTTCTTAACTGATATCTTTGCAATAAGTCTGCCCACAGTTTTTCTGAACAGAAGTTTTTCTGCCCAGCAAGCACTAACACATACAAAAGAAATTCTGAAAATATGTCCTGCTTTTGAGTGAAGCATACCTTAAAGACGCTGTTATCAATAACCCAGAAACTGTACTCTTTGAAGATGAGAAGTGAGGTAAGCTACTAATCTGATAAAGAATGGCAAGTATTTCTCATAGCTAAATGGGTGCTTAAAAAAATCTCTTGAAACCAGTTTTAAAGAGCTGTCATCTGCACATCCTTCAAGTTCTCTGACATAAGGTATCCATAGTGGCATTGTCTTCCCACCCTTCCTTCATCCTTACAGGGGTTTGCTCTTTCAAGTAATAAAATTAAGCACCTGATAAACAAAAATATGACTTCTTTTACATTCCATATAGGTTATTATGCACTCATAGCAATATATCTTAATATCCTGCAGTACTTAAATCAACCTGTAACAGGTATTTGGCTTTTCATTCTCTTCTCAGAGAGACAAGCATTAATTTTTCTTTTTTCTTCTCAACTATTATTCATGTTTGTATTTTTGATAGAGAAGGGAATGAAAAATCTGTAATGCTGTTAAGTTGCCTGGGAACATCATTCAATCTTAAACAAGATAAAGTCTGTCAGGCATTTTTCCAGAAGATGTGTTAGTATAAAGAGGAGTTAATGCTGACTAGTCCTATGACTGATGTTACGCAGAAGGTTGCAGTATTCTGCTGTGATCTTATAAAAAAACAAAACTTAATAGTGACATACCAAGATTGACAGGCAAAATAAAGACCATCATATACCTCATCATGTTCTATTCCAAGTTTTCTTCATTGTCTCATTGAATCTTCAACACTCATATATTTAAAATGAGAAAAAATTGTCCTCCTAATGAAAAGCAGATGAAGTAAGTTCTTATCAGATGCAGGTGATGACAAAGGAACCACAACAATATACCAAGAACAACTATGTAATAAACTAAGGCTTTAATAGGCAGAAAAATAAAATAAAACAGAATTAAACAATAATCGATGTGTCAAAGCTGCCTAAGATGTCTCAGGGAAGGCAGAAGCGTGTTTCAGAGCTTAAACATTTCAGTCAAGGACACAGAATTACACTTAGAGTATGCACTTGACTGTTGTCAGAGCCTTCATCCTTGGTCCAATGAACCTCCTGACATGCTGTTGATGTGCTCAGACTAAGACCTGTGCATATGTTTCAGAAAGCTGGCAGAGAGCTATTTATGTGTGGCTCATCAGTCTTATGGCAAACACCAGGGAGATCCAAACTGTCCCTGTCCTCATCACCTCTCTCACAGCCAGGTAGGTTCTTTTCTGATTCCTGTCCTTGAGACATCAGGCTTTACATAGTCTTACAGGATTAGGGAGTGCACCAGACTGAGACTGGAGGGCCAGCTGTCTCAATGACTCATTAATCAGAGCTTTAACTTGGACATGAGGACGGGTCTAACTGTACTTGGTGGCATAAATAAGACTGTGATTCATCAGGCTATATGCATTGGAGCCAAGCAGCCAACAGACATTGGGAAGCAGAGTAAAGAGAGCAACCTCCTCACTGGAGTGGAAGGCTCATCATTTCTCATCTCAGAGCAGACACCAAAAGAGTTCAGCTGAAACGTGGCCCAGTTATGCCTAATTGTCTTCCTTAACTATAAACTGAGCTTAGCATGGCTAGCTTAGATGGCAAGTCTGTATCTGAAGTTAAGCAAGACAAATGCCACTGCTAGTTTCAGAATTCAAGGAGCCTGATGACAGATCCTGCACTTAAGACAATATGGTTTGTCAAGCTCACGTGCCTTCCTCTCCTCTCCAGCCATGTACACTTAGATTCTTTACTGAGAGGAGATTCTCAGCTCTACCTAAGCTCCCATAAACCTGTAAACTAACTTCCTGGGAGGTATTCAAACTAGTCTGGCCATCTTTCATAATGCAAAACAACCAAAGACAAGACAAAGTGGAAATTCTGATCGCAGTGGCTCAAGAAGCAGAAGAAAAAACAAACCAACCAACCAACCAACCTTGAAACATTAAAAGCAAAATAGACAAGGAGGCACTTGCAGTTGTAAGAACAAACCCATGACTTTGCTGTTCTGCACATTGCACAAATAAAGTATTAAAGATCTTACAGCCTGATAAAATGATGTCTTCCAAACATCTAAACTGGATAAACTCTTATACAAAAAAATTCCCTCCTGAACACTTGTCAGAGAATAAGCTGCAATTTACCTTGTTACATTGTGTAAGTGTCTCTTTGAATAAGCTTCCATTTAAGATGACTGAGAATGTCATTCTGGCAATTTACTACTCCCTCCTCTTACATATCTTGCTCTTTAACAGCCAATCATATTTTAAAGTTCATTTCACCTTTAAATCATCAATCTAATGCTAATATATTCCTGTAGCGGTTCTGCAGTCATTACTGCAAAGTATATTTTAATAAGAAAACCTGTTCACTAAAGGCATGATGATATACTCCACCACCTTTAAAATGATTTATACTACTAAGCATGCTTTGCCCTTATGATTTATTTTATTCACCATGCTTTGCTTCCACTGCAACTTCTTGAGCAGTTTCCAGAGCCTTATGGAGACCTGAAAAAAATGTGTATTCCATATGTTTACTGGTGGAGGACTTCTGAAATTTGGTGCAATGTAATGCTCAAAGCAGAAGCTTCTGACAGCGTTTCCTTTTCTGTGCCTGATTTTTGGAGAATTGGACTATGAATTTCTCTTACAGTACAAACAGTATGAAGAGGTTAGAAATTCCTTTGTTCATTCCAAACGCACTCCACATGGCACTTTTCATCGTGATCCAATCAATCTAACTGCTTAAAAATCAGCATATATTTAAGAATGACTGTTCCACTAGGATGACTTCGACTATTGCCTCCACACTTCCGTATCATTATTCCAACACTTGTAAAATCTTATTTTGCAAATCTTTTCTCAGATACAAGACAGTGAAATTTTTCTTATGGTGGCATAAAAGTCTTTAAATAAAAGACAGTGAAAAAGAGGATTCAGTCACAAACATTTTGGTTCCTAAATTATGATAGAATTCAAGAAAATAGGTTGCCTGTTTTAAAGGTTGTTCAGGCAACTTGTTTTTCTAAAAGTAGCATTTAAAAAAAAAATATTGATTTCCAAGTATCAACTTCAGCTCATCCATACAGCATGCTATTAATTCATGAGTCTATCTTATCATTTCAGCACAAGTTCTGCTTCCATAGCTATTTTTAAAAGCAGCAGTTTTCAAAGTCATAATTCTTTCTTATTCTGTTATTTATTTTTAATTCATGTCTATAAATAGGGCTTGTTGTTCTGGTTCTTCATAATTATTGGAACTGCTCCCAGACACCTGAAAATAGTCAACTATAACTTTGGCTTGCTGTAGGCCTTAAATAAAAGTGTGATGATTAGTATTTTTAAAATGGTGCATCAGTGAGATGATGTTGAAAAATAAGAAGAATTAAAGTATGTCCAAGCATATTGGCTTTCAAATGCAAGAATGTTCCTTACCTCTAGTAGAAATTGGTGGATTTATGGGTCATAATTACTACTAACACTGTTAGTTAAAGCAGAGCACAACATACTCTGAGAGCTAATGTAAGGTCATGAGTGGCCCTATTGAAGCTGAGGAAAGGAAGCATTACATGATGTCTCTTTAGAGAAGGAACACAGTATGATTCCATACACCCAGACTCTGGTGTTCTAAAAAAAAAAAAAAGTGGGTTTAGTAATTTATCAGAAAATTAAAAGCCCTCATTCCTACAATAAAGCCCAGTAGAAAAGAGTAGGTGGTTTGCTAGTCCAAAAGGAATTCAGTTCAAGGATTATTACTGACTAATCCATTTATTAAAAGAAGCTTTCTAAGCACATCATGGAAGGGAGGTAGCCTTTTAAAAAGGAGAGTATCAGGGACTGTATGCTTATCATAACAGAAAGCAATGATAAGAGTTGCTGGTCTGTATTGCTGGCTGTATCCTGTGTTATGCAGGATATTTTGAAAAAGTTAAAGTAATCAGCAATGCCTCCACTCCCCTCTGTATGAGGAGAGAAAGAAGGTAGGCTGGAATAAAGCCTGAAATTCCAGAAGAAGAAAAAAAATAGTCAGAAAGATGTTTGCAGTCTGCCATCACAGAATGAAAATTGTGAAAGATTTACTTCAGTCTTTCAAAATGACAGTGATCTCTCCTTCCTGGAGATTCTGCCTTCAGGTTTCCTTCCATGCAGCCTTGGCAGTCTTGTTCAAGTACTTTTCGTCTACCATTTAAAGCTTTTTGCTTTGGAGACGGGCTGTGTCTTGAATGCCCAAGGTTGCCTCCCTCAAGCCTCACTGAGCTCCTGGGGTGAAATAAGAAGAAATATTGTAATGCTGCAGAGTATACATAATCTTATGGAAAATAATTTCATTGGAACATTTTTAATCAGTTTTAATTACAATAACTCCCTAGTACACATCATAGCAAGATCATAGAGCCAATTTTATGAAACCCTTTGGTATTCCTGGGTGAAATGTGCTATTGCAGGCTTATACTAAGTGCAGCTAGGGCAAAAGGTCCTGATACCACTACAGAAACTTAGAGAGGAACATGTAATTCTTCTGTACGAGAGAAGTTTTAACCAGACTCTTCCCTAATCCCTTGTTGGCTTCTACTACTGAACCAAACCCACCTGCAAAAGTAGAGGACAGTGACACGTGAGACATTAGGAAACCAGGTTCTCCCCAAAGCACAGGCAGTTCAGCCTACTGAGCAATCTGGCCCAGTAAGAGCAGAGGTTCATATCCTCCCTTAACCTCCAGTCACATCACCAGTTAATCTTAACACCTCTGTCATGCTTGTAGAGGCAAAATGCTAATTTTTTCACTCTTGATAATTGCTTTGTTCCTGAGGAGCTTCATTTACAGCGATCCACTTGTCCTGAACATGCCCAGGAGTGAAAACTGAAGACATGCTTTGCTATTCATTACTCTTTTGCTGTAGGTGTGTGTGGAGAGGCAGTATCTGTGCAGGCATTTAGTGGAAAGGCTGGGAGAGAAGATAGACATTTAGGCTCTTAGCTCCTCTGAGCAAAGTGGGTTTTTTTTATCTAGGTTAATGAGGAGCTTCATAAGGCGGCTTTATGAGGTGACTTTGTCTGTCAGTGTCACCTTCCTTCACCTGTCAGACAACTCTCATGGAAAGAAGAGGCCTTGCAACATTAATTATTGTTTCAGTGAAGGAAAGAAGTCTTATTAACATGCTCCCTGCTTTGTACTTTGAAGGCTGAGTCACCCTGGACTAATTCTCCAGGAGGCAGAACGAAGCTGATGAATTAGCATCCTCCATCTCAACTACTCAGCACATAAAAGTCTATCAGGGCATGGCACCAACCCATATCTCCAGTGTTTCTTAAAAGTCAGTAAAAATAAGCAAAGGAGTTGGCACTGTTCTAAAAACAAATATTGAAAGAGAGACAAATGCAAATCTCCACTGCATCACATTCCATCAGTTTTGCTCCTCATGCTGTTTTCCCTTGTCTTCAGGTCAAACCAGTTGCTCTCTGCCCTTTTCACCCTACCTGTAGGCAATCAGCAAGATTTCTTTTGCTGAAAGAGGAATCTCGGAGCTTCTGTGAAAAGTATCCTAGGAAACAGACTGATAGCCCCCAGGGCAAGGAAAGTATGGGAAGTGGAGCCGCAGCAACGGTGGTAATCATAGGAACTCATTGGCAATGATACAGTTCCACTGGTGCCGGAAAATGGAAAGAAAACTGATAAATTGAACACTTCCAGTAAGTATTGTTAGGAAACTAACAATTACAGCACATAAATGTGGAAATGAGGCTTAAATGAACACCCACATGCTCTGCAGAGGTGCTCAGTACCGTAAATGTCTCCTGCAGATGTTTCAAATAAAAATAAGTCTTCAGTTAAAATAATTATTTTAATGCTGTGGAAAAACTGAGCAGGAAGAAATGGTATAAATGAAGGTAAGTCAGCAAAAACAGGTACCAAAACAGGTACCAAAACAGGTTATTAGCTGTATAGAGGGAAAGAAACATTTCCTCATATGAAATGGGGTTGGTTTCCTGCTGCCAGCTTAGGTGCTCACACAGTACTATGAAAAGATAGGGAACTATACAGTACAAGCAATGCATGTTTTAAGCCTGATTCTTCCAGACCTACCTGGAAACACAAGGGCTGAGAACAGCCCTTTGTATTGATTTTAATTCTTTGGCTGTAGGCTTATTTAGCATCTGGGGAAACAAAGAGATTTGCATTAAATATAATTTAATAAAGTATAGCAAAGTGAGTACTGCAGCAAGGTCCTGATCCACAGCTAACGATAAACTAATAAAATTAAACTAATTAGGCTTGGAAACAATACTCATAATCTGATTATTGCACTTTAAACATGAAGGGGAAGACTGCATCAATAGGAAAGGAGTATAGCACCACTATAGAATGCAATGAGATTCAAGGCAAACTCACCATCCAGTTACTTCCAAACCTACCACCTGAGAAGCCATGGTATCTGCTAAATTGCTATATTCCTGATAACCCCGTAAACAACACCCATATTTTCAATACTATCACAAGGTAATATTTGACAAGACAGGCCAAGATCCAAGGGACAGTGTTTGCAGGCAGCCTGAACACATGGAGAAAGCACATATAAGCCATTTTACTAATAGGAGAAAGAAGAAAAAGAGCAGAGCAATCTTCTCCTTGTATTAGCACCATGTATTAGCATGGGTTATCTCCTCTCTGGACTTGATGACATCTCAGCCTACAGTCCTGAGAATGACAAAGCTTGGATTTTTCCCCACCCTCACTACTTCGGTGGGATTCTCTGTTTAGCCACTTATTAATAGCTGAAACAGGTACATACTGCTGGTCTGGTTTGCACTGAAGTGAGTTAGTCCATGTTATTGCCCTTGGCAGTTAATCCACTGTGAGGCCTATCTGGTGGGGTCTGTTTTTTTCCCTCCATCCTACTCTTCATATGGCTGAATCACTGCTGATCGAGTTTCTTCAAGCATACCCCAGACACTTTTCTTAAAACATGCATTTATAAGCTATACAAAGGACAACCTAGTTGATGTATGATCACATTCAAAGTTGATGGAATCAGGTCTAGCCATTTATTAATTTTGAGTCTTAATCTCTTGGGTCAACAGTCTCAGTAAGAAGTTGCTTTCTTTCACTCAGACTAATAGGTAGCTCTTTCTACACTCAGAGGACTGAGAGGAGATCTGAGAAAGCCAGGTTGATGGCAAGATCATGATTCTATTGCCTGAAAACCAGTGGCAAAACTTAAGTTCCTACTTGGGCCCTAGGCTGTGAAAAAAAAAGTGTAGAGCTGGTAATTGCTGTGTACAACATTGCGTCACATCTAACACGGTGTCACCACAGCATGTTGACATTTAACAACAATTAGGTAATAGATGGGTGTTGTAGCAGTTAGTATTCCAGTTTTCATTACAGAAAGATTTTTGCAACATCATTTGTCCACTTTAACAAAACTCTGAGATTAAACAGATGACTCGAACACAAAAGCATCATCTGCCAGCTACTGGAAAAGTCAAAACTTTAATATATAAAGACTAGACTAAAACAGTCATGGTGCTGTTAACAGTGAGGAAAAAATTAGACAGTACTTTCAGTTTGCACTGGGATTGTTCTCCTCAGTTAAACTTTAAATAAAAGCTGATGTCACTAGTCACACTTTGCCAAATCCCAAATGGGAGGTTATGCTTGCAGTCAAGGTTATCAGTAGTAAAATCCTATTTCAAATGAAACTGAGTACTGGAGATAAAAAAAAGAGAAGAAAAATCAGAAAACCAGTACAATTATTTACTGTTCATTTTACCACACAGTGCTAGTTTGGATGCTGAGGAAAACAAATAATTAAATTCCAGTGTAGACAAATTCCCAAATTCATCTGTGTTCAAATTACATCAGTAGCAGATCTATCCCTGACCAAAATATTAGAAGATGGATTTCAGTCTGCCTCCTTCTATTTCCCAGTTTATTCTTTCTTCAATAAAATGAAACGAGGAATGTAGCAAGGTGGTATTTTGGGCTGGGGAAGTTGTTACTGGTTTGTTTGGGATGGTTCAACTCGATGAACATCCAAGGAAATCAAGTAAGAATCCAATTTTCAAGATATGTTTTACTATTGTTATAACAAACTTCTTTTAGTGCAGTATTTGGATATATTTCTTAAACTACCAAACTGATTTTTTTTTAATGTGCTGATGTGACATGTCATTTTTTTTTTTTTTTTTTTCTGCTGAAACAGTGGTAACAGTGGTTAGTGTTTTAAGGCTTTCTCCATGCTCAGAAAAACCACTTTTTTCCTTTCGTAAAGGTTAAAAGTGATCCTTAGAATTTTTTGTGCCATTAACTTCACTTGAGGCTGAATAAACTCCACTGGCAAATGCAAACATCACTTAGGAAACATGTTTAAAATAAGCCACAGTTACAAATCAAGTGCAGCATCTAAAATATGGATGAGTTAAACCGAGAGCTTTTACTCCATTAAATCCATGTTATTTCATCTTCCCAGTTTGTCAGTTTTGTATCTTGGCATTGTAGAAAGGCCAACATTTTTACACTACGTAGAGCTGCTCAGAGTCTGGTTGGGTATAGCAGAAGGTATACAGTTCAAAATGACAAACCCATGCTTCCTAAGATGAATAGTATGAGACCTCAGTGGGAACATAAGCATTAGTTTCTCTGAGATTTACTGTAAGCTGTCAGAGATAGCATCTCAAAGGCAAAGAAAACTTTAGCTTACTCTGTCTTTACATAAAGAACTGCTACCAAGTTCTAGTAGTAGTTTTCTTATCATTGTGAACGGACAAAAATTGCATTTCAGAGATCCCAGCATTTTAGAATTGTCAGACAAATTAGGCAAAAGAAGAATCTGTCCCATAAAAGGCAGGCATCTGGAAGTTATTCTGCTTCAGAGCAAAAAGGAACTCCCTTCAGAATGTTCCTCCTCTCCCCCATGCAGTGTGACATCAAATATCCCTCAGCCTCAGGCATCCAAAACAACCTTTCATGTACCTCCTACATAGTCCAGAAATTGGCTCACTTACCTAGGATTGATTCAAGTCACCAAGGCCCTTCAGATACAGAATTAAACCTGGATCTTCTTCATGTCTATGAATGCCAAGCTGCTGACTGTCATAGGAAGTAGTTTTTCAATTAAGCCTATTAGAGCCTAAATAACATCTTATACAAAATAAAGGGAAAAAATGATAATTTAATGATTAATACACTCATTTTGAAATGCAAAGTTAAGAGACACATCATTAAAATGTAGCTGGCAATTACATTTGTAGGCATTACATAATTAATCACTCAGTGCAGCAGTTCTTTCAGATAAATATTCCTAATAATATTCCTGAGAACATAAAGACGTAACTACTCCAATTAAACACGTACAGCAGTCATACCACCATGAAGTTTCTCTGGAGAGCTAAAATGGTAAATGTTGTAAAGTATTCTTTATTCTGAGGCTGTTCACTCTGCTGGTTGGACTATGAAGCACCTGGGAAGATAAAATGTTCCATCAGAACCAAGTGCATGGGCCTTGGTTACCTTTCTCAGCAGACGTCTGTTGGAAGAAAATCGTTCCTGCAGTGGGAGGAGCCACTCTCCACTTGGAGAAGCACATTTTTTACCACTCAGACAGACCAGAGAAGCCAGCCTCCAACATCTCATTGTATTAATTGGTTTCCCTCCACGTTCAGTTTCCTCAGAACAACACAGTAGGAGGAAGAGGCCATCCAAGGTCCTGTTTTATACTTCATTTTGTTGCAACACAGCTTCAGGTGCTGGCACTAAGCTACAGTCAACATTCAAATTAAAGAGGATTTCTCTGCAAGACAGAAGAATCATTTTTATGCAGGTGCATTTCCTTCAGTTCAACTTCTACAGAAACATTGCAACCCAAGACAGATGTGGAAACGTTAATACTCCACTATAATTTCTGAATGAAAGATCTTGCATACACACTTTATAATACTGTCTTCCTAGAAGCTATGCTGAGCCACAGGAAGTGTAGCAATACAACTAGAAGGCACGTTTGGTTCCGCACTGTCTTAGAAAGCTTACAAGCACAGGATTTAACAAAGACTTCCAAAATTAGCATAGTAAGAAAGTTGCTAATATCATATCACAAAGACGAAGAGAGAGGAGGGAGGAAGAGAGAGATGCTGTACAGGTAAAAACCAAGATAGATCACTGAAGAGTCTCAGGATCTTCCTGGCTTCTTTGTGTCAAAATTAGAGCCTTCATTAATTGGTAATAGTTCAAGGTAAGATGCAGTTTTCAAACTAAAGCAGGCATTCCCCTAAGGATGGAAAGAAGAGTCCACTACCCATTACAGTACAACTACATAAAATCACACTTAATTCTACTTCTTCAATGAAGGCTACGGATTGGCCCATTATGAAAGAAGAGGTTTAAAAGGACGGAAATTAGCATTTACTGCTCACCATTAAGTGTTCCTTTACTGAACAGCAGAGTGACCCCACTTCTCACTTTTTACCTGGTCTGTATGTGTTACTGCATCTTTGAGGGCTTGTTACTCAATTTTACTCTGTTTGAAACTACATGTTGAGAAACATCACAATTAACATTCTTAATCTAAAGTTTTGTCTTGAAGTGAGAAACCTGAAGTACAGATTACATATTTTGATCTTTTTCCATGACTAACAGCCTGTATTTTATTTTGTTTAAGAGATACACTGCATGGGCTAGCATTTTCCAGAGCAACAAGGTAGTCCCCGTGTAATGTGCAAGAGCTCTTCCAGCAAAATAAAATACATATTGAAGTTTTCATTGCCCAGAAACAATAGGTAAGTTGGAGGATGATATTTAATAGAGCACTAATACAATGTAGATACCAGCCTGGGAGGGTAGTGCTGTTGTGAGTGGAGACAGGAGGTCATCACAGAGAGTTCTGACGCCTCAGTGCTTTGAACAACCTGCACCTCTCATTCTTCCTACTCCATTTTCTCTAGTGCCTAATAAAACTGGAAATTAGCCTCTTTAAAAAGCTGCTACAGAGAGTACTAAAAGTGAGAATTCACTATTTAATTCATAAAATGCTGTTGAAAACCTAGTCTTTCCAGAATAGGCAAACCGAATCAAATGGGCAAAAGCTGCAGAGGGCACTGAGCACCCAATGACATTAAATGCATTAAGCTTTTCCCATGAGCTGAGAGAACACAGAGAAAAAGGCCCTAGGCAGAGGTTACACAAATATGTTCCTACACAAAATGTACTTATACATGCAAAATACGTGATTTGCTAGATAACAGCAAGAGATTACCATATATAATTATCACTTGCATGCTTAAGCGCCTCTTTGTTTAGGCAGTCACTACATGCATTGAAATAATTTGCTTACATGTAACTGAAATAATGCAATCTCTGCTCTTATTTGTGGAGCATTTCAGTTATTTATTTGCTTAAATTTATGTAAGGCAACTTTAAATAAACATTAGCTATTTTGTACGAAGTTGAAGATTACAATACAGATTTTCTTTTGAGTGGATGATTTCTCTCCAGACTGAATTTTCTTTTTTTTGGTTTATAATTTCTAAGATGTCTCCATTGGTATATGTCACAAAACATCAAACAAGATCACAACAATCCACTATCCTGACACATGTAGCACATAATTGAAGAGCTGAATGAGCAAGACCTTATGATTAACTTATCAGTCAAGAAAGAACTTCTCCAGGATGTGACTGCAACAGAGTATAGGGGATCTTGGACTACAGCTGTCTATTTAATGTGTTCTGTCAAGCTTACAAATACGATAGTGTTCCAGTACAAACAAGCTGTTGTACGGAAAAGTCTCAGCACTAAAGGTCAGCGTTCACAAAGGAGACAGTTACTTTATTCAAACAAAGGGAGAGTCCACTAGGAGCATCAGTGAGTCCACAAGATGGGTCTCTGTGGGGTCTCTTGACACACAGGGGCATCCAAACAAACCCCTTTTATCCAATTTTCCTGGCCACAAGATCCCTCCTCCTTTCCCCATTGGCTGAGATACTTGGAGGCTACAACTTTCTGACACACCTACCACACAGAACACACAACATGGGTTTACATACATCGCATGTTCATTACATTGTAGTCTAGGCATTGCAGGGTGGAGAATATGTGTAAAGCAATTGAGAATGTGCATTATAGTAAAAGGTCACTAAAATTCAAATTGTGGTTTGTGCAAAATAGGGGTCTCCCTCTTGATACTTCTCATTAGCTGATTGGTCAATACTTAACTTTGCCCTCTCCTTATCGTAAACCTGCACATTTTTGCAAGCATAAGCTTGTTGCACCACATTTTTGTAAAGACAAGTGATAGCTGACATATCACTACTTTGCTTATTCTTTAAAGTTGGCATCACACCTAGTTTGTTGTTACATGGTACAGCTAGGAAGAAAGTGACTGTTCAAATTCAAGAAAGAGTTGAATCAGTAAAGCAAGGTGGGAATTAGGCATGTTTTTTAGCTGCTGGGAGAGTGACACTGGACATTCTTCCAGTTTCTGATGAGGTCAAAGCTCCCACACCCCCAAGAGAGAACCCACCACATTTCTATATGGTCCACAGCTCATGCTGCTATTGGTTGCATGACGATGGCAGCTGGTGTGTATTTATACCTACAGCAGCTACAGAAAAAGACTGCTCTTTCTAAATGGCCTCTGCTAGCCTTGCTTACCTTGCTAACATCCACATAAAGCAGCTGCAGAATTAGAATGAAAAACTGTAATGTGTAGAGACAGGGCCACTATAATATGACTTTCATGGGTGGTGAAAACATAGAGCTAAAGAATTTGGTGAGGAAACTAAGCACTGTTTTCCTAAACATAGGTGTGCAGCCTAAGTCCTCTTTATGGGATATTTCTCTTGCTAAGTGACTTCATGGATCTTGCCTGTTGCCCATCCCCTTTTCATCCTTTTATTTACTAGACTTGGAGTTTTTCAAACTCTTTTGAAGATTCAAGTTTTGTGACTACAAAGACCTTCTCTCTCTTTGCAACCACAGTAGAACAAGTTCACATCCAGTTAACACTTACTGAAAAAAAGTAATTTCACTATTAAATGGTGTCTGGTGACTCAAAACAAGCCATTAATGACTCTATACACTTTTGATGTGCCTGGCTTGCCAAGATGCTGAGCACCCAGCTCTTGTAGTCAGACTTTTGGTGCTATGCATTAAAAAAAAATAAAATCAGCCCAGGTGTTTGTACTCTGAATAGACACTAATAGCTTTGTCAGCCACCAAAGATTCTCAAGAGTACTTTAACCTGATGTTATTGGATTTTTTCCTCAAGTGGCAGTAAAGTTGAAGACTTTCTGGTGTCTGAAAGGGAGACTTGAGCAATTGTTTTGAAAGCTCATTAAAAACAGACAGCCATAAAGGGCTGTTTCCCAGAGACATTCAGACCATTTATCTAGTAAGGTATGAAGGAAACTATTAACCTCAGTAGCTTTTTTACATTCCTGGCCACAGTGTGGTCATGAACTCTGCAAACAACAGGTTTTAATTGCCTTTCAAAAATATGTTTTGATATTTGAACTGCTTAATTGTTTGAACTTCTCTCTTCTTTATCTCACAGGTGCTAGAATCAACCTGAGAGTGATCTCTGGGAAAGTCTAATTCAGATGAAACAGCTGCTGAAAGCAAAATCAACCCAACACTTTTGGTCAAGGATTACATGCATTACAGAATAGTAGGCACAATGAAAAAAATCTCTCTTTCATGTAGGTTTTGAGCAAGGCACTTTTAGAAAGCTAGAAAACCCAGATGATGACTTAAAGCAATCCGTGCTTCAGAATAGAAGGCAGAAGGGTGGGGAAAAAAACGGATTACGTGACATTCCATGCTGACAGCAAAGCAAGAAAAAATTATTTGCCTAAGTATAGAGTTATTGCCACTAGAGGTAGTAAAGAATAAACAAGTAGAAACTAATGAAGCTCTGCTCTCCCCTGAGCCCATGGGAGGTCTTGAACTAGGATTTGTAGTTTGTTTTTTGACTTGTTCAAATTATGTTTAGAAAAAAACACCATCTCCCATGCCCCAAAAGCACCCTTTCTAGCAGAAAACCAGTGCTGCTATTTCCTCTTTGTTTAGAGCTGGTACTGCATCTGAAAGAACCTCTCCTGCCTGCTCTCGAGCAATCATTTCTGGCCCAGCACAAGTTTTCAGTATGAGGTAATTTTAAGCAGGCTATTTAAAAGACAATAGCTAAAATCAAAAGGAAGATGGTTTTAGCTTAGACCCATTTGCCTGCCAGGTTCATTGCACAGGCAACACAAAAATATATTTTACCACTTAGAAAGCAATAACAGGCCAAGAGTCAGCATGAGTGCTCTGAAACAGTGAGGAGGAAAAGTAGTAATGATGGCTTAACGGTCACAACGCTCTGTTGCGAAGGCAATTTCATTTAAGTGAAGGTAACCTGGACAAATGTAGAAAAGTAGATGGATCTTTAAAAGAGGCACAGATGAACTCCAGAAACTGTACGCCAATCTGAACAAAATTAGACTGGAAAAAATGCATGACTAGCAGTGTCAAAAATATACTGAAATTACTTACGGACATGAAGATTCTCCATTATTTACAGACATTAAATACAAGTGGGTTCACTTCCTAGAAGATAGGCTCTAGTTAAAAAAAAAAAAAAGAATTTATAGACTCAAGATGTGTTATTCCTGAAGTACGTTCCACAAACTACAACAGCCCAGGTCACCAAACCAGTCCCATGTGGGGTGGTTATGTTAGAGCTTCACTTGTGAAGAGACATCAGAGCTCACCCTGCAAGGGCCCTACATAAACAGCACCTGCTGCAATTACCTACACCTTACAGAGCTTCACAGAAAAACACCACACTGTCTTACCCTCAAAGATAACGATGTTCCTCTTCAGTTTGATTCTAGTGCAAGGAAAACATTTCTTCATACTGAGTAGGTTGTATTTGCATTAATATGGCATTGAAATTGATATATAAATATGTTAATATTTATCTGATCCTGGCTGGACTGAATGGTAAATTGCAGATATAACTGTCTTAATTGTAAAAGACTTCATGGTGACTTTTCAATTTTTGACAGAACACCAATTATTATGAAAATTAGTACCTTTTGCAGTAGGAAGTCTTAAATTGTAATTTTCAGTTGATGCTTGCTGAGAAGAAATTACAACAGAACAAACAAACTCTTTTGAAATTACAATTGAGATAAATACTGCTAAAAACTGACTATGGAGATGTAGAAAATTACTTCTTTTATATGAGCACAGTGGGCTAGTACATACTAATAAACCACACAAATCAAAACATTCCATTTACCAACTCTGCAAGGTCATCAACAGGCCGTACTGTCCAATACTGGCACACAAAGCGGCTTGTACCTGCACAAATTTTTCAGCAGAGTACATATTAATAAGTCAGCTGATCTAAATGCATGCTGTTTTCAAGTACTGTGATTTGAATGCTAACATCTATATACCTGCTCTTGATTTAAAAATAACATATCTGTGTTTTATTATTATCTTTATAGCAAGAAAAGACACATGGTGCTTCACATGTGGAACATCCTGTGACATATTTAGAGATCTTTAAAACAACTCTATTTAATTCTAATTTTAAGTAATTTTATACCAGAAAATGTATCAATCAAAGCTGTTGCACTTTGCAGCAAGGACTAATCAAAGCTGTTGCACTTTGCAGCAAGGATTTGATTCCAGTAAAATTACATTGAAGAAAAGGTTTTGAGGTCATCAAACATATAATTTTTGACATTTCCAAACCCCAAAAGTCAGCTCTTTTCTCTTTCAAACAGTTCTTTGTTTACAAGTCAGACTATAATTACAACCTAATGGCTACTTAGAAACAAAGTAGAAAGGTCAGGCATTATGTAAGGTAACAATTGTTCGCTCCCAACTCTTTTTTTCTGCCTCTCAGTTCTAGAAAGCCTTATTCATCTCTGCCCCCCAAATGAGAAAAGGGATAAAAAATGTCCCTCTTGATGACAAAGTCTATTCTGCTTCCTTGAATGTCACCGTGGGAACATTTACCCTGCTCTGGCCTGTATACAAGGACAGTTTAAGAACCATTTTCTGCCTGGAGCTGTATTTCTGCTCCCACAACCCAGCTTCTCCTCCATCCACGCTTCCAGTTAAACAAGCTTCTACCACACCTGCTGATCTTCTCCTAGCCCGACATTACATTTGATTTGGTTCCTTCTACCCTGCCAAATTACCCAACACATTATAATATTGCTCTCTGTCTTAAGAAGAGTCAGAGCCTGTGTGTTCCCTAGCTCATGGCTGGCTGATGGAAGAAGCACAGAACAGGTGTTCAAGAAGACAACAGAGGTCAGTGAAAATCCTGCAGTCCACCAGTGACACCAAATCAAAGTAAAACCATATTGATTGCTCTGTCTTAACTGGTGACAAAGGAAATCACTTTCCCCTTGAGTTCTCTCCAGAATAATTCATCAGCTTCTTGCTTTCCTAAATGAGTTTATAGATATTACATAGAAATGAGTGATCTACAGTCCTACAGCTGGTCTTGAGGATTACTTGTGTTTTTTGACATCAGTAACAGAAGCTTCTCTTATGTATCACTAACTTTTCCTTATCATGTTGAGCAATTAACAATCACCTAATTAGGCCCCAAACCACAGTGGATTCACAGCTACTGTTGATCAGAGCAAATGAAATCCAATCTCTTCAGCTGTAACTCCTTGCTTGCTGAAAGCATGTCTGACTGCAGGCACGTCTCTGCGTGCTTGAAATTTCATGGGTATGTATTTCCATGCCACATTTTATTTTTTATTAATATCTAGTCAAGGATACTAAGGAATATTCTCAGACAAGTGGTAAAAAGAACAGAGGAAGACTATGGGAAAAGACAAGTAATAGAATACCCAGGGTTAATTAACAAGCTTTCAGTTGAGCTACTCGCCCTATATTTAGTGCTCATCTTTACTGGTTTTACTGAAATCTTAAGATATGAAGGCGCACACAATATGCATCTTTCAGTTAATTAAAACCAGCACACATTAAGCAGTCCAGAAAAAAACAAAAAGCAACTGATGAGGGTTCTCTTTCTTCCCTAATCACAGACAATTCAGTGTATTTGATAAGGGATGGGACTTAGTACTTCTGGATTTTATTCTATTTTTCCCTCTGACATTTTAAATGGGCCTGAACAAATAATTTGAACATTATGTGCCTTAGCTTACTGCATCCATAGGGCACATATCACCACTAATATTCCACCAACACACAACTTGGACATACTTTAGACATCAATTGGCTTATGAAGCCACAAAGCAATTCTTCATTTCAGGCTACAACAGAGCTTAATGAGCATTAAATATGTGGGTCCAGATTTTGTACAGTTTTTATTTACTATGGACTCTAGAGCCAAAATTGACAACAGCTAGTAGTCAGCTGAATCTAGTCCAGACTGCAAGTTATGAAATTTGGCAATAACTCATTTTTATACTGTTTTCTGCTAGTATGGAGAGAAGCAGTGCTCGCGGGCCGGGGGGGGGCGGGGAAGGGGTGGAGGGGAAGGCAGGAGGAAAAAAGGCTGTGTATGGCTTTTCCCTGAATCCTGAAAACCCCCACCTACAACCAGCTGTCAGTCCTAGACACTAGGAAATGGTTTGGAGACTAAGCACTTTGCACATATTCTTCTTGCAAAAGAAATGCAATCATAGCACAGTCACCAGAGAATCACAACGTAACTATCTATGATACATCGCTATTCAGAGCTGTTGAGGAAGCCAGACATAAGTTTGGCAACACAGCAAACTTAGTACTTCCAGCATTACACAAAATTAGTTCTTGGCAGAGCTTTTTTCAAGCCTTGCACCTTTCCCCAGCAGAGCTACTGTTCTAAACAAATGAGGAACCATGTGGCTCTTTACATCTATTTAATTTACTTGCTGCTAGCTCATAATGACTTGCTAATAGCCCCCACCTTGGAAGTGATTAGCACATTGATTAGATAGTAAATAAACTCAGTAATCATAAACATGGATCATAATATTCAAAGGGAAAAAGCACAGGCAATTTTACAGATTTATAAAACATGTAGACACACAAAAATCCCAAACTCCCAGACTATGTTTTAATGGTTTCTCATTGAAATTACATACAAAACCATTTTTTTCCTTTAAAGATAAAAATCAGGTCCTTCTCCCGCCTGGTGCTTCTACATTTTAGATCTGCAGGAGGATGTTTCTATAATGGTATCATCCATTTAGAGTCAGTCATCTGACAGAAAACAAAAGTACTATCTCTAAAAGGTTTTCCAATGCCTTTTGTTCTCTGCTTCTGCAACTTAAGACATCTATTCTGAAAATGAAGGCTACCCATATGGTAGCATAAATAGCAGATATTTTTAACATATAGCTACTGTAAATAGCCATGAAGAATGGTTTTTAGTAGCTGTTTTTCCTATTTTTTTATTCACAAATGTCATACATTCAGAGCTTCTCTTACCCAGAGATACCAACATTTATCAAGGCAAAAACCTTGAGCCAGGCTTGATTTACAATTTATCATGTGTGAAACAAGTTTGGAGGGTGTTCAAGATCACAATATAGATAACTGTCAAATTTGAAATAAATTATTTGATCAGAAAGAAGTGGAAAGAACTGGAAAATGGGCAGATTCAGCCAAATTAGTGAAACATTACTCTCCTCCAGTGTCTGACAGAAACATGTATTAATTTTATGGCATACAATATTTCTGACTTTGTAAAAAGACATGTCCTTTATTCTAATTAGGAATATTTTTTTCATCAAAACATTGGGGTATCATTATGTATATACTTCATATAATCTGTTTTTTCAAATGAGCTCTCAGGCCCTTAGACTTTCAAGACAGAAGCCCATTTTTTTTTTCTTTTTAAGCACAGTCAGTTATTTGTATATACTCCCCAAATGAAATGAGGGCTATATACAAAGGGCATCAGTCTACAGCCTTTGTGCACCAAAAGCCTCACATATCTGATCTTAAAACAGAAAGATGCTGAGCAGGTCAGCCTTGTCCAAGCAGAAATGCTTCTGAGTACATGTAGGAGGACTTCAGAGTCTGGAGGACTGACAGGCTTATGAGTTCAGGTGTATACATTGAGACAGCATCTGTGGAGACAGGATTTGAAGGCTAAATGTTGCCCAAAGCCCTCTTTCACAGAAATGCATACTTTTTTTTTTTTTTAAATGCCCCTAGTGTTTCTTGCATCACTCAAGACACCATGAATTGAAACATTAACGACTGCAAGATGATCCAGACACAGCTGCAGCAGAGCCTGTGCAAGTACTGAAGATGAACTGATTCACCCCAGAGCAGCTCCAGCCTTCCAAGCATCTGAAGACTTGGACACTCACTTCCTGTGTGATAATATAAAAGCAATCCTAGGTGAAGTAAACTTTGCAATAGACTTAACGATATATTTGTTAATCAAACCGGTCTAAATGGATATGTTATCAGTGGCTGTGAAACCTGAGCATATAACATGATATTAGTACATGCTGCCATTAAACAATGCAATCTGTATGTAGTCTTTGTAAACAATTTGTTCCACAGATATGTGTAAAAGCCTAATTTAGTGTACCCTGCAGAACACTCAGTAAGAGACTGACAGAGATAAGGGCCCAGTTGCATTCTTGTGTGAATGAGATAACGGGGGTCTTCAACACAAAGTGGGAGGAAAACCAGCTCAAGCCGTTGGAGCCTTGGCCAAACCCAGCGTGCTAGGCCAAAGACGAGAAGTGCACAACAAGATAGACCGCAGCCTTCATCCAAAAGACCCCCGCCCGTGACCACCCGGAGACACTGTGCAGGCACAACAGGAAAGAGCCAAAGGTGAAGACTATAGATATAATGCCTTGGAACTCATTTTAATTAGAACGGCCTTTTTGAGGAAAAAGTTATGAATATGTATAGGTGTTCCTGGAACAACCATGAATATGTAATCCTTTACCACATTTAACCAAGCTTGCTGCTACTGGAAAGGCGTGCCGTGGTGGAGCGCAGACTCCCCGGTTGTTTTGTCCGCTTGCTGCAATAAATTCTAAGCAATTTATTCTGACAAGTGCATGCTGTTTATCATGATCGTCTATAAAAACTTGACGATCACTCTGAACAGACATTTAGCACTTTATTAAATATTTGAAAAAGGCCTCAAAAGTCATAAACTCTGGAGAAATTAGATATAATTTACGTTTTCCATTGAGAAAGGCAGTGGGCTGTCTGACAAAATAATTCCTAAACCTTTATTTAGATACTAAAATATATTTGAAATACATGTTTTCTTCTAGATTGTCTCAGGACAGATTAATGACCCTTACCTGTGGAAGACTACCGCTACCAAGCATAATGCAATAGCTCTGTTAACTACAAAAGATATTTACAGCCTAGGCCTTACATAGAAACAAGTAATAAACAGTTATAATTCCTGAATCTACTGGACAGACACCGAATGGACATTTAAAAGCCATACAGCGGAAATGAATACAGAAAACCAATATTTAGCTGACTCTAATAACGCATCTGTTCATGTCTCTGATATGTACAATCATAAGATATTGGATATTAAAATAGAAAATAATATCTTTGCTTTTTGAATAAAGATCAGTCACAATTTTTTTGTTCAGAGATTAATTTCTTCTTTCCACTGTCTAGGCAATTTCTTCCATCTAGGTTTCTAATTACCACTGACAGTAGTTTTTTAGTACTTTTGTAGTTCCGCATCCTTTTAGCTGTCCAGTTTGGATTTGTGTTCACACGCAAATATACCTTCTTTGAGGTGTTCATCTTCAAAAACAAAATTATGATTGCCTTGTTCTACTGGAATACTGTTCTCAAAGAGATTTTTCATAGTTCTTGTTAGTTCTTAATAATCTATAAAAAACCAGCAGAATTTTAGTAATAGAATCTACTACTTATGCAACTACCAATTTGGGTTTTTCCCCTTCTTTAAATATAATTGCAAAACTTCATTATATCTGTTAGTTTGTTGTGAGTGACCTGACAATAGCCTCAGAAATACTTTCAAATTGCTGGACATGAAGCCATGCACATGCTGTTTTATGCACTGTTGAATGCATAGGGCACAGGTATGGGAGTATGAGCAGTCCCATTTTTAACCCTATTATTCTGTGCACAAAAATTGCTCCCAGAGCCTCCTTTGTGGTAGCTGTGAAGTTGTTCTTGTGCTCCCATTGCTGATGCTGGGTCTGGCCTTGCTGTCTTCTACCTTCTGTAAGGGAGACTGCAGCACTCAGCAATCAATTTCCAATCATGTGTGATAGTACAGGGGAACCCAGCATTATGCTTGAGCAAAACAAAAGACCTGTGTATTCTTAACTTACTGTGGATGCAGCCCTTACTGAATGCCATTGGATAGATGGCGCCGACACAACCACTGAATACTCCACCTCACCCCTTGGTCCTTGCTTTGGGGTTGTGCAGCAGTTCTGCCAGTTCACTTCACAGGAGGCACATGAAAAAACGTCATTGTTAGCTTTCAGCATGTTTCCACTCCTAACACTTCATCTGACCACATGGATCTTTGTAGTTGGCAAATGGTCATTAAACCATTGTTTATGTGAGGTGTAAAAAGACACATCCCTACTAGGATACTACACACAGAGTATAAAAGGTCCAAATATGCAAACTGCAAGAAAGTGCTCTAATTTTGTGCTCTACAACATATGAACAGCCTAACAGTATCATTTTCCCTATTAATGTGTCATTATTCAATGATAAACTCAACTGACATAGTTCAATAAAAGCAAAAAACAGAATTAATTATATACGATAGCATCGTATATTAAGGATTATTTATTTATTCACTTAAACAAAATCCAATGCCCTGAAATCCGTGCTTTTCCTGATGCTATAAGAATTTCCTGTTAAATAAATTTCCATTTTCAGATTCGTCTGGTGTAATAGATGTGTGCAAACTTTTTATTTGTCACCACATTGAGGCATATATACTCAATACTAAGAAAGCTGCTTGGTATCTACGATTAAGCTTTTTGTAAAAGGCTGGGAAAGCATTCAGCACAAATCAGGTGATAAGTGGAGTGTTTGAAACAGTGAGCGCTATCAGCAAACTGTTCTGTGTTTGATAAAGAAGCTGGACCAGAAATATAATTTGAGAACTCATAAAAACCCCGTAACTGCCTATGAAACTCCTCAGCAGATTTCTCCCAGTGACACAAATAGAACACAGTAGGAGGCAAATATTAAACTTACGATATAACTAGACCATTCTAGTGTGTTAAGGAAAACCCTAATCTCAACTTAGTCAGGTAACGACTGTGTAGTGGTCAGTGTAATCATTGTGTATTTCACAGCTCTGAAGTAGTCAAAATTGTCTTGGGGGCTTTCTCAGGAACGCTTAAGCCTGTTTCAGAATATTATTAAGAAACAAGAAGGGATAAAACGCAATTGATTCACAAATTCCACCCCTGGAAACATTCTAAAGCTGTCTGGACAAGGTCCTGGGCAGCTTGCTGCTGGTGATTCAGCTTGAGCAGGAGGCTGGACCAGTTGATTTCCACAGGTCTCTTCCAAACTCAAGCCTCCTGTGATTCTGTGAATAACTTCTATAAGGAACTTCAAAGTTCAGGCTGAACTGATGCACTTTTAGTAGCTCTACAAAACAGTTTGTTTTTTCAAATTCATAGAAGCAAGCACAAAGGGAATTAAAAGGTCATCACACTGCACCTATTTCATTAAGGCTCTAATTTCTATTTAAACTGTCAGGTAAAGCCATCTAATTCTGATTTTCAAGTCTCAACCAACTTATTACTTAACTAAGCTGTGGTATTGAATGCCGTTTCCAGTAACAGTTGTACCTTGTTTGGTTTACGTGGGTATAGCTTCAGTTTCTCACCTTTTATTTACCAGATCTGCTAAAGACCTACCAATCTCTCAAATATTTTCCCAGAATGTGAATGTAGACCTTGGTCTGAAGCAGAGCTGGCACATCCCTTACTACAATGGAATGATTTCACCACAGTTCTGCATTGATAAATGAGTTGTTTCTAGTGTCCAGAAGCATTGAACAGGATAGCCAATGCTATTAAGCATGAAACACAAATGAAAATATAGCATTTTCTGTTGTCTCAGTTCTGCATAGGATTGTGGCTTGTGTACCAACTGAACTTTTTAAACCTTATGTCATCAACTTTGAGTCTTAGACCACTTGGAAAAGCACTGCGATTTTATGGTGTCAGTAGAAAATAAAATATGATGATCTTCAGAAATTTAACAGATGGTTTTGTACGTTAAAACAAAAATCAGAAATATTTCAATATAATGTGGAGATTGAAGTAATTCCAGATTGTAAGAACTAAAAGTTAGTAGTTCAGAGATGGCCTGATTTCTAGGGGAATAAAAAATTATCCTGGGAAGGTAGACTAGGTTTGAGCAGAAACTGAGACACCTGACATAGCAAGATGTCGAAGGACAAAAAAAAAAAAAAAAAAAAAAGAAAGGTCTGTTCCTTTCCCCTTTATTTCCTAAATACCATCTTTCCTCATAGCTGCACACCATACACTGTGTCAGCACTTTGCCTCCACAAGTCCCCCGTCCTGTTGCTCCACTCCAAGCAGGACACTCATCCTCAGCAGCACAGTTTCTCACGTTGGCCGCTTGAGTACAGAATGTGGTGACTGGGAGGACACAGGACTTTGTGAGCATCCTTGAAAACAGCACCTTTAATTCTGTTTAGCCCTGGATATGGAAAACAGCTATTATTACATTTGTGTTATACTCTGTCAGACCCAGACGTATAAATACTATCCACTGTTTTATTGTCAGTCTTCTAGTTTTGCTGCTTTGCTGGCCCCTCCTGCTGTTTTATCCTTTTATCCTTGTGTTTTGTTATTTGCTGTTGTTGTCGTCTTTTTGTTTTGTGGGTTTTTTTCCCATTTTTTGTTTGTTTGTGTTTGGTTTGGTTTTCCTTTTAACCGAAAGACAAGGGAACAGGATGAAGATTAAAGAAAATACAATCCCCATGCTTATCACAGTACACGTATTCCTATTACAGACTATAAATAGCAACTCTGCTTCACAGAGCTGTTAGAAGTCAAGATTCACATCACCGAGTGGAGCACATCACACTATATCACCCCCAGAAGCCTTAATCTACAAGCCTTATAGATTAACTGTGAAGCTGATTTCTTCTGTAAAGCTGTCAGTCTTTATTTTTACTTATCAGTAAGTGATCTGTATTTTAGTTGTGCAGATTATCTTTCAATTCCCTTCACCTGCAGAAATTTTAATCAATTTATGATCCAAATTTTTGATACTTAGGGAAATTCTAAGATTGCAAATAAATTGTGGTACTTGGTGCAATATCTCACTTTATCTGAGAGCTTTCAAGGTTGAAGACAAAGAATGCATCAAGGTGACATACTGTTCCTGGTTGGCCATGGGCAGCAGCTAAAAGGTAAGCAGCCACTCTATCTTGCCTTTCCTTCACCAGGGGGTGGAAAGGAAAAGAAGAAAGACTTGGGAGTTGAAATAGAAACAGATTTAACAGAACAATAAGAGTGATACAGAGCAACACTTAGCTGCTGGACCACAAGCTCCCAGCAACAAAGCCCAGAGGGTGGACACCGCGGGCACAGAGAGTCCAGCAAAACGCGCAGATCGCAGCAGGTGTAGGGGAGCCACAGGTGGGACCCCTCACAGATGGTGGCCATCGAAGAAGAAGGGCCATCTTTAGTAACTTTCCACTTATTTATAGAGTGTGACCTTCATGGTAAGGAATACCTCACTGGCCAACGTGGACGTCAGTCTAAGGTGCTGTCACGTCATTCTCCCTCCCAGCTGCTGTCTTGCACCTGCAGCTGCACCACTGGAAAGTCCTTCGTTCTCTTGGCAACAGCCAAGATATCATGAGTTCTTAAATTCTTTTTATACCAAACCACAAACACTGGAAAGCTACTGGAAGAAAACTTTAACTACTAAGAAGAAATTTGACTAATTGCATGGAAAATTACCTCAGTTCAGGTAACCCAGCACACATAGATTTGTAACAGCGAACTTGCAATTTCATCAGAATGCAAAGAATAAAGTTACAAGATAAACATATTTGTATAAATAATAATAGCTTATTAAATCACACTGGCCCTACATTTTTTGGGGGAAGTCACTATAATTGCCACCTTCTAAAATCACCATGGTTTGCTATTTTCATTTATCTTGACAGAAACCATAATTCATTTAACAAAAGCTTATCAGTCTTTTTGAATCAATAAATTTAAAAGAATCAGTAAAACCCTCAAGAAAGTATCTAGGACAGGCTTATTTTTTACAGAAGAAAAATATGGCTGTTAGAATTGATGAAGTTATATTTTTTAATCTATACTATAAAGATACAAGCCCAAACCCAACACCTGTATCTGTTTCACATCAGGTAGCTTTCTGGTCCTCTTTCAGAACCTCTTTCAGCTATTCATTCTGATTTCATTATTGAATTTATGCTTTCTTTAAGGTCAATACTGACATTTCCTTTAATACCTCTTGGGTCAGAAATTCCGCCTGAGCTGTAGGCACACAGCCAAATATAGGCCCTCCAAGGAGCAGCAACTGCAGACTTTACTGACTAAAACCTGCTAACGGCATTGAATAATAATGTTTCACATGACAGTATGTGAGACATTAATGACCGATCACTACAGCAAATCCAGAACAAGAACTCATGATGAGTCTTTAATATAATGCATAAAATTCCAAATATTAGCAAATATTCAAAAGTTGTGAAGGAAGGCAAAAGATCTCTATTAGCCTTTGTCAGGTTGCCAGCTCTCAAATAATTCAGAGTAAATGGTTTCAAGGATCCTTATATTTCTTTCCAAGGCTTTTTAAGAGCCATCTACCAGTAAAGAGTGTGAAACATTAACCTCCTAATTTAAAATCTATTTCCATTTTTTGTAGGGTTTTTCCAGGTGGTCAGCGTATATTTAAAATAATGCTTCTTTTTACATGAGAGAAAACACTCTGAGAATGAAAAAATACTCTTACAAGCAAAAGGGGTGAGTGAGACAGATGTCCTCCACCTACCCTAGCACTTCTGCAATGTGAGACACATCTTCTTCCCCCTCTCTGGTGGAACTCAGCTGATTCTCCAAGTGATGCACTTCCATTCAGGCGGAGTCCAACGATGCTTCCCAACACCACTGAGTTAATTCCATTATTTCTTATACTTCTCATCTTGCACACTGTGGTTCAGGTTAATTTGCATAAACAATTTCCATTTTCAGGACAGATTTATAAAGTCATTTACATAGCTGACAACTGCATGTCAGTAAAAGATTCATAGCATGGCTTCTGGTCTCCTGCTAATTGAGGTTAGAGAGGCATTACTGACGTAAAAATAATGATATCCTGCAACTCAGTACAAACCTACTAATAAATCAGCTCTAGAAAGAAAACAGTCTTTTCATATTATCTTCTTAAATGTCATTTAAAATCCTCATTAGTATTCCATGAAATAAAATCTTCTACATCAGTGTGTTATGGTTTCCCAGGAAGAGTTTCAATTGTTTTGCTCTTCATTCACAGTACATGTAAACAATTTTATTTGACTTCAAATTAATATTCTCCAGAGTCTCAGGAAAAATAAGGTCTTAAAAGACTGAAGATGAACAGCTGGACTAAAGTCTCGGCTAGAATTTATTTCTATCAAAGTTCACCTGAGATATTGCTAAAAATCAGTTTTATACAATACAGCTCACTGAAGAATCTCGAAGTTAAGCTCTAAAAACTCATCTAATAACCTCTTAGTCAATAGATAGCAAAAGTGATCCACAAAGGATCATATTGCACTTTCAAGTGCCTGTGATATTCACATCCCTTATACCATGTGAGCATCCAGCAAAGAATCAATATCTTTCGAGGATTCTGCCAGGTAGGGATTGGTTGAATATCTCAGCTCCCTTTTAGGACATCTCCCACACAGCATAACCTCTTTGCTTTTGTAATTGTACTGACCATACACAAGGTTTTAGTTATTTCTGCCTCTCCATGTATTTTCTTCCAGCCTAAGCAGGTATCTCTCCCTTTTTTATCTCACTTCTCCAGTAGAGGTGGCTTGTCCAGCTATTGGGAGGTTATCTGTCTCCCAATCAGACTGCCTTCAGTCCCCTGAATCCATCTGGACACAAGTACTAGCTAATTGCTAAGGAATTTGAGAAGCCTTATTGCCTTAAAGATGTTAAATTCCCACAAGCATCCTGAAAATACCTGACTAGTTAAAAACCCTTAATAACACACTGGTAGAGGAAAAGCTGTTATGCAAGTTGTTGAGCTTTTTAGACAACAGAGAAAAAAACAGAGGAGAAAGATTTCATTACTTTTATTACTCACAGTAAAGTCTGGAGCTGCCTACACCCCAGCCACCTCTGAAGGTCCGTTCCCTGCCCCTTCCTTCCCTCCCTGCTCCTGATTTCTTTTGGGACCAGCACCAAGGCTGCTGTGATTTGGCCAACAGAGCAGAGAGTGGGTGTGCTCATCTTGGGCACTGTGCTTCAATCTGGGCACCTGAGGAGCAGCAGACATGAATTGTCCAGAATGACGCAGGAGAAGTTCAGCCCCAGGCAGCAGTGAAATGTGCATCTCTTCTGCCTTCAGTTTTCCACCCATAGAAATCCCTGCACCAGCTGGTATTTCGGGGTGCAGGGATCCTGCTGAATGTTAACAGCTGCTTCACTCCCTGCTGGAAGTCCAGGCAGCCCAGGCCTTAACAGAGAGATTACTTTCCTCTTTCTGACCACCACTGTGTTCGGAGGGTGCAGGGAAGGATCAGGAGAAATCTTTGATGAAATCAATTGGTAGAATACAATACAGCGCATCTGCCTATTTTTAACCCAAACTATCTATGTCTAAATTTAAAAAAGTTCTTATTACAGATCTGCTAAAGGGTGACAGGTATCAAATATTTCTTAGTAATTCTTAATATGAAGTTTTGCTCCATAAATTATGTGATTCCTAGAACAGATTCTTATTATCGGCAGTGTAAGTGCATACAAAGAACCTGTATTTAGTCCATAATAAATCATGACCTTAAACAGCCTCACATGAAAGCTCTTTATACATAACTTTTTGGTGATATGGAAGAACGTGATTTTGCAGATTTGCGTGCACATTCTGTGTTTTTTTCATAAAAGTGGAAAATCTAGTGCAGCATCATCAAACATAGAGATGTTTTTACCAAGAGGGACATTATTTCTATCAAAAAGTTTTTCCACTTTATTCTAAAAATTTACATATATTAATGTATTTTATATATCATATTAATACCGTTTTATTAAGTTTGTGCTTTTATTTGTTGCTCCTTCAAACAGGTTGTTGCTTGCTAAAGTGTGACAGAAAATGTCATGCTCACAATGACTTAATGGATACTAGAGCAGCCATAAGTGTTATAAGATATCTAGGAGAGGTAGTATGCATTTGTATATAACTTCAAAGATCATCCAACTCTATTGTAATGTAAAAAAATGATAATTCCTCTCCCACTGACTCTGAAGGAGGAATCATGTCTCCATATATAATCTACATGATTGATCAGGTCATTTCATTCTACTGTAATGCAAATAGTGGACGTTCTTCTTCCACTGACTTTGAATAATACTTTTCTTCCTAAGGCATACTGAACTTCAAGGTGTTATCCCATGTAAGTAAAAAAGATCAAATAAGCCTCTTAACATCCTTAGCAAGAAATTCACATTTTAGTGACAGGGAAACAGGAACTGAGATGTTAAAGATTTGGCTCCATCCCACAATTTATTTTGCAAGTTTAAAATTCAATTATCCTCACTCTCCATCCTGCATATCACTTTCTAGCCACACTTTCTGAGCGAGTATCTGCACTGTGTGCTGCAGGAGATAGGAGGAAATATGGCAGCAGCACGTGAGCCTACACTGAATCACTCCTCTCGTGCTCATGAGAGGAGGTACAGATCTAGAATTGAGAGCTAGACCTGCTCTATTGACAGGCCACCAAAATTTTTCACTGAGACTTGGCCCAGGATCTTTTGAGTTTCCTATGATTCAGAAAGATCATGTGTCAGATCCAAGAGTGGTAGATCCAGCATCACGTGTGCAAGCGCATTGAACTTGCTCGCACACAGTACGTGCTGGATATGTCAGACTTACATCAGATCAGCTGCACACCAGCAGTGGCCCCAGTGCCTCTCCAGTCTGAGCTTCGTCACAGGATGAGCTGTAAGGGCCGAGCAAACACCAGGCATCAGAGCCAGCTGCCTCAGACCCACCTTGTTTTCTGTCTGGTTTTGCTGTCCTTTCCAGACCTCTTTCTATTATCAATTTCTTAAGAACTAGAAACTCTAGAAAAAGGCTGAAGCAATACACAGTCAGTAACACTGTAGTTGTCATTTGCCCAGATAAAGAAAACTGCATTTCCTAAAACAGAATCATGCGGTCATCCCTACCTTTACTGTGGTTAATGCTGATGCACAAAGGAGCAATTTGTTCTCAAGTTTATGCCACTGGCCCTACTGTTGGTCCACACAGTTCAGCAGAAAGTCATGTGAGAAACTCTTGAAACGAGATCCATGACCATGTATTCTGTCTGGAAATAGAGATGCTAAGTGGAGTACTAGGAGAATACTTTGTTTAGTAATTACTAAAGTATAGCCTTTAAACATATATGGAATACATCACTTAAAAGACAGTCTTATTGAATAATAGTTTTTTAAATTTTTAATAAATGAGGTTATCCTAGTAATCTCATTTAAAGAAAAAAATATATTTAAAAATGAAGATTCATGAGTATGAAATTCAGATATGCTGACTGTCTATATTTTCCTTCACATCTGTGGGGTATATGGACACTCAGCATTCCTGTAGTAAACTAACATTTGCATTTTAACTTTATGAGTTTCCAACTAAATTATAATTCGTTAGAATTATCATGTAGCATATGGATTCAACTCAGAAGCATCACTCTGAGTAGAGTCTGCTTGTGTATAATGTCCTCTCCATCCTTCCTGCACCCTTCTGGGGAAAGTGACCTGACCCATCAACCTGACCCTTTCCCCTCATTCGGGATCTCAGGAAAGAGATTTGGATAAGAGGGTTCAGTTGAACCACTGGATTTCCTGGGTATAAGGACTCAAAAATACCAACATGTCTTTACTTGACTATGTAGAACTGAAGATAGCAATTATCCAAGGGGTTGGTGGCCATCTGAGCAGCAGGGTCTCAAAACAGTATTTCTAGAACGGATAAGCTGAACAAGGCCTCCTCAGCAAAGCATAAAAGGAATGGAAAATAAGCCGGATAAGGTAGCTGCTTAATCTGTCACAAATCAAGCAGTAGGGTATAGAGTTCCAGCAAACAAAGGCCAGCACTCAGAGACAAAAGAGGGAAGAGCAGTCTGGTGGACTTTGAGCTGTAAACCAGAATAATCCAACCCACAACAGAGGACTAGCTGGTGGACCCTGAACCAAGGAGCAACCCACCACTGGACATGGGCTGGTGGACATAAAGATACCCACAACAAGATGGACTTGAACTTGGTGGACTTGAACTGTGGTAAGATGGGGTAGAAACCTTTTTATCTTGTAGGCAGCTCTCCAGACCATTTGCCTAACATGATCCCTAAAGGGATAGATGATTCTGGTTATTGTCCAGTTATGGGTTTACAAATATGGCTTGTACCCATAGAGTGGATGTTGGTATGCAGTGGCATAAATGTGGAGACTGTTACTTAATTCTAACCCATGTACCATGCCCATTTTGACTGTACAAGTGACAATAACTTTTCATGTTATTTTTAAGCAAAGATAACTTCTGTCAGTGAATGCACTGTGGGAGCTGAAATCTTCATAGTATACCATAAAACGTAGTCTAAGTTTGCTTTTATCTATATTTAGAGAAAACCATGAAAAGTATCTATGACTTTTAATTCTGAAAAATAATGATCATTCCTACATTGTAATTAATGATCCTTTCCACACTATAATTACTTCAGTCTTTGATCCCATGCTATAAAAACTAATGAAATTTTGTTACTGACTTCATTAAAAGCTAGATAAGGTGCTCAAATTTTCACCAGGTTAAAAGGGCTTTTTCTTAGAAGCGTGTTGATGCACCTTTACGGAGAACAATTTTACACACTTTCTTCCCTGTTGCTACACTGCAACTGGCAAACAATACGAATACAGAAATTAAATACATACTCTTGTGGCATAATGTACTGCCAAACAGAAATACACAAGTAAACTCTGAATGAGCCACCACAGTACACAAAGCCATGTAGTCCCATTAGCACCATCCAGTATAGGTAGTTAGCCCTACTCCTGTAGTCCATGCAACAGCCTAAGAAAACGATCTTTATGAAGGTGCTTTGAATGGGTAATTTATTTGTAATAGTCTTTCTGGAAAACAAGGGACTTCAAGAGCTTTTGCAGATCTATGTTTAGGCATTAGCTTCTCTAATTAGTCATCAAATTGTTTTGTGCATGATTTGTTGACATAAGAAAAATCAAGAGAATTAAAAAAGTACATGTTGGGTTTATTTATTTTTTTTTAAAGTAACTCTCCGGTGGCCAAGCACAAAGCTACCTCCGGCACCCAGAAATCTTGATTCACATTCTCAGTTTTACCTTGCTGGACAAGGAAACAAAGATGATGTCTGTCTCATTTGTCTTGAGAAATGTGCTGTGGGAAAATGCTCTGCCTGGATCCAGGTCTGCAAAACAGCTCCCCCCTCACTGCAATTCACCGTTCTTAAAGTGTCTGTTTTTATTGAATTCTCTGTTTGGTTTTTTTTGGTGTTTTTTTTTTACTGATGAAAACCTTCCCATATTTCTGAAAGGTCAAAATAAACAGAACGCAAATCATCAAATTACTGTTAAATTGCATCTTATAAAGCATTGGAACTGTATGCTCCATTCATCCCATACATTTGTTTTACTGAAATGAAAAATTACTTTGACTTCCACTTTTTATTTTAAATGTATTAGTCCTCCTCTTCAGACATTACAGTTATTAATGCTCAGGCTGCAGCAATGGCTCTGAATTCTTATCACTCATTTGTCTGATATTATTACCCAGTCAAATCTGACATCAGAAATGGTACCTTAATATTAGAGAAAGAAATCATAACTGGAATTATTCATAGATAACACAGCATACACGACGTGGAAGACAAAGAACCAGCGGAGCTGGTTATAGCCTGATCCAAAGTTGATACAAAAATTCTCCATGACTTCAGTAAATTTTTATTCTAGCCCTATGTAATCAGATTTAGGAGGGAGAACAGCAGTTGTACTCATAGCCTTCCTTCTCTATTTTGATATAATTTAACAGCACTGACAAGAAATCTATAAAAATACAGTAGAGATTTCTGGGTGTGTTCCCAGCAGAATCAAACAAGAGATGGAGTGGCTTATGCTACTAAAAAGTAACTAAAAGATAGAATCAGCAGAATCACAGTATCTAGGAACAACATTTAAGTAAATAATAATTATATTTAAATATTATCCATCAAGCTCAATAATTCCCACACCTAGCTTGTATCAAAGTGAGGAGAAAGATGTCTCCACTGTTAATCAAAAAAAACCAATGTGTTATAAATATGAAAAAGACTTCATTTTCTTACTTTAAATATCTTCTTCACTTACTAGATACTTTCTGCTGATGCAACCATACACAAAGCTTCTCCTCACCTCAGCTGGTCCTTCGCTGCTGATGTGTGCCTGAGCAGCCTTGAGGCCTCCCTCAGAATAACCTTTTACTATGTTTAGAAAAACTCAGAGGATACTGAAATCAAGAACAAGAAAATAACATAGAATGCATTACAGCCACAACTGTATATAAGTACACACTGTATATTTTGTTCCGAGCATATTTAGTGCATTGCAAAATCTTATGAGTTTAGATGATTTTTCAACCTGCAATCATATACATGTGCAAAGCTGTTGGATGGGAACTTTTTACAGGTACAAAATGTTAATGATTCTTTGAACTGGTGTATGGAAAGGCCTAGGATGACAAGGCAGGGATAAGTACAATTGCATATGTTCACGGAAGCTCTACTGATTCCCAGCAACACAGTTTTATCGAAGATAACAGAAGGTCCAAGAATCTTGTCTAGGTATCTTCTTTGTATCTTCTAAAACCAATAAAAGGCTATTTCGGCAGATAATCATCAGCAGTTTTATTAAAAGAATGTCATTAAAAAAAAAGGAATGTAGTTTGAAAACACAATGAGATGAGTTGACTCCAAATCAAATCCCAGAAAGAAGTTGCCGTGTATGATGGAAGTGCATTAAGACCAGAAGCGACCATGGTTCTCTTTGGTAGCATTTAATGAAGTTTTGAATCACTGCCATGGATGAAACTGAGAGGTTTGTCGGTACTTGCAGTGATTTGCATACATTCTCATCATTAAAGAACCTGAATAACAACTGCACACACCCTTCTGCTTGTGACTTGCATGATTAATTCTTTGCCTGGCAGTCCAGGTGGAAAGGAGAGGCAGCTGTGATCAGCCCCTTCAACCATTTAAAGTCTTACGGAAGGAGAGGTTTTACATGGCACCTTCTGTTTTTCATGATGGCAGTGTTTGGAGAACACAGCCAGGAAGATAAGGTTGATGTCCTAAATCCAGTGTCAGTTTTGTCAGCTTTCAGAGTATGGGAGGAAACACCTGAGTGATTTGACCAAGTTTGTTTTAACAAGCATTTTGAGGATGCTCATTTGCTAAATAGCATTAGAATAAACCAGGATATTAAGTGACAAGGATACTGATGAAAGGTGCTGACATTATTCCTTTGAAGACACCAGATCCTAATTATAAACATTCTGTGATCTAGCTCTGCTTCTATGTGGTTAATGTAATAGTTTTATTTAGAAATGTCTTGTCAGCTGTTACTTAATTGCACAATAGATCAAGCTTGAACTAGCAAACATTTTTCTTACTAATTGAAGCTTACCACTTAACAAAACAGTGATTAAAATATTTGATATTAACATAATATCATGCAATATCAGCTTTTCAACTCTCTAATGATGCCTGTGACTTGTTAGGTTGTTTTCACAGCCTATAATTGTTAAAAGTAGGAAGTTACTAATGATGACTGTGAAAACCTGTTTATCAAACATGTAAGAACACTGACATTCTGGTTACATATTAATTAATTAAATTATAATAATGTCATTATTATTATGTTAATAAGATTCCCGGGCTTTCAGTTGTCTATTGGAAGCTTGTGTATACAGGACCTTTTCAGACATCTTCCTTGGATTTTTAAATCTTTTATTGCTTTTGTGGTAGAGTCATGGAGTAATCTACTAATAAAATACATGAGCTGTTTGCTCTGTAAAAGTATTCATCTCATTTAATTGGAGACAGTAAAGAGAACCAAAAACGGTTGCAGTGGCAGGACAGTGGTAGGACATGTGGGACATGCTGTCTTTTTTTAAGAAAAAAAAAGAAAGTAGTAATTGTTCAATAATATTTGGGGGAAAGGAGACTACACACTGACTAAGCAGAGCGTTTGACAATGACACACCTGGGCTAAAAAGATTATAAAAACATAGTCAAGACAGATAAAATTGCAGACTGCATACTTTTTGGTTTTTTTTTTTTTTAATGTGCATCTTCTTCCTATATGTTGTCACTGGCAAACAAAACACTGATGAGCCAGTCATTGAAACCACTTGCTGACTAGTCATTTAGGCTTCCTGGCAGGAAGAACTGCAGATGCTCAGGAACAGCTGCAGCCACACCTGCTGACCCTGCACAGCTGGTTTGCAAAGCTGTGGGAGAGCTGCCAGGGAACTGGCCACAAAGCCAACAGGAGCACAATAAACCACACCAACACAAAAATGGGGTTTATTTCACACATTCATTCTGTGAAATGATTAATATGGATAAACCCCATGCATGAAATATAACATAAACAAGGTGAATATGAACGATACCCAACTGACCTCTGTGTCCAGTCTGTGTTGTGAAATGGAATCACGATCTCATTACTGTAATATCAGGAGAACTATAAAATTTACTTTTCTATGAGGTACTTTCAGCATATGAAAAAATATAAACTCAATATGATAAAAATAGATTTGAAACATTAATCACGGCAGTATCATTCCCATGCTTTGCTGCGACAAACGGTGAAGAATTAAATGTGCTATTTACAAATTGCATGTATACGCAATATGTTATTTCAAAACATCATACGTAGGTTATAGTCACTGAGTTGCAATCAACTTACATGTTGCTAATTGGGACTTTATTTTATAGAAAATTTAAGTAAGAATGAAAAATGAGCTGCTTAGTAATGAACTATAACTACAATCCTAGTGGGGAGTTGGGTTTTTTTCGTTTGTTTTTACCTAGTTAGGTATAAATCCATATTTATTAAAAAAAGGGAAGAAGAAAGGAGTCGGTGGGGGGAAGAGGGCTGACACAGAATATGCAAATATTGCAAAGAAAAATCTTTTCATATAGCAATGCTACCAAATGTAATCATTTTCTTGGACGGTGTATGAAGAAAAAAATGTGCATGATACATAACAATGAGAGGTTCAGCCTAGCTGTTACCAAAGGATCTTTTTCTAGTGCCTCCTAGAGCCACAATTTTACTCTATGGTTCTGAATTTAGTTGCTGCAAAGACTGTCACTCTAACCCCACTTCAGCAATTGTGTTTGAAAGGGATATTGCTCCTAATAGGGCCCTAGTTCAAACCTACAGCACTCATAAACAAGTTTTTCTCAGAATCTGTTCATTTTCTACAAATTTTATAAGACAATATCTCAGTTTTGCAGTTTTAAGCAACAGACCTTTGTCCTGACAAGTTTAAGAAATGGGCCCAACTGTGAGCTTCAGGCAGTCTTAGCATGAACAACATCTTTAATCGGTGATAGCAGCTTTCTTTTTCTTGAAACAACTGATTTATTTCCCTGAATTTATGTAAATTAAGCCACAAATCACCACTGACGGCGGCTTGCAAAGTCCTGCAAGAATTGTTCACTTCCAGACAAAATCCCATGGAGATTTGCCTCACTGAACAGTAGGGGTAGACAGTTTTGAAGTTGTTTTTCTCTTCCGTTTAGTATGTGCAATTACTGCCTTAGTTAAAATTCTGGGTAAACTGTTTAAATTATCAAACATTAAATAAACTATAGGGCCAATTTCTACATTACATTCATTTTACTCTTTATAATGTTGTTTGAGATGTGGGCATTCAGATGTGGCTGAGGAGCAAATAAATGAACAACAGCTTCTCAATGCTACAATTGTCTTTTTCATGGTCTGCAGAAGATACATGGACTGTCTTACAGGCGCTACGCGGGGTGTCAGCAGAAGGGCACAGGCATTCTCACTGATGAGCGTTATTTCATTCTTCCTTCTACAACTTTACCTGCCCAGATGAAGCCTCCTGTTACAGTGCAAGCTAACTGAAGCACAAGCTTTAGTCTGAGTTCATATAGCTTGTACAACAAAAGTGGGTCTTGGTTGAATATTTGGTGTCTTAGGTCCTACCAGAACACACACCCCAAATAAATCAGTGGTATGGTAGCTTCTTGTGATTGGAAAAAGCCCATCTTTACTCCAGTGGATGCTACACTTGAAGTAGCAGACTCTGAATGGGCTCCGTAACATTTTTTGCTTTATGCTGGAGTACTGAGAAATCATTCTGGTATCATCCCAGGAAATAAATACAATCCACCGGTATACAGGATGAGTCACATCTTTTAATACAAGCAGGTAAAACCCACTTCTGATAAAGCATTACAAGATGTTAAAGAATGAAGAAAAAATTATTTTTACAAATTAAATTTAAATCATTTAGAGAACCAAAGATCCAACAATAATGAAATCTGCGGATTTCCAGTTTAAGTTGCTGTATGCTGCAGTTGCTTGCCTGTTACTGCTAAATAAACAGTGTGAAAAAAAGGTGGTAAAGCTCCACTCAGCACTGAATTTTTATTTTTTTGACTGCCTGCTATGGCCCTCTGAAATGAAAGCAAAGATATTTTTTTTGCCTTTCAGGACCAATTCTTAAAAGTTTAATGCAAGCTGAAGTAGGTAATGTGTTAAGTAAATTCAGGACTGGTTAATAGAATTTGCCTTTCTCCTGAAGCCGCAGGGAGGTGACCATGGAGGGCAGAGGCTGCTCAGCCAGCAGTTGAGCTCTCACATGATGCTCTCCCATCTTCGTCTGCCCCGAAACCACTGTCTCACAGTCCGGCCCCTGAAATGCGCACTTTTAGTAAAGCACGCCATTTTCAGGGCCCGTTGGGCACACGTGGGTCGAATGGTCTGTCACACTGTCCCCTGACAAACGCCACGCTGCTTCAGCGCCTTGGGGCGCTGCGGGGATCCCCTGCAGACACCATGCTCCAGCCTGCGGTAACTGTGCCCCACGAGGCTGTAGGAGCCAGGCCCGTCCCCAGCCCGCCCTCCCGCCACGCACGGCCCCGCCGCTGGGCCCCCCCAAGCCTAGGCCAGGCCGCTCCTCCGCCCGGCGCGGTACTACAAGCCCCGCCAACCCCCGCGCGGCTCCGCCCCGCGGAGCCCGCAGCGCTGTCGTGGCGCTGGCGGGTGCCTGCGCCGGGAGGCCGAGTCGGGCTGCGGCAGCCCCGCAGAGCCGAGTGTCCCTCAGGCGCCGTGGGCGCGGAAGCCCCTGCCGTCCTCTCCCCCTCCCTCTCCTCCTCCCCCCTCGGCAGCTCCTGGCGCAGCCATGCGGCGCGCGGGGCTGGGTAAGCGCGGCGGTTCTCGGCGGCGCGGCCTGCACCTGCCCGACCCGACCCGGCCCGGCGGGGCGTCGGGCGCGGGCAGCGGCTGCGTGGCCTCCCTGGGTTGTTGCTGGGGTTTAAACGAAGGGGGAGAAGGGGTGAGAGGCTCGGCGGGCCGGGCCGGGGCAGCCTGTGCTGTCGGGTGGGCCACGCTGTGCCCGGGCCTGCGGCAGCCGCTGCCCGAGCCGGCTGGGAAGGGCAGGCCCCGGCCCGGCCCCTGGGGCGCTTCGGGGAGGGTCTGTGCGGGAAGGGGGCTGTGGGCTTGCGACAGAGCCCGGTGGCTTTGGCCAGCGAAAGTATCGTGTCCGTCACCCGTGCTTCTGTCTCTCGTGTCTTTTTATCTCAGCTGGATTTACGGAGCAGCATTGGGATTTGTATTTAATTGTATTCGTGAATGGTTCGAATGCAGTGCTAGTTTGAGTCCTGCGTCTGTGGATGGACAGATTTATCACTCTTCAGTCAAGTCCTTTCCAAATGCTTTTTGTTGTGTGTGCGTGTGTTTTCCTGCTGAGTGTTTTGAGAAGTTTAGGCCTTGCGTTTCAACCGACCGCCACACTGATGACTATAAAGAAACTTTGAACTTCCATGTTGGATTCTAGAACCATGTAGGTGCAGTGATCTCATTCTAAAGCTTAGGTAATGTTTGCACCTTAGAAGTTTATGACTGAGTTCTTGATTTTTGTTCCTAGAAAGTGAATATTCAGGGGCTGATAAATGCCATATGTCTAAACTAGATGTGTCTGTAACACTACTCAAGATTTACTTCTACACTTTTGGTTTGTATTGTGTAATAGGATTTTCACAAGAAAATTAAGTCTTGGAATCTCTTCTTCCTAGATGACGAAAGGTGTTGGGATGTTTATCATTAAAATGTGGGCATTTGATAATGCTTACTTCTTCAATCGTTTTTTGTGTCACCCTATCAACTTGCTCTTGGGTATGAACTGAGAATTGTTAGACTGAAGGCCATCCTGCTCATTATGATATTTCTGAAAAAGTGATGGATGGTTATGGAAGGAGTGCAGGGGAAAGAGCATGTGGGTTTTTTAGCATGTCTCAGGAAGACAATGCCTTAAGAAACATCCTGAAACTACTTCTTAAGAAATCTGCTAGAAGGCCAAAGGGAAGACTTAAATGTCTGTTATGACTGCTGTCAGCTGCAGTACAATGTGCTGCTTTTCCTTGGCATTTCAACTCTCAGTCTGGAATTCCTTTTTATTTAGTAGGCTGTAAATAGAAGTTGGATACCAGTATTTATGTCGTTATCACCTGCTACCTGGTACCTCTTTTTTTAACCAATGATTATGTTATGGTCACATTTATATTACGTGTCTTGTCAATGAACAGTATTGCAAGGCAGCCCCTACATCTGCCATGCTGAAGTTTCTGTCCATCCTGTAAAAAGCAGTAGCCAGGCTTCTACAGAAGTGCTTTCTTTAACATATATAGAAGTGTCTGTGCCTATTTAAAGGTTTATGGCGGTTGTTATGACACACTCTGTGTAATAATAATACTAGTTATGGTATTTTGGCCTGAAGCTATATGGTATATTAACTTTAAATACATTCATAATTGTGTGTCACTTGGTAGGAAGTACTGTAGTAAGATATATTTGTAAAACAAGACAAAGGGGACAACCCTGCCTCTCTAAATGATGTAATTTTAATCGATTTTCTATATTCAGTGTTTGTATTTTGGCCTGGGGGAGAACTTCTTGGCTCTCATTGTGATGAAATGGAAACATACAGTTCACCCAGTCTTGTTGAGAATTATCTGTTAGCTTAATTTATAGAATAACAGTACAGCAGTTTACAAGTACAAACTAAAGAAATGTCATTTCTTAAATAACAGCTTTATGGTTTAATATAAAATTACATCTATTATTGAAATAGCATTGTAATTATATTTTAAAATATTAATATTATGTATGCCAAGCACACAGTAAAACTGAGGTGGAGTTTTATCTGTGAATGTGGTTGGTGTCTCTTTTTCCCTTTTCCTCAAGAAGAAAGGCACCCCAACACAAAAATCTTTCAAGTGCATTGAAGAGGAATTAAGCAAAGGCATTCAGATAATTTTAATGTGGCATTCTGATGAGCACATAAATATAGGTTAATGTTATAGCTAGATTGCTAGTTGACTTCAACTAGTAGGATCTTTATCATAATCTTATAATAGTTCTTTTCTGGTTGCCTTTCTCAGTCTTGGTTTCTCTGCTTTGGTTTCAAATCTTATATTTGAGGCCTAAGACTGATTTTTGTCTAGACAGGACATGGCTTTAATTCTTTTGTGCTCATGCTGCTGACCTGTAGGGGATCTTTATTAGAGGTTGGAGGAAGCGAATGTGTGGAGCTGGGGAGCTTTCATTCCCTTCTGCCCTGCGTACTCTGCTGTGTCATTTGTCTGCTAACAGTCCTGAAGCTCTGTCACTCAAAAAGCAAAGGCAGGAGTGGAACAGAATTGCAGAATGGTGACAGAAGTGGCAGTGTTCTGCTCAGAGGCCTGGCTTCTGGTCTGAGCCCTTGTTTGTAGAGAAACATGTAAGGATCAGAGTATGTGCTCTCCTGTATTAGAGAATTATCTCAACTTTCCTATTTTCAGTTAGGTTTACTGCTCTATGTAGTGGTCTCAAATCTTTCTTCACATCTCCATGTAATGGCTAGGTTGACTTCCATAGACGTAATCTGAAAATGCTTGCTGGGGAAAAATTTTGTAGTATTAAACTACAGCCATTCCCCAGTTTTCCTTTTTTGATTTGCATATTGAAAGATAACTTAGATGTTTCAATAAGGTTGAATCTCTGTCTCAGACACGTGACACCTCTTCTTGACTGCTGGGGTAACGCTAAGGAAATGCATTTTAAATGGAAAGAGAGCTTTTGTGCATGTGAAGAGCACTTGCTCCAATGGTATTTTCTGTAACTCCTGGCTGTTGTGTTTGTAGGCGATGGAGCACCTGCTGGGAACCATGGCTATACCAATAGTGGATACAGTGTTTATGAAGAAGAAAATGACAGGTTAACAGAAAGTCTGCGTACAAAAGTCAGTGCCATTAAGTCAGTAAGTATTTAATTATAGTGGTATCATCACATTTATTGAATTAAATTATATGCACCAGTGAAGCAGTAGACATAGTTTAAAGCATAAATTTAATACAAGAAAGAATTATTGTCTGCCAAAATAAGCAGTCAGTCATTTGTATACTGATTCTTCCTTTAATTAGATTTTTTTAAGGTAAAGGTGTCCTTTTTTGCTAATTTGAGGAGAGCTATGGTGTTACCTCGCTGTCCTACAGAATGATTTACTGTCTGCAGAAGCTAGAAACTTAGAATTTAGGTCAGTAAACTGTCTGTTTCATTTAAGAAAATGGACTACTTTTTGGTGTTATCATTATGGCCCATCAGCTTCTGCTGTATCTGCTGATAAAGCTGTATTGTAGAAGCAACTGTTAGAAATAATATGCCAATATCCTGTGAAAGAGAAGTTTTTTGTTTTAATGATTCTGATTCCTTCTGGAGATTGAGGACTTCTTTCAAGCAAGTCTAACTGAAAGAGAGCTCTGTGATTAAAACTGTGTGGTGGTGTGTTTTTTTTTTTTTGAACAACTAAAGATTTTTTTAAAATACATTCTTAGAAATAGGTGATGTTTCTATGTATGTAGTACAAGCCAATGAATTCTTAGGCCTAAACTCATTCAAATTTCTGTTGCTAATACTTTTGCTTAAAAGTAATTTGTTTAGTCTAAAATAGAAACAAAAGCCTTAGGTTTAGAATAATAATTTAGGATAAGTTAAGGGGGCAAAAGAAGAACTTTGACCTTTGTTCTAGAACTTCATTTATTGTCTCCTTCTCTGTTACATTTCAAAATCTGCTTATGTCGACAGTGCAGTTGGTAGTACCCCATGGAGTAGCATGTGTGTTCTTTCTGCAGTTGCATCTTCTACTGCAATGTAATGAGAAGCCTCATGTACAGTCAGTTTCACTCTTGACTTAATTATAGATTGCAGAAAAATGCAACAGTAAGAAATCATGGGATTTGAGATTATGCCACAAAAAGCATGGGTTTTGGCTAATCCAAAGCATGGGGGCCTGGAGCACATTTCCCTCCCTTCCCAGAGGTGGGCTGGTTGCTCAAGGGCCACATGCTGGTAAGAACTGTGACAGAGGAAGAGCTGCCAAGAAGCCTTGGTGGTGTTTCTCCTTATTTCACTTGGGAGCTGCTTTTAAGCCAAGGCTTTCCTGGCTGGCCCCCACCTTTGCGGTGTTGCAGCTGTGTCTGTGCCTGGCCCCATACCTCCCTAATTCCGACCCTTACTTGTAGACTTGACTTTGTGGCTTGACCTTGGACTTGTCTCGCAGTTGTGGATGTGCTGGGTGATCACCAGGCTGTTGCTGACCCTGGTTACTACCTCTGGACAGACTCTCACTTGATGTGCCTCCTTGTCCTGCTGTGCACTTGCTGTTCCATGATGCAAAGCAGAGAAGGAATACACAATTTCAGAAAAGAAATTCCCATTTATAGCATAGAAGCAGCTTGTCAAAAGAGATGCTTTACCAGGTTACAGGTGTCAACTCCAGCAACACTGAGACAAAAAGAGTGCTTGTGGTCCTCTGTGCTGTGTGCCAGTAGTTCTAACAATTGCTCCAGGAAATGGGTAATTGCTACTTCGGGGCTTGACTAGATCTTGAATTTTTGAAAGTCCATGCAATAATTCTAATAAGGAATACTCTGTTGAAGGAGAAAAGGGGAAGAGAATCACTGAGCTGTGTCTCTCTAGACTCATCTAGTCAAATGACAAATATTTACTTTCCTAAGGCTTATTGACAGAATATTGTGCATGTTATTTTGTTTATTGAAAATACCAGATACTGTTTTATCGTTTTACCTGGGGAAATGCTAGTCACATCAAATATTTTAGACTGGTTTCTCTTATCTGTGTATAACTGATTACTCATTTAATGCTTTTTGTTTGTTTTAATAGCTTTCCATTGAAATTGGAACAGAAGTTAAAAACCAAAATAAAATGTTATCAGAAATGGTAAGTGTTTAGTCACTAACTTTACTAAACCTTTAATCCCACCCCGTATTTAATGTAAAGCATTCCTTAATTTAGTATGAGCATTTGTATTAAAATATTGACAGACTAATTCAGCAGCAATATTTCTGCACAAAAAGATGTGCAGATGCATTACTTCGAAGGCACAGCCAAGATCTTTCCACTTCAGATAGGGCTATTTATTTTCAATTAGCAATTGTAAAGTATTATTAAAAAGGCAGTTCTGTAGTTAATTATATTTAAGAATAGAAGAGGAAAGCAAAAAATAAGGAAGTCAGAAATACCTTTCTTGCTTACATCAATCTGGATAAATTGGCCAGAGTTTTCCTGGTTAATGTTTCAGAAACTGCCTCTGACATTATTTTAGTTTTGGAAAATTTGAAAAAAACAGGAAAAACTGCATTTAGCAAGCTTTAGGAGTAGTCTTTTTTAAAATGATTATTTTTTTTCCTCCCAGTATAACATGCTTTTTGTTGTTTTGTTTGTTTTTAAATGTAGGATAATGATTTTGACTCTGCGGGTGGACTTCTAGGTGCAACCATGGGCCGACTGAGAACACTCTCCAGAGGAAGCCAGACAAAGTTATTATGCTACATGATGCTCTTTGCATTGTTTGTTTTTTTGGTAATATACTGGATTATTAAACTGAGGTGATGCATGTTACCTTCAGTTAAAATTGTTTAATTTCAACTATGAAGCAGTCTTAATTAATGAAGACATTGATCTAAAGTGACAAATTCTGTTGGTAAAACACAGTGAAATTATTGTAAATTGCATTAACTATTAATGCAATGTTATATATAGTTAATGTGTCAGAATTTTTCCCATCATCCTCTGTTTTGGGGAGATTATTTGTAAATATGCAGAAACTGCTAGCATAATAGGTTGCGTTTTTAGGGGAAAATAGTTTTTAGACTTGATTTGAAAAATAGAACAACGGGTTGTTCGGATATTAAGCAACTGCAGAATTACAAGGCTTTCTTTTTCTTTCTGCCTTTCATTCTGGGCCATGCTCTAAATTAGAGCTCCAGTTTCAGGCATATAGTAATTTCTATGTTGCAAAAGCATAAAGAATACTTGGATCTTTCTAAATTGGTTTTATCTGTGGATTTTTAAAAGGCTGGACTGAAGCTAACAAATGTCATAGTAGTACCCGCCCCCCCCAGTTATTTTTGTGGATAGGTCTGGTAGCTTATGTGTTTAGGTAGCTTAAACTGTGTTAAAACTGGATTTTTTTTTTTTAATTTAAATGTGACAAATCATGTTTACCCATCTCTGCCTTTAAGCAAATGCCTTTGATCGTTGGGATCAACCAATATGGACACAGTGCAAATGTATTCTTTATATTTAAAGTATATAAACTTGATGATTCCATTGAATCACTTAGAACTTTTACCATTAGTATGTTTACTTTCCAGTTTGTGATGATCCCTAAATCTACACTGCATTATGTCTGAAATACAAGTTCAGATATTTTGAATTTTATATTAAAGTATATTGTGATGCACTTGTTGGAGGTGCTGTCATATTAAGGTTTTTTTATTTTTAAGACTTTGCTTTGGATCACCAAATAGTTTCTAACAGGTGAAGCTGTTACGTTGTTGAGTTTAACATTCAAATATTAAGTTTCTTAGATAATGAAATTGTAGCTACAATTTTTGGAAAACTTTTCTAGAAATACTGTATAACATGTTGTCATTAATAACTAATTCCAAGCTGGCAAATAAAGTGTGCTGTAGTATTCTAGATAGTGTTGGTTTTATACATTCTTTTCTACTGTAGAACATCAGTGTATTTTTTTGGAAATGGAGCTGCACTTACATGGCTATGTTGTTGTGGGGAGCACTATTAAAGTAAGAAACGGAGGTGTCTGCTACATTTGTTTCATACTAGATTTCATATATAACAGAAGTGTGGCATGTAAATCACATATCTAATATGAGACACACAGTATGTATAAAAGTAATTAAAGCTTAAGTATCTCTGGCCAGTTTAATTTTTATGAAAAGGTCTACAATACTTCTACAAATAACAGAACATCTAAGTACTAACACCAGGATAATGCATTGTCTTTTTATGAGAATAGCTAGCCAGTAAGATAGAATTTGCCATCAAAAATTGTTGCACTTTTGTAGTATTAGTGAGACCGTAGAGTACAAGGTACCTAATGAGATGCTAATTACTGACATATGTTTGATAACTGCACTCCCCTGATAGTTCATTGTCCTCTAGGAATATATTCCTGGTTCTTAAACATGGTGTTTGAACAATTTTCAGGCATTTTTTTTTCTAACAATCTGCCATACCAATAAGTTGTAATTTTTTAAATTACCTAATAGAAAGTAGAAAAATGGGTGGATACACCTAGTTCTATGACCAATACATTTTTCTGTCTTTGTTCTGAAGAATATGTTAACAGTGTTCCTTAAGTCTTGACAGAGCACATATTGGTAAAAATCTTTTACCAGTCCTTCAGATCATGTATAAAAAAACCCAGGACTTTTATTTTAAATGCCAAGCCAGATTGAAAGGTACTTATTTTACCCTTGAAACACACTGGCTGTTACATTCATTGTGCATGATCTTGGTTAATTTTCAAGGAAGACTGGAGATGCATCGCTTGCTTGGACTTGTTTCCAGTTATCTGCATATGATGACAAGCATGGTTTCATCTGTACCACCTCCTAATCACATTAAACATTTGCTTGCTATACTGATGGAGCAAGTACAAAACTGTACATAACCCATGTATTCTATGCATTTATTATGGCGCTGCTTTCATTACATTGAAACCCCTGTTTACAGAAGTAACATACATGGTGTGGACAAATGTGTTGCCAGCACCATAAACACCCTTTTGTGTACAGGGATGTTGCTAGTTCAGAAGACTTAAGATATAATTTGGCACATCTAATTTTCAGATTATTTAAAGAATACCCTTGATGTAACACTGTATTTTCATCTTGAAATAAGTTAAAACCTCTCCTAACAGCAAGAAGGGTTGCAGCACTCAACTTTGCTTAACTGTGGTAAAGAGAGTTTTAGTTAATTAGTACACCAGGTATTGGAAAATTGTACAGAGAAGGTACATTTTCATTGAAGCTTTTTTAACCAATGAGCATCCTGGTCTCCCTAATGGCTTTGTGAAATCTAGCACAATCCATATTAGTATTATAGTATAGTATTAGTATTACATGGTACTATAGCATAGTAGTATGTAATATATAAAGCTTTTCTGCTTTCAAAATGAATGGCTCCTCCAAGTTTATTTACCTTTGATTAGATATTTCTAATCAGACTCATTTAAAAACTGCCATTTTATATCACTGAGTCATCCGAAACAGTTCCCTGTGCTAGCCAGACTGCTAACACCTGTACCTTAAGCAATTTTCTTCTCAGATTTCACCTTTGGGGAGAAGAAGAAAAGAAACAAACAAAACACCAAATGAACAAACAAAACAAAATAACCCCAACCAACCAACCAAACCAAATAAACCCAAAAAACAACAAACACACCAAACATGGAACACCATAGTTCTGCTAAACTACTTCTACTTAATTCAGTAGCCTGAAGATTCCCCATCTTCCTATGTGCCTTGTTGAAGACAGCAGAGCTGGAACAACTGTAGGTCACTCGTTCTTTGTGCTGCAGTGCTGTCTGCTTTTTCAAGCTGCAGGCAGCCCCTGCCAATACTTAGCATCTTGCATCTTCACAGCACTGTAGCTATGGTAAGTAATTAATCTGCAGCACTCCTCTGTGATGCTGATAAAAGCCCTTCATTTGCAGCAGGAATCCTGGACACGTTACTTGTTTATATGAAGTTATACATGGGCAGTGGTAAGATCTGGCTTTAGCAATGTGACAGACATGTAGCCATTATATAAATACAGTATTAAAAAGAAAAACAGAAAACCTTTCACATGTGTTTGTACGTCTTTACAAAATTGCTGGTGATAACATTTTTGTCTCTATGAGTGAGATAAGAAATGTTTCCTCTAGCATCTACAGGCAGGCAGCTAATGCCCATCTCTTCCCCATGGAGACAGGACAAAAGATTTTACCTCATTTAAGAGGATCCAGATGACAAAGGACTTGCATGATATTAATCTAGCAGCCCTGTTCTGGGAAAGAGACTTGCTTTCAATGTAAGAAGACAAAACCATGGGACTCACTATCCTGCCAGGAACTCTGTGAGGAAGCTGGGTAAGATGCATAGTAAAGTAAGCTTGTATATCAGCTATTTATATATATATATATACACACATATATATACACACAGTTTGATGGTTCAAATTTTATCAATAATGCATTATTAATACAGCATATAAATATTTTAATATATATAAAATATATTAGAATATTATTGCTTCAGACCGGCTACCCCTGGAATGCTCTTCTTCTGGCACAGCATCACTTTGCTTTCCAGTCCCTCTGTCACCTTGTCACTGCTCCACAACAGAACAGCACGTCCGGTGTTACCTACAGCCCTGCTGAGGTGAGCACCGACCTGTGGTGGCTTTACCCGGACCAGGAGAACCTACAATGCACCAGTTACAGAAAAGTGTCATTTAGAGGGCCCAAACCTCTTGCCACTTGTTGAATGCTGTTTTCCTGAGAGAATGTGAGTTGGCCAGAGGAAAGAGAGAAGTCCTGACTGTTGTGTTCTGGCACTCCAAAACACTCCCTGCAAAGAGTTTCCTCCCATTCAGGAAATCCTATACACCTGAAACCAGCTGTAGATGATAAGATTACTCTGCTCAACTCTGCCTATCAAGAGATATAAATGTTAAAAAGCAATCAATTTTTGATGGATGGAAAAAAAATATATACATCTATCAAAAGGTAAGTTAAAAAAATATGTTTATGAGGGAGGGTGAGGAACCTTCCCACCCACCAAACTCAATCCAGGTTATCAGTAATTTCTAGTTAGGTAGCAAAAGGGAGAAAAAAGTCCCCCTGCATCATCAAACAAAATTTGCTATCTCCATAGGTACCATATCATATACCTTCCTTCAGAAATGCATCAAACACTGCTCTAGGGAGAAGAAACAAGTTCCTTTTAATCTTGCATTATCCTAATTTGAAGGCTGTTACATAATGAAATTGTTCTATTAGGAACCCTCTAATTTTCAGCCTGAATGCGTTACTGAGTGGTACAATCCAGTATAGCCCTTCAGTTTAACATTCCTCTTTTGGCTGGTGTTTAGCCCCCTGCACCCAGGGCACCACACAGCCCTTGCTTTGCACGAATCAAGCCATGTCCATCAGCCTGCCTGTAAACCTCTTGGTCCCAGTTATCCTGAAAATCCCGGCTGGTCCTTGCTCCAGTATGAGCTCTTCCTTGTGTATGATTTCTCCAGCCATGAAGCAGGGACAGGGACCTCTCTCACAATATCTCGCAGCACAAGGAAAGCTTTTGACCTTGTAACGTGCTGTATGGACACTATGGCTGCAGCTAGTGGCACACTAAATCTGTCTGTAGCCACAAGCTAATAAAATACGATGGTTTTCGCAGTTAAGCGTCCTGCAACCATTTGCTACCTGCAGACAAGAAGCTATATCTGCTCCAGGAGCTGCTCTGCATTACATTTTCTTCTTGAAAGCCACATGGCATTGGGATCTAAAGAGCCTTTACTCTTCACAACCACCCTGAGAGGAGCCCATTTCACTGTCTATCCTCAGTGTAGATATCTCACATAACTTTGAAGTCCTGAGAAAATAAACTAAGTCATTTTCCTTCCCTTTTCCAGCAGTGATCCATGCTCCTCAGATATAGGGAAGAAAGTGACTTTTTGGTGACTCCAGCTCTGGTTTTCCCTAGCAGTCTGGCTTCATGGCGGTGGTCCCTCAGAGGTGCTGCTCCCTGCCTCCCTGGTTAGGAGGACGTTGGTTAATCCTTTCCAACGTTTATGTGGGTCAGAGTATCATTGCTTCCCAGAAGGCCATTTCCATGCTTCCTTTCAGGAAATTCTATTAATGGCACGATTTTTGTCCACACAATGTACTGATGTACCCTCAAGTTTAATATCTAATGATCTTCAGACTCAACCAGACTGCTTATAGGCCATCCAAATGAAGCAGCACCTAAAAGAGACTTCAACTCAGAGGGAGAAATTTGATATCCCCAGCCCAGCGCAGCCCAGCCCGGCCACCAGCAGCCACCTGACCATTCCCATGGCCCTGCTGGTTCTCCCAAGGGGCATTTTGAATGGAGAGGGGAGCAGGGGTGGACATCACCTTGGCCTGCTCTGGGGCAGGGCTTCGCTTTAAAGTCATCACTGCACAGTTATTGATTTGCCTTATTAGAGCTAGATGTCATGTGCTTCATCTCCTAAATTCCTTCTCAAGGTACTCATAAAAGTCAACCAAAGTGGTAGACAGGCATCTGTCTCAAAACCTCTGCAGAAAAAGTCTGAACTACAGATTAATTTCCACAGTTCACTGAGGAATTGTTATTAAACCTTGTCCCAACAGTTAGCTACTGACTTCAAAGTAAATTGTTTTTGTCAGCAGAATTGATAGGTTACGTTTTGTTTGATATAACCATAAATTGTGATAATGACAAAGACTGATTTAAAAAAAAAAACAACAATTGTCTACACTCATTCTGGTTCAGACATGCTTGGCAAAGAAAGAAAGAATATAAAAAAAATGAAGAAAGAAATAATAAAATATTTCAACTGACTTTTTAAACATGTGAGGAATATAGAAAATAATTCAGAAGGAACTGCATTACAAATTAAAAATCCCCACAACTGTATAGAAGTTGGATTTTTGACTACCCTTAATTACAAATAAAACTTCGTATTGCAATACCTAGGTGACAGTTGAGGGAAAAAATGGAATTTGTTTTTCTTCTGCAGCTCTGTGCATTTGAAATGCTATTTGCACTTTATCTATTTCACACGAGTAGTCGATATTTTTCACTGTTGCTTTCTTCAGACTTTCACTATGCAGTAAATAAAGAAACAACAGCATTCTCTCCATCACACCCCACAAAAGTAAAACCTGTGAGAACTGGCAGCACTGTTTAGTACTTAAAAACAATTTCAATTTAAAAAGACTAAAACAAAAAAAAAATCCAGCTTTTTCAAGAAGGCCAGGCAAGTTCTTCCTATAACAATTGAAGTGTACATAATTACTATTAAAATATATACATCACTACTTGAAATCTTTAGAAAATCATGTTATACAGTCTGAAAAATTGCAATATACTTGCTACTAAAAGTTTTGCTTCCTTTGATCTCTCACAACCTGGGGTTTTGATATAGATTGCGGGCTTATTCAATAATTGTTTTTTCCTAAGTCATGATGTCTTTGAGGCACGTCATGCAGGGGAGAAAAAAAGAAACCAAACACAACTTCAGTCTGGCACTCTACTTCTCCAGAATCCTGCTAGTAGGGTAAAGTTTGGAAAGTGCCTTCTTATTGTTTTTTTCAAATTGGCTTGTATTTTTCTATTAAGTTCTTTGATATTTGGGCTCAAAACTTTTTTTTTTTTTTTTTCCAAAACTATTCACCTCCTCAGAATTCATACAACCGGAAAGGAGACGTTTTTGCTATAAACTCAGCCCAGCGTAGACACCTACATGGTAAAACAGCTATCTTTATGTCTTCTAGAGAATATTGCACTTTAGAAAAGTCACTTGTTCTTCAAAGTTTAAAATATTAATGATTAAAATGACAGATATGAAGAAAGTCATCTGGTGGACAGTTTAGTGCTGTGTATGCTTATTATCTCCCCACCAACACCAGTAACTAAAATTCAGACTTTTGTTTATGCTGTATGTTCTTTGAGGAGTAAAAGCCTGACGTGTGTCAGAGACTAAATTTCCTTGGAAACTTGGTAAGGATTATGCTATGAAAATCTTTGTACGTTATGACCAGATGTCATGCTGTGCAGTTACCCCACTTGCTACTTACAAATGTCACAGTGACGTGAACGGTTACTCAGACAGCTGTACAGAAAAGAACGGCTTTTGGAAAGTTGCTGCTTTGCTTATCATTACAGATTAACAAGAAATATTCTGACTTGAACCTGTAATTGTTTGTTTAGGTAATACTTGACTTTTCCCTTCCTAGAGCTTAAGGTTACTCAATAATGGAGTTTTACTGATTCACAGAAAATTTTTGAGTATGAATATCACATCACCTTTAGCCGCATTTATAACAGTGTTTGTTTTAGAGGCAGAAAGATATGTTTCTTTAGCCAGCTGACACAGTCTATACCAATAGGAAATACTCTGGATTTCTTCTCAGGAAAAATGTGACTGTGCTGGTTTACTCTAGAAACCACGCTGGAATTCACACAGAAAAGCCCTTTCCCACAGTTGGCAATAATATACTGGGGTAGGAAATCTAACGACAAATCAAGGCTATATAAAAGCTTATACACATTAATCTGTACACATGACTACATTGACGGGAAACTCTTCAAGATAAAGATTAATTTTATTCAGAATGTTTACTGCAGTAGCTTTCAACATCTGTATCACCAGGGACCATTAGCTGCTAATAAAGAGTCTATGAAGAAAAGTACTTCAGAAAACCCATCATATTTAGAGCTGGCTTAAAACCACCACCACACAGCAGTCTGTACCTTCAACAGTAACTTTCAGGAATCCACAAATCAAAAAAGGTTGAAGATATCTTTGACCTACCACAATGGCATTCTGGTTCATAAGTGCTATTAAAAAGAGAAAAAATAACTTACTGAAAAGAAGTAGGCTTTTTACAGATTTAAGTGTTCTGCTCTGTCTTCACAGAGATATATTTACCAAAACTTTCAACTAACTGAACCACTAAGAGGTTTTGCTAATCCTTGATTAGGTATCATACATATATAAAGGCTGAAAGGAAATTTCTTACTGCAAGAAAATGCAAGTTACATTTTTGGTCCTTCTATAAAATGTAAGATACTGAGGCCAGAATTTTCCTAACAGCTGCCAGGAAACCTGTTTGCTTAGAGACCATTTTGCTGTAAGTAGATATATGCTAAAATTTCAACGGCCTGGCATAGGACTTAATTTGCAAAGGGGCCTCTGTACTGTTTAAATGATCTAACAACTCGCTAGAAGCAGCTGCACCTCTCATACTTCTCACATGGTACCTGGTGTGACTAATCAGGTGGAGACTGCTATCAGAAAGGACTAATGAAGGAGCCTAATGGTGCACTCCAGTTTAAACATATATTTGGGGAAAAAAGATAAAGCTGATTTTCATTGTTTTGGAAGAAAGCTTTTGTTTTGTTTTAGTTCTGTTCCTGTAAACAAGATTACAGTAAAGAGGAAAAAAAAAGCAACACACTTGTTCGTAGGTTCCCCCTTTTTTACCTTTCCTATTGCCTGACACATTCAGTAGTTCATACTGCACAGTTGTAATGCAGAGCCAAGACTCAGCAAAGGAATAGTCAGCCTACTTCCTGACACACCTCACCCCAAAGTCAATGGGACAGTGGATGCATCCACAATGTAAACCAGCGACACACCATCTAGTGGAACACTAGCACGCACATCGACTAGGAGCTGACACCCTGAAAAGCGAGTGATCTTGTAAAGCCACTTGCTTGCTTACCTGTAAAATCTGCAGGTTCACCAGAACCTCACTGGTGAATCACATTTATCCTCAAAATTGGAGAGAGCTATCAGTCACTTTGCAGGCCAGACAGCTATGGAAGCAAGTTTTGTCACATTGTTGCCCTCTACATTCAGAGCTAGAGAAAATAAGGAAAACAGAAGCAGAGCTACACATGCATAGTCACTGAACATTGTGTGTCTCCTCTCTGGCGATCACCTCCCTGTGTTTCTCTAGCCTGACAATGTTCTTTGCATGAAGACAGTCACGTCTGGGAAGGCAGACATGGGAGCTTGTTGGAACGATAAAGGACTCAGCATTCCGATTCAATGTGAATCACGCAAAGCCATTTATTACAGAAACAAGCCTCCTTATATACGCAACTATTCTCTAATCACGCGTCCACGCTCCAAGCATGGATTCGCTAAGTGAATATCACAGACAGTCCACACGCTGGAGTCCCACCGATGATAGGCCTGACGACTCATGCCATGCTGAGGCCCTGTTAATGAAGAAACACCCCTCTTTCTCATAGCAGATTCTGTTCTCAGCTTCTCGAAGTGGCCTTGAGATTCCTTTGGGCCTGACTAATTCAACAACATATCTCCTTCTAACGAAACCCCTCCACAGGAGCTCACCAGTGGTGTGGTACAGCAGCGAGCAAAAGAGGTCCACCTTCATTGCCAGCTTGGCCAGGCAGAAGGTCACAGCTTTGTTGTGCAGGATGGACTTTTCAAACACTTTTCACACACTTTTCACTGGCGAGTGTAGTCAGTAGTTTCTTGTATTCCAGTTTCCAGCAGCATCAGGACTTGAAGAAGCGAAGCACAGAACAAGACATCATTTTAGCCAGATTTGTTGTTTTTCTTGTTGAAAAAGGTGCCTTTTTTCACATGGTACAAACAATATATTAGGTTTTCTAAAGTAAGTTATTCCATATGCTCAGTTTGGGGTGCAGAGTTTCAGTTGTGGAAAAAATCTAGAATTTCCTTGTACCTTGAAGACCTCTTTATGCCTGTTTCACCTGAGCCTCAAATTACCAAACCCAGAGGAGCATGAGGAGGGATGAGAAGGAGGGAAGGAAAGTCATAGATACCAGTATGTAATGATGAATATGTAAACTTTATCCTTAATGCCTCATTTGGGGCCCTGTCAAAAGCTTGTGGCAACTCCTGCTTTCCATGCTACCTGTGTCTTGAAGGTCTGTTACAATCCTGAAAGCAAATCTGAAGGCAGACAGTGTGCTCCCTGAGAAATGCTGCAGAAATGTAAATTCAAGGAAGCTTTCAGGGAGAAGACAGAAACCTGTTTAGGGATCAAGGAACACAGACTGCTTACTATGTCTGCATTCTGTGATCAGATCCCGGAATAGAAAGGAAGGGAAAAACATTAAGATTCACAGCCACTTTTAGAAGCACTGTTTAACATTTACTAATGGAAACAGAATCAAATCAGGATGCTGCTGGAAGACAGGTGAGAGAGATGGGAGACATTGCTTTAAAGCAAGAGAACTAGTTTGCTGCTACTTTTTGAGCAAACTTAGGGAGACGCTGTCTTAAACAAGAAGAAAAGGAAAAAGTTTGTTTTCCAAGGCAAACTAGCCTTGAAGCGAAGGGCCAGGCTGTCAGCCTCTTGCAGCTTAGCTAGAACCGCAGCAGCTGAGGAATATGTGGAGAAGTTTTTTTGGCAAATATGGACCCATGTCGCTATGACAAGCAAGAAGGAGAGGAAGAGAGAGTTCACAAATCCATCTGTATCACAGTATGTTTGGGATTGGAAGGGACCTTGAAAGATCATCTAGTCCAATCCCCCTGCTGGAGCAGGAACGCCTAGGTGAGGTCGCACAGGAACGTGTCCAGGCGGGTTTTGAATGTCTCCAGGGAAGGAGACTCCACAACCTCCCTGGGCAGCCTGTTCCAGTGCTCTGTTACCCTCACTGAGAAGAAGTTTTTTCTCAAATTTAAGTGGAACCTCTTGTGTTCCAGCTTGATCCCATTACTCCTTGTCCTATCATTGTTTGCCACTGAGAAGAGCCTGGCTCCATTCTCATGGCACTCACCCTTTATATATTTATAAACATTAATGCGGTCACCCCTCAGTCTCCTCTTCTCCAAACTATAGAGACCCAGCTCCCTCAGCCTCTCTTCATAAGGGAGATGCTCCACTCCCTTAATCATCTTTGTTGCCCTACACTGGACCCTCTCCAGCAGTTCCCTGTCCTTCTTGAACTGAGGGGCCCAGAACTGCACACAATATTCCAGATGGGGTCTCACCAGGGCGGAGTAGAGAGGAAGGAGGACCTCTCTCGATCTACTGACCACCCCCATTGTAATACACCTGTGGATGCCATTAGCCTTCCTGGGCACAAAGGCACAGTGCTGGCTCATGGTCATCCTGTTGTCCACCAGGACCCCCAGGTCCCTTTCCCCTACATTGCTCTCTAATATGTAATTTCCCAACCTATACTGGAACCTGGGGTTGTTCCTGCCCAGATGCAGGGCTCTACACTTTCCCTTGTTAAATTTCATCAGGTTATTCCCCGCCCAACTCTCCAGCCTTTTCAGGTCCCGCTGGATGGCAGCACAGCCTTCTGGCGTGTCAGCCACTCCTCCCAGCTTAGTGTCATCAGCAAACTTGCTGATAGTACACTCAATTCCCTCGTCCAAATCGTTAATGAATATATTAAATAATATTGGCCCCAGTACTGACCCCTGAGGCACTCCACTAGATACTGGCCTCCAACTGGACTCCGCACCATTGACCACCACTCTCTGGCTTCTCTCTTTAAGCCAGTTTGCAACCCACCTCACTACTCTATTGTCTAGACCACACCTCCTCAACTTAGCTGTGAGGATGCTGTGAGAGACTGTGTCAAAGGCTTTACTGTATGAGAAGACTCACATTTTCTCTTTTCAAAATATGCACATCCACATCCATTTACATGCAGAATCAAACCCACAAAACTCTGAATCTGAAATGCAAAAAAAACCCCAAGCCCTGGAGTACTACGAAATCCCTTTTCCAACTTGCCATGGCTCCTCCAGTTACTCCCATGACAGTTCCTTACAGGAGCCTGGAGTGCTTCCACATTCCTTTTTGCATCACTTTCAAGGTCACCTCTATGTAAATTTCATCCCTATATTACTTTCATATGCAGACTTTGCATCCCACGAATTGTCCCTTACATCGATTATTCACCAGCTTTTACACAGAGCATTCTCACATGTTGTCCCCACATTCCACAGGGTAATCAGCTTTTCTTATTCCTAACGCTGGTTTTCTGGACATTTTTTTGGAGGCGTTTCTTGTACAAAAGGAACATCCCCGTTCTTCCAAAGGACTATGTATACTATTAACAACTTTTTCACTTGTATGTCTATGGTCTCCAGTTTGAGAGACACTACAGAAAGAGCAAGAAGCCTCCAGGCCCCTCTTGTCCCTTGTCCCCAAACTGACACCTAGGAAGCATACAGCTGAGTGTGAGCTGCTGGAAGGGAAACTAAACAGCACATGCCAGTGCAAGGAGAGCAGAGGAAGGTGGGAGGGATAAGGAAAAGGGACCAGTCTAGTGTTGGTCTGTCAGAGCAACGTGCTCCAGCATGACTTGTGTAATCCCCAGCATATAGCACCAGGGAAAAAAAAAATGGGAAACACCAAAGACGAAGCAGGAACAGGACTGGGTGGGAAGAAACAGAACAGCACCTATTCGGGTCCTGCTTACAATAGGGCTGAAAATCATGAAGGAGTTTTGGCCCATCTCTGCTTAGACTGTCACCACACATCAGGGCTGCCAGTGAGGGGCCTGAGAATTGCTCCCATGGTGTCCACATCTCCACTTCACTGTTTCCTTCCTGCCCATTCCTGCCCCATGATTCAGCTGATACCCCCTCCTGTCTCCTCAGCTGCCATCATGACCCTTCAGCTTACCCCTCAAACTGCCATTTGCTTGCAGGAGTAAAGAGAGGAAATCTTCTAAGGACAATCCTGGGCTGCATCAAAAGGAATGTGGCCAGCAGGTTGAGGGAGGTGATTCTGTCCCTCTACTCTGGTGAGACCCCACCTGGAGTCCTGCATCCAGCTCAGGAGCCCTCAGTACAGGAAAGACATGGACCTGTTAGAGAGGGGCCAGAGGAGGCCACAAAAATGATCAGAGGGCTGGAACACCTCTCCTATGAGGATAGGCTGGAAGAGTTGGGGTTGTTCAACCTGGAGAAGGCTCCAGGGAGACCTTATTGTGGCTTTTCAATATATAAAGTGAGCTTATAAGAGAGAGAGATATTTTACCAGGGCCTGTGGCAACAGGACAAGGGGCATTGGTTTTAAACTGAAAGCTTGTAGATTTAGATTGATCATAAGGAAGAAATTATTTATGAAGAGTGTGCTGAAACCCTGTAACAGGTTGCCCAGAGAAGTTGTAGATGACCCATCATTGGATGGTTGGATGGGGCTTTGATCAACTTGACCTACTGAAAGATGTCCCTACCCATGGCAGGGGGATTGGACATTACGATGTTTAAAGGACTCTTCAAACCCAAACCATTTTGTGACGCTATGACTACATGTATTTAGGGCTATGAGTATAGCTCTAACATGGCAAAGCTTAGCTGTGCAACAAACAGAAACAAGACACAACACACTGTGAATATCATGACTACCAACAGCCTTGTACAACGTAACAGCACACGATACTTTGACAGTCATACAAGCACAGAGAAACGCCATTTTTGACAGTGAGAATCATTTTCTCTCTGAACATTTGTGGTTTTTTTTTTGTTGTTGTTGTTGTTGTTTTTCCCTTTTGTGTGTGTATATGTGTTTCCTCTTTTGTCATATAATGTTCTCCACATCCTGGGACAAACTTGGCCCCATGAGTTTCAACTGACAGCGCTTGCATGAAATGTGACTCTAGGGCAGCCTCAGGAACGCATGGTCTACCACACAGCTGAGAATTGTGAAAGCACTTGAAGTTGCCAGATGCAGAATAATCTTTTCCTTGTACCTCCATCCAACTTATATTTTTCCACTTCAAACTTCTCCTCACTGTAAACACACTTTGCCTTGCTACATCTTCTCTCAAAACAAAAGGAAATTAATACGTTTTTCTCAGGCTGTGGCTGATCACTCTCTAGTGAGATGTACAGTGAGCCCCAAGCTGTGCAATCTGTCTCTTAAGGACGTACATTGCCCATGCAAGAAGATCTGTCATCCTGCTTACTGGTCATGACTCAATGGTGCTCATAAAACTGAGACTACAGGAGCAAATAGAAGTCATTAGAAAAGTGCCATTCTGCTCTCTCACACACACTGAGCTCCCTCTTTGCCTCCAAGTTGAGCAATTTACAAAAAGCTGTTTGCTTTCTTTCCATAGCAACATTCTTTTCCTGTGATCAGTGCAACAGGTCCACAAACGGACAGTGTTTAGTGAGTGTCACAACATGGGAGAGATATGTGGCAGCTCTTCTACTTCAATGAAGCAAGAAACACAGAGACTTTTACCAATGCCTATAATAATGTGTCACTTGGAGGAAAAAAGTACACCTGTGACCAAATTTTGCAATTCCAGGAAATTAGTTTCCCATTTATATTTTAAAACTATTTGACTGGAAATTCATTTTAAAAGGGAAAATAAAAAAGAAGGTGAAGAAGGAAGAAAACTCTCCACACACATTCTGAAATCTGGCTACGAAGAAGGTAATTAATAAACAAAGAGAAGGCTGGAGCACATGATACTTGATGCTAAAAATACATCAAACGAAACCAACCAAAAACCCCAAACAAACAAAAACCAAACAAACCAACAACAACAAAACAAATCCACCACCAAACACAACAAAACAAAACAACCCTCAAAAAGAGAAGAAAGAAAAGAATGGCAGTCAACTGCATCTTCCGAGTTTTAAAAAGCAGTGAAAGTGAGGATGCTAAGACTGGTCCCTAAAGTGTTTAAAAGCAGAGTGATGATTTTCAGTGCCACATGAACAGTCATGAACTGGGAAGGAACAGAAATGCCCTTCTGAGGGCCAAAAGTGAGGACTAGAACTACACCTGCAGACCTAATCACAGAACTGCCAAAGGCATGTAGATGGTTTTGCACATCTCCACCTTCAGCAAATCACTTGTGGTTGAACATATGTAAAACCATTTTCAGGACTGGAAGCTAGCACCTGTATGTTGTGGTGTAACAAACCACAACCATCAAACACCTGGCTCCCTTCTGAACATTGTTTTCTCTTTTTTCTTGTTTACCACAACTGGTTTCCTCTGAAGATTGTAACTTGACCCAAACCATGGGTCTTGTCCCTCCTCCCAGTGCTTTCACGCCTTTTGTACCAGATGGTGGACAAAAGCAAGACCAGGGAGCCCTGCACTGCAGGAGGCAGCTCCCTCTCCCTTGGTGACCTCCAAGGCTGCTCCTCTCTAATGACCCCTGCCTGGCCATGGAGGAGGGAGTGAAGATGCCCTTCCCTGTAGGCTCATCCAGGGTGAGGGTTTGCCTGCTCCTGCCACATTTTTCTGGGCAAAAAGGAGAATTGAAACCTGGTGTCCTACTTCCTGACAGAACACAGTGACTTGCCAGGCAGTTGTGCAAGGCTGGACAGTACCAAGCTGCCGGTGGTTTTAGCAAGAATGATCTAACCTGCCAGGCTTCGTGTTTTGATGCTGTCAGTGTTTGTCACTTTTGCCTGTGGCATGACTAACACAGTGGGCTACTCTGCTGTCTGGAGAGTATCACTGCAGCCCAGATTTTCTGCTTGTTTTGTTTAACTTAGACTTCAAACTGAGCACAAAAATGCACAAATGCATGTACTTGCAGTCTGTGTATGCCTCGGTTAAAACAGGACCAGCAGTAGGACCATGTCTGCTCCTTGCCTGAGTCTGCAGTGGCATCCCTCACAAGTCTAACCTCCTGTTTGCCAAAACTGCTCTCACGTTTACTATTACCTCAGGTTAAACCAAGAATTTTGGCCCAAACCAAAGATTTTTTTAAAGCATTTGAACTGTAAAATATTTGGTCTGGGATCAACCCACAACAGGAATTGATTTTTTTATTTGGTCCCTGAATCAGAAAATCACTTCTTAGACTTCCCAGTTCCCCAGCCACACACAGACAGTAACAGAGGGGTATGCACAGGAGCATGAATACGGAGAGATTATTTATACAATCCTGAAATTTAAAGAGGACCAATCTTCTTACAGCGAACCACATTATATTCATGTTGAAGAAGCAAACACTGTTGGGTGGGGGTGATGGCTGAGAGTCTGAAGATGAGCAACCCAGACCTGTATCTTGTTTCCTGGAATATCCAGTATCGATATAACTCAAATATGCAGATTCAAGTACAGCCTAAACTCAGAGGCACAGGAATGCTGCGACAACATAACTTCAGAGAAAGAATTTGGTGCTGTACCATTTTATGCCCAAAGTTTACAGACATAAAACAGCTCTTCAAAACAAAGCTCTTACATCTTGTAAGAGCCACTTATTTACACAGCCACTATATTAATTTTCTAAAATCCAGGATAAACCTCATAGCTTACTTTACTACAGGAAAAGTCACCATCCTTCCATTTCATGTCAGTATTTTGATAGCCTTTGTACTATAAAAGTAGCAGACATAACATGATACCACATTCTCTTATCAGCAGAAAAAGCACTAAGAAAAAGAAACAAGGCAAAACCAGCCTCTGTGATGCCTCACAAAATATTTTCTATTTCAAATCTTCCTATAGAAAGGGAAGGTTGTCTGTATCCAGGCTATGACAGATTTCAAAAACAGATCATAAGAGGTCATTGCAACTTACAAAAAAGGAAAGTGCTGTTAGTCACGATCAGGGTGACCCCCATGTCCCTGCCCAGCCCCAGAAGTACAAATGATGACTTACCAGTGGCTACTCCTGCAGCTGCTCTTCTTGGAATTGCAACATCTGGTGTGTAAAACTCTTTCCTTCCTCCCCAATGAGGTTTTTCTTGAGGACCCTTACGTCTTCAAAAAAGATCTGAGCTGTATCTGATGACCTCATGCCCAGTTTGTCTATCTTTTTAGCAACATGAATGTCTGAAGAAAAAAGGGGTTTTAGAAAGGCCACAAAAATTAGAAGCACTGTGTAGGGGCACAGCATTTTAAGAAAGCAAAGTTTGCAGATGTGAAGGTATTTGCCAAGACTACCTTTAGGAAAAACATAACAGTATTCTGGAATTTAAGAGTAAAAGAATGCACATCCTATTTTTAAGAGTTTTTCCATTTTATTTAACTAGCAATTCAGAAGCTGCAATTGCAAAGGTCCCACTTTTCCTTATGTCCCCAAATAATAGTTACTTAGTAGTAGCAATAATCTTACCTCATACACATCTTGAAACAATGCAATATTTATTTGTTTATGTTTGATTTTTAGTGCACTATAATAAAATGCTGGAATTCAATTTAGTAGTGTTTACTGAGTGCCTACACTACCGTGAAACAGTAGAAAAATATTTAATAATGGCAAAACCAGTTCTATGTTTTAAGCTGCAACTAGAGAATTTCTCCTTCTGAAAATCCTCTTCCTTCCCTCTATTCTACATTTATCCTGCCATTTATAGCCTATCCTGACTTTTTCTGGTACCTGTAGAATAGAGAATTAATAACCACACCACCCTGCATTTTCCTAATAATAAAGAAATTCATAACTGCTACGGACATCCAACAATTCCATGTTAACTCCAAATTTTGTTAAAACTATGTATTTTATGATGGCCTACAAAATACCATTTAGTTCAAAGTAGTCATAGAATGGTTCATAATGATCACAATTCACTCCTCTGAGTTTTCCTATGAGCATGCTTGTGAATAGGGTTTGCTTCCCCACAGACCTCTCCACACAGCACTGACTCTTACCCCACACAGAATGTTCTGCTGGAGGTGAACTCAGTTCCTTCAGGTTTGGCCACGTAAGACTTCACATACCTGGTCACACCAGGTAGGACTCCTTCCTGCTGTTTGTTTTTTCCTAGTTGCAAGTTCTTTCTTGCTATTGTTCAGATGCAAGCATGGCTTACCCCTGTGCCATGATGGTTTAACAGACATCCACTAATTTTTTTGCAGCAATTCTCTTGTCTTCAGTATTGACCTTCTTGTTGCTTTGGGGCTAATGCAAATATTTGGGATGGAAGTCAAGAATGCTTAAGAGGTAAACTGAGGCTAACAACCAGGTATGAGGACTTGTGCAAAATATGCTGATCGCATCTGCCAAGTCAATATACATAGAAGTAAATCCTCCAAATCAGCATACATATCTATACAGAAAAAACAAATATTTTATTACCCACATACATGGTATTCTAACCAATTTTCTGATGATGAGGTATTCTGGTAATATTTTCCTCTTTATTCTATTTTTTTTTCCAATAGTCTACTGCTCTTAATGTGGCTTTATAGAGGCTGGACACTGAATTCCTGTGGTCCCTCCCTGTCTTTGTTTTTACCATGGTTTTCATTTAACACATCTTTCTGAACTAATGCAGACATCCCATCTTCTACTGACAGGAGGCCTTCAGCCATCTGAAAATTACTTTTGTTTTGCAGGCAGAAGAAGTCAGCAGTCATTCCCTTCAAATTCACTCTGACTGCATTGAATAAAACTATGGAAAGCTTCATCTCTCCGCAGAGATGAAATACTGACACTATTTCCCAGTGCCAAGACTGCTCTCAGAATAATGTCCACATAGACTTCTGCGCCTTCCACTCAAGCTTTTTCTCCACCAGCCAATCTATAAAAAGATTATGTGTCAGGAATACTTGGTTTTATATGTATTCAACACAGGAAGAAAATCAGGACAGCTGTATAAAAATTTTTGACTGTTGAATTGAAAATTCTCCAGCAATTTGCACCCAGTCATGCCAAAAAAAACATTTGTGGTTCATTCCTGTATTAAAATCATAGCTAAAAAAAAAAAAAAAATCACACACTGAACCACTTCCAGGCCTAAATGATTTCTGGAACATCTTTTCCCCTTGAAATATTACTGCTTGGTTTCTTTGAGAGTCTCAGGGGTCAAGTATTCAATACAATTCCAGCTGGTTTTATGCAACCACTGCTCCTTACCCATGTGAAGATGCACTGCTCCTGCTAGTGGGTGGTTTACTAAGGACTTTGCTGAAAAAAATACAACTGCTGCTGCTTCTTTATATTCCTGAACCAACACTATTGTGTACTTGCCCAGACCCACATACAACAGTAACTTACAGGTTTGATTAGAGGAGCTAAATGTGTTAACGATTTCTGTCCATACTTCTTCCTGATTAGGCCATGTCCAAGCTTCTTGAACTCTACAGCATACCCTCCTTTGCTGTGCCTTATTGGTTTTCACTTGCTCTTAGATTAATTCATGTTCCTCATTCAGGACAAGGCCATACTGCATCAACCTCATGTAGAACCCCCTCTGTTACTGGTACATGCTGTAAATTTTCTGTTTTTTGAAGACATTGATACATAACCATCTCTTTGGCTATGACGTGGGCATCAAAATCTTCCTTTACTTAGTTTAATTATTTTCATTATTTTTGTAAGGGGCACTGTATACCAAAAAATACCAGCAGCAATAGAAATCATCTGCTCAGATAACTCCTGCAGTTTGTTTTGACTAAATCACAAGCCATTCAATAACACACAAATGTCAATCTAACAAGGTCAAGTGCCTGATTTACTAAAAATCACTCTAACAGAGCCATTTATGCTACTTGCACTAATATCACTGAGATGGGTTGGTATATCTCTTACTGGGCAGTTCTTCCCAAGTGTCTTTGATTTTTCATTTTCTCCCACTCCTCCAACCTTCTGACAATGTCTTTTATTTCCTATATTCTATCTTGAGTGAAAGGCAGTTGCTTGCTCCTGACACCATTTAGTGTCATTGCAAATGGAGACACATTTTAAATTGCAACCTAAGAAACATGCTCTTTCCCCTTTTCTGGATGCTCTTTTCTTTATTATCTCCTCCCTGCAATCTACTCAAGTGCTGAGGACTCAGAGGACAAACTAGTGCACAAATAGGTAGCAGATTGGGGCTGAAAGCCATTTGTCTATATAACTTTCACACAGATATTTTATGACATTTTTAGATTCTGTTTCATCAGATGAGAAATTCAGCTTTTTTTCAAAGACATCCTTAGTATGAGATATCTGGATATCCGTTGTGAAGCCACAATTTGTTTTCAGACTTGGAACTTTTTTTTTTTTTTAATCACCATATTATACAAATATGAAACTATTAAGAATTTTTAGAAAAATGCTGGACTAGTCTCTCATGTCCTTCCAGCTGCTTGTAAAGAATGAGTTACACTGTGCCATGGGTCCCTTCCTTCCCCTGCCACATAGGCTGGTGAGTGCAGCAGTTAGTCAGAGATAACACACCCGTTCTTGAGCTTTGACACACATACATCTACAGACGCTTGAGAGTGCATCATTCAGTGATGTCCTCCAGACACTTCCCATACAGCCTTGGTCTTCTTGCCCTTCAAGGAGCACAATCTTTGGCTGACAGACATCCTCAGGACGTATCAAGACAGCTGGAGCTTCCTCCTCACAGCTGTGTCAAATGGCAACCTTTTCATACTTTTCCTCTTTGTCTTCCTGAAAAAAAAATCTCACTTCTGATATGACCCACCCACTGAGCGCAATCAACTGTCTTAATATTTAATTTCAAAAGGTCACCAGTCTTGATACAGTGACCCTTCTAGAGGTCAATATCTGTATCACACAGAAGAATAAAAGCATATACACTTTGAGGAGTGCAATTTTTGTTTCTAGGAAGATTTCTACACCTCTGCAGATCAGCTACAGGTGACTCAGGTAATTTTTCTACTCAAAATCTATTCACTGTAGGTAAGAAAGTCTGTGTGTAGGCTGTGCGACCTAACAATACACCCCCTAAAGCTACAAAGACTCACATGTCTTTTTGGAAGAAGTAAAGTAGTTGAAAACCTCAAAGTCGATTTCTGTGTATTTGATCAGCCTCTAACAATGCCTTGGCTGCTTTGGTGTTTTTGGAAAGCTGATCTCAGAGGAATAGTATTGTATAAACACTCTGACCCTTTTATGAAAAATCACAAAGAGAACTTCATCCAGATGGCTGGTGAGCTCATCTGGAAATTCAGGGATATTCTGGCTCCAAGTTTACACATTTGTTCATCACTTATCAATAAGGACAAAGTTCAGGTCCATCTCCTGTGAGCTCTCATTTTAAGTCTATCTTGCATGAGTAGAGGTTGGAGAAATTCAGAACTTGCTTGGTTCCCAAGGTTCCCACTTACTTGCTTGACTTACTCCATACTGAAATCCACTTAAAAGATCTTCCCTTAGGTAGCTCTCATCACCCTCTTTTGCAACATATGAGACCCAGGTTTTGTTCTCAGTTTGATCCATGAAGTGAACAAATGCACCGTCACTTTGCTGCCATGACAGTGTCCCTACATGTGAAATGCTGATAATGACATATATTTGGTATGTAAAATACTCTGAATTGAATGAAAAAAAATGCCAGAGGCTTCAATATTTTATATTAATATATAATAACACTAATATACTTTATTATATATTAAATAGATAATATATATTTAAAATAGGTTTTAAAATATATGCTATATTAAATTAATATTCTACATAATTTTTAAATTTTAAAATGAGTGAAAACCAGAAAGGTTTAAAAGCTTTGGAACAGGTGTTAAAACTGCAAAATGTCCCTGCCAACATAACGTTAACTCTATCCTGCCCGAATCATGTCCTTTATGGATGCAGCACACTATTGCTGCAAGGTCTGCCAACTGCTTAAGAACAGACACCACATGGACTGTACCAGTGAAACTTGTACCTTAGATCAGGATGTATTTCTTCAATGCCTTTACTCCAATTACTAGTCTTCTTCAAAAAGTCTCTACTTCCAAGACCTTTGAAGCTTTCATTCCAGCTCACATTTAACTCACACACTCTTTTTGTAATATAAACTGAAACTGATAGTAGTGCCCTGGCAAAAGGCTCCATTTGCAGTGCACAGCCATGAAGCACCCTGGGTATGCCTACACTTCTCTTCAGAAAGCCCATCAGGTTTGGGTGGTGGAGGACAGTTACTGGAGGAAGATTAGGATCATCCACTCAATACAATTACAGCACTGCATTGTATCCTTCTAGTATTCAATACAGCTGGTCAGTAAACAATGGAGTCAGATGGGCTCCTGGGAGGCATGTGTTGGCATGTGGGATAAGATTGTTTTGTGAGGTATTTCCCAAGTTTGAAATCTCTAAACTCTTTATCCTTTTATTTTCATATGTTTGAGAATCACTTTCAATATTTTCTGAAGAAGATAGCAAGCTTAAAAATGCTTCTCCATTCATATTCTGTTCACCAGTGTTCACACAAAACAGGGAAGACTTTAACACTATTTTGGAAACATAATTTAAGAATATTTTACATATAGTTCAGATGTAGTAAAGATCTATGTAAATAGAGTAATATGTTATTTATTTTGCAGACTGTTTGCATCTTCTTGCCTTTTGGAGACAGAAAACCAAGATAAAGTTTTTGTGGAACCTCTACAGAACTAAAATATGCTGGATGTTATAACTTTCAGAAACAAACCAACCAATCAACCAAATGTTGGCTTTTTTTTTTTTTTTTTAACAATTTCTTTGAGGCATCAATTTTGTCCTTGGCATTGATTTGTCTGTTCATTCTCACAGAAGGTTATGAAATATTCCCATGCAAATGTCTCTGAACAACTTCTATGTTATTTTTGGTGAAAAGACTGCATATAAAATTACTTTGGAGTCACAAGCTGAAGGCTGCAAAATATTTAACTTCCTTCTTGTTTCCTCTTGTGCTTTTTTTTTTTTTTTGGCTGAAGTGTCCAAATACATTTCAGAACCAACTTTGTTTGATGGTGAAACGCCTAACTTAGAAGAGCATTTACGGGTTCAGTTCTTTCCATCAAAACACCTTTCCTTCTTGTATGAAGCATACACAAAACCACCAATAAAACCAGATAAGAAGAGAAAAAGTTTTTTGTTATTACCAAGTAGATTCATTGGCAGACAGATGAGAGATTTCTTTCGATGGGAAGATCCTTCACTGGAGTTTACAAGCAGGTTCATCCAGTTCGCTTGGCACCCAGACATAGTCCACATCTTCCCACCATTTATGACATATTAATCGCCTTTTCTCAAAGCTGTTGTCTGGATATCTATTTCAAAACATAGGAAAAGGAGGGTTATTCTTGCTGGTTCCTGTACAACTGGCAGAGCCATTCCCTTGCTCTCAGACAGACAACTAATATTTGGTCCTCCCTTCATGCCCCCCAAGTCCTCCAACTCTTCCAGGCTGCACAAGGCAGACCCATCTGGACAACTCTTGGAAGGCAACCCAGGGAAACGTCACCACTTCTCTCACCCTCCTTTAGGTGGAGTCTTCATCCTGGTGGATGAAAACAGAAAACTTCACCTAAGTAAAACTGGCTGTCAAACTCAGGCCAGAAACATTTCAGTTTGAGGTGATCTATTAGGTGTATCTGTTACTGTGCATGTTAATCACAGAGGAGGCCATTAACTTCAACATCCCGACTTAAACAAACATAAGCCTCAGTATCTGTGTATGCATAAAGATATGCATACACGCACTTCCTGCATGTTCTTGGTCAGAACACTGTAATAAATTCAAAGCCAGTAAACTTTCAAAAGGTCAAGCCTAAGTGCTAGGAATGTCTGTACATGAAGGACATGTACAGGACATGTACATGAAAATCTTATTTTCATCTGTGAATGTTCCCATCACGCTGCAAGCAGCCCCAGCCGCAACAGACAGCCAGAGTGAATCATTAGTTATTATTTACACTCCAGGAGATTTTCTGAAGGGCTGGTTTCTTTCCCCTGAAACTGAACTTCTTCAACAAAAAGCCCGTCTGAGGAAGACTCTCCAACAAATATCTAGCTATAAGTAGGTGATGGTATAAAGGAACCTTACCATACCCTAACAGCACCTGTAAATCTAATGAGTCTATAAAGTCCATACAAAGCCGTTTTCTGAGAGAGGCAGCAGACTCAGAGGGTGGGAGTCAGACACCAAGTGGAGTGAGCAGACACATTTAAAGCAGGTGGTTATACCTTCATACACACCTTAATTTGCACGTGAAGCTTCTTCCCGAAGGCTCTAAACATGAAACAAAGCAAAAGCAAGTATCTGATCTTAATTTACAAGATAAACTGTGACTGAGATCTGCATGGCTGGAAAGAAGTCTTGCTAATGAAGGAACTGGGGGAAAATTATGGGAGAAATTGTATAAAGTATGAGACAACAGAATACCAGATATACTTATGGATAAAGGAACTTACAACAGGATAATGAACAGCAAGAGAAAAAGATAGTACTAATGTGGATAAAAAGAGTAGCCCTACAGCTATTCATTCAATGAAAGGACTATGACAAATCTGTCCAAAGGCCTTGATATGACATCTGGATAATAATGAAGGCCAACAAACTGAAAGAATCTAAAGTAGCACTGCTCATAGTGCATGGACATAGACACTGATACACATGGAGACTAAATAAAAGAAGGACACACAACAGTTGAAATAAGAAATGTGTCACTGCACTGAAATAGCGTGAAAAGGATGGGAGCATACACAACGATTTACATCACACATCCCTTTGTTGTGGAACAGCTGCTGAAGAGATTAGATTGAAGTTCCATAGAAGGTCTGCAGAGGAACAATGAACACTGTGATGTTACTAAAATGTAAACAGTTCTTGCAAGTATGGCGTCACAGGGGACTAACCACCCAAATACAGATATAAGAACAAATGCCTTACTAATGGAAATGTTCAGGTATTCCCAAATGTGCTGGCTGATAGTTTGCTTCAAATGCTTGAGAAATTACTACTTAAAATCAACTTACAAAGAGCTGATTATTTTTATCATTAATTAGAAGAAAGATGACTAAGTCAATAAGGAAGTTTTATGTTTAAAATACAGCAAGCTTTGAAAAACTACTTAATTTACTAAAGTCAAGTGGACTCAGTATCAAGTACATGGCTACAAAGATACTTTGGAATATTTGACTGTAATTATTCTCCCTGATAGAGCATAGCTCTGGGAAGAGGCTACTTATGTGAGTGCTCCATAACTCATTTTTGGCAGGTCCACACCACTAGACCTGTTGTATCTATAACTGAACAGCTTGTTGACTTCAGCTCTTAAGGTCAATCTTATGATCAAAGACAGGCAACACATATCCTTAAAGTAAAAAATGAAAAATATCATATCTTCAATTTACATCATCAGTACAGGAAAAAAAAAAACAACCAAAACTTTAAAAAAAACAGGAGATGGCCTACAGGAAAGGAAATAAATTAATCATCAAAATAAGTTACAGTTTGGGGTACAGAAGATAAGAACTGCCACAGGTCAACCTAAGTTAAATCTTGCAGATGAAACTCAACAAAATCCAAGAAGATTGAGGAGGCAAACAAGAATATTTCAACCACGGAAATAAAAAGAGAATGAGAAAAAGTCGTGAAGCATATAGAGGGTGCAGATAGTTTTTCCTTCAAATCAACTTGAAATTTGTATTAGACTAAAATATATGGTCCTTTTTGTTCTATTGAATTTTGAATAAATTAATTGCAGACACCTTTCACTTCTCATGTAGAGAAATCCCCCCCCCGCCTTTTTTCTTTTTTTTTTTTTTCCTCCTGTGTTCCCATCTCATTCAACAACTTTGGAACTGGCAGAAAAAAACACTAGACATATCTTACTTGGTGCATACTTTAGTTTAGAACACACCAGCTCGTATGGCAGAAGGTTCACATATGAACAGTTGCTAAATTTTACTACCCCTTCACTTATCTAAGGAAGAAAAATATCCTAATTACATGAGAAAACAAAGGAAGTAAAATTTACAGTTTCATGCAGTTCAATTTACTTTAAAGCTGGGCCACCTGTAGACTAGATGGTCCGCATGCTTTGTGCAAAACAGTGCTACCAAGAACATAAGATAGAGCTGCTTGTGCCTAAGTGGTCCATTTAGTTACCTTTTAGAAGCACTGTAAGCCTGTTTCCGGATTTATACCAGGGATCAGGTCTTCTATGACAGTTGCAGTCTGGGTCCACCAAATAATCCTATTTGATTCCAAATTTCTCTTTAACTGTATTAATCCAAGTGCATCACTGCAATTACACTACATGACAAACACCACACAGCTAAAAATTCTTTATGTTACTTATTATCTGGAACAGTGCATAAAAAATTAAAATAATTAATACTTAGAAATTTCTGATAATCCTCTAATTAAACTAGATAGGCATTAATTAAAATAAATGATAGATTTCCTACATTAGCAAAATTCGAATTTCAAATAATTTTAATGAAAAGCAAGTCTATAAAAATTATGGATTTTTTCCTATGAATAAAATCAATTAACTAGAAAGGAAAACAGCAATGGATCATGAAGGAAGATTTAGTCCCATTATTTCATTATCCCCATTAACTCTCTTGAAAACTACCTTCTGCACTCTTGCTCTAACATTGAATAATTACCTTCTTGTTTGAGAAAACAACATAGTTTGATCAAGGAGACAGACATAGGACTCCTCTTTGCTGATCAGAAAACTTCTGTCAAACTTGGCGCTATTGTCTGCAGGAAGACGTCACAGCAATTTGTCAGAGCCATCCTGTATCCAACAGCAAAACCTTTAAAAGTATTTTCTTGTCTTTCTTTTTTCCTTGAAGTCCACAATTCAAAGGCAGATGAGATGTCTTTTACTTTTTCTACCATGCTAGTTTTAATTTAATTGTTCAAGTTACCTACAGCCTCAGGCACTTCAGAATAATAGTTTCATTTGTCCATGGTTTTAAACATATTTTTGCGCTGAAAGAAGAAAAATATTTGCATGTAAAGTAGCTAAATTACAAAACTAGTAGATTTAACAAGGCAAATTCTTCATTTGCTCTAAATAAAACAATCAGCACTTCAGAGACATTTTTGCTGCACAGGAATGATGGAAGAGGCTGAAGTGAAGTAAGAATGAGTGAAAGGAACCCATTGTGAAAGTGTGATGCCATCGTTTTCAGAATGCACTAGCTCTGCAATTTGCCCATGTTCAGCAGAGAGATCTGTTTTAAGGAAGTGCAAGCTTCAGTACAGTTGAATAGGTCATGCCCCCATCATGTACGTCTTCAGGTTTGCACAACAGATGGTGGCTGTGCAACTATAGGGGGGACCTTGGACGGAACAGGGGAGGCAGCAGCAGCACAAACTGTAGGAGAAATTCAGGGCCAGAATGACGGCTGCACGTTAATCTGTTGTGCTCAGTCCATGCAGGATTAGAGCTATTGACTCACTGACAAATACATTTAATTTGATTGTTTTTAGATGCGTCAGAGGCAAGAGTTACTGCTCCTGCAATATTACTTTTTGCCCTCATCACACCAGAGTTTCCTTCCTTTGTGTTTCTTACAAATGATAGTGGCAAAGGCAAGGGTCAGGGAAACCAGATTCTTTCCATTAAAATACAAGGCTGTCTAAAATTGGCAATTTGTGAGGTTAATTTAGTTGTGACATCTGACCCAGATCCAGCTTCACTGATTCCCAAATAAGCCACAAAATCTCTAGCTAGAGTGGATACAAGGAACTGGGTTTTCAACTCAACCAAACCAAACCTGCAACAATATAATAAAAAAAGATATGATATTAAAAGCTTTTGAAAGTAAACTATCTGTAAGTATCTGGTCTTTGTGACTATTGTTTTGAGAGCTATCAGATCCAAATAAACCTAGCCCCTGGGGTTCCCCCTAAATGTTCCTGCACCAGTCTGCAGCCAGCCATGATGGAGGATCTCTCTGCGTGTCTTCTGACTTCTGCACCAGCTCTTCGCTAGGTTTTAGTGGTGACTGAAAAGTTATTACATGTGATGGCACCCTCTGAAAATATCTGTATTTACATGATTAATATTTCACATCCACATTAAGCCACACAGTGAAATCCATTAGTGCATTTTCCAAGCGGTTCTTTTACTCTCCACAAAAATAAAAATGCAAAGAACAAATGGCTGATAGTATTTTAACACAAAAAATTCTCTTGACAATATTTCAGTTCATTTAAGAGGCACTCTTTTTTCCAACATTTAGCTGACTTCATCAACTCAAAATATGGTCCAACACATTTCCCTGTTGATTTTGTCCTAATTCACATTTGCTGCTTTGGTCATGCAATATGAATGGTGAGCTTGTGGTCTAGTTCTTGAAACTCATGCGTGCCAGACTGAGAAACACGTCAGGTCATGAGATGCCTCTTCTGTGAGCAGAAATCCATAAAAGTCAGATTCCTCCTCAGCCTCCTCTCTGGTATGAGGCTTCTCAGGTCCACATCTCCTTCAGCTCAGTGCTGCCTAAGCAGGCTGCAGTCACCTGGGGCCTCCTTTTAAAACACTGTCCTAGCACTTCCAAAGGAGCAATGTCATTTTAGCTAAGACTCTGACACTTCCTCTCCACTGCAACCCTGACAAAAAAAAGCCAAAGGACATGGGATGGCCAGAGAACACAGTGGGAGCTGGCAGACACTTTGTGCACACAGGGAGCTCAATTCCTAGTCCTGTCCCTGCCAATAACAATCGCAGCAGCGATCCCAAATAAATACAAGAAGTGATCTTGCAGTGTTTACTCCTTCCTCCAGCATACTGGGACAAAGTCCCCTGGTGTTATGCAGTCTATTTCTTTTTTCTTTTTCCTTGGGACCTGATCAAGTATGGCCAGCAACAACAACAACAAAAAACCAAACACAAAACAGAACAGAAAAGTAAAACACCCCAACAACATGAAAACAGATTAGGAGAGGAGCTAGCAGGGGGTTTTGGCAGTGCTTTCTAATGCTTAAAACTTTGCCAACCCTTAGTTATTTCAACAGAGGATTCCCATGACAGGAACTTCTCTCAGAATAATATTTTGGGTTTGATATCTTTGTTTGGTTGGTTGAAGTTCCAGAAAACAGTTCAGCTCTTCCCAAAAATGAGGTTACAAAAGAAGTTACTTTGCAATTAAAAAAAAGTCTGGCAACATGATCTTCAGAAAATCATGGGTCTCTATGTCTTGCAGGAAGGATTTGCAGCTCAGCAAGCAACTAGCTATTGTGTTAGAAATATGCAGTTTCTGTAAAATTCTACTCATCTTAAACACATCCCAGAAATATCTCAGGTTTGTATAAATGTAATACCCGCTTCTTTCCAGTTTAACAGCTCTAGAATTAGAAAACTGTTTGCAATGAGCTCATGATTTGGCTCAAGACAGACCAGACTGTGTCTGCTTTCTGGGCTGGGGCCATACCCCAGAGCACAGTTTCCCATGAGATTAACTGTGCAGCCTTACCATGGCCCCAAAATATACTTCCATGCATGTGTGTATATATACATATAGGAGTCTACAGTCAATAAACTGGAGCTCCTTGCTGATGCTGGGTAACCCAGAATTCCCAAGTGTTGCAGAGAAGTGGTCCATCCTTTCTTGCTCTACGCTTTATAAATAACATTGCTGGAATGTCATGAATACAAACACAAACATGACAATTGCAGAAATTGTAGCTAAGAGGACAATAAAACCCTAACAAAATGCAGATATAAGAACAATTCCTTGATTCACATAGCTCTGTTTATGTTATTTTCCAATTAGAAATTTGAAGTCACTTTTATTCCTCTCAAATATATATATATAAATCTGTTTTCTGACAGGTTAGATTGCTACATTGAGTGAAAAATCACACATCACTATTCTGCCTGAATTGGCCTGATAATCATCCTGTTAGAACTGCAGATCTTATTCACTATCTTTTCTAATGCTTTTGGGAAAGAAAAACTGAGCTGAAGTAAATTAATTAAATTAGTAAGGAAATTTATGAGTAGAACTGACAGATACATTAGTATGATACAATATTAAGTGCAAACTGAAATTTCGAATCTGAACAGCTGCAGGCAGTTCTAACATGACTCTTGGCATCTCATCAGCTCAAGCTTTTATGCACTAGAGCTCATGCATTCAACTGCTCTTCACCACCAAAGCAAAAATAAAGCAAATGAAAAAGAGAAGTTTTCAGATGTTCTGTATGTTATTCTACAGTATCCCAAAAATGACACAACAGTTTGCTCATGGACTTTCCAGGAATGTAAAGATTTTCTTTAGGCAAAAAGGGGGGTCACTCTGACCTACTGTCACTTTTCTTCTTACATGCTAGCAAGAGGTGCATTTCTTCCAATTCCCTTTCTGTTCTGTTCCTTGACTCAAACTATCAATAATGCAGTAGCTGCATGCCACATTTTTGCTTCGGTGTAGTGCTGCACAGGCATCCTACCACCCCGTTCCAGCTCAGCAGTACTCCCTGGATCTTCAAGATACAGGAAAAGAAGCAAAGAAAACGTAAAAAGGGTTAAGAATGACCTCTTCGTATTTTCACCCATTTCCCAGCTGATCAAGTCAATGATCCTGCTTTTCAAAACTGCTGTTCTGATTGCCAGGTGCAGCTTCTCCTCTTTACAGCAAACAGGAAAAGAGACAGTAAAACTTTAACTTTTTGGACATTAATTCACGTAGATGCTGCTGTTCAGGATGAAGAAAGAATGAATGTTGAGTAAGACAATGAAATAGGAAACACTCTTCCTACCAAATAATCATGTTTATCCTTACTGTTTTCCTATAAGTGACAGGGTAACAACAAAAGAGAAGGAAAGTTTACTGCCTACTACTGAGATAAAAGAGCTCTACACTGTTCTGGTATCACTGTGGATGTGTCATCCTATATGTTTGTTTATAAGCCCAGGTGAATGTATTTCATTCACTGCTTCAGCTGAGAGCTGCTTTCTTCACTCTAAGCATGAAAGCAAGTGAAGTATTATATCTGAATGCATTTCAGAGACTGATGGAGAGTTATGTTCAGAATCGAATACATCAAAGTTCAGACCACTGCTGACAAAACATTTTGCATTTAGTTCTCAAATTTAGAAGTGCTACTGTTTCACTTAAAGGAATCTGGGGGGAAAAAGAAACAGTCTGGACATCTTCAAGTGAAAAAAACCTCTTTTCTCCTGTATTTTTCAGCACAATAGAAGTGGATATAAATAAAAATCTGCACTGCTGCTTCCAAGTGTGACCAATAATATAGCTTTCTGAAGGTTGTCAGAAAAAGATCATTAGGAATGTAGTGAAAAGGGGCAGGAACAGTGAACAGGCAAACAGATATGAGTAACCTTTTCAGAATTATTACTCTCTTCGTATTTTATGTAATTAAAACTATTACTATAATGCTTCACTGCTTTACTACATCAGAATAGAGTAACATAAGGACAAAAAACTGCAATGGAACAAAATCCCATCTTCTTTTACTCATAGATTTTTTTGAACTCCTAGGAATAAAAGGCTATCATGGGTGCACAATACTATTCTCTGAAGTGTTTTAAAATACTGGTTTTATTTTCATTTGCACTATAAACTAAGCTACTGTTCCAACAGACATACAGAACTCCATGACTTCAGCAAGCTTTTTGTTTATTACACAAACAGGGAAGAAAAGTTTTAGAAATACTTCCCATGGCTGAGACTTCCAAAGTCACACATACCAAGCAGAAGTATAAATGGATACCAAGGGAACAGAGCCTAAATTCCAGGCTCTACAGTGGAATTATAGGCATCTTCATTCATAATCTGAAAAAAAAAGAAAAAAAAAAAAAAGAACAAAAAGCCAACTCCACCTGTAAACAACCCAACCCTAAAATGCTCTTCTGTGCAAATATTTCCCTCTTCTATATAGGTTTTGTGAAGATAAGTTTCTGACTTTATTCTCATTATTTGAATTTAATCCCCACCACCACCTTCCAGAATTTTAGGTCTATCCATATTCCAGAGGCAAACTGTTGGACCCGTTATCACCTCCCTCTAGGTTTGCAAACTGCTGTTTGAATGCAGAATATCTGTGAAACTGCTACATGAGGAAGTAGTTGGTAACTGCTGCTTTTATTGAGGGGGACAAGGGAAACAAAATGGATCCAGAAAGAGCAGGAACCTGAATGATAGCAAGTGATAAAAGGGACACAATGGCACTATCAAATGAGAGAAAACAAGATGAGTAATTGCCTGGAATGGGCATAATTAGGAAGAATGATGTGGTACAATTTTAGGACTTACATCAATATTGATCATTATTTCTGAAAAGTTACAGTCAGTGAGGAACACCTAAGAAAAGCAAGAAAAAACAAGTAAATTATAAAATAGAATTAGACCAACTCTAATAATTACAACTAAATACATCCTTAATATGACTGCATTGGGATATCTAGCTAAGAAAAAACACAAACATGAATAGGGGGATTTTGGAATTAAGATTATTTTACTGGTAGGGAAAACAAGGTTCTATGTTTGGAAATACATCACCTACTATTAAATAAGGCCTATGTTTTAATAGATAATGTTCTAACATGAAAAGCAAATGTTTTCTCCCTTAAACCAAACTGTCTGAGAGAGGTAGAGAGTAGGTTCTTTCCTCAAACATTACTGAAGAGCAACTAGAAAGAAAATGTGCACAGTAATTTTTTTTCTTTTTTATTTTTTTCCCTGCTCTTAAGCAGATTAAATTTTAGGCCTGAACATATGACAGTTTGAGTTTTAGGCTAAATCAAACTTTCTGAAAATTACCTTGTAGGAGCAGGAGTAGCCATGCCAGCTTGTACTCCAATAGCCATAGCAATACCTCCATAGCAGATACTTTCCAGCTCTTCTGCCACTGCAAGTCCATGACACCATATTCTGCAGAAAAATCAAGTCTATGATACTGATGTTCTAGACTGGCATAAGTGATAGGGGAAAAAAAAAAAAAATTGCTGCTTCAAGGGCTTGCCAACTCCAGTTTCACTGCAAATTTAAAATATTTGACAATTATCAGCTTTCCTGTCAGAAAAGTAATGCCACACAGTTATTCACAAAATCTGAATTTTAAATTACACCTGCTCTAATTACCCATGTGCACATCAGGTCACCTCTGGATAACCTAAGTAGCATCTTTACTTTTACTGGAAACAGGAGGAAAAAGTAAAGTGCTTCTGAAAATGACACCAAAAGACAAAATTGTTCTTTTTAACAGCAAGGTCATGTGAAAAAAATCATTACAAGGTAAGAAATGCTTCGGTTTCTTTATGCTAATCCCGATCGCACATGTTCTCCCCCCACAACGCACTCACATGGACTTTACCTTCTCCACACCCAGCTGACACACCAGCACAGAGCAAGACCACGTGTAGGTTGTGTCCCCATGTTAAATTACTGCTGTAGCTCACAATCCATGTTAGACACAAGTACAATATCAAACATGTGTATTTCATATCCTGGTACCTGGTTGCTGTGGTCATGAAAGCATTTTTCATTAGTGGGAGACTGATGACCCAGGGATCTGGCCAGGCACGAGCATGGGATGTTCCTCCTCCCCACATTCCAACCTGCCAATTCAATTAAAGACGATATTATTCTTCACCTCCTTCCCACGCCCAGCGCTGATAAACCCACCATGTAGCGAAACACAGAAAAGAGCTACATTGCCATGATTAATGAAATAATTTCTAGCTGTAATAAATAGCTTACAGTCCAAAGGAAATACACTGAGAAAGAGAAGGTTACTGCTTGACGTCAGTTGACTGAGAAGCTTTGATTAGATAAAGTTTTCCGCTTTTTTTGTTTGTTTTCTATTTTACTCATTTGAAGGCTAACTGAGAACATTTCAAACAGATAGATACAATCTGGCACTCCTCACATACAATACGGGGCAGGTAACCCTCTTCCATTTTCACTTGGTGACATCAAACACTATCTGAGCTCACCCATCTACTGACTTGCCTTGAAGTTTTAAAAAACATCAGTAATTAAAATCAAATCATTACAGCATATACAAACACTGGGGCTCTATGTGCTGTCATCTGTTTCCCAAACCCACAGAAACTATTTTTGTTCATCCTTTTTCTGCAGAAGGAAATGAAAACACAAGTTGAAGAGACTAAGTGTGAAGTTCAATTTTCAAATAACATTTCTCCTTAGATCATCCTGAATAGTCTGGCTTACCAGAATTAAAAAAAAAAAAAAAAAAGGAAGACAAAAAAGAGCTGTTTTTCTATACTTACATCTGAAAGTATAGAATGTTTTTAAAATATACACAAAATTAAAATTCTTAGTGGGAACTTCAGCAGTACAGTGAAAAAACAGTAATACAAGAATGTGTTTAGCATATTATATAATTCAATTCTCTTGCCTTTATAAAGACCCCATCAATAAATAAAATGCTCTAAGGAACAGTAAGGATTGTATGCCCACATAAAGATAAGGCTATTTAAAGGTGTGTGATATGAGAGAGTTGTTGTTAATTTTATATGAAACTATAGCAGAGTTATAATAGAAAATGTCAGTTTTGGCACCACACAAATGCTTTCCATTTGATTTTATTTTTTTTACACTGCTCAATGATTTTATTGCCAAACTACAGTTATCACCAATTTTGTCTTTGGTTTTGTCAACCAAGCAGTTATATTCTTATCTTTCACTTGTTTTCACAAATCGAAACCTTATTTTCTTGATTTACCTAAAGCAACTTCACAAGAGGAATGCTATGCATGAAGCTGACCCAAAGAAGGACCCTTTTGTGCAAGTGTACGGCTTACATACATCCTTTGTTCATAACATAATTAATTATAGAATACTATATAACAGACTTGCCTTGTTCTCACTTCAGATTGGTTACTAAGCGGTACAGTTTAAAACCAAAATTCTGCAAAATGCCAGCTCTCAAAATGGTGATACTGAAGGAATTTGCTACCAAAGGAGGAAACTAATCAGAACGAAGCCTCAGGAGATGAGAAGGTGGAGGGGGGAAGCCCTACCAGACAGAGAGATGATGCATCCTCAGAAGATTTTATAATCTGGAGATAGATAATGCAAGAGACAACCACAGATGCAGACAGGCAGGAAGGGCAAAAGCAAATGGTAAAAACATTAATCAGACAATAACTAACTTTTCATCAAGTCAATTTAATGTCCATTCAGAAAAGCAAACAGCCTGCCTAATATCACTTTTGCTGAAAAATCCAGAATGAAAGGAACCAAATAAATTTCATATTTTTTATTTTTAATAATAGCAAACTATATGTAAATATTCACGTGTAAGACATTTCTAAGGTAATATTTCATTTAGCTTTAGGATGAGATTAGTGACCTTTAGGGAATTGTTTAGCCATATTTCCATTTTTAATTTGCAAGAAATATTAAAATTACAAAGCAAAGCAAAACTAGGCAGGAAGACTAATGCACTAATACTTTTATAATTCAAAACAGATAGAAAAAGGTAACTCGGCTACATTCAAATTGTTATTGTTTTGCTAAAATAGCACAACATCCAGCTGTTAAACAGCCTTATTTGATATCTTATCTGTTGTTCAATTTCAGATTCTTTTATAAAGAAATTAAATTATAAAGTCCAAAGCAAGAACACAAGAATATGCAAATAATTAAAGATTCTGCACTGCAGACCCTGGGCAGGACCCACACTGGAATAGGGGAAAAGTGTGGGAAGGAAGAAGCAGCAGAGCGGAGCTGCTATGGAATGATCACAGCCCCTCATCCCCATGCCCCTGTGGAGCCCAGGAGGGGTGGGAGGTCGATGACTCATGAATGAAGGACTGAAGATGAGCCTGGGGCAAAGGGCAAGAGGATGGAGGGAACACATTGATTTAATTTGCTTTTGTTTCTCACTACACAAATTTATTTTCATTTGCAGCAAATTAAATTAATTTTCCCCCAGCCAAGTTTGCATTGACCATAACAGTAACTGGTGAGTAGTCTCCCTGACTTTCTCTCAACAGCTGGGCCTTGCCAGTGGGTTTTATTCTCTGTCGTGTTGTGGAGGGCGAGTGACTGAGCAGTTGGGTGGCTGGGTGGCTGCTGGCCAAGGTAAATCCACCACACGTAGTCAGTCTATTCAACTATTTTTCTTTTAAATTGTCTTTGTGCTTACCTACTAGTCACCACCACATTATTTTAACCTGGAAAAAAAAAAATTAAAAAGCTCCTTATATTTATAGACCAGCTTATTTCTACATGTTAAGTTTGTGATAATGCAGTGGAGAGTGGAGTGGGAGTCCAAGATGAAACAGTAAGTTTTGAAAACCATTGTTTTTGAAAGATGCAGATGTACATTCTACTAAATCTGACAATTTAGAATATCAGGACTTCTATATATGATATAGACAGACAGCAAAGATGATGCCTAAAAATACAAATAAAATAGTGGGCCTATCTGATCTTCAGCTGCGGCATGTCAAAACGCAAACACTGCTGAGAAGATCATCTGGGAAAACAAAGGCAAAGAATGTCTATGAAAAAAAAAACCTATCTGGAATTTCCTTCTGAACCTGATCTAGTAGCTGTCAGTGGGAACGACAACATCTGTGTGAAAAGAGCCTATAAATGATTTGAAGCAAGGAGAAGCAGAGGGCCTTCAGAGCGTTTTAAGAATGTGAGTGAGCCTGAAAAAAGCAACGTTGAAAACACAATATAACCATATTTGTAACTCAATCTTAAATGCTTATATAATTTATCTTGTTTGTTTATATACCTTCCGAAGTTCACATAAAGTATATCTACACCAAAGGAAATCATGCAGTGTTATTACTTCTGCTGGCATCTAACTCAGTGCAAGAAAAAACAAACATGTACTCTTATTTCTAGTGACTAGAAAGACAAAGAAAACATGAATCAACTCCCATCTTGAGGACAGGTCTGAGAGACTCCCACATTTCACACTAGAATAACAGAGCCGATTGCCAGTTTTCATCATAGCTTATGACTTTAAATCAACAGGAGTAAAATTTAAGTGCTCAAACCTTACTTATCTGCCATAAATATGGTTCAAGAATTTCAACTCCAGAGGACTACAAAGAGCCCTGAAGTTACATAATTGCAAATGTCATCAGATAGGACAGTACAGAAGTCCTACTGTAATGCCTTTCCTCTTCTATACATGAAAGCAATTAAAAAATTTACCAAAGGTGTAATCACATTGTGCAATTTCCCACAAACCCATTCTGAAAAGCTGAGTCCAAGCAAGCTCAGAAAATACATCCTGCCTTCTTGGTTATTTGTTTCTTGCTGGATGCAGTGGAAAAAACTCTCATTTCATGCAACAGAAACACTGTGAATCCACTTTAGTCTTGTTGAGATGAACACATACATATGGCTAGGCTACTTCCTCAGGACCAATTTACAAAACAAAATGAACAAACAAAAATCCCAAATAAAACCCTTGTGCCAGATACAAAGTTCTCCTTAACAGATTACCTTAGATGGATCAGATTCCCTCAGTCTGACTGAATGTTTGTCCCAAACAAGGAAAAATTACAGTGCTCTACAGATACTCACTAGTTCATCCAAAAAATCCAAGGCAGATAAGAGCCTCCTCTGCTAGCCAAAGTTTTACTTGTAATATCACTCTTGTGATCCAGTGGTCTCTGGAAAAGTAAAAATATGGATTAGCTGCTCATTCCTTTTCAAATATATGCAGTTAGCAGGAGAAGTACAATCCCTGAGCAATTAACAATGCAAATAGTGTGGTCTTGCAGCACTCATTGACTAGAAGTCACCATGATTGCCACTTCAGAAACTAAATTTACTGAGATGGACTGGATCTGAGGTGATTTGATCTGTCTAGCACCATTTTAGATTATGACACAGCTACACTGGAAAATACAGAAGCAGCTTCACCCACAGTGAAAGGATTGAAAAGAACAACAACAAAAAACCTATAAAGTCAACACATAATACTAAATGGGAACTCGACAGTGCCTGCAACTGAGCAGATAAATGCACTGCACAGCCTTGTCTCTAGCTGGGGACAGCACTGACATGTTTAAAGAGGATTCAGAGCTGTGTAGGACACTACTTCAGAAAGCCAGAGCATTATAGTCTAAATCACTGGTTCACAGCAGCAGCACTCATTACCCTCCAACTTCCAAAAACCTCACTCACAAATTTGTAAGGTTTCTCTATTTTCTAAATGGTTATGCAGTGCCACCAGAGTCAGCAATCACATCTACATAATTCTTTAAACTCAGAATGGTATCAGACCTCTTAAAACAAAACAAACAAACAAACAACAAACCCAAACAAAAATGTATATAAAAAAGGTTGCAGGGAAGGAAAAGCTAAGTTGCACAGTATAATAGAATAAAAAGAAAACCCAAGATTGCACACAGTCCCAAGCACCAGCTATTGCATCAGAGCCAACTCAGACAAAAACTTTGTGCAATCACTTGTCACGGATTCCCCAGTCATGTTCTGCTTGCTTTTAAACTGAGATTATTTTTCCCCCTTGGATCTGACCCAACATCAATTCCACAGAAGCATAGTTAAACCGTCTTATTTTTTTTTCTATAAGGTTAAAAAGTACATATCTCAATTATTGTATATTTGAAAATGTCAGTCAAAGAAAATGCCACAGCATGAACAAAACAAGAAAAAAACATGGAAAAAATGAAGTAAAATAGTGTATGGGCTGAATATCACAGTTCCTGAGCTTCAGTGCAAAGCCATGCTACTTTTCATGAAGTTTCTCTTTGGGCAAGCTCATAAACAAACCATAGTCTAGGTTTCAAGAATATCACCTCTGAAACCTCCCTCCTGCTTGAGGTTAGTCAATCAGGAACAACTGTCAGCCTCCTTACATACACTAAACATATAGATTCCTACAACTTGTTGCACATTTACCTGGTTTAAGCTTTACTTGAGGATGCTCAGTTTAGTTCTCTGAGTCAAGACTTATCCAGCAGGGAATACTTTTTCTCTCCAGCTTGAAGGTTGCCACCCTTCTGATAAACAGACAAATGTTGCATCAACATCCTTCACTGTGGTGCGTGTCTACTACAGCCCTACTGACACCACTGTGAATCAGACCCCACAGGCACCAACATCTGCCTTTGGACTTGATGAGCCATCTGCCAGCCTCACGTAAAATGTGCTATTCTTCCCAAGAAAACAACTGCACAGCTGCTCAGCTAGTGTCTTTTAAACCTATTCATTCATTTTGAACAGGTAATAAATCAATTAATCTCACACCTGGACAAGACTGAAGCAGGCACAAGATTTTTTATATGCTGCTGGTGCTCCTACTCAGGAGTCTGCCTCACGTGAATTACCGCAAACTACTACAAAAAGATCACAGCAAGTTTTCCTCCAACAGGATCTGAAGTGTGCATACACAAATAAGTACTATAAAGAATCTACGATAATGTAGAGACATTCAGCACCCCACAGGTAAGCAGGTCAAATTAAAATTGGTAATAGACTTATCGATACTTAACAGATGGTGAACCCAAATAACATTCTCCAGTGTAAAAACAACAGAGAGAAAGGATGAGTAACAGGACTGAATACAAGGATGTATGTTTGTAAAGGTTTTTTAAAAGCTGGAAGAAAAGGGGTCAAGATCTCAAATCAGAAGGAATTGTACTTGGTTTTGTAGCAAACCTTATGAGTAAAAAGCAAACTAATTACTTTCATTTCTTGAAGGCATCAGGATATAGAGTCAATATTCAAAAGATCCAGAGCTCATTCTGGCTCTTCTGAATGCCACATAAATAAATAACTAAACTGAAAAACAATACTGCGTGATTCAGGGATTAAACAGACTTGTTACATTTGCTGCTTATTAAAATTCCTTCACTAAGATTTAATACAAAGGCTGACTACTTATCAGCTGAAAGCTGTGTTTAACTTTCTTTCCTATTATACAAAATCTTTTATTCCATTCCAACCTGAAAAACAGCTTGTTGGAAATCCAGATTTGTCCGATATGGAAAACTTTAGCCACTTAGCTCAAGATGTCACTCCCAAAGGCATAAATTTTACTTGCAGTTGCAAATTTTGCAATCTCCAAATGTCATTATAAACTGAGAATTAACAGGCATGGGGGGACAAATTTGAGAAATACTCATTTTGAATAAATTCCTGAAAAAACAGGTTTGGAATGTGTGCAGTGAATAACTAAATGAACTTTGGACATGCTCTGGAGCTAGCATGGCCAGCAAAGGGGTTTTAGTTCAGCAGCACTTAACTTGGAGCAGACGCACACCACAGGAGGCTTCCACAGGAACTTCTGATCCTCACAGATTTGCAGGACTAAATGATTTTTCCAGTGGCTGACCCCCTAAGTCCTTGAGAAGCTGGGCCAGATACTGAAAAAACCATACTGCACCATCCCAGAATACCTGCCACGTTGCAGATCAACGTATTCATAACACGGTGGCAGCAACCCAATTATTAGTGACATCTATCGACTATTGCCACAGCTAGAAGCACACCTCTCTGTCATTAGGTAATTTCCTTGTTTATAAGTATTAACAGGCAAAATTCTCCTCAGCTGGCAAGGTCTGCATGCGCAGGGGTAACACAGGCATCAGCAAGGGCAGGGCTGGGACCATCAGCGTTACATCTCCTCATACCCAGCACCTGCCAAGCCCTTGTCCTGCAGCACAGCCTGTCTCCTGTCTCCCTGCTGCAGCATTTCCAGATGTCTCAGTTTCCCAGTACCGCAGAGATCAAAGGGGAGCATCTTCTGTATTTGGTGATGGTTTGTGAAATCTGACTGGCTTTGAAATAGCTTTGAGTTAGCAAAAGTGAAGCAATAAAAGAGCATCCCTATTTCTGAGCAATAGAGTGTGGTTAGCTTTTTAAGACAAAACTGAGATTTTTTTAGGTTTCAAGGAAAGGTCATGAGTTTGATTTCAGACTGGCAAAAAAAGTCAAATAAAAATGCAAAAACCCCTAATATTTTTATAGTATGGAATTGATGGGGTGGGGGGTGGGGGTGGGCGAGTGTAATTTTTAAATTTTGTGTGTGTGTTTTTTTAGTGGTTTTTGGTTGTTGTGTGTGTGTGTGGTTGTTGTGTGTTCCCCCCTCCAAACAAACAAAAAAAAAAGAAAAAGGACACGCAAAGGAAATTTCACAATAAAACCCGCTTTCTGTGATGAAAATAAAATATTTTGCACGGTGTCAAACCAGTGCATTTCCCCTTCTTTTTCTCCAACCAAATAGATATTTCAGTCAAACTGCTTTCTCTATTCTTGATAATTTTAATGGAAAAAACATTTCATTGAGAACTTTTATTTGGTTTTAAGGAGTGTGGACAAACACTTTAAACACTATTCTCAAGCTGAAAATATCTGGTTTAGTCTCTCTTTTGCCTCTGATTCTGTGCGCACCCTTACCCTTAAGATATACATCAGCCATACTGTATACACTACATCGCATTTTTGTTTATGTTGAAATTGGAGGATGCGCCTTATATGTGGTACTGGCCACAAAGGAAAGGATTTTCAGTATATTGAAAAACATATGGGAAATCAAATTCCCCATTCAAGACTGTTTTCTTCAAAAGAGCCTTCACTCAAAATATTTCATTATTTCTATGAGCATTTCATCATCACCTGTACTATGCTTCAAGAAATTATTCTTGATCGGGATTATCTGTTTCTTCTTATTTATTTGGTTCTGAAGTCAGTAACAAATCAGTACTCAAAACTACAAAAAGCAAGTTATTTCACGAGGGAATGACAGCACCCAGCTTAGAGCAGATAAAACAGTAATAAAGGACATATCCAATTGCCTAATGACACAATGAGGTATGTAACATACATAGTGAATAGCCTAGGATAAAAGGGAACAATCACATGATTAAAGGTATCCATAGAAGAGTGAGATGAGTTAAGAAAAAAACCCCACAAAATCCCCCACAAAATTAATTCCACCTTCTCTGATTCCCAGTCCTACCTGAACAACGACTTTGACCTGAAGCATTTACGCACCCAGTAGTAGAACCACTCTTTTACTATACAGTTTAACTGCACTTTTTCACAACAGAAACAGAAAATAGATTTAGCCATAGCAAAGCCAAGTTTATAATGAAAGTGCATTTACATTATTGGATGTATAAAGACTTGCAGCTAAAGTCAGACCTCTCGTAATTGTGAATACTCTCTCTGCTATGTATGGTGGACCATTCAGGAACCTGAGCAGGGACATTCATACATTCAGCTACCACTCAGGAGCTCCAGGAACATCAGAGACTGGCTATTTATCTCAATCATTTGCCTTTTTATAAGTAGCTATACAACAAATTACATCCCACATTCTTCTTCTTAAAATATATTAGAACTACATGGCAATAAATGTATTCTTCAGGAAAAGAATACCTTGAATATGTGGTCACATAGTAAATCTGCAAAGGAATTAAATTTTGTCGCATATTCTGAGTAATTCTGAAAGGGAAGGTATATTAAATCAATGTATAGGTTGCATATATTCATACTTATAGGATGGCTCTTAAACTGATACTGAAACATTTACATTTGAAAATAAAATCAGAAAAACAAGTTCATGTATCTGGGGATGAGGGGAGAAATCTTTTTTCCCAGAAATTAGGAAATTATTTCAGGAAATGGTTGAAAAATAGTTTTAGAAGTACTGCTAAATACCTGAGTTATCTTCGCAGCTCAGTAATCTCACCAATAACATACCTTCCTTTCAAACTGGAGGAAAAATACCAGTGAGGCTGGAGTCCTCTCTGCCTCCCGAGGAGAAAAATGTCCCAGAGCCATCCTGCTTCCCTCATCTCTCCCACACAACTACAGGTAGGCAAAAACTGGGAAGAATGGGAGAGGGAAAGATAGCTTTTTCATGAAGGAAAAAGCAGTTGTCAAAACTACATATTATTACTATTTTTTAAAAGTTGGTCTTGTACTGTGCACTTTCCATTAGATCCATCTAATTGCAAACCATATTAAAAACATGATAGGCTTGGCAACCATCCATCAGATACCAGAGGTGTGTACTCTTTCTAAATAAGCAACTGAAACATCTAAACCAAAAAAGAAAATCCCAGCGAATTTATTGGTACATAGGTGTAAGAATCTCCAGAAACAGAAAACACAATTATAAAATTGTGTTAATATATTAAGGCTTTTGGGCATGTGTTTTGAGAATTACATTCCTTTCCATGTCATCAGATGTACTATTTTAGAAATACATCCAAAAGCCATGAAAGTATTTGGCTGAATTTCACATGCCCCCATCCATCCAGCTCTAGCAAAACAGGCTTCTGTGGCCATGAGACCCTGCTGAGTAGCACAGAGCTGTAAGAAAGGGAACTGAAGAGGATTTTATTACCATAAGCACCCCTTATCACGGTTAGATGGCTGACTGCATAGCCACACTACCAAGGTTGCTGATGCACCCTTTGTTTTCCCGTGGTCTCCTGGACACTCTTTCTGTTTAGAGAGAAAAACATTTTCCTCCACCTTCTTGCTGCTCTTAAGCTACATTTCCAAAGGGCTGGCTGATCATCTTTCCAGTATTTCAGAGACATCCTGAAGAGGAACTGGGCTGAACTTGTTTGCTCATTGACAGGCAGTGCATGACACAGGAGGTGGCTGCACATGGAGGGATCATCCTTACAAATCACACGAGGAGCCCATCACTGTTGGACCTTCGGAGTTTACCTGCAGCTGAGGTGCTGTGGGCTTTCTGCATTGCTCAGCAGGGGCAGCAGACCTGCAGATGTCTGCACTGGAGTGGCTCCGAGCTTCAAGATGGATTTCCAGCATAAATCTTGTATCTCACACCCATGGAAAGACATAGCATGTTCAACATACACTTAGCCTGGTGGAGACACCAATCCCACACCAACTCCAGACTGTCTTCATAGACTGCCCAAGAGCCAGATCTGTTGTTCAAGTTTGTGTAACAATGATCAAAGTCCAGAGCCAGACACAAAAGCAGCAAAGTGCTATAAAAGCAGCCACAGATTTTAATATGATCCTTTCTGATGCTTCTGCAATGTCTCACGTGAAGTTATAGTAAATGTAAAGCTTCACAATGTTGAGCATAGTGCATATCCTTTCAGTGCTGCATTATTATAATGTTTTCTCTCCTTCTTTTAAGGACTACGACTGTTTGCTACTCATTATACTTAATGAGAAGCCAGTTTATAGCATCTCCCAGCATTAGGTAGTCCCAAATTGAGCTGTTCTGGCAACTCTAAATTAACAGCAAGCAAAGCAGCAGTGACTGTGCCTCCTTTCTCCAACTACATCATTATAGTGAAACATGAAGAATGAGAAAGCCCAAACCAAATACACCAATTTATGCTCGACACTTACTCTGTTGAAAATAATTGAGGAAAGAACAAAAACATTGTTCATTGAATACTGAATGGCCTCAAAATTAGCAATAAGGTTTAAGACCACGTTATACTTCACTGAAACTTCCTCAAATGTAAGGCTGAAATTCTCTTTCCATCAGGGAAAAAAAAAAAGGGGGAGGTGGGGGGAAGAAGAGATGGAGGTGGCAAATTGAGATAAGTTTTTCTATCCGGAAAAGATCACAGCATCTCCTAGGCTACAGCCTCACTACTTCAAGTCAGGGGACATAAAAGAAGTCAAACATGAATTAATGCTTATCTTCTTCCTCAAAAAGCAAACACACAGACAAATAAACCCATAAAAACCAGGGGAAAAAAACTGGCTCATTTATTTTGCCCACATTTATCCAAATATGGTATCTGTAATGACCAAGCTACAGATTTTCTGTTTTTCTTACACCAAGTGCTGGTGAGGAGTCTTTTCTTGTTTGAAATCCTTTTCACTATGTGACTGTGGCTAATGCTATTTTCTAAATTTCAGAGTAGCACTGATAAAGTATGGACTAAACTGAGACTGAGCAATTAAAGTAAGACATGAAAAATGTACCAAATACAAACTCACCTAAATAGCATGCTAAAACACAGATCTTAGCAGCTATACTTTCAACAAACCAAGTCATCATTACCTGTGTTTTAAGGAGGTACACGAAAAAGAATGAGATACAATTCCTTATTGCACAGGTTCTTCTTACGTGTTAGAAGTATTACCATAAAGAGAAAACAAAACAAAACACAACAAAAGAACCACAAACAAACCTCAACTAATTACCATTTTAGGGAAATTCCTGTGTCTGGGAGCTCTGCTGCTGCAGACTGAGATTGCCCTGGCTAATGTTTTAGTACTAGAAAGTGTCTCCCACTTGCAATTTAATTGCGATTCGCACTACAAGATTTGGCTTACTTCTGTTTTTGTGTTGGAGTGGTCGGTGTTGTTGGAGTCCGGTTTAATCCAGAACTATAAGTTGAAAAAAATGTGTGTAGCCTTTCAGCTTCCAGGAAAAATAGTCTTAAGCCTAAATAACTTTGAGCAAAATATATGAAAAAACCCCAAGCCTTGTTATATTGGAATGAAGAGCTTTTGGAAACCACTCACTCTTCTTTGAAGGCAAGTATGGATAAATTACACAACATATCTTGATTTATTTATTTTTTTTTTTCTCTTTTCAGTGTGTCCTTCCATGCTTGGCTTTCCAGAGCTCGACTGAGTCTTCGGACAAATCCTGTCCTTTCGTTTGTGTTTCCCACCCAGACCTAGGATGAAACTGCTTCCTAATTTCTCCCTTGTTGAAAGGTCATCATCGGTGTAAAGTCAGCTCTGTGCACCATGCATCACCCAGCCTTTATGCTAGTGAAGATTTATCTTCTTTTTTTGCCACATTCAGGATTCTTTTGGAATATCCTAGTGAGATTAATGGGCATTGTTGATCTGATTGTTTTGTCAATTACAAACACAGAAAAGATGGAAAACAAAACAAATTCATGCACATTTGAGAGCTGGATCAGAAGACCTGTCTGTTTAGCTGCCAGCAACGGAGAATGTGCAACAACAAGGTTATATAAAAACTAATCATACTGGAATTTCATTATCCCTAATGTTTCCATGTTGACTCACTCTATTTTTTTTTTTTTTTTTAATCTAACCTCTAAGTTTGTCAGCTGTGGCCAACAACAGCCACAGCACTGAGCTCTGCCAGTTGCTGAGAGAAAAGTCTTCACCTCCCCACACGCCTCGCTGCTGTCCCCATTTCTGGATGGTCAAGTTTCACTCCGGAAATATAGGGCACTGCCTGCTGTCAGGTCGTTCTTGCTGAGAAAACATCATATGAAAGAGAAGGGCCAAACACCCATAATCTCTTATCCCTTATTTACCCACTCACCTACCTTCACTTTCTCATCTGCTTGCATAAGCACAGAAGCATTTTGTGTGCCTTTAAAATAAATGAACTGTGAGGCAATAAAGGCATGGCATTATACCATGGATTTTCTTTTAAAAGGCCTTACTACTTAGTAAAAAGGTGAAAGATCCATTCCCCTTAGAGATGACAGCAGGATCCACAAAACTGCTAAAAGACAGGGAAGAGTTGCTTAAGGTTTCTATGACAAAGTAGATGCTGCAAGATACCCAAAAGAGGTATAATGAGCAAGTCTCTTGATAAACAAATTATGGGGTTTTGTCTCAATCTTGAAAAAGTCGAAGGAGAAATAAAAAGGCCTGGAGCTGAGAAAAGTATAATTAATCAAGGAACACAATAGATGAGTAATTTCAGGGAAGAGCATGGGGCAGGAAGGCAAACAGACAGAGACAGTGATGCTCTCTATCACACAAAGCAAATGAGAAGGAAGTTTAAGAACAGAAGTATTTTATTTTAAAATGTAATTCAACAAAGCAAGGTGTGGTGGGAAATATGAATCCTTACAACAAACTTGGTATGTGCTCTAAATGGAGATTCCTTTCGGCAAAAGGAAACAGTAAGAAAAGGCTGCTTGAGAGGCAGGTGGAGACCTTAGAGAAACTTAACCCAGTTCCACTGCTCAGAGTAAGTCAGAGGCACTCCCCAAACACCAGCAGGGCAAGATGTAAGCTGGAAGCATCCAGAGCAAACCAGCTCTCAGGTGTAAAGAAGTTGCAGAAGTAGCAGAGCAGATTGGTTTGAATTTTTCTATAGCACACTTCAGTGGTTACTCTGTCTCCCTGCACAACATAGTAAGTCCCTACTTTTAATTCTTAGAAGAGAACAGAACACTTTTTTTTTTTTTAAATGAACTTGTAATCTTTACATCAGCTTTCAAAGAACCTTTGTGGCAAGAAGGTATTCTTCCATTTAAACCCACCCTTTTTCTAATGCTGCAAGCAACACTACACACTCTTTAATGAGTATCACTAACACAACAGAACAACTGTATGGATAATGCAAAAATCAAACTAGAACTATATGAAAAAAAACTCCTGTCCCTTATCCAAACTCTCTATAAAGTTTCAGATTTGCCTGTTTAACAAGCTGTCTAGAGGGAGTAACAAGAAACAAGAAAAATATTAGCCTTTAGTTTTATCTTTTTCTGTTTACAGCTGAGGTTATTTCCCATTCAATGATAAATGATTTAACATTTTTCACTACTCTCAACGATACCACAAGCCAGGTTTCTTTTACACAGAAACAGAGCAAAACTTAAAACAAAAATATACAAGATAATTCACTACTGAAAATTTATACCTGAAGTTATATATGTACTTAAAATGTTCACAGAAAATAATTCACAGTCAGAAATGGATGGATTTTCGGACTGTTATCTCACAGGGAACAGACTTATAAACATGTATTTGAAATTTTGTAATAAACGCTTTGTCTGAACAAATTTATGAAGATTCTGAAGACAAACTGTCTGTTGTCAATACCAACTTGATTCCTTTTTCATTATTCATACTGTGACACTGTTCACTGAAAAAAGAGTTATATCTGTATCGTATCTATAAAGAAAGGTGCTCTTAATGGTGATTAAACAATAGACTTGAGGACATGAGAAATCAAGCCAAGTAACTCTACAGATATGTTAAATGTAGACGTAGTCTGTATATAAAAATAATATTAATGTATTGAATTCCTACTTTAATATTTCATATATATGTATTAATATTGACCATAGGACTTCCTCTGTTTTTATTTCAATTTACTTCCCATACTAAGTTACAAAAACTAGATTTGAAATGACTCATTGTACTGTTATTTCACCGTTATTTCAAAGACAAAATCTTCAAAACATTTCCTGAGTTTAATGAGAAAAAAAAAAAAAACATATGTAGAGAACAAATGTAAGTCGGTACTTTAAAAAAAAAAAAAAAAAAAGTTGTAACACAGAAAGTACTGTAGGTATTTGCACCACTGAAGATTAGCAGAAGCCAGGACTCCCCAGTCCCTGATATTAGGCCAATGCTTTAGCAGCTGCATCACAGTAAAAATTCAACTTGGGTCAGACACATGCAGATTTCTGTCACATTAGCCAGGGCACACAACATGAGATTTCCCATTCTACTCCAACTCCAAAAATGAAAGATGCTACCTGATCTGGCCTGAAATCTGATGGAGATGTTACCCCTTCAAATATTTGTTGGGAAACTTATATTGCTATGTTACTTTCTGATAGCTCCACAGTACTTTTTGGTGTTCCTGCTGTTACTGTGACTCCACAACCAAAGTAATGATTCAGCAGAAGGTAGGTAATACATGATCCAATAGCCAGAAGCTGAAAAATAGCAAAATTGAGTCTTGAAACAAGACACAGATTTTTATGTCTGCAAGTATAGCTAACCACTATAAAAATCTCATCAAATAGTGTGCTGACCATTCCTCTATAAAAATTAAAGTCTGATGTCTTTTAAAACATATACAGACATATCTTTACTGCTTACTTCCCCTCACACCCCTCTTCAGGGACATGACTTTTTACAGTAAATATTTGAGCCTACTGACAAGAAGGTTGCTGTCCTTATTAACTTTTTCCACTCATCTTGGAAATACTCTATAGAGATCCATAGGCCACAGGCTGAAACCTGCTTCTCTAATCTATACACAAGTACTGGATTTGATCAGTTGATTACTGCATGGAACTTAATTGCCCATATTAAGCCTGAAGTCAGCTGACACACTCAAGCAGTCACCTGCTTACAACTAAATCAGAATTAAAGAGTTAAAGGATCCTGTGAGTTCCAGAAGAGCAAGTCCCAGCTGCATATCTCCTCCTGCTCATTTAATACAACTGCTGTGTCTCCAGCAGTAAGGTTTCCAACTGTTGGTGATAAGTTAAAATCTCAGTTTTATTTGCTGGCAGTTTTTCAGGCTATATTTCTCCTTTACTTCCTCTGTCCTAAATAGCTCCTTTCCTCATTTATGCCTGACACATACATTGTAATCACACACCTTTAATCACTCCCTAGCTCAACTGCAGAGCTCTATAATTGCTCTTACAAATCAATCCTTTGAGCCTTCTTCATTTCTTCCCTGAACTCATGAGTTTGCCAAAAACTTTCAGGCCAAGACATGCCCAGCTAGGAGCTCCCATTCCAAATCCATCTCAGTATTGGTAAAATATGCAGTTAATTTTGCATTTGTACAAAGAGCTGTAAAAGAAAATTCCCTGAAACACAAGAAAGATCGACTCCCTCTTTTTTGAACTTTCACTAGTAATTACAATGGTGACCCTTTCAACATCGGTCAACAGCTGTAGAAAGCAGCCTTGTAGCAAAGAGGGAAAAGAAATCAACTTCTTAAAACAAAGAACAGATCAAATTTTGCTTGCACTTAAATAAAGGAAAACTACAAGCTTCAGAACATGGTTTGGTGCCACTTTTTTCCTGGCAGAAAAAGTCCAGCACCAGAGTAGAGTAATTCCAACAGTCAGACATGAACAGCTTTCAAAAAGGTTTCTTTTGCTGATAGAAAGATGGTTCACAAAAATGTTTGAAATCAAAAATCACAGACCAAATAAGACTATTTTATACATACATATATATCTATATACATATATATGTATAACTTGTCTCTGGCAGAATGTAAAAAAAAAAAAAAAAGGGTATTTTTCAATATTTTTATTTGGAAAAACCAAAAGTAGCATAAGAAATTAACCTGAGTTAAAAGACTGAAACCATATCCAAGTTATTTTTATTGCCGCTAGACATGGCACAGGCCAGGAAAAGGCCTCTATTCTTTCTGAGCTCTTAATCAAATAAAACACAGCTTTCGTAGTCAATAATGTATACTGTATACCACAGATAATGGACTAAAAGACACCTCACTTAAGAATATCCTCAATTGCTGCTTAGGATTTGGAGCAGCTGATGCCTGGTGATTCAATAACCAATTCTACTGCAAACTATCTTACTGTTCCTTTTTCTAAATACGAAGGGTGACAGAAACTGCAGTCACCTTTCGTACTACAGGCTCAAGTTGTTCGGCCTCTAGCTCCTCCAAGAAACATGAAAGTAGATACACTTGATCTCCTCTGTATTTTAGGAGACAGCTCTGCTTCTTTTATTCCTTCTGAGATGAGGAAAACATACTGGGGGGTTGGGAGACTGATGTGAAAGTAGCCAGTTTTGATGTCTGTGTGAAGAACAACCCCTTTCACACTGAATTACTGCAATTCACAGTAGCTGAAAGTCTCCAAAACACAGGGCACCCCTCCAAATAGTAATTCATTTGGAAACATGTGTTTCCACCACACCAGGAACAGTTGTAAACTCGCAGAAAAAAAAGTCTTGCTAATATTTTCCCATCACAGTTACTACTGTAGTGGTTTTAATCGGGCAGATGTTTGGTTCATGCTGCCATTTGAACAAAATGATGGACAGAAAAGCCTAATCCCTGTATCACTACATGACCAGACCTCACTGAACTGGAGCAGTGTCTCATCAGGCTCTCTGCTCTGCCATCTATCTATACATTTTGCTGCCTGGCAGGGTTGCAGGTATGTGGGAGAACAGCTAAGCCAAGAGGGATTTGCACAGCAACCGCAGGAACACATCCCATGTCTGCAAATCCACTGCTAACAAGTCACATCTGAACACTGAGCAAGATGTAAGACCTTGGACTAAAGGCACAAGTGAGAACCAAGTTAATCAGCAGAAAAGAAGGACAGTATTGTTTCATAAAATGTGGGGAAAAAAAAAAAAAGTGATTGCTAGACCTGAACCTCCACTTCATATCTTTTCTGAAGTGATAAGGAGACTCAGTTAGATGCTCTTTAACACAATTTAGATTGCTTAAGAAATGCTTAAACAAAACTTCAAGAGTTACAAAGCATAAGGAAGCAACCTCACTTTAATAAAACTGTCCAGTTCTCGAATTTCAATATGACAGATTTAATGCAAATTTATAGTAATGTCCATCTGACCAATTGTGAGAATGCAAAACTTTAGGGTTTGTCAAGTTTCACTGGAAATTCACTTGCTGATTAACAAATGAACATCTCCAACTAGCAATATGTCTATTAGCCAGAAAATAAGCATGCTGATTTTCTAAGAAAGAAGGCCTCCCTCACAGACCACCCATACCTGTAAACCCAATTAGGAAAGGGCCTCAGAAAAAAAAAAAAAAGATTGTGTTCCGCAAGTAGTGCAATCGTTTTGTCCTTTGAAATTCCTGACAGAATAAAAATTGTTCATTAATAGTTCTTTGAAGCCTGGAAAATATTGATATTTCTGTACGTCTGGATGACACTGTTAGTCATATGGTTTATGTTCAGGTAGTCCTGCAGAGAGTAGGGAGCTGGACTCAATAATCCTTATGAGTCCCTTCCAACTTGAGACATTCTATGATGTGTCTTAACGTGCATATACATATACACACACAAAGTATATGTATAATAAGACGTGTATATACGAAATGTATAAGCACACCAGCAACATGTCTTACCAATATTGCTCACATTACAGACATGACTGAAGACCACTACATAGGGCTTACTTGGTAGTTCTCTTTGTAAGACAAAGACAGCATCAAGGCTATTATGCCACTCACCTCTTCCCTCTCTGCAGATGACAAAAAGGGGTACAGGGAAAGCTGGAGAGATCTAAGTCTACTCATCCACACTTGAGCTTCAGTCTTGATCTAGAACCATACCCAATGTCCTCACAGAGACCACCTTCTGACCATTCCTACATCTGCAGGTCTGGGTAGTTAAGAGTCAGTGCATGAGTCCAATTATTTTCAAATTAAATCTTAAAAAAATCTCACAGAGAATTAAAGCCATGCTAACTAAATATTGAAGCAATAAGTAGAAATAAGCATCAAGAGACGTTTTTCTGTGCCCCACTCCCAACACACAAAAGATCTAAGGGCATTTACTGAAAACTCATTAGTTGGATCCATGAGCCTCTGCTTGATCCCTAATTTTTTTTTTAACATACTAAGACCGTTTAAATTATGTATAAATGCATGATTGTGTAAAGCACAGCTACTGAAAATGGCTTTATAAAGATTTCCTTAGGAAAAAACCAAATTGGTGAAACCTTTTCTAAAATATCAAAAAAGCTTCATTGCTGTGTAACTAATATACAAAAAAAAAAAAAAAAAAAAAATGACAATAGTAACATAACATCTCAAAGCAATAGAGAAACACTCTATGCAATAGAGAAACACAGTGTGCATTCCTCCAAAAAAGCAGAGTAATTCTTCTCACGATAACCCAAATATACGCAGTATTACAGCATCCCGCAAGCATGGAGTGAGGAGGATATATGATGAAAAATGAATCAGGTAATTTGACAATAAGAAGAAAAACAGGATAAAAAAAGTCAATGAAGGTGGAAAATGGGATGGAAATTTTTTCTATAAATATTTATACCACCAGTGATGATCATTACCCTGCCTGAAGACTCAGTGAAGGAATTTGTGATACCTTTTGCCATTGCATCAAGGGAAATCCTGTCCGAAAAGCAGAGCTCCAGGTGCTCTCCTCCCACTGTCCTGTGTACCTGTGCACGACCAGCTTCCCCCTCCATGCCCACGGCCAGGTGGCGGCCAGGGAGGAGGCAGCATGTGGGGTAAGTGGCTCCAAACGCAGTCACCCAAGCTGGTACCAGGTAAGACAGGGTCAAAGGAAGAGACAACTTCAGCTCACACCACCACGTTTCTCTTCTAGGTGGCATTTATTCTTGTATTGCTCCTCTCATTCCTTAATGACTTTCTCAGACATGCAGGAACCAGTTATCTCTGGGACCTTCAGTTAATATGTCTAAGCTTGGTAACATCCAAAAATATCAAAGGAAACTGAGCACTTAAAAATGTAAGAGGTTTGGTTTTTTTGTGTGTGTGTGTGTTTTTTTTTGTTTGGTTTTGTTTGTTTGTTTGTTTGTTTGTTTTTTCAGGAAACCAAGCTAAACCACATCACAGCTCCATAACTCTTCTCAATGCCCCCTTCCCTTGCAATGACCACTGCTGCAGCCCAGGTAACATCAGTGCTATTTCATCACAGGTAAAACTCTGCCCCATCTTTAAAAGCTGTTCTGGACAATAAATGGGATATGGTGACATCTGCCTGTTGTCAGAGCTGCCATGTCCACAGGTGGCTCAGGGGGCTTCCCTTGGTTACAGACAAGTTGCATGAAAGGTTTCCTGCGCTTTAATCCATACCTCATTAAAATCAGCAAGGATGCTGCCATTAAAAAGTCACTATGAGCAGCACTCACCACCTGTCTCATCTTCCCCTTACTCTGCACTGCACCAGCATTATCCTTCTAGGAGAGAGGAGAGATCTACAGCAGTTAATGCTTAGGGCAGACTGGCTGATCGGGTTACACAGTTCAAGGCAGCTTAAAGGCATTGTTAGAAACAACAAGGAAAGATGTTCTAAGGAAGTAATACATGAGGAAGCATATTTATCACATTGTTTCCTTTTTCTCATCACAAGCTCAATTTTCGAAAAACTAAAATTGCAAATATTTTCCTAACTCTTATTGATGTTCAATAGGAAAAATACAATCAGAACTCAAGCCTTTGAAAGTTTATCTTGCACAGAGATTGTGTAAACAAAGGTGATATTCAGCCCTAAGCAGATAAAAAGGGCCAGCCAAGTGACAGGGTTTCTATATTCCATTATCTGAGAATCTCAGCCAGCAGCCTGAGTGTTTAAAGCACTGCTGCAAGAGCAAGATACAACACTGACATATGGTCTTCATTGTGTACGTCTTGAGTATGAACTTAACTATAATTCCTCGAGTTTGTGTCTTTTGCAGAGCAGGTTGCAACACACATCTCACACAAAAAATAATGAAGCAACACTTTGATTCTGATTTTTATTGCCCATCTTCACAAACATGATGAGTTCAAAGCCTGTGTTGAACACTGATATTTTCATCTGGCCCTACGCTTTAGAGCGACTTCATATCATTGAGTTATTTTTCACCCTAAATGATGCTATGATTGGTTGCAATTTATTACTTGTGAGTAAAATTGCAGCTGACCATTAAAAATGCATTTGTATCCTTCAGATTCTGCAGCGTCAGCTGAAATGAAAGCATCCCTGCCAAGTGATTTCACAGCCTGCTGCCAGAGAAGCAAGAAAGTTTTTTAATGTTTGAAAAACATTCCCCATATTTCTGAAATTAACCACAACAAATTAACTCACAACAAAAATAACTTGACTGAAAAACATCACAGACAAAAACAGGGAGGAAGAGGAGATACTGAGCGGGTACCTAAGGAGATGCTGGAGGCAAGCACTTCTCGACATCGTTCATCTGCTGGGGTCTTGCAAGCGCTGGACTACAGAGATTAGCCCAAGATTTTATGAAAGCAAACACAAACTATCCTGATGAGGAATTTCCCATCTCTCATGTTCATCATAGCTAACCAGCCTCCTAAAAGTTTGGTCCAGTTTCTGGCTCTGCTTCAGACTGCATTTGCCACCTCTGCGTTTCAGCTCCCAGCTGTGAAGCCTCCTGGAGCCATCTCAGGCCAGTGATGAGCTCCGCGTGGGCATCTATAAACTGCTCAGCATAAAGGGCCTTGCTTAAGGCCTCTGGACATGAGGAAAAATAATTATGACCATATGAGAGTTTCCATCCTACTTTCCTAACCCTGCAAATGTAGTTTGTTTGTTTGGTTGTTTTTTTCCCTTTTAAAATAAGCCAGTATCTCTCTGGCACAAACAGAGATAAAAAGGAATCATGTAAGGGCTTGTGCAGCTCCAAAGCCAGGGATAATTGCAAAATACAAACCTTACCTCACCAGTGTTTGCTTCACTGCACATTTTGCAATTGTGGCCACAGACAAATTGGTGCCTGCTATCTATATTGGGTTTTGATTTAGCTTCTTATTTGCTGTATTAATTTTCCTCTTTCTTTTCAAACAATACATCAACTAAATGTCAAACCATTTTTTTTTCTGCAAACTTTTATGTTTACATTTGCATGTTCATGGCATTAACTACTTCACAGCTAGTAGATATTTGGGACTCTGAGAAGAATTTGGGTATTTTTCCATTTCACCTGAGCTATGTTATGACTAAAAATTAGTCATTTCAATTAAGCCCTTAATTATTATTCAGCAGAACTTATATTTAAACTCCTTCCCCTCCCTGTGCCCCAACTGTTTGTATGCTTCAATAACTAGCTTTAAGGATATCCCCTTGCCAGAAATGAAACTGCAGAGCTTTGTGGTTATTTCCCAGTGTTGTCAGATCAAACTTAATATTAAATTAAAAGCTGTTTCACAATGTCAAAAAGAATATTCTGTCTAATAATCTGCCTTCTGATGGTAATTTTATATAATGAATGCCACCTTTTCGCGCAATCTTTTGTGTTCTGAAGCTTATTCTGTACTCCTACATGGAAAATGAGATCATTCAGCATGTGGAGGCACTCACACAATACAGCTCACTACAACTCATTGAATCAATAAAATACTGAAAGGAAGAGAAAATTATTTTAATGTATCAACTAATTTTTCTCTTCAAGCACTATAAGTATTTTCATTCAAAAAACACCAAAGGAGATGATGGTAGCTAACCTTAGAGATCAACACCCTTCACTTGTGTTGCTCCTTCTCCACATCAGGACACCCAAAGTTCCCGCTAGAGGTTTTCTCCACCTTTCCTTACAGAATATCCAGTCTCTATCCAGCTTCTCCTCACTTAATCCATCAGTTGAAGATGATCCACACCAAAGGGCAAACACAAATCTACCCAAATCCAGGCAAAACATTTTAAAGTCATGCAGGGAAGCCACATCCACAGGACTCAGCATGAGCCCCAGACAGCTCAGAAGTAGGACAGAAGACCTGATGCTGTCTCCTGATTCCTTGTCACACAGGCACAAGGTACAACTTCACATGTCCTACCCTCTCCACTCTGCCCACTTTTCCTTGCAGAAACCGCATTTTGCTATAAATCTAGATAATGGTCACTGCAATGGTAAAAATCTCCAGTGTTAATAACATCATATTTTCAGCTTTGGAATTTTAAACTGTTTTAAAGTCGCTTGCCTTAAACCTGGGAGCAATTAAAACCTGATAAAGTTTTCACAAGATCAAAGTTGGAAGATTTTTGAATTCTCTACATCTACATGTTTTATGTTTCAGACATAAACTATTTGAAAAGCATCTTCAAAGTCCAATTAATTTTTTTTCCACTCCATTTCTCTTGTTTCTAAACAGAAAACTGGTATTTTTCCTACTTTCCCTAACTTAGTAGGCAACACCATAGAAACTGTGCAATGGCCATACTCTGATCTATCACAGACAGGTGCAACTCTAAAATCCCTGGAGTTGCTTTGTGGTTACACAGTGCAGTGAGTCCATGGGCCAAATCAGTTCTTGTGCGCATCAGTTTGCATGAGCATCTCCAAAAACTGGGGGTTCCTTTGGTTTTAAAAGTACAACCTAGCAGAATTCGTAACACCTTCTTTGTTTCTTAAGAAACTGGATTCTCAGTAGCAAGAAATAACTGCAGAACTGGAATAAAATAAAATTTGCATCTTGAAAATAGTTACAAAGCAAATTTGCTGAAAGGAGCAGAACATTTCCTGTTGAAATGATTCCTACTTAAAGAATTTTCCTCCTGGCATTTGTTTCCTCTTGTTTTCTCCTCCCTCTACATCCTCCTCAGGGACTACGGAATTGATGACATCCAGCTATGACTTGGGCAGAGACAGAGGATGGGATTCCCAACACTGTGTTTGGAAGAAGAAAAAGAGAAAGCATAGGAAACTGCTTTTACTCTTGGGAGAATACGGTTTATCCAGACACATCAGTAGTGTGGTGACTGGGAGTCCAGGCAAGCCTCTCCAAAGGTAGAAAGTGCATCATACTTTCTTTTACAGGTCCACCAGCACATAAGGTTTTACAGGCACAAAACAGAGTGTATGGTTTACACAACTTTTCCCATGCAGAGGCACATAAAGAGAACAATACAATCTACAGAGGGCTCAGAGGGTGTATCTTGGTCAGCTCAAATCCCCCACAGAATGCAAAGTTAACAACATCATCTCCTCCCCCTTTGAAATGTAGCACTGCTACAACCATCAGCTGTCATAACTACCTTATAGCAACGCAAAACCTGACACATATGAAATAGGAGTTAGTCTACTGCTTCAAGGATGACAGCATGAAGGTGGCGTGGAGAAGAAAGTCAAGAGAAGCTTTCAACTGCTAAAAAAATTATTATATTTTACGTGGTTCCTTTTCATGCTTCCAAACAAACCCAAGCACAGTGACACTGTCAAACCCGCAAGGCTATCCCCCCTCCATGGTGCCAAAAGACCTTGTTAAATGCAAAATAAAAAGCAGTTTGAGTCTGATTTGTGTGTGTGTGTGTGTGGTTTTTTTTGTTGTTGTGTTTGTTTTGTTTTTAAATCATGTGCCAAGCATGACACCAGCCTTGTACACAGGAAGCATCTGGACGCACTGGAAAGAATTTCCTGACTTGCTGTGAATGACAAGCTCAGCTAACAACTTCTTCACATCAGCTACAAAAGAGCAAATTGCTCCTGTGCTGCTTCGCTTAGGAGAAAAGGGAAAAAAACCCTCAGCATTCTACATAAAACAAACAAACCCCCAAAAGCTAGTAAAATAGATTCAGAGGGGGGTTTTTGTTTCGGTTTGTAAACATGAAGTTCCATGATACAAGGATTTTGTCTGAACTGCTCAGCTGTGAGAAGAGAGACTCGGAAAGCAAATTCCTATTAGAATGCCACAGGAATAAGATATCCTGCTTATCTTCCAAAATAAAACTCCTGAGAAGATTATGGAACAAGAGCAAACAGAAGAACAGGTAAAAGAAACAAAAGTATATTACTAGCTCGAGGAAAACATTATGCAATTTGATCTTTAATAAGCTTTCCCCATGAAGCAAACTCCATCAGTCTAAATTTCTCTTGAATTGCACTGACTTTGAAGAATAAATCCGACCAAGTAGATGATAAAAAAGCCTCAATTTTATCAGCCTTGAAGACCTTAAGGTCTTTAGTAATGCCAAGAATATCTGACCATAAAAGATGATTTTTACCTCATTAATCACAGAATTTAATCAGTTTTTCACAAAATATTCTTACTATCCTCAGCCTTTCCAAACTAAGTTAAAAAAAGAAGATACAGCAAATTGCAGTTGCTAGAGAAGTAGCAAAAAGAAAAAGATAACAGGCTCAGTGGGAAAACACGAGTACACAGAAGTGGCTGAAAACAACTGGTCAGGTCTAGAAAACAAATATAGATAGAAATGACTTGTCAAAAAATGTGATCATAACTATTCCAATATACGAAGAAAACAGGAAGTGCAAAAACTAAAAGCTTCCTCTTTTGGGCTGGGGGAGGATCCTGAAAAGCTGAAATATCCATTGTGGTGTATATATATATATATATTTTTTTTTTTTATTACTTGAGCTTTTAATTCCTGGCAAAAATGAGTGTGGAGTGGATCTTTTTCTGCTAGAAGTAGTTCCCCAGGAGATTATTTTCTTTCCACACGAACCCTGGCTCTGCCATGCTCTGCCTGAGCCCCCGGCAGCTCTGGACCAGCTGTCTGAAGCCTGATGTCACCTTCCCTCTGGTGCTCAACCAGCACGTGGAGAGGGCTCTGAGGGAATGTCTGTGTGAGCCCAGCCTTGGACAGTGCTCTCCACATAACTCTCAAGCAGATAAGGGCACTCAACCCTTACTATCATAGTCCTGCAGTTGCAAAGCTCCCCACGGGTCAACAGGTAGACAGAAATGTTTCAGTCAAGAAAACTGGACCTTCTTCCAAAGGTCTTCAGGGCCACGACCCCTCGTCCCCAACTACACAGCGGTACCCCCGCTGTCCAACAAAAGCACCAGGGCTCCAACTTGCGTCTCAGTGAAGCACTAAACTCCATCCGGAGGAACAGAAACCCCCTTGAGCAGCATCTGCCATAACCAAAGGCTGAGCTCTGCTCTCAGGCAAGTTGATGTGACCAACATCCTAAACCACATCTCAGCCCAGGGGGTTACTAATGTCATGAGATAAAGTCCACATTTCAGGCATAAAATTACAACCTCTTGCTGGGACTAAAGCTCTGATCCACCTATCTGCCATTATGCATTCACATGCTACTTTACTTAGACCCCAGCACACAGGGTAGTGCTAGATGTGCTATGTAAGGGGGTATCTGTGAGACAGTAGAGGCTACAGAATATAAGAAGCTGTGAAATAGTGTATTCTCCAGTTAAGTAAGTGAGTAGCTGGTGATCAGGCATACAATTACTCTCCTGAAGTAACTGAGGATAGTCCCACTATCTATAAAAGTGTGTAGTAGCTTCTGGATTCCTCTTAAACTTTGCTCTTTGTGATTTCTGTGGGATGAGTTTTACAGGTTATACATAATGTAAAAAAAGGGGGGAAAAAAAAGAAGAAAAAAAAAAAAGGAAAATAATTCCTTTCAGCAGGCTTATTACTCACTGATCTTCCACTCCACTGAGACCCCAGTTCTTGAATAATAAAGTGAGGGTGAGCATAAAAATCTCATTCATTTTCTCTGACGTACAGAATAGGAAGTAGAAGAAATTCTGAGGAAAGTCACCGTCAGAGATCTTTAAACCATTTAATGATGCCATAAAAAACTCAAATACGTGGCCCTGTGATACTCGTTCAAGGAAAATTTCCATTAATTCTGCCCTTTGTTTTTCATTCAACTGTACAAGGGGAGCTAATTTTTAAACACTTGAGGTTCTGGCCAAGTTCACATTTCCTCTCAGCTTCACAGGCTCGAGGAAAGTGCACATACACAGGTCATAGTGTTTCAAAGGTCCTACGCAAAAATGTCCCTGCTCTCCTCCAGAGCTGAGCTGTGCTCCTGGCTCGTGCTTCCCAGCACTGAAGACATTTCCCAGAGCAGACTAGACCACAGAGTGGGTTTGTGCTCTTATGGGAAACAATAGTTACTGCACTAGAGACAACTGAGAAACCAGTTCTTCTAGGCTATCCCAGGAAAGGCAGAAAGGGAACAAACAGGCATGTTCTTCAGGAAATACCACTGTCCTGCAAGAAATACATTGTCTGTCCCAAATGGTCTCCCATGCATCTGCTCAAGGAACAAAACAGCAAAAGAAAAATAACCGGACACTTTTTCTGGTTTCAAAGTTTCAAAGTTTCTGGTTTCAAAGTCTGGTTTCAAAACTGATTCTGTAGAACAGAGAAGTGTTATTAAATGTCAGTGTCTGCACAGTTCTGGTGTTTAGAAGAACACTATACTTACCACACTGTCCTTCACAGTTAGCCAACGCTTCAAATACTTAAACAGATGCTTTGTAACAACTCTCTACATTCAATAAAGGCTTCAAGTTCTTTATGTTACTGAAAAAAACCCTAGAAGCTAAAGGTATTTAAAGGGTTTCTTGAGTGGACAGAAGGAAAACAATAAAAATTAAGAAGTTTTAATTCAGCCTTCTTTTTTCTTTTCTTTTTTTTTTTTTTTTTAAAGCAACAAAAACAAACAAAAAACCCAAACCCAACCTGACAGACACTTTTCTTGGTTTTTGTTGTATTCTCTTCAAACAGAGGGAAGCTGTATTGCCTCCAGATAGTAATGACTTTGAAATGACAGCACAAATCCAAACCCACCTGGAATAAAAGTGTTAAACAAATCTTCACACCATGTTGCAACTTTTTCCCCATTTCCTCCTGAAGCCCATTATCCCATGCCCACCCCCCAACCTCTGCCCCAATAAACTTCTAACACATTTCCTCCCAATGTCTCCCTCCAGAAGGTCAGCTGCAGAATAACCAAGACAGCTTCTGAGATTTCACTGGCACCAAACCATGGAGGCAAGACTGCAACAAGCTCTGCCCCACACACCTGACTCACCAGTCCTGCTCAGTGCTCCTTCCACCCCTAAAGACCAATATCTTTCCAAAGAGCCTTGGAGTTGTGATATTTTCCCATCCTTTAGCTTTACCCTGCATTTTGCACCCATCCTCTACAGAGATTGAAGTGACACCCAATTCTGTTTGTCCTGAAAGTTAACAGCGTGCATTTCCATTTAAACATTATCTCTGCATCATCTTTTTCAAACATGTAGGAGACCAGACAAACAAAACCCACTAAGAGTACCATGTTAACTTTTGGTGTGATGATGCTAGACTGCAGAGAAAGCATCCTACCTAAGCAGAACTTAACCCCAAACCCCCAAAATACAACCACCACATCTCCCCCCAAAAAAACCAACCAAACAACAACAACAAAACCCACAAACAAAATAAACCAAACAAACCTGAAAAGAAATCAAATAACTTATTTTGCTTTCATTCAAAATTCCAAGAAAAACAGCTACCAATTCATCATATCTTATCAATGTCCTCTCTATTGATTTGCAGTTTTCAGGAAACAAAATTTCTGTTGTTCTCTTTGGCTCTTTGGACAATATAGATTTTCACATTAGTGGAAAAAACAGTTGAAGTGTGAGTGTCTGATATCAAGTGGCAACCAGTTGACAATCACATCCCTTAGAAGTCAAAGCAATAAGACCAGACATCTAATGCATTTAAGCACATATTTAAATGAAAGGCCTAAAGGTATCTTGTGCTACATGCTCAAAGGTTTGAGGAGCAGCTGACAGGCCAAGGAGCACCAGCTTTCTGGTCAACTCTGTCAACTGCCAGGAATATGCTGTCCATGTGAAAAAAAGTCCAAATATTTATTTTACCATAGATTTTAAATGACTGGATAAACTTTCATTCTAGATTTAGTTCTTCTTTTATCAAAGGTAACTCTAAAATCTTATTTCCTTAAAGCACAACATGTAAGCATATATTAAGTGCTTTGCTGAGACATTGTCCGCTTGGCAGACCATCTATAGTTTCTAGGAACAGGGTGATTAACCTAATTGTAAAACCTCTCTGACGCACGAATAATCCTTATTCATGTGAACATAAGACAAATTAATGATTACTCATTTAATGATGTACAGAAAACTCCAGATTAAATAATTTTATGCATCAGGCGAGAACCCTGAGCACTGGCTGGGGCAGAAAGCTTGCAGGTCAGACAGATGGACAGCTTCCTTCTGGCAGGACCAAGTCCAGGCACAGCACAGCCTGGTCATCCCCTGGGAGACTGCCAGCCCAGAGGCACAGCCAAACCCCTCAGCTCCTGGGAAATGTTATGGAATTGAGTAACTGCCAAGAAATACCAGAGTGATGCTTGGGAACAGGACACTGCTTCTCAAAACAGCATCGCAGGAGAAGCAAAGCCCATGCTTCTCCTCTGCTGTACCTATGTGTGCCTGTCAGACGATATAGGGAGATGGTATGGATAACAATCACAGTGGTGTGTTTTTAAACACTAATCTACAGTTCCTTTTTCAGCCAGAGGCACAGTGTAGCACAATTCCTCTTGAGATGATAACAATTTTTTTTCTGGTTTCATTCTTTTAATAAGAACTGTTGATCAGAACTGGTGTTTGTGATTAAACAGACCATGCATTCTGGAGCACCAAAAATATTACATTTATCAATTTGTTTAGCCCTGTGAATGAAACAGCAAGAGTCCCAAAAGAAATCTGTTCAGCTGAAGAGTGCAGTGTCCCAGAAGATGACCAGGACAAGCAGTCTGTGACAGCCAAAGCTTTGGGGTAGGATGGTGCACCCCAGACCAAGCTTCACAGCTGGGTCACAAACTGACAGCTGTCCTCTGCTCAAGGGCACCACACATCTTGGGCACTAACGCGAACCTCTTACTGACTCCAAATCTGGCTATGGATTTCCATATATTCAGACCTTTGAGACATATTCCTCTGAGTACCTCAAAGCAGCTTTCCCACCAGCAAAATGTGCAGTAATGGCAATTATTTCACAGACAAAGAAGTCTTCACTGTAGAAAGCATGCCTATTTCAGCAAGTCTCCTGAATAATATTTATGCTATCGCAGCATTGGCCTACAGCAATGTTACTTTAAATAGTAAGATTTGAAATATGAACTTTGCACAGAAAGCAGGGACAGGCCTTTGAAATATGTTAAAATCAAACAACTGGACAACATCGGGCTGAAACGACTAGATGGATATTTCTTTCTTTAAAGGTGTATAGAGGTTTAAAACAACAACGATAAAAAATTCCTTCTCTCTATATAAAAATATACGTATAAAATGAAACATACTTTACTGTCGTGTATAAATATAAATTCATCATGTATATACAATCATGCTTCTCTCTACAAAGTACTATGTAGGACAGATTATTACCTTTCCATATGGGGTATGCATTATATTTGGACAGAGCAGTTGTGCACACCTGAGCCTCCAGCTCAGTTTGCAGTTCCCAGTTGTGAATTTACACAATCCTCAGAGCTGTGACACACACAGTAAATAATGCAATTCAGGCTATGATGGCACTAAATACCTACTAGCCTCTCCACAAAGGAGCCAGATGTCCTGCACTGGTCAGATCGTCCAGTCAAAAGAATAAGTTTTGAAGTTTTAAAACATCACCTACTCCAGCCTCCAATGTATCTTCGCTTCAAAACCAACTCGTATGTTTTTAACATTTACTAATCAACTGAGAAATGGAGGGTACATGGATTGATGGTTTGGACTGATCACAAATCTACAAATATGTGCATTATTTAAACAAAACCTATAAAACAACATGGTTGTGCCAACACACCAAAGTGTAGGTTCCAAATATTTCTCAGTCCAATTTAAGAGACTTTAAAAGTATTTTGGAATAAACCAATTTTTTTCGTTTCCTACTTCACTTGATAGAGGATACCATGCCGTCTCTGATGTGCACATCGGTATTACATGAGGGCAAACAACGAAATCAAATGAGACTTAAAAGTAGTATAAACATGAGTCCTGTGTCACACAGGGTTAACTTCCAGGTTTGTTATGAAATGGTGATACAATACCATATGATTAAAACCACTGCCATTTCAGTTCTCTGCATCTTTACCTCAAAACTCACTTGCCCCAGTCTATCAAATGAGAAAGCCACAGATGGCCAGCTCTAACCTTACCTAAGTATTAAGCCCCAAAGAGCTAAATTCTTTATATCACTGTCCTTCCCTGGCATCTTTTTATTACCATGCAGAATATGAAGTTATTCAACATTGTGTGCATTACTTATCCTGTGAGCAAGTTTCTGGACACATGTAGGTTCACAAATACTGGGTTCATGCCTTTGCCTGTCCTCCTTTCTGGGATAAATGCCAAAAAGGATTAGCAGTGTTCCCAGGAGTCCAGCTTACAGCAGGGAAGCACTACAGTTGTATTGCAAGGGTAATGATAAGATTCACAAAGGTGGCTGCAGCATTAGCCATCTGTCAGAAATGGGAAAAGATATTGCCAAGACCCATTTTTCTCTTGTAGTAAAAGGTGCTTCACTGTTATGGGGAACTCTGAACTTCCTTACAGATGCTGGCGTGATGAAGGGCTTATGCAAGTTCCCCAGGGATTAGATTATTAATGATGCTTCTGATTTTACATTAACTAGGTCACTAGGGATTAAAATGTTAGATCAGAATAGGAGAACCAAAACTAAACATACTTGTCTTTTTCTTTCCTCCTTTCTTTGTATTCAGCTACACAAGTTCTGTTTTGTGCAGGCTGGACACTAGCTTACTATCCTGCTGAAATGTTGGGGATAGAAACACTTTCCTATGAACAACACAGTCTTACTGCAATCTTGTTAACCCTTTCTTCAAGCCAAATATCATCCAAAGTTTGTGATGTGGTTATTGACCTATGGGATCTGCAAGAGTTGACAAGTCAACAGCTCTTCAGAGACTTTCCATGTCAACCTCAGAATGAGTAATTCACAAAGTTTTTCCACATCTCAGCCCCAGGAAAGAAACCAGTCTTCACTTCCAGCAGCTAATAATGCAAAAGTGGGTGGGTAAAAGTGAATCAAGCCTATATTTCACAAAGATAATTTTCCCACGCTCTCCACACTTGGTGTACTGACATGTCTTCAACTGTAAAAGGTGCATTTATATCTTTCAGGAAGCTTTCTGATTATGCCACCTGGGTATATGACAGACATCAAGAATCTAGCACAAAACTTTTTAGACTGGTAAAAGACAGTTATGTGTAAATTAATGAGATTTATAATACCAAGGTTATTTTAGTATAAGCTCATTCATTGGCCCACGCTTTGTCAAGAGACAGTCTTGCCATTTGATTCACGAAAGCACAAGGAGAAACTCAGTTCCTTTAATGGAAACTCCCACGTGGTATGTCTTGATAATATCTCAATCCCTATATTTCAGGTGTTATATTTCATGTTTCTTTAATCTATTCAGCTGTTTTCATTGGTGTATGCTCTTATTCACAATAACAAGATTAGGAACATCCGATTTTTTTTTTTTTAATCTAATTTGCCTCTTTGAAAACTTCCAAACCCAACAATTTTCTACAGAACTGAAGGAAATTCAAACCCAAAGTTGTATGCAGAGGCCTTCAGAAGCATGGAAACAGGAGGAAAACAAAAAACAAGAACACACCACAAAAGGATAAAACAAAGAAGTCACAAAGTCAACTGAAGTATTCAACCCAGTCTAAGAGTGTTTAGTCCACAACTTCTGAAACAGGTCAGTCTCCAAATAAATGATCACAAGATACTACTAAGAGTCTCGATTACTTCTTCCAGTGTTTTAACATGATGTTATGACAAGAAATACCATCTGGCTTTTTGGTCCTGTTTAGTGCCAACTAGTCAAATTAGTTCTCTCTCACAGGTTAGATCTGGCTTCTGATTCAGCATTAGGGAGAAAACTCTAGCTAGTGATGAAATTCATCTGTCCTGAAGCTTGAGCCATCAGTACATAAAAAAAAAAAAAAAAAAAAAAAAAAAAGATGGAACCAGCTAGGTAGTAGACAAGACCACAATTTGGATTCTGGAAACCACGGTTCTCACTCTGACACCATTTCAGTGTGACCTTCCAACAGCATCACAGCTGGATCTTTACTTTTCCTCCCTGGCTTTTCCATCTGTATTTCTGGACTGCATTCCCTTGAAGACACATACTTTACAGTTTTGAGCAACTTTGAAACCTCATTAATGAGGCTTATACAAAGCACTCCAGTTGGAGCGTGTTTAACCTAAAATCAAGAGCAAGAGAGAAGGATGGATTCTCCTGCACCACCTGGAACACAACCATGCACACCATGCAGAATGGGGATGGAATAGGGACAGCTGTTTGTAACCGCCTCTTAGCTACAACTAGAGACAAGTGCTCCTGGTCAGCTTCAAGACATCATATGGATCTGCCAGTTTGTGCAAGGCCTGGGACACACAAAAGCACATTTGGCATGGCAGGTATGCCATGAGAGAAGTGAACATCAAGGACTCAAGTGCTTAATTGCAAGTATGTAGCTGAGGATTTGTTTCCAGTTAGACACTTGTAACTTCTTCCAGGAAAGATGAATTTTTACTTTCTTTCTCGATAACATTTTGACATAACCTGCAACTGCCAGTGGTACACATACCAGATTTCAGAAATTCCTAATCTGCCCCCAAGGTATTGGTATATGCACACTTGGACTGGATGAGTTACTACTGTGACCTGCTTTACAAGTCACAAGTGTGAGGATTTGCCTTACCTCAAGTACAAAACCAGAATCCCAGGAACTAATCTGATCCCTCTATCAACAACATAGTAAAACGAAGATTATCTCTTCCACAAAGACTTGCTGTCCTTCAGTAAATCTGTTCTCTCCTGGGTGTTTCTGCAAAACTGTTGTTGATTGCTGAACAAGCTCTTCCCAGAGGTGCTGCTGCACTTGCTAACCAACACAAAGAACAAAGTGCTTTGGCCAAATATATCAATTTTATCTTCTACCCACAGACATACCCAAAAGTTTGTTTCAGTTACTCTCTTAGAGGCCATAAACCCCCATTTCATCTGAACTACAAAGTCACTTTCTAGTGACACAATTCACTGTTCCTCCCAGGTCCTTCTTTTGCTCATTCCATATAATAATAAGACTTCATGTAACAGAAAGGGAAGAAGAAAAAAAGAAAGAGAAAGAACCCCACAAACTAATTCCAACTGATTGTTCACTACCAAAAACTCATAAGGTCTTTTTTTACCAGAGAAATGTATACTTGTGAAGAAATAATGAAATTCTATCTCAGCAGATAGTCTAGATCTGTATTCCCACATTCAGCACACAAACACTTGAAATCAACAGGCTTTCTTAAGGAAAGATATTGCATCATTTTCCAGCTGCAGTGCAATCAATCATTTGAAACATTTGTTTTGTTTCATCAGATGCTTATCTGTCTCAAGTGACAAGAACGTACTGCTTATTACTTTCTCCAGTCCCATATCCAGCACATATCCCAGAGGTAGGGGAAGGAGACAGTGTTAAACTCTACTCTCCCATCCACGTACAAGTCTTAACTACAGATTTTTTTCCTGATACATTAAGAACATATTCTGTGATATTTCTGCAAGTACACTGTTAAGTGTCTGACAGAAATAAATGAAGGCTACCATTTGGACATAGCTGTCCATTGTTTTTACGTGCTAATGCATTTTGCTAAATATTCCTACAGGACTGCCAGTGAAAACACTAATGAAATGCGCAGAGCAGGCATCATTATCACTCATGTCTCACAGTAATGCTATGTGAATGGGCAGGACAGCAGATGCTGCCCTCCTATAAACCGTTCTGTCCCTTCCTCTTTGCTTTCCCTGAGCCTTTACAGGAGGATTCCTGTACTTTTGCATCAGCTGATAAAAGCAACTTTTAATCATCTGCCTTGGCACATGCAGACACATAACAGCACATTTTGAGCCTGTGTCTTTGGCAACACATCCTAAAATTTAGCAACAGCCAAGGCTTCAACTCATAAATCGTAAGATCACAAATGACTGCATATGTATTTTCACCTTTTACTCTAGTATCTCATACCATCTGCACATAAACCACTCCAAAGAATGTCTTACCCACTTCTCTTAACAAAACAGACAATGGCCAACTACCAAGACTGTTTAAAGTATATTTGTTGCCTACCCTAATATTTTCTTCTCTTAGTTTTGGGACTGTCAATACCACAGTAGCCCAGAAACTTTATCATTTGAGGAGAAACACAAAGTAATCATAAACAAAGAATGATAAGTCTATAAAGCAACTAAATACTTCAGGCTGAATTGAGTGATTTTTCTAAAACATATTTTGCATAAAGCAAAAAGACACTATGCATAAATAAAGTTCACTTTTTCAAAGTGTATTTTACCAGAAGGAAGAATTTCCTAATATAACAGAACGCCACACGTTTTTTCACAAAGAAAAACAGTGTATGCACTATTTTTGAGCCCAGTAAAGAATACCAGAGGAGATAAATGTATCAAAGAGGAAAATATTTATCCAGCAGAGAACTGACTAGACAGTGTAGTAAGTTAAATCCACTTGATCATCTTAAGGATTCTCAAATTATGGGTGCATGGTTGAGCCTTTGACACAGTGTTTATGTAATCCCTCCTATTAACATCCCAAAATACTATACTGCAGCCAATATTCACTACAATCATAAACAACTGTGAAAAAAATATACAGGAAAAATCTTGGCCAGTTTGTAGCCCTCAACTGCACATTGTGGGAATTGATGGAGCATTTGCAATACAAATGGTGCCCCAAATCAGTTCTACACACAGAGAAAGTTTCCAACGATAAGGGACACATGTAAGGCATGTTCTTTTAAAAACCTGACTCCCATTAAGCAATTCATTGTTCATAAAGGGAATGGTATTTACGCAGGAAAAAGTCCAGTTTCAACAAACTCGAGTTCCAACAGATGTTTCCTTCTGTCTAAGCAAAACAAGTTTGTGACCTGTTTCTGCCCAATCAGAAAGCTTCAAAATTAATTTTACAGGAAAAAAAAAACAAAACTGTACTTGACAGAATGACCTTGGAAAACAACCTCAGAAAAACTTATACTTCAAAATTGCAGGTGGTACTAAAGTGAATTGACTTGAAAAAAAATCAGTCTTCTTTAAAGAGAATGCTTTATTATCTGGGTTTGAAGGAACACAACTTGATAATTATAATTTTTATTTGTTCTGGAAAGAGAAAGTAGGGCAAGTTGTTACTCACACAGCTCTGTGTTGCAATTGCTCTCCTCGAACCAATTTAACCTCTCTTCTCCAGACCTCTCCCAACAACCCTCCAAAACTCCTGGTTGCTCTTGGCTTCCTCAAATTTCTTAAGACATCTCTTCCTCTGCACAGAGCAATTAAATAATAGAAGTGGCTTAGGAGAGTATAAAAAAATATGTCTCTTCAATTTTTTTTTAATAACTACTGTCAGTCCACACTAATCATACAGCAAACATAAGGACTTTGTAGAAGTGCAGAAGATAAAGAATTTCAGGTTTTACCAAAATCCTGCTCTTGAGACTGTACTGTCACACACCTGACTGCTTCACTTACCATCCCAAGAAAGTTTCAGGAATTTCAGGATGCACCTGATGGTATTATACAACCACAGAGCAAAGCTGGATCCGGTGACTTTCTGTTGCACAACTGAACACAGTAAAGTCATCATCTTCCTTGCAATTGGTGCATTTTCTGTATCTTGCTCCAGAGGATGAACTGAAATGGACCGTGTGTTGCTGAGACTTTAATCCATTTTTTTTTTACAGCTTTTATAAAATGCAGGAGCAAAGGCTCAACAAATTAGACTAACAGCTAGATACAAGTTTGAAAGCCAAAGCTAAAATATTCTTAATCATAAGTATGACAAGTGCAGTCAGGGCATGCAAACTTCTGTGCCCATCTTTGCCTCTGCAAGTCCCTTCTTCACCAGATTTCACTCAACTTATTTCCTGTCCTAGCTATTCTGTGAGCATTATAAAAAGTTCCCACCTCCACAATATTTTATGTGCAGCACACTCAGCACTGAGGTTTCTTACCCCAGCTGAGGCCTCTGCATGCCCTGAGATTACTATAACAAGACACGGCTGTAATTCAGCAGCAATGCAATGTCCCATTATTACAACCAACACAAGTATTAGCAGTGTGAAGGAGACCCCACTGAGACACATTTCAAATCTGTCTATCAAGCAATTATAACAGAAGGTAGAGGTAGTTTTCTCCCTCCCCCAGCAATCGTATTTATGCTTTAGATAGATCTTAAGTATAATCTCAAACTGTCAGCATTTTTGTGAAGAAATACCAGCTCAGGCCTAATTGGATTTGTCAGACAATCACAGCTAAACGGTTCTGTGAGCTCCAACAGCTGAACAGCTAGAGAAAAAAAACCTTCCATGTTGGAATGTGTATGAATATGAAAGTTCAAGAGGAAAAACTTCTTCTGAAAGTGGTAATAAGATATAATTTGTTCTACAGTTCAAACCCTGTCCCTTAGCAACATAATGATGTGGTGTGGCATAGCTAAGGCTGTGTGAGCTGCTCCATATGGATGATTATCTGCAGTTAACTGTTCAAACACTGTCACTTCAGGCTGCTCTGAATTCACCACTGTTGCTAGAGTTTTGCCTGTGCAAACTTGCTTCTGTTTTGAAATTTTTAACCAGAAATAAGAAAACAGGGGAAAAAATCCCAGAAAATTCTGTCAGAAACATATAACAGTAGTATTTGAAAACAAAATAAGTATATATTGCATTGCATACAAACACAAATGTATTTTAGTGGAAGTGCAGAAATACATCTTATTCCTCTGGACTCTTGACTTTTTTCCTCCCTAATATATATATGTACACATGAAACCCACTCTGTCCTTGCTGTGTCTATCATCAGCTTCTTGTTCTGCACATGCTTCTGTGGGCTGGAACGGTGCATTTTAAAGACAGTCTAGGATATAATGGCCTAAAACCCACACAAACCTCATCTTCTGAATGGCAAGACAGAATATACTACAATGATGTAGGGGTTACAGGTTATGGAAGTATAATAGGCCAAATCTTACAACATATTCAAAGCCTTCAAATTGTGGTTTCTTTAACAAAGACTGAGATTACTCCATTATGTTCAGGTCCAGAAGATAAGTCACTATGCAAGTTGCATGTTGAAAATTGAAGTGACGTTCATCTCACTGACTTTAAAATAACAATCACACAGGTTTTTAACATTTATACTTAGAAGAATGTAAACTTGAGCACTCAGCAAGATAATTTTCTGTATTTGCACAGTTGGTAGCCAACACACCTGTGACTGAGGAATACAAGAAAACTTTGCATTGAATTCCAGAAGAAGTTTGGATCTCGAGCAAAAATGATGTAAGATATTGTAATGAGTCTATCACTGTCAACATCGATACTCAGGAGTTACACAGTCTCCTACCTATGGGCTTATCCACACCAAGGAATCCAGCTTGTTTCAAATACTCTATGTGCTGGAAACTGACCTTCTTTCCCACTTGTCTACAAAAGGATTAATCTCCTTGTTGATGATCTAGATTTGAAAATATTTTTTTAAAGTTATTAATACAGACATTCTTACAGGAAGACCTTTGACTGCTTTAGTCCAAAATACTTAATTTAAAATGAAAAAAAAAAAAAAAAAGGAACTATACAGGGATAACTTTGAAAGCACAATAATTTTCTTCCCATTGTATGTCCTTATTCTCCTCCTTATTCTCCACCCACTCACAACTATTACAACAGATGAAATGAGGCAAATAATTCTTTTAGCAATTACTACTATAAAAGGAAGTCACTAGAGCTGGTTCAAGCCTCTCCAAGACATTGGCTGGTTTAAACCTCTCCAAAATGGCAACTCGCCCTCACCATTTGTTAATTTTTTGGGTATAGTTTCTAGAAAGTGACAGGAAGGGAAATCTGAATTAGCCTCAGAGAACCTTGCCAAAGAAGGGTGATGATCTGTTCATGATGAACACACACAGTACACTGGCCAGGCAATAGGAGAAACTTCATTTCCCCTCCGTTTGCCTGAAACACTCTCAAGGACACCAGCACTGTTCATGGCACGTGTGCTCAGTCTGCATTTAGACTTCCCTAGAATCTGACAAAAGAGGGTCTGGAAAAATCTGGTCTTCTCCCAGATTTTATAGCATTTCCAAGTCTACTCCCTGGGCAACTCCCAACTGGGCTATTCCTGCATGCCTTCCGAAAGTCAAGGTCTGAAGCTGCCTGGCTACTGTCTTCTCTTCCAGCTGTTGTGAGCAAACACATCTGGAGTACAGGCACTATGTTGAGTAACACTTTCAAGTTGCAAAACACAAGGCTTGGACAACTCTCTCCACAAAGCCCCAGGTTTCCATGATCATGGGAAAGGAGAAAAAGGGGTAACCTGCAGTTTTGCGGCTGAGCTCTAAGCCTGGCAGTAACTCCCGAACAGAGCCGGCTCCGTGCCAAACAGCCCCATGCCATGGGATGCACCAGGTGTCTGCACTTCTGCCACCTATTGTTCCCCATGCCATCAACCTGGCACAAGGCATACGGGGTTTCAGGAGCTCTCAAAAGGAGTCAGTTGTACAGTACCCACCCTGCCAACCTCCACAAGCCAAACCCGTGCCCCCAAGTGCATCGTGCAGTTGGGTCCAAATGCAACACAGAAAATCCACCCTCCTTCTGTCAAACCAACCTTACCAAAAACAACCTTACAAACACCAATGCCTAATAGAAAGTAAATGTCTCCAATTCATGACCACAATTTTCCTGGTACACTGCTTTACAAAGCAAGAATTTGTTATTTTAAGAACTCACTCCTCTTAGTCCTTTCTCCACACTAAATAAACAAGTCCTGTGGTGCTAACTGTTTCTCAAGCTGGAAATAGACTCCTCTCCCTTCCAAACTGCTGTGCTCATGAGACCCTCAGGGGCCTTCCTCCAAGCTATCTATTTATTGCACATTCTCTGGAGAATTTCAGCCCACATATAACTGCTTTCTGCTTCTCAGTCAGCCACAGAAATAAGGATACTTCACTGTTGGTGACAGAAAAATCACATTTTCACTTATTTCACCAAATTCTAAGAAACGTATATACTCAATGTTTGACTCATTTGGTAATTATCATCTCTTTGTCTCTCTTAATACTGAATAACATAGGTCTCATGATCTACAGTAACAAAATACTCACCAGGATACACTCTAGGATAGCCCATGTTTAACATCTATAGTGCTATGACCTAGAGGTTCAGATTCTAGGACACTGACCCTTAATGTTGAGTTACTGGTGGTGAAACACCTTTTTGATTGATTGTAATTACATCTGGTAATGGTCATTTAATAACCTTCAGGGAAATGACTGAAAGAGGTTATGAAGTACGTAGAGAAAGTTATCCCAATGTTTTGATGAATCTTAGCAAAAGTATGAAGTGAACGTACTAACAGAGTTTTGTGTTTGTCACGGCTGGTACCGGGCCAAATGTTTCACAGCATACATACAAAGATATCTTTGAAGTTAAACAGAATCAGAAAAATTACTAAGACATGAGAGAAGTTATTTTACATGATTTCTGCAGATTACAACGTGCTTGCTCCTGTGTCTTCCAATAAAACTCAAATAGTTTAATAAGCCAAAGTTTAATAATGTCTGTGTGAAGTTTGCCATGTTAAGAAAAGCAAGATCTACCTTGCATGACACAACAAAAAAGAAAAACAAGCAAGCAGTGCATGCCTCTGAGATCAAAGGAAAAAAAAAGAATATCACAGTCCGGATACAGAGATCCACAGTTACTTCTTAGCCACCTGACCATCTACTTTAAAAAGTATTTTTGCAAAGAAATTAAATAGGTTCTGTTAAAACCTTTTATGCTTTAGATGCAAATTGTTTGTAAAAATCACACGTGCTATTTACAATCATAAATAAATACTCAAAACAAACTAACTTATTTTTAGGCATGCAATCTCATTCTTTTAAAAGTATCATTCCTCAAAATAAACCTTCAGAAAACACACTCTCAGATAATTTGCACAGAGTCAGAGGAATAAGCTGTGGGGCAATCAGAGGACAGATAGCTTGGATTGGAGAGGGGATTTGGGGAAAACACCTACCCTTGTACCATCAGACACATAAGCCATATTGCTGGAGAACTGCAGTACTGATTAAGTGGCTGGTACTTCAATACTGATTGTTGGATATTATCATCCCTTCATATAACAGCAAACTGAAAAAGAGAGAGAGAATTTCAAAGGGCTAAGCCAACAATGACTGAATGAACACAAGCTATTACAGAATACATACTTAAATCACTTCTGAAAACAGGTTTATATGGATGCAGGTCAAATAATGCTGCATACCTAACTATTTAATTTGCCCCTTCCCTTGGCTTTGGCCAGTTCCTCACATCTGTGCACCCAGAGAAATATTTCACACTTGAATTAATTTAAATTGTGACTAATTAACTTTTTTTTTTTTTTTGAGTGCACACAGTTTCAAGAAGCAAACACTAAGAGCTGCAGGCACGAATTATGCAGGCACCTTAACATAAATCACAAGGTATACATGCAGTGTTTCACAAATATACAGATGTGACCTTTCGGAAGCAGGTGAGCAGATGCACTACCTATTTTTATGTGCTTTTTCGTAAGAAATGTGGAAACCATATATGATAGCATTTAGACTTTGTGGGGGACTACGGTGGGTCCGTGGATTCCCTGACGGAGGGCATGGGAACACAAATTAGCCTTGAAGATATGAAGGCCTACCCATGAGAAAGATGGGAGTAAAGGAGTATCCGGAGATATTAAGGATGTACCCGTGAGAGAGAAGGGAGTAGAAGAGTAACACTGATGATAGCAAAATTAGCCAATGAGATGTTACTGCTGTAACTTGTAACCAATAGTGAAGAGACACATGAATTGGTAAAACTGTATAAAAATGCACTTGTGGCAATAAATGGCATCTACTACTTTCATCCTGGAAGAACTTGGTCCATGTCGTTTGTCCATCTCAACCACGACATATGGTGACCCTGACGTGATCCTGCCTGAAGAGGATCTTGCATGAAGAGGAGACAGCGTGAAGCTGTGACAGCCAAAGAAGAGCTGTGGAGACGGAGCCCGGTACAGCTGATAGAGCAGCCGAGAAGAGCTGCCGAAGATCCGGATACTCCTTTACTCCCATCTTTCTCATGGGTAGGCCTTCATATCTTCAAGGCTTATTTCTGTTCCCATGCCCTCCGTCAGGGAATCCACGGACCCACCGTAGTCCCCCACAAGACTTGCATCACTAGGACATTAACTGTAACAAGACCTAAAACTACTCTCAGTAGAAATATTCTAACACAGCATACTACAGACACTGTCTGACAGACATTCCCAGCCACAAAGGAGACCTTTTTACCTTACCTAGCTGGCCCAATCTCAATGGCATTTGGGATGTGAAGACAATTTAGGAGTCATATCTTTCCCACCTGTTGATCAAACACCAGTAAACCACAACAGAAACTGTTATTTTCCTGATGGTGAGAGCACAGTAAGTCTCATGTATGAGACTGGTACTTTTCTCAAGCTGCTTCATCCAAACCATGAAGATGCAAACCTAAAGGATTCAGTGCTGGAGGCAGCCCTGACTCAACCTGCATCCCAGCGAGAGCTTGGGCTGGACTTCAGGGAGCCTCTGAGAGGATGGCTCCAGGGCTGGTATCAGCTGGGAATTATTTCAAAAAATACTGTGGATACTTGCCCAGTCGGAAACTGATCAACCCAACAAACTCACGTTGTGTTCAGTGATAGAAAGAAAAACAAAAGTGTTTTCTTTTAAAATAATCTTGACAAAGTTTTGTGAAAACAGCATCTGTAGCTTCCTGCCCAGCAACAGGGAAATGCAGTGGCAGGGTTGGAGCGGGGATAGAGACAGAAATTCAGATTATTAATTTTGTTATAAATTATTCTAATTTCTCTCTGAAACAGAGCAATGAAAATATCTCCTCAAACCATTGCCAGACAGTTGCACATTTTGATTATTATCCATTGGAAGTCAGTACAGTATTTAAATGAAAAAAGAAACAAAACGACACATTTGGGGATTTTCCTTCACATGATGCTCAGTATTTTGTGCTGATACTGTACCAACATCTACCCAGAAACATTAGCAATTTTCAGTGTATTTTAAAATAAATACACTATTTCTACAATGGTATAAACTGTAATTGAATTAATTTGGGTACTGAGAGTGTGTACAGATGTCCTTTAAAGCAATTAAAGGCTTCTTTCCATTATTCACCAGCAAGTTTACCTTCTATCAAGTAATTCAAATCAGAAATTAAAGGCCATACCACTTCTACACACAATACCTCTTTTATCTATCCCTTATAATACTGTACAGTGGTAGTATCTTTCAACACACAATTAGCAAGACGATGAATTCTGAAAACAATAAACAGAATTCTTACAAAATGACAGAAATTTTTATGAAAGCTTCCTGCGAGTTATACCTAAACTGATATTAGACTTACTTATTAGAAAGGCAAGAGAAAATGTCTCAGAAAAAGGTATTTTGTATTAAGAAGATTGAATCGATTTAGCGATGCCACATAACTACTATATTATGTTATGAGTATTTTTTCCTTCAAATAAAATTACAGTAATTGAACTTAGCTCTATTAATTTAATAACGAAATATGGCACAATTAATGGGATCTTTAATGTAACACAAAAGCAAATAAATAAACAAAAAGCCACTAATGGTGGCTCTTCAGTGGTTGTATCCAGACATTAGCGTAACACTGACTTGAAAGGAAAACGATAACAGATGAGAAAGCCCTTTGCCTTCGACACCAACAATAACTAAAGAAAATAATTAACAACTTGCAAAACATTATTTCTCCTTGTAGCTTTGTTCACAATCATCAGCAGCAACAACTGCACTGCAAGAAAACTTGGCATCATAGAGATGCCAGTGCTGAGGATGAGGCAGTGCTTCAGCAAGACACAAGGCAGAACTGAGGTGGCCAAACCCATGGGACACCCATGGGTGCTACCAAACCTGGCCACCAAAACTCAGCCATGGGTGCAAGGCAGCTAGGACCCCAACAGCAAGCTCCTCACCAGCTGCTATGCCACAGCCTGTGCAGATCCTCTCAGCTGCTCCTCTGGGGAGCTTCATACATCCAAACAGCAGCTGTTTATTTCCCACACATTGGTTTCTGCTTGGGTCCCCCCCAAGGCACACATCCCAAGCACACCAAAATGTATATTCCCAGAGTACATTCCCTTTGTCTTCGAGGCCATGGCTCTCCTCAACTACCTCACAAGTTCTCCAAAACCCTAAACAAAGTCTGGTGGCCAACTCTTTCCCAGTAATACTCTTCAGAAAGGTAGGGAAAGGGTGCAGGGAAGGAGACTGGGAGGTGGAAACACATTCAGGACAGAACCGGGGTGATCCAGTCATGTGAGAGGAGGAGGTCAGCTCCTCATAGCTGCTAGAGAGGCTGTGGAGAGAGTAACACTTCTACCACAGCACCTCACTGCTGAAGACATCTACCAGCACATGGTGGGCAAAGTAGGGTCCTGCTGTCCCTCCTGTACTCATGAGGTCCCTTCAGTGCTGGCAGCTGCTCCTGTGCTTCCAGTCACCATGACACGTGCTAGGAGGTCCTGACCGTAGCAGAAGCCAGGAGTTGCCCAAGTGCCCAGATCGCCCAGCCTGATGGTGATGAGCCTGGACCTGCAGTGGTCAGTACCCCAATGGAAGAGGCAATCATTCAGTCTCCAGCAACATCATGTGCAGAAACAGAGGCAGTGTGTGCTTTGAAAGACAACAACAGGTTAAAAATAACTCTATTGCACAGATGATTTAACCACACAGCAGGCAGAAAACCTTCCCTGCAGTGCTAACCTTGCCTAGTCACACAAATTGTTTAGTGCACTTTTTTCTAGCAACCAAAATCCAGTATTACCAGCTTGCTTGAGGTCTGAAGTATTCTAGAGAGGCAAGCTGCAACCTACTGCTTCCTCTTTCAGGATGCATCACCACCGCAGGGTGAACATTTTCAGGAAGTTTTGAAGGACCTATTTCTGGAAATTATTTTTTTTTTTAATAGTACTAACTGAAACAAGGGGGATGGCCCTCACTCCTCTTATAGAAACACACACATTCCTCTTGGTCAGGACTCACCTAGAAGATCTATGTAAAAAATGACTCACCACTATACAAGGGGTCCTGTCAAGGTAGCAAATGTCCTAGATGCTGCCAAAACACGTCTTCCGTTTCCATGAGGAAGACAAATCTTCTTGCCCACAATGTGGAAGATTTTACTTTTGGATACAATCTGCGCCTCTTACTCTGTAATAACGTTTGACACGTGACACAACACCTGGGTGAATTACTGTCTACAGCAGCTGTCATTGACGAATTTGCCCTATTTAAGTACAGGATTTGGGACTAGGCCTCAATGATATGGAAACTTCTGTATTCTGAGCTGTCAGACTGTTGCTGGGAACAAGCCAAGAAAACATTTTCCACAATGATATAGGGTTGAACTCAAAAAGTTTGATTTAAACATAGATATCCATTTCTTAACCCTGCAAAAAACACTTGGCAGAAAAAAAAAGTCCTAAAAGCACAATATCCAGATAATTAAAATAAAGAACAAAAAATGAACTAGTTTTGACTTAGGCTTTTTAAAGCAGCAAGAATCATTTCACAAACCTCAAAGCAACAAATCCTAAAATTATAATCTAGGTGGCAGTTCCTTGTAAAGTCTCAATGTTTTCACAGGAAAAAAAATAAGTATCCATCTAACTTAACAGCTAGTAGTGATGAATCTGGACAGTGTTGTTTAAACTTTCACACAAAGTTTGAAATAAAAGAGCTTTGATTTCTTTCCATATTTTTCTGTGACTACTACTGGAAATATTTTTTCAAAACTTTTTTACTCTACTTAGAATTTTCAATCTTGTTTCCTCCCTGTGAAAACCTAAAAAGAATGAGGAATTGCCACACATATCCATGTCTTTTTTAAAAGCCTTTACTGCATTTTAAGCAAAAAAGTGTCCCTCAAGTTGTATTGTTGGTTTACTCTCCATTTATTACATTTTTCCCCATTATAATTGAGGACTAGCAGATCTAATCTGAAGTGTGATTGATTTAGCCTGTATAAACAAACTCACTGATATCAGCCCAAACACACCCCATAGAGGAGAGATGCAAAGACTGAAATTCATGGAGTAAAAAGCAATTGCATAGAAGTCCTGGGTAAATAAATGGAATTAAACAGTGTGATGGGCTTTTCTTATCAGCATCTTTGTGAACACTAAACAAACACTTCTGAGCCAGAAATGAGTGGTTGCGGGATTACTTAAACAGGGAAGGTAGGAAAGTTGCTCTCAAAACTTTGACCTTCATTCACAAACTTTGAAGAACATGCTAGACACTCATACACCAGCCAGGATGCCTGTGAATGCCCGGCCATTGAAAAGTCCAGATCTGGTGAGACCCAAAAGACCGTATTCTGTTGTCTTTGCCCTTCAGTTCATTTTGGTCTCCCTGACTTTTCTCACATCTCATGTGCAGAACCCAACCGCTCTGCATGGCACCTACAGGACAAGACACAACCAGCCCAATTAAAAAAAATATCTGGATGAACAGAACAGGTCAAGTTTTCCAGAAGATGTCATTGAGAAGAAAAAAGAAAGCCAAGTCAAATACAACAATATGGTTCCTTCTACTGTATTTAAATTCCTTGCCAGTCCCCTTGACTTGGTGGGATTACAAAGAGATGAGATTAGGACCACATCAAAGTACCTGGCTGAGCATGGGCTCCATGGCAGACACTCAGGCTCACTCCGCTCTGTTTCTATGGACTACACTGCTGATCTTCTATTTTGCTTACAAATGTACTAAGCACCTGACAGAATGAAGAAAGAAACTCATCAGCCACATCAGGTTTGTTATGTATAACCCCTCCCAAATCTTCTCTGTGTATATGTATGCATTTAGATATAAATACAGACAGATTTCAGATTGTTTAGCTCTCCCCTTTTCCCTCTCCCAATGGATGGTATGTAAGCTTGAGACACTAAGAATTAAAGAGAAAAAAAGTCATTCCATCTTAGCACTATGAAGCTGGTTTAAAGGTGCAGATAACATGTCATGGCTAGTGCCTTGGGCATATTCAGGATGCTTCTATAATACTTCTCTGTTCGCTGCTGCCAAGTGAGAGTGAACAGGACGAGCTCACATTTGGGTTTCTCCACTGCCATTGCACATAGCTGTGGCCAGAGCTAAGATTCCAGAGAATCTACCAGCAGATTTAAAACCAATATTCAATGTGCTCATCTAAGAGAAAAAACAGAAGAATGTCCTGAGTGTTGGACAATATATGGCTGAAATGGGAAGATATATCTAAAATTGATTAATTATAGCACCATAATTCCTTTTTGTACCTTCAACTGAGCTCTGTCACAGGCAACAAAGGAATCGTGCAATCTGCTACAGTGCTGGGTACCAAAGATTGCAGTGATCAGCAAATACAGGAACAAACTGTTACTAAAGGAAATGTTCCCTTTTTCAAAGGGGAAAAAAAGAAACTAGAGGAGAGAAAAACCCTATAACATAATAGTTGGCAGTATCTCTTTACATAATAAAACATATCTGTCCTCATATCTTTTTACAAAACCTGATTTTCAGGAAAAAAATAAAGTATGCACTTCAGGAGTATTCTGTGATTTTGCCTCGTCTCTTCATTTGGCAGTAACTGGACACACTTCTGTTTAAATCATTGTGTTTCTTTCCTTTCACTGTGACACAGTTCCTCACAACATACATAATATATAAAGAAAAGCTGATTACTGGTTCAGAAATTTGAATACTGCAAACCTTTTGATCCTGTATATCTGGCTACAGTTTTTACTTTAGGAGACAAAAAACAAACAAACAAACAAACTCTGAATAAAACACGAAGTTTTTACCAATGCTTACCTAAAACTTAAAAACCTACAAGTCTGCCAGGCAGTGCAGAAGCATGTGCTGCTCCTCTACCCTGTGCCTGCTGGCACATCTGGGAGCCCCACTGCTGAAGCAGAGGGCACATATCACTACCATAATAGGAAAATAAAAGGTCCAGTCCAGGGCCTGGGAGTTGAGCCCAGCTTAACCTTATCCTGAAGCACGAGATGCTGGAAGACCAGCTCCAGCCAGGGAGAGACCCACACGATCCTAGCCAACCCCTCCTCCCTCCCTGCGTCCTTCTTCCCAGGACAGTTGTGTAGGCACATCTCTCCTGCATAGACCTGAGAAGAAGCCAAAATTGCTTCTGCCTCCAGACTACAAGAATTTTAGCTACCATAATAAAATCTGTTCTCCAGCAGAGGATAGGAACATATTTGTAAAGGCTTCCAGGATCAGGCAATCAGTTCTGTGTTTAGTTCCATGGAATTTCTTACCTTCTTTCCTTTGAGTACATGCAGATTGTATTTTACTTAAGCTACCTCTCTGTTGGTAGTATCTGCTGCATCTTTCATTCAACCACACCATAACAGGCAAAGCTATATACTGCCGAAAGACCATTTCTCACTCAATACTCAACACTATGGGTTTTAATCCATGTTTGCCCTTGTGTTCTTCTTGGACAAGAGCCACATGTGCACATGGTATGATTGTAAGGGAAAAAATAAATCTAAGGAATCCCATTTTCCACTTGCAGCTGGACATTGCCTGGGTTCAAACTCATCCACAGCAATCACAGTTCACATGAAGCATGATTCTTTGTATTTGGTACCAAAGAGCCTTTCCAGGTGCCCTGTGAAGCTGCCCACAGCATCAGCTCCTAGGTCACATGATTTCATAGTTTTAATCTTATCACTAATCTTCTCCCACACATGAATTATGACACATGGGACTGTCCCAGTCAACCTGACCAGTCAACTGGAGGTATCATTCCAGAAGGAACCAGAAAAAGCACAGATCACACATTTTTGAAACAAAATAGACAAAGACTTTTTTTTTTTTTTTTCTGGCCTGGCACACAGTGAACCCAGAATTAGTGAGAACAAGTGAGTACCAAGGGCATGGCTATTCCTAAGGTCTGAGGGCAGATGCATTCAAATGAGGGTAGTCCTACAAAAGTGTGTCATGTCAATCTAGGTGCTGATCTCAGACAAACCTTTAAGAAGGCTGGGAGCTCTGGCTACTTGTGTCCATTTGCAAAAGTGATGCAGAAGTCAGCAAGTGAAGCATTTTTCATTTTGTCCCTGCAACTCATACTGTCCAACATAGAGACGCTGAGCAGAGGTATAGTGTAATGCTCACCAGAGGATGGGACACTGGGGTCTGGATCCTGCTTTTGACTCTGGGTGACATCCTTACAGGAACAAAACAAGTTATCTCACTGTAGCCCATGCCATCCCAGGCCACCTCTCCACTGCAAGGTTCTAGAACATTGTGGAATTATACAACGTGATCCAGCTTCAAAGGCATGTGCCTCTGGAGTTTATCTATCTTTGCCACCCACACACTGTTCCCCATCAAAAGGCTCAGCACTTAACTACGCAGAATTGCAAACTGAAAATTGGGTAACAGTTGACAAGACTAGCTGTGTTAAGCAATGTTGTATCCAGTACTGCTTGGGCTATACCATTCACCTGGACTGATGGATTTCCTTCATGAAGAGATCCCCATTAGCAGAGCTTCCAAATGTTCATAATGCTTTTTCATCAACCAGAACCAAAAGTGGCAAACAAGGTCCCCTGTTGTACTTCTAGGACCTCCCAGTGCATCAGTGGGTCGTGTTCAGACAGGCATATCTGTGCTATCACACCTGTATCCAGAGAAGTAGTCCTGGACATTAAACATGGTTTATAGACTGCATCCAAGAGGTCCTATAATGACTGAATCCTTTAGATAAAACAGAAAATAGCCCTAGGAACTGATCCTAACTCTACTGTTGCCTCACCATTTCTTTCTCTTGTGTCACTAAAAGTAGAAAAATATTCTCTAGAGCTCTTCAAAGAATGACTCTGCACACACCAAACTGTAGATGGAGACCCACCACAGACCCACAGCTTATGTCATTTTATATATGTGCTGGCACTTAAACTCTGGTCCTCACCTATCAGCCAACTATCTAATAAGTTTGGGGTATCCTCATGGATTAAAACAACTGACTTGACTGAAGGTCTGCTAGTTAATAATACTGAATCATCAGCTAAAGATATGGACTATTATCTGAACCACAAGAAGCTTACAAAGGATCTACTTACTGTATTGCTCCAGTGCCATATGAAACATTTTTATTCAGCGTGTTCTAGTTGGTTCCTTCTATTTCCATTTACCTTTTGTGTCTGTGTGTGTGTATGCGTATGTGTGTGTCTGGGAAAAAGTTAAGCTGAAATAAAATGTCCCACATTTCTTTCCAAATAAGGTGGGCTTTTGTCCTCCAGGACTTTATCAGATTCCCCTGTGAAAGGTTTTGTTAGGGAAGTAAAGTTGATTTCTTCTCAAGAATAAGAGAGGAGTTTTTAATTTCCTTTTCTGCCTTTGGAAATGCAATCATAACATACACCATTGTGCTTATCCCACCACACACTTTAACAACAATACTTGAAACAGCTCATCTGAGAGGACCCACTCCCAAGAAAGCCTCCCAAATCTACCTGAAAAGTAGCTCTGCTCTTGAACACCGCAGTGCTTCTCTGAACCGAATCTCCTGTCTGCAGCAGGTTTGGGGGATGCCAACAAGGAAGAAAGAGGGCTCCTGATGAGAGATAAAATCCTGCTAGTTCTGCAGCGATACTGGAGACCAGACACTAGCAGGCATGGCCAAGAGCACATCAGAGCATGCTCCATACTTCAGCCTTTCAGTCCTTCAGCTTTCATAGAGCACACAGTCACCAAGTGCCCCAGCGTGGGCAGTGACCAGAACATTCACCACCACAGAATAGCTTCAGGTCTGGCAATGTGACTACCCCACTACTCCCTTCTCCTCAGGATCTCTGTACCTGACGGGCTCAGACACTTCTGGCTCTTCCCAGAAGGCAGTGTGCCACCCATACCAGTTCACCCAACCTCAAGTTTAGGTGGCATATTTTGAAGGTTGCCATATATAAAAAAAAAAAGAAGATTACAGATATAATGTAATTTCTAGAAATATTTAAAATTATTAAATTTGCCAAGACTTATTTCTATAGAGAAACTAATGCTCTCTTTTTTAATGAGAAGTTAAAAACTACTCATTGAAATCTAAGGGAACGCACAAGTCAGGTGGTGCTGTGTGACCAAGAATCTTTGGTTCTTAAAGCACACTGAAAATATAATCATTGCTGTCTAGATGCACAAGCCTAAATAATTTTAAGCAGCACGCCAAGTATCCTGGAGGTTTCCTCATGTAACCTATCAGTGTTCATCTATCAAATTTCATCTTCAAGAGCTGGCTGGGTGGAGGCTTTCACACTCCCTCTGAGCCCAAACAGGAGAAAAAAATCTCCCAGAAACTCGAAGTCCTGAGTAAGGTGAGCAGAAACACAAACTGGCTTTCAGAGCACCCCAACACCTGTCTGGGACATGTCACATCCATTAGCGTGGGTGCATGGGAGGGGAGGGGAGATTTAATTACACGTTTCCAAGCAAATGTGACCTAAAAAGATTTAAATAAAAGGACATTTTCTGAAGAGTCATGGCAAAATCTATATAAACCCCAGACATTTGCTCAGTCATAAACTGCTTATTAACATGTGATTTTACTTATCAGAAACACATAATTGTATTGCCTAACCCCGTCTGGTGTAACAATGATAAAGCAATCTGACAGCTAGACCTGAACCACAAAAATATTCTTTAGGCCCATTTCTCCTACTAGAAGATGCTCATTGAGTGAAATCAAACTAGATGCAGTGGCAATTTTTTTTCTAACATGAATAAGGAAAAAAAATCCAATGTTTGGACACAGCAACTGCAATCTCAGATACATGCACTACTCTGACACTGAGTAACAAAAAAGATCACTGTTCATAAATTTGCCTTTACTGCATTTTTGCTGCACAATGAAGCATTTGTACGTTAGGTGGTGACGCTTTTATTATTATCAGGAAAAGTCTTACACAGACCTTGCTTGACTGTACTGAAGCTCATTTTTTCCTCTCTTACTCTCCTAAACTGATTACAAAGCAACTCTTGCTAGAGTACCAGTGAATGTGTTGGATGGCTCCTCTTATGACAGCAGCATATCCCAGCTATCCCTCCAATAGCAAAAAAAAAAAAATCAATTAAATAAATTATAAAACTTTCCTCTCTGTTAAATTACCACCAGAAATTCTTGAATTCTTGGCAGTAATAAAGGATATAGCTGTGTTTATCTACAACAGCAAGAGAACTAGTCCCTAAGTGTTTGTATAATGTTTCTGTCAGACACAAAATGACAAAGGTTGTTGAAAATATCCCAGAATCTGGGAATAAATTTTGCTTCCCTTAGAGAGAAGGACACTCAGTGCAAAATCTGTGAGTCTTACTAATGTCACGTTGTTTAACTGTTTCTGATATGAGAGCACTTAAGATCTTGTAAAATACATATATTAATAAGCGGAAACTCATGACATACAAGCCAGGAGTGGCAATAAGGTAGCAGTATCCTTTGGTGAAGTCCCACTGTCACAGAGGAAATCCCCCTTATCCTACAGAGATGTGACAATGTCAATAGACAAGTCATCATGCGTTACATGCAGTTGCAGCAAAATATATGCCAATCCTTTTCAAACCTATTTGCTAAAGCTTCTTACTACTAATGCCAGAGGAAAAGAAAAATGGACAACATGTATATAACCTATATGTATATGCATACTGTTATGCATACACACACACAGAGAGTAGGTTGAATCTTTTTTCTTCAAGTCAGTTATACTGTAAATTCACTACTGCAGCAAGCTCTAGGATACCACTGCACTGCAAGCATTGTTCAACCAGCTAAGGAAAAGTTAGGTTTTCCATTTCCAAGAGGAAGGGTGGTGACCTATAAAGTCGTAAAGGAAACTACTCATAAGCTTACTTCAATACCCTTGCTAAAAACAGCCCCCTGCAATTATAAGAGTCTCTTCCTCATCCTGCTCAGAACAATTGGAAAACTACAGACCCTTTAAGATACCTTAATTTAATAGATTAAAAAAAAAAAAAAAATCAATGAACTAAAAAATAACAGTTCTCAGTCATGGAATTGCATTGCTCATTTATCCGATTTCTCTGGTAGCTGCATCCGTATTTAGCTAGAGGAAAGAGTGCCACAAATTACACAACAGGCATACATAAAATACGTTGGGGTGAACAACATCAGACTGGATTTGACATAAACTGGTGGACTTTTTTTTTCTGTATGATCACATAAAATCTGAAATAAATGCTATATAAGCATTTTGCAAAATACAGGGCAGTGATAAAATGTGGTTTATGTTGTTTACTGTAATTTCTTCTACAATATATTAATCGCAGGATTTATGTGATAAATGCAGCAACCCATTCCCTCTTAGCCCCTGATGCAACTATCTGCACTAATACCAGCAAGGCAGGGCATACTGTTAGCTCCACTTCAATGGGCATGGGGAGAATAAAAACAGGAGGGAGGAAAAATGGTATTTGGAAAAATTTCATTGTGTCATACAGCACAGCAGCAAACACTGCACTAGCAGACACCTCACCTTTCCATCTGATCCCTCAGTAAATACAGAGCTGCAAACATCTGAGATACAAAACAATGTGTGTTTTAACCTATCCCTGAGAAAGCCAGACTTTTAAAATCTTCCAGATCAGATTACTGCCTTCACAAGGTCTGGCCTTGTCCTCTGTATTTCAGAAGGATGTTGATTTTTCGCTAATGTGGTTGTGGTGCCGAGGCAGGTAATGGGGAGCAGTGTGCCAAGGAAGAAGCTCCTTGGGCAGATGACTCTACAGATGCACAGAGCGAAGGCTCACTCCAGAGAGGATTAGCACAAATTTGACACTATAGTATTAGTTACAAAATCCTGCACTACTAATCCAGGTGAAAAAAGATAATTCAGTTCCAATTTCTGCTGATTCTTTCTCTGGCAGCTTATTTCTGCTTTGCAGAATGTCCAGGAATTTAGACTAATGAAACTCACTTCCTAGGGAACAGACTGGTCATGCATCTCTCTTCCTTATTGCTCAGGTTTCTTTTTTTGTAACACAGAAGATGACCCTACAACTTCTAAAGCTCAAGGATAATAGACCTCATCTTCATGGTAGAAAATCTGATTAATTAAATGATCTTTGGGATATCTCATTTTAATACTGGAAGTATCCGGGAAAGAGGTGAAATTTGAAAAAGGTTAAGTTTATCCATAAAAATATAATGTTCATGGAGTAATTTTGAGAAGTATCTATAAAAGATAAAACAGCACATAGACTTCACACAAATTCACACACATTAGTTAATATCTAGCAACCCAGTGCATACTCTTTTTTTTAAATCTACAATGAAGCACTGTAGCCTCAGCTAGGATTTGTAAACTTATCTATAGGTAGAGGAGGGACAAGTCTTCATACTCCATAACACCTACCTCTGAATGCACATCCTGCTTGTTCAGATGTGGCTTCCACAATAATGCCATATACTCCTTGAAGCAGGTACCAAACTTTAGCACTTCTCTCATGACACCATAACTTCAAAGTGGATTTCTCTCACAACTGGCCCATACCCCACAGTGTGCTCCACACCAGGGCCTTCTACCTCCAAACCACCTCATTATCTAACTTTGACAGGTGTGCTTCATTATACCACAGCCTTCTACAGGTAACACTGACCTCACTGTTGGGAGTTCACCAACACCACCGTTAGTTGCAGCTTGTCATTTGACATTCAATTTACATGTTACCTTACCAGAAGTGCCTCCTTTCCTCTTAAGTTACAATTCAGTTTTGCGGGAACGTCCCGTTACTCCCCTTCTAGAAACAGCGCAATGACAAACAGGCTCCTTTCTGCTTTTTCTCGCCTCCTGCATCCACAAACAGACCTTAACCTTGCATTTTGCAGCCGCTGGGTGGGAGCTCCGGACTTCGGCCGCCGGGGTCCGGGTTGTGTCACATTCTGCCCGCCAGCCACCGCACACCCCCGGGGCCGAGCCTGCCCGCTCGGCCCGAGACAGCGCACGGCAGGGAGTTGCATGCAGGTGACACTCATAGCTTCGTTTCTGACACTGGTAAAGGGAAGTTTGTTTATTTAAACACATCCCGGGCGATTCAGTGGCCTTGTCCCCATTGCTCTCCCCGCACAGAGTTGTGCAGCCGAGTGTCCCACCATCCCACCTCGGGGATGCACCGCCGCACCCCAGTGCCTTCTCGAGGGCCACCCGCAAGTCGCGGTGCTGCGGCCTGTCACCGACGCGCCCTCCATCCCGCTGTCACCGCGCCCCGAGGCCGCGCAGCGCCACAGGCACCCCGCGGCCTGGCCCGGCGAGCTTTAACGACGGGACCGGGTCTTCCCGGTGGCCCCCGCCCCGTCCCGTCCCTCCTCCAGCTCCTCTCCCCCGCAGCAAGCCACGGCAGGGTCTCGGGTTACAGGCAGGTTTTCTTTAATGCCAACGAACAGCCATGAAGCAACCGACAAACGGGAGGCGAAAGCAGGCGCCGCGAAGCGAAAGGAGCCGTTCCCGGCCACGGCGGGGAGTGTGAGGCAGCCATCCCTGCGGAGCGACCGACGCGGGTCTCATCTGCTTTTGGGTTGGTTTCGTTACTTTTGTAAGAAAAAAAAAAATAAAAAGAAGAAATCCGCTCCTGTGCTCGTTCAACAAGGACCGGCGGCAGTGGGGACACGCTAGTGACTCCCTACAGGTACAAGAATGTCTGCTCCAGTGGCAGGTGCTGGGTTCGTTTTCCTAAGCGATGACACAGCCTCCCTTCTCCTTGAAGGGGTTCTTGTCCTCGGGAACCCCCTTCACCAGCGGGTCCTCACCCGACCGCTCCTCGATGTAGTTCTTGATCTCTTCAGAGCACTTGGACACCTCGAGTGAAAGAACAGAGAAGTGGCTGTGTTATATCTGAAGCTCATTGTGCACACCAGAAGAGCAAACCAGTGAATTCACATCCTCCTTTCTCTTATTCACCTTCCCATCTTGATCACAGAGCCAGAATTAAATATGTGTAGACTCAGCTTCCATCCACTTTTTCACAGCCCGATACTGACAGAACATGTGAGCATCACTGAGAATGTATGTCACTTGGAACAGCAGTTGCTGCATAGTTGCCTTTTTTTTTTTTTTTTTTTAAATTAGCCAAGGTAGTTTTATTAAGCTGCAGATCACACTCTACTCGGCATCAGCATGATTTATGGTCAGTGGGTTCTGGATCAGTGACTTTCAATTCAGTTTTCAAGTATTTAAGACTGTACATGTTTTTCCCAAACAAAACATTCAGTAATGATTTTTTCAGTGGTAATAAAAACTCCCACATCGCAGTTCTATAATAGCAACCACATGTCTTGCATGGGAGTAAAGACCCGACTAGGAAAGACAGTCTACTTACAGGTTACTTGGGGTTACTTCGAACAATGGGCAGCCTATTGTGCTAAGAGAGAACATAATATGCATGGCACTTTGCATGACATTCATAGCAAACTAGCACTGATGTAGGTAAGCCTGCACAGAACCTGCCTGTGAAAAATAAATGGGTTTGGTTTGTGTTCACTGAGACTGCAGCATATGCAGCACATATAGTAACGCTGTCTGCGGACCCTGAGGGTGCATGAGCAAATCCCACCAACTCCAGAGGATCCTGTCCATGCACACCTCGTGTTTCCCTTCCCTATGTCAACAGAAACTGTCCTTATGTGCTCAGATACCTGACATGTCTGAGGGCACACTCCTGGCTCTGTCCCCACCTCTTCCCTTCCTAACCACAATCCCTGCGGAGGCATAGCAGTGCAGAGTCAGCAGCAGGAACCAGCTGTTGGCCAGGCCACTAAATGACTAGTATTTCTAATTTAAGGCCCTTTGACATCTTTGTTAATTATATTATACTCCATAGGTAGAATTATAATAAGAGAACCAATGAATGTACTTACTGCATCATGGACTAACAGAGCATGGCCTGTGCAAAATTAAGCTTTAAGCCATCAGAAAGAACTCCAAGTTAATTCCCAATTAAACAGTGCATAAAATATGGTCTAACTACCTCTGTCTGCCTTATAGCAAAGAAGAATTTGGACCTATAAATCCCATTACACATGCCTTACTCATCTGTGCCTCGCAAACCCTGCTTTTTCAAATTGAGGCACCCTATGCTGCAGTAAAGTTGTGCTCCAAAGTATATGCAGGACCAGCATTTGTTTTGCTTCAGTCAGCACTATCAGGATCTTTTTCACATATAAGAAAAAAAAAAAGCCTGCTTAAGTACAAATTCAAACATTTATTAAAAAAATTATTCAAAAAGATATTTCCTCTTTGTGCTATAAAGGTGTAGGAAGGAGTTAAGAAAACTTTGGCAAAATGTTTTTACTTTTAGTGACAACAGAAAGGTGGGTTCTGCATTTCCCTGTCCCTGTAACAGCCATACAGATACCAGGGGACCGTGACAAGTACCACACAGATTTCATTCTCAGACTGAAACTTCTGTTATAATGCACTGGTAAATTTGTGGATGTTGCCTGTGCTTTATTACAGGTGATTTGAAAATATCAATTTCCCTAATGTGAACGGGCTCTTGGTTTATCCCCAAAATTTAGGCAAGAATTTTTAATAATAATAATAATAATAATAATAATAATAATAATAAAATCTGTAATGCCACTGATTCCCACATATAGATGTATTTTCAGTCCTAACTAGTAGCGTTTATTTAGATGTAGTTTGCTTCTTCTGGCATGTAGTATAAAAAAGAAAAAGAATATTAGTTTTATCATGGACCAATATCAGTTCTGCATGTCCTTCATCTATAGAAATTGTGCACAAATACAAAAATTTGACTACTTCACCTGTGGAAAGGAACAACCAGTGTAAATTACAAAAGTATAATGTTTGCATTGGACAAGACTAGATGGGTCATGGCTCTGTCCCAGCAACGCTTTGGCTCGTGCCCTCTGCTCGGGCATGGCACAGTACCCGAGGCGGGGGAGTGGTACCGGGCAGAGGGCGGCCGTGGCCGGTCGGCTCCTCCCGCAGCACCACCGGGCGCGGTGCTGTACGGGACGGGGAGCGGTGCCGCAACAAGGCTTCCCGCCAGCACACCACCCCCTCACCTGGTACTAGCAGGTCCCAAAGCGTCTCCTATAAAGAGGAGAACAGAGCTCGAGGAGGGACATGCTCCCCCCTCGCCACACGACGCTGCCTTGTGCTGGCACCGGGCTCCAGGGACCCTCAAGCGAGGGGAACCCGAATGGTGCCAAGTGCATCGAGAACTACTTCAGCCAGTGGGCCCCTGCCGGCCCCTCGGGGCGCCTTATCCCGGGGGCAGTGCGCCTCTTTTTCACCCTCGTTCCACAGCCACCCCCCCTAAAAAAGTCGTGTTTCTACACGGTGCTAGCAACGCTACGCATCCAGCGCCGTCCCCGGCCCCTGCCTCCAGGGGGGCGGCAGGACCCGTCGGTGCCAACTGCGTGCGGGGACAGCGATCGGCCGAAAACAGCCGGGGCTCTCCCAGAGAGCGGCTCCCGGAGCGCGGGTCCCGGAGCCCCGCTCCCACGGCCTTCGCCGGGCCCGCCGCGGCGGGACGGGGCGCTCCCGCTCAGCTCTGGACTGCCGCACCCAGCCTCGCCGCCCACCCGACGTGTCTCGGGCGCCGCGTGAGCCCCCACAAGCCCCACCGGCGAGCAACGGGCTTCTCCCCTCTCCGGCCCCGCCGTCTGTCCCGGCGGCCGGGCAGCCTTGGGCCCCTTCTCCGCGGTCACTCACCGGCTGCCTCTCCAGCTTCACTTCTTTCCGGAGCTGCTCCACTTCCATTTTCAGTTTGTCCTTCTCGCTCAAGTCCTCGATGTTGATGGCTGGCATCGTCTACACTGCCAAAGCGCAGAGGGAGAACAAAAGGTTAGCTCTGGGTAGCTAGGGTGCCGGGGCCGGAGCCCCCGGGCGGGCGCGGAGCGGTGGGATGGCCGCACCCGGCCCGCCCCCAGGCTCACTTACAAGGTGCCGTCTGGGCTGCCCCGCTGCTCGGCGGCGGCCGCTTCCTCTCCGGCGCGCCTGGAACCCCTTCCCCGCGCCGCTCCGGCCTTTAAACCGCCACGCTAATCCCCCCTAACCGGATTAAAGACCGCAGCCCCACCCGGCCCCGCTGCCGGGGCACCGGGGCGTTGACACGGGCCCTGCGTACACAGGGAGGGTCAGGCCGCCCGGTACGTCCCCCGAGCAGAGACCTCGACCCAGCCACCGCATCGTCCTGGCCTCCCGTGGAGCAGCCGGCAACGGGAGTCAGAAGCTGCAGTGACCCTCCTATGCTGGCCTCTCCCCTCCTCTCCCGTGTCAACATTGCTGTAAGGCAAGCGTGACAGGATCAGCCGGGTTTCTTGGCCCAGCAGTGAGGTCTTTCTCCCTTGCTATGGCCTTCTGCTCCTCCTCGCTCTCATGATTATTCTTGTTTGCCCATGCCACCAGCAGCCCCGGTCTCTGTATTCCTCTGCCCAGCAGCTAAGGCAGCAGCAGGTGGTTTGCATGGGCATGTTCCTTGATACTTGCACATTGAAACCAAAAGTGGACTGGACTACAGGTAGAGAGGGGAAGGAACCACTCTCAGGTCAAATATTCCAGCAAGCAGCAAGGCCATCAATGGCAGGGACAACCCACTTTCATTGGCAGGTGTTTCTGCAAAGCAGAGTTGCAGCTCTGAGTGAGAGGGATGTTGTGTCTTACCTGCACCGATCATCTCTGGAGTCATGGAGTTATGATGGATGTTGAGGAGGGGGCACTGTGTGTAAGAGAAATGTTGGGTTAAAAGAAGGAACTAGGCCATTCTTCTGTGGTTGCATATAATTTCTAGGTCTGGATTCCAAACAGGGCACTACGTTCTTTGGAACAGGGTGGTCCCTCCATCCATGTTTGTACAGTACCTAGCATCTCTGATCCCAGCATCTGCTTTCCTGCAAAAACAGTGGAGGCAGAATCCGCAACCCATTACACTGAACAAAATTGCAGGCTGTTAAAATGGGCCTGTACGAGTCCTTCTGTTATCTGACACTTCAAGGGCCTCTGTAGGCAGTCACTTCTCCCCCTTTCCACCTCTGGCTTTTCACCTTTAAGACATTCTTTTTTCCTGCTCTCCCTACTCACCAGATGCAAGCAGCTGACAGCAGTATGTAAGATTTACAGTGCTTCTCCTGTAGTGCTGTTGGGGTTTGTATTTGTATTTGATTTATTTTAGTCAGTTTACTAAAATCAGGTCCCTTTCCCCTCCCTCTGGCTATTATCCCCCTCTTCCCAGCTGTTGGAATGCAATTTCTACACCCGCACAATCTACACTGGCAGCTACATTCCAAAGCCCAACAAGCTGCTGGTTCCTGGGCCAATCAAACAGGTGGAAAGAGCTGCCTGGCCAGGGTCCTGGGTGGGGGGCAGGGCTGTTGGTGGGAGCAGAAACACTGTGGCATGGAGAAGCAGACACTGTGTGATGTGGGGGTGGCAGGTGTAGGGTGCAGGAGTGATCTAGAGGTGGGCTCTGCCACACGAGTAGCATGGTTAGGGTGGGAAGAACAGTTGCAGCTTGTTATTGATAGCCCTGTAATGGAAAGCATGCAGTGAGCTGTCTGCTGATGTGACTAACTCTGCAGTTAGTAAAGGACTTTCTACCACTTGCTATGTTAGCTTTTGCTCTAGTTCATACATTTTTAAAGATACTTATCTAATCTAAGTGAACTTCTTTGCCACTACACCAAAAGAGCAGCTGAATAAATACTGCACTGTGCTGCAGCGTTGTTGGATAAGTGTGTTTAGTTCAAACTTTGATTTGTATGTGTGCATGTACAGAGGAAATGGAAAATATGGAAAATGATATTCCATGACAGCATTCATTTTGCTGCTATTCTTTCAAGTGGTATTTCAATGACTTTCTTTGGAATTCCTACAATACCTAGTGAAAACTAAAGGACACCAGTCTAGTCATAGTAAAAATCAGTTGAGAGTTTCCTAATACGAGAAAGGTGGCCTTTTGATTTTTTTTTTTTCTGGAAATAGAAAAGTTTTTGTGTTTCTTTATTTTTTTTTTGTCTGTTTTTTTTCCTATCAGAAGGACTTAAGCTTTATTGTAGTTGCTGTGCTTATGAAGCACAACAAACAAAACAAAAACAGAAACAGAAACAAAACCCAACCAAACAAAAAACCTACAAAAACCAAACCAAACCAAACAACCTCCAAAAACATGAGAAGGAGGACACCTGTTACTAAGAATTGAACAGTTGTAGCTACAAGACTCTGAAACATGGCAGATGTGTCTCTTGTGTCCGCATATCTCAAATGTTATCAGTTTTGTTTGTTTGTTTTTGTCATGGGTTTTGTTTGTTTGTTTGTTTTTAATCACTAAAGCATGTATTTACCCTTTGGCAACCGGAGATTCCGAAAAAAAGGAGCAGTGCTGAGAAAGGAGGGAGAGGGGTGCCATTTGTATCTGTGCAAAAGCCTCCTAGGTGGGCTAGGGGTTGAATTTACTCCTCTTTCTTGCCTTTACAAAAAACAAAATAATGCCAGAAAACTAGGTTATAATCGTCAGTGAGATACTACAAGCACAGAAGCCACAGAGGGGAAGTCAGTTTTTGAATTAATCTGAGTGCTATGAAGTTCCTCTTCCTATGCGTTGTGGCTTCTTTCCTGCAGGGCACAGAATTCCAGGGCCCTGTATTGCAACCCTATCGAGGGCAGCAGCTGCCTGGAGGACTGAGGTTCAACACCGTTGCTGTAAAGGCAGTGGAGAAGAAAAGGAGATCAGATTAGCTTATCGTTATCTATAGAAAGCACGCCTAATTTGCAGCGACTCTTATCTCTGTTACTATATTAAATCTGGAGTAAAGACTAATTAATGTAACGGCTCTAATAGATTAGAGAGGGAAAGTATGCTGTTTGCTGCTCACCCTCTCCTACCCCAGATCACGCTGGATTGCCTGGTGGGGCTAAAATCTACAGAATAAGCTAAGTCATGAGAGTTCCTGAAATCCTTCTCTCTGAACTAGCCAGAGATTTCATTCATTCAGCCCCCCTGGCTTTCCAGGAGTCCAAGCCTGCTGGTGGTGCCTCGGTTTTCTCAAGTTCTTTAGTGTTATACACAACAGTATTAAACGAGTAACGCGGTCTGGTTGGTGTTATCTCTAGTGGCACTGGCTAAGCGGGCTGTGCCTGGACCTGCCCGAGGCTCCTGTGTTTGATCTTCAGCGTCCTGCCGCCCTCTGCCCGGAGCCTCCACACGGGGAGCGGCCGCCACGGAGCGAGGGGGGAGAGGACTTTCGCTAAGTGACCCGTCACAGATTTCGCCGTGATTAACAGGAAATGTCCCTTGAGCATCATCCCGCAATGTGCTGGGGGGCGGGGGAAACGGGACGGTACAGCCGTGGACCTCGGCCAGCTCCCCGTAGCCCCGCGACGGAGGTTTCTCTGCCGTTGGCGGTGCAGCCCGACAGCGAGCCAGCCCCGGCGGCTCCCCCACTGGCCTCAGCCGCTCCCCCCGGCCATGGGCCCCCCGACGGCGACGGGACGGCTGTCGACCTGCGGCCCCCGACGCTGGGGCTCACGCAGGCGCGCAGGCTGCCGCGCCCCGGTGACGGCCGGGTCAGCGGGGACCTGCTGACCCGCTGAATCAGACCTTCCCCTCCCACCACATGCGCAAGAAGGGAGGCGGCCCGGGGAAGCCGTCTCGGCGCATATAAAGCGCTGCCGTCGGGCCGGACAGCGCCGCTGGCTCCCGGGACCCTGCTGCCACCCTCTCGCCTGCCCGCCGCCGCCGCGACATGGCTGCCGGCCGTCACCTCCCCCTGCCCGCGCTGCTGCTGCCGCTGGCCTGCGCGGCTCTGGCCCCGCGCACCCTCACAGGTAGGACGGGGACCCCGCGGGCGGCTACGCGGGGCCGGGGCCGCCTACGCCGCCGAAGTGGCCTCAGCCCCGATCGCTGGTGTCTCCCGCAGAGAAACAGCGCGCCTGCCTGCTGCCCCCCGACGACGGCCCCTGCCGCGCCCTGGTGCCGCGCTGGTACTACGACAGGTACACGCAGACCTGCCAGGAATTCACCTACGGGGGCTGCCACGGCAACGCCAACAACTTCCTCACCCTCGACGACTGCGAGAAGAGCTGCTGGACCATCAAGAGTGAGTCCGGGGACCGGCCTCGCCGGCCTCCTCAGCCCCTGAGGCCGACACTACAGGGCACAGTTCCCCGGAGTGCGTCCGGGGTGATCGGGGGCTGGAGGGGGCCTGTGGGAGCACCGGGGAGGCTGCACAGCTTGCAGCATGCTTCACACCTGCCCCGTCTGTCCCTCCTGCTTGTAGCAGCTGTCTTGCTGATATCAATTTTATGCAGAGAAACTGGAGTGAGTTGTCTCAGAGGTGACATGCAGATTTTAACTATTAATATTTTGTATGTAATTTAATATTATAACTGGTTGCTAACTAATGCATCAAATTCCTCTTGCAAAGCTTATCTCACTTTATTAAAGAGTGCAAGTAGTGGCACAAGCTGGGACTTGCCTGCAATCGGAGTCATAGTGTTTTGCCTACAGTACTGTGTTGCTCAGTACAGGGAGCACAAAGGATTGATTTTACAGACGGTAAAATTATTTTTGTTGCAGAAGTGCCCAAATTATGCCGGATGGAGGCTGATGGAGGACCATGCAGGAGTCATCTAAAAAGATACGCCTTTAACTTGAGCTCAATGAGGTGTGAGGAATTCATCTACGGTGGCTGTTATGGAAATGGCAACAACTTCAGAGATTTGCAGTCTTGTGTGGACCACTGTCTGCCAGAGAAAAGTAATGGCTGTCCCAAATTTTTAATAAAATAGATGGTGTGAAAGCAATATGAAGATGATACTTTATTTGATATTTTCCTCTGGATACTCATACAGTGGCATTTTTGAAGACTTCTGGGAAGCAGAAATTTATATTGTCTACAGACTTTCGTGTGTCATTTGTCTCAGCTGTCTGTTGCTGAAAGAGCACAATGCTGTGTTAGTTTAATATTGGGACCTTAAATATGCCTGTATCTACATCCAGCCAATCTCTTAACTTCTAAAGAGCTGTACATGTGTAATCTAAAGGGAAATAAGGTTGGAGATCTGTGTTGAAGAAGATGTATGAGACATTTGGCAGTCATGTTCAGGGCAGTGCTGCTGTAATATAAAGAAGTGCCTTTCTAAAACTTAGGCTTGAGAGATGATGTTAGGCGGTTTGGACTTGTGGCACTCATCAGCTCAACTTCTGATAAGTTTTTTACCTGATATGACTTTTCACTGTCTCTCTGCATGAGCTTTAAAGAGAGGTGGTAATTATGAGCAGGTGACTATAGCTAAGTGTTGTCATAAACACCAGATTAATAGCCAGTGCAAGACAGGATCTTTGAAGAAGAGAGATCTACCAGAATGTATAAAAGCTGTCACTGCCTAAGCTTTATTAGTGACTGATGAGACAGGTTTTTTTTTGCTGATGACAGATTGTCAGTTTTGCCTTTTTGCTGCAAATGGGCAGGGTTTGCTGGCAAAAATCACAGCAAGTATAAACAAAATAGTGCCTTTTCCCTCTACAGAGGTAGTTCCACTGGAATTATTGTTCTATTCCTATATATATGGAAAAAGACTTTTGGCCAGAGTAGGTAAATATTTTGGCTGTTGTATGTGTGGCAGCACAAATGGGGAAAGCTGATAAATTTAACTTGTGGGGTAGTAACCCTGTTTTCTGGGACTGTCTGTTACTTTCTCAAATTCATAACTCATGGGAATGAGATGTAGTAAATCTGAAATTTCTTTGGTAACTGTCATGACACTTCAACGGGAACAAGAACTGTTTAGCCAAAAACTTTATTGCAGGATAAATTTTAAGAAGCCAGGCGCAGAGACTACATTTATTTAATTTGTCTTTCTCTCTCTTTTTTTTTTTTTCTTTTCTTCTTCTTTCAAGCTGGCCCCTTGCTATGCTACAGCCCGAAAGATGAAGGATTGTGTTCTTCTTCTGTGCCTCGCTATTACTATGACAGCAGTTCTAAATCATGCAAGGAGTTCAAATATACCGGCTGTGGTGGAAATGCCAATAACTTTGTTACTGAAAAGGACTGCTACAATGTCTGCAGAAAGGGTAAGACTGTTTTGTATTTTGTCAGTCACAAGCAGGTAAAGCAATCCAGATCCTCACCTTGGCTTGTTACAAGTGTACGCTTTTAGCATTTTGGACTCCATGTTTTCAAAGGCAGGGAAAACAGATTCAGCACTAAATCCTTCTGACAAGAACACAGAATCACAGAATTGGCTAGGTTGGAAAAGACCTCAGAGATCATCAAGTCCAACTCTTGGTCCAACTTCAGCCCATTTACTAGATCATGGCACTAAGAGCCATGTCCAATCTCAGTTTAAAAACCTCCAGGGACGGTGAGTCCACCACCTCCCTGGGCAGGCCATTCCAATGCCTGATCACTCTCTCCGTAAAGAACTTCTTCCTAATATCCAGCCTAACCTTCCCCTGGCAGAGTTTAAGCCCATGTCCTCTTGTCCTATTGCTAACTGCCTGGGAGAAGAGACCAGTTCCCACCTGGCTATAACTTCCCTTCAGGTAGTTATAGAGAGCGATGAGGTCACCTCTAAGCCTCCTCTTCTCCAGACTGAACAACCCCAGCTCCCTCAGCCTCTCCCCATAGGTCATGTGCTCAAGTCCCTTCACCAGTCTTGTTGCTCTTCTCTGGACCCGCTCCAGCACCTCAATATCTTTCCTGGACTGAGGGGACCAGAACTGAACACAATACTCCAGGTGTGGCCTCACCAATGCAGAGTACACGGGAAGGATCACTTCCCTTGTCCTGCTGACCACACTATTTTTGATACAGGCCAGGATACCATTGGCCTTCTTGGCCACCTGGGCACACTGTTGGCTCATGTTGAGCTTCCTGTCAATCAGTACCCCCAGGTCCCTTTCTGCCTGGCTGCTCTCCAGCCACTCTGTGCCCAGCCTGTAGCGCTGAAGGGGGTTGTTGTGGCCAAAGTGCAGGACCCAGCACTTGGCCTTGTTGAACTTCGTCCCATTGGAATCAGCCCATTTTTCCAGTCTATCCAGATCTCTTTGCAGAGCCCTCCTGCCTTCCAGCAGGTTGACGCTGCCCCCCAACTTGCTGTCATCAGCAAACTTGCTGAGGATGGTCTCAATCCCCTCATCTAAATCATCAATAAAGATGTTAAACAGGACTGGACCCAACACTGACCCCTGGGGGACACCACTAGTGACTGGCCGCCAGCCAGATGCAGCCCCATTCACCAGTACTCTCTGGGCCCGGCCCTCCAGCCAGTTCTTAACCCAGCAGAGAGTGCACTCGTCCAAGCCACGGGCTATCAGCTTTTGAAGGAGTATATTATGGGAGACAGTGTCAAAGGCTTTGCTGAAGTCTAGATAGACCACGTCTACAGCTTTCCCCTCATCCACTAGGTGGGTCACCTGATCATAAAAGGAGATCAGGTTGGTCAGACAGGACCTGGCTCTCCTAAACCCATGCTGGCTGGGTCTGATCCCTGGTCCATCCTGGAGGTGCTGTGTGATTGCATTCAGGATGATCTGCTCCATCACCCTGCCAGGCACCGAGGTCAGGCTGACAGGCCTGTAGTTGCCAGGGTCAGCTTTGCAGCCCTTTTTGTGGATTGGGGTAACATTTGCCAGTTTCCAATCATTTGGGACCTCCCCAGTGAGCCAAGACTGTTGGAAGATGATGGAGAGCGGCTTGGCGAGCTCTTCTGCTAGCTCCCTCATCACCCTAGGATGGATCCCGTCTGGTCCCATAGACTTATGAGGATCCACATGGCTCAGTAAGCCACCAACTATTTCCTCTTGGAATACAAGGGGACTATTTGGCTTCCTATCCCTGTCAACCACCTCCAGAGGCCAGTTATCCTGAGGGCCATCTGTTTGACTGGTAAATACTGAGGCAAAGTAGGTATTAAGTACCTCAGCTTTCTCCTCATCTTTGTTAACTATATTTCCCTCAAAGTCCAGTAGAGAATGGAGGTTTTCCTTGCCCCTCCTTTTGTTATTAACGTATTTAAAGAAGGGCTTTTTATTATCCCTAACAGAATTGGCCAAATTAACTTCAAACTGCACTTTTGTTTCCCTGATTTTTTTCCTGCACGATCTAGCTATTTTCCTAAATTCTTCATAGGTAGCCAGCCCTTTTTTCCACAGTCTGTAAACTCTCTTTTTATTCCTGATTTCCTTCAATATCTCCCTGTTTAGCCAAGCCGGTTGTCTTCCCTGCCGGCTAGCCTTTCGGCGCACTGGTATAGCCTGATCCTGTGCCCTCAAAACCTCCCGCTTGAAGTATGTCCAACCCTCCTGGGCCCCCTTGTTTTTAAGCATTGTTTCCCAGGGTATGCTCTGAACTAGACTTCTGAATAGGCAAAAATCTGCCCTCCGGAAGTCCAGTGTAGAGGTTTTATTGATGGCTCTCCTTGCATCTCTAACTATTGAAAATTCTATTATTTCGTGGTCGCTATGCCCCAGGCGGTCTCCAACCACTACATCTCCCACCAGCCCTTCTCTGTTTGTAAACAGTAGGTCTAGCAAGGCCTTACCCCGGGTAAGCTCATTTACCAGCTGATGAAGGAAATTGTCCTCTATACACTCTAGGAAATTCCTAGACTGCCTCTTCTGTGCAGTATTCAGATCCCAGCAGATATCTGGCAGGTTAAAGTCTCCCACAAGAACAAGGGCTGTCGATTTTGAGACATCTGCCAGCTGCTTGTAGAATAATTCATCTCCTTCATCATCCTGGTCGGGTGGTCTATAACAGACACCCACGAGGACATCAGCCTTGTCGGACTTCCCCCTGATTCTGGTCCGCAGGCGCTCAACCTTGTCACTACTGACCTCAAGTTTAATAGAGTCAAGAGACTCTCTAACATATAAAGCCACCCCTCCACCTCTCCTGCCCTGCCTGTCTTTTCTGAAGAGCTTGTAGCCACCCATAGCAGCACTCCAGTCATACGAGTCATCCCACCACATTTCTGTGATGGCAACTCTGTCATAGCTTTCCTGCTGCACGATGGCTTCCAGCTCCTCTTGTTTGTTGCCCATACTGCGTGCATTAGTGTACATGCACTTCAAGTGGGCTGCTGATTTCACTCTTAATTCAGGCTTTTTGTCCTTAGGCTGATCTTTGGAGAGCCCAGTTTCAATCCCTTCCCCCTTCAAACCTAGTTTAAAGCCCTCTTGATCAGTGCTGCCAACTTATGGGCTATAGTCCTCTTGCTCTTCCCAGAGGGATGAAGCCCATCTGATTTCATGAGACTAGGTAACATGGAGTTCGCCCCATGGTCAAAAAACCCAAAATTTTTATGGTGGCACCAATCCTTTAGCCATCTGTTAACGAGATGGGCTTTTCTATTTCTCTCTTTATTTGCCTCTTCATCCATTCCGGATAGCACAGGAACTGAGGCAAATATCACCTGTGCTCCTGTCCCATGAACTGACTGACCCAGTGCTTTAAAGTCTTTTTTAATTGTCCTGATACTACTTCTGTTAATGTCCTCACTGCCAGCTTGGACTACTAACAGGGGATAATAATCTGTGGGCTGAATTAGCTCCGGCAGTCTTCTATTAATGTCCCTCACCCTGGCCCCAGGAAGGCAGCAGACCTCCCTGTGGGATGGGTCTGGGCGACATATAGGGCCCTCTGTTCCCCTCAGAAGGGAGTCGCCGACTACAACCACCCTTCTTTGTTCTTTCCTTCTAGCTGCGGTCGTAATTCTTTTTGTAGATGAGGTCTGTCCAGGAGGCTCTCCAGGCAGATCTTCTTGGCTGTTCTCTGATGGACTTTCTGGGTCCAGGGCCTCGTATCTATTTGTTAAGGGCACCAAGGGTGGTGATGGTGTTCGAGAGAGGGCTCTTTTGCCTCTCTGATCAGGGCCTGTTTCCATTCCCCCTCATCAACTAGTTCTGCTCCATCCGCCTTATGGCAGGAAGGATGGGGCTTCACCATCTCCGGTTGCACACCCTTAGGAGCCAAGAGGGTTTGACTCCACCAGTCAATTTCCGCTTCACTTTCCCTAATGCTCCTTAGTCTCTCCACCTCTTCCTTGAGCTCTGCCACTAGGCACAGTAAGTCATTGACCTGCTCGCATCGTACACAGGTGCCTCCCACACCATCCTCTGGTACCAATGCCAGGCACAGACACTCTGCACAGCCAGAAACCTGGGTGGCTGCATCCTTCTCGGAGGGTAGTGTCTGTGTAGACACCTCCTGTGTAGACACACTTTTTGTATTAGCAGCAGCAACAGCTTTCCTTTTTCTAGAAACCATTACTGCCTTTAGTTAAAAAAAAAAAAAAAAACAAACAAACCACCCAAACAAAACAAAACCCTCAACAAACTCACCTAAAAGAGCTGGTTGTGTCCAGCCTACCTGCACTGCCACACCCCAGTCTGTGTCACCAGCAACAGGTGAGAGGTCTAACAGCAAGGAGGAACAGAACCTCTGCACCCCACTGCACGAGCTACCACCGTCGTTGCTGCGGCAGAGCGTGGGTAGTACTCTCCTGCCTCACAGGCTGGCTCACGTCCCAGCACCTGCTGGGCAGCGTCGCTGCCCTCCCACAGGCTTTTTCAAGGCAAAACGGAGGGGGCGTAACCACCGTCACCGTGGTAACGCCCACGCCACATCAGCCGCCTCCGCAAGGGCTGCCGGGGACTTCGAGAACGCGACCTGAAACCCCTTTCTTTACCCTCACCCACCTCTGTAGCGTCGAGATTTCGCTCGCACTCCGGTCGAGCTGGCTTCAGTCAGCTGATCCCTGGAACAGTGTGGTACAAGGTGGTTACACCATTTCCTTCTGAATGAAATGTAGAGAAGGGCACACAAGAAGACTGATTAACTTACTAGAGCCCACAACGAAGCAGTCTTTAGATGTTTCAGTACAAGCACGAACATTCATTAAGGTTTCATTTTCTTCCAGGTATTTTAAAGTAGGAGGTTGTGAAATCTGTTTACTTTTTTTCCTTTGCATTTTCATCATCCTGCCTTAGTTCCCTGCTGCCTGTTCCCATTTCCCTCTCCCATTACTAAAGATTTCTGCCTCATCAGTTGTGCCAAGTCAGCTGTTTCTGTGGCTATGGCAGGAAGGGTTGAGAATAATAATTGATTTTTCTTAACGGTTTTATTCAAATCATCTACTGGCTGTGCTTCTAAGTCAAAACAGTTGTGCTTTTACCTGCAGTCCTACATTCATACCACTATTGCAAGTTTTAATAGTATAGGTTAATTCACTTGATATGTAAATCGGTGAGAGAGAGAGAAACAAAATTGTGTGTTGATCCCCAGAGCACTCTGGAAGCAGACACAGCATAATACTTTAAAAATTGATACTCACGGGAAAAAAAAATAAGGTTGTATCTAGCATATACATTGACTTTGCGGGGGGAAGGTGGGGGAAAACCGTAAAGTAGGTCTGCTTTGAACATGAGATATGCACAAGTTCCAAGCACTTCAATATTTAACATGTGTAGTCAGAAGGCTTAAGTCAGAAGATAATTCTTCAGTTCTGGGTGGATATCGAGGGCTGAGGCAAGGCTGGACCCCAAGCACAGTCCTCAGAAGTAAAAATGTCTGTAAGTTAGTCATGGCAGTAATATTTCTGTGGGTGACAAGTCTTAGTCTGTATCTGCCATCCTAGTATTGTAAGGGAGTCTTTAATAGCATGCTAAATTGTCGATCTGAGATGCTTGTGATTATCTAATTTGCATCTATTACTACCTGGGAAATGGTAGGGCTGGCTTCAGCCCAGGTTTGCAAAGAGAGAGGAGGAAGGAAACTGCCTCTCCAGCATCTCCGTGCCCTGCCCCTGCACACACCCAGCCAGATCCACCTGGAGCTTCTCCCTTCCTCACTCCTTTGGTGGAAAAAAAGAAGTAAGGAAACGCTATCTGTTTCATAACTAGAGCAACAGATAGCCAAATGTAAAGGTTCGGTTATAAGCTTTTCACTAACTTGTGGATTTCACAAACCAGTAAGGCTTGGGACAACCAAGGGCCATAGTTAAGGGCATAATAAGGACTAATTAATGTTGTGCTATACATATTAATTTCTGGAGCTTGGGAGTGTACAGCAACATTAATCACATTTTTAAGGCAACTTAAGCCACTCCTTCTCTCCTGCTCCCATAATGACCTCCCCAGAATCTTTCCTGTTACCTTTGGAGTCTTGAGTTGAGTTTGGTTGACCTTTCCTGTGCAAATATGCAAGTGTTGTTTGAATTGGTCTATAGCTTTTGAAGTGGAAAGATTTCTGATTCATTTCATTAAAGAAGTTTAAATTGGAAAATAAAATAAATACCTCAGGGTGACAGTGAAAGGATTGGGGACTGGCCACTGGAGCTCTGTGTGCAGGTAAACAGGTAGCATAAAGACAAAACATTTTCAGATGGGTTTGCAAAGAATTTGTTTTCTAAACAGCACTCACACATTTCATGCAGCCTTCATCATCATTTCTGGAGATAACCCTGACTGTCTTGGGCCACTCTGCAGCTTCTGTGTGAAACCCGGTTCTGTGCAGAAACACAAGTCATTTTACCTTTACATGTCTCACAAGCACTGGTTATATTTTAGAGTTTGCCTCAGTGTTGTTCAGAGAGATGTAGTAATAGGTGTTTTTGCTTGTTTTGTTTTCTCTCAGATAGAACAATGGGTTTACTTTCATTCTGCTGTCACTGCAGGACAGCTAGAAAAGGCTTTAATGCTTGCTCAGGAAACGAGCATCAAAGTAGGACTCCAATGCCAAAGTTGGACATACTGGAGACCTTACAGTATTTAAGAATATGAAGTCCAGAACACATTTTTACAGTTTCTCATGTGTTTATTATTATTGGATTAACTACTTAAACATTGTAATGTGAAAACAAAACAAAGCAGATCAAAACACAACAAAAAAGCCAAACAATAAAGAGTAGTAACAGTTTTGTCATACTGTTTCCTTAACTGCTTCCTTTGTTTCATTAGCAGGGACTCAGAAACCAGGAATCAACAAGCCAATGAATACATTTCGCAGAAAAATGATGAGAAAACTGATTAAGAAACCTCAGACATACAACCCAAAGCCTTAAAGCTGATGTGCACTTTGTATGTTTGAAACAACTTCTTTTGGTTCCATTTTCTTCTTTTGTAAGATAGTTCCCACACAGTTTTATACACTGACATAGTTCTGTCTTTCAGAACTACTTTTTATTTCCAACCTTTTATAAAGAACTGCATTTAATAGAAGAAAAATGGACCTAAGTTTGGTTCTTCTGCTCTGTTGTCTTTGCAGTAATACATTGCCAAAGCCAGATATTTAGATTTCCATGTTTTTGTGGGTGAATGTTACTACTACCTTGGGAGAATATTTCAGCTGTTACAAATCACTGAAGATTTGAAAAATCAATTGTCTCTTAGTATAACTAAGGAGAGTACAAAGCTGTATCTCTACCATGGATTTTTTTGGCATCCTCTGCTTGCTGAAGAAAAGGGACCTTTCAAAAGATGTTTCTTGCCCTGCCATTTTACATACTTTGGCACTATCATTTAAGTAGACTGTCTTTTACAGTTGTGTTCATATTCAAAGCTTTCAGAAGTCTTCATATCAGTAAAAGAAGTATAAACTTAAATCTGGCTCATCCCACAGAAGAAAATTTGGAATATGGATACTTTGATAAACACTCTGACAAAGGCAATGAGTAAGATACTTGAATATTAAAATGAAAATGTAACCATTACTTTTTCAAGACATTTGAAATTTCTGCTAAGGTACACTCCAGCTCCTCATATGGCATAAGTCAGTATGCTTTTATTGATTTGAATGGAGCTACACTGCTTACATCTGCTGAGGTTCTTGGTATTTGTGTTTATGTGATGTTTGTTAAAGCAGAAAAGCAGAAGCTTCTGCAAATTTCATGTAATACCTCTTTTGAGGCACTATTGTATTTCTTATGGTAGATTATGCCTATGGCTATATTATTGCACTTTCTTTTATGTTTTGTATTTGAGCCATGTCTGAATTTCAATTAATTTCACCTACAATATTTCCTAAATATGAATTCATAAGTAATGCTAATAAAAAGTTTTTGGGAAAAAAAAAAAAAAAAAGAGAGAGCTTGTCCTGTCTAATGCTTCTGTTAATTATCCTGAATTAGTTGTATATGACAATATGCATAATGGAACCTATTATTTACTGATTGTGACTCTAGCAGAGTTGAGTTGTCTCTTAAATAATTCCCTTATGCTAAGGTCTTTATTTGAAGAAAGCCAGTAAATTGCATTGATGTCGTTCATCCCCAGCAGTTTTTGTGGCTCAGTTGGCTCTCCCTAAAGGATTGCTCTCAAAGGGGTGCTTAGTTAAGCTGATTGTGTGCTGCTGGGTCTCCTGTTTGATGTTCCAGTATCTGCAGAGCTTGTGTGTGGGCAGTGGGCCATTTGCTTCAAATGATATTTGGTTTCAGTTAGAAAATTTCATGTGTGTGCTTTATCCTCATTTCAGAGAGGAAACATGATGGGAAAACTAGTCAAAATTTTGTTTTCTTACTGATTTTTCTCTCGCTGCTGGGTTTTCAATTAAAGCAGTTGGCTGTGCTTGCCATAGTCTTTCTACGACTCCATTTCTGGTTCTTGATTTCAAAAAACCTTCTTGTTTCAATTAATGGATCACTTATTGCAGATGAATAAGCGCACTCTGCAACAGAAAATTGAAGGTTTTGAGTGTTTGTCCCAAATCAAAACTCTTCTTTGATAACCAGCCTTCAAACAGAAATGGGGCAAATCCAACCTCCCTGGGACAGACAGGGAACATTACCCATGAATGCTGCCCATGTTCCTTCCCTTGGGCTGTGAATTTTGGCCATGCTGCTTAGAGCAGTAGCCCAGAGTGTCCCTCTGAATATTTTTTCACACCTGGCACTATCACTTGAGAGACGCCATCTGCATTTGTTACAGCTTTCTGACCATGACTTAAAAAAACCACAAGCCCATTTCAGAAGTCAAAATTCTATTTAAACACTGTTTTTAACAGTATAGGATAGCCATATTTTAACAGCATCACTGTGGGGTATAATCTCTGGTGACATCTTTGAGAAATGTTACTTCTTATGTCCCAGGGTCTTTGACTTTTATAGAAGTATCTTGAGGTGGGATACCAAAGTAGACCTGGGATTTGAAGTGAGCCCAAAACCTGAGAGCAGCTCCATCTCGCTTCAATTTTTGGACACCAAATTAGGTGCCTGGTCACAAACTATGACGTATCCTGTGCGATGTGATACCCAGCTAGTCTCCTGGAAGGGATCCAAGAGTTTGATAATCAGTCTTCTGTTCATGCACCTTCAGGGGCTCAGTGAGACCTTTCTCAATGGATCAGGCTCTATCCAGGACATCGCAGTGGCCACTGCAGCCCTTCATAATGTGGCTGCTCCACATGCTCTTTGTTTTCTTGCATAAAAACATAGTTCAAAATCCAAGGGCTTACTGCTAGGGTACTCAAGCGAAATATCAGAGGCTTGGGTTTGAATCCCTTATCTACCTGATATCACAGAAATTTAACCTAAACCATCTGTAGTTCTTGCAGGGCCTCCTAGCAAGCAAGCTGTAGTAGGGAGGAAGAGGAAGTGGGGAGGCCATGGAAGTTTCTTTCAGTGCCTTAATGAAGCTATTCCACTGTGTATAAATCATACTTTCCTTTCAGGTAAATGCCTTAATCTCTTCTTTTTAGCTACAAAGAATTTTAGTTGCCACTGTGCTGCTTTGCTTCATGTGCTTACATTACATTAATATTCCTCCAGACTCCTGTGGCTGTGACTAAACTAAATAATTCTCTATCATCTACAGCATTTTATATGACTCATGACTGACTTCCTTTTTCAGTTTGTTGATGAAACAACAGTGGCTCAAGGTTGGGTCAACTGTTAGCATTTTGCCACGCTGAAAATTAACACAGCCCATACCATCCTGCAAATTAACTTTTATTATAGTAGCCAATGTCCAGCAGCTAGTATCATGTGTCACAGCACCAATTTCTACTGCAGAGGAGGGAAACAGTGATTAAAATTGGGTTCATCTTATCTCACATAGGCCACTGAAACTCAGGACTAGTGATTTGCATGAGACAGTCATACCTGCTGCTGAGCAGTGGTTGCTGAAACAAGCAGATTTGACAAACATCACTGCCCTTTAACTTTCCATTGCAACCCATAATTCCGGTTCTTTTCTTAGTGATGTCTTGTGAAGACCTGTATTGAAGACTATAAAAATGAAAATCTGTGCTGATTCTTCATCCTTAGTCTGTGGTAACACTCAGGAAATTGCTTTGTGACGTATTTTAAAAGTTGGAGAGTGGCTTCAGCTTATATTTCAGTGGAATTTTAACTATCAAAGAGAGAAAAGAAAAAAAATCCACGTAGAAACAGATAATTTTTTTAAATTGATAATCTAAATAATGGGAAACAAAATTTCACCACATCTATTTTAATAGTGACTGGCCCCAATAAATACTTTCTCCCAGTTCCATAGTTTAGGACCAGAAATGGTGATGAGCTCAGCTCCCTGAAATGGGATTTCTTAACTACTGGAAGTGTCTCTGCTCCTTTAGTGATTCTTGTCATCTGAGAAGGTGAAAAATATGAAACACTTATTAAAAAAAAAAAAAATCATTTATTAGACACAATGGGCCACATAAAAAACCCAAACAAACAAACAAAAAACCACCTCACTGGTGAAAGATTGTGTCCCCGAGCATGAAGTCAGCTACACTGCTGAGTGCAGCAGTTCTGGAGTCAGGTAGTGACAAGAAATCCGTCCTACTGGATAAACGCAGTCCAGCTATGGTTATGTAAATCTGGAAGAACCACATTGCAGATGTGCCAGAATTATTACGCATTTATGGTAGTGTTATTGAAAGCAAAATCTGCCTCATTATCTTTCTAGAAAGCTTTTTATTATGCATAACTATCACTGGTGATAATTAGTGCAGAGATACTTGCTTCTGTTGAAGTGAGCCTAATTTTTCAGTGTATGATGGTCCTGTACAGTAATGTCTATCATCTGACAAATTACTTAATTGCTGAGGAGAAGGGGTGTTAATCATAGTATATAAAACCTAATGAACAGCAATGATATTAAAAAAATCTATGTAAACAAGATGCATAAAAACATGCTGTTTGAGGTATTAGCAACCAATGTTATCATGAGCTGTAGTTTCCAACTAAATACCAAAGAAATGAGCATTCCCAGTTAATGTCTAAGCTAGTCATAAAAGAGAGACAGTTCAGGCAAGGTGAAGACTAGTTTGTGAGATGTAAAAAATTGCATTTATTATGTGGAAATAAAACAAGTTCTTTTTAATGGAGTTTCGCTTTGTACTGTCAGCGCTGACTATAATTTCAGATCAATATGGACAAAGCGGACAGTCTTACAGACACAGCTGCTTGGGTGCCTGACTGCTTTTGTATGAAGGGTGTGAAATGCAATTCAAACTCTAAGTACATCACACCATCTCCTCTGGTGGGGCCTGACTTCCAGTTGGTGATCATGCAGTATACGGTTAAAGCAGTAGATACTATTCTAAGGGACAATGTTGATTTGCATCCTTTGAACACTATGTGATAAACTTTTTGGCCACATGTCATTTTATAGCACTGTGATATGTCAGCTAATGCACAAAAAGCAAAAGAAATAAAAAATTCAGCTGTCTGACCTCTCAGGTGGGAGCGTACAGTATTAACAGAGCTTTGAAATGCATCACTGTACTCGGCAAAAACCTAAAATTAATGTTTTTCTCCTTCAGACATCCAAAAGCATAAAATAATGACTATTTTGTTTTCCAGCTGATGCAATCAATCTCAGCAATGCTGGAGTGAATGCTCCATAAAACATCCTAAAACATGACTAAGAGATTTTTGAAGCTGCTGAGTGACTGTGACAGCTCTTCCTCTATTTTATTGTATTCAAACTATGCAGCTGTGAAGAGAAATCGTGATACATTTCTAAATACATGCCTTGTAATGGTATGCATTATTGGTAGCATTCGTTCACCATGGTCAAACCTACTCTTATTCTCTTACAGACACCGGTATAGTCAAGCTCTAAAACATGATCATGACTCGTTCTTTTGGTATGTTTTGCCTGCTAATTTCTGTTTAACTCAGTCAACATTCAACAAAAAGTATTATTTTTCTAATCAACATATATAGGAACTCTGCCTTGTCTCAGAGAGACTTTATTTGGTACTTTTGGTCTGTATAACGTCCCCTTTACCCATAATGCAAATTTTGCAGTCTGTACTTTGATCTCTGTCATTTCCTCAGTTTTAGTAAAGGAGAACCAAAAAGAGGTTGTTGGGGAAGGAACTGCACATCCTGTATCTTTACACCAACTGTTTGTACAGCTCAAGGTGAAAAGAGAAGGGATCAGGAAACAAAGACCACATTTACAAAGGTGTTTGATTTGTGGATTTTTCATAAGTATCAGCTGCCTAACTCCTATTGACAGGGTGGAAATTTTACTGGAACTTTTTAAAAGTGTCTAGGGCACTTTATCACTGTGCCTGAACATTTATCTCTACCTTTACTCACTGAGGTAAATATCTTTCTTTGAAAATCTGGCTCCACCTTTCATTTTCAAAATGATTGAAGACCAGATGGTTCACGGTTCATGTAAATTGTCCTGCCCAGAATCACACGCTTTGGCATTACTTAACATTAAGACACTTTCCTTTCTTGTGTAACAAGTGCCAGGACCCCACCATATAATGCTCGGTGGGCTTGGTGACCAAGAAAAGGATAATTTGGACCATTAGGTGGGCAGTTGTCTAGAACAGGAATTAAGTGAAAATGCATATGCACATAGAGATACCCAACTTGGTGCAGCTGCTGAACTGGTCAGAAATGAGTGTCTTCCTCTGTGCAGAATCCAGGGCCAGATCCCAGTCCATGCTGCCTTCTGCCTTTGAGTCAATAAATTTGTGTTAGTGCATTTTGTGATATTAAGAGTTTCCCAAAATTTAATAATCTGAATAATGAAAAATATAGTAGAATTTTCTTAAATGCTGCAGTATGAGAGGATATCAGGATGGGAACCACCCCTGGTTTCAGTTTTGCAAACCAGAAACCTGTCTGGCATTTTCCACATTTGAAACCACGCCCTTTTCCATTCTGCTCTGATTTATTAACTAGAAAGCTCTGAAATCATTCCCTCTTTCCACAGTTGCTGGTACTATCTACAGTTTCAGATAACATAAAAGAAATCTTGCTGTGCCAAATACGTCAGTGATTATCATTTCCATTTTTTAACACAGTTATAATTTTCACATTTCTGCTTCCTGTGTTCTTCAGTTCTGAAATGAATTACACATATAAAAAATAAAAACCTTAGTATTAAATTGGTCTCAGAAAATTAAGAAAAACATCCACCACACCCTGTGATTAATCCATTAATCCATCTTTCAAAACAAGCAATCTAATTAGCTTGCAAACAAGAACATGACGCACACATAGCTCTTCAAATAATGTTGACATACTGAATAGTTCAGATTCCTGTGATATCCAGCCTTTCACTTGCTGCTTCCAGTTTCAGTAACACCCAAGACCAGCATGTTTTTGGTCTTGAAGGTTAGTTGATGTACAATATGGAATGAGCTCGTTGTCCAAAGTTGGGCTGCAAAGAAGACATCTCTTTGAAGAAGCTGAAATTTCAAGTGCCTCTAACTGGCAGTCCCAAGCACAATTGACTAAGAACTATGCAGATATTAAAAGACTGGAGAGCTATCATTTGACCTTCTCATGACCGCTAAAATTCAATTCAAAGCTCAAGAGCTCATGTATTCATATACATGCAAGAGAAGGAAAACTGAGGGAAGCAGTCTGCCTGGTGAAGAATCTGCTTGGTTAAGAGAGCTATGCCTTGTCAAGAGGCCACAAAGCAGTGTGAAGCAAGGATGATAGTTTGGGGGGTTGGACTGAAACTGAATTTCATATACACCTATCATCCAATTGAAAGGCAATTCAGAAAAAGTACCCAATAAAAAAGATTACCATTCTATTCTTAATGATACAATTAGTTTTAAACATTTCAGAAAGATCAACCAGGATAAACAAGCTCATTTTAATATGTTATTGTAATATATTTTTCTCCTTAGGAAGATTTCTTTTATTTTTTATGTCGGACTCTGCTGTCATGTCCCAAAATCTCAGAAATGGGACTGAGATGAGCATTTGGTAACTGTCAAGGTCTCTGTCATCACACCCACTTCTCAGGCCTTTCAGCTAAGGGAGGTGCTGCTGTACTTAATTAACCCTTGTCATCATCCAATAGGCAGGACTTCATTTTCTGTTACTGACTTCTTGATTTTTTTTGCAAACATTTTTTGACACAGACTGTTATGTAATTGGAAATTGTTTATTTTTTTTTTTTCAAAGAAGTTCAACCCAAAAAAGAATTTAGTTACTAGCTATGCTGTTCATCAACTTCTTTATTTTGGAAATATGTAGGGACCATAATCACTTTCTGACAATTAAATTATCCCATTGACTGCTGAAAAAAGAGGAAAGATATAAATGCTATAGTGAAGACAAGGAAGCGGAATGATCTATCATATTCACACAGGTCTGACAAGACGTCTTCTGTCACACCTAATACTTGATTGGTGGCTAGGATGAGTGGAGATTAGTATGGGAAAATACACATGTGCCTTATGTGTTGTGCAAAGGTCTTTCCATTGCTTCCCTGCACATGAGCTGAATCAGAAAGCTCTTTTGGAGTGGCCTTGTAGCAGATCGTGGGAAAGGCCAGAGGTCTGGGTTCATGTGGATTCAGTCCTTCTAATAAAACAGTAGGGAGGTTAATTGATGGTTGAGAATGACCAACACAAGTGTAAATAATGAACTGACAGAATTTGTCCTAAAAGCTGCCCAGTATGGAACTTTCTGAACTTCCTAGAACACGGTCTGGAAGCAATCAGAGCACTCAGAATATGTGAAATGTGGGCTTGGTAAGCAGCACTGCTTGTCAAAACCAAAATTTCCATCCTTTGGGTAGTCCTGAATTTCCAAATATTTTCTTTCACTGCTGGGCTGGCAGAAAGAAAAAAGGAAAATAAAAAGTAAGTAAAATTATCAGGTTTTTAATGAAAGACTAGTTTTGTGAGGTTGAATTGCATTTTGGATGTACCATTTTTGTTAAAAGAAACACAAGAACAATGAAATCCAATAAAAATCTATTGAATATAAGGAAGCAAAATGCTCCCCCATGAAGTGCAGGGAGAAGCATGTTCTCACTAAACAGTCAGTCTTACTCAGATTGATATTTCTCAACGGAAAGGTTGTGTCTTTTATAATGCTGGGACAAAGCCTTGCCAGAGATTTCATTTATACCCTGCTTGTCTATATTCATATCAATGAGGAATATTGGAAGCCTAGCAGATGACAATTCAGTATGGTCATTTGACTGAGGGCACCATGAAGAAATGTGGGCAAACCCCAGTCCTACATAATTTGAAGGTATACAAGGTCTCGGAGTCCTTTTGCGGAGCATACGTGTCCACCATTAGTGCAATTATTAGGAACATTTAATCTGCAGATGGGTTCCCTTTATCTGGGGTGTTGGGGCTGAGATTGAGTGGATAAGTGAACATAAAGAAACTGTTTCAACTTCTGCAGGCACACAAATTCCTGCAAAGCCAGATCATCTGTTTCTGCATTGTGCCTCCAGGGCTTTCAGCCTGCAGTCAGCAGTTACCAGCCCAGCCTCATCCTTGCATGAAAGCACCAAGGCTGCTGCTGGCCTGAACTGACTTTCAAAATGTAGTAAAGCTACATTTGCTTGGCATTGCACATCAGCTAAGAAATCCTGCCAACATGAGAACTGGAGACTTCTCCACACCCAGAACATGGCTAAGCCTCAAGGTGATGTGTTATTGGTTCTACTTATGCTCTCCTGTGAATGAGGGAGGTCCTTTCATGATCATTTTGCAGAACAGGAGAGATGAACCATCTCCCAAAGGACAGTCAAACATGTAGCTTTCACAGAGATCATGAAAATTATTTACAAGTTAGATCATGGGTGAGCTAACTGATTTGCCTAAAACAGCACAGACAGGCTATGGTAGAAGACAGACTTCACTTTGCGTAATTCTGGTATAATATCTAATGCCAAGAAAACCAGCCTCTCCAATAGGCTATTTGCTGTAGCGCTAATACAGTAAGGTCCAGCCAGATCAAAGTACAAGCAAGGTAAAGCTAGTCTGTCTGCAGAAAGCAGGAGTGACATATTCTTAGTTTATGTAGCCAAGTATTTTCTATTTGTATTTTCTCTGTTAATGCAATTTTATTTTATATTTAGTTTTCTTACTTTTTTTTTTTTTTCTGCTTTACATTGAATATTTGGATTCTTTTGCTTTAACATGTAGTTTTGGAATTTGGTATAATGGAAAAAGCAGCTACTGCAGCAATATTTGACATAGGCAGACACAGATGGGAGCCACCTCACATATAGCTGAACCATTCCCATACCTCAAAAGTGTTTCAAAAAGTAAAATCCCACCAATTTTCACAAGCTGCAGAAATAGTCATACAATTTTTCCAAAGTTAAATCTCTTCAGCAGTTCCTCTTTTTGCATAAGACTGTCTTTTTTTGTTTAAATTAACAACTTACTTGATGTCTTGCAAAAGGCCTGATCCTAAAGGTTAATAGTCTGAAAAACAGCTGTATAGAACACAAATTATACTGAGAAACATATAAGTACAGTAAGTTCACCTTGATTCCTTTTTATAGTCATAAAAATGGGCCCAGAAAACTAAATTGGGCTATAGGCTATTGCTGTAAAGTCATCATCTTAGGAGCAAGCATTTATTTTTTTAAAATAATGGCTCTTAATACACTGAAGTGTGAAAGAGGTTATTGTCTCCCACTTAGTTTACTACATAAAATACTGACTAGTTAGAGGTATTTGGAAGAAACATAGGTGGTTCCTTCACTTCCTAAGTCACATTTCCCCCCAAATTTAAAATAGAAAGATTGGTTTATGGAGTGTTTTCAGTTCACTTTTATTATTCACCTCTGCTTTTATAGCCCTCTATTTTATGGTGTTCCATAAAACTAACCCAGAAGCATCCTACCATGCTCTTCTTATTATCCACAAGTCTAACCCTCCAGGCTTTTTCCAGGCAATTCTCCTACTGAAATTATTGGGAATTTCAGTTGGGTAAGGACTAACTTCATACCATAGGATTTGGCTTTAATACCTTTTTAGCTCATTTGACTTTTCCATTTGCTTCAGCAGTTTTAATTTCAAGCATGCCCTACCACAGGCAAATATGATGACAGCATCTTTCAGAAAATCATGCTAGCTTTGCTCCATTAATTTGCTTCCCCTAAATTCTTGCTTTGCACTGTTGTACCTCATGTAACTCAGCTACCACTTTACTGGATTTTACTATTGATAGACACTGCCTAACAACTCTTCCCACACACCTGGTAAAAAATGAAAACCAGTTAGCAATGCTTATTAAACCAGGAAATGTTCTTAAAAAAATAACAACCAGTAAAAATGCTAAAATAACTCCTTTGGTATTGTAACAAGGTTTTCTTTCCAAGTTTAAAAAGTCCTTTGAATCATCCTGAAGACTGTCCATTTTCTTTTTTTCCTTTTGGTTATTATGATTCAAAAAGTTGCAATGTACAATTTCCAAAATAGAACTTTTCCTTCTTTTTGTGAATATTTTTCAGAAACTCTTTTTGCATCTCAGAAAGGGGATAAATTCAGTTTTAGAAACAGATCTTGGTCAGGTTCACCAGGTTCTGCTGCCACAGTGCCTTTCTCTGTTAAGAGATTATGAACCTACACGTTCTTCATAAATACTCTAGCCTTGCAATATAGCCTATTTGTAGCTGAGTTTCTCCCAACCTCTCTTGTTGAAATTACTCCATAATTCAGTATTAATTGAAAGAAAAAGATGTTATCAGGCACAACTACATTCCAACGGAACATACGAAAAAGAGAGACCTGGATTCCAGAAACCTGCTTCAGGGAATATTTTGTATGAAAAACTTAAGTATCTGTGATCTGAATCTCTATCTCTTCAGGAAAAAAAAAAAAAAAGCAGGTCTACAGTCATCGTCTGGTTCATCTTCCATCTCCCATGGGCCCTGTGTGTGCAAGGGTTTTCTCATGTGTGTGCTCTAAGAATGCTGAAGTCTAGGTGATTATGAGACATGAAAGAATGACAACTTGCTAAATCTCAGCAGGGTAGTTATGAATGAGATGTTGATTTACTTCCAACCATGGTTGAAAGATCTTCATTCACTTGAGGTCTCCAGAGAATAAATATCTACAGAATTTAGAATCTCCAAAATTAGCTGGAAATCTGAGGACCTGAATTGTGAATGCAGACATCTGTAGAGCAGCTGCTGACAAACACATGAAGTTTCTTGTATATGTCCTTTAATCTTGCTCTTAATAACTATTTACTGGGCTGATTCTCCACTCTATGACTCCCCTGGAGTTAGTACTTTTATACTTGCATACTCTGCTGGTAAGGTCTGTCCATCTGTCTCAGATGTACTTCTGCAATTAATGCCTTCAGCATCAGCCCCTTTTCAGCACTAGTCTCTTTTTAACAGTATTTTATTCTTTATTGCTAGTCAAATAAAATAATCCCTAAAATTGCCTGTGAAACAAAGTGCAGTTACAGATCAAGGGTTAAATTACAGAGATGGAATATTCACCATGCCAGATGAATTACTTCACCCTAAATATTTCACATGTATTTCTAAGTAAGTGCATGTTCCCTCCAGGGAACATCATCTGACTGCCTGCCTGCAGTTTTCAAATGCAATAAATCCTGGAGGTTAAATAATTGCAGCTGCTAAGCAATTCTGTTTTATCCAGTCTAACTAAGCATTGCACAACACAGAGTAATAGCCAAGGAAGTTGTTCAGCTAATCAGTTCCCAGTGGTAAGGATATCTATGCTAACATGAGGACTCCTCATCGTGCTCTTTAAAGATGTTTTCATGGCGATATGTCCAGACTCATTGCTAAACCAATTCCCTATCCCATGGAAAGTAAAGTGTCATCTTGTGTTGTGATTTCAATTACCTTACACTGTCATAACAAACTCCCACTAGGGCCATGTCTCTGCCTGCTGAGAGAAGTAGGGGAGATTTAAATGAATCAGTTTGGAAGACAGTGAGGCTAGATGAGTGCAGGTCCCTTTACGGAGGTACCTATTTTAACAGCTGAACACAATATTTTTGTAAAAAAATTTATTGGTTTTGGGGGTTTGATTGCATGGAAAATGGTGCTTTCTCAGTGATTTGTTAAATTATACTTAAGTCTCAGCTGTATTCCTTGAACGAATCATCTTTGAGCTAGGCAAAGAAATTATAAAATGCCTAAGAAAAGAATTCTGGCAAACAAAATACTCCCATGATGAGTTCATTATGGAGTACTCTCACAAAAATAGCACAGATTATGCCCCAGTTAAATGTTTTCTCAAATGACTTTTAAAATAAAGATTAGTAAAGTAATTAATGCATTTATTGCTACAGAAATAAGGTCATGGATGAAATGTTGTTCCTATTGAAATCAGTGGATAGATAAAATCTACCCAGTCTGGATCTAGTGTTTCGCCTTATTTCTTCATGCCTCCAGGAAAGCTGACCACCTCACCTGCCCAAATAGGCTTTGGATATCTTCTTCTAAACTAAATCAATTTTCTTGTTCAAATGGTTAATGGAACACAACATGAATAAGATCCCAGTGATGACCGATCTACATTAAAATAATGATTGATTCCTGTGTTTAGTTTAAAAAACTGATGATCATGAACGTATGTTAAATGGTTGTGAATTTGATAAAAAAAGGTGGTTCAGTGCTTGTCTCAGAAGCTGAGGGGTGTCAGAAATGGAAATAATCTTGCTAATCACAGGCACAGTGACTTTTTTGGACCTCCAAATCTTCCTCTGTTTTGCTCCATACCTTAAGCACCACAAGTTGCCTGAAACAGAGAGTGTACAAGGCTCTCAATAAAACCCTGCTATAGCTGTGTACATTATGATGGACTACCCTAGAGAGGTACAGAAAATCTTGGTTTTCACTTCTTGTTTTATACACATTTATGCTATTTTGGTTTTAGTCCAGATAGGGAATCTGTCAAAGATTGAGGAGGCAGAAATGGAAGAGGAAATGGCTTTCTAACTCTAGATTTCTGTCTGCCAACTGGACAGGCTTAAACATCTAATGTGAGTTAACATGTGGACACGAACCTTTTGTGAAGTTTGCTCCTTCAAGAAAACTTGCACTCAATGACTAATAAACTTGTGTATATAGAAAAACTTTCTCAACTTTTTCACAGGAAAAAGATAAGGACAGTGGAGTATCCTCACTTATACAAGTAAAGCAAGGAAAACCCAGAGGGAAAAATAAGATAAGAAAGGTGATGTTTCTACTGAAAACTTCCTCTAACTCTAAATGAAGGGGAACTTCTCTCTTTTGCTGGACAAGAAAGCTTTTAATACCCACTTCTAGCTCTGGATCTCAAGGAAATAAGTGACAATCCACACCAAAGCAGACCAAACTGCTTAAGTACTTAACATTGTACCTTCCCTGGAACCCTTACAATTGTTAGACAAATGTGATGTTCATTTCCCATCTTTATTACAACTGGGTGGATAGGAATCCACAGCCTCCATCAATCATAGCTGCTAGCCAGGGTATCACATAAGTCTTGTAAGGAACCTGCTCTCACAATGCCAATGTCCACATCTAAGCAGATATTTTTTATTGTCACACTTATGTTTGTTTCCACAGCAGTGCTGCCCTTCTATCCCACTTATGTTCTTGCAGATTTCTTTTGTAACGTCATGATAGCATTTGCAAAAATGCAAACAAATTCTCAGATTTCACAGTCAAGACTGGACTATGAGGAGCCAGATATTTTGTCTAATGAATTCATGTGCAGTACTATAAGATACTATGCCTCTCTGGTGTGGGGCCCCTCTATCGACTTGCCTTTTATTTTGATGAAATCAGACAAAACAATGAGTGTTGTTACTCCAGCAATTGTATCTATGCTGCTTCCCGGTGGTTTATTGTGTAACTTGGCTTTTGGGGTGTTGTTTTTTTCTTTGCCCTTTGCTTGTACAGTGCTTCTCACACCAATGCCCTGCTCTGGCAAGAGCTCCCAGGCACTCCAGAGTTTTGACAGACAAAACCAGTCACAGTCATGATGAATACTGAATTAATTCCCACTTGGTAGTAAATGGTGGTGCATCCTTAGGCCATTCTTTCTTACACTACCTAGAGCTGGGATAATTTTTCTTCATCAGTTTTATAGGTGTCCTGAAAGAAAGTCTTTCAGCAAACTTAGTTAAATGTGGAGGATGTTCAATGTGTTGTTTGATGATGTCTTAACAGTTTAAGGAATGAATGAGAAGAGAACAGTGATATGAAATTGAAGCACTTCGCAAAAGAAAAACAATGAAATCATTAATATCAACAGAGCAGGTGTAAAAAACCTATTTCCTTCTGTTTTATAAAACTGATTACATTTCATGGCCACTATAGAAGCAGTAGGGAATGAGTTAAAATTTTACAGACTGGTTGGATATTTTTATAGCAATACAGAGCAGAGGAAGGAGAGTACAGAAAAGAGCTTTGGTGCCAGCCCCGTTGTTTTGCAGAAGCATGTTTATCAGTCAAATCACCTGGAGAGCACCCAAAGAAGCCAAAAGAGCAACATGGTTCGCTAAGGTCAGCAAGAATTATTATTTGGAGAGCACACGCTCTACAAGGAGCCAGCAATCAGGGGAGTAATGAGGGGGAATGGCGTATTTAGATGTGAGGAACAGCTAGCAGAGATAAGAGAAATATTTGTTCTGTTCTGTTCTGTCCTGTTGAGGAACCCAAGAGGGGGAGTTAAGCAGTTGGCAAAGGAAGAAGAAGAGGGAGTGGGAGCTGCTACCGCAAAGCTGACCCAGAGGATACTGACATTATTCACAGCAAGGTTAAGAGTGAAGATTATCATATTTTAATGCATTTTCTCAGAGGAAATATCAGAATTTTGTTTCTATTTTTCCCTTTCATTCTACAAATATCAAAATGTTTTCTGATATGTCAAACAATTTTTATTGCATAGTTTCATTTTAACTTTTATTCTATGCTTATTTCAGTATCACATTTACATCATAAATCTAAACAGTTAATACTGAGTTATGCAGGATGTTTGAAAGTTGAAAAAAAGGGAAGTTTATCTTTCAAAAATGGCATTATACCTGTCATAAGGGCATTTCACTGGGAATTCCCTTCACATTCTGTAAAAAGATTTGAACTGATACAAGTAAAATAAAACCCAAATTGGGAATTTTATACAAAGATTAGCCAGTTGAGTCTCTACTATGACTGTCAGGTTATACAGACTGTGGATTATGTTGAACAGAGATAGATGATTTTCAGCATTAAATGAGATTAAATGAGGCAGAAATAAACCTTCAGGCAACCTCTGAAAATAAGCAAGAGGAGAAAGGGATCTGCGGAACTCAGATGGGAAGCTGTCGGTGTATCTGCACCTGCCAGCAAATCCTTGGCAGTGATTTCTTCTCTGGGTAGCACTTACCTTCCAGATCCACACTCTACTTCCATAACCCAAGAGCAAGAAAAGCTACTTCCCTGGTTTAACCCCATAAAATTGAGGAGAATTCCACCAAGTGATCCAAGATAGAGGTGGTGGAAGTCTGTGTTCAGCTTTCTCTTCAAAAGAAAAAAAAGAAACAAAAAGCTCTAAAACTTTGAACTTGCAGGTTATTGTCACTAGTCCTGATCACTATTTCACCTTTTTGGGATGCTGATACTCTTCAAGTAGAGGATGTGATGTTGACCTACTGCATGTGTTACCAAAATACTTCTGGGTAGATCGGCCTCTCCTCTTCTGGAGCAGAGGACTCTGTGTTACAGGCCTTGGAAGAGACCAAGCTCCCACCTGTGTGAGCAGGACCTGCGGTACTGTTCTTGAATGCATTTACAAGGGTTTCTTGGTGAGCAGGATCTGCGTATTCCATTTCAGTGCTGTTTCCTTGGATTTGCTAGGGGAAAGTTGTGAACAAGCACCAGTGGTACAGACAAACAGGCCCTACAATCAAGAACCATCAACATAGCAACTTCAGTGTTAAACCCCTTACAGGAAAGGGATTGTATCCCAGAATGCAGACTTTGCAGATATTCTGGAAGGCTGGGAAAAATACCACAAATGCAATTATAATCAAAGGAAAAATCTGGAAAGAAACACACTTTAAGACTTCTGAGTAAGAAAAAGACACTGTAAAAGCACCTGATTTCTAGAAAATTCTGAATTCCAGCAAACTAAGCAAAAGCAGAATTTATTAAGCAACTTCTCTTTTTCTACATAGTTATAGGGGAAATACTTGTCTTTGCAGCTCACTAAATGTTTCATCAAGTTAAAATGGGGTTTATCAGTGATTATTTCAGTTTGTTCTTGAAATGACAGACTAGAAATTAAAAGATTGCTTCCTATTGCATAACTGTAACTCTTAACAGCCTCCTGCTGGAAAATGGTAGGTCAACGATAGGCTGAGAAGCCTTAGTAGTTTCAAAATGAAACAAAAATGAGTTCATGAAGCAAGTGGTATGAAACAGTTGTCTGGAACAACTGCGATCTAGAACATGGGCTATATCCTTAACTTGAGTTTTGACTGTCAGATGTAATGATGCTGTCACTGCTCCTCTCTTGGCAACATTTTAGGTTTTCAGAGAAGGGATCAGAGCTAAAAGAGATTCACCATTTAAACCATTTTTATGGCAATCAGCGGGGTGTCATCTTCAAGAATGAAAAAGTCAGTGTTGGGGGAAAATGCTGCTGCTAAAAAATATGACTGTCCCAGGAGCCACCAGTGCTGAACTCTCTCCTTCTGAGTGGGAAAGCAGGCAAGGAGAGAAGGAAATTGTAGCATTGTTATGATGATGCATTATTTCTGCAGCTCTGATTCTTCTCTTCTGGTGATTCTTTTCCCTCCCATGACTGTACCTATGCAAGACCTTCTGAAATGTCACTTCTAAGAGTTTATAGCACCCACACCAATGCAGTTGTGTTTTGCAGCTGTTTGGAGTCTTCTTCATTACCTGCTGCCTATAAGGAACCACCATTTCATATTTAGTTAGAGAGAGAACTGGACTGCACGAGCATTTTACACCATCAGCTTGAACTGCATCATCAGTCCCACTAGTTATTTAGGAAAGGCTCTTCTAAGAGCTAAGCTGTCTGGATTTGTTCTGGTTGTTGAAATTCTCTTATAGGTACAGAACAAAAGATTCATGAGCGGGGAGTGACATGGTTCCTGGCAAAACCCCTCAACAGAAAAATAACCTTTTGACCTGAAAGAAAATGTAGAGCTGGAGCAATCCTTTCATCTAACAAAAAATCCATGACAGGGCTAGGGCTCAACAGGTGATCAAAAAGATTCATTCACATCCTTAGATGCAGTTAAACCTGCTAGTATCGTAGATCTGTTGAAGAACAAGCCTGGATGATAGAGGAAACAAAATAACATAATGCAATTCTCCTACATGATGACATAAGTATGTAAAAAAATCCCAAAAAACCAAAAAAATCCCAAAAAAACAAAAAAACCCAAACCTTTAATGAAGAAAAAATATTTGGACTGAACCAGTGTCATATCCTGGTATTTACTAGCCGTACCAATGGCTGCTGGCCAGGTGGATCGTGCTTTGGCAGAGCTTCTGCACATCATGGTCAGTCAGTGCCCTGCGAGGTGCTGCAGTTGCCTGTAGAGATTGAGAAGAAAGGATTGACTGATGTGATGGGCAGCAATCACAAATTTGATGGCTGGGAGGAAACACAGAGTTGGTAATCTCACAAGGATGTTTTAGACTCTCTTCTTTGTGCTTGACCATCCCTATATCGTGCTCATTAAAAGAAAAGGGTCAAGGACTCTGAGACAGATCTGCTTCATTCAACCACAGCAATGCATTTAAACTGTGCCCACACATCTGGTGAGGCAACTGTGTAGTCCAGCATTCCTGACTGTCCCAGCTGGAGCGTGCTTGGGGTGCGCCGTGACTCCCAACTACATAGTAAAGTTCATGTTTCATGAAAACAGGAGATAGAGAAGGAAAGCGGGTGAAGGTCAAGATGCACTGAGCTTGTGTACCCAGAACCAGGAGACAATAAGTTGTTTGAGAACCTATGGTTTGCATGTAGTATAAACCCATAGTGCTGGTCCCGTCCTCACCAATGCTGGGATGCATATGAAACCAAAAAGAATCTTGGTTTCTGATGCTGGAGGCAGTGCTACAAGTCTCAAAAGAGATTAATTTTGTTGTTGTCCTGCAGTGAAAGGTCTGACCTCAGTTTCTTCATCCTTTAAGAAAGCCTTAGTGCCAACAAAGTTCATTACAGAAGGCAGTTTCCATCGTTATTGGAATTTGCTATGTGGGATGTTCTGTTATGTTATTAGACACACAAAAATACAGGAAAGACATCTACTCATCATATCACAGATAAAGCCTAGAGAAATCACCTCTGATTCCTGCTGGGGACTGAACCTCTACAGTTTGAGTTAGATCCTGTTGCTGAGAACATCTTCTGGATGAGGAAGATCACACTTGAAAAGTGATTATGGCCTACCCTTCAGATGAGAAAAGATCTTACTTCTACGCCCTTCTTTCTAGGCCCAGTTATTATCACAGAATAGTTTGAGTTGGAAGGGACCTTTAAAGGTCATCTAGTCCAAACCTCCCTGCAATGAGCAGGTTGCTCTGAGCCTTGTTCAACCTGACCTTGAATGTTTCCAGGGATGGAGCATCTATCACTCCTCTGGATAACCTGTTCCAAATTCTTCCTTATGTCCAGTCTAAATCTACCCTCTTTTAGCTTAAGACCATTACCCCTTGACATATGACAACAGACCGCAGTAAAAAGTCTGTCCCCATCTTTCTTTTAAGCCCACTTTGAGTATTGAAAGGCTGCATTAAGATCTACACAGACCCTTCTCTTCTCCAGACTGAACAACTTCTCAGCCTGTCCTCATAGGAGAGGTGTTCCAGCCCTCTGACCACTTTTGTGATCCTCCTCCTGACTGTCTCTAATGGCTCCACGTCTTTCCTGTACTGAGGATTCCAGAGCTGGTTGCAGGACTCCAGGTAAGGTCTCATCAGAGTGGAGTAGAGGGACACAATCACCTCCCTTGACTTGCTGGCCACCCTTCTTTAAAAACAATTCATTCTGTTTTGCTTTTCTGAGGTATTTGTGTGGGTCTTATTGTTCACAGCCAACACTAATTGAATGTTAGATATGTAGTGTCATCACCTACTTGGTGATGCTGAGCTGCTCTGGGACAAAGCCTGAGAATACAACTGTTCTTGGAGGACAGTCCTTGACCACTGTGCCAAATACACAAATAAGGATCAAATAGTTAGCCCAGTGTACATTTGCATTTCACACTGCAACTGGCTTAAAGGAGCAGAATCCGAAAATACTAAAGCCACTCAAACTGTTATCTGTGCTGGCACCAGTGTAAAAGTCTCTAGAAATAATCTATAGATAAGAACGTATTCGATGTTAAACGTGGAAGCTCAGACTAAGTACAGCATTAAGCCACTGTTGGCTGTGTCTACAGTGCTCTGAGAGTCTGAGAATGACCAAAGCATGTAGTGCACAAGAATAAATACACACTTCAGCAGCCTGTTGCCTGCAAAACATACAGTTCCTGGCAGGAGGTGATGTCAGGCAGGTTGAGGAAGAAGCTTGACTTAATTACCTTTGTGAGTTTTTGCCTGAACATCTTTGTTAAAGGATGGAATGATTTTAAATTCTGCTTTCCATCAGGATTCAGTGCTCAGCCAGCATCCAGCCTGAGGGGCTGGAGTCCAGCTCAGGCTGTATTTGCAACCAAACAAGGTAGGCCTATGGCTGAAATACAAATGAGTACTTGCATTGACTCATCAAGAAATTATCCAAATATCTATGTACTCCTTTGGAATATTATGGCACTTAGCTGTGGCAGCTCATTCTTCAACCACCAGCCTACAAACTGCATCACAGAAATCGTTTTGCTGATAGATTATCTTGGAGGCATTATTAGATGTTATGATGATGGTAGGTCAACCCAGTTCTCTCCTCTGCTTTTTTAGTTTTCCAAGTGGTTGTGTTAAAAACAAATTGCTCCAAACCTCCACTTAAAGATTTATTTCCTGATGAAATAAGTTCTGTAGAAATGGACATGTATTATTTCATGAGAAATGGTAAATAAAAAAAAAAGTTGTATTTTTTACTTTCTCATTACGGGTAGGCGAATGTCTTGGCAATTTTAACTCAATTTAATGTACAAATTATTTCAGAATTATTGTATTCCCCTCTTATTCACAAGCAACTGGAAGCACACAAAAAGGGTAAGAACAAGCAGTAAGGAAACAGAATTTGAGCTTCCTGACTTGCTATCCTGGATCTGGGTGACTTGTGGTCCTGGTCTTCAGCCCCTGGAGATGACATGAATGCATTCTGCCTGTTGCTGGAGTCATGCAGGTTCAGTGCATCACAGTTCCTGAATAGTGATTTGAGAAATGAGCCAAAGATGGTTGCACAAACCTCATATTTCATGCAGACAGCTGCCAGTCTCTGCACTGTTTGTTATTGTTTGTCATTTGTGTCTTCTGTCACCTAGATAAGACATCATCAAAACCAAATAGCCAAATCTATAGAACAGAAAAAATGTGATCAGTCTGCAAAGCTTGCTGGTTTTTGTTTGTTTGTCTGTTTGTTTGTTTTGTCTGCAAAGCTTGCTGCATTTTTTTCTCCATGTATATATATTGTGTTACTATTTCCATAAACTCTAAAGGAAAAAAAACAAAAACACAGACATACTGTCTTTTAAAACAGACTGTTAGAAAAAATAATATTAGGTACTCTTAGTTCAAATACACAGTCATTTTTTTGAGTTAAAGGTTAAGTTTTGGTTTGGAGAGATGTTGGAAAAATATGGGTTCTGTAACATTTATCCTGTGTCTTTTGAATAATATTTTCACAGCATTAGCAATGGTCTTAGATCTATAGGGCAATGTATTCAGAGAAATCAGGCTGCCCTATGTGGGGTTCACTGTCAAGGAAAAGTGCCCTGGTTTTCTCAGACATCAACTACATTCAGTCCTCTCTGAAGAAGTGAAAGCTCTGTCTCTGGGCCTGTATTTGTGTGGGTATCTATGTCTAGATTTAGGAATGCATTTTCAGTAACCAACTGCGAACATTTTGGAAATGCAAAAATTGCTGCTGGCAAGTGGTAAAGATGTGGAAAAAATATGAGTTTCGTCAGAGTCATCAGTGAGATGTAATTGACAGACTGACCTTATTATTTTGTGGAAAATAATGTAGACAGGGACTTATTCTGCCTAGATCTTGTAGTGAGGCAGATAGTGTGAGACAGAAAAGCCCTATCCACAAGATAAGGCCAAGGGTCATGCGAATGCAGCATTTCTTCCTTGTTGTTTTCTCCGTGGGTGTTATCTGTCCATGAGGGAATATGAAGCAGAGTTAGAGGCAGGAGAGAATTGCATTTTTTTCCTCTGTTCTAATTTGTCTTTGTCAATATGGTTTCCAGTCACCGACAGGGAACCATGCTGTGTCGTTCTCAAGAATTACAGAGTTACTTCTCTGAATGTGCTTATTGGATCATGTTCCTGCCAACACATCCTCTGCTGGATTTCAGCCACAGCACAGGGACCGCTGCTGGCTCCCCTTGTCCCAGTGTCTAAGGGAAGCCCAGAATAACCACAGCCCAAATTCAGTCTTCATTTGTAATTTACCTCGTAATATCCTCCAGGAAGGACTGAATTACTCCAGAAGTAACATCATCACTCTACTGCTTATTAGGGCTCTTAAACTCAGTGACATGGCTGCATCAGTCCTATTTTGTCAAGCCAGCTCCTCCAAGCATTAGCATGGGGATCATTACACTGTGCATAGCTCAGAAAGCCTGATGTATGCTTGTCATCCTCAGACAAAGAGGTGGGTTGTGTCTTCTCCCTGGCCATGGTAATTGAATGACAATATAGGCACAGGAACAAATGGAATAAACAAATAGCAGCCAGTTTAGGACAGAAATTCAAAAATTGTGTGGATCAGTGAGGTTTTAGAACAGTTGCCCAGGAAAAGAAGAGAGCAAAAAGTCCTTATTGGTTTTAAGAGGGAGTTCAGTCTTTTATAAAAGAGATTTTAAGATTTGTTTTTCTGAGCAGGCATAGACTTGGTCCCTTCCACTCCTAAGTGCTGTGTTGGACGATCTCCCATCCCTCCCAATCCCCACATTTGTGTGGCCATCTTCCAGATGCAAGTTTGCCTGGTGCTCTGATAAAGCCTGTGTTTACATACACAAAAGACAAATTCTCCAAACAGCCAAGGCTGGCATGGGCCTGATCACTATATATATGTGTCATGCTGCTGCTCACCTCTTGCCCACCTTCATTAACCCTTGGAGGAGCTCTACTGTTTAATTTAATGTAAATCTAGAGTAAGGGCTTAGCTATTCTTTTGTGCTTGCAACTCTGTTACTTCTTTTATCTGAGTTAAAGTAAACCCATTAGCCTGTATATTATGTACATGGTAGGAATATTTACCTAGCAGAAACTGTACCTCTTTAACATTTTTTAAATGATGTACGGATTTGCCTAACCTTCGGGTTAGTCTCACTTCTAGCCATGTAGATGAACCCTGCAACACTTCTTGTACACTTTGACAGTAGTGTTTCAGGACCAAAAAAGAGATGCTCTGTTGTGCAAAAACTGTCCTTGGGACTTTCCCGAAGTTCAAGACTCGCACAGCAGTGATGCATGTGTGTCAGCCTGTACTATCCTTCTGATGCAGGACAGGCAAGAGCTACTTCTCTGAGCCAAATCAGGAACCCTCGCAGGCTCATCTCTGTCCAAACCATTCCCAATGGGAATTTGTACAACTCTCAGTCTTGTCATCTCAAATATAAGAGTAATTATCTACAAGACTTCTATTCCCATTTCATAGGTGAGTGACCACAGGCAGAGGCAACCCATTGAAGGTGGCCTTGCACAGGCAGCCTGTGGGGACTTGCTCATATGGCAAAGTTCACTGTTGGGAGGTGTGGAAATAAACTTTATGTAGGAAGAGGCAGCTGGTTTTCTTCTTCAGGGACTTGGTAACTGCAGGTTCTACCATCTATTTTGCAAATTATGCTACTTAGACATATCTTTCATTTGCAAGTTTGTCCTAAAATCTAAAAGGTGTCTGCTTCTATTTAAACTGATTTTTTGTCTTGCTCTAGCCCCATAGACTTCCTGGAAAACCACTCCAAACTCTTTTCATATTATCCAATTATGTCCTCATTTAGATGACTCATTTATATGACAAATTAATCTAATTTTCTTTTTTTTTTTTAGGTTTATATTTTCAAAATTTCAAATAATTTCTGCTGTTCTTTGAATGCAATTTTTTCTAGTCTTTCTGGGTACTAAAACTAACCTGCTTAAGCTGTAATTCTCTAGAGCATGGTTTCTTCCACTTCTGAAAAAATTATCTTTATAATGTTTGTCCTTCTCCAGTCTTATGGGACTTAACTATTTTTTATAAATGCATTTTTCATTAGACATCATAATTATTCAAGTACATACAGTTTGACCAGTTCCATAAGGAATCAAGGGTATGTTCATCTTCTGCTTTCAGTCTGAATATATCCTCCTCACCTAAACAGTCTTTAATCTACTTTTTCCCTCTCCTGATATAGGCTTTCCTCCTCAATATTCATTAGCTGTTTAAACAACAATTGCTATTAATATTTCTGTAAAAGCTACATCAAATAGGTCCTAAACAGTTAAATCTTCTTCCTGATGATTATTTTTCCCCCATTTCTCATAAGAGATACAGAGGTGAAAATGTAGCGCATTACTTATGTACTTAGCCAACATTTGCTCCTTTCTCTCTGAAATGAATTTTGCCCCTCTGCTTGTGGCAATCATCTAGATACCTATATTTACTAGCACTTTAAAAGCTTTTTATTTATCTCTGATTTTCTGATTCTCCAGGTATGCCTCATTCAGTCTGATTAGCCACTATGGCATTTTTCTATTTTTATTCCACAGGAGGACAGAATACTGTTGTGTACTTTATATTGTTTTGTATAGGAATTAACATTTCTCTTGAACTATTTTTTCCCCTTGGAACTCTTCTCCATGGGCTCCTTTCTTCCCTGTCTGAAGGCTCTTTTGTTGGCCCTTTTCAAGCACATTGTAAGAAGTCGTTTTCTGCTCAGATTCATTCCTTCATCTTTGACCCATCAACTCTATTGGGACAAAATAATTTTCACTCAGATTGCTTTTTGTAGATTTTTTTTTTAAGTCCCAATCAAACACAGTAAAATCCAAGCTAACCAGGGACACTTTTAGAGCCTCTGAGATTTAGGACAGAGACTGCTGTGTCCCAAGCAGTCCAAGGTATCATTGTACTGTCTGAGTTGTGCCACAGTACTGAAAAGGAAACGTGCCAAGAAAGCAACAATAGATGCTCGGTTCTTTGCAGGTGCAGGTGCCACAAAGGGAGCACAAAGCATATATGCAGGCTATCCAGAGGAATATGTCTAACATGAGTCCCAATCTCAGAAGGGCTAAGAAATGCAGGACATTTGTACTGATAAAGGGATGTGGTGGGACAATAGTTTTAGCAGCAGCTTTATGGGTAACACCATCTCTCTTGTCATGTGTGAAACCCTGGCTCCCCATGTAAAAGCCAGGCAATTTTTCCACGGAACGGTGTTCAGGTCGGTTTGTTTTCCTCTTCATCGGTCTCCTTCTCTGTTCCTTGACACTTTTCATGTAAGGGGATGCTTATATCTCTGCTGTCTTTAAACACACAGGATGCTGGCAGTCCAGCTTGTTCATTGTGGAACTCCAAGAGATGAAATCTTCATCAGATGGATTTTTTTTTTTCCTCTGGTAAGTGCTCATCTGTTTCTGAAAGAACTGTCCTTCACCACACTAAATTGAGTCACCACCCATCAGCAATTACAAACACATAAGGAAAAACTACATTCAGGAATTGTTGCAAACAGCACATAGATTAATTGGAATAAACAGTACCAACTATTTTGCACCTTTCTTCTTCCTCAGTTATTATCTGCTTTCTATTCTTCTTCCTCCACTTCCACCACCATGTCTTACTTTTTGGTCCCTGAAGTATTTCATGCCCCCAGGTAGCAGGGCAGTTAATTGATAACATGGCGTGAGCTCTCTCCTGTTCAAATTTGTATGTAGCTGTAATCATGTGGTATCTGAATATAGCCAACAAAATTGCGCAAGAATGCCAATGACCCTGAAAGTTATATATAGGGCATTTCCTAAAAAATGTAACAGGTGAAGAAGTGCAGAAATTGGATAGACTTTTTTTTTTCTTTCTTGTTTTCGGTTGTAAAAACTGTCTTAGAAAAAAACTTATTCTCAGAGGATCCCTATGCAGTGGTGCACAAGCAGGTCCTTGGCACCCGTTGTTGGGAACAAGATGCCAGCAGGTCTCCTCTGTTGGAATTACATCTGTTTGCAGAAATTTCAAGTGTCTCTTCTCCAGGACTGGTAGGAGTGCCAGCTACAGCCAATCAGAAAGTTCAATGAAAACTGCTGAAAACCGCTGAAAACCTTATGTGAATTTTCTTTCTGGTGAGGGCTGGCAGGCAAAGATGCGAGGTCATTAACACCAAGGCAGACCCTTCCTATCTACCCACAGTCTGAAGTGCTTGAAAGCCCTGCATTTATCTCTGGTCTTTTTACTCACAATTGATACAGGATAATTTTACATTCTTGACAAAGCTATAGAAACCTACAATTTTGCTCTTTTAAAGCTTTTCTGGAAAGAAAACAGGTAGACAAAGGCCTGCTTTGCCTTGCCAAGGCAGGGTTGTACCCACATATATCCTCTCAGCTTTTATTTTTATAGCTGTGTGAGATAAGCAGACTGTCCCAGTGAAACCTGCTATTGCCATGGTGTTTCTTAACATGAATACAACCGCGGTATTTTTATTTGGTCAAATAAATAATTTGTATAAGCATGTATGTGTGTATGCCTATGATGTATTTACTGAAGTGGTTGCTGCTGGTGTTTGTGCAGCTAAAAACTATTTATGCTTTGGCATAACGAATCATTTTGTGCTCATTAAAATCTCCAGCTCCAAAACTATTAGAATAAGCATGCTGACATTTAGAAGAAGAATAAACATGTCTGTGAATACAGTATCATCATAGACCTTAGAGACAGCTGAAAATACTTAAAAGGAAGATGAACAGCTGCTTTAAACTGGAAAGCTGTGAATTAGTTCTTTTTTACATGATCTTTTTTACACAATGGTTTCTGACTTTGTGTCTGCATTGTCTCTTCACTAAACTATAGATCTTAACACTCTGTGTTAGATCCCAGCTGGGTCTTAAGCATTGCTTATAATTCTTAAGTACAGAATAGTTTTACAACTTGAAATGAATGTTTTTGCGTCTGTAAACCTCTTTCTTTAGATGTGTCTCTCTTAATCTCTATTTCTTCCTAATAAGTAAAAGTATCAGCAGAAGCACAAACACAGTGCCCTGAGAGCTCCAGAAAAACTGCTTCAAACTGTTGAAGTAAATACCCTGAAATGAAGACTGCAATGTCCCAGTTTTTGGCTCAGCACTTGTAAGTACTATAGCTGTGTGAGCATTGGATATATTTGGGGAAAATCTGCACTATTCCAAGTACAGTGATACACAGTAAGAACTCAACCGCAATTCCTTTTTTTTTTTTTTTCCCAAGATGTCCCTTAAAATAAAGACACAACAGAAGTGTAAATGCTGGAAACCAGCAACCAACAGGGTATTGCAAGAAATATGCCACAGAAGAATCCCTTTTTAGGGGCATGGAAAGCTAGTAATATTTTTATACCACAGATATAACCATTTGAATGAAGAAAAGTAAGTTTCAACCATGGTAAAGTGAACCACTTAAAAAAAAAAAAGAAAAGAAAAAAAAGGGAAAAAAAAAAAAAGAGAAAATGTTCTAAATGCCCATACTGAGAATTTACCTTTAAACAGCAAAATATATCATGAAGTGCACCCTGATTCAGAGCAGAAAGAACCACGCCACTGAAGTCTTTTTCCTGGCTACTGTAGCTACATAAACTCTAGCTTATATCCAGATGACAAGACAGACAGCTTCCTGGTTTCTAGATGGATACAAATTGGGCTCAATAGCAAAAATCATAAACTTTGACAATTTTCAAAAACAAAATAGTGAAATGTAAAATCAGGTGTTTCTGTAGCTCACTGAACCTTGAAGAGATCTGGGCTCCTCAAGGTCACCTTGACAGTACTTACTGCAGGCACCTGTTTCTCAAAGGACATCTATATGGCGGCATTTTCAGAAGTACCTTATAAGCAGAGGTCCACACAAACTGCTGAATTCTTCCACCAGCTTGTGGGCCATACTGTGATAAGTAAGCCTATTCTCTTCAGTGTCTGTGATTTCTATCACAAGAGCATTGATGTTTCCAGTGTCAATATTTGCACAGTGCATCTTGTATTTTACCTGGTCTGCTGCTTTTCCCCTTCGGCAATGCCTTTCATGTGCATATTTTTTTTTATTTTCACATCATCTACTGAGTGCTTTTCATCCAGTCTGTTTTAAAAATGCAAATTCTTGGCAATGATATTAGTTGACACCTGAAAGTATCTTTTCCTTTGACTATAAAACAACTGTTGAACCTTGGGGGGAAAAAGACCAAATAATCTTATATCTTTGGCTGTCTACATCAATTTGTGCAAAACACAGATAGCAAGGTTATTCATACATGCATTTGCCAGGACAAAAGATTCCTCTTTTTGAAACATGGGGCATATGGGAAAACATGCTACTTCCTTCATTTTATGGACTACATGCCGGTAACACGTTGTCTGCCACTTCCTCCCCACAACTCTGCACAAAGTCCAGCCCTGCAAAGCCCAAAGAATTGACTCAGGTTGCCTCATTCCTTCAGATTACAGCTGAGTCTTTGGTCTCAGGAGAGTGACTCAGTCATGTTGGGAGAGGGAAAAGCCAACACAGAAAGCAATTACTATTACTTTGTGTCAAAAAATGAAAAGCCTGATGCATTATTGCATGCAAAGTAGACTGTGAGATGGGACACACAGTCTTCAGCACAGGTCCTTCATTAATTGTGTGACAACCTGTGAAAGGAGAAAGTTGACATCAGAGGTATAAATTCAGCCCGTAGACTAGAGACCAGGTGTCAAAAAAAGCTTATTTACTTGATATGCAGCAGAGTCTAGATTCCACATTTGGGACTTATTTTCATGTCTAGCTGGTGACTGAAGTAACTTGCATGCTTTACCAGGTAAATGACCCCTGAGAGCTGCATTTATTTATAAGCTGTTACCTTAAAACACATTATTCTTTTTATTGATTATTCATTTTTTAAGCTACTTGGAGTGAATCATTGAATATGTGCTGTTTTTTTCCTCTCAACATTTTTGTTTCTTTTAAATAGAAGAATAAACGCTGAGAAACTCATCCACTTAAGGTTTTATAACAAATCAGGCATTTTGCCCAATTACTCTGCAAATTTCCCCCAGTCTGCAGAGTTCTTAAATATACTCACAGCAAAATTAGAAAAGTTCAACTAGTTACCTATCCAATAACCTGCATCTTGGACACAAACACTTTTTTTGTGGGGTCCTTTTACTTCACGAAGAGGTAGTACAGGCAGCGCTGGTTTGCTTGCTTTAAAGTGTATTGTTTCGGCTTGGCTATTGGAGATATCTATGGCTCTGTGGTCACTCCCATCATCTTCTGCACACCATTTATAGCTGCCAAAATAGTCCTCATACCCTCGAGCTAGCCCCTTCTCCTTTCCCTACCTATTTTTTTCTGATACTCGTAGCCTGGCCCAACCTCTGTATTTTCACAGGTCTTTTGATTACCAGCCTGAGGCAAGCTGGAAGAAGCAGAGGAAGAGAGTAAATCAAACAGCCACTAAGCCAATTTCCCATTTACCAGATGAGCAGAGTCCCGTAAATTTTCCGACTTCTCTGAAGCCAGTTTGAGGTGAGGAAGACTGAGATGTGAATGTCTCCCATAGTCTTTTGTAGGTCACTCAGCAATTCATGCCTTATTGCAGCTTCCAGACAGTGTCCAATGCTGATTTTTTGCTAGCAGGGCCATATCTCAAGCTGCTGGTTTTCAGCTGTGTACTATGTGCATAGCAGAAGAGAGAGGCACAGCATAGTCCCAGCCTGAGGTCCACTGAGCTCTGCTATCTTCCTTTCAAGTGATCTATGTCTGGCAGAATGTCGGGGTCCCTGTAACCCCACATGCCTGTTAAAAGCCTGGTGTGTACCACAGCACATATCCATCTGCTCAAGGCACCATGAAGTTAATTGAGCTGTGACATATGAGTTGACTTAAATGGCCATTCCTGTTTCCACATTGCCCTGCATGATTTAGTGTAGGAGAGTGCCTCCACTAGAAAGACTTCTTCCCCTATGTAATTCAATTTTTTATTTCCTAGCTGAATTAACTTGTATTTTTGAACTTGGGATTCCTTTTACTTCTTGTATCAGACCTTGTTTTTGAGAAGGCTATATACATACTAGATTATCATCTGATAACATGAACAAATTGCCTCTTTAAAAGGAAGATGATCCCCAGGATAAGGGAAATAAAAAGCTAAGGAAAGTGGGCTGCAAATGTGATAAAGGCAGGCTGATATCTACTGCCTTGTTCCAGTAATATTATGACAAACAGGCTTATAAAAAATTAATTCTCCTATGTAAAGTCAGCTGTCAATCTCTAGCAATGTTTCCTTAAACAATGTGGTAGGTTTTATATGTTTGTTTCTTTTTGTTGTGGTTTTGTTTTTAGGAAAAGGAAACTAAAAGGAACATCCTCTCACTTTAAAACAAAATGCTTCCATTTCAGTTTGGAATTCATGCAGAATTCGAGAGCTGAATCTATTTCATAAGTAGATTAAATTTATTTTAGAAGGCAATTTTTTTTTCTGGACTTAAGCTAGATTTGCACTATTTTTGCAGTGACCACGAGAATAACAGAACAAATGTATTACTCCTCAAGTTAATTTTTGCCATGTTTTGAATTTCGCACTTCATAGGTGAAAACAACAAGATTTTGAGGGAAATTGATGCCAACTGTCAAAATTGAAACAGGATTTATTGTTCAGGATAGACAGAAAGGAGCTCTGTGGAACTCTTAGGCAGACAAAAAGTTGCTCAACAGTTTAATCTCACATAACTTATGTATATATATTTATATGTATATATACACTCACATTTGTATGATTCATCCCCATTTCCTAGAAAGATGAAATGGCATAGTAAATCCAAACTGCTGGATGAAAGGTTATACTTTTCGTGAGCATGTAGTACAACCTCATAGGCAATTATCACCATTAACAGAAAGTCATTCTAAGAAAATCTATATAAAATACTGTTTTTCTTGGGCAAACAGAACTTATTCCTCACTAGAAGCTCTGGAATCCTTCCTGGGGAAAAAAAAAAAAAGGTCACCTTATTCCCCCATTCTGAGCAAGACTTGTTAAAACTAAACCAAAGTGTCTTTCTTAGTCTCTCCTCCATGTCCAAAATATTTGACTGTGGAATTCAGCGGTTCATTTATTATATAGGCAACTCCAGGCTCTTGCATTCTTGAAGGCAAAACTAATTACTCTCTGTCAATCCATGCACAAACCCCAGATTTTCCTCTTCAACTTTTGCACCTGGTGGCAAAGTCAGTGTAAGAAGTTCTTCTGTCCCTTGGGTGCTCCCATTTCTTCCCTGGTGCTTCATCCCTGCTGCTGCACCACACTACCCCTTCATCTGTGCTTGATACTGCTGCTGAAGGGATGTGTGCTGGGAACCAAGGTAGGTATTCAAGCTAGTTTTTGAAAAATAAAAATATTTAAACAGTTAAACTCCCATCAGTGCCTGATCAATTTCCAAGCAAGACCCCTGGTAAAAAAGTAGCATTATAAATGTAATATCCTACAACACAAAGGCAGGAATGAGGGGATAACGGGGAAAGAAATCTTGATAGTGGATGAAAAGCTGAATACCTGAGTTCTGGGTCATCCCTGATAGAAGGTGGAGGGTCTCATCAAGAATGAAGACAAAAGACAATTACATTTTTTAAAAGTGGGGTCCCAGAGTCATACTTAATAAACTGCATTTGTTAAATAAAATAATTTATTTGCTGTGCTTGATTTTTAATTGACTGTGGGAACTATTTTTGACACTGGACTTGTTAAAAGAATACACTCATTAAAGAGGAAGATGGTAAAGTGCAGCATTCCTAAAAGAATAGCATGATGCCAGATGGCTAAAATTATGGTTGAATTTCCATGATGATCTTTACAGCCAAACTTACTTGCAATGTTCACATTCTGGGTAAAAGGGAAATATTTTCCTCCTGTCCCCTGGGTAGAAGGGTGATTATCCACTGTACAACAAGTTTCAGAGCTTTATAACAGTTTCACTATGTAAATTGACTTTACTTGTTAGTCTGCTCAGCTGTATCCATTTGGGAGATTGCTCGGAAGATGTCTTGAATTTGATTCAGGAGGCACAGCAAAACGCATTGGTTGAACATACTGACTCACTTTAGGGAGGTGAAAGAGACTATGAAGAGAAGGGAGTAAATTAAACTTTACATGTATTAGAGTAAATGCTCAGCACATGCAATGGACTAGATGGGAGAAATATTCCAAGTACAGCTTTTTGTGAGTCATTATATTTTACCAGGTGATTGATCAGCACATCCCCAAGGCTTTTCTGTGCCATGTCCTACTTGTGATCAGATATAACATCATTCAAACACAGAATAATTGGGTTCTTATTTTCTTCCCTCTTACATCCACACACACCAGGAGCCGATGGAGTCAGAGAGGTGTAAGGGTATTGCTCTAACTCCCAAACTTTCATATGAGTAGCCTCTTATTGAACCTTTACAGCAAAATAGATTGTCTTCAAGTTTTATCACCAGGAGTATTTCCTCAGCTGCCCTCTTATCTCTCAAAGAAATTGCAGTACCCATCATAGATTCAAACAGGAAAGGGTAGGCTTAAGCAAACACCTGATGTTCTCTGAAGAGAGCATTGTCTGGATAGATATAGAAAATTCATTGTTTTTTTCAAACAGCAGTCAATCAGTTTTTGTATTGAAAATGGATCTCCAGGAGCTACAGACGAACATAGTAAAACTGGATGTGGTTAGTCTGCTCATGAGTAGAAGTCAAAGGCTAATAACTTTCTTCATGCTGTGAAAGACTTTCTGTTGCAGGAATAGACTGAGCTCTACTTGAAGATCATGTTTTGTTTCAACACCTATGAGTGCTCCTGTTCCTCTTGTTCAGCTTCGTTTCTGTTGGGTGTGTCAAGTCACACAGCTGCTAGGATGAATAAGTTTGTAGAAAATCTCCTTCTGGAGGCTCTTAAAAAACACCCAAGTAATACTCTCATAAGGAGGAAAAGAGTGTGCAAGAGCAAGAGCTTTGAAAGGAAAAGCAGCTGGAGAAGTATTCACAGTGATTTGTGAGAGAGGAAATGATTGCAGCACATGCTCAAGTGCACAGGAAGATGTAGGTGTCTGGAGCTTAGGCACAGTGGGGCTGGTCCTGGGGCAGAGAAGGGCCATTCATCCCTCTCCAAATGGGCCCAGGAATCTGCACTGAGCACTGGTGACCCCATGCTCAGCAGGCAAAGGTGTCTCATCCAAGGAAGTATCTACATTCCTCTGAGACCCCTGCATCAGGATGACAGCATTCACTGCTATGGGAAGCAGTTCTGCTCTGACACCATTCTTGGCACAAGAGGGACAAGTTCACCTCTAGAGCATTTGGCTTTCACAGGAGAGTGACTGGCTGGGTTTCAGCCAATGTGCTGCTCAGTTCACTGAGCAAAATGAAGCCATGTGCCAGGGCCAAACCTGACACTTTTATGCAGGAGATGCTGGCTGAGCTACAAGAGAATTTGCTGATAGAGAGGGAACCCACATCCCATCCCTGCTTCTGCCCAAGGGGTACCTGAACTCTTTTTTTCTGAGGAGATATGAGAAAACACCCCAAAACCCAGAGAGTGACATGACAGGTTTCATTCTTCTGCCTGAGCTTTCTTCATGGACAGCTTCAGGTCCCGTCCTCAGGAGCATCAGCCTCACGTAGAGCCCCAGCACTCTGCATGGCACTCTGGGGCTGCTGGCCATACGTGGCTTTCAGCTCAGCAGCCTGTTTACTGTTATTCAAGACATTGCTGCTTGAGTGACAGGCCAAATATTCTTCTTGTACTTAGATTTACTCAACCTAAGATTCAATATCTGCACATACAGAGCCTTATCTCATTTGTTTCAGTGATCCACACAGATATAAAGGGAATTATAAAGCCTTCTTTTTTGGTCTGGGTTTACCTGACTCATCTACAGCTGGGGTACATTAAAACACAGATTCTTTGAGGAAAGAGAAGTCTTTGCAAGTGATTCAATAGGAATTTTCCATCTGTAGCGTTTCCCTGTCTGAGTGAACCCTGAGGGCACATCTCAGATGCATTCTCGACATTGAGAATCTCCTAAGCTTCTGGGGACACCAGGTTTATCCTCCAGGACACAGGGACAGCTCTCAAGTGGGCTCAACATTTCACTACTGATGTCAGAGAAACTGGTAGCAGCTGGGAAGTGCCTTTTTTCTCTCAGCTCATGAAATGCAAATACAGAGGTGTAAGCCCACAAAAAAGGCTAACCAGCACTGCTTTGGAGCCACCAATTTGATAAAAATGTTCTCTTCATGCCAAAGGAAGTCTCCTCGAATCACACTTCATTCTCAGTTTTAATAACTTTAATAACTTATATGTATTGTGATATCAGCCTCACAACCAAAGACTAAACCAGCATATAGAAGATTAGGAGATTTTCTTTATACAAAAAATATCCATTCTGGTTATCTGAATAACGTCTAGGGGGGTAATTTTTAAAATGACCTTGTGTATTTTTCTCTCAGCTTTTGTTACATTGTGTTAATGTGTTCAGAGTTATTTCTAGAATTCAAAAAGGCAAGAAAAATCATTTTCTTATAAAAGCAGACATTTTCTCAACCATTACCAGTAACTGGGTGTCAATAGAAACAATGACACTGCAGGCTTCCTGATAACAGTAACAAAACAAACTGAATTTTGCATGCTTACAGATTCATGAAGAACATATGTAAGTTTACATATGTGTGCATATATGTATATGCACAGATCATATATGTTTTAAAATAGGAAATTATTTGAAATATACACTCAAGATTATTGCTCCTGTCCCATAATACCTGAACATTTACAGAGAGGTCAAGATTCACATTCTTGTAGCTTTACGAAGAGCATAGTGGCACAGCACTGTGAAGGAGTCTCTTCACAGGTACATGATGCTGAAAGAGACAGAGCACAGGAAAGAAAGAGTTGAATGCACAGAGTCTGTGTTTAAAACTTTCTGTTGTAATAAGAATGAAAAAAGAGAATAAGCAGAGAACTATTATTGTAGCTGAATGATTAAATGACCACTTAGCAAAGGACTAGTGCAAAACCTACAAAAATGTTTGCCATATCAAGGGAAAGGAAAATAGTGAAAAGTCTCCAGTATTTGCTCTAATAAAAGCTTTAAATTTGATTCTGGACACAACACCTCAACGGGTTAAAAGCTTGAGCCTTTGGATGTCCTACCCCCATGAGATTTGTCTAGACAAGCCAACCACTTCCTTTCTTAAAGGATGTTCACACCACAACAGGAAAAGCCACGAGGGCTCAGTCATCTCCTCTTGTGTAAAATCACACAGCAGGAGAGGAGTTGGGGGCACCCCCTGCCATTTTGCCCACCACCAGGTAAATGCTGACACTGGAAGTTGCCTCTGTAGATCCAGCTATGGATCCTACTCTGGCAATCAGCCAAGCTCTCTATCAGCCATGGTCCTTTCAATACACCATGTCAAAAAAATCCATGAGATACATTACAGCAACGTTCTCTATAGAATAGGCCCCAGGGAAATCTTAATAAAGCTCCAGTTTTTGTAATATTTTCTTAATAAAAAGCAAGGATGGAGTTTATGGCTCCTTTCACTCTTTCCAGCTCCTCTTTCTCTTTACACTATGCATTGTCTGTTCCTTTAGGTGAAGAGATGTGACCTAAATTTTAATACTCTTCTGCATTCTTCCTCATTCTCTTTTTCCATGTCCTGTTAAGGTTAAGGCATTTTTTAGTATAGAAGATTTAATATCCATAGTTTTGCATGTTGCTACTACCCTCTATCAGTTATGTCACTTTACAGTCAATGGGGACCAATCCATGAGCTGCAGAAATAGATGAATTATAAAAGATACTAAGTACAACATGTAGCAAGGGTTGAGTACCTTTTGCATGAAAAGCAATGTCATGAAAAAGCAGTGCTGTTAGAGTGTTGTTATGAGTATTTTTGCACTCATTACCTCTCAAAAAACCCACCTTTTCCTCACTGGGAAACCTCATTTGACACTCAGTGCCTTTGTAGAGGCTCTCAGCACTGCAGGGACCAAGGTGAACCCTCTCCACCACTGCAGCACAACCTCCAAGGCTGCAGAGGCTGCAGAGCTTGTTACTGTTCTGGTTGCTCATCTGCCTCTTCTCAGCTGTAGCATCCCTCATATCCACAAAAATCACTGATGGAGGAGAGCACTGAGGTTTATAAATAGGAGTGAAAGAATTAATTGGAAACCACTGGGAAGCACAGATGCACAGATTATAACAGAGCTTGGTGATTCCTAATGACCGGGAAACATGTTGCTGAATGCAATAAAGACAGAACAACAGAGTCTCAGGTAATCTGCCAAAATAACCCAAACAGGAAACAAAAAACAGCACTTTCGTTGGCATGGCCCAAATAGGACAGGTCTGCCTTCAAACAAGATTTCTACTTACCACATTCTTCTCCTCTAAGCAGTACATTGTCTCCACCTTAAACAAATTTGAAGTAACTGCAGTCTCAACATATCTAAGGTATCAGCTCTACTCTGCTTGGTGCTTCCTCAACACTTGCAGAGCAAAGGTTCTGTTCCCTTCCTCTGCCACACTGACTCTCATTAGACTGCTAAACAATTCACATCTATTTAAAACTGAAGCAACAAGGAAACCCAATAATTAAAATTCCATGAATGACCAGCTTCCTGATGATGCTTTAGGTGCACAACACTACAAAATTCTGCTGTCACTTAATTGATAAAAAGTTTTACATGCCAGGAAAATCATTAGGTAACAAATCTAAATAAATAGGCTCCCCTATCATGAACAAGTTATCTGGCTCACCAAATGGACAGCTTTGCTGTTCATTTTGATTAACTTTTGTTCCTGTGCCAAGGTTGAGTTGCTAGTTGCTCTGTACCCTTGTTTACTGAACAGATGTAAGAGCCAATGAGAGAGAGTTCAAAGACAGTCAAGCTGTTGCATGAAAACAGACATCTCTGAGCATGGCACAGACCTCAGGACAACACATCTCATGAGTCTCTCCTTCCAAAATATTCAGTAAGCATAGAGCTGGTTGCTGCAGCTTTCAGAAACGTAGATGTGAATGTAAAATCACCTTTCTGAGCGTGGCAGGTCCTGCTGGTCACCCAGTAAGGGAGGAAACTTTTTGCATCTGTCCTGAGTTCTCTTAATGGTTACAAAGGGGTTTCTTACTGGTGCTGTACTGGTTGCCTTCAGTGAACAGCTCTTTTGAGCTTGTCATTTAACTGAACACTGTAATTCATAGCCAGTTTTGTGGCTGACTGAGGCCTCTGGAGTCAGTGAAGAAAGGGACTTTTATCAGTTTTTGGGCAGCTTCTCCAGTGTCAGTAAGCTGAGTAAACACTAGCACTTGATGTCTACCTTGGAGTGACAGGTGGGAGGAAAGTCTTTTGTGGAGTCTAGATGAACATGCTTTTCAGACTCACAGACAGGGGTGAACAGGTATGCTTTGCTGCCTTTTCTTCTTGTAACTTGTTATAATCAGAACTTGTTTGGAGAGAATAAATATTATGATTATATTTTCTTCTGTTAATTAAAAGTGAGAAACAGCAGTGAGTCATCTTCAGTCACAGGGAATAAAAAATGAATCAATTTTATTAAAACCAAAACCACTCTTTGTCACACTAACACCATTTGCATTTATCTCCGGTGTTCTTTCCAAAGCACTTTGGTGCTTTTCTTGAAGACTTCCTTGCAACTAATCAGGATTTCACATTTTCAGCCAAGGAAAGCCGAGGAAACAGCAAGAATTGATGAACTTCTACGCATAAAATATTATGTTTCCAGGAAAGAGAACGAAGAAACAAAGTAGCTTGTGGGTCGGGAGATGTAAATGTTGGCTGGCCACCGAGTGAGCCGGGTTCACACTGAGCACACAGGTACTGCCAGCTCTAAGACTGAGTCGCTCTCCATGGCTGAGAACCAGAGATTTGCTGAATCCAAAGGTACGTTGGGAGAGGCAGCATGGGCCCACCCTGTCCTTCACCTGAGCACCAGATTGCTGCTCTGTATCCCATCAGTGCTTCTGGTGACAGTGCATGGCCAACATCAAGCAAAGAACACCACCTGCCAATGGTCAACTGAGTCTTCGAGGCAGTCAGAGCTTAAGCCACACAGAGCTACAGATGTCCCATCACCTGTACTTCTATATGTGGCAGTAGCTCAGAGATGGCAAAAGAAGGAGCATCTGGGGAACTACAGACCTGTCATTCTAATCTTGGTGCTGGGTAAGGTCACAGAGCAGGTAATCCTGAGTGATATCACACAGCACATACAAGAAAACCATGCGATCAGGATTTATGAAAGGCAGGTCCTGTTTGACCAACCTGATCTCTTTCTATGACAAGGCGACCCACCTAGTAGATGAGTGAAAGGCTGTGGATGTTGTGCACTTAGACTTCAGTAAAGCCTTTAAAACCGTATCCCACAGCATTCTCTTGGAGAAGCTGGCAGCTCATGGCCTGAATGGGTGTACTCTGCAATGGATAAAAGGCTGGCTGAAGCGCCGGACACAAAGAGTTGTGGCGAATGGAATCAAATCCAGTTGGTGGCCAATCACAAGTGGTGTTCCCCAGGGCTCAGTATTGGGGCCAGTTCTGTTTGGTCTCTTTATCAATGATCTGGATGAGGGGATTGAGTGCACCCTTAGTAAGTTTGCAGGTGGCACCAAATTGGGTGGGAGTGTTGATCTGCTGGAGGGTAGGAAGGCCATACAGAGGGATTTGAACTGGCTGGATCATTAGGCTGAGGCCAGTTGTGTGAGGTTTAACAAGGGCAAGTGCTGGGTCCTGCACTTGGGTCACAACAACCCCAGGGAGCCCTACAGGCTCGGGGAAGAGTGGCTGGAAAGCTGCCTCACAGAGAGGAATCTGGGGGTGTTGATTGACAGCAGCTGAACATGAGCAAGCAGTGTGCCCAGGGGGCCAAAAAGGCCAACAGCATCCTAGCTTGTATCCGGAATAGGGCGGCCAGCAGGACTAGAGAAGTGATTGTGCCACTGTACTCGGCACTGGTGAGGCCCCACCTTGAATCCTGTGTTCAGTTTGGGGCCCCTCATCATAAGAAAGACATTGAGGTCCTGGAGAGAGCACAGAGGAGGGCGACGAAGCTGGTGAGGGGCCTGGAGCACAAGTCTAATGAGAACCAGCTGAGGGAACTGGGGCTTTTTAGCTTGAAGAAAAGGAGGCTGAGGGGAGACCTTATCGCTGTCTACAACTACCTGAAAGGCAGTTGTAGCATGGAGGGTGTTGGTCTCTTCTCCCAGGCAGCAAGTCATAGGACAAGAGGAAATGGCCTCAAGTTGCATCTGGGGAGGTTTATATTGGATATTAGGAGAAACTTCATGGAAAGGGTTGTCAGGCATTGGAACATGTTTCCCAGGGAACTGTTGGAGTCACCATCCCTGAAGGTGTTTAAAAGGCATTTAGATGAGACTCTTAGGACCATGGTTTAGTGCTAGAGTTAGGTTATGGTTAGACTTGATGAACCTGAGGGTCTCTTCCAACCAAAATGAATCTATGATTCTATAAAGGACTGGTTGTCTCCTGCCTCATTCAACACCAGAGCAGGGGACCATTGAAGCAAGGTAGGATATGTAAGATTCACACACATGGAAGTGGACTTAATGTTTTTTAAACCACTGACACTCATTATTGCAAGGTATTAGCAAAGATAAGAACTAAATATAATTCAAACTGGGACTAAAACTCTAGAAGCCGTTGGATTTTTTGGTTGCATTAAGCTTTGGAAACTTTGGAAATTCTGTAAATTTCATGCTGTATCTCTGAGCAGGAGAATGTAGGAGACGGTAGAGGAGCTGGGAAAAACATCTCTGGGCAGATGATTTGGTAATTATTAACAGGAGAGTTCTTGTGCTTCCCCTCAGAAAGGAGCTAATCCTATGCAGAAACAATTTATGAACATACACTGAATACAAAATTGATATACTAGGTCAATTTTCTTGCTCCAAAGAATCGCCAATAGTATAAAGGAAAGAATAATACCAAAATTACGATCTAGCCACAAAAATTTTCCTCAGATCTTCTCAGCTTTCCACTTGGGTTTTTAATGCCTCTTTAATGCCTAAAATTGCCCCAAGAAGTAGATTGTAAAAGTAGTTTTCCGCCTTCTGTATCACCAGTTTTTCATATAAGGACAAAGCACTTCATAAGAAAAATGCTTACGTCCCTACCTATCAGTTGGTCTTTTCCTTATTAATTTTCCTTTTATTTTTGTTCTTGTTGTTGGTTTGGTTGGTTGGTTTTGTGTCTTGTGGTGTTTGTTTGTTTGTTTGTTTGCTTGTTTGAAAGCATGCTGACTTCTTTAAGTATTGTGCTCCATTCACAGCAATAAAAATTTTTAGGGTGAGTTTTGATTTCAGAGATATTTCTATAAATTAATGCTCTCATGAGCATCTGAACACCTCCACAGTCTGCTCAACAGACTCAGCAGCAGTCTGCCCTAAACAGCAAGAAGTAATAAACACCTCTAGTTCTTAATGATTTCCACTGTCCATTTCTTGCATGTCAGTGATTGCATTTTCTCTTTGAACTGACAGTCTTCATAATCTGGTTTAGTTTTGGTGACATGAACTAGAACACCCACGTTATATGACTGGAATTCAGACTGGCTGTTACTATGTGTAAGTGTCAGCCATGAGGTACTGTGATTATTTTTTTTTCATATTTCTCCTTAGAGTAACAGTATGAAACATGAACTACCATGTCATATAATTTTGCATATTGACATTTGGATAGGCTGGCTGGCCAGTCATCAAAGCAGAATGGACTAGGAAGGTCACATTTTAACAGAAGGTCACATTTTAACAGTATCTTAATAAGTCTACAAGGTGACGTCATCAACAAATGGTGAGGTAAGGAAACAAAGAAATGGGGTTCTATACTGTAATTAATAACAGTAATACTACTACTAATAATAATACTACCAATAATACTTGGCTGTATATTCTATTTTTTCCCATAGGTCTCAAAGTACTTCTATAAATGCAAGTGAGATGTTTCAATTCCAGTAAAGAGCAGAAAGAAGGAAATGTATAATGGGCAACCAAATATCTGCTTTTCTCTGTCTAGTTAGAGTCACACCACATCTCCCTCATTTTTTTTTAGATATCTGTTGTTTTTCTCCAGTTCCACAATAGGTGTTGCATTAAAAAAATAAATATGAACTAGGGACGCTACATAAAATTTGCAGCTGCTTAAACCACAAAGTCATGGGGGGAAGTACCTTTCGGCAGAGTCGAGCTGTCTTAACCATTTTCCAATTATAATGCTGAGAGTGCACAAGAGCTAAGGGATGCTAGGTGTGCATATTATAAGCAAAAGCAGAATCGGTACTGGAGACATTTGGCCTATCTCATCTCATTAGGATTTAATAGCTGGTTTGTGTAACACACTCTGGTCTTACAAGGTCATCACTCCGCTCTTGCTGACACTGTTAAGGAGACAAACTCACGGCTGATGGAAATAACCTTTCTTTTTTTTTCTTCCCCTCAAATAGTTCAAGGGAACCTGCCAGTTTCAGAGAAATGGAAATAGGTGTGAGGAGAGGCCATATTTTTGGGGTAGAATTCCTGATACACTAATCTAAAAGGGACATATATGTGCTGTGCTTCTGTTTAGTTAAAGCATTAACGACCCGAAACATGGGCTCTAAGTCCTGGGGCAGATGGACCCTCCGCTTGTCCCAGTACAGGTCAGGGGAGCTGGTTGCATTGCTGGGATGTGGCATTCAGCCTTGCAGAATCGGAGCCACGGTCAACCAAAACCATTACTTTTCTGTCTGTCTCTTTCAGAGGAGGCACAGACACCAGGGAGAGTCCTTGTACTGATTTAGTATCTGGAAAAACAGTTATAGCGGCATTTATTATTATTTGGCTTATAGCAGCACCTAGAGACCATCCTGGGACTGGGAATCCTTTGCCCTGGCAATAAGCAAAGAGGGGATCAAGGAGGGTCCCCACAGCAAAGAGGTTACAGTCAAAATGGGAAAGAGGTAAAAGCTGGAAGGAGGTGAGGAGCAAAACAGAGGGTTTGTACCCACCAACAGATAGCCTGGGCTACACTTGGATTTAATGTCACCTAAACACAACAGGGCTCACAACCTCCTGGTGAGCTGGCTGTGTTGACATGCAGTGGTTTAGACTGGAGTTTCATACATAGGATTACATACATTTAGGTTTAACTTTTCATGAAAGGCATTATTAGAATTTGCCACTTCTCAGAAGTATTGTTACAAGTGGGGAAACCCCTAATGTTACTATGAATTGTTTAATCTCTATGTACCAAAACAAACAAGTTTCTTCTTCACTGAGATAATTTAATTACTGAAAGAACTGCAGATGAGGTTTTAAGGAAAACAAACATTAAGATACCAGTGTTTATCAAAATCAACTGGACTTTCTGAGTGTTGTTGCAGTGAGCTGGAAACATGCCATTCTGGATTTTATCCAAGCTACTGTAAAAATTAATCACTTTTTCTTCTTGTTGCCTGAAATGAAAAAACATTCATAAGAATATTTCTTTTTTGCTTAATTCAGGAAATGAACACAAAATGTAAACCATGCTGATTTTCTAATACTGAGGTATTTTGATTCAGGATAAAGACACAGACTGTGTTTTTTTAATGTTTTTCCTGTGTAAGGATCCTAAAATTTCATGTCTGGAAAACTAAACCTCAAATTAGAAGTTTAATTACAAACATCCATTAAAACATTTTTCTTATTTCCCTTCTGGTGTTATAATATATTCTTGAATATTAAGTTATGTATCCCACCACTAACAATAAAACTTTCTGTGTGTTTGTAGAAGAGAGAGAAAGAGCATTTGGCACAGTGTTTATCAGTTTTAATTAGAAATAATATTTTTCCAATTTCCATGAGTATGGCTTTATATGAGTTAGGAACCTAAAAGGACTTAACGGAAGTGAATATTTCCTGTATCTTACGGACAATGTTGTCAGAAATCAGAATTTATCCAGAAAATATTTTTAAAAAATTAGGGCCTTTTTTATTTGTAATTAATGCTTCTTTAAGGAAAGTGTTTACATTTAGTGCCTGTGCATGAATAGGAGTGATGAACAGCAAAATATGAACCTTACTAAAAAGAAATAAATCCAGGGATTCTTCTGTGTTTATTTTCCTTTGCCTTCCCCAAAGTATTGTAAAATTAGATGAATGTATAGTCTTCTCTGATGTGGTGGAGTGAAGGATATCTTCTGCCCTGGGTGAGGATATTCTCTGCTCCAGCACTTAACCTCTTTGGTCAGTCCTTTAAAATAGCTATATTAGCACAAACGCTCAAAATCTGGTTCCCATTATTAGATGATTTCACTTGGAAAGGAAAAAAAGAATAACATTTTGTAATTTTTTCATCTCATGAACACCAACTTTCTGATCCTCAACCTGAAGCATCCCCCTTGACGCACGTTAGAATAAGATAACTGTGCAGTTTAATCACACTAACAATTCCCCAACTGAACAGAATTTGCAGGCTGTCACATTTTCTAAATCTAATGTTCAAATTAGTGACAAAAGTCCTCTACAAAGAAATGGGCTCGAATGACCCACAAATGTTTTTTGAGAAAATACATTGCTCTTCCAAGCATTCTTTCTGCTGAGTCACTTCAGCTGGTTCTAGTTTAAAAAATAAGAAAGGCCTTTCAGGGGGAAGTAAGTGCTGTTCTGAAGTTTTGCTGGGTTTTTTTCTCCATGCAATATTCTTCAAGTCGGACACAACTGTGGTGGTAGCTTTGTCATCTGGAAGAGCCAGTGGCCGCCACCAGATGTCAGCACAGAAGAAAGCGCTGAGGGCCTGTCTTCACTGCTCTTTGCTCAGCTGAAAGCTCAGCTGAAGATGGTTTGGATATTTCAAAGATTCTGCAGCCAAACCATGTCAGTGATTCCCAAAGCAAGCTTGGAAAACTTGTGCGTCTCCCAGGATTTGGTGTATGATGCTTTAATGCATGATAAGATGCATTTGGTAGGCTTTGCAAGTGGTGCATCATCCTGTGCTGTTCTTGGGCCAAAAATGTTTCTGGTTCTGGCTTCTGGTCTTTTTTGGCTGAATAAATTTCAAATGTAAGTCTGCCTTTTTTTTTTTTTTTTTTTTCTTTTTAATTGGTTATTTACTGCTATACTTTGCACATTTGGAGAGCTGTTCAGAAGAGCTCTCAGAGACACATGCAGCTTCTCTTCCTGTGGCATCCCACTGTCAGGAGACAAAGAGAGACAGGTGATACAACATGCCTATCTTTCTGCAGTGCTGGTGAGACTTGTGGAGCAACCAATGTGACCACTCACAGTTATCAAAGACCACGTGCTCATAGGTACACACATCACTGACTCCCCTCTACCATGGTCCACTGAAGTCCCTTTCCTTGGGAGGCTTCCACTGAAGCCCTGTTCTGTTCCAGTGTGCAGGATACTTACTTAGATCATCACTCTATTAGTGTTAAACCAAATTGTCAATAAACTCAGTATGGAAACTTCAAGTAATTTCAAGACATCTAAGCTCTCGGTTCAGCTTCCTAGATGGACATAGTTCTTTCAGTCAATGTACATTGGTCATGGAGGTACCTTGTACTCTTTATACTCTCTGACTTTAAATACAGTCCCAAGTGATGAAATTTCAATCAAATTTTGTTTTCCCAAATTTAATAAATGTGAGGTTTTCTTATTATTTGCTCTAAGAACTCATCCCCGCAAACTAATTGTTGTGCACATTGTTGGTCCCTTCACCAGTAAAAACTGAAATTGGAAAGAGATAAAAGCTTCAGATATCCACATTACCTTTTGTACTGAATAACCTGATCTGTGGAAATAACACTGGGGAATGGGAACATCTAGCATTTTGACTTTACATGAAACAGGAACCACCTAACTGTTTGGTTATCACAGTCATGAAATAAATAAGAGGACCAGGAATCAAATCTCTTGAAGTTGGGAGTTTGGCACTATTTTGGAATGGAGGAGTAGTTGTGGAGCATTAAATGGGACCTGTCTCATTGGTGATACTACGCTGGTAACAGCAACTAGGTTTTCAGTCCTCTGTGCACTCCTGTCTGTGGTTTAAAGGGAGGTACTAGCAAAAGACTTTTCTCACTCTGATGAACCTCATTGACGATAAAATAGGAGATAGGTTATCTAAAGAACTAAAGATAAAATTATTTCAGTTGCCCATATTTTCCTGGATAATTGATATCCTGAGGAGGGGAAAGAAGATGCAAGGAGTCCAGATGAGAGCATTAAAGACAGAATAAATAGAACTCAAACGCCACTTGCACAGTTCAAAGATGAGGTTGTGAAGGTCACATTGTTTGCTCATGCAAACATTAAAAAACATATGTCAGTACCTCAAAATAGTTTGGTATCAATCAGATTGCACAATATACTGTTTTGTTAAAGATGTAGAAGTGACACCCAGGACAGTGGAAAGCAGAGGGAAGCTGGCTGGAGGTAAGCTCTCTGTAGTACAGGAAAATGATTTGCTATAACCAAGAACTGAGCAAAATAAAATAAAGCAGATGAGACACAGATACAACACAGAATCTTTGGGGAATCCAGAATACGGACAGGAATATTGCTCGGTAGTTAAAAGTGCTTGGAGTCTTCAAAGGATTTTGTGATGTTTGTGAGAAAATTGATACCAGGTGGGACACCTGCAGAGATATGGTAAAAAAAGCCTTAGAACAGATTGTAGGAATAAGCCTGAAAATAACTGAAAGAGAACAGTTTGATAAAGGTTGCAGGAAAGCAACTGAGATTGACATATAGCAAGGCTGTAGCCTTCAGAATCAGAATTGAACTCTGGATGAAAAACGCTCTAAAGCCAGAGGGAAAGTCATGAGGTCAGCAGTATAAGGAGAAAGGCAATACTTCCCTGGCTCGGGGAAAAAGATTAAACACGATAGCAAGATTAGTAAAATAAACACATTTTATAAGGGTATTGATGCATGAAAGAGAGGATATTAACCACATCTATGTCTCATAAAGAACAAATAAGGAAACCTTTTCATTACAAAAAACTCAATTGCAGAAGAGCAAGCCATAGTACTTTTATGTGTCCACTACAGGGAGATGGTTAATAGTGAATAAAAAGCTGTTTCCCAGACACATGAGCTATTTGTGGAAGAATTAAGTTTTGAAGTGATTCAAGAGGCAATCAGGAGTTCAGGAACAACAAAACACCAGGTGCTGATAATGTTGCCACTGAGTTACTAGAAATGGGAAAGAATATGACAATTCTTTCTTATGATTTAGAGGTTTGAAAAATAATTCCAAGAAAATGAAAACAGGTAGTCAGATTACTGTTTGGAAAAAGGGTACAAATCAGAAAGACCACCCCCCTCATTTTCTCACTTATTATGGTCAATAGGATCCTGTTGATGGTATTTCTTCATCATCACATTCCTTTTACTGAGGATAGGTGTGAGATATATGTTCTGGAAAAGTATATATTTTATGAATCAGCTGTTTTCATTTTGTCATTACTAGAATAGAAAAAATGTTAAGATTATTAGAATGCCTGTATTATTTTCTTATAAAGATGGTGCCTGAGCTGAAATTGAAGCATGTGGAAAACCTGGTGCAATTACCAGAATGGTGTAACTGTGTGTTTGAAGTGTAAAATACAGTTTAGATAATGTGGAATTGCATCTGTCCCATTTTGGAGACTGCAATATACTAACACTGCTGCTGGTTTATGCCTCTCTGGAATGGGTAGTACAGTTATATCACAAATCCTTAAATACCCAGTTTTTGCAAACATAGGTGCTGCTTCAGTAATCCTGTGAAGAGGAAGTGAAGACTTGAAGAACATTATGAAAAAGCTGTGACTGAAGTGCGATGAAGATAAAATCAAATGGGCAGTTACATTTGGTTCAAACAAACAGAACAGGGAGAAAAATGCCTTTAACGGAGAAGAAAGTACAAAATTTGTGGGAGATGCAAAGAATCCCTTCAGCCACTAATACCACGATTTTATGGTAGAAGTTTTGTAAATTTAAGTAACGATACAACTTCAAATCATGCCATTCACTGGATGGAATCATAGAACATGTGTATATACTTTTTGAGAATGAGTGGAATGTACCTCACTCAAAAGAAGAAGCAGTATGTTTCATTGATGTAGAATAATAATTAGCCAGAGTTCAATAAATTCAATGGAATATAACAAAATTTAACAGTGCTTTACCAAGGTTCAATAAGTTTGATGGCAAGGTTCACCTTACTGCATGAAAGGAACATACAAAGCAAAATTGAGTTAGAATCCAGTTAAAATTATTCACACAGAGACTGGATACCCAAAAGGGTAAGGACTACCCTCCCATTGTGTCGCAAGGTTCAGAGTGGACACCCTTGCTTTCTAAACTCCTTATGGAGCCTTGATGTGGCTAGGTCCAAACTTAGTCTTGGACTTGGACAACAGTTTATGTCTAATGGAATTATATATACAAAGTTTTCAATAATCAGTATTGAGTAGCTACATGGACCAATAATGTTTCATTAGTATTAATTCAGCATACTACCAGCAACTTACCGAAGATCTGCTGTTGCTAAAAGGTCTCTCTGCCTTGAGGAGCAACATCAAGAGGCATCCCAGCTCAAGAGGAGAACACTGCCATGCAGCCATGCTGCCTGGCAGGGAGAACTCAAAGGCGGCTCACCTGGCCTGTTATATTTATGGAATAAAGTGTTTGGCTTGTAGTCAACATGCTTTGGAAAAGGTATGCATGAGGCTCCTTGTACCCATGTCTTTCTTCGTTCTTCGATAAATGAGTCTTGGAAAAGCCACCTGCTCTTCATGGGTTAATCACATGATTGGTGTTCCAAGCTCGTATGCATCAATACGTCCTGTGTCTCTCTTCTCTTTTGTGAGTTTTCAGAGAACAGATTGAATTAGAGGGGTTCTTGGGCTGGTTGTGGGTCAGGACTTTGCATCCTTTGAACCCTGTACTAAACTACTGCTAGTTTGGTTAAGGTTTTGAGTGCATGTGTCACAATACCAAAATAAGGTTTCTTCAGAAATAATTTCATTTAACCTTATTAAAATGCTACAAACCATCTATTTGTATGGAATTACCCTTTATTTCCAACCACGTGTTATACCAAGAATAAGCAACTTTTCAACCATTACTTCTTGGCCATTCAGTTTTAAGTCAATGCAGAGATGTCCTTTTATAATGTTCAAGCAGCATCAGAAAGTGTTAGTTATTTAAAAGTCACTCTGCAACCAGCCTTATAGCTAGCTTTAAGGATGTGAAGTTTCCCTTCTCATATTCCTGATGGTAGTCCAGGGTCCAAGTGGAATGGTGCAATATGAGATTGGCAGCTCTGGCCTAACAGAATAATGAAGTAACTATTTTGAGAAGCACAAATGCATTTATTTTTCCAGTCTATAGGACTGATCCAACAAACTGCACTGAAGATTATCATCCTGCCTTTTTTATGTAACTACGATACATACAGCATAAAACCATTGGCAAACACTGTGCACTGGAGCACCAAGCTCACACCTACACCTATGAAAAGGATGATCATTTGGATATATTTTATATCCCCAGCTTGGCTGAGAGTTCAGAGCAGCTTTCCATTAGAGAAAACAAGGGAAGACAACAACAGACACAGAGAAGACTCTTCGATGAGCAACTGCCTAGAAAACAAGGCCCAGAAAGATGGAAAGTATTGTGGGTATCTAATTTTTCTAAAAAAATACAACTCAATTTCTCAAAAGTCTGTGAAATTGCATATCATATGCCTTCCTCCATCTCATGGAAGCAGCTGCTTTATTCTCACAATACACGCCCAGATTTATGAGGAGGCACTTTGGTTTCCAAGACAAACCCTGTACCTCTGAAGGATCTGGTTCTGCCTGCTGCTGACCTGGCAAAGAAGGGACAAGCAACCATCAGCCTCAAACATCGCCTGCAATGCCATCTCCTGCTCTCTGGCAGCCTAAATGCACTGTGGAGATCTCCTGCCTTTTTTCTTTCTTATACCCTTCCTAGTGTTGGCTAAAACAGCAGCTGGGTGGGCACAAAGTGAAAATGGAAAGAGACAATAATGACCAGTGAAAGTCATCCAGTGCAGGTCATAGAACACAGCTTAAATGACATGGGAAATTTTGAGTCTGGAGTGAATTTATACTACAAGCCTCCTGAGAAATTGTTCCTGTGGAGGGACCAGACCTGTTTAAGGATTTCTCCTAGAGCTGATGTAGGTATGAATTGCACCAAAAGAAAAGCCTGGACAAAGCACATAATCTGCCCTTGCTGTGCCAGTGAGAGAAAGTTAATTTGCAGGGTCTGACTTGGTGTTCACGCTGGGTAGTTCCTGCAGGGCCTTTCTTTTCATCAAAGGGCTGTTTGTCAGTGTATTTTTCTTGTGCCATATTTGCAGGATTCTTCATTAAAACACTGAGTTTTTATTTATTTTTTAATCCTTTCTAGAATGTTGTATCAGAGGCAGTGTGAGGTTTGCTGACTCCTGATTTCACCATCGCATTTCTGCCAATTCGAGGCTGAGATCCAAGAGGCATCTTGTGTAAACCAAGGCTGCTAACACAGACAGTAGGACCATAGACTTTTGGGGTAAGGAAGCTGGGAACCACTTAGTTGGAATATGCCAGAGGAGGATCCCAGGATTGCATTTAAGACTGGAAGGATTCATCTAGTCTGTCCTTTTCACTGAATCAGGTTTGCACACGTATTTCACACACTGACTGTGTAGGAGCCACATTTCTGTTCCATTGTTGTTAGATTTTATATTTCTGTCCAGTTTCCTATATGGAAAAATGAAAGCTCTTGCTGTGTTTCTCCCTTGGCTGTGTGATTAGGGGTTTGCCGCTTCTCGGAGCCCTTTGTGGTGAAAGAGGGAGATAAAAGTTTATGAAGGCATTAGGAGGTGTGGGTGGGAAAGCAGAGCTATCGAAGGATGCGTCACAGGGCAGTGAAGAAGTGGAAGCAAGGGAAAGGTAAGAAAAAATGCATTAAGTATGGAAAAAGCAGCTGAAATATTTCTAAAGTATGGAAGACCTCCCCAGTATGGCTGATCTCCCCATAGCTCTGTTGTTGAAGATCAAAACCACTGCAGCACTTCCAGAGTGCTCTAAGCCTTGATAACACATGTACAAGGGCCTGACCAGCAGCATCTCTACACCTTACTGTCCATGATGGAAATCCACTTTGCTTTGTGGATTAAGGACTTCAAGCCACCTGGATCTCCTGATAGTAAAAAATTTAATTTTGCTTACACATACCTTGAAAAGCAAAACAAACAAACAAAACAAACCAAAACAAAATAAAACAAAACAAAACACTTAAGAAAACAAGAAATTTGAATTCTAGGCATATTTTTTACTGAAAACAGAAATATATGGGGTTTTCTTTTCAGGAATAAAGAAATCAAAATTGTCAGCAGAACATGAGCAGTGTTTAAAAAATACTGTTTTGCTGAAAACCTAATTTAACATCAAAATCACTTTTGATGAAAAGCTTTTGATAAGCCAAAGTACCTTCCAGACTGTTGGATACCCAAGTTAGGTCCTGTAGTGTCCTTGTTACTACTCCTGCTTGAGAGTCATTTGCCAATTACTCTCCCCTAATTTTCCTCCATATTTTGTCAACCCACAGAGCTGCAGATCGATGCCCAGGTTGTAGAGAACAGGGCTGCCTTTGGATTATTTACTAGCACGGGATGGGATTTGGAGTTGTTCCTAAAAGTTATATCTTTTAAGACACCTGTGAATAAATTATATTCTCAGTCCTCCCCTGCCTGAGGATTGCAGATGGTTGGGCATCTCATGTTCCTTAATATCTCTCAACCATTTTTACAGCTTAATATTAATGTTCAGGCACCAATGTAAACCACATTAGGTGCCAGCTGTTCAGCACTTATCACTGAACACTGGGAGGAATCAGTCCTGGAGCTTGTCTTCTCCATCCTTTAGTAATTTCATTCTATTTTGGTCTTCCAACATCTACATCCTGTAGACAAAGGTCTGTACAACAGTTTAAGAGCTGCTTTAGGTATGTGTGAAATGATTAAGCAATGTATTTTAGACTGGAAAAGTGATGGAACATGACATGGGATAGTCATACCATAAATCCTAATGGTAACGGAAGGTTTGCTGGCAGGTAAGGTGGCTCACGTTATTGTGTGACTGATAGACACAGCAGAGGAGATAGTTGGGCAAAGTCAGGTCTGTTCCTCTGTCCATGTCTGCTTTCACCTTTCTCATCTCCCTGTTGGCACAGAGATTTTACTATAGGATCACCAGCAGGCATTTACTCACCCTGATGTGAGAAAAATAGAAAAGAAACCAAAAGAAAAACCCCAAAGGCACAAATAAAAGCCCGGCTCCATTTTTTCCTTTCAGCAAGAATGAATTCCCTGCAGCCATATACAGTACAGAACAAATGTCTCCAAGATTTATATCTATACATTGGCTTGAAAAACTCTTCACTGATTTCTGGCATTCTCCATGAAAAACGTTATGTCAGAGTTTCTCAGATATTACCTCTGAATAATAGATCTGTCTGTGTCCCTCACCACCCGGGCAGGATGTTCAGGGTCTCTGAGGGGGCTTGTTTTTCTGAAACCCTGTGCTTTCTTTCCAGTTCTCAGTGTTGGACAACAATCACTTCTGGGTGGTTTTACAGCTGAGAGAAAGGATTGCTTTGGTCATGATGCAATGACTTTTGAGTAAACAACCACCAAAACAAATCAGACCACTGTGGAATGTTCCTTGGGCTCAGCTCCACAAACAGGGAAGATTTCACTCTGCTCTTCCATGATAGTTTGTGGTTTGAAAAGCATGGTGCAGAATTGCTTCACAAATGTGGGACTGTACCTTGGTAGAGCAATACATGTTTTTGTAGGGACCCAATGCTTTCCAAAAACTGACCTCTGAGACCATCTTTATCAAGAGCTAACATAATAATACTATTTTCAAGTTGCTTTTAAAGTTAGAAATGACAGTGTACATGGAAAATACAGAGTGCAGACTGCAGGATGTTGAAAGAAACGCAAACCTTAAAAAAATTATTATGAGATGGTCAATAGAATATAGAAGAGCTTCTGTAATTTCCTTTTCCCTTGACCTTTCTCACCCTGCTACACCATCCAATTATGCAATTATTGCATTGAGTTATTGAAGAGGATCAGTTCTGAAGTATTCTTTCTGATGTGCAAGTACCAGAAACTCCCTGTTTCTTTTGCAAGAACAAAAAACCCTGTTGGGGCTCAGCTATAATAGGGGGATTAAATGTAGCATGGAAAATGCCCAAGCAAAACCACAGTCAGATGCACCTGCATTTTAGCCAGCAATTCGAGAGTATATTCTTGTGAGTACATTGGAAAGTCAGTTGTCAGCTCATTTCAGAGAAAAACAGAAACAAATTAATCATTAAAGTTGGAAGGAAATGCTGACTATTTAAAAGAATCAGCAGCCTCTTAAACTCCTCTGCTTTAGTCGTTTACTGCTATACTGCGTACCTTAATTAGAAAAAAGTTATGGCTAAGCTGCTTTGTTAGGAGGGACTGGGGACTCCTTCCAAACTCAGTTATTTCTCAGAGCAACTGGTGCTTCATTAGATCATAGGTTGGTTGTGCCAGATGGCTTCTCTACCTACTCTAAAGTTTAAAAAAAAAAAAAAAAAGTGTGGTCAACAAAATTGGCAATTCTGTTGGTACTGCAGATTAACAGAACTGAAGAACAAATTAATTTTGAGATTCTGATCTGAGGTTCCCAAAACAAATGATACCCAGACATGTCAAAAATTTAAAAATGTTGCTGATTGAGAAGTAGAACTTAAGACTATACCAAAGAGCCCAGGATCTCACCTGAGGGTCTGTGTACTCAGGTGACTCCCTCTTGACCACCACCCCACACCTCTGCCCCTTGGACAGCAACCATGCTTCAGGCAGCTGAAGGTTTCTGCCCACGTATTTGGTGCTGCAGGACTGACTGTGCACTGTAACAGTACTACTGAGCTCAAGAAATATAGAATCATCGAACCATACAATCATTTAGATTGGAAAATATCTTTAAAATCATTATGCTGAGGTAAATATATATTTTTCTTTCATAAAAAGCACTGAATTACCTTCTCCTACCATTGTTATTCATAACAGTTACTCAAGCTTTGTATAACGTTATAGTAATTTCAGCACAGGTTCATCTGCCTGCTGGCAACAGTGAGTGAATAGCCATGCTGAATGCTCAATAAAGGACCATGAAATAGCAGGATTGCCTTCTGAGGACTGACATGTGCTGCTTGACCATCCCTGTTAACTCATTTGTGGCAATGAATGAAAAAAGTAATCCCCTAAACTGAAAAACAAAAAAAGTAAAAAACACTAATAAACCTGTGCACCCATAGACCAGTGGCATACTAAACGGTTGATTTACCAGCTTGCATACCTGTTTCTGAATAAGATCTAGATTTTTAGAATAAGACTCTTGGTTTCTGTATGTTTATCCAAGCTTGTGAAGCCTTCCAGACATTGATCTTTCTAATGCTGTGTATATAGAAACATGGAACAAGCCTCTAGTCCTGGAGAGTTTGAATTTTTAGTCTTTTCCTAAATGAGGATCAAATAAGCTGCATTACTAGAGATGTGACTGTGCATTTTTTTTATTCATAAATCTGTATGTACAATCTAAAACAAGTTTCCATGGCTGGTCTTTGTAACCTACTCATCATGAGGCCTGCAAAGCTTAAAATTAATACTAAAGACAGATTCAATGGGTGTTTTGCAGTGATCAAAGCCATATTTGAGCCTGGGATGGTCTGGTGTTGGTACATCTTAGCTGCTGTATGGTAGGAACCGTGACAGGCACACACATACCACAGTAGAATGAATCTTAAAAGCCCATTCTATCTTGTTCCTTGTTCCCCACTGCCTTTACTCCCACTCCAACTTTTTTCACAGAAAGCATAACCTTGATGCATTTTCTTGACAGACAGGGAGGATTTCCCTGTAGGAATCCAGCTGTAATACAAAATTCAGGCAAGCAGTGCAGGGAGCATCATGATATGTGTTCAGTTTGAGGGCAGTGAGGGGCCACACAGCAAATACTGCTGGCTTGAAAGTAGTGTTTTAAGAGAGGTTAGAGGCTCCAAGGGAAGATTTTTGTACATTTCTGAAACAGATGGGAAAAGTTAGAAGAATGGAGTTTGAAAACTTCTGCTTGTGATGATGCTCTGCAAATACACGCACTGCTGTGAGCTGAGCTAGGGAGTTAGGGTCACTAGATAATGTCAAGCATTATTGTAACGGCATTTTTCAGCTAATTTTACTATTACGTCTGCTCAGAATTCATCTACATTTTTTAGAGGGGAATATAGAGAAGGTGAAAGATAAATGTTTCTCACAGTGTTTCTCATAAAGAATTCAAATATTTGCCTTCACTCTAGACAGGCAAGTGTCCTTTAGCAATTGATAGCATTATCAATCTTCACTGCACAAATATTGCTAAAAGGAATCATGAGATCTATGTGCGTATTGGGTTTGTGTGGCAAGGTAGCAGGGGGACTACAGAGATGGCTTCTCTGAGAAGCTTTTAGAAGTTTGCCTCCTGTCTGACAAAGCCAATGCCAGATGGCTCCAAGATGCTGCCGACCAAGACTGAGTCCATCAGTGACAGTGGTAGCATCTCTGGGAAAACATATTTAAGAAGGGGAAAAAACTGCTGTGCAACAGCAGCTGGGAGAGATTAAGAAGAATATGTGAAAGGAACAGCTCTGTAGACACCAGGGTAACTGAAGAAGGAGGAGAGAAGGTGCTCCAGGTGCAGGAGCAGAGACTCCGCTGCAGCCTGTGGTGCAGACCATGGTGAGGTTAATTGTCCCCTGCAGCCCAGAGAAGTCCATGGTGGAGCAGGGATCCACCTGCAGCCTGTGAAGGACTCCATGGTAGAGCAAGTGGATGCACCCGAAGGAGGCTGTGACCCAGTGGAGAGCACTGGAGCAGGCTCTGGCAGCACCTGTGGTCACGTGGAGAGAGGAGTGCACGGTAGAGTAGGTTTACTGGCAGGACTTGTGAACTCATGGGGGACCTACGCTAGAGGTGCTAAAGTGCTACTGCATCCCATGGAAAGGACCCATGCTGGAGCAGTTTGTGAAGAACTGCAGCCTGTAGGAACGATTCAGACTGAGAGGTTCATGGAGGACTTTCTCCCATGGGAGGTACTCCATGCTGGAGCACGGGGAGTGTGAGAAGTCCTCTGCATAAGGAGGAATGAGTGGTAGAGACAATGTGTGATAAACTGACCACAGCCCCCATTACTTGTCCCCCTGCACCGCTGGGGTAGAGAAAACTGGGAGTGAAGTGGAGCCTGGAAAGAAGGGAGGGGTGGAGAGCAGGTGTTTAAAGATTTAGTTTTATTTCTCATTATCCTACTCTGATTTGATTGGTAATAAATTAATTTCCTCGAGTCTGTTTTGCTTGTGATGGTAGTTGTTGAGTGATCTCTCCCTGTCCTTATCTCAACTCATGAGCCTTTCTTTATATTTTGTCTCCCCTGTCCAACTGAGGAGGGGAGTGATAGAGCAGCTTTGGCAGGCACCTGGAATCCAGACAGAGTCAGCCCACCACAATGTGTGACAGAGCAGGCAAACAGGCATAAAATATAACAGTTTTGGGTTTTTTTTTTTGTAATTAATCTCTTGCTGGGGAAGGGGAGAGTGGGACTGTACTTAAAAGTACAAAGATGATATAATTCCACTCATTTAAAAAAACTTCTGACTTTAAGAAGAAATAAGATGTTATACCTGCACATTATGTCTGTAAATTTATCCCTGACTTTGAGTTTCATCCCTTCTACTTGTACAGCAGTGTTGTGTGCTCATTCACTTAATTTCTTGGGCAGGTCTGTCAAGATGAATGAAGAAACCAGTATGATAAAATGGTATTCAGCTTGAGTAAGGATAGCCAAATGTGGTCAATAGTCTTCTCCTTATACTGGTAACTTTTGATGAAGGCTGAGATTAGACTGAATGAGTAAATCAAAAATGCTTCCATTCCACACAAAAAGTTCATATTAGTATTTTAAAAATACAATATTGGTATTGGATATAGCTAAACTCACCAAGCCTGCTGGGCAGCTCATTCATGCCAAATATGTTGCTGCTTATTTCTTACTGCTGTCTTTAACTGTTTCTGAAGCTTGGACAATTCTTGACAGACTAATGGCCCTGTCGGATGTGCTGGTTATGTGTCTTGCTGTAGGCGTGATATGAAAATGAGGTTAGGACAGAGGATGCAGGTACATACTTCAAGCAATTACTAGTAGTAGATGTATTCTCATAGTCCCAAGTGCCAGAAATCTGTTCCAAATTAGATTTTGTGGAATCCTGAGACAAATGAGACAGATGGAGATGTAACTGCATTATTCTGTATTATCTTGGGTACACTTAAGCCTAACCGGCAACTATCAAGTTTACTAGCTTGGAACATATACAACACATCTTGAAGTTTTTCTGATTTGTATTTATAAACCTTCTTACCACTCTGTTAGTGATTTTTTTTTCTAAATACACTGATATTTCATTTGAGTGAAGCCAATACATGTCTAGTAGAAATTTGGCAGTCTGAAATACTGTATGAGGAAGTAATATGGCACAAATCCAGCTCCCTGTTCAAAGAGAAATTAACCTTTCATTATAAGCTGTAATTCCTGCTGAGAATTCCCTACATACTTAAAAGGATTTTCTTATATGAAACTATCACTTTAGTTGGCCTGATAGATGAAGATCTTTTTGCAAAACCAGCAGAGGTTATGACTGATCAGCAGTTTAAGTACTCTCGTTTATTAAAGGACAGTGGAAAAGATCCAATAACTGCTTCAGTTGAAGTACCAAATTCCCCTGCTAACAACGTTTCAGTGAAATTACACTCATTAACCTGTGTTGCTTTTACGTTAAAGGAAAATAGACTGTGGTGTTTCCTTCAGGAACTTCAAACTATATGCAAAAAGGAAGAGTGGCATCCCAGAGAAGAGTGAGGAGAAGAACAAGGGGACTTGGAGACTCTGCCCTCATCCCAGCTGAACACTGCTTGAGGCTCCCAAAGCACCTGGACATTTCTTTCTTTCCCTTTGGAGAAAACATCCTGGGGCTGCTGAGACCCCTTGATGCTCACCTGAATACAGCTCTGGGACTGTGTGTCATGACTAAACCGAATAACACATGTAAGCATGACAGCTACATCTAAACCTTTCAAGAAATTGTAATTATGGACTAATTTGCAACCAAAAGTATACCTGTTCACCTCCTCTCTTTTGAAGTTTGGTGCTCAATAAATGACAACTCTAGCAGTATCATCACTGCTCTGGCAGAGGTGCAGAAGAAAAGGCTCAGAAATCACTCAGAATTGCAGGGTTGCTTGCTCAAACACCAACATAGCGTAAGCTGAGCTGTCTCCAGTGGGATCCTGATTCAGAGTGCCCAGGGAATCTCAGAACATTCTTAATCAGCAAGAGAGTGCTGAAGAAATTAGGAATACCTGCTGGCTGCCAGGATGACTGCACATAGCTCTCTACTGTAGCTTGCAAAACCATCATGAACAGCTAGCAGCCTTCAGAACCAGCATGCAAGTGAAGATAATAGGAAAAATGAAAACCATCAATACCATTTTACTTGTCCATTAGTAAAAGTTATGTAAATAAGGTGATTAGCATGTTACATGGTTCATTTGCAACTTCTTAGTAGTGATATGATTTTAAGTAGTAGATCTTTGAATGTAGATTTTCCAAAGGAGTCACATGGATTTGATTGAAAGCAGAAAGTATGAAGCAAGCTGAAAATTATGCATTAACTCCAGTTAACACAATGCTATGTGTCCGTGATAATTAGTGACAAGTTCTGTGCCCAACCACCTGGAAAATTAGAAAAATTATAGCATTAATCATAATATGGTGATGTCAGTTTTCTGGAGAGTTTAAACTTAGGTATGTGACAGATTTTCAAATTATACAGTGTAATTCAATTAATTGCTTTGATAAATGTGTATTGAATTGATATTTATTAGTATTTTATAAAAAGACATTAGAGTAGATCTGAGAATAACAATAGCATTATTTCATCTCCTTATACAGAAGAGAAAGAAAGATATGATATAAACTGACACCATGACATGAAAAGCCATAAATATAAATATATAAAAACTACCCTACCAGCATCAAATAAAAGGTCATTTAAGTGAACTTTCGTGTCTCCACCAGTGAGCAGCAGCGGTAACTTACAGACAATATGTATAGAGGTATGTCCAGCCAGTGGATTAGAGGTTTTTAAGCTAGAAGTACAATGTGAGCTATTGTGTTTGGTAAGTGCCATAGGACCCACATATTAATAATTTCTGCCACTGAAATATCCTGCAAAAATGAGTCCCATAATTTGGTTGCACATTTTACAGGAAAGCAAATCCTCCTCTCAGTTTTAAATCTGCTGTTAACAACACTGAGTAGCAAGTTGAATCTCATATTGCAGGAAATAATGGATAAGCATTGCTTAATGACCGTCACTTTACTATTCCTGAAATTATAGCTCAGTATTGTAACTTTCACTGCCTTTTCTTTTCCAAGCTGAGGAATTGCAATCTATTTAATCTTTACTGCAAAACCAAAAGAAAAAGGAAGAGACAAAATGAGTACTCCAGAAAGTCTCTGAATTTATCTCTGGTTAAAACACTTCAGAAGAGGATGTCAGCTGGAGTAAGAAACTTAACAATCTAATCCAATAAATAATTCCAAATTTTTATTTGTAGCATTTTTAATTGCTAACAGAGCTTATGAATACTCTCAGGACAGCAAAAGCATATTAAGCATCTGCACAAGGTTTCCAGGACTGCCTTTCCTTCTGACTTTGAGGAACTTGTCAGAATTTATTCACCATCACGTTGCTGTCAAGGTCATGAGATCTCTAATGACATTAGGGATTAGAGATAGATGCCAAACAGAACCTTTGCCCACTCAGCATACAGATGACAACCAGGTGTTGTATAACACTTCCTTATGGACATCAATAGATACTAAAACTGAAAGTGATTGCCTGAATCAACCAACTAAGCCACCACTAAACTTTGTCAATAATACAGACATGACTTTAAAATACAATGATGGATGAGAAAGGAAAATGAGGAAAAAAGAATACTCTGAGATATTTGTCTCAATTTTGTGCCAGGTATGTTTCTCTGGGGGAAGATGAAGTTTTGGAGATCAGTAGCTGTAGCCCTCCCATGTGCAAGAATCAAAAAGATCTTTACAAGACAATGACTTGACCTAGAGGGATAACGTTGCTTTAGTAGATACTGGAGAGTACCATATGTTTGCACTTGCATGGCCTGTTTAGGTTATAGATTGCATTAGGAGACAATTAAAGCTTGCTTTTTAAAAACAGAACAACAACAAAAAAGAGATAGATGAAATATTGCTTCATGTTTCAAGAAAGAAACATTATTTTACTGTTCTTCAAAGTTAAAATTAATCCTAGAAAGCTTTTCCTAGAAAGCTTTTTTAGAAGGCTTTTGCTATTCCAAATTCGAATCCATTATTTCAAATAAATGAATTTAATTTTCAGCTGAAATTAAAAGTTATTTTAAAGACAAATCATCTCCTTTGCAGAAAATATTTCATTTGCTTGTTATTTTTCTTCCTTTTGAAAGTGATGTTCAAATATAAAGATGAAGAGGAAGCTGCGGGCTTTGCTCTTAAAAAGTGCTGCTTTGTCACCATTTTTTGGTGCACAAACATGATAAAACTCTTTGATGTAGACTTGATGAGCTCCAAATGTTCTTGGACTCATGTGAGCAAAATGGATATAGCTTCAAAGTAGAAATTCTTCCAGCTCTTTTTGTCTATAACAGATGAGCACCACTTAGAAATAAAACAGCAGAATTTATACTTGAAAAAAGTATGGGGTTTGAAGATATATTTCATTGTATTTACTAGTGTGCAAAGCAAGTTCTACAATGATCTATTTGTAAGAAATAAAACTCTTCTCTTCCAGTGGTATTTTGTTGCAAGGATATATAGTTATGAATCTTATGTACATTTAAAAAATCAAATATAGTTTTTTACTACTTCATGAAAGTCCCCAGTTGGGGAGCACACTTCTGTCTTTGCAGGAAGAGAAACATCCAGTAGTTTAAACAAGAAATTGCTAATGAGGATCTGCAGCTATATCATCTGCTATGATTTACTCTTGACCTATTTTGTAAATGAGTTCACAGTTGTAAATACACACATCAAGAAAATGTGTGGCTGGACTTTCAATCTGTATTAAATACCAACAAGGCTATTGACATCTACAGACAGTGGACAACCTCAGATAACATACTGTCATTAAAACACATCCCTCAGAATGAAGCAGTTGTGATTTTAGCTTGTTTCTACAGCTGAAGCATTCCAATCTGCCGTATAACTTCAGAAGTCTCAAAAGAGCAAGGATTTTGGCATTACAACTTAAATGCATATCCCAGCAGCCATGGTAATTTTTGCAACTTAGTGAGGAACTGAAACTAGTTGAAGTCTTTCAGCCAAGTTGGTGTCTGATTATTGTTCCCTCTTGTACAGGGTTCCTTTGTGCATTTTTGGGCTGGGAACATATGAGCTTAGTAGTTTGTCACTGCTGTCCTAGAAAAATTAGGTATTTTAGTACTTCCTGCCTGCAGAGCTTTGCTTCTGGGTTCAGCATCTGCAGGCAGTGACCAAAGGCTATTACTATTATTTCCTGTATTGTTATATGACCTAAAAATTCAAGGCAAGAATGAGACCTGATTGCAATGCAAGTTGAATAGGCACAGCTGGAGAGTCCTGCCCTGGAGGATTTATGGACCCTTGTAGCAGTAATCCTGATTATAATCATTTACAGACTCTATATTGGCAAAGCCTGTGGCAATGTAGCCTGTGAAACACATAAGCATGGTGTGAAGCAACTAAAGAAAATTACACAAAGGAGTATTCATGTGAATGACTTAATTCATGTGCCAAGGTTCAGGAGACTAATCTCGCTTTATAGCTACCAAATGGTGGGGAGGATCCAAGAAGTAATTCAGAGCACTCACGTTAGGCTCCTGCACTGAATCATAACCTGAAAAAGCTCTTACCCCATCTCTCCTAAAAGAAAGAGCACTTCCAAGTTGAACACAAATGATATGCTACATTTTAGGCAGTTTCAGCATCTCCACAAACACAGTTTCTCAAAAGGTGAACCCTGACAATTAGTTTGATCCAAAGCATATCAACACTGAATCATTCTGATAAAATGTGCGGTATCATCAACATTTAAATGTGGAACAGAAGTAAGTTAGTTGTAATGAAAGGGCTTGAAATGAAAGTTGGAAGTGTTCATTTCTACTTTTAATTAAAAAACAATACTGTATTTAATGCTGATTTTAATTTTATACCTAATGTTATAGGCATACAACCTAATGCATTTGAATGTGAGTCTAAGCAAAATTAATCAAAGCTCCATGAAAATGAGAAAATAAAATGCTTCTGTGTTGCTACAGGTTTTTTAGAAATTATTATTATTATTCACCTGCATGGATTCTTTTTGCCTATGAAAAAAACCCCAAAAAACTATATATGACATATAGAGAGATTTATATTAAAAAAAAAAAAAAGAATTCTCTCTATAAGAGAGCTTGTACTTGAGCTTGTTGGAAGTTTTGCATTGTCAGCCTTTTCACTGTAATTTGGAATTAACAGAAGGAAGATAAAAATGAAGGTCCATAGCAGATCACACTGAAGGTCCTGACAGCTTTGTGATCGTGTCCCAGAGCAAGTGACTGGAGGAAAATATAGACATACACAGACTCACAGAATGTTAGCGATTGGAAGCGACCTTGAAAGATCATCCAGTCCAATCCCCCTGCTGGAGAAGGAACACCTAGATGAGGTTACACAGGAATGTGTCCAGGCGGGTTTTGAATGTCTCCAGAGAAGGAGACTCCACAACCTCCCTGGGCAGCCTGTTCCAGTGTCTGTCACTCTCACTGTCAAGAAGCTTCTTCTCATATTTAAGAGGAACTTCCTGTGTTCCAGTTTGTACCCGTTGCCCCTTGTCCTGTCATTGATTGTCACCGAGAAGAGCCTGGCTCCATCCTCGTGACACTCACCCTTTATGTATTAATAAACATTAATGAAGTCACCCCTCAGCCTCCTCTTCTCCAAGCTAAAGCAACTCAGCTCCCTCAGGCTTTCTTCATAAGGGAGATGCTCCACTCCCTTAATCATCTTCATTGCCCTGCGCTGGACTCTCTCCAGCAGTTCCCTGTCTTTCTGGAACTGAGAGGCCCAGAACCGGACAAAATATTCCAGGTGTGGTCTCACCAGGGCAGAGTAGAGGGTGAGAAGAACCTCTCTCAATCTTCTAACCACCCCCCTTCTAATACACCCCAGGATGTCATTGGCTTTCCTGGCCACAAGGGCACAGTGCTGGCTCATGGTCATCCTGCTGTCCGCCAGGACCCCCAGGTCCCTTTTTCCTATGCTACTCTCCAACAGGTCATTCCCCAACTTATATTGGAACCTGGGGTTGTTCCTGCCCAGGATTAAAATAATGTATTTTTAATACACATAGGTGAGCATGTGCATGAGTATGCCTAGCACAGTTGTGGGTCTCAGGACTTACAAGCCCAGTGTGGTTTCTGTGTATTCAGTAACCCTTAATGAGTTGCTTTTTCCTAGACTTGTCCAGTCTTCTGAGAGTCCATGTAAACTGGCATCACAGTACTCTGCAGTCAGACCAGACACATCCCAAGCTTTCGTAAATTTGGTTTGAATCTGTCTTCATTTGGTTTCCTTTGATGCCTCCTGTTCTTTTGCTGGGAGAGACAGTGATTCTGTGATTCTGTGTGAACAGTTCCTGATTCACTTTCTCACTGTGCCATTCACGATTTTATGGATCTTGCAATTTTTGGAACACTGGAATTCTATTCTACAGAAATTTCTGTGGAACAGACTTCTAGTTCTCAATCATTTAAACAGAAGATTCTAATTAACAACAAAGCCAACCCCTGCAGCAGATAATCTTTTAGTGGCTTTGGACAGTTTTATGGGTAGCATAATAAGACATTTTTTTCTATGTATCAGGTTTTTATAATTAAATTTTGCTTATTGAACTGCTGAAATGCAAACACACGCATGAAGACCGTTACTTGAACTGTCTGTTAAAAGCAGAGGACAATCCAGCACTTCCAGTTTCACACTGTTCACGTGGTTTCTACATGTGACGGAGAGCTGTGAAAATTCCCAGTAACTGCAGGCAAAAAAAGTCTTCTATTTGATTTGTATTTATCAAGACTACCTTGCGCTGTGAAAGACAGAGAATTTGCAGCTTTTGATGATATTTTGGAGTCCAGACATGTAGTATTATAAAAAATAGAGTAAGGGCTTTCTAGGGTTAAAAACTTTTAGCCAGAGAAGGTGATGTATGTTCTAACAGTGCATTGGCCATCTTTCAGCAAAATACCTTTCAGTCATCTCAGATGGTTTGCTACTATGAATCTCACGAAGTCTGAATGTACTTCGAAAATATTTTCAAACGTTATTCTCTAAATCCCAAGAAATGATGGGAACTCCAAAGGCTTGCTGATATTTTTGAAGCTACTGTGACTAACACCAAGGTACCTATCAGATTCTCCTACTGTGTAAAGCAGGTAGAATGATTGAAGACAGAAATGTTTGATTTGTCTGTTGCCACTCAGAAATTCAATGTAGAAATTGAAGGCATTATGAAAAAGAAAAGGGTAGGACAATTTAGGAAAATTTTGTAACTTAAAACGTGCACAATTGCTACTCAAAATCCAGTCTTTCATACTCCTTAGAGATATCATTTCTTATTGGCAAGGCTTCGAATAACTACTGTTATTATTTGCTGCTATACCAACTTTGTATGCATCAGCTGTTATGATTTTGCATTTCCTTTTATTTTCATCAACAAATCTGGAATAATATGAATAAGCAGAAAAATTCTGCTAAAGAGTGCTGGAAGAGCTTCACTATACAAAGATGCTCAGGTTTTATATAACCTGTCAGGTACAACACCTGGATTGCTGCTGGTTATGGTTGGAGGCAGGGGGCAGGGCATGGACCTGGAACTGCAGTTTTCGATACAAGAGGTGTTGCTGGCTTTCTTTAGCTCCCAAGAAGTCACATACTGCTCTGTCACAGCCTCAAGAGAGCAAAATATGTGGGAAGTTTTAGCTGAAATGGCTTTGTCTCATTCTTTCAGAAGTCTGTGGTGTACTATATTATTATTATTATTATCATTATCATTATTATTATTATTATTATTGATAATAATAATGTATGCTGCATCTAGCACAATTATTATGCTTATTATTAATGATGGATGCTGCAAGAGAACACTAATGCAAAAGGAGAAATAAAGCAACAAGTTAAATAACCGTGAAAATGTTCATTGCTTCTTCAATACCCCATTAATTCCAAAACAGTTATAAAACTCACTGCTGGATATTGGCTGTGAAACAATGTGACAGATGGTGAATAAAAAGAACGGTCTTTTAAAAGCACCCACAGCAATGTATTTCACTTTTATGTTTTAGGACTGCATCTCTGCTACTATCCATAAAGCAACATAGCATAAATATATATGTCTTTGAACAACTGTAATGAAAGGAGGTCCAGATGATATTTAGAATAAAATTATTTGAAATTGCTTAGAAATAAGTAACCTACTTTTGCAATTTATTTCTAAAGCATTATGGAATTTATGTGACCTGATAGGGCTATATGGTATTTAATTAATTGTGTAAAGAAACTTCAAATGGAAATAAAGAATTATTGTTGAGAGACTGATCTGAATGTTACTCAAAAAGTCATAACCTTCTTACAGAAGATGTAGTGCGAAGGAATTTCATTATAAGGTTTGCATAAATGCATCAATGGGCATCAAAGCTTAATTCTTCCACCCTGCACCCACTCTTTACTACCATACTTGTTCTGCAGTCCTTGTGTTACTGATACTTCTACTGGCAAACCTACTGTTGAGGTAAGAATACACTGTGATTTTCAACACTTTCTAATTTTGTGGCATTATAAAATGTTCTGCAGTTGAGGTGTGGATACCTTTAGAATTTTCACACACTTCAGTGTTTTAAAAATGATAAATTTAAAATCATTACTCTAGCTTCACTTAAAACTATTCAGGAATCCAAAGACATTAAAAATAATTGTTTTTTGATAAAAGCAAACTTATTTCAAAACACTTAAAAAAATGGTTCGTATTTCCATTTCCAAACAAGGTTTTCCACATTTCTAGGCTACATAAAGAAGTTGTCCCATGTCATGTTGGCATGCAGAGGCAACAAAAAAGTATCTACGAAAAAAATTCCTACTCTCTGATGAAACAGCCACTGACTGATTTACATCTAGTTTACTCCTTTCCATTTTGTTATTTATCTCTGTGATATCTGATACCTTTGTTTTTAATTACTGAACTCCCTTAAGCATGTCCGTTATCTACTTCTCAGAGCATTTGTCTCTTACCTAATATGCCACTTATGGTTCTTATTTCTATATCTTTAGGTTAAACAGGAAATGCAAGTGCAGTGATTTATGACAAAAAAAAAACTTTTTCTGGAAAAATGATGGGCCTGGATTCCACCAGGATGAAAAATGATAGATACAGGATTTCACCACATCTCTCAGTTTACAACCATTTGGGTAGAAGGCAAATAACCAGTAACAGCTCTTCAGAAGGATTACATGAAATATATGTGCAGAAAGGTGTGCAGATGCTCAGAAAATGTGGCATTGTGACCTGAATGACGTCAGACAAAAGCCAGAAAGAAGCTGGTGGCTGTCTCAGCTGCAGAGCCTTGGTACAGTGCAGAGCAGGTCTAAGCTGCTCTTGCATGTGCCACATATGCTGGGTAGTTGAAGAAAAGCACAGGGGCAGAATGGGGATGTCAGCCCTGAACAGTTTAAAAATGCCAACACCACATGGAGAACTACGAAAGGTCAAATCAAGTTCTTTGTGTTTTTTTTGTTTGTTTGTTTTTAATGTAATGCTAGGTATACCAACAAGACAAAATTCTGACATCAGCTTTGATTGGTTGAGTATAGTTACTGGTTCATAGCCCATGCAGTCCTGCCAGTCTAAGTTCTAGACTCAGCTTTGTCCATTGCTTCTGGTACTGTTGCAGGATTTTTTTCTAATGGATATTGTACTGTTAATGGGTAATTTTATGGGTTATATTTCTTTGTTGCTGTTTTTTGGTTGGTTGGTGGGTTTTGTTTGTTTGTCTGTTTTTTCTACACAACTTTCTTAGCATTGTTCCTAAAAGAATAAGCTAGTAGCTGCACAGCAGTGCCGATTAATCATCTAGCATCTGGATCATCCACAGTTAGAGATCAGTATTCCAGTTTGCTTTAAAAGATAATACCTTTTAAAAAATCCTACTAAAAGTTAAGCACCAAAATGCTAATTAAAAACCAATTAAACATCTTTACATGTTTAAAAGTTGTAAGAACTTCATATTGTGCCTGAACTGTCAACAATAACCTTTTATTAGCAGCTCCGTGCACTGTAAAGCTGCCACTCACATAGGAAAAGGAGCAGACACAGTACATCTCAAGCATATGGAAAAACAGCGTCACAAATGATAAAAGCAGAAAATCTGAATATGCTTTCATTAAATGTTTTGATAGTCATGAACCGATTGTATACAAAGCATCAAACATCAGGATAAAAGCTGTAAGTCATTAAATATCTCTAACACAATTTGTTCCAAGTAAGTATGTGAAACAAGGACCCACATCACAGTGTTGAAGACTGTACTTTTTAAAATATTGCAGCATGAAATAGACGTTTTACTCAGAAAAAGCAAAGACGGTCCCAGTCCAGTACAGTAGATCCAAGTATGATATCTGGTCCGAAAGTTAACCTCAACACCCTGATTATTTACAGTGGGCAACATAATAAAGCAGAGTGAAATTTCTGCATCCTTTCCAGATTTTGAAAATCTGCACATTCTTTATTTCTGTGACCTTTTAAATGCATCTATCTGACTACCTAGATCAAATTCATCAAACCTGAGGATGAATGGCTCTAACCTCCATCACTGCAATTATTTCTTGGGAAAAAAAGATGGCATAGGAGAATGACCTGCTACAGCTGATGTCTTCTACTTCTCTGCATCTATTTATGCCAGAAAATAACTTGGTATAAATCACCACCTGGAAGACACAAGGCAGCAGCCCACTTACCCTGTCTTCTCCTGCCTTATGAAATCCTCCTCCTGCAGGTCTGCAGTTATTCATACCAGCAGGTTACTCCAGCATGTGCTCCCACTGCAGTACATGCAAGCTCTTGAGAAGATATCCAGCACTGCCACTGGGGCTTCATGCAAGAAAGGCCATAATGAGGTGCAGGGACCAGGACACCAGAACCTCACTGGAGACCTGGAGAAGGAGGAGTAAGCAACTGAAACTTAACCATCCATATTGCATGCAATGACAATTTTTTCTGTGCTCAAGGGCCCTTAGCAATAGAAAATCTTCTGTGCCAAAACAGACATAAAATGAACACAAACATATAGACAATGTGAGCAGCTTGGGATTAAGACTCAAGTACAAAATCAGAGGCACGTCAACATGGACATACAGGTACACCTGCATGTCTCTAATTTGTAAAACACCATTTAATTATTTTACCAGAGCATTCTGATTCCCTTATCACAAACAAGTGTATATCAGAGGGATGGCAAACCTAAGGTAAATCTGAATCTTTTCTGGATTGTGTAGTTCAGATCAAAATAGAACTCAGTTACCAAGTAAACCTGATCTTGCAAAACTGAGCTTTTGTTTATTACAGAGCTAGGACAAAAAAAGTAGCCTTTTGGCCAGACAAAATCATTCAACTTTCAACAACATAGCTAAAATGATCCTAGGTCTGCACCATTATTATTTGGATTTTGCAAAAAGCTACAAGGCTTTGCAAAGTCATTGTGGAGATAAACCTAACATGCAGCCAACAATTCTACTTCAGAGGAAGGAAAATCTATCTTTTATGTTCCTGATAATGCAGCCTGTAATGAAACAGAGCACATGTTTTTTTTCCCTTTTGCTTTCAGCTATGTCTATTATTCTTTCTTCTTCTAGTTGTTGGCAACAAAATGATTTCTTTTCCGCCTTTGTGCTGACTGAAGTGATGTGGTCTCTTGTTTCCTTGCCCTCAATACTGCTTGAACACTACTGTATATTAGCAGAGTGTAAGACAAGGCATTAGGTATTAACTGAGCTTCACAGGGTGAATCAGTGGCTCTTTTACAAAGTAGAGGTATGGGAAGAATGAAGATGAATCATATACTCCCTGAACTGCAAGTAGCCTAAAGCAAAGAGCAATCATGAAACAAAGCAGGCAACTTTTCTAAAACTTTAATCCTTTTTACTAGATTCAGCTTTCTGAATACAAATATTGCTTATCAGGTGGCTGTTACCCGGATGCCTGTTCTGTTGATTAACCAGTGATTTTGAACTCCAGTATAGTCGATAAAGTATTTCAAACCCATCTTTATAAAGTATGCTCATTAAGCAATGTCAACATGCAACCATTCTCTTCCAAAACAGGTAAAGTATCTCTCTAGAGCTTATTTTTGTCCCCTGTTTTATTCAGAAAATAGTTAGATGCTCAGAGTGTAGTGCCATGCAGCTTTGGTAAGGACAGCAGAATGACACCTTTTCTTCTTTGTTATGTGACTACTGTGACAGCACATGGGTTCATAACAGAAAGTAGTGAATCGAGACATTACACCAAGTGCTCTCTAGAGGCAGCTTAAAAAGGCTTGTCCTTCCACCATTGTAGCCATCTTCAGATAGATCATTCAGAATCAAATGTTTCAGTAAAAGAATATATCCAACATGAACTCATTGAGCCATTTCAGTAAACAAGAATTCAGAAAGGTTAGAAAGAAACTTCCCTTCTTTGAACCCAGGTCTACTAAGTCAATAGATTTGCACTAATTTCAACACATTTAAGTGGTCACATCCAGAACCTGCCAGAAGAATCACCTTACAGCCTGAAGAACTGAGCTTTTCTTCAGTTTCTCCGAATTCCTATCCTGGATAACAACTGCAATCTTATATTTTAGGCAGAGAGGACCAGGAGTTCCTTTGCATGTAAAACATATGTCTTACATTTTATAGATGCAATTTGATCCCTGTTCTCACATCAGGATAATGTCTTTCCTTCTCTGTGTGTGTGTTGGCAGGGAGGATACACACAGATGCTATTATTCCCAATATAAAAGGAAGAATTTAGGCATAGAGATACTAAAGATAAATATTTATTAATTTTAATGTCCTGTTTGAAGCAGTAGGACCTGAATTTCCAGAGAACTTTGTGTTACTTAGAAATAAATATGTTTAAAATAATACAAATTGCAAAGACTCCAGCTGCAGCTGTGATTTCTCTGTGCTTTAATAAACCAGAACTACTAAGTCAGATATCTCAGAAATAGGTAATGCAGAGACTGTCTGTGAAAACATTGGTTTACCTGATCTATCCAGACTCACACAAGACCTCAGTAAGGAAATTAAAAATAGGCTCCAGTTTCTGGGGCAGTGTTTACTGTCATGTGGTAACACCTCTCATCTAGTACCCTGACTGATCCTTTGTTCAATATTCATGTTCTAGAACAAATTAAGAAGGATTTGTTCAAACAGATCCTGATTAATTCCCAAACTAGCACCACACCAGGCAGCACATGAGGCAGGAGTCCTGAGGTTAAAAACTGCAATGGCCATGCACAATGCAATTTCTAAATATTGTCCTTTCATCCACATTTCTCCATACTTTTAAAAAATATTTTCTCACTATTAAAGAAGAAGAAAATATACACAGTAGTTCTTTAATATAAAGGAGTTACAGGATGTGAGCATGTTATATTTTTCTTGTTTGTTGGAACAAACTGAAGAAAATCCCCGAATGTCATCATATTGATGAGTAGCAGTGCTAGCAGGAACTTTCTGATTCACTGCTGCTTGAGCTAATGAACCCTCAGTAACACACTGTCATCCTCCCTGAGAACCAGCCCTAGAGAGGGAAAAAGATACTCTGTGAACATGGAGTTTGCTAGCAGGAAGAAATGATGAGCCTGGGAAACTCCAGGATTTTTCCCAAGGAAAGGGGAACTTCCTGGCACTATAGAGACATATTTCTCCCCTCTACCCATAGCTTCCCAGTGTTGGCTTTTTGCCCCTATTTACTAGGCGGTTCTGCCCTAGCTGAGTTTTGTTTACTGGGATTAACAGGATAACAAGGGTGGAAATGCCCCTCTTCATTCTGCATCCAACCGAAGTGCACCTGACAGTGTGCTACTCTGGGGAATGTCCTGCTTAGCTTTATTTACTTATTTAGTTTTCCTTCAGGGAAATCTATCCAGCAAATCTGAGTAAGTATTCAATCCGTACAAAATACGTGAGTAGTGATAAAAAAGGTTTACCCCCAGTGTCTTATTTTCCACGTTTCAATAATTTGCTGCAAAACAAACAAAAGTCTAAACCACAATGCCAACCTTTTTTTAGGTAATCAGGATAGTGCACTTTACACCAACCTGCATCTTAAAAAAAATGTGTAGAGTATCTTGTCAGAAATTAAATTAAAATATTCAGTCTTTGGTAGATGCTTAAAAAGAGAATTTCAGTTAAAGTGTTTAAATTCTAGAAAAGTTATGTGACTGAAAAAAAGGGACTAGTAGTGAGAAATATTGAGTAGTTTTAAAATAAAGCTGAATCTGGAAGTAAAAATGGTATTCAACTACTTTTTTTTTTTTCCCCAAAGTAATACAGATACAGGTTTACGAAAATGTTTTGTAAATTTATGCTATATTTTGATTTTTGTCACATAAAAAAAAGGTTTTCAAAGAAATTCAGGAGCATTCTTAAACACTTTAAATGAAATTTTATTTTTTCTCTTTATATGACATTTTGACAAGCAATTTGCCTGACTTTGAAAGTTAAAAAAAAGAAGCAAAAATTTGTAGGAGAAAGTTTGCCTTTCCATTTCAGGAGTGTAAGTTCAGAAGTTTATTTTCAGGTCAAATCTTCAGGAATTATTGTTTTGCTTGGTTACCAAATCAGAGAAGACTCTCTCATACCTATCTAAATAAGTGTCATGCTTGATCATTCCCTCAGTTCTCCACTTTCATTTAAAACCTGGAAGTCAACAGATTCACTCTTTGGCCCTGATCCAATGGCTACTTAAACATATGTATAGCTACATTTTTATTCACAAAGTACCTACATGGTTTTATCACATGACTAAAACTAAGTGTTGATGAGGCAGATAAAGTACCCCAGAATGTTTCCTCAAAGCAGTGACCTCTCATTTTACCCTAAAAATCAAACCACTTCTTAAGACAGAAAATAGAGACAGGATTTATTTTTAGGATGGCTGATGAACCTGTGACAATTTATTATGGCACTGATTCCATTCCTATTAAATAAAAATAAATTAATTAATTTAAAAAAAAAAAAGTCCGAGCCCATGGTGTAATCCGGCAGATGTTTCTGCACTGAAGGAAGAGCTGTTCTTGGAAAGGTTTCTATTCCTCTGGAGCCTGGCTGATGAGAGAGGCTTCATGTCATCATATTCTACTGTAGAGGAAAGGATGCTCAATAAAAAATAAAAATGCAGTTTTTTAATGAGTGAATTTTGTACTGTTGGAAGGTTTTTGCCACAGGCTAGAGATCAGCCATGGAAATATTTGACTGACTACCACTGGTCCCATCTGGTCAATGGGATGAAATAGTCAAAATGATACCACAAGAAGAAATCACATCAAAATCTTACCTTACACCAACACTCTGATTCCCTCAGCAGCAAACTATTTGAAGTGAATTAGAACAGCAATATCAGGGGTTAATAATATGCAGGGAGATGTCGATATTCTTAACATAGTCCAGGCTGTGTCAGAGGAAGAAGGTACAAAACCCCACCTGAGAAGGAGCAATTGACCTGTTGTGTCAATGTATTCATTAGACCAACAGTCCCTTAAAAAACTTCTTCCTCAAAACACTGGCTTCAGCTGCTGCTTGCTGCTTCAGGGAATGCTGGCAGCCTACTTTGTTTTTGTCAATTAGTAATTAATTAGCAGTTTCTTACAGAAAACATCTGATAAACAAACATAAAATAAGCTCATACAGAACTCTCTGAAGATGACCTCCTCTTTAAAATGCACTTTAAAAGAAAAGCTAGCATAGGAACTTTTTTAAAAAAAGAGGGAACCAAAGAAAACACTCTCTAGTTTCAAGTGATTTATTCACAGTAGAAGATAGATGGTCTTTGCACCTCTGTCAGTTGTTGGTTTATACTTGACAAATACACGGACCTTTGAAAAGACAAAGGCGTCACTAGAATGGACCATGTTCCCTCCTTTCATAAGTTTGCAAAAACCCTTTTGAACAGCAGGGGCAGCACCAGGGCTAGGAATAGAGCAGGGGAAAATGGCTATTTTAAGGGAAGCCTAAAAGACACTTTTGTGTGAACTATATCGATGGCTATTTGAAAGGCAAGTCTAAAATGCTCATTCAGGTTACTTACTCATTTTAAGGTTGCCTCATTGTTAAGGTGGTCTTTTTCATTTTCACCCCTGGGTCTTGTCTGGGCTTTAGCAGAAATTAAGTTCCTTGAGGTATAAGGAAAGCTCAATACTGATTTATCTCTCCTTCACTCTCATATGCTTGACTTTAAACCCACAAACTTTTCTCACCCTGCCAAAGAACACCTGGGCAACAAGAAACATGAAGCTTGCACGAGAAAGATAAAGCTGAAAGGTTTATCTCTTCAAACTAAAGGACACTGTCCACAACCTCGGTTGCATGATCCTCCATTTCTGACGTAGTGATAAAGTTACACGACACCACATTTCTTCAAAAGGTGAAGAGGAAATGTAGTCCAAGCACGGTATTTTACCATATGCAAGTGGAGCTATAAGAACTGTGACCAGTCATCAATCTATTTTCTGAGCAAGTGTGGAGGTTTGGACAACTCATTTTTCCTGTTGAAAACTCCTTTTTCATTGAGAGGGGATGAAGGGGATCTAATTCACTCATACTGTCGTCGTTGATACCCAGTAGGAGCAAGAGCTCCAGCTGTATATTCAGGAGCCGAGAGCTGGACTGCCACTCTAGTAGCTTTAAGGTCAGATTCCGAAAAGTGTCTCAGAAGTCCTTTGTTCTATGAGGTGGGTCCATTGTCATGTAGACTTCATCTGTATACAGCAGCCGTTGCCCTCATGGATGCAGACTGACTTATAGAAATCACTGTTGACACTAATGTGTGCTGATGGCCTTGTGCAAATTCAGCTGTCTCTTGGTGGTCTGAGCTTATCAATTCCTGCAGACTCAACAGCCTCAGAGCTTAGCACTCTGCGGAGATTTTCACACACCACTTTCTCAGCCTTTTCCCCTCTTTGGTCTGCTGTTTTCAGGTGGCTCTTCATGCAGCCAGACTTACAGTCACATGCAGAAAAAGGCACTTCTAGGACATTCCTTTCTAGTAGTGTGTGTTTGCTGGAGATGGCTTTAGCCTTCCCCAGTGTTTGCTTCTCTATAAACACGAGAGTACAACATCTGCAGGACTTAATGGTGCTATTTGAGGACAGCATGGTGTGCTGCAGGTGTGCTCTCACACAGCTGGGAATAAATCCCAGCAAAGCACTGGGCTGCTGCTGGAAGCAGAGGGAGTTCCTGGCAAAGATAATGACAATCACTCACAGAGAGAAGAGGCCAGGATCCTGCCAGTTGTAGAGGAACATCTCCTATCTATGTATATGTTGATGTTTCTGAATTGTTCCTTTTACTAAAGGCTGGGTCTCCCAGCTTCAGCAGTAATGCTGGCCTGTAGCTAGAAGAACAGGCCAAACCCACAACAATTAGAAATCTCATGCAGCCAAGCCATCAGGCTTTATACCATGAATCGTAAATCAGCTGCTGCTTCGAAGGATTATTTTGGACTGTATTATGTCTGTGTGTTCTATCAGCTTAACCTAGTGTTGCTGAATTCATCATTTATTCCTTTTTGAAGGAATGGCTGTTAAAAGGCAGCACAGCTGTGAATGATCTGGAGGACCTAGTCATGCCAAGAGGGGAATTTCAGACTAGCAGCTTTAAAATCTTCCTGCCACAGCAGAGCAAGGAATGATCCGATTTACCCAGGCGGATGATCAGGCTGTACGTACAAGTGTCGTTATCTGCATTGCAGGTGTCTGGGGAGATTAGTAATTCACCCAAGTGTGCCTCTGGTGGCTGAAGAGCACATCTGAATCCCCTGCTATGTCTTATGACTGCACAGTTGGGAATGCAATAAAAAATTTTAAGCAAAAGCTTCTGGATGATAGTGGTAAGCATTCATGAGTTTCAGCTTGCATGATGTGATGCTGAAACCTTAAGAAACACAAGTCTCAGGTTTAGATTCCACACCAGTTCCAGAATAGGGCAGAAGGAGAATTTAAGGCACCTGAAAAATAAATTGTCATCCAAAACAGACGTCATGCAGTTAACTCCATGTATACCTCCCTAAGGCTCTCCAGGTGCTTAGATCTACTTTTCATGTACCCAAAACGTTCCCGGTCAGATCATCTTGCAGCCTGCCCCTAAGTACAGCTAATGTCTCACCACCTAAGTCCCCTGTGGGATCAGATCTAGAAGATATTGCCAGATTGTCGCTTGCACACAGCCATCAGGTCAAGCTCCTCTGAACTTGTAGGTAATGTATTTGCTACAAAACAGTGTGGCTGAATAGCAGATAGTTCTCTTGTCCAGAGTGAGAAATGGAGATCATCTCAGAACAGTTAATATTATATAAACACCTGTCTTAATACATTTTCTTTTTAATGCAGTGCTCTTACCTCACTGTCTCAGGCTGAAATATAATTGAATGCCCATCATCCATACAGTGGCTGGCTATTGTACAGCAGAAGTAGCAGTGTTATAAGACTCATCCTTAATATTTATGATTCGTTCATTCAACGGAGGATGGATGTTCTACTCCCATCCTAAGGCACCAGTGTTTTTCTATGTATTTTACAGGGAACTGCAGTGTTTTTTCCAGGAGTCTGTGTTTCATCTAAATCCTTCTGTGACTCTTGCCTATGCGTGTTTGTGTTTGTCTGCAAAGAACAGACATGGTCCTGAAACACACTGAGTAAAATGATGGATAAAGATCATCATTTGAAAAGTAAAATTGCACTCTATGAACAAAGGATTCCTGAAGACAAAGTCATCTTCAATCATTTTCTAGTGATGAGAAGTACAAGTTAGCTGGGCTTTTTGATAGCGGTAGCTGAACTTTGCTTTGTATGACAACAATTCTGAGAATGGTGATCTCCTTTGCCAGTTGAGGAACAGCATACCTCCTCAGGGCTAACATTGGTGTCAAAATACATCAAGATTTTCAAGATTCAACCTTTAATTTCACAACCACTTCATCAGAAAGCAAGCTCAGTCAATACCTACCTCATACAGGAATCCCTAGCAGCAGTTATATAGATTATGATCTCTCTCAGATTTGGAAAACCTGTTCACGTAATGAGATGATACTGTAAAGAAATAAAAACCAAGCTCCCTTAATAGCTGCTCTCACTTCCTTGTCTAAGTGAATGCTTCTAGCACACCTGGAGCCTTTGCTTTTACCTGATAATTATATGATGGTCTTAAAACATTGGTAGTTGACTGTTCTAATTACTAGAAATGCATTTTTAGGGAAGAAGTTCCGCAGTTAAACAGACCTTGAATGAGATGTTGTCCTCCCAAGCTCCAGTCTTAGCATTCAAAGTAGTGATCATGCTACTATCACCACATTGGTTGTAGAGATTAATATCCAGTTGTATCACAGTTCTCCTCTCCTCTCTGGACTCCGTTCTGCCACAAGTTCAGTGTGAACTGATGCTTTCACCTCTGCTCAGTCTTGCTGAAATAATGATGGTGGCTAAGGATGAAAGAAAATCAAACTTCCTCTTTTGAATATTTTATTAAGAAAATTGTTATTGGATATCAATGACTTTAATACCTATCAGTGAATAGTAATGTATAGGGGAATTTTTTTTTTTTTTTTTTTTTTCCAACTAGGGCTATTAATTTTTTCGGATTTTTTTTTACCAAGAAGGGAAAGAAGACAATCTATGAGAATATATTTTCCACTTCAAAATATGTCCAGAGATATATGGAAAGTTTAGCATTTAGAAGAGCAGTTTCCTTTTGTTTTGGTTACTTTACAAGCAAATCCTCAAATCTGTACTCACAAAATTATGCCTGTTTTCACAAATCCCTTTGCAGAATAAGCTCCTGTGAAAAAGCTATGCAATACAACTGAATATCTGAATATGTATACATATATACATAACACATATTTACTTGTCTTTTCCTAATTTAAACATGAGCAATCAAAATGGCCCCAAAGGGTTCTTAGATTCTCTGCATTTTAGGATGGATTTATAAATAAATGAAATTTGGTAAAGAATTCTGAATACATTCTTTATTAACTTTTCCCCATGTATAAATGTATGTGGATCTCAGTTTCCATTTTCTTGTTTATGGGAAAATAAATTTATTTTTTTCCCCTTTAGCTATTACTTTAGGGAAATTATTATTTTAAAATACAATATTCTTTACTAGTTCCCATAATGAAAGTAACAAAAGAAATACATATCATACACTGTTCCCTGGGAATTTCAGATTTGTCTTTAATTGAGGACATATTTTAGACTTGTTATGGTTTTCAGGAGAGCCAGTGCATCAGCTTGTTTAACAGACCATCTCACTGCCATTTCAAGTCTTTCTGCAAGATTTCTTTCATCTGGGGGATGGACAAGTTTTGAAGTTGGCTAACAATTGTGTACAGAGAAAAGCTATTTACAGTAATGTAGAACAGTTATCTATTAATTATCTCGTTGGTTTTTGTTGCTTGTTGTTCCCCCACCAGAAAGCTATAGATTTTTAAATAAAATAGAAAGACATCCCCAAGTTACAGATAAACAGATCCAAAAAGTAGTACTGGTAGCATGTCAAGAACTTTTATATATTCCTAAAAACTCTGACACATAATAAAAAATAAATTAAGTTGTTTAGAAAGTGTGATTTTTTCCCTGTAAGTTTTTGTCAAAACTCTGAAATCCAAATATGTTTTTGCTTTCATTAACTCTGCAGAGAGTGTTCAGTGTGCTTGTGACCTGAACAGAGATGAGCAAGATGCAAATAGCTGTGTATGATGGAGACTATGACCTTATCAGAAACTGTCAGTTAGAGCTGATCAAGCAGGGTGACTTACAATGAAAAAGCAAATTAGCCCTTATAAAACCTAATAAAAGTATAGAAAGCAGATCTGCATGAACTTCACATTTTGATTAATGAAACTATCCATTTATTGATGTCTTTGGCCAGCTCAGCTCTAGACCTCCAAGACACATTGGTACCAGTGTTAATAGGTTGTTGCCAAAACACTTACCAGCTTTGTATTTTCATTATGCATTTTTCACCAGGAATTATCTATGTTACGTGGTCAAAAGCATAGTTAGTTTACACACTAGCCTGTATGTGCAGAATTTGGGCACTGATGTTTGAAAACTGAACCTGTATCCTGCTCACACCAGGAAATGGATTCTATATATTTATATACATGCTGTTGAAAAGGCTCTACTTGTTACAGCTAAGGAAAGAGTGTCTGTCAGTAACAGTGTAAAAGGCCAGCTACAATGAACCATTGTCAGCAGGGTTCAGTGTTTAAGTCCCAAATCGAATGCCCAAAGCCTGTAGTGATTTGAATCTGTTCCCATAGTGTAGGATACAAGAAATTGACTGAAGTCCTTCAACTACAGTCCTTGGCAAAGTACTGTTCAATTTTCTGCCAGCTTTGCAGCTAGCAACTCATTAAATAACCAGATTAAAAAAAAAAAAATAAAAGCCATCTATTTTCTTTGCATACATTTAAATAGAGCAGGGACTTTCCATGCTTCCTGTATGAAGGAGAAAAGATGCCATGCTTTTACCTTTCCAAGTAGTTTCTTAGAACCTGGCTATCACTTGGTCAGTGACTCTTAACACCCTCATCAGAAATTGTAAGAGATGCTAGCAGGCTTCTTTGATAAATGGGAGTCATTTTTATGGTAAATCTGTAAAAAGCCTTTGGTTGCCAAACCTAATGAAAGCTCAAAAGGAAAAATATTTATTTTAGCTGTAAGCAACCAGCCATAAACATCTGAGATGAAGATGAAACATGTCCAGATAAAAAATGTTTTAAGTATTTCCATGAGCTCTGTCTCAACTTGATCATTGCTAATCAAATCTTTACTCAGAAATACAACTTCTGATCTTATTAGTAGGTACACCACAAGGTCAATCAATTAATACAAGCCTGAGTTTCACTTCTTAGTCAAAAGACATAAAGTGTATAGGTTTTCTTTTCCAGATTTATCTTCCATATTTTCAGTCATATTCTAGACACTGAATATGAAGGTTCTGACTATAAATGAAACAAGCAATGAGCAGTAAGAAAATGACCAATGAAAAATGCCATGTTTGAAAGCTAAGGATCTCCAAAACACAAACTGATAGTAGGCAAGTTGTTAAATCACAGCAAATCAAAACACACATGCCTTTATATATTACAATAACCTATAGATATGGTTATATAATATCATGTATTAAAATACAAGGATTGGAAAACTCAAACTGAGTTCCCTGCCAACGGAGTCTACAGTGAGAAGAATATGAGTGACACTTGGAAAAGAACTTGCACCTCAAAAGAAGGCATATAGCTTTCAGATGCTGAAGCTGGCACCAAAAGTCTTAAAAGTTTGTCCTTGCTGGTAACCTTCTGCACAGATGATGGTCTTGCTCAGGATATTCTTTAATTCAGATAGAGATGAAATGGTTTACAAAGCACAAAATGAGATCTGCTAAACTGCTCAAGCTGAATTAAGCCCTTGCTCTAAAGATTTCTATAGTAAGCCTGGAAATGGCAAGCAGAGTTATGAGGCCTTATCAAAATGGAATAACTCTCTCAATCCATTTCGGGACTGAGGTTAATCTAACAAAAAAATATTGTATAAACTTATTAACTGTAAAAAAAGCATTTGACTCACTAGATGCTCACCCAGAGAAATAATTCTCTCATCAGCTGTTTACAGCTTGCAAACAAAAGTGGGTAGACATGTTTATCTGTAATCTCTTTTTTATTGAATTTCCATATTGACTGCAGTGTATATATACTTCGCCATAACTCACTGAAATGAAGGTTCAGATCTCGTGACTTATTTAACCACAGCGTAATCAGCAAGTGACACAGAGAAGCACACAAGAGAATGACAAACTAGAACACAAAAAATGACAATCAGCATTCAAATACTTCTTCTCACAAGCAAAATTCTTTAGGATTGCCTCAGAAACAAACTAACTTTTCCAGACACACTCAATTTACAAAAGAAACCTGCAGATGGCTTGCTTTTTTTACATCTGCTGTAGAAGTATGAAACCTGAACACATGCTGAGATATCAAAATCCTCAGCATCTAACAAAAGTTCATGCCTGATATAGTTACTTATTATACAAAAGTCTAAAGATATTAAAAAGCTCATTCCAGCCCAGTCTTGCAGTTTGAAAGAGCTACACAGCAAATCTTTCCCCAATAACTTCAGTGACTTTGTGTTTATTTTCCATATCACTCAATTTCTTTTAACTTTGCAAAACATATTAGGACTGACACTAGTAGTACTGACACGTATTAATAGTAGTATTGACACTAGGTAGCCTGTGATCAGTGTTTTTTTAAGTTGACATTTTTTAAAATTCATAGTTGTCTGTGGAAGATGCTGGCTCTGTAACTTCAGAGGCTATCTTTGATTTTTTTCATTTAATGCATGCACTATAATAAATAGATGAACAACATAGCGATAATACTACATATTTGTATATAGCCTGAGATATCTTAACATAAGTTATGTACCCAGATACCCTAGTTTTTCTGCACTTACAGGATATACATGCACATAATACATCTATATAATTGTGCATGTGCAATTGCATGCCTGCCCCTTTTGAAAGACGATCTATAGTTTGACAATAAAATGCACCAGAACTTAAATATATAGGCACGCTGTCTTTTGCTATGGAATTCAGGCAGTGGTTTTTGAAAGTCTAGAGGAAAATGTGAACAAAATCCATCCCACCTGGATTCTGAGTAAAAAACTTCTCTTACAAATACTAAAAAATTACTCTGGAACTTGTTAAAAGTGGGTACGAATGCAGCCGGAATCAATGGTACTGAATCTAATTCAACATAGAAATACTTAGTATCTTGCTATACCTGATTTATGTTCCTTGCTCTACTTCCTCAATGGTAACAATGTCTTAAAATTGCAGTATGAATGGAGCAGCTGCTGTGTTATATCAGATCCTTCTTTGTAGCATTTTTAATTGTACATATAACATTTTTCACAGAAATTGCCTCTGCTGCTCAAAGATCTACTGGATGTTTTGCAGAGTATCTTGATTATACAAGTATAGTCTAAGCACACTTATATTTCTGTGGGTCTGATCTCCATGTGTCTAATCATAGCCTGTACTCCTTACATTCTTGATTGGTAATCAACTTCATTAAAACAAAATTTGAGAAATTAAAGGAAGCCTAGCTGTTGGATCACAGAGAAAAGATACGAAACTACTGTGAATACCTGATGAATGGAAGAGCCTGTGGGACAAAACAGACACACAACCAAATAATTCACACTCCACAGGAAATCATGAAGAGGAAAGAAATTGCGTCAAGTCCAGAAATGAGATCAAGAAACCAGAAAGAAACATACTTTGTAAAATACGAAACAGAAGTTAAAATATCTGTGGTTCATTAATAAGTTTGGAGCATAATACTCTTTGAAAGGTAAATCAACAACTTTGATTAAAATGTCTAATTACTGCAGAGTCTTTGGGGGCAAAGACCTTACACATTAGTCTGTGCTGTATGGCCCTTAATACAGATGGTCTATAATCTCATCCTTGTCAAGTCTGAGCAGCAATAATCATGTTAGATAACAATAACAATACTATACACAATATCAATTTAAGGGCAATTTGTTCTATGCTAAAGAGAGGCCAAGAGACAATGAGTCTGTCTTTTTGAAGACTGCAAACACTGTGGCAGGTAAAATGCTAATGTTTTATTAGGAGGAATGTGCATCTAGATGAGCTGTGATGAAAAACACCGATTTTGAAAGTACCCCACAGCCTTACCATAAATTATGCATTTCATCTTAACAACTAGAGGAAAAGAAAAAGCAGATTAAATTACTCATCACCCCATGGAAAGAGAAGCAGCAAATTAATCCACATTAAACACACCTAAAGTATGTCTGGGACTTCTAAAATAAGCTAGCACTGCTCCTGCAGCATTGCAGGTGGATTTATGGTGCAGGCAGACACCATCCATCCATCCTGCAGTCCCACAGGCTCAACCTGTCTCCCCTCAACAGCAGGTCAGGAAGGCTCTAGAGGAGACTCTGAGCTTCCAGAGCTTTGAGAGGTTCCCACTTCTCAGCTGTTGGTGTCAGCTTGCAGCATCTGAAGACTCCTTCCATGGAAATGCAGTCAAAAGCTAAGCAAGAGACACCATGATACTCTGCTCCAGTAATATTGTGATCCACTGGTTTACATGGAATTTCCTTGTGACAATGTCAGCAGTAACCAAGCAGAATATTAGAGCTATGGAGAGACCAAATCTGAACCAAGCCAGACTGAATTTTTAAGTGGTCATTTTAAAAAGAATGCATTACAAAGTAACATTCTTCTGTGTATAACAGCCAGTGAGTCACAGCCTTTATTTTCCCCTTGTTTTATTGATTTTTCCAAAGATAGACCAGAGCAATTTGATATAATGTGAAAATTGCTCCATTGTATCTTTTCTATGAAAACAAAGCAAATAGCCCTGGGATATAAAATCAATTAAAAATTAATAAACCAACACGTAAGGAACAAACAAGTAATAAAATATTTGTTCTTAGCTAATACTTAAATTCATGAATCAATAAAATAAAATAATAAAATCCCTCTGACCCTTGAAATAAAATACTTCCTTCTCTGCAATTAATGTTTAGGCATTTGCATGTCATTAAACAAGTAGCTTAGAAAACTGCAAAGAGAACAGGCAGAAAGAAAAACACAGTCTAGATACAACCGCACCAGTCAATCCACTGTCAGATAATATCGCCATCTAAACAAATAACTGTTATTTGGAGACATGATAGCAACAAAACCTGTTAAGTAAAAAGTAAAGAAATCACTGTTTGCACCAGTTCAGGGCTGATATTTTTTTTTTTAATTTCTGTAATTTGAGATTTGTTGCTTTATGATCAATGTTACTGTTTCTGTTAGGGAACAAGATTTGTCCTTTCATTGATTGAAGTATGTCAAGGGAATAGGCAGAAGGAAGTAGCCCTGAAAGGTTGTGTTATTATTTATGATTTAAACAGAAGCTTGAGAAATCAATCTTTTTTCCATTGCAGTTGATGAGGCTTTTCAGATTTACAGCTCTTTGATGATCTGATCCTGAAAGCTAAAAGGAGATTGTTGAATACTGAGAAGCAGAAGAATGTAAGCAAAATCTGTGGTGCCTTGCAGCACAGTTTCATGCATTTCAACCTATTGATTAAATGTGACCAGATCTACAGAAACAGAATCTGCATGTGGTCCTTCAGTCAATGCTGTCAAATCTGTGCCCGGTTAATAGGGTCAGCTGGCAGTGGGATGCCTACACAAGAGACACAAGAGAAGGGCCACACTGTAACTGCATACTGCAAATGGAAGCTGAAAGTATTTTATGTAAAATCAATGTAACAAGAGACATAAGGCATTTCAAAGACATGCCCTTTTGTTGGCTCACCTGCTTTTTTCCTTCATCAAATTGATCGTACAATAACATGATCAGTATGATGCCATCGTGTCACTGAGTTTCCCAACAAGTGATATGTACTGAAGCTAAATTGTACATAAACATAAGTATTTTGTGCTTTTTCTAAATGAAGTTAGAAAGCCTTTATTTGAAGAGTGACATCAATACTCAAGTAGCATTTATATCAGAGATTTTACAACTGCCAAGGTATTGTTGTCAGAAACATCAAAGTTAATTAAACTGCAAGAGGGTACTCTACAAATTTGTTCTAAAAGCAAAAGAGTCATAATTCTGGCATTCCTGCTCAAAGTGGTCAGATGTTTCCTGGCCAGTGCTGAGAGTGGAAATCTCTACCAGCAACTGCAGACTAGTTTGCATACGTGGAAAAGCACATTAGAATGAATACATTTAATATGCGATGATATGCATCAGCAATAGGTATTATAAGCTAAATCCTCGTCATCTATGATTAGAGAGACAAATTACTAACTGTCCAGTCATTTTAATTTCTATAAATATGTAGTGAAAATGGCTTTCAGAAAAGCTAATTTTGAAGTAAAAAAATTATAAAAGTTATTAAAATGCTTAAATAGACTACCCTTGTAAGGCAACTTTTGTAAACTGTATTTTATAGCAGACCAGAAGATACAGATAGAAGGAGGAATGTTTTTCTACATTTTAAGAAGATCACGTGCCTTCTATAACAGAAGCAACACATTTTGAGCAAAACACAGATTTTTCTGGGTTGAAGGAATGATGCTAATCAAATTAAGACAGCTTGAGAGAGGATAAACAGCATTTGTGGAGATGGAATAGATATTGTTTACAGAAAACAAACAAACAAACAAACAAAAACATCAAAAGCCAACCAACCAACCAAAAGAAAAACAAAACAAACAAAAAACCAAACCAAAACCAAACAGAATGTCAGACATAATTGTAGCTTTCACAGAGTAAGCTTGGTGGGACCGCAAGATGTAGTAATTTATATATGATATTTATGCAGACCTGAACTCCTAAATGGTACATTTCACAAAGCTCCTTCTGCATAATTCTATTATGGTATTTTCCATAAAGGTACATTATAACCATAGTTATTATATCCCAAGAGAATAAGTTTGTTGAGCAAGATGATATGACCGCTCTTATGTGAAGTCTGTGAAGTCAGCTTTATCCTGAAGTAAAAACAAAATGGGATTCCCATCTAGTTTGAGGGCATCATTCACAAACTACTTGTTGAAAAGCAATTATAGAATCTAGTTTCATTGAGTTATAAACCTGTGACAGATTAGATAATCTCACTTTTCAGAAACTATGCTGCAAATTATGAAATCCCTTTCCATTCCACTCTATGTATTTAAAAATATGGGTGGACAGAAAGAGTTTGCAGTCCGTTGAAAGTGTATCCTGCTGTATACATTTCAGACTGCCCAGAGCAGAGCATCTCATGACACATTTGTTACAAAACTTTGAATACTTAATACCATAAAAATTTACAGATTTGTTTAACCCATAGAGCAGAATAGGATAAATTCCATAATAAGATTCAGATGGGTAGAATTCAGTGCCACTGGCTGATTGACTTCTAGGTCTCATTCTCAAAGGTATTTAAGTAGCCACAAAGAATGTTGTTTAGGGTTATCACAATAAAACCAGTAGTAACAACATTAAAAATAAAGACAGCATTATGTTTACAGTATTTCTCCTTTAAAGGATTGCACCTTTAAAGTATTTTTCCTTAAATGTTCCAGGAATGCACAATCTAAAACACAACACAAGTTTTCCACAAGCCATGGTAGCAACAGAACCTAGCTCCTACTGATTCCATGTCCAGGTCTCCTGTGCATCTCCACCCACACATGATACCACTGAATCTTTTCTGTGTCCTGTCTCCCAGGCTACCTCCAACTCCATCCCAGGCTCCACACCGGCTGAACTAAGTGGCAGCAGATGTAGGACTAGTTCAAAGCCAGAGCTGCTCAATGCTCTGCTGCTTCTCTTCGGAGTGTATATGGGACAGAACTAACTCACCTTTTTCTTCAGTAGTATGACCAATTTGGATCTTTCCTGTCTACTTAGTCACTTATCTTCATTACAGTTTTTAGAATTTAACATTTTGGAATATCTTATCCACTATCAATTTTGGTTGAAATGAACTAATTACTTTAAATGCTATATACGGTAAATAAACAGGATAACAAAGGAAGAGTACAGTCACTGAAGTCTTGTTCTCTTAGGCAACCAGGCAGAGAAGTTATACAAAATATGCAAGGGCACCTTGCACACTTTCCTGTTACAATTTACTTCCTCTGATTATAACTGCAGCTCACCACCCGCACAAAGCACCCTCTAACAAGCAAGAAGCATCCTTTGCTGTCCACGTGACTGGCTTATGCATCAGCAGTTTCCATATCTTTACCCCATATACAATATTTAGCTTTCAAAGTAATTTTTGGTTGCTAAGGTAAAAGCAAAGGCTGAGAGCTGGATAGCATTACTTGTTATTTATACATTGCTAATCTGGCAAAGCACTTCAATGCTGACTGAATATGTAAGATGCATGGTAAATCTCAAAGTTGACTGAGGGCCGAACTCTTTAACACTTTCTAGGATGAAGGATCAGATGTACAAGATGATTTACTGACACAGCAAAGATGGGTCCTGGCCTTTCAGGGCACTCTGTGATGGAGATAATGAAGAGAGGGCATGAGCAGGAAGTGAAATTTCCATAACAAAATACAGTGACATTTACAGATTTGTATAGGGTTTTTTTTCTTAATATTTTCTTGATTGTGCTTCTTTTTTTCCTATTAATCTGCGATAGTAGCATGTCCTGAACAAAAAAAATAAGTGACAAATAGGATTTGATGACAGTATTTTAAATGATGGAATAGAAACTGTAGTGGCAGGGGGCTCATTAGAGGACAGTAGCATGGAGAAAAGGTCAGAAGTACTTATGGGAAAAAGAAGGATGACATGCATTAAATGAAATTATAAGGAACAGACCAAAGGCGACTGAAAGTAGCTAGATAGAGCCAGGGCTGTGAAAAGATCTCTGACCACAAATCTATGTGCTCTGAATGTCTCCTTTAGTATCACAAGTATCAATGGGTCAGACGGCATGCTTTGTGCTACTGGTGACAGTAAGGAGTAATAGGATTTCTGTGTAGCACATCAACACCAGATGGGTATCTAATTGCTTAACTTCAGGTACAAATTCCTATCATGCACTAAAGAGAATGTTTTTTGTTAAGAGAAGAGGACTTTTGCTGCCAGACCAGTCACATCCCTATTGATAAATCTAAGTGTTTTAGTGAAAAGCCAGAGTCTGTAAAAGCGTGACTCTGGGTTATGTTGTGCAATTCTACAGATGCCTTCAGGATCCTGCCACAGCTCAAGCACTGCTGCTTCCTCACTGAAGTCACATGAAGCTGAAATCAATCAAAATCTTTTAGTTAAGCCTTATATTCTTCTGGTCAGGATGGAGATGCTCAGAGGTGAATCAGTACAGGAAGCTCAGAAGAGAGAGAACACATACAGCAAAGTCAGGAATGCTGAGGAATAGCTCGAAGTCTTAAATCAGCCCTGAAAAACCTAAATAAACCTAAATGAACCTGTTGTCAAAGGTGCTCTACAGTTCAGCAAATTTTGTGTGAAGAGCACTGATTACCTGCTTCTCAGTTAATCAGAGTGGGCCCTGTTTATTGTTAATCAAGAGCTTGTCAGGGGACTCTTCTGAGCAACTTATTTCATTGGAAAGTAGGTCTAAAACGGGTTAAATCATAGCTTTAAAGTATATTTATTTCCGTTCATAAGTTGTAAGAGAAATTATACTAATTTTCTAGGATGTTTATTAGGAATAAACATTTAAAATCAGGGGAGACGTGTCCTGTCCGTGATGTTTTGACTTAGACAATCACTGTCAAATCAATTTATTTGGAAAAATGCCTTATATATTTTCATATATTTCAATCTGACAGGTCTGACTCATGTAACTCTTACAAGAAATGAGTTTCAGTCACGTTGAATTAACTTGACTAATACCCAAAATAATCAATGTAATCCCTGGTTTTATCCTCAGCTTGGTTGTTTCGAGGGTTTGAAATATAAAACCTGCAGAAATGCTACTTCCACACATCCCCTGCATGCTGTTATCCCTCTCTATCCAGGTGCAAGCATTTCCCAGAGCAGCTCTAGGGCACAATTCTGCTGCAAAGGGCAATCAGCCCTCAGAAAAGCTACGCAGGAGCCTCTGCAGCCCTTACAGAAGCACACTCACAGACATACCCTGAACAGCACTCAGGACACATGAGGGAAGATGTGCTCATTACAGTCGTGTTCTCATTAATATCTTATCTACCTTTTGTGGAGTGCAAAGGTCGTGGCCCAATTGCCTGGAAGCCTCTGAGGCAAACAGTCACTTCATGTCCTGGCTATAAACTAAGGGGAGAGGATTCTTCCATAAACCAAAATCTGTTTATTCAGTTTCTCTCCAAAGTAAAGAAACAGTACCCTGAAAAGGATATTTTTCACTTTTGTAGGATACACATGCATTTTCATCACTTCAAAAAGTATGAGGCTTGTTTGCACTTAGTCTTGGTACTCTTTTAAAAGTTAAGTTCAATCTGTGTATGTTCATGAAAACAATTCCAAGAAATGTAAAATATACATATGTAGCAGCCTTTGAAAAAAAATATTGTAGTAGTTTATAATACAGGAAAAGGTAAGATCTGGATTTAGACTTACCAATTCCTCATATCACCAGTGCTGTGCCTGCAATTTACAGATTATCCCACATGAACTATAAAAAATACACCTGGGAAGTGTTAATCTAACCTCAAAATCTTTCACGGCACACAAGATGTTACAACGGATCAAGCCATAAACTAGGACAACGCTCAAAATGCTGGGAGTGTCAGAGCTATGTTTGTTAGAACAAAAAGAAAAAATCAACCACTCGATTTCTGTTGGGAACTGACAACCTGATTCTGCCATTCTTAATACAAGTATTTCACTTGGTAGAATGGTACTACTGAATTTAAGCATGTAACTGAGAGCCCTGAAAACATGAGACTAGATCCTCTGCAAAAACGACGTCATTTCAGTAACTACAGACAAGTAAAAATCTTACAACCATAGTTGCTAACAGTAGAAATGAGACTTGGAAGTAGAGATGATATACATATATCTGATGAATATGAATCTTGGTGTTTAAAGAAGATGCACACTTCGTATACTCTCTGGATTTATTTACAGTGTTATTTTCTGTTCAACACCATTTCTGTATTGTTTAAAAAGGCATTTTGACATATGTGCTGCTGATGAGGCTGGAGACCACTGAGCTGATGGTATGTGCCTGTTACTGAGAGCAAAGGAACAAATTAAATTTCAAATAGTATGATATAAATAAAATACATTCTTACAGAGAACGAGGTTGATCAGTATTAGCTTTAAAATAAACAAGAAAATGAAATGAGTAAGAAGGTAGACAATGGATTCAAAATTAACTGAAAGATTGGCTAGTGCTCCTGGGAGCATAACTGAATTAGATACTATGATACCACTTCATGCAATGGCAAAAACAAAAATGAGGACAAGATTGAAGATTTAGATCTTATGTGGATTTGTGGTGGTGGTGGGGTTTTTTGTTTGTTTATTTGTTTTGGGGTTTGTTTTTGGTTTTTGGTGGTGGTTTTTTGATGTTGTTGTTGCATTGTTTTGTTTTGTTTGGTTTTCAGAAGCGCATACTTTTTGGTTTCATCCTAAATATCCAGAACTAAAAATCTTCAGGCAATACAACAATTGGATTTGGGGTAATTAACTTCCTAGAATATCAGTAAATCAGATATTTGATGTATATTCTTACTTCTCTTACAAAAAGAGGGATAGGGAACTACAGCCATGAAATAATTTCATATGTTCTGCAGGCATATCTTTTTTATCATTGATATTGGAAAACTTTTATACAGGGGCTACCAAAAGTGTTTGAAATACACTCGAGCAAGAAATAGGCTGCTAACCCCTGCTTTGGATTATGCAATGTTATGATTTGAAATATTTAACTATTTCCATTTCCTTCAATTCATCTATAAGAGATACAGTGTATTCAGTCTCACCCTCTGGCTGCTAGGCATTGTCATAACATTGTAATATAAGGGGTGCAAATACTTTAAGAAGCTGATTTAGTCCAGTCAAAAAATACAGTTGCTTTGAAAATTGTTTCATCTGTGTGGAAGCACTGCAATAGATTGTCTGGGGAGACAGTGGAATCTTCATCACAAGCAGTCTTTAAAAACAGACCAGACAAATACCATAGAATCATAGAATTGTGGAATAATTTAATTTGGTAGGAGCATCATCTAGGTCAAGCCCCTGTTCACAGAAGGTGTAATTTCCACTTTAGACCGGATTGTGTGGGGTCTTGACTTGTTGAGTTTTGAAGATTTCCAGAGTTGGAGACTTCACACCCTCTTTGGGCAATATATTCTGCTGTTTAATCACTTTCACCTTGAAAAAATCTTCCTTACAGTCAGCGAGAATTTCTCTTACTGCAGCTCGTGACTGTTGCCTCTTCTTCTTGCTGTGCCAATCTGAGAAAAGTCTAGTTTTGTCTTATCTGGAATTCACCTTTAGGTAGTTGAAGACAAATATTAGGTCTTTCCATATTCTTTTCTTCTCCAGGCTAAGCAAAATGAGCTCGCTCAGGTTGTCCTCATAAATCACATGCTCCACCTCCTAGATCATTTTAGAGATCTTCTACTGGACTCTCCCATTTGTCATTTCCTTTCTTGTCAGCCCCACCTTACAAGAGGGAGATACCTAGACACAGTACTTTCAATGTGGCCTCAGAAGTACCTCCCAGAAATCAGTCCATTTTTTGATCCATTGGTATGATCTTGTTAATGCAAATTGGTAGGTGGTTTCTTTGCGTGCAAGGGCACACAATTGACTGGTGTTAAACTTGCTGTCCACCAAAGCACCCATGCCTGGTTGCTTTCTGTCCAGTTTGTATCCAGCTGCATTATTCTGTTTATCTATCTATCTGTCTATCTATCTATCTATTTAATTTATTTTTTTATTTATATAGTATGGAATAGTCTTTGTATTTATCTTTATATATACACAATCACTGATTTTGATCAAGTCCTTTTTTCTGGAGCTTTTTTATCACTTTACTTGGTTAACATTTTTGCTTTATTTTTTCAGATAATACCGAACACAAAAGCAGATTGTCTTGGTTTGACCCCAGTTTCTTTCTTGCTTTGCATACAGAAGTGGGTAAACCTTTTATAGCCTCAAGTAAATAAACTTTTTCTACCTGTTTTTATTTGTGAGTGCTGTTGTGCTTTACAGTAGAATAAGATAAAAAATGGGCCCTTGATTATGTATATGGACCTGAATATAATTAATCATTATTAATTATTATTTAAAATAATGTATTAATTGAATCTATTAATTCATTAAATTAATTTAAAATTTTATTAATTTAAATAAATAATAATTATTTAAAAGTTATTAAACTGTCTTTAAAACCCACTTTTTCCAGTAATAGATCCCCTTCTTAGCATTCACTCCTAAATAGTTCTCAGACCTTTGGAAGACCTCAGAGGGTTTCGAATTCAGTAATCAACAGTAAGTAGCAAAATTACTTACTCTCACGCAAAGCATAGCTGAGTCACAGCAAGTTTTTATCAGGGGCAGCTCTCTCTATGTTGAAGGTCTTTAAAGTCATCAGCTTTTCTAAATTGTGCTGCCAGACTATTTTTTTCTTTTGTCAAACATACAGTGCACAATACTCTGGGAGCTGTTTTTAAAAGGATAACTGGGGAATGAGAAAATTATTCTGAGTCTTCTGAGTGTTTCTTCAGTGCCTCATCTTTGACCTATGGAGTGGTTTTGGAGAGGTCTCCAACAGCAGATACTGATACTAGTTCTGAAGATAGCATTTTATTGCTGTGGCACAAGTTTATCAATTTAGATTCCAATGAATTTGCTAGGCTTGTAGAGAACTCTTGAAGTAAGGAGGGCAATGAAGGAGAAAGTCCTTGGAGATGTTTCCAAGGGCCGTAGGAGACTGAGGCCATTGCTGAAGTATCTGAATATCTTATATATTTGCCCCTTGAACCTGGTGGACAGGCATGAGTTTGCCAAGGGGAAGAAAGGGAGCAGAGAGGAAAAGGGTTAAGTAGCTCAGTGCATAACTTCCCATCACCACTGGAACTGTCAAAATGAATTCATTTCACACTTGAGGGTCAGAATTGTAACAGAAGAATCTGAAATGGTTTTTAATGAGTGTCTTCTTACACAGGCAAGCACCTGCAAAAGTTCACGGAGTTAGCTGCTTTCTGCTCCTATCACAGCATTCCCCAAGGCTGTCACAGCCTTACATAATATCTTGCTTTCTGGACTACGGGGTCAGAATAATCTGTTGTCCCTGTGGCTTCAGGTCTCTAATCCTACAACTGCCAGTAAGATGTCACCTTCACACAGTTCCATTATGGGGTACAAATGTTGTGCTAGGGCAGTGGGTTTTCCACTCTTAGTCTGTCTGAAAGAGTGTGACTAGATGACCAACCAGTTCGTCTGCCAGCTCAAACCTGCCTCTGATTATTTTCTGCAAGAGATCACAAAAAAATAAGACTGAAAAGAATCTGGAGAGAGGTCAGCCTGCTCATGTCTCTGTCTAATCTGTGATGGTGGCTATTAAATAGCTGCAATTCGTGATGAAAATTCACAGTCGTACCCCTCATATCAGCCAGATCAGGGACCTGCTGGAAGTCATTTTATTTCCTTTGTGGCCTACACACTTTGTTTTACTTTGCCAGGAAAGCAGGGCAGGGAAAAGGAAGGAGATTATGATTATTCTGTTCTGACACAGGGCACAGTAAGATCTCGCCCAGACATAGGAGCTCAATGGTCTGTATCACAAAACATTTTGGACTGTATAATCAATTCTTCAGATATTCCAGTGAGAAATATGTGGCACTTCCACAGGTATTGTATTCCTATGTTTCACCCTGCTTACCATCAAAAAATACTTCCTCATATCCAGCCCTAAATCTTGGTTACTTAAAGTTAAGGCTATGACATCTGACTTCTTACCTGCAGCAAGTAAGTGATCATGATCTGCTTTTCTTTTTGATGATCTCTTAGGTCTCTTGGATTATCTATTCAACTGAAGAAATTTCCTTGAATCTTCTCAAGCCATGCTTGCATGGCTGCTGATCAGTCTTTCAGCTCTTTGTTGGTCCTTTTGTATCCAGCTGCTGTTTGATGGTTAAATAGAATTCTTCAAAAAGAAGCAGCTGTCTCATTAAAAGCCACAGTCATGGTCCTGCTTGCTTTCTGTCTGGGTGTGACATTTGAAAGCTAAATGAGTGTGGAAACAAGATCATTCTTTGCTATAGCTAGTTTCCTAAAAAGGGCCATGCAATCTCTTCTATTTTTGCAGAAAGGTTTGAGTATCTTTTTCTTAATGAAACTTCCTGTAAGTTTAAACAAAAATCACAAATGTTAGGGATCTCATTCAAAAGCTCAATACTCCCACCCAAATCCATTTGCCAAGAAAGAATCCCTATATATATGTAGAAAGAATTCCTATATTTATGAAACATAGTTAACAACCAAATCTGTAAGTCGGGAAATCCTTTGATTTATTTTCACTAAAATAAAAAAACGCCATATGTGTCTGAATATTTTAAAAATTTTAAAAATCCAGGAAATTCCTAGCCACAAAAATTAGCTTTTAAACAAATCTCAAATTTTATGCTTTAAAACATCTGATACATACATTTATAGAAGAATATTGTATTATTTTAAAGACTTATGATGTGAATTATGCATGGTTTTTAATACTTTGGAAAATAATTTTCTACCTAGCACAATGCACCCTATGAAAAACCTATTGCCTCCAAATCTCTGATCATTTTCCACTGAATCAGAACAGATATTTAGAAACAACATTTTCCCACTCACTTACACAACCATTAGTTAACCAGATCTCTCTTCAGCCCTGGACTCTCACATCAGCTGGGGTACAATAGCATTACTGTACATTCGAGGTAATGTGTGTTCCTGTTTTCCTCACACTTACAAAAAGCTTTTCCTGTGAAGGCTGATCCTCTAGCTAGCTACCCTGTAAGTGTATTCTTCCCCATTTTTTGTATTACCTGGATGCCTTAGGTTTTGCTTGATTTATATAAGGGTGGCCATTTTAACTCACTATATTTGGTGTTTAAAATTCCAGAGTAAGTCGAAACCTTTTTTTTCCAGGGGCAAGGTGCATGACAGAGAGATATGAGCTGCTGCCAGGCTGCTGGCTGTGGGCCAGGGCCTGCTGCCTTTCTTTGGGGCAGGACCAAGAGCATCCCGCCAGGGTGAGAGGAAGCAATCGAACCCAGCAGCTCCACAGCATCTGCAGGAAGCACCTGATTGCCTCTGTCTTGTGCCTGAGAGGCAGCAGCTCCTGCTGAGTTCCTGCCAGCATTCTGAATGCAACCACTTTCTCCTCCTCCAGAGTGGGAAAATAGGTCTAAATTCACATAGAAAGGGGTGCTATAATATGCCACCTTATTCTGCCTCAGTCTGCATGTGGCTCATGCTAGTAGGAAAGTGTTATACTGTACTGATTCAGAGAGAAAACCTATCTTCTCACTATACTGACATGAATTAGATGAAACCGCTTTGAAATCCTGACACCTATGGAAAACAACAGCATGAAGCAGGCTGACTAACCCCAGTGAAGTAGCTCCTAAATCCCATCTGCAAAAGCTGGGTCAGACAGGCACCCACCAGCATCAAAGAAAGAAGAAACTTGGCAGAGGTGCTTTTCCAGCTGACACATTCTGAGATGCTACAAGGAGTGGAGCAAGACCATTATACAAATGTCTGTGGAGAATCCATTTTTCCGCAGACAAGTGCTGCAAAGGCAGTTCAAATTAACTCAGTTTTGCATACACTTTGCTCAAAAACATGTTTATGGACCACATCAATTAAATGTTCATTTCCAGTCGCGAGACTTACCCATTAGGACACAAACTGTCTACATTACCCAGTATTTTCCCTAAAAATAGCTCCTGAAAGTGTAACAGTGAATCTCCTTGTATGAGCTGTTTTAAGATCAACTGACAGATTACGGTAACATTAGATGGTGAGAAGAAAAAAATGTTGTGACCCATAAAACACAAATGCTACAGAGCTGATTTTGAGGGCCAGGATATGAGGGGAGGGAGAGGAAAGGAGAGGCAACGTGCTAAAGACAGCTGGCAGAGGTGCCAAATCCGTATGTTTTGGTTTTGAAATGTGAGAAGAGTTGGGAGACCTCTAGAGGCAAATGTATGCTGATTGAAGCATCCTTTGGATTGTCCTCAATTTAGGTGTGCACTCACTGGTTGCTTCCACACTAAATTTGCCCATAGCAGGACACAGCATAGTTGTGGGTGAGGAAACACAAATCATCTTCATGTAGGGAAAAAAGACTTGGGCCATGAACAAATAAGCTTCTCTCAATTCCTAATTTTCCCAAGAGCTCCTCCTACATTGCTAGAAACTGTTTCTTTCTATCTCAAGCAGCTCCAACTGTCATCAGGGAAAGTGTATAAAGATGATTAAAACAACAACAACAACAAAATCAAACATAATGACAAAGAGATACTAGAGGTATCCTATACAAAAAGGAAAGGTGATAGGTGTTCAATCTAAGAATATCAAACTGAAAAGAAATAAAATTTTATTTTAAAACCTCACCAAAATCTACAAAACAGATGCTGAAAGTAGAATCGGTAAAGGACTTTTAGGATCCTGGAGCAGGATTCATCCAGGATCCCTTATTGCATGCTCAGATTAGGAACATAAGAATGGTGAACCAAAGCAGACAATAAGATAAACAGGGAGCCATCATGTTGACTCCCTTCAGTGCGAAACAACATAGAACGGGCTAGTGGGGAAATACAGAAAATAGGGATGATTTCTAAATCATTGCCTGTCAGGAGTCTTTACAAGAGTTGCAGGAGAATGTGCCCACATACATTCTACACCTGAATTTTCTGATCAAGGGAGGCGTACTGCCTTTGCTTCCAAGAGCATGAAAACTAGGTTAGGTTCACACATCTTCCCAAGTACGTTAAAACTTATATCTGGTATCACTTTCATTGTCTGTTCAATCATTGACTCATGAAGCAACCAAATTCCTAGAACACCAGGCAGTGGATGGGAAAATCTGCCTGTTCAACAATGCTCTAAGGCAAAAATAGTATTTTAAAATGCAGCAGATGTTTAACCAGTTTCCAAGCAATAATGAATAGAGGAAGCAGAACCCAGAAATAACCTGATTTTTCAAGCAATTTGCTTTTTAGAGCTTTTGATGCATTCACCATCCAGCTATAGGCTGCTGTAACTGCAGACACCACTGCAATTAATGCTCAGACTTTGTGCTGTTCAGATCCCAGATGTTTCATGAAAACATGGAACAGACAATCAGTGGTTGATATGAAAAATGCTGTTGAAATAGATTGCTAAGTATTATCTAGTAACTTCCTGAAAGCAACAAGGAGAATATGTCATTCCCAGAGGCAGCAGAAAACATCTTTAAAAGTGATTTACATGCTGCAGAAATTTGGCAGCATGGAGTGAAAGAGACTGGTTTTATAAACACAAAAATTATGTTCTCCCAAATTTGGCAATGAACAAGGTAAAGGGAAAGGTGGAGAAAAAAAAATGGAAACAAACAAACAAACAAAAGATAGTTGCAATAAATTAATTTATTTGTAAACAGTACATTCAGTCATCAAAAGCTTAAATTGTGCAGAGAACTACAAGCATTTCAAAACTTTGTTCGTACATGACCATGTGCAATAATGTAATAACATTTGACTCCAATTTGCCATATAAATACATCTTATGTCCTGCTAAGAGTCAGTAATAACAAGGAGAAGCAAGGAAGACTTACGGTTACTCTGAGTCCAGCATAACCCTCTGGAGAGCAGAGGAGTCCCCAGAAGTGACTGAGCAGGCTGAGTTTGCGCAGCCTTCTGGGCTGAGGTAGATAGGGAGCAGGAAAGACTGGAAGAAGGTCTGTAGCAAGTCTGCACAAAGGTGCCAAAGAGACACAAAGAAAGAGATTTCCTCTGGGCTCAGAAAGACCTGGGTGAAGTTTGCTCAACGTGTGAACTATGAAGAAGGACTGGAAGAAAGGATACATGTCTGAGGACACAACTATCAGTAAGAACATTAATTTTTAACCTTTCTGTTTAGTGTCTCACCCAACACATCAATATTTGCCCTGCTTGAAGAGGAAGCTTTCCCTGCTTATTCTATTCAAGTCTGCTGTAGTGATCGAAAGCCTGTGGGATCACTTGAGCATCTGTAATGCAATAAGGTGGATAGCTTTATCCCAAGGTGCTGGAAAATTGTGTCCTACCATGCCCTGAAACACAGTGGTCCAAGACATAGCTGAAAGTCATCTCCTTCTCTTGGAAAATCAAGACAGTGAACAAGAAACAGCATTATCTGGAACTTTACAGAACTGTTGGGTAAGAAAATAACTAAGCAACATGAGAGGCAGACTTTGTGTTCTTGATTTCAGCATCACTACAGCCATAAGCATGGATAGACAAAGGGTGAGGAAGCAGCCTGAGAAAGGGAGAGCAGAGAAAGCTTATGTACATCCAGGATGGAGCACACACATGTAAACAGGTCCTGTTTGGTCAGCACATAGGCAGGGAGGATAGGTAGTATACACTTGCTTCAGATGATATCGCCAACAAATTTATTGCTAACTTATCAAAATCCCTGCTGTAGCATGAGAGAAGGAGGTTTCCATTCCTCTATGGAGGTTTACAGTGTATTTCAAATTGATTCTTCTCTCAAAAGCACAAGTTTATCTCTGATATCTGTGCAGACCATGTACTAAATTTCAACTCATATCTCAAAATCCTAAAGACAGGAGTTTGCATCAGTGAAAGAGTCATCAGAGCTGAACACTACTGAATTGATGTGCTCTTAACAAAATTTTAACTGAAATTTACAGAATCACAGAATCGACTGGATTGGAAATGACCTCACAGATCATCAAGTCCAACCCTTGGTCCAACTCCAGTCCATTTACTAGATCATGGTACTAAGTGCCATGTCCAATCTCAGTTTTAAAACCTCCCATTCTTTCAGGACTTCCTGGAAAACTCAACCTAAGGCACAAATGAATAAGTACTTACCCAGCAAGGAAAGTTTCAACACAAATATTTAAGGAAGAGCAAAGGAGTTGGGTTATAAAAAACATACTTTGGATACAGAAAGAGCTATTAGCTCTATCAACAAAACCTTTAATGTGAAAAGCAAAATTGCACTCTTACTTAGGAGAGTACTAGCACAATATGAAATTGGGTAAACCGGCTTGTAAAACTCTATCAAGTAACTTGGCTTGCAGGAAGAATGTGCTAAAAGAATGCCAGAGTTATTGCTCACAGTTTGACCCTCCTGTTCAAGAGGGAATTTAGAAGTAGAACATCTGTCATCAAAGAAGAGAAAAGGAGGGAGAAAGTAAGACCCAACAGGAGGTGGAAAAGGCTATAAATAAGCAAAGGATAACAATCCATAGCTAGAGATCCTACTATGAAAAACAAGGAAAAAACCCAAATTGATTCTATATTCTGAAGCTGTTCTAACTTGAACAGCTTTCATACAAGCATAGACGGCAGTAATAGAACGGAAATGACGTGCCTGTCACCAAAGCCAACAGGATGCCTACAAAGAGAAACTAGTAGAAAGGAAGCTAAGGCAAAAATTTACCAAGCAATCACTCCTCCAAGATAGTTTCTTAGTGACACTGTCAATATGCGCAGAGAATGTCTTTGTGCCAGGTAACCTATCTTGCTTTGAAAATTGAGAGAACTGTCTTGCCTTTTGCATGGTCTTGGAGGAAATCGCTGTGTCTAAAGTAAGAAAAGAATACCCAGCACAATAGCTACTTCAGATGGACTTCTCTGCATGACAGGTCTAAACAGTCAAATTCCAGGCAGCATCAGTGAAATCAGGACTGAAGAGACTGGCTGTGTAACCTTTAGTTTGAGATCTAGTAGTAAGTTACAGGAATCATCACTAAGATGATTCCCAGTTCTATCATTTTAATAAAAAAGAAGCATAATTTAGTTCAATTAAATGAATTTTCATCCCGCACTAGCTCTATATCAAGCTTCAAAAATGTTCATTCATTTTGAAATATACACTTCTAAAGCAATATTTTGTTGTAAAATCTCTTGGAAATCTTTGAATAATGTTAAAGTTGGCTGCCTGAGGCACTGGGAACTGTTTTCCTTGTACTTTGGGGCTGGGATTTTTTTGGTTCGTTGGTTTGGATTTTTTTTTTTTTCCATAGATACATATATCTGAAATATTCAATAAGTTCAAAAAAGTTGAAAAGAAAACAAGTGGACTTTCCACTAAGCGACCATACCTAAAAATTACCAAATTTCATCAACTTAGAATGTTGGGCAGCATGAAGAGAACAAAACTTCTCTTCTCCCAAGTCTTCCTTCTCAATGTGTTATTTTTTCCAGTTTCTCATCTACTATTCAAACTCCTTACAAATTATGAAATTTGCAACTTTAGTACTTGCTTGCTACAACTCTTCTTTCAGTTATGTAGCTCACTAGCTAATTAGTTAGCTATTAAAGTACGTAAGTAGTTAGTCTGAATGCTCATCAACAAGCTGACAAAATATGTCCAGTTTCACGTAAAAAACTTCAACCAACTTTGTCATCTGTTTCCTACAAATAGCAACGTCAGTAGTCAAAAGTAAAGCAAACTTCTGCTCAGCATTTCTGTATTCCTTTCTTCACTCTGCTGTACAGAGAGAACTGCAGAAGTTATGTTCTTGAGAAAACATTCTCAGTAGGCTACTCAAATCTATTTTTAGGCAACTATAAAAGTGCCCTGTTTTTCAGGGGTTATGTAGCCTTGATGTCAGTGAAGGTTTCACTGTCATCTTTTACTAAGGTATCCCAGTTAGATGTTTTTTATTTTGCTCCAGTGGGCTGATGACTATATCCTTCCGGGGTACTTAGTATTTGAAGAACACCCCTTCTTGTAAAGGTTGCTGAATCAAAAGATAATGTCCTGCCTTGAATGTTGTGAACTCAGAGGAAAAAGTTCTTTCCACAGACTGTAGACATGGTCCCACAATGTGAACCTCCAATATCTGGATTTCTTTATTGTCTAAACTAAACACATTCATACAGTAAGAGAATTCATCTTGGTATAAGGGCCTTCCCCTGGGCATGAAAATCTCTAGCAGCTTCATAATAGCTACAAAAAAGAAAAAGGTAAATCAAACAAAATCTGTAGTTCCTTTTCCAAAACCTTTCTTCATTCTTAACCTTGTCCTGAAAAAAATCAAAACATAAAGCAACAGCAGCAAACAGAACAGAGTCCTTCACCTTACAGGAAAAAGATTTCTTGAATGTTGAACAGCTGAAAGAATATCTCATGAACATTTAATAGGCTGTACTGAAAAGTAAAATGAATTTACAGACCACTGAACATCATGTGCGTATTTTTATTAAATGACATACATTATATTAGTGATGTATGACTGAAGTTGTTTTGGGAAGAAGGGAGTTATATTCTCTCTGACTTTCTTTAGAATGGATTGAAAACACATTTAAATTCATTTGTTAGACCTTTAATAAGAATTGTGTCATCTGAAACATATTTCATACCACACACCATCTGACACTCTCGCAGGGTACTGTAAATAGCAACACAGAAAGAATGAAAATCGTCAATGCTTCTGTTTTCATTGTGATTTAATAAATACGGAATAATATTACTGTTAGATACTTTATTTGGGTATTAAAAGTTACTGAGCATGAGTTTCCAACTCAGATTCTAAGGGCCAGATCCAGCTTCCATGCCTCAAAAAATTCATTAATCATCACTCAATACTGAAATCTGGATGAGTAAATCACTAAGAAAAATAATCTCCAAGCATGCAACCAGATACAAGCAAAGTGAGTTCAGTGATGCTACATTCAGATAGATGGTGTCAACCTGCACAAGGGTTCAGGATTTTCATTGGATTTACATGTATTCAAACTGGTCCCACCACATCCCAAATGTTGTCCTTGCATTTCACACTCTTTAGAAAGAGTACATGGAAATTATAACTATTGAATTGATACCATGTGCTCAAACTGGGACGAGAAACTTTAAGCACATCTCTCTCAAATTTTCTTCTGTGATTTACAGCCTCTTTTGAGTATCCAGGTATCACTGAACACATTTAACTTGTGTTTGCAGTTCAGTTGGTGATATTTAACTGTAGAACAGGTGGATCAATAATATTGCTAGATTAAAGATGTAATTGTGTACATGTGTATGCTCGAGCAACGTGGAGAGAGGTGACAGTCCGTGATATACTTGAATGATGTTCACACTCCTTTGTAAAACTGCAAGTTAAGTCATAGAAATCAGGCTATGAAATATTTGAAAATATGGACCTTGTTAAACACTTATGAGGTGAAGTACAAATCGGAACATAACAGTACTAAAAACCATGCCATATTTTTATTTGTAGTACATGGCAACAAAAAGTAACACTTTAAAATAGATTACAGTTTTAAAAATATGTATTAAAAATACATTCACACAGGAAGTTATGGCAGAAGTATTTTCCAATTGCAATTTATTGGCTGAGGTATTTGTTATTTATGTAAAGATTTAATATTTTTCACTTACTGGTAGGAAAAAAAAAAAAACAACAACAAACAAACAAAAAAAACAAAAAAACCCAAAACAAAACAAAAAAAACCCACCTTGAATCTTATCCCAAATTTATTCTACAGCCAAGGTCCAGAACTCAAACAGAAAAGCTGTTGTCAGCCAAGACTGAAATGCAGTGGCAGCCTTCTGATTGAAAGCTTCCAATACTCTTGCTTCTCAATATATTGCAATAGCTAAAACGACCAGTTTGGATTTCCAAGGGTGATAGCCCCGGCATCTCATCCCTCTCCAACTCATTTTTTTTCCTTTGAAATAACAGTGTGTTCAAAAAAGAACACAAAGGAGGATTTTAGACATGACTACCTGCAAAGACTCTATGATCATAAGAAGAATTAAGGAAAGGGTTGTGCCTCAAAGCCATAAAATATATCTAGACTGGGAACAGAAAAAGTGCCAGAGAAAACAAGGTTTCTATGGGAGATCTTCTTAGATTTTAATGTCTGGAAGATCTGGAGCCAGATGTCTTTCTGCAATGTGTCTCCATATCTGTTGTAACTGAAGAAGGACCAGTCTTATAGTGCTTTTTCAGAAATATGGCACGGAGGTAGGAGGTCTGCATGTGTTTTCATTTATGTATCTGGAGAAAAGGAGATGCAGGTAAGGTATACCTCAGAGGCATAGCTAGAACTGTCATACAAAGTGGAATACAAAGTGCATCATTAGGTCCAGATGAAAATAAGCAAGAATTTTTTTTTTTTCAGACATTTCCCTCAATACTTCTGTTCTGTGATTTGCAGCTCTCTGGACATCTGACCTTCAGTAACTTTGTTTAGTTTCTGTTAACAGTTTAGATGGTGAGATTTAAATGGGCAGCTGCTACAGGGAAACCAATGTCAAAGACAGTCAATCAATAACATTGCTGGAATAAATGTGCACTTGCACTTGTGTGCATATGCCAAGAGAAATGAGAGGAGAATAACAGTGGAAATGAGGAGGTGAAAATTTAAATCATGTGAATCAACGTGCTAAGCACACATCTTGTCTCAGTAATACCTTCCTGCTAGTTCCCTTTTCCAGGCTGGTGTTTGTCCACAATCTACACAATCCCCTACTTGTTCTGTCATCAGAACCTAAATTTAAGCCTTTTGAGGTGCAAACACCGTCATTCTACTGTCTTTAATATGTGCTATGTATTTACAGATCTACACCTAATTATGTTCAACATTCCTTACAGAAAGGTTAAATATAATATAAAAGTAGTAACTGATCTTCTCATGCTAATCAAACTCTCTAGACTAACATGAGTTATAATTATGATGCTGCATGAAATGCTGAAAATTAGTCTCTACTTCACAGATTCCACAGGGTCTTTACAGACTGAAGAGTCAAGAAGCAAAGACTAAGAGGGAATACAGATTTATCTGCTCAAAATCATCTGAACCTTTACTTCTTCAATTCAGCTGCACTGTCTCAATACTGAACAAAGGTGGTTACCAGTTTGAAATTAATTCTGCCTATTTCGTCCTTACTAAAAAAGCTAAGGAAAAATCCAGAAGATTTATTCTCTAAGGTGTCTTTGCAATATTGATAATCAACCATAAGGGCATATGAAACATTTTCCAGCTTTCTTAAACTATATGATATTATGAAAAACTATGCATGAGGCATCTACCTTTGCATTGCTCAAGTATGTGCATGATATATGTCCTAAAACTCTGGCATGCATTTTATTGATCAGAGACAGTACTGTTTCCTCCTAAAGATAATGATTAATGCCTCCATCCTGTAACATTTCCACACCCGAGTAACTCTGTATCAGTTACTCCTCTGCTACTGCAGGAGAACTTTCACATCCAACATAAGGAGATTCCTATGTACCATTTGTTTGGAGGGGCAGAAGTTTATTTTACACATATCAGACTGAGTGACAAACTAATGAGGATAATGAGAACGATTATGATTACACTTATTGTCAAGAACTGGGGTTTAGTCAGTTATGTGCCCACTACAGTTACATTTTCCAGGCAACGTGACTTTCAAAACTAATGTGCTGGTCAGACCTACAATAAAAAATTCTGCCTAGCAGAATAAAGATTTGAGGTAAAATTCAACTTTGTTCACAGAACAACTATGAGCTTATAGCACTGCTTTAGTTTTACTTAAAACATATTTTCAGGGTATAAGTAAAGCCTGAATGATACACAGGTCCTGGGCCATTCTTACAAAGGGATGAAATTTTATCATTATATAATAAAAGTACATAGATGAGTATTAATATAGATTCTTGCATTGCCTGTAACTCCGAATAATGTGAAAATCCCTATATTAAAAATACATTACTGAATCAATTAATGTAAAGTTTATGTTGATTGGACCTTCCAAGTATGTTTTAATTATGATATATGCCTGCTGGGGGGTTGTAGAAGTTTCATAGGGCTCTAGGAATAGTTTCCAGAGAAGATTTGTACAATCTACAATATTTTATGAGTTACATACCACACATAGACCAGGGAAGACATTTCTAGAAGCTGTTCATTCATTTTGTTTTGAAAAGTTCTACTTTTTGATGCATGGCTGAGGTTTTCTCTAGAGTCATGTACAGCTACACACTGGCTTAGCGAGGACCAGGGTATCAGCTTCTGAGTGAAGCTGGAAAATACCTGCTGACTCTGAGTGAATTAGGCGCTCACTCTTTGGAAACTTTCCCACTACTTAGATTTTCATTACCCTGTTTTCTTTCCCTCCTTTGCACAGAACAGGCAAAGTCCACTGTATTTCTACCATCAACATGTATAATTACTGAGTGCTCTAATAATTTAGCATGTATTGCTAACTTCTAAATTAAAAGTGTGTTCTACATAGAAAAATGAATATGACATAAAAACTAATAACCAAATTTTCTATATTAGGGAATCTATTAATTTTGTCCTCGTTCTTTGAAAACATGCACAGAACTAATGATCCTGTATTTCTCATTTGCTATATTTTTTGGTGTGTTTCCTAATTACTGGTTGAAGGATTTTGTCTTTAGAAAAGTCTTTCCCTTTTAGAGACATCTGTCTCAATTTCTCTAATCCCAAAATGTTTTGGAGATAATCTAAGAATGTCCTGAGTTGTAAACTGAAGAATCAATACTTGGATAGATTCAATAACATAAATTAAAACTAGAAATTTAAGCAAGGAGGCAAATGTAATTACTCATGTTTTATTGTACATTAATAAACCAATTTAAATTATTGTACATTAAGCAACTGATTGAAATATATCTGTTGAGACAGTCAGACAATGTGTATATCATTCTAATGAGATGTGTGATGGTGGATCAATAAATAAGTCTTGATTTTCAGGTTTCTAAAAACAAAGCTAATATAAATTAAAATATCATCCATGAATTTTGAAAAGGGCTGTCAACAGTTTCTTCTTGGATGACTTGATGGTTTCTGGGATCAGAAATAAAATGCACACAGAATTCCCACCACTCAGTTGTTTGTGACCCAGATATGGTCTCCTCCTGACACTTCCACCAGGTTGTTTCCCGATCATGTCATTTATTCTCTTTGACTATTTCTAAACACAAACACTCTTGTGTGTCCAAAGCATTAGAGGAATTGTCCAGACATGCAGTCTTTTCTACTTCTCTCTCATCTGTTCTTTAAACTTTCTCTTTGGTCTCTGTAACATGTATTAATCCTATCACACCTCCAAAAATGCTGTTCCTGAAAACTTTTTCCATCCTTAACTTACTTGGTAGAATCAGAGCTTCAAGTTGGAGGTGGTTTCACAGGGGGACCAATGGCAGCAGAAGTAACATTTATGCTGTAGCTTAATCCAAATTAATACTTACCCAAGCACAGCTGTTCTCTTATTTCAAGCAAGGACAAGTGGGTCAATATGACACTGAAAGGTATATGAGAAATTTGTAGTATTTTGCCTGGTGGGAAGTTGTTTCACCTATTACAGGACTGCAAATATGAGTAAGACCAATGATATTGCTGTATTTTATATTCTCTGTACTTGCTGAGGAAAGGAAAATATGGGGAAGATGTCTTGTATTGTGTTATGCAGTATGTCTTTTTACACCATTAACTAACCCACTGCAGTACATCAGAGCCTGAGTTTACTGAATAACTCACACATTGTGCCTCATGTCAGTTCTGCTCTTCTGGTTTCACGCCTCCATATTGATCAAATGCACTCACACACCTTCCTGTAACAACTTTCCTAATTTACATTTGTCTCTCATGGCACAGAACTGTTCTGTTCCCCCAGTAATCCTAGTCTAAATTGTTTATATGCCTTGCATCCACTTGAGCATTTCTATACTTCTCCTGATGTTGCTTTTCATATTTGGAATGGGCTTCTTCAACCGGCGGCAGCTTCATAAAGCTGTTTACTTGTCATTCTTCAAATCCTTTATTCCAGAAGGACCTCTTCTTCTGAAAATCAAAAGAAGTTATCCGATTAGGGATGCATGGCCAGTACGGCAGCTATACCCACTCCATGAACTTCCTTCTCACAGAGCTGACATGTTTACAGGCAGGCAGGGTTAGGAAGCTTGCATTGCTGCTGATAGTGCTGCAACCATCCTCATATTTTTCATCAAGTCACTTCTAGGGGTGCAAAGTCATGATTACAGAGTTGTATGCAAAAGAATTAAACATTCCAATGGAAGTCTTAATAAGGCCAAACTAACTTGTGCTGAATCTAATGGAAAATCCCATTCTTTTCACCCTAAACTGGATTCAGCCAAATTTATTGCCATTTTTGTTTAAATGTTGTCTTTCACTTCTTCAGTTTTTCCATCTAATATAGAATGAAGTCTTTACTCAAATGCATTATTTATAATCTGTTTATCAAAGGATACAGAAAGCCTGCACAGTCTTCTGGAGATAGCTCGGTGCTCACTCTTCCTATGGTTCAAACTAACCATGAACAAACCCTTATCTGATGATACTGTGCTCCAGGTAGTCCCTATGGGGTGTACCATGCCACATAGTGAAGATGTACAAATTATGACAGGAAATAGTTCACCTTCAAACAGCTCACAGTGCAGGCATCTGCAAAAGATTGTGGAAATATTGCTGGCCAGTTCATGGAAAGCTCACAGGTCCAACTGGAAAGTTCTTTTTTTTTTTTTTTTTTTTTTTTTTTCCACATTTTGCACCTTAGAAACAAAATTTGGACAGTGCCTGTTTCACAAGTGGTACCCCTACTTGTAGTACCAATAAAAGTATACAAATCAGGAAAAAAAAAAAAAAAGATGGAGTAAAGGAGACAAACTACAGAAATGCACAATTTTCCACACTGTATGGAAAAATGTTTTCCTTCATAACAGAATGAAATACTAGAAATCTTGGAATCAGGTTTTGACTTTCTTAACTTCTCACATATGAAGCAACACTATAATCTCACAACATACAACAGTGGCTCAGCCACCTCTTTTGTGTAGAAGTCAGAATGCTCTAATGACTCCTGTGCACAAACAGAAATAAAGCCTTCAAGGTACAGCTAATCATCATTTTTCAGTAGTTATTTATGGGCCTGACCAGTATTTTACATGCCTGCCAAATAGTAACTACTCATGCTTGCAGTCCCATGGGACACAATGGAATTGCTTAGAGCAGAACAAATCAGAAAGTGGTGCTTTTGTGAGGAGGGTAACGGTTAAAAAAATAGGAGTTTATTAAAAAACCACCACACCCAAACCTTAGAAAAGCTATTTCCGGATTATGGGATGACAGATTTATACTTCAGCAGATGAACACTACTCAGTAAGAAAACTGAGCAACATAAAATCTGTTTAGAAATAAGTATAAAAACAGTCATTGAGAATGTGATGCTTTCCAATAATAGAACAAACAGTATTAGCCAGACAACATGCAAAAATCTAAAGGGGTGGACTACGGAATAAACTGGTGATAAACCTGCCTTCACATAGCTCAGCTGCTTTCTTTATCTTTTAAAGCAATCTGTACTTATTTTGTGACCCACTCAAACCCCTCTAAAACCTCTGGAAAATATTCCAGGCTATCAGATATAAAAAAAGCTTTCATTTTTTTCCTCTTTGAACTCACTGCTGCAATGACATAAAGGGAGATTCTCCTACACTCCCTAGGCTTCACCTTAGGGTTTTTTATCTCAGCAGTTCCTTGTCCACAAACATCTCAGGTACTTAGAACCATGATTCATTCAAGCCCACCAAAGGGCAGAGGGAGTATGAGAGGGACATGGCTGTGATTGGTCTGTAGGGGTGCTGTTCCATGGCTCCAGACCTAGTGCAGCTGATGAAAACCTTCCCTAACTTTGCTCTTCCTGCTAGAGAAAGCTATGAAGTAATTGTGGCATTATGAGAGCTGATAAAGGCAGCTCCCACTGATTCTCTTTGCTACCTCCACAAGAGTAAAGAGAGGAACCTACAGTGAAAGTTTAAATCTTAGAGGGATGATGATTTACATCAGTACTCCTTGAGTGTCTCATCTTTCATCATAAGTTTGCCCCTGCCCCCTCCCCACTCCACCCCAATATACCCTAAGAAGGACAAATTTATTTTGTGGTACTATCTAGAGGCACCCTTTCAAACAGCTACTGGAAGAGGTGACAAGAGGTTACTTTTTCTTGGAAATTGGTATGTGCCCAGCCCAGCACTTCCTTATCAGCACTAAGGTCCCTTGCTCCTCTCCCTCCTCAGCACAGCCTGAGATGCGTGGAAGCAGGCAGAAAGGCCTGCAGCTGAGTTTGCATGGAGGTTTCTATGAGAAGGGCAAGCTGAAAAATTTGACTGTAGTCTGTAAAAGAAAGCAGTATTCAGAAGAAAAACACTGGAAAACCACTTCAATAGGAACTAACTTTCCATTCGAAAGTGAGCCAGATGACTTGAAAGCCAGTATCAAAGTTCCTTTTATTTGATGGCAGAAACGCCCTTCGCGAAGAGAGACGAAAGAAAAAAGCTACTCTTAGCCGGGTGGTGGTACCTTTCGAGCAAGTTTGTTTGCCTCCTGACTCCATCTGCTGGGAAGACACCCTACTACCTACTGTCCGCGCTGCCACGTTTGGCAGGAGCGCAGAGGTGAATCACCGTGCGTTCGCTCACTCTCCCAGCCTTACTGGGGCTCTCTGGATATTTAAATATTTGGCAGCTTGGAGCAGTCATAGCGAAGAAGTCCTCCCCTGCAATACTTCACTCACAATCACCCGACACTCTCCCGCAACGTGGGGAGGGTGTTGGCTCAGTTGCCTCTGGTTGCCCCTGTAGCAGGGAGCTGCTCTTCTGAGACCAGAGGCGATTGGAACAGAATCTTCCTCGGCCTCTCCTTATATAACTTCTGTAGCAGAAACGGGAATTTCGATGACTGCCGTCCGGTGAACGCTGCGACCACCCCTTGTTGGTCCTCGCCAGCTCGGTGGACGGTAGGTAAATGGTTCACGCAAGCTGGAAGAGCAGCGGAGGACACGGGGCAGACAGGAGGACACGGAGCAGCATCCCCGGCACGGGCTGGGCCACCCGGCCGCCCAGACCCTGCTGTCTCACGCTCCGCGCCCTCCTTTCCCCCGGCTTTCCCCTTCCGAAAGGTGCCCGCGACAGGACCGAAACGCTGGCTCCGGCCAGAGAAAGAAACTTCTCCGAAAGGGGCAGAAGGGTGATGTGGGCTCCGGCCGGGCCCCTGGGCGCTCAGGGTCCGCACTGCTGCGAGGTGCCGGCCCTGAGAGGAGCGGGGCGCTCGGAGGCGACGCACCCTCAAAGCGGTCAGGGCCCGGCCGCGCACGGGAGGGACAACCGAGAGAAAGGGTTTTCGGCCGCGGGCAGCCGCGCTGCTGCCCCCACCTCCTCCGCGGGGCCGAGCAGTAGGAAGCGTCTCTGGACCACGGGGCGGGTGTCATCTCCCCTCCGCGAAACAGACGCCCCTCCGCCGGTGCGGCGGGAGCGATGCGCGACCCTCTCACCTCGCCGCCCCCGCACCGCTCGTCGGCACAGCGCCGGCTCCTGCGCGGCCGCCCCGCCGTCAGAAGGCGGCCGGGAGCCGCGGGGAGGCGGGCGCGGGGGAGGCGCTGCCACCGCCGCCGGGCGCTCTCCGTCCGCCCCGCACCGACGTCGGCGTGAAGCCCCGCCGGCGGCCGGGGGGAGTGTGGGGTGGACGCGTCGCGGGCGAGGCGGCCGAGAGGAGGCAGATGCTTCCCGAGGTACAACGCCGCTGGAGGGGCTCGGCCGTGGCCAGTGCCTGTCCGTGCACCGGCTGAAGCGTTCGGCCCGCCCGCCCCCTCCGGGACGCGAGGACCCACCGGGCGAGTGTCGGGGAGCGGACGGCGCCATGCGCCCCTCCGAGGAGTGAAGGGCCGTCCGGGCTGCACCGGTGCGGGCGCCGAACCGCCGCGGAGGTGGCCCGAGGTGACGGGGAGTCCGGGAGAGGTGCCGCGCCAGCGCCGGGAGCGCTGCCACCGTAAGTCCCGGTAACTTCACCGCCTGCCCTTCCCCAGCCACCGCCATCGGGAGATGGGCCGCGGGGCAGGCGGCAAGGGAGAGCCGCGGGGGGTCCAGCGAGCGGCGGGGAGGGAGCTACCCGAGAAGGGGAATAGACTCGGGCTGGTATTGCAGCCAAAGATAGGAGGCAAAAGGGGAAAAAAAAGAAGGAGGGGATTGCTGAAGCTCAGAACCGCATCAGCGGCGTGTGCGGTGCCATCCCGGAGGAGGGGGCGCGGAGGTGCGGGCGAGCGCCGGAGACACTTCCCGGCGTCGGTCAGGGCGCGGGGGTGAGCGCAGTCTCCGCGGGGTGACGGGGAACGGTCAGTCCCGGAGTTTCCGCTGCGGCTTTTGCACTGGCGAGCAGGTCGCTGCCGATCCGGTATAGATTACAGAGAACAGCCGCCCTACACCCTGGAAATACGGGGCATTTAAATGACACCTGAGTCACCAGTCCATGCTGCTCATTCATGTCAGATATTATTTCCGTGATATTTTTTATCTGCCGCACCGATATCTGTACTTTCTTTGTCATTTCACACTGCCAATGTAAAACCAACACTAGTAGGTTTCAGAGTATTGCCATGACGGTAGGTTGATGCATGAGACTATTTACTGGATGTGTCCAAGTACAATATAAATGCCTGCCAATTTTGTCTTTAAATTGCTACGTTGATTTCATTCTTGTCGACTTTCTGACAAGGGTAAAGTAGTTGACAATTTGTAAAGAAAAGAGGAAAACTTCTGTTTTATTTTAGTTACAGAATGTCAATTGTAACCAAAATGATGAATGAAAAAAAAAAAAATCATTCATAAAAAGGGTAAATAGAAAGATGCATATCCGGAGACCTCTTGTAGTCAATATTGTCAATATCTAACAGATACCTTCCTGCTGCACTTTTACATACACTGGCTACCATTTGAACTTCTTAAGGGTAATACAGCATGAGATATTCTTCCCAGGACCATGCACTTTTCTTGTTACAACATAGCTAAGCAGTCTGGCTAAAGGGAATTTAGAATAAAATAATCAAACCGTCGCATTAAAATGCCATTTATTTATTTTTTTCTGTAGGCACTGAATGAAAAAAAAAAAAAGCCCTTGCTTCTGCTTCTTTTCCCCTGCAGTGTTTGTAGGATGGTATTCAGGTGGTGAACCCTTGTGTTTGGTAGGTGAAAGGGTCCCTACGCTGCTCTAGGGCTGAAAGTATCAGGGCTCACCAGGGTAACGTTTCTTTGCTACCAACAGCTCAAACTGCAGGTGGTGTCAAGCTGAAGAGGGAATTTAATTCACCACTCAGAATCCTAAGCATAATTGTCAAGTAGGTAAATTTAATTCAGGAGAACTAATATTTCTTTTTAATTTCTTCAGACATCTGACAACATTTACCAGTAGGTAACCTTTGCTATCTTACCTTTCTGGTGCTTAATATAGCTGTTATATGTGGGCTGACGGGAAATTATTCTGAAGTAAAACATTGTGTTTCACTACCTACCAGCCTGTAGTAAAGTATACTAGCTTTATAAATCTTGAGTGAATGTTGACCCTGTTAAGACCAATGAAAAAATCCCAATTAACCCCTCCAAATAGTGGGCTTCACTGTAGGTGTTCATTATCATTTATAGTGAGAGGCAGCCAACTTTAGTTAGAAATTGAAGTGGCGATGTTTAAATCTGACTAGTGATGGCACTTCTAACAACTCTCCAAAGTACTGCTTTAGAATCATGGGTAAGAGCCACACAAGTCTTAAGATTTTTTTAAAAACCTATATATAATAAACTGTATTGTGCTTTCAAGAGGAGTAGGCAGTTCAAATTTGCCTTATACTCTTTTACAGGCAGTTTCATCAGAATGGATCATAAACAAGTTGGATTGCAGTTTGCACATATACCATATTTTAACAGAGGTATTCAGATAGTATGGGGGGAATATTGTCAGATTGTGTTTCATATGACGAAGAAGTTCACAAATAAACTGCTAAATATTTGACTTACTATAAAATGTCAGGAAACAATTGAGCTATATTACAGTTCTCTGTAGCTCATAAGCTTTAGCGGGAGATGAGGGAACAGAAGGATCTTTACTAAAAACCTTGTTGAATATTATTGAATAATATATTCACAAAGATTAGCTTAATAAACTGACTGAATCCAGTTTAGCAAACTCCTTTTTCTTCATGCCTAAAGCAGAATGGTTTTGAAAACGATCTGAAAAAGTTGAATATTTTCAGCTAAGATGTAAACAACATTCTACAAAGTATTTGCTGAATTATTTTTCTTCTAACTATCTTCCAGATCAAAGTAGAATAGAACAATGCTTAAAAGCTAGCCAGTTAGTATTATATGTTAGTTTCAAATCTGTAACTATGGACGTATAAGAAGCTAAATGGGCACTTGCAAGTCCTGTTGTATAATAATACTGGCATGACCAACATAACTGCCAATAATTTCCACTAATTTTGTATAAGTGAAAAGGGAAGGAGAAAGAGCATATAATGACTTAGAGTTCCTGAAAATTATTATATAGGAAAAAAAGACTCTTCCATATTTATTTTTAAAATCACACATGCAAATACAGTTTTTGGGAAAATGAGCAACTACATAATTGATCTGCACTTGACTGAAAATTGTATCCTGAAATTTAGTTCTGAAAATGCCCATTGGTTCTATATATTAGCAAACTGGTAAGCTCACTTTTATGTCTTTTAATTGATATTTGGGTTCTATCTGTTGCCATTAAGTCAATATTGAAACTCATATTAATGCTAGCACAGATCATACCTGGGCCATTCTGGGGTGATCCTGTTATGTGCTGAGCACTTCCAACTGCTGTTTGTGTTAGAGTGGCATCAAGTCAGGTCCCTGCCTTGAGCTACAAGCACAGAGTAAAATTCACTGTCTTGAAAAATTTGTAATGCAAATAGTCAAGAGAGACTGAGACATCTTGTGGAAGGCCATGTAGGAGGCCAACAGATGATCTAGGTCTGAACATGAGTACTCACTCCATACTTAACAAGGGTATGATGAGCACCTTTTAACAAGTTTGAATGTTAATTGATTCTCCGATAGAGGTGCCCAGAAATGAATGATCAGTGCCTTAAGGTTGTATGTTATTTCTCTCTAATCTTGTTTGCTTCAGTTTTACCCTCAATGTTTGCTAGCATACCAAAGAACAGCACATGATTACAAGTTGTTTGTTCTGTGCTGTTTTTTGGTCTTACACCCACTTTGCATTTGACATTGCTTTTAGTCACTTTCCTGCTTAGGAAGGAGGGGGTCTTGCTGCTAGAAGCCTCTGGTACACAAGTGCAACGCAAGTGCCAGTGGCCAGATGTTCCTCGTCCTGAGAAGCAAACCGCTAGTCTTCAGATGGCTGCTGTGCCTAAGTGACAGAACCCCTTCAGGAGGGGCCCTGGGAACTCTGCATGGTACTGTGTTAGAGAGGTGGTGTTTTGTCTGAGGGCTTGCTACAATACAGATGTTGTAGTGAGTGTTTCTGATGCAGAGAAAGCCTAGAAGTAAATTTCCTAAAAGATAATTCTCATTCTTCTGAAGCAGGAGAAGCAACTTTGAAAGCCCACACAACTAAATAGCACCGTGAATTAAAAAAAAAAAATAAATAGTTTTATCTGAAGTTGGACACATGTACCCTAGATATTTTATGCTGAAGCTTTTTGTTATTTTTGTTACAGTTATGCTCCCATGCATAGCGTTTGATGATGGGATTTGGCAGATGGATGAATGGAGAATCTGCATGTAAGACTGGTTTTAAAACAGTCCCTTGTATTGGATAAAATTTGAACTGATTTTGCCTATGAAATGGAAATACACACTGAATTGCTGATATGGAGAACTAGCTAAAACAAGATGATTATGGCAGAGATATCTGCCACATCTCAGTCAATATGCAGCACTGCTAAAAATGCTGGGTTTGGTGCTCACCCAAAAGTTACAACTGGAAAATCCATACCTCATGCTAATGGTTGTATTCATAGGCACGTTTCAGCTGGACACTTTTTTAATCAAGGTGGTATCCACAGCTGTTGGAAGAGTCTTACTTCAGGTGATCTGCTGAAGAAACCAAGGACACGGTTTTACCTCACCAGTGAGCCTGTGAGCCATTTAGTTGGCTCCATGCTCTTGACGTGACCCTTAGTTAAGGACAAGGGTCCCCAGTGTGGGGCGAACCTGGAGGTGGTAGTTACCCTCTGGTAGTGAGCTCCATTTGAGTGCCTGTGCTGCCTTGTATGACGTATGCAGAGACTTACCACTAAGCCAAGGAATCACAGAATCACAGAATGTTAGGGATTGGAAGGGACCTCGAATGATCACCTAGTCCCCCTGCCAGAGCAGGAGCACCTAGATGAGGTTACACAGGAAGGCATCCAGGTGGGTTTTGAATGTCTCCAGAGAAGGAGACTCCACAATCCCCCTGGGTGGCCTGTTCCAGTGTTCTGTTACTCTCACTGTGAAGAAGTTTCTTCTCAAATTTAAGATGAAGCTCTTGTGTTCCATTTTGAGCCCATTGCCCCTTGTTCTGCCATTGGTTTTCACCAAGAAGAGCCTGGCTCCATCCTCGTGATGCTCACCTTTTACATATTTATAAACATTAACGATGTCACCCCTCAGTCTCCTCCAAGCTAAAGAGAACCAACTCTCTCAGCCTTTCCTCATAAGGGAGATGTTCCACTCCCTTCACCATCTTCATGGCTCTGGAAGAAGAAGGAAGAACAAGAAGTTTTGGTGTTCAGACATAAGGAGAAAGTGGAGCTATTAAATATAGTCGATAGGAAACAGCATTGGGTATATGAGTAGATACAAAGCACATTAGAGCTGTGCTGCTGTGGATTTTTCCATGATTCCCCAAATGCCTTCTGAATTAGAATCATATGGTTGACAGGCAAGGTAGTAACGCTTTTAGCAGATTGCATACTAAAATGCTATAGCCCCCAAAGGTGGTTTATTGCAAGGATCAGCTTAAGCTGTGAACCAGAAACTCAGGGAAACTGCCAGGAGGAGCTCTCCTAGGTCCAGGAGGGGATGGACTGGTGGTACAGTACTAGTGCTCTTACCTGTACAAACCATACACAAAACAAACCGAAACATGCAGTTAATGCAAATGCACCCTATCTACTGCAGCTCGATATGATTGTAGTACTCCTGCTTTTTTATTCATAGTAATCCTGTGTGGTTCAGTGAAGGTGACACGGAATTACATCTATTTTAAAATAAGCTTCTGGACCTTGGCTTTTTTTGTCATTTACTTCAGTTATACTTAATAAAAGACCTGGCACAGATTGGGCAGAATTTTCTGTTCACATCACACTTTTATTAGTATTTTTGGAAATAAGCATGCATTTCAGTTTCACGTGTCATCTTTCAGTGCTAGAGTTTCATGTGACATTGTTTAGAAAATAATTTCCTGCTTGGTCATATCCAGCAGTGTATATAAGAACCATATCACTCTTTGTCTGTTGCTTTTGATGAATATTTTTAGCTATTGTAAAGAGTTAAAGGAATAATACATGTTATAAAATTTCCAGTCTTTTTGAATCTATGGTTTCACTATATTTTATTAATTGTAGGTTGTTAGTGGTTTTGACTTGTTAACTTTAGTTGGTGATGTCATCATTAGTATGGGCTAAAGTTCAGGTTAGAAAATTGCTATTATTCAAAAGCAAGTGTTTAAAATGACTTTCTCCTCTTGAATGTGCTGCAAAATGCTGAACTACCCCTCCACAATTATAAAAGCAGATTTTTATTCTGTTGTTTTGTCCTAGAAACCGGACACTTCTGCAGGCAATGCCAACTGAGCTCACAGACATATTTGGAGGTTGCTTGAGTGAAAATGAGCTATATCTTATTTTCAGAGTTGTCTTCTGAGAACTAAGTTGACAATTAAAAATATCTCTTTTAAATAATGTGAAATGCTTCTGAAAAGCCTGTTGTTATTGCAAAGATATCAAGGATCCATGGTTAAGATTGTGCTAAGATATACTTAGAAAAGAAAAAGAAACTAAACTTCTATTTTACTTTTTGATTAGTGACTAGAATGAGACTCCACATTTGCCACAGTGTCCCTTCAAAGGTCAGCTGAATTTTTTGTATGTAGTTTTTTATGATGAAATATATACTTAATTTTCAGTGCTCACATAAAATTGCTGTAATCTATGACACTGCTTAGAGCTTGATGGAAGAGTGAAGATGATAATCAAAGACTGAATAAATTTATAGAGTGAATTAGGCTCTTCTGTTTCTCTCAGGCAGCACTGAGGCATGTTCTAACACGACAAAGCTCATGTGACCGTAGCATTTCAGCTGTGATGTATGCAGATGGAATACTCCATTTCATTTAGTTTTGATTTCCCTCCAGCTGATATCAATAGTGAGTGTGAAGTACTTAGAAAAATCACAGGAGCTCTGTAGTTTTATTCCATCGATACTGTTTGTATTTGGATCTTCCCTGCAGGTTGTGTGTGCCAGAGTACTTATCTGCAACAAAACAATCTGTCTTGATTTAAGTGATCTGTAAAGTAGTGACATGACCCCCACAAGTGATTTTCCCTTTTAAATTAACCCCATTATGAGGCAGTACCAAACTGGTGATGCCCCACACTGCCTTCAGTACAGAACCTGTTTGTGTCACACTTTCTGTTTCCTAAACTACATTCTTTTGTGCAAATCTGTCACCATGTGATTTGCTCCGGCTTGCTTCCTTGATGTTTGTCTCCACTCATGTAGTCTTAGTTACCTCTAGCTGTGGAGCTGCTTCACCCCTAGGCTCTTCTCTTACATTGTGCTTCCCTTTCATCATTGAAACATAATGATGTAATTTGCTGTATGTCAGCTGACAAGCAAATGGTAAGCATCATTGGATGGACAAGTATGATTCCTCACAAAAGAGGAATGAATGCTGTACCATAAAGTTACAGCTCTTCATATGTAATGGGCTGTCATCTCTCATCCATTGGAGTACAATGAACACCAAAAGATACTTGATGATCTTTAGATTGTCATGGAAGTCCATCTCCAAACCATACTCACAGCCTGGAACACTCTGTGGGTGTGAGCATTTCGTACTCTTAAACATGTTGTATGTAGTGTCTGCCAGCCTTAAATATTGGAGGACAGGAGAGAGAGGTTGCTTACGCCTTTTCATATGTACACTTTTGATTGCTTAGAGAAACTTCTTCATTTTTTCTTGATTTCGGTAGAGAAGGCTATCTGAGACTGCTGAGTTTCCTCATGCAACTGAAAATGGGATCTCTCTTTGTAAGAACTCCTTCTGTTCTTACAAGTGACTCCAGTTCCCAATGGGATCCTTATTTTCTTTTTTCTACAAATGTGGGAACGGCAGGATGTGCGGTTCCAGCCTAACGGCCTTGGGCAGGTTATACAGAAATATGTTTTTTATGAGTGTAAGGGGTGATAGCCCAGGCCATTGAGAATGATATCTCGGGTTGGAAAACCACCCCCATGTGTATGAAGTGTGAAAGTTGGGCCTGGGCGTGTGAATGAGTGCGTTGGAAAGCTGCCCGCAAGATATGCATGGGAACGTGACTGCAGACACAATGTGAGTGTGGTGTGTTTGGAATAAAGATTATTGAAAAAACATACTGTCTAACCTCTTGGTCTGGGCCCATATCTGTAAACCTATAAATTGAGAGCTGTTAATAAAAGTGAGCTTAGCCTGGCTCAGCTCTGCCTGGCTCTGCTCTCGCTGCTAACAAGAACTCTTGTCTGTGCATCTCTGTCTGCATCTGCATGCGTTGTTCCTCATCACCACATCCAAATTCCTACTCTACGAACAATACGGAAGGTGAAAGAGTGGGTTCGCTGCTGTTGCCCTCAGCTGTGCTGTTGCTGATGGGGTGGAAACACTATGAAGACTGAAGAATATGGGATGCAGAAATGACATCAAATAACAAAAAAAAAAAAAAAAAAAGAGAAGGAAGTGTTTTGAAGAACTCAGAAGAAAGAGGTGCTTCAAATGGCACACACACCTGTGCATTTCATGGTAGAGATGACCTTTTGTAAAGTTATGTTACAAAACTCCTAATTAATAGACAGCACTGTCTTAGATTTACAACTATTCTAGCAGAGGAAATTGCATTTACACTGCAATACATTTTAAATTTTGCACATGCAATATATTGCAGACAAGATCACTGGTACTGGTTTCGTTGCTTATACAGTTGCGTGAGTGGATTATTGGATCTTAACATTTTATACTGCAGCTTTCCAGGAATTCTATATCTAGCAAAGGAAAATGGCAAACAGGGTTAATGTGAGGCTGATTCAAAGGGTAGTTTAGTCTGACCAATTTAGAGCATCTCTGGTAAGTCTTTGGCTTTGCTTCAGGCTGTTTAAGAACATTCGTTGAGAAACTGAAAGAGTAACCTGTAGACAGCTGATCATCTGCTCCTGACTGTGCAGAGATGTAGAGCTTGGAGTTTAGCAAATCCTTTAGCCTCTAGGCCACTTCCTATAATACAGGTTGCTCAAGGACTTGACTCATTTAAGCCTTGAGCTGTTTGCATTACAATACAATATTTTCGCCTGTGTTCAAATATTGCCAAGTACATTTGGAGTTGAAGCAGGATCAAGTAATAAATAATAACCATTGTTACCAGATGTTCTCACAGATAAAACAGACCCAGTATGTTCTACGCTGCTGTTTTTTATAGTATTTTTTGTTTTTATTATCTCATTGCATTTGATAGTATGTGTTTCCTAAAGACTGGAGCAATTTCAGGGCTGAAAAAAAACACATGTATGTTTGGATTTATGTGTTTAACTGCCAGATGACTTTATTAGCAATCAGATCTGCAGTGTTTTGAAGGAAACATGTTCATGCCATGAAATACCTAATATAATCAGAGGTTATCTGTGGAAGAAACTGTAGGTAGTCACTGTATAACTCTCTCACTTCTTCTTTTTCACCCACTGTCAAAATAATTTGCATCTGAGATCTAAATGCAAACTAAAAATCCAAGCCCACTCCAGCATTGTCATTGCTATAGCTGTTTGAGTTGTCTGTGCAGTGATAGCAATGACACAAATCTTTGTATTTAAACTAGTCCATGGTGAAAAATGTAGCAGCCTACACTTTTAATAAGAGGAAAAGAAGTGGGACTTAATGGCCTATAGAGTGTGAGAAATTAGTACAGTTAAGGCAGAAAGATTTTTGCTTGCACTGTACACAGAAAAGGTCCTCTGGAATCTCAGCTCTTAACTGAAGGTGTTTTCATACCCTCACAAAATATTGGGACAGTGTTTTATTAGTATCAAAGCTTATAATTTCTCTATTTACGTAAAAAAATTGCATCAATATATTATTTACTATAATGCAGGTCATCAAATATGTTACAGCCAGGTCACACACCACATTAAAGAATACATTTGATAAGAGGTTTCTTGAAGTGATGAATTGTGGTTTTCAACTCCTATGTAATTGCACATGGAGAAATCATATGCGTAAACATTTAAAGGTAGTTATGCCAATTGCTTCACTGTAGAATTTTATAAAATGTAGCTCAGAACTAATTTTACTGTTGAAAATGGTCCATTTTTTTCAATAAAAAAGGAAACATATTACTGAATTTCAGGACTTTTTAAATGAAATCTAGATTTTTACTATCAATATAAAAATGCTTTTTTCAGGTGAGAGGAATTTTAATTACATAAAAAAGTATTTTATTCATATTAAAATCATATTTTAAGTCAAACAACTGCACCATAATATAATAAACCTCTTATACTCTGCAATGGGAATGGTTTGGATGGACAAGTATGTGACAGCCTGGAGGAGATATTGGGAGATAATACAGACCTATTCACACTGCATACTTATGAAAAAAAAGCAAAGTTAACTGCCTCAGTCTTCAATCTGTTGAATTTATTTGAAAAATCTTAGCCAGACAATTTTCATAGTCTCTGAAAATCTCCTCTAGTACAGGATTTATTGTTTTGTTTATGTTTGGAAATTCTGGCCACTGTTTTTCTCTGAGAAATTTTTGTGCTACCATGTGATAAATAATGGACTTCGCAGTAGATGGCTTCTGAGACAGGACTGAACCTTCTACCACTTGTGTAGGAACAAACCCATGCATGTGCAGCCCTGATCTTCCTCGAGCTTTGCTCTGCAACCAGTTTTGAGGTAATGTAAGTCAGTTTATGCTGCCTAACTGAGAGCAGACAGAACAAGACTAAGACACAAAGGAGGAGCAGGAAGATACAAAAATAGTGTGGATTGTGGGAAAATGGGAATGGTTCAGACATGGAAGAGTGATACTGAAACAGGGATTAGGAATTAGTATTGAGTGCAAGTGGGGTCAGAGACAGGAAGCATTTGAGAAGGACAAGTTTGTTTGACAAGTTAGATGCTAGAGTTTCGCTAGTCTTCTGCTGTCAGCAGGTATTCTGTGAAGATTTCTGGTGGGCTTCTGGAAAATTCTAATACGATGAGGTGAAAAAGAAATAAAAGTATGAATGTTAATGGAAGACACTTGAACATCCTAAAATACCATTGGAATGGCTAGAGCATTGGAAATACAGAGCAGATGATGGGACAGTTCAGTAATGGTGATGACATGTAGATGATAAACTGTGGGAGGTCAGTAGTCACTCATAGGCACAGTACAAAAGAGAAACATCAACCAGGGGTCACAGTAGAAGAGAAGTATACTGTGGAGGCACAAATGCAGCAAATTGCTGGTGAGTATGAAGGTATCATGCAATGAAAAATGAAAAGCAGGTGTTTGAGAAGATGTATATTAAATACCGCAAAGCAAACTGAGGAGATCAAAGCCTTCAATGTGTGCAGCTGAGGAATGTCTCTGGGGAAAGCAGCCAGCAGCATTGCTGCTGTTAAAGAAAGGAAGGAAGGAGATTTATAATCATGAGACATGGAACTTTTAAAATAAATTAAGAGGAAATAGCCATAAAAAGTAGCATCAGTATTGGGGTGCAATTTTGGGGACTGACTACAGGAAAAATTGAACTGTGGCACAAAACAAGGCTAAGTAGAATGTGAGAACATTTATTCTATGTACATAAAAGTCCAAGGATACAAGTAAGTGTCCAGATATCTCTATAACAAACACTACTGCAGAATTAATTTTAAATGTAAACTTTAGCTATTCATTAAATTTGATAAATACATTAAGAGGAGTGAAAACTGGAAGAGGGAGTAGCCTGTTAGGCGTGTGTAATACTATGTTTCCATGTGTGTCTGAAGACAGAGGGTGTCAAATGCTTGCTGCAAAACCTAACTATAGGGCAGTACCAGAAATCCATACTGCACTGTGATAACTATTATTTCCACTTTGAGTCCCATGGCAATAAAGACATTAATTAGAAAAGTGAAGAAACCACAGCAAAGGGTACACTTACTGATGGCAGTAGAGAAGAAAAATGATAGGGTATTCCACATATGCATAGATATTAAAGATCTTCAAGATCTTCAAGGCAATGAATCAGGAACAAATCAACACAAGAACAATCATACAATGATACAGGAACAAAACAACCCACTCACACTAAATGACATCACTTCCAAGCCCTCTCTAACAAGCATATTCATTATGTTAGATGCACAATTTGGTACTGGAAAGTCAGATAGGATAGAGAGGGCAGCTAATTAATGCCTTCAAACACTTTATTCTGAAGGCAGCGTTTCAAAAATGCCTGCTGATAAATCATCTGTGCAAGATCTATTGAAGAAGAGAGGTCTTGAAATAGCAGAAATTCTCACCCTCTTACCAGACTGAATGCCACTTAAAACCGCTAGTGTTAATCACATGATACTGAGGACATTTCTAAATCACAGATCCAAATCATTAGCAAGCAGATGAATGAGAACCGTTGAGCTTTGGAACAGATTGCCCAGAAGGGCTGTGGAATTTCTATCCTTCCAGAAAACCAAAACTAGCCTGTATATGATCCTGAATTACCAGATCCGACTTCGAAGGCAGCCCTGCTTTGAGCATGAGGGTTACTAGGTTATCTCTAGAAGTCCATTCCAGACTAGTTTTTTCTATGACTCAGGTAATTATTGTGGTCCGGAAAGGAGGAATCCAAGCATATCCAAAAATAGGAGGAAGGCAAAGTGGCTGAGGGCACTAGTTGCCCGAAAAGAACTGAAACTCAGAGTAGGGGTAGCAACTTACCTGCTAAGTAGCAGAAATAATAGCATCTCTGTAAGAACTTGAAGGGAGAAGTGATTCTATTGTATGGTCCAAGAATGGATCAAGAATTGCATAAAATATGGACACAGTTTACCTTGAAATAAAACGAAACATTCCATGGGGAAGTACCTCTACAGGATGTGCTGCCTGAGCTCAGGGCATTTTGCTAGTGGTGTACACAGCAACATTTATGAAAACACAACAATACACTGTCAACTGTCTTTTAAACATTATTCCTTCCATGCCTTAGATCTTTCTTCTTCATCCTTCATACAAAGAAAAATACCATTTGTTGTTGTTTGTAAGATCTTTTAACATCATTGAAAACAGTTTTTTCAAAAAATCTAATCCCTTAGTAAAATCTAAGGTGGAAAGTAACAACAATTCAGAAATTTAAGAACCTTGGGCTGCAAACAAAAATTTCAGAAAACTAAAACTGATATACTTAGGATACCATTGAGAGCTAATATTAAAGTGGTCTTGATGCTGCTGAAATGTTGAAGCTCATCAATCTTAAAGACGGTGGCAATATGACAGCCAGTCTGTTAACTTTCATGTTTACCGCTAGTCCATGAAAACCTCGTTTTCTCTGTGGATCAGTGGCATTAGCCTGTTACAAGAGGTAGACCTCTGTTCTGCTTCATCTGCTTCCTTTTAAGGTATTTTTTTAAGAGTCGGTTGCACACGCTGAAAGAGAAGAAGTAGTGCTTGCACAGGAGCTAGTATCTGCAACTGCAAGTGCTGCCATCCTGCCAGTGAGCCTGAAGTGTGTCAAACTAACTAATACAAAATGCTATTTAGAGTAGTTCGAATACAGGATACTGTAAAATAGCAAAGATACTTAGCTGCTTTACCATACTTAAGACCCCTCTAGCGTTACTCGTACATTTTCATACCTACTGCAATGTGTGCATAACAGGAAGAGAGGAATATGATTCTGGTGAAATCCTCTTTGGTACATTGACTTCCTCAGATTCTGCTGAATGCCAGTGCAGTAAAATTATGTATGACAGAACTTGCAGTTAATAGTGAAAAAAAGAGAGGGATAGACTTTTGAAGCGGGAGGAAATCACTTCAGGTATTCACATATCCATTTGAGAGAGAGATCTAATGGAAAACTATCTTTCCTCTTCCTCCTTCTTGTTTAACTTGTACACTGTTATTCCTGACCAGTTTTTCCTTCTTAATTCTGTTTGACATTTCAGCAAGGTATTACCTTGAATCCCCGGGTATGGTCCAAGCATGAGGGCAGAAAGGGTGAGAAGGCGGCCTTGGTGTTCTTAAAAGTTGGTGAATTAGATGTTTTTTGTTATTGTATTAAAGCAGCATTTCCCAAACTATTTTCAATGATGTCCTCATCCTAAGTGAACTTTTTAGACAACCATAGAAACCAAGAAGTACTGCCACACAGACAGGAGGAATGTAGTACTTCTCCAAGTACTATACAAGTTAACTAGTGCCGTACAACTTTTCCCAAGAGGAGGAAAACCAAATTCTATCTGCCACATGGAGGCAGGCAGATTTAGTTTTTTCTGTAGTTAGGAGATATAAAGTAAGATCTGTGTGCATGATGCAAATTCCTGTCACTCTGAAACAAGGTCCCTGCCCCATCTGCTTACAGATCTTGTTTTGCCATCCTACTTTGAGCCAATCTAGTTGGCTAGCAACAAAAAAAAATCCCTCTCTTTTGCATTTTTCTTCCCATAATTACTGCCACCCTCAGGCAGAACTCTCGTTTTCAGGGACTGGGAAACAGTGTATAATGGTGATTTCCATAAACAAGTCAAAATCACTTAATTCACTGACCCGAATTTGTACATTTAAATCAATAGTTATGAAGAGCATCTGTGCTTTCATGCCTGGAGCAGAATAGTAAAATACAATAAATTGCATGATATAATCTCCTCAGTGTCTAATGGGGGGATCTGGCTGATCTCAGGTGCTCCCGGAACTGGGGCTGTACTTGGTGACCTTGGAAACTGTAATCCAGGGAAACTCGATTCCAGCAGTGCTTTCTGCTTTTTCTGGCCACGCATACACAGGGATGTGGCTGTTGCAGTGATGCTGCTCCAAGCCGTGCGAGCTCGCTCTGGTGCTGCTGGGGCCCAAAGTGATGTTGCCAGGCTGAGGTGGCACCAAACACATGAGACTGCATCCAGCTCTGCACTTGCTGCCACAGACTGCCTCGCTGTCACTCTCAGACAGGCACACATTCCCTCACTCTCAAGCCTGGCACAAAGGCAGCTGTTTGTCTCTCCGCTGTGCCGGAGGACTCCGAGGGGTTTGTAATGGAATTGTCTCTTTTGAGAGTCACAGGCGTGAAAGCTCTGTGGTCATGTATTTAAAGAGTGGGCTTGACTTGCTGACACCCAGGTGCTGGCTGAGCACCAGCTGTTGTGTTGTGCTACTAGAAGTAGAATGATAAAATCTAGCAGTTCCCACAAAATGGGTAGGTAGAACAATGTGAGTGGGCTCATCCTGATGTAGGTGAGAGGAAGAAACTATGCGGTTCAATAAAATGTATGCCTGTGCTGTTACCACATCAGTTGCAATACCAAATACTTTTTCTAATTACAAAAGAAAAGGATACCCTTAGTATGCATAGTGATGCTGATTTTCAAACTACCTAAACCTGCCTTGTGACGCAGTGTACACCACACTTAATATATTAAAGCTGTAATTCTTACTTGCAAATGGTTGACTCATATAAAGTCCCCTTTATACTATCAACTCAGCGAAGAGTGACCATAGTGAAAATGAGAATAGGACCTAATGCAAAGAATTACTGCTTGTTTATATAATTAAGGTCCCTTTGCATTAACTTGTTAGTGAAAATGAATCTAGAGACAGTAGGTATAAATGTAAACCATCTTTGTTTCAGAGTCTTTTAACTCTGCTGGAATAGTATAATTGGTCCCAATGGTAAATGCAAGCATAGCCTTCTGTTTTGTTAGTCCCCTGACTAACAAACTGCGCAAGAACTACACACTTTTCTGAAGGTTTATTTTTTATCTTGGAGACTTTACAAACTCTTCCCAATTCTGCATTTTTTTTCTGATATTTTACACTCCACAGCTGCAAGGGACATGAGATGTAACAACAGTAGTTTCCTGTGTGCTTGACAGTTTCCTACTAAAAAACCAATATTTTAAATAAAAAGCAAAACCAATAGTTAAAGCAGAATGTAGTGGCAGCACAATTAAGGAAGAGGGCTCAGATAATCTCAGAAAGCCAGAAAACACAAATTCAAAGCTGAAGCCTCATTTTTAACTTATATTTTTAACCACATATCAAGGAGACCCTAAAGCAAAGTTTGATTTTCTCCTAAAGCATATTAATTCCATCATGTTTGCCTGTGCATATGTCTGCATGTGTGTGCATATATTGCATCTTTTAATTGTTTTCGGTGGGAAGCCTGGACAGTGCCTGTGAGCCTAAGGAAGGAGAACAGAAAAAACTTCTGAACAGGTTGTTAAGATGCAACCTTCTCAGTAGGAAAATACAGGCACCAGAAGGAGAAGAGTTAAGAGGAGAATATGAAGAATAAGTGCTCATGAAACATGGCTATTGCTGCTGCTACTACTGCAAAAGTTAAAAGGGCACACGAGAAAGCTGACAGAAGAGAGAGAAAACCACAGACTTTTGGGAAACCTGGAGCTTAAGGAGCACGGAGAGCGTTTGTTTTGGGTTTTTGTGATATTTTTTTTTTCTCTTTTCTTTTTTTTTTTTTCCCCATTTTAGGGAACTTTTCTGCATCGTAGGCTTTTCCAGTTTTTTCAGACCTATTTATTTACCTCTCTGGGTCTTTCACCGGAGCATGATGAGATGCCCGGTAGGTGGCATCCTTTTAACACAATGCTAGTAGCTCTTCATTTTTTTTTTTTTTTTTTTTTTCCCTTAAAAGCATTTTTCTGCAGAATTTAAATTGAATCGGCATATGCAGAAGTTCTATTGTTGCAAGGACTTTATGTCAAAACTCTCAAATTTTGAATGTTCAGCCTTAGAAAAAAATCTGTGTTTAAGAATCTAAAGGGAAGAGAAAGAGGGAGAACACGTTTTCCCTCATTGGTTCAGAGAAAGTTGCTGAGGGAGTTTACAACAAGCTACAGCTTCACTGAAATCTACTGAAACCACTTCTGTGGTTTCTAACTTAATAACTCTGGTCTAACTTAAGGATTCATTTTTGCAATGCAAGGATTAGGATGTCATGCCTCAACAGAATTTGTGACATCTCACTGTCTGCATTTAATTTACCTCTATTACATCTTCTTCATTTTTGTAACGTGCTCAGTTTTTTTCTTGCTAAGAAATACTTCTGATGATAGCTGGGGAAGTGGGTGTTGTTACAAACCCATCTCTGCTTATGTGTTTGCATGTGATTCTACACAGGAATAATGTCATTTGATGTAGTTTGAATAGGCAGATGCTTCAAGCTGTTAGCATTTGGTACAGAACATCAGTATCAGGTACCAGCTGTCCGTTCAGTTGAAGCAGTTCCTTGTCTGAAAGCACATAGATAATTCACAGACTGACTGCAGGTGGAAAACAAATATGCTTAAAGTGTTTGGGAATGTGTAGTGGATCAAGCTATCGAGCAGCCAGAGATGTCTTGAGAAAGCTTTTCAGACATCTGTTCCTCAAATTGAACAGCCGCCTCCTGGTCTCTCTGCAGGTTCACTTTCCTTGGAGGAGAAAAGTGGCAGAAGTCTGCTCCAGTTCATAATGAAACAACCTCAAAAAAATCCCAGCCACTGTCTAATAATACAGGATCTGAAATAAACACACTTGGTAGCTGAGCAAGTCTCACTAGTTCTAAGGTTCTCTTTTCACGCAATAGGATTGACAGATCTGCATCTAATGGAACACAGACTGTGATTTTTTGAAGCATTTTTCTTCAATTGACTGCTCTGAAGTTTGTGAATTACCATGGGATTAAAGACTCCATACTGTCATTTGCTTATCTGCAATAGATCAAATCATATCACAAATCCTAGTACCGTAACAAGTCAGTTATCCAGTTAATTTGCATCAGATTGTTAGGTTATTCTGAGAAGTAAAGTTTTAAAAAGTGAGGTTGAGATATTGACCTATTTTCATTCCTTCTGTTGTTCAAGTGAAAATTTATTCTGACTGTATATTTCATCTCAAATTGTGTTGGGGTTGTTGTTATAAGAGGCATACAGCTCGTTTAATGTTCTCTTTACATTCTTGCTCAGTGTTGTACTTCTCACGTATTGGCTGATCAAAGAGTCCATCTCTATAACTTCTTCCGCCCCTTTCACAGCAAGAATATGGCGAAACTTTTCCTGGTGGAAGTGTTAAAAAGCAGTAACACATTAAATAAATGTCTCTGAGGATTTCGATGATAATCTTCTACTCAAGTGTGAACTGCAAAGTCACCTTCCTGAGTCTGCAGACACACCATTTCAGTTTATCTGCTGCTAAGCATAACTTTCCCAGGTTGTACCAGTCTGAAATTCATATGATAGCTTCATACTCACCCTTCAGAGTCTGAGTGACAATATATGAATCGTACTGATTTATGAAACTTCAGCTGCTGTTTCAAAAAAGCTGAGTAGCTGTATTGCTAGGGTCATAGGAAAGACCCCGATAAACAAAGTTTCAGACTTGGATGGACTGATACAATTTTCTATAATAAGCAGGATGTTGGAGGAAAGTGAAAGGGCAAAATTCCTTCTCCTTCTCAGCTTATGGCAGGTGTGGAGTTTCAATATTTGAGATACACATTACAGAGAGAGAGAGATAATAAAACAAAGACGACCCCTGGGAAGTGCTCTCTCAGATGTCACAGCATACACCGTCACAGCAGACAGATGTATTTGTCTCAGCACTTGCTCACTGATGCTCTGAAGCTGCTTTAATGACTCATCTTCATTGTTGATGTTAAAGCAGTAGGTGTCTGGCCACAAGCATAACTCAAACTCTGTGGTGATTGCTTGACACACCAGCAGCCCAGTCAGTGCATCTGTCACAGGTTAATGTGCAAGCACGTAGCACTGTGCTGACACAGGGACCCCCAGGGTTCCCCAAGGATGTTTCAAGTCTTTGTGTGTTGGAGCTTGATTTTAGGTTTAGCTGAGAGGTGTGCAGAACCAAACATCTGCCAGCAGGTACCTGAGAAGGGGCATGTAAGGGAAGTTCCTTTTCTTTCCAATAAAATGTACCCTTTATTGCTGTGCTAAGAAGTGGTCTGTTGGACTGACACATTTTTGGGCAAACTGAGGTCCAGTTTGAAGAAAGGAACAGTTTTTGAAGCATGTCAGTGCATTATTATGTCCAATTTCATAGGAAACTTTTATCCCTATGTATCATTGCAGTCTCTGTAAATTATACTATTGTCAGTCTCAGAGCAGTTGGAGACTGTTCTTCAAGACATTTTGAACACTAAACAAAAACACTGTTCCTGTGTCCCAGAAGGTTTACCAGCTGATCCAAGAGAAAGATGTAGTCAATGTTGATAGAAATAGAGCTAGTTAGGATGACAGACAGTAGTTAATAGTAACCTACTCAGTAATAATACAAGTTTATTTGGAGTGTTTCTTTCCTGCCAGATGTTTCAGAAAATGTGACAAAATTTAATTGTATAGTTACAGAGGTAATTAAGAAATTATAGCAGCCACTGAGTGAAATTAGGAACTGAAATCAGGAAGGAAAAGGGTTTTTATAAATCAACTTTGAAAACAGAAGTGTGTGTAAAGCTAAGAGACAAAAGAAGAAAAGAGAGAGGATGAAGTAAGCATGCGTTTGACACAGCATCAGGTAATATAAATAGAGAAGGCATGGCAGAGGTCTAGTATTAGGTTTTCACAAACATCAGTGCAAAAGAAATCCCAATATTAAAAAAGAAAATACTGGAGAGATCCAGAAGATAGGCTGAAGCAAGTACATGGGAAGTTTGAAGTAAGAAAAATAATTTTGAAAAGGATCCCAAAATAATTATGAGTCACTGAAGTTAAGGGAGGATGTGGTAAATAGGTATGGGTGTTTAAGTAAGAAATCTCTCTAGACAGCTAATTTCTGGAGAGTGAGTCTTGAAAAGAGTTTCAAAAAATAGCTACACTGGATAAACTGTCAGAAAAAGAGAACTGTGTAGGCAGTAGTGACTTTTGGCTGCAATCCAATATTTTTTTTCTCGCTTGATGGTTTTTCCTTTTATCCTTTCTGCTTGACTGTAATATTTCGTTAGAAACATCCACATTTGGTGATCCCCTAGATAGGTTTGTAGTTATTGGATTGTTGGATTAGTGTTAGGTTACACAGCAGCTTAGTGCTTTTATTTCTACTGTGCTTGTTTGTAAATGTTCCCCAGATTTGTCTCCTGCATTTTATATCTTTTAGAATACAAACCTTGTAAAAGAAAGCAAACTTCATGACTGTAGTAACATCTGATTTATAATCAACACCTGATCCTATATTTTGCTTTTGAACCTGGTAACCTGAAGCACCTTTTGGTTGCTTTATCTCATTACAAAGGAGAGCTGTTGACAATACAGTTACAAAACAATGCAGGGTTTGGAGATGCAAATATTTTCCTGAGCTAGTACATGTTTGTTTTCATAATATAAAGCAGTCTGGGTATTAATAATTATTACTTGCTAGACCAAATCAGGTATGTCATGATGTTTGTTTTTCTGGTACCTGCTTACACACCTGTCTTGATATTTGGTCACACTTTTCAGGATCTAATCATCCTCCAGCTGAAACCAGCACTAAGACCAACACAGTTAGAGTAGATCAGGCAAGTCCTTATTAACTCCTCGCCATACCCAGTATGGTTAATTCTGAGAAGAAATTATTGATTTCTCTGTTGATTTGTTGATCAGTAATTGCACATGGTATAAGTTAACTAAAGAACTGAGCAGTTCAGAACATATCCTCCCATACTTTGTGCCATTTTTCTATTAATTACATTTTCTACAACTATCTCTCCCTACCAGACTGGCAACACATATGCAAAACCCACTTAGAATTATTTCACCACAGACAGACAGAGGTAATGAGCTCATTTCTATGGAAATCTTTCCAATATTGTTATTGTTGCCTGCCTACCAACTTATTTGTAAAAATATTTGGCCAAATTTAGTAGCTTGGCAGGGAGGGGCTAGGTAAAATTGGGAGTGAAGGTGAGCCTAAAAAGAAGGAGGGGTGGGGAGAAGGTGTTTTAAGATTTAGTTTTACTTCTCATTATCCTACTCTAATTTGATCGGTAATAAATTAAACTAATTTTCCCAAGTCAAGTCTGTTTTGTCTGTGATGGTAGTTGCTGAGTGATCTCTCCCTGTCCTTATCTCAACCCACAAGCCTTTCTTTATATTTTCTCTCCCCTGTTCAGCTGAGGAGGGGAGTGATAGAGCAGCTTTGGTGGGCACCTGGAGTCCAGCCAGGGTCAACCCACTACAGTTTAAGTGCTCCCAGTTGAAGCATGTACAAAAACTATTTGCAAGAGTGGTCCTTAACCTATGATGTGTTACTGCTGGGAAGTGTTGAAAGCTTACCATGATGCATCTCAGAAACAGTAGATAGAAATTAAGGTGACTTGGTATTTAAAGGTGTAATTTGTGAAGTACCTTGTAACCCTTAGGAATTAAAAGTGCCATACAAACTGGTATTATATCTCACACAAGCAACTGAGGAAGAAACGTCCTTTACAGAACTGCCAGAATGCTTACTACATTTTGTCATGTGTGTTCATAATACAGTGCTAGTTTCAATACAACAGAATTAGAATATCAGTTGCCTTTTTTTTATGAGAGAACATTAAAGTGTTTAACCAAAGTGAAATTGATTGCATTGAATTGCAAATTTAAAATGGGGAAAAGCAGTTTAAAATAAAATTAGGATCACTAGAGAGAAGTTAGCATGCTCTTTAGCTTTACTGTGCAATAATACAAGCTTAAAATATGAATGGATTTTCTGCTAAAATCGGGTTATATGGTTAGCTTTGTGTATTCAGCTTTACATAGTTTTTTTTTTTTTTTGCCTGAAATTTCTCTGGATTTTATTGTCACCAGAATTAGCCCATGAATATCTGTCAGAGAGCAGAAACAGTTCACAATGCAAATCCTTCCCTAATCTGTGGTTTTAGTTTAGTTAAATGGAAGCTAAGTCACACAAAGTTCACTGATGAACTTCACTATATTGCTAGTATAAACATGAACAAGTATAAGGAGGCAGCACATTTTATTTTAAGCTGATGTTCTGCTCAGACATCTCCAAAACACAACACTCCTTGCCATTATGAGTGTCTGCAGCTCAGCTGTACAGTGATTGCACTCTCATGATACTGAAGGTAAGTATCCCAGCCAACTGAGAGAACTGAGTCTGCTTGTATGATGGAAAGACAAATCCTGCAGAAGATGTTGGCCTGATGCAGATATTCCTCCAGGGTGTGGAAAGAGAGCGTTGACTTACTCTGACCTGTATTAGAAGGAAAATGAATCATTTCAAAATAGTAATCAACCAGAATGACTTTTCTGTTGTGCTCATTTGTAGCAGTCAGCAAGGAGTTCTAAATTTATTCTGGTATTAAAAATGAATGGCAGGAAAATAATGGATAGTAAGCATCAACATTTTTAGGGCTCTGGGGAAAATGCACAAACATGCAAACTTTCAGTTGTTTGTCACAGGAAAAGTGAAAAGGATTTTTTCAAGATGACCTACAGGTATTTTTTCAAAAGTGTAAGGTGGTCCTTTGTTTAAGATAAGTTGAGAAATGCTGCTATAAACCCCAGGACAGAAGAAAAAAAAAATTAATTGTTTTGCAGATTAAGTGGAAAGGAGCTTAGAGTTTGGAGACTTAAAAAGTTATCATTAAGACAACTACACAGTGAAAATATTAGATATGGTTTTTATTGCAAAGAATTGTGAATGGATTTTATTATTTTTTTTTTTTTAGAAAATAATGAAATGCATGACTCCTGTTGCATTTTCTGTATTCCTGTATCTCCTTGCATCACCACGGCTACATGGCCTGCAGTACCTCCTGCTGCTTCTGCTGGCTGGGGGTGGCTTCCTTGCTAATGTGGGAGCTCCTTGCTGGCAGCTGAGTGCAAGGCACCTGTCACAACTGAGACTACATGGCATGGGAATCCTGATTTGAGCTCTGGAGATGGCAAAGGTTCCTGGAAAGCATATATCTGGCTGGAGAAAGTAATTTGAATTGTTCTGATACTTTCCTAACTGATGTCCGTGATGGAGTGCTAGGTGGCATTCTCGTGGAACAAGCTGTCCTTGTTTATAGCTGCTAAGTCACATTGAACTTGGCTAAAAATACATTCGTTTCCTAGTATCAGTTCTTCCCATGTGAGCAACTGATATGGGGTAAAACAGGATTCTGAGGAGAAACAGAACTGTTTTCTGAGATTGCAACCAGCGTAGCATTGTGGATCTCAGATTTCAGAAATGAACGAAAATGAGGTCTGTGAAGTCCTGAAGGGAAAGGAAGTTCGTGTTTCAGATCATGCAGGGAGAGAGAAGATCTGTGCAAATTCTCTTTTTGCTAAAATTTGTTCAGGGGAAAAAAAAAAAAATAAATATTTGGGCTTAGTAGCCTGAAATTAAAAGCGTCTCTTCAATTTTCGCGCTGAAAGAAAGGCTGCGTTCAACCTCCAAGCAGCTGCACCAGGGGAAGGGAAGTGGTTTCCCTGCTCTGCTTCAGTTTTGAGTTAAGTCAGCACATCTCCTCCTTTACCATCATTTTACTGCATGTAATTCTTGATCATTCTATCACTGCAGCAGTAGAACCCAGTCTGGTTCCTGATCAGAAGAGAAGTTCTGGTGTATTTCTGGCATCTGTTCTGGGTGTTGGGCTGTAATCGAGTGTTAATTAGTAACAAGCTGTTCACATCAAAACTTCAATTAGAAACAACATGGACATTACTAGATCACTTTGCAGTTGTGTTCAAACGATGTGCAGCTGTACAAAAAGTATTTTTTGAGTTTCTTGTCAGTAAAACTTGTAGAAATTATAATTAGCCTCTCAAAGTCAGCCTTTCAGAAATCTTCTGTCAGTATAAGTTTGGAGCTCCCTGCATACATACAGGTCAAATTCACATTAAGGTCTTAGGATCAGTTTTAATCAAAATAACAAAAAAGTATTTAGAACGTTTCAGGTTTTTTGGTAACCTATGCCCTCACACTTGCAAAGACATAATTTTGATGATAATTCTTGCCACGAAAAAGCAATCTGAGAAAATAAAGTTATTTTTATGACTGTTGTCACATCTGGATTTTCAGTGAACTCTTTACTGGAAATGTAAGTACAAAGTTACTTTGTTAATCATGTTTCTGTACTACTTAAAGGTGACACCACTGAGCTTGAAAAATATGACTTTGCTATTAACACAAGCTGGGAAATGGAAGCTTGACCATATCCCAGCTTAGAATCAGTAAAATGAGAATGAAAATATTTCCTATTACCCATAGCTTCCTTTTGATTGTGTATCAAAACTCAGTCTTAAAATTATTTATTAACTTCCTAATGGATTAATATTGTGTGATAGAATAATTAAGGGGTAAGTATTTTAGGATTTCAAGTGAGGACTATGTAAGCATGTTTAATGTTGGGATATAATATTGGTTATTAGTGTAATGGCTATATAGAAAAAAATACTACGGCATTTTTGCCCAATATTGATGAGTTATAGAGGAGCAGTGGTCTAGGCTAAGCAGTTCTGTATGCAACTGTCTGTAGAAGTAATCATAATATTTCAGATTATAGATTTAGTTGCTGCTAGTTTGACTGAATTCTTCATTTTTAGCTTGATAATAAGAACTACTTTTCCCTCTTGCCAAATTCTGCAGGTTAAATTTATTTTGATTATGATAGAGATTTCTCTGTAGTAGCATTTACATTCAAGTTGGACTGGGAGATTTATTACAAAGTAATTTTTTAAAATGACATTAACAAAATGTGGCATTAGTTTCCTAAAATTCCATTGTAGGGGGAGATTGATGAAAACAAAAATGTATAAGGACAAAGTAAAAAACAGAAAGGCCAAATGAATAGATGCAGAATTTTAAGAAGATTCTCAAGGGAGCACATTACAAGATCTTTGATATTTTCTACTGAGTGTAATATTATTGGGGTAAAAAGAGGCCTTATGGTTCAGATTTCTCTAATGAGTGTTACTCATACAAAGCTTCTGTCTCTCATTGTAGTCGTGGTTTTTATTATGCAATTATATATGTTGCTCTGACAAGCATACAAAAAGAGTCTGAAGGCGTGGCAAAAGATTTGCATTGTACATAGTATTATCAGTGAAATGAACACATCTTAATCATAAAAAATACAACTTGATGAATTTACCACTGTGAAAGATTTTTCTTTCCCCTTTTTCATATACGGATTGTGAATAGTGTAGACAAAAAGGCTTCTGTGCAGGTTCATGCCTGTTTTCTTTTAAAACTGCATAGAAAAAAAAAAAAAAAAGAGACTGATGAATTAAGTATTCCGTAGGGTCCAATAAAGACCTAAAAGGTGTCATTAATGACCAAGTAAATGTGCAGAATTGGTCAATTTGTCTTCTGTATGATCTCAGTGTGCTTACATAGACATAAGTGAATATACTGGTTGCCAGTATATGTGATTGGGATTAAGAGTAACATGATTTAGATTATCTTCTTGACTTGCTTTATGACTTTACACCAATCATTTCATTACATCAAACCTGTCGGTTATTTCTTGTGGTAAAAGGAGAGTTGTGACCATGTACTCAAAAGACTATTGGAAGTTCTGTGGGTAAAATTTGATCACCTTTCTCCATTCTGATGACTTTTTGTCTGTCCTCCTAATGATCTGTGCATTATAGGGGAAAATTTTGCAGAAGATTCTCTATTAATTATGGGTGATGGAATTTAATATTTGTATTGACATTATCAAAAGAGAAAAATTACTTGTGCCAAAAACATGAACCATATAATTGACTTTTCTGAAGCGTTACAGGTGTAATAGAAATCATAATTTTAAACAATGTGCAGTGACATAATTTTGAGAGGTCTTAATTTTTTTTTTTTTTTATTTCATCAGACAGGTAAGAAAAATTAGGTCAAAGTTGTTCACCAATCAATTTCTATAGTGGAAAATTTTGTTAATTTACAATATAACCAGAAGATAATAGGGAACAAAAAATTCAAAAGGATCCCAAATAAGAGATGTTAACAGTAGGCAGATGCAAAGCATTTTGATATTTCCAAATAAATTTTTTCAATGGTTTGTTGAACGATATTAGCTCATAGAGGAAAATACAGACAAAGGGAATGTGAACTCAGCTCATGTGAGACTATAGTAGCTCAGGCAGCTGCAGAAAATTGTAAAAGGAATCAGACAATAAGTGTGTTATTTTAGTTTAACAGCATAAATAATATGATAACTCTTTTCACCCCTGTCTCCCCACAAAAAAGGTACTTAAATTTTTCTAATCGAATCATGACATTTCCCAATGGAAAATCAAAACACTTTGGTGAAATACTGATTTTTCCTTGGAAAAAACTTGAAGACAAATTCATGACCTGCTGTCATTCTTACACACATCTAGTATTTTGTGGGTAATTGCCCTTAGGGTGCAGAAGAATCCTGACAGACTGAAACTAAGGCTTCTAGGCTGCATGCTGTACTTAAACAAGGTTTTCATTTGGCTCCTGCTCATTAGTAAGCCACCCAGATTACACATACCACACTCCAGTGGCTTTCTGATATCATAAAAACATTGCGTACTTGATTCATATTTACACTGTTCTGACTATTAAGTAACTCAGAGCTTTCAAGGCTTTCTAAGTGTGTGTACATTTCGGACTACACTCCTGAGCACTGTAGCATCATCATAGTTCAAAACTGTTGAAACAGCTTGTGGCTCACTCTTGACCTCAGGCATTTTAGACTTCTCCCAAGGATTGCTGGGTGCAGTTTGGGAACCAGCATGGGCCAACAATGTGCATAATAGGTGGCTGGGATGTGGATACCCTGTTTTCAAAGAGAAGACAGTTTAATAGCATGTATGCTGGTTATTGCATACCCTAGTGCCAGGGAACTGCTTTGCACATGTTCAGATTAGTAGTATAGATGCAATCTCAATGTCTTGTATGTGCTACATTTTACATTGTGCTCATTCAGAGGTTTCATTAATAATTTGCTGTTTCTATAGACTGTACTTTAGAAAAGAACAATTGTAGTATTGTTTTACAATGCATGTATGTAAATTTATCTTTTTAAGTGCATGCAAAACTCAGTCTTAAAAGTCCCATGAAATACAACACTCTACAATTCTAAATCAAGGACTGCACTGATAGGATTTTTGTCATTAACTTATTAAAGACAGATTTTTTCATGACGGAATAAATTGTACCCTGGAAACCTGCACAGAAAATCCATTGCTTTCAGTGGAAGTCTATTTCACTGCTAAGGCAACAGTAAAGAAGAGGATATATTTCTCTTCTCCATGTCCATATATCTGTCTTCGGGGAAAGTGAGACTGTAATGAGACAAAGAGGGTAAAAGTTAGAGAGATTTTCCAAGAGGTCTGCCTGCCACTACCATTTCTCTTGTTTTGTGGGAGTCACCTGTGCATGCCAGAGGCCTGAGAACTAGTGCTTTTTTGAACTAGTTCTTTTTTTTTTCTCTGCAAACATTTGTGTTAAATAAGCTTTCAGTCAGATGCACTGGATCGCCTGACCCAGCAGTGGTGGACTGGGGCTCCCCGAGAGCTGAGCCTTGAGAAAGCCACAAACCTTGGGGCTCCCCATCTTTCTTCTCTAGAGCCTAAAGGCTCGACAGGCTCAGTTGCACACCTGTGTGAATGGGGCATTTGGGGCCAGCTGCTGTGCCAAGTGCAGCTGGGGTGTGGGTGCTGGGGCAGGAGTGGGGAGGCAAACCCCAGGCTGGCGAGTGGGGCCCCAGGCAGGCAAGATGGGCCCGGGGCAGGAGAGGCAGGGCACGAGCAGGCCAGCTGTGCGGGGCTGCTGTGCGGGGCTGCTGTGTGTCTGGGAGCCCCTGCAGCTGCCAGGGAAACCCAGGTGGGCGATTGACAAGCGTGAAGGTACCAAGAATGTTGATTTCACTGAGCAGCTGCTGGGTGCAGTGAGGTTATTTTCTGCAGGAAGTTTCACGTGCTGGGCTTGTAGGAATAAAATATTCCCTTGCTTTCCAGTTCGTGGGAAATTAAAAAAAAAAAAAAGAAGAATAGTTTTGGTCTGATTCAGAGTAAAACCAAATAACCCTTATTGCTTCCCCCTAAACCTTTTTCACAAATCAGAAATCGTACTGTTCAGCCAGCTTCACTCAATAAACAGACCAGATTCTTCTGCGAGAATGCACATTACTCATGCTTGGACTGAGATCTGATTTTGCAGGCCAATGCAAGGTTGAAAGTGGAAATCTAATCTTAGACAATTTACCTATTGTAATATTGACCTTCTAAATCAGCTGGTAATTTCTACATTTGAATATGTCTTCCGTCTTCACATACAGTATTGAAACTCAGATCAGAAGCTAACACAAAAATGCTGATCAGAATTCATCCCAATGCTCTTCAGAAAACTAAATTAACATTTGGATTAGAGAGCCTGATGCCTATTCCCTGAATGTTTGGAATATTAAAACACAACTCACACTGTAGATGTTAAATGTCAGTACTAAGAATGATACCTAAATCACATGAAACCCAAGCAAAGGAGACATTCAGATAGCGGAAGCCTGCTTTCATGCTGTGGCAGAAAATACAATGTTTTTCAGGGAGAAATTGCAGATGTGGAATAAGCTTCCTTAATCTATATCGCATCTAAGTAAGAACATCTTTAGAGTTTCTTAAATGCCTTTCTGAGAAGCGTGTTTGTGGTAATTTTTACACTTCTTACTACTCAGGATTTATTTTTAAACTTGTATTTATATTCTTGGCCTTGACCATCCCTGGTTCAATGCCTGATGTGTTGGCCAAGAAAACAGTCATTCCCATCAGTGGGGGCTCATCTGAGATTCATCAGTGTGCCATAGATCCTTAGGACAAGGGGCTTTTTTGATGGGAAGATATGTCACCATCTGTTGAATTCGTGGTCTAGTTTACAAAGAGTGTGAATCATTACAGTCCCCTGTAGTAGATTTTTCATCTGGTTCCTGAGGTCTCAGCTCAGTCCTGTGTTATAGCCAGGACAGTATCTTCATACTTGCAAGACAAGCAGCTCTGGGCAACTGGCATTTACTGCTTGCAGTGGACTGCACAATTTTACATTAGTGCAGAGGAATAGCCAGCAAAGTTCTGTCGCTGTCAGGAACTGGATGGTAAATAAAGTTAAGCTCAGTGAATCTTCAGCTGCAGTGAGATAGCAAGCTCACCACTGGAGTTCCTAATTAATTCTGAGTAAGAGCTGGGAGATCTCAGCACATGTAGGAAAAGTGAATTCTGGTGTCCTCAGTGCTCTGATTCGCTCTGCCTCTACTCTTTGGTGACACGGTTGGAGGCTGGGGGGCTGTGGTTAATGTAGGCACCCCAGGCTGAGCTTACTGAACTTGTGGTTTTCCTAGCCTCCTGAGCACTTACTGAGCAGTGTCCATCTGTGCAAATGCCACTGGCTTCAGATGGAAGATGATGCTACTAATTTAACAGGGAAGACTAGTAAAATATGGCTTGAAGTAGTTACTTCAGCCAGCCTTTGCCCCTTGATAATCTGTTTTATTTGGACATAGTCTCTGATCTGTTAGGGGAAAGAGCATAAAAATAAATCTGTTTCTTCCATATGTAAAGAGTAGAAAAGTGAGGTGGAAAGCTGCCCCGTTGAAAAGGACCTGGGGGTGATGGTCAACAGCTGGCTGAATATGAGGCAGCAGTGTGCTCAGGTGGCCAAGAAGGCAGATAACATCATGGCATGTATGAGAAATAGTGTGGCCAGCAGAACTGGGGAAGTGATTTTCCTCCTGTCCTCTGCACTGGTGAGGCCCCACCTCGAATCCTGTGTTCAGCTTTGGGTCCCTTAATACAGGAAAGACATTGAGATGCTGAAAAGGGTTCAGAGAAGGGCAACAAAGTTGGTGAAGGGCATGGAGCACAAGTCTGATGAGGAGTGGCTGAGGGAACTGGGGTTGTTTAGCCTGGAGAAAAGGAGGCTGAGGGGAGACCATGTCACTCTCTACAACTACCTGAAAGGAGGTTGTAGAATGGAGGGTGTTGGTCTCTTTTCCCAGATAACAAGTTATAAGACAAGAGGAAACGGCCTCAAGTTGTGATAGGGGAGGTTTAGATTTGGTCTGAGGAAAAGAAAGGGTTGTCAGGCATTGGAACAGGCTGCCCAGGGAAATTATTGACTCACCATCCCTGGAGGTGTTTAAAATACACGTAGATGAGGTTCTTAGGGACATGGTTTAGAGGTGGACTTGGCAGCGTCAGTTGATGGTTGGACTCAGTGATCTTAAAGGTCTTTTCCAACCAAAGTGATTCTAAGATTCTATAAAGAGACAAAAGATCTCTCTGTGCCTACATCACTTCCTGCAAGGTGGCATTCAATGAGTACCATCCAGAGGGATACAATAAAGGATTATTGCATATCTTCAGAGGGCAGGCTGAAGTTATGCTACTCCAAAAAGGAGGACAGTAACATAACCAAACTGAGTCCTTCGTGGATTGCAGTTCTCTGACATATTCCAGAGGGTTTTCCAGATCGTATTTTTTATGTGATATTAGATTATTTTAATCACAGAATATAAGAATATATATTTTAAACATGCTATTGGGTTTGAGACTGTAATGTCATCATAAAATAGTTACCTTAACAGTGGTTGCACAGCTATGTACTACTGTGCGATATATGAGTGTCTCTGTAGAAATGAACAATAATAATTGTGGTTTTTTGAAAACAATGGAGAAATACTTGGCTACATAATGAACACCAGGAATAATGTCCATTCTTCATAGAAGCTTCTAGAAGATGCTTTATTTTGCATAAAATATTGAGAGTTCCGGAAACAAGTATTTTCCAGCTTCAGGTGCCCTCCCACTTCAGCTCAACAGGGAGATACCTCTGTTTCCTATTTTTATTTTCAAGGTCACTATTGAAATAATTGCTTTTTGTAGAGGACTAGCAGATACTCCATCTTTTCCTAAAACTCCTTGAGATGTCTTTATGAAATGTCAGCGCAAACCCTGTTTCTCTCCCTGAAGTATCCTATAAAAGCTGAAATCTCTTAAAGATTTGAAATGGAAACCAAAGTTGTGTTCAGTCATCAAGGGTCATTATTAGTCTACTGAACCTCAACTTTCACAGGACTGAGGCTGTCTGGCTGATTCAACACCTGCTGATGCCAATGGAGAAAAGTCCATTCAAATCCTTACATAGCGACCTAATGACATCAGACGATGACAGGTGCTATAACTCATGTGCAGATTTACTACAACAGCTGGTTCAAAAATGAAGATGTACTAGTATCTGATAAACTGCTTTTTAAAATTATTCTCAAATTGGAGCATTAAAAGTGCAGCCACTTTAGTTTAGGAGCTTTTTCATCAAAAATACTTTCCAAATTGCTTTAAAAAGCAATATGAAAAATTATCTTAGCAAAGTGGTTCTAAAACATGTTCATTTTTGAGAGACTTGCTTCTTGATAAATAAATTTATAAAGAAGAGGATCTTGAAAGGCCACCACATGGATTAAAAAAAAAAAAGGAAGAAAGAAAAAGTCACAAAATATTTCATTGCAAGCACAAAACTGGAAGGTTTTATAATCATATTATTGGAAAAAATAGCATTTATTAATTTGGTATATAAAAAACAAATAGCTTTGTTTAATAATGGGAAACAATCAATTAAGAAAACACCCAAAAACTGCATTGGTGTGACTGTGAATCCCTTCCTAGACCATGAAAAGCAGTCAGCTTCTCAATCTTGATCATGAGAGTTCATCGAGAAATCACAAGAAAACCATTAAGAGTAACAGGTATTATGGAGATAACTGGATTGCATCTACATAGGGTATCCACAGTTGTTTTGATGGAGAAGACTAGCACTGTACTGCCCACGTGCTTCTAACTCAAGTTTCCTGCCTTTATTTTGCCAGTGAAATACTAAGTTCATGGGAAGACATAAAACTCTTGGGATAACTCCATGTACACATTATTCAGAAATTCTGTTGTACCTCTTAGCAAAAGGTATTTTTAGGATTATAGCTCTGCAGTATTTGTAATTATAGTCCTAAGAGTGGCTCAAAAGCTATCACTACTTTTATCTTCTAAGTCTTAAGGGCAGATCCTTCATTGCTTATTGAGGAAAATTGCTCACTGTTTTCAATGGGAATTTAGCCTCATCAGTAAGCACTGCAAAGTCAGGCCCACAGAGAGTGCCACTTCATAAATCAATTATAATTAATTCATCAAACAAAAAAAAACCCTAATTCTGATTCAGTTTAGAACACCCATTCTAATTTCAAATCATTAGTTACCTAATCATGAAGGAAATTAAAATATTGTTAGAATTAATCGTGTTTGACTCAGCAGTCCAAAAGACCTTCAGCTAACAGATTGGGTTAAAACTTTCCACTGATGCAATATGCTAAACAAATATGACTGGGGATTTTGTTAGATCAGATCATCATTTGTGCATAAGCTGTTGTGAGGCAAGTCTAATGTAATATTATTGATAATGCATGATGAAGAGAAAGCATTTTTGATAAAGAATATGGTTATCTGAGGAAAACAGTTGCTGCTTGAGTTTAAAATCCTGCTGTTGACAACAGAAATTATGACAGCAGTATCCGTCATACCAGCACCATTATAAAAGTGATGTAGAAGCAGTTTCTGCTTTGCAAATGAACTTTTCTTATTAAAAAAATTTAATGTACTAGATGATGTTTAACCCAGGAGTTACGTTAATCCAGCAGTGGGGACCAGTCACACTGCTTTGGGACTGGTCATATTACTTTGGGACTATGAGGCAGTGGCTGGTGCAGCCATGCTCAGATAGGGACCTGATGGACTTCTTGTCCCTAAAAAGCTTTGTCCCCTTTCCAGAGAAACTAGACAAAAGTAGTAGTTTGTAGTCCTATCTGTAAACATGGCAAGAAGTCAAACACACGGGAACATGTATCTGCTTTTCTTTTTTTTTTTTTCCCTTTACAATAATTCTCCATGAACTTTCAGAAAGTCAGAATTGTCCTGTTTATAAAACAAATCACAGCTGTGTAAATAAAATATCTTCCTCCAGCAATTATATAGGCATCAGGACAAAATGAAATGCTGCTGAATTCTGATTGTACTGCTGCAGAAACTCTGTTTACAGCCTAACTAGTGTTATGCTGTAAGTTTGACTGTAAACAACAAAATAAAATACCGAATAGGCAACAAGGCTGAGCAAGATTTGGAGTGGTAAGTTTTGCATTTCCTGTTTATTCCTGTTTCAAGTATGCAGACATTCTGCTGCATTGGGATATATTCTTGTGTCTAATTAATTGCATTTTTTTTTTTTAATGAATGAATTCAGCAGGTAATACTTCAGTTACATTTTGATATTCACATCTCACTGAAGAGAATCAGATTTGTTCTTTCCTTTTATACTGCTACTGAACTGGATAGTTTTATATAAAAGAGAAGCAAGAATGCAACATCATGCCTAAACCCAAGTTTACTGCATAGTAGTTTGTATATTCAAACACAATAAGAAAGAAATGTGCCTCGAATTTGTAATTTCCAAAATTGCTGCACTCGTGGGTTGCTCTGCTTTCTTTTACTGCTTATGGAATGACAACACTGTGGTTAGAGTCCCTTTAAATACACGTAATTAATTTTCTAGGAGAAATAAGATAATAAAGCCTTCCTATGAGTGTATGCTTTCTCAATTAATTACAATTGCTTTTACTAGTTTGCTTTAGTTTCATTGGTATCAGTAACAGCAGAACCTCAGAAACCATTCATGCAATTGAGGTGCCATGGATTTCCATATGTCCATTATCAATGCAGTTTCATGGGTACTATCAGAAGCCTCTGATATTTTTCTTTTGAAAATAAAGTGTTGGATATAGCAGACACTAATGAGCAATGTGCCAAGAAGAATCACATTCTTCAGTATTTCTATCTGTGCTTAGAAAGTTAGTTGAGCCCTTCATGAAGATATTTTGAAAGTATGTTCAATATCAATATCAATATGTACAATATCTGAATTATTAGTTGTGCCCTATATTTTACCAAGGTCTCATTTCAGGTCTTCATGGTAATGAATTGCTTGCTTTGCCATCAGAAGCAGCTTAACTCTGAATCTGAAGCAACCGTGCTTAGAAGATACATCAACAGCTGCTGTCTGTACATGCAAATATAAGGGACATGAGACAAACACTTTCATTAGAGTTTTCATCCCAAAATTTTGTTCCTGGAAAACAGGTCATATATTATTGCCTGTATTATTATATTCAGAGGTAATCTTTTTTCAACTCAGAAATTCTGTATTCTGTATCAAATGCAGGATATTCTTAGGGACATGGTTTAGTGACAGTGTTAAGTTAATGGTTGGACTCAATGATCTTGAGGGTCTTTTCCAAACAAAATTATTCTATGATTCTATATACACTGCCTAGAATCAAACCTTTCTCTCCTGGGGCGAGAGTGGACCTATAAATCACTGGACCTTTATCCTACTTTTGGACAGTATTATTTGGACTCCAGAGCCTTGTGCTGCAAAAAATGCATGAGCTACTTGGCACAGATCAGAGCAAATTGGAAAGCGATGCAGAACATGGGATGAACAGACTCCCCTAATCTTCTTTTTGGAAACAGCAGAAAAGGATCTTCTACTGTCTTCTCTTGTAGAAAATAAACTTCATTAGTGAAAGACTGGATTGTTGTACCACAGTGGAACATGACACATTCCTTCTCCGATTATGCCTTAAAGGATATTTGGCAACTGAGAAACCAAACAACCAGATATAGTTGTATTTCTGGGGAGCTGTTATTTTGCCAGAAGAAAAAGGAGCATGACCTGCCTTCCTTCACTGCTGAGGAGAACAGGAACTTGGATTCCTTTGTGCTTCCTTTTTCATTTTCTGAATGTATGGTTCTGAGATTGTACTTTTCCTTGTACCTTTCTTTCATTTTAATGTAAGATACTGTAAGAAAAATAGTTTTGAAATGATAAGACTCTACAGATTTTAAGGATGTAACTGACTGAATGGCACATACAGGTCTAACTGAAGACTTGAGGAATCCAGCTTTCCACTATAACTGGGAGATGCCAGTCAGATAAAGTTTCTTTCTGACAGCTGTGGTGGCTTTTATTAGCAGAAGTTGATCCCTGTCCAGAGCTATGGGCTTTGTCCCACAATTGCTGAAGTCAACAAGAGTTTTCTCATTGCTTTTGGGAGTTGATTGGTACCATTATTCCCACAGATATATTTGCTGGTCTGAATCTGTCCTAGGAGTAATCTGGAGCTACTAAGTTAGAGAAGTTTCCTGTTGATGTCAATGGGTTTCAAATCCGGCTTGAGCATTTCCGGCATAAAACCAAATAACAACTTTCAATTATGTCAGAAAACTGCTTACAAAGTATAAAAACTCATTTGACAATAGTTAAAATAGTACTTAATAAAGATCCTGTTGTAGTGAACTTTCATTGTTGATGAGTTGGAAGGACATATTCTAATACTATGTCAAATACAGATTGCAAGCTAGCTGTTTAGTTTAAAAGAACACTTAAAATTTCCTGAATCATAAATTGATCATGGACAGTTTCAGTCACTGAAACAAGTAATTTATCTATTATGACTTTAGTGAAAAGTAGTGAATTTGCCCCAAAAAACTACGTGCTTGAAAAAATAGATTGATTCTCCACCACAACTTGTTTTCAGAAAGGTTTATCAGTAGATTGAATTCCTCTAATATGTGTATTACACTCCAGTGAATGCCACGGGCCTTCTTGTGCGAGCAGATATTATTTCTGTGAGTAATGATTGCAAAGACTGAGCCATCTGTCAGCAAGTGACTTCTTTTTACTCCTTACCGCTTCAGTTGCCTTACTGTGGTAGCTAAATGAGATATTATAATTAGGGACCCACCAACGCTGTATTCATTTTTAGAGGTCAAGTTCTGACTAAACTTTTCTGACAAATCCCCCAGTGCTGTCTGTGGGAATGTTATTTGTGGCAGGATTAAGGCCCATATTTGACTGTTAATTTCACGGCACTGTTGCCCAGCCTGATAATAGGGAAGCTCATAAAATAAAGATGCACTTAGCTCTGTGACTAAACTCTGAAATGCATGTGAAAATTGTTTTTTCCTTTTATAATTACAGCTGGTATTTCAGTGTTTTCTGCAGCCCTCACTTTCCTGCATCCACACACCCTTTATTTCTTCTTGATGTTTGCACAAAAATCAATTTGATTTCCTCCCAACATGTTTGTAGAAAAGATCTTCCATAATTTATAGCTGGTCCTGACAGGATTGCTGAAACTAGACAACTGATGTATATCCGTATAACTGCATTGACTTTCATTCTGATTTATGTCTGCGAGAACACAGGTGTAGATCTATGTTTTCTTTCTGTCTAAACAGTTAAAGATAGTCTCTTTTTAATGTGTTATGAAGAATAGCAGTTACAGCTGTTTTTCCGACCAGCTATATTTTGCAGTTATAAGAATTATTAATTTATCTGAAAAGCCCCCGTTTTTATCGTTGCATCTGACACATAGCAAATTGATCCCTCCATTTCCTACATGGACTGCAGCAAGAGACCTGTCAGTTCTTATACTGCTATCTGGGGCTGTCTTGGCAACTAATTTGGTACAACAGGAATAAATCAATAGATCAAAGCAGGTGGTGTTTATGTTTCTCACATCTGCATCATGCACATTTGGGGATTTTACTCCAACGTAGGGTTATTCTGGTCCCTTGACCAAAACTGACCCCTGTGCCTCTACACCTGGGCAATAAGACTGATGGCAAGTGGGGAACAGCAAGCTGGAGAGTTGATGTTAAGTGGTGAGAGTGGAAGGAGTCTCCTAGAGGGATGTTGTTCCCTCACATTGATTTTTAGCATGCACTGAATGAAGAGTGGGCCAGAGCCTTCTGCTGCTCCAGGAGCCCCTGAGGTAGCAGATAAGGCCTCATTTTTTTTTTTTTTTTTTTCATTTTGCCTGCACAGTCATCAGTGTTATCCTTTTCCCAACTATTTTTCTAGTCTCCAAGTATCCTTGTCTGCTCTTCTTGGGACACTAGCTCTTTCTTCTCCTTGTCATCCATCTTCTGTTTCTTCTTTTTTCTTATCTTTGTTTTCTGGAGCAACAAAACCATCCTGGAAGTTTTTATTATTCTTTATTTCTTCCTCAGTGCTTGTCTTTTCTTCCTCATGACAGTGTTCAGTCATGCTCCTCAGGTACTGTTCTTTGCCAAACAATCTTCCTCCCTTCATCCTGTCCTCAGATCTTGCGTGAATTCCATCCTGATTTCCAGCTGCATCTCTAGTACTCAGGCACTTTTTTTTTTCTTTCCTGTGGGTTCTCTCAGGCAACACTTCATATACAAATAGCTCCTATCAAGTACCCACTTGATGGTAAAGTACATCCTGCAGCTTTTGCTTTCAACCATCTGAAATTATTTGGTCTCATCTGCTGCTACCTTAGCTGACATTATCTTTTCTTCCCCGTCTCTCTCTTTTAAAGAATAAAGGTCAAACATATCTCTTTACTGCCCTCTGCTTAAGGGGTTCCTATGTTCAATGTCTTTTTGCTAAACATATTGTGTAGGACAGCATGGCTCACTCATTTAGACCCAAGAATTAACTGCTTGTTTGCTGTTTTCAAACAGTGTGTTTTGTTAAAAAAAAAAAAAAAAAAAAAATCCTTTACCTGTGAGGTCTTGTTTCAGCTTGCAACACAAAACTCTCAGAGTGCTCTGCAGAGTAGATCCAGAGCATCCACCCTGCAGTCTGCAGCTGAACAAGCCATGAGGACAGCTCTGTTTCCACCACAGACAAATCCCATGAACACACTCCTTTTGACACTTCCATTTGATATTTTTATTGGACACTTGTGTGGTTGTAATACTGGTTGAATGAGCTGCAAAGTTGTGGAAAAGCTGTTATGTATTGCTGGACCTGTTTCTTTTCTCATAGATAAATAATATAAGTAACACCACAGTTAAGGAAGTGATAACATTGGACACAATTTTCTTCAAGTGGCCAAAAATTAATGTTTTCACCTTGAATTCAGTAACAAAAAACTTAAAAAAAAAATATTGCCTAGATGTCATGATGTCTGTGAGATTTGCATTGGAAAAAAACTTGTCTTTTTATTTCCCAGATGTTGATCTTTAGGTGACACACGCTGTCTACGTAAATACATCTGCTAATATTAGCAGGTTTTACTGCATTAGAAATATCCCAAAATTCCTAAGAACACATTCTTAAGTTCTTTCAAACACCCTTTAAGTATTTAAGTTTGATAAATTCGATTAGTGGTTTAAAATTCATGTTCTGTGATATGGGAATACAGCTCATTTTCTTCAGGAAAGTGAGAAAATTAAGTCTTCTCTTTGGAGACTTCCTTAGTGTTCTGAGTTATAACATGGGTGTGATGATATTCACCCCTTAATAATGCATATAATTTATTTCAACATGACTGTGATGGCTGAGCTATCCAAACTGACAATTCATAATGCATCAACTTAATTAGCACTTCCAGTCCTCTTTGTGAAAATGAAGCGTTCAGCAGACTATTGGAACAATAAGATGATTCTAATTCAAACTACATAACCACAAAGAAACCAGAAGAATGCTGACTTATTTCAGTAAAGCCCACAGAATTATATTGTAAAACTTTGGCTTTAAAGCAATCAGGAGTCATAGAACCACAGAAACACAGCCTAGTTGAGGTTGGCTATCTCAGGCGGTCTACAGTCCAACGTTTTACTTAAATTAGAATCAGGTAGGAGATGAAATCAGTTTGGTAATGGTTTTATTCAGCTGAGTCTTGAAAATCTGAAAAGATGGAGAATGTACAACCTCTCTGGGCAACCTGCTGTAATGTTTGGCTGTCCTCGTGGTGAAAAAGTTTTTCTTATGTCCTGTCAGAAACCCTTGTTTCAATTTCTGTTCATTGTCTCTAGTCCTCAACCATCTTTGTGGCTCTCTACTCAACTCCCTTCACTTCATTAGCACCTTTGTTTTTGTTGGGAACCTAAAACTGTATGCAGTATTCCAGATGTGATTTAACGAGTGCCAAGTAAACATGATAGTCACTTGCTTGGATCTTCTGTCTGTGCTTAGTACAGCATGGGATACTGTTGGCTATCTTGGCTACCAGAGCATGCTACTGGCCCACGTTCAGCTTTCTGTCTGCCAAGACATCCAGGTGCGGGACTTTGCATAGATTATTGTCAAATTTCATAGTGTTCCTGTCAGCCTATTTCTCCAGCCTGTCTAGGTCTCTCTGAATGACAGACATGCCCTCAAGTGTATTCCTCCCAGTGTGGTATCATCTGCAACTTTGTTGAGAGTATACTCTGTCAGCTCCTCCAGGTCATTGATAGAGATGTTGAACAGGACAGGTCCCTGTACAGAGCCATGTGGCAGTGTGCTTGTTACAGGCATCCAGGTAGGATGTGACCCATTAACTGCTAACCTCTGAGCCTCGCCATCTCCAGCAGTTTTTGGCCTATCCATCCAGGCCATAAAGTTCTAATGTGGCTAATAGGGACAGTGTGGAAAACCTTGATAAAGAAAAGTTATGCTTAAAACAGCATTGTGGGATGAACTGTCAGCCTTCTCACCACTTCGTCTTAGGGGTGGATTCAGTCAGCAACAGAGGATGTGCAGTCAGGCACGGCTTCCCAGTTGGGATGCTTTCTTTATACGTAGGTGTCTGCTGACTCTCTTTTTCCCCTCCCACATCCAAGAGCTGATCAGGGCTAACACCCTTTAAAATGTTGAGAATTTCTTTATTTATGTGTGATTACTGCATTGTAAAGGATCCAGGCTTTTTACTGACTTGTTCTTGTGAAGGCTCGTCACTGCAGTATTGCAATAGTGTCATATCATCCATTTGGTGAGCACTGTGGTGACAGTAATGGAGGTGTACTCTTGGTCTGAGGTTGAGGCTGGGCTACTGTGCAGAGAAGGACACAAGTATCAAGGGTGTGCCTTTTTGCCTCCAACTGGGTGGCAGCAAAAATGAGTCCCAGATTTTAGTTTGTGCACATTTTCTGTTTTACTCATTTGGGCAGTCCACGTAAACTGTGGGAATTATCAAGGATTCTGAAGTAGCCAGGTAGGTGACCTCACATCTTCACAGTTGTAGGTATTTCACCACGAGGTTGGGATTCAAACACTTTCAACCCTTGGGAACTGATGCAAAATCATGGAATATCATGACACAGGTGTCATTGGAAATTTTAAACCAAATTTATTTCAGATACTTTAAAGAGGCAGTCCTGTAAATTTGCAATAAATCTGACTCGTTTGTATGTACTAGGTTATCTGAAGCACAACAGAGTTGGTTAATTGTATTCAATTTAATGATTTTGAGAGTTGGAGGCTTGATATTTCGGTAGACTTTACTGTCATTTATAAGCTGCCACTGTTGCTAAGGGACAGTCTCACAGTGTTGTATTTATCTGTCATTCACCAAGGGACAACAAAGGTAAACAAAAAGTGATGTCATGGCTGTTCATTCAGCCATCACAAAGCTGCTCTGCTACAGTTGTCATCACAATGTGGGACAGAAAGAAAATGTACACCACTGCTTGTAGTCTGAATGCCTGCTCCTGACAGGGCCTTGCACAGCAGTGCAGTCTCCTCCTGCAACGTGTAAGATGGAGCTGATCATGATGCCCATCAGCAAAGTCAGAGCCTTGTCAGGCATCTGAGCCGCCTGTCCCTATGGAGCCATGCTTTCATGGGACACTCCATAATCACAGTGATACATACACATCCTCTTACTATTTACCTTCTTCTTAGTAAACTTTTAGAGCTGATACGTAAAACTTCTAGGTTCATTTCTTCACAGGGGTGGTCAATGTTATCTCAATACATTATTGTAAGGATATATTTTTTCACTGTTAGACCCTTTGTATAGCAGAACAAATATTTCAGTAATTTTGTGAGATGTTTTCTAATGTAGTTGCTGATTCTTCTCTTGGTGCTTTTGTCTCTTATCAGGTTTTGGGATCTACTTTTCATTAAGCAAGAAGTCTCTCTATGTTTAATATGTGTGTGCTGGTGCCTCATCTCCTTCTGTACTGAGCCAGTCACCACATAAAGGTTGTTTTCATGTAACACCGAAACTGCTTACCAAAGTAGTGAAAATACGTAGTGTATGAGCCTGCTTGTAAAACTACAATGAAAACAGAAGTTGTGAACAGAACCACGTTGAATTTTCAGGGAATGTAGGGTAAGAGTTACTCAGGCATTTCATTTGGCTCCTTTCCCTGTCTGAATTGAAAATGCTGATGGGGGAGGGCTGTTGTGTTGTTCCATTAGCTTCAGTCCTGTTTTCCAGGTGTAATTCTGCATCTGGCTATAATATTTCAGTGACCTCTCCTATCGTGCCTTAATGAACAGACACGAATGACAATTTGTTATTTAGGAAGATGGCTCAACTGGTATTGCAAACAAAAGGTCAAAAGCAAATGACTTCCAGCACTCAACCACAATGGTAACAGTGTTGGAATGGATGATGTGAAGTGTTCCTCTGACATGCAGATACAAGGCAACAGCGTGATTAAACAGAACCAGCAGACAGATTTGCATTCATTGGCACTATGGGTGTGGCTTTGGCATAATTTTTGCCTGTCAGGTTTCACCTGAAATACAGTATTACAGGGTATGTGTAAAACCAGAAATGTCCATTCTGCCTATCATTCAAATCCATTACCCAGTAGAAGATACTGTAATACCTAAATGGCTGACCTGTATAATGTCTCCAATGCCTTCTCATTTCCATTTTTTACTGATAGGTCTTTCACCATCTTCAGGGACATCACCCCTGCCCCTGTATCCTTCTGGGAGTTCAACCTCCCCGGGCTCACAGTCTTTTTTCCTTTACTTTCGGGGCTCTTCTAGCCTGCACTGTTCAAACAATCAGAGAGACTGACACTCTTATTTCTCAGACATTATCAGTTAGTCAGCTTCTCTTTCTGGTTCTATGTAATTCTGGTGTATTTGAATAACACACCAACAACTCATTAAGTGCTGGGAAAAACCCTTCATTCTGTTTCCTGGACTGTCTCTTCTCCTTCGGGGTAGCCCCTGATGAATATACACTTTGCTGTTCCCTTACAAATCTACTTTTTGTGTAATTTTTTAATTGACCTGGGAATGGTCAGGTTGTTGAGACCACTGGCCATTACACTGGAGACCTTCTTCCTTTCTCTTCATGGTCCCTCTGCATTGAATTGTTTCTCTTGTTGCACAATTAACTCGTTTGCGTGCACGGACTTTTTTTTTTTTTACCTATTTTTACTTTGTTAAACACAAGAGGTTACTGGTCTGTGACAAGGTTTCCCATATGTTGTAATAGTACGAATAAAGGTAAATAATAGAGTAGAGGCTGAGGAATCAGTCTACAAGTTAAAAACAAAATACGATTGTGGTAACTTCCTTGGTATATTAAGTCTCAAAGTTTCATAGTCAAAGAAAGAACAAAACACAAACAAAACGCTAATTCATACCAGAAGATATTGTTTAATTACTTCAGTGTGAGTTGAAAATACACTCCTACCAATAATACATCTCTCTTTCTTGAAAAAATAGAGTTTAAGATCTTTTAAATTCTTTTAGATTCCAGTAACACCTAGTTAATCTGGATAAATCAGACTGTTCTCCTAGAAAAAAGACTTTATATCTGTAATTCAGCTAAATCAGTTATAACATGACATTTTAAAGCTTCTATATAATTTTAAAAATCAGCTTCTGGTAATATTAAAATATCTCACTAAAATATACTAATTTAGTAATATTACTGGAAAAAAAAAAAAAAAAACACAAACATTTTCTAACCCTTTGTCCCTCCTCTGGCATTTTTATTTAATCTCATTCCCTATCTATACATTTGCTTTCTAGAATTATTGTGACAGGCATTAAACACTCCTAAAATATACCAGTCACTGTAGACATTCTTCCTGTGTTTTTCTAGCAGTTCTTACTGCTAGAAACACAAACTTTTCCATCCTGTGCTAAATGTTACATATGGCATAAAAATACTGCGCTCCACTGTTCTAAGTAAAATCGTTCTCACTTTTGTAAAAAAGCACAAATCCATGTCCCCAGAAAAAGGGCAAATAAATGATAGTTCTGTATGTTTTAAAGTGTTGAAAACAGCAGAATATTGTATTAATAAGACATGTTTCCAACACAGCTGTGTCAGTCAGCTATAGAATGAAGTTTCATTTACTATTGCAGATCACCTGAAATTCATTTATTTTGAGCTAAAAGCAAAGCAAACAGAACTGATCCTATTATGATAGCTTGAAAAATTTCTGTTCTGCTGTGGAACAGTGTTCCCTGTTTCTTCAGTGTCCCTTCTGCTGTTTTTCAAACCTAATCTTTCTGATGAAGCACTTTTCTATTCAGAAAATTTTCCTTCATCAGGATCAAAATATGTTTTCCCTTGATAGACTTAACTGGGAATTGTCAAACCTGCCGGAGGTTTCAATCATTCTCCTCCTATAAATTTGCATGAGTGAGTAGACAACAGCTGATTTGGATTGACCAATCCGCAACAAATTTCTTGATTATCCTTTATGAAATACGACCTCTCTCTGTATCGAAATTGCAAAGAATTTTATTTGTGTAATTAAAAAAATACTCAGCTGCAAATATCCTTGAACACTTGAATTTACTACCCCTCTCAGTGATTTAGATTTCAAAAGTAAACATATTCCAGAAGCTTTTGCTATGCTTGTTTTGTTTTCATCTGAGAAATATGTTCTTTTTTCCTGGGAATAGAGAAGCACAGATTAGCATCTGAAAATTGCTATGTGTAGAGCAACTACAAATAGCATGCCCATTTGCTTCAGAATGAAAGTGGCATTGTTGACAATCAATTTGAATGCACTCTCATGGCAGTACTAAGAAGGCTTCTTTCAATCTCCACAACAAGTTAAAAAAGAAGAAAATAAGAGTGCCTGTGACTCAGTAGTGGTGGGAATTTTTCAAAATTACTTAAGGCAGTTCATTGCTGGTTTTAGGACAGTGCTATAGTCAGGACTTCCATTTTCCATCAAACGTGTTTCTGAGTTCTACATACAAGACTGATATTAGTCAGCTCCTTTCATTTGTTGTCCAAAGACTGAGTCACTCCAAATCAGAAGTGACTTTTTAAAAACCCCAATGTGAGTTTTTGTGCTTTGCATGGAAAGAGTTTGGGAATTTTCACTGCTACTTCCCTGGAGCTGCTTGCCAGAAGATGGCACTTCTCATTCCTGGTCAGTGCTCCATGGAAGACACCAAGAATGGCTGAAATGAGTCCTTCACCAGTGTGACTACCAGAAAAAGCAGTGAAGATTAACAGTCCTGGATATACTTGCATTCCTGTTGTGCCATACTTAGTCTGTTAGCTCCTCTGCCGGACCGTAGATCTCCTGGTGAAATGCTAGTCTAGTGTGATTCTCAATGTGTATTATCTTTCCAGCAGAGGTATTGAAATATGGGCTTTCAGAAAGTTCCATGGCATATGCTGAAGTGCAAGCCACACTTCTGAAGGATGGACCTTTTGTTAAAAGTAAAGACTGGAAATGTGGAAAGAGTTTCTGCTGTAACAGGCCAGACAGAGCTAATGGAAACTGAGTTGTGATTGTGTCTCCCTTAATAAATCATTCTTTTCAATCTCTCTTCTGAGACAGACTATCAGCAGTGATGAAACTGTGAGGAAACGAGAGCCACATCCCCAGGTGAGCTGAAAAGGGCAACAGACACAGGATTCAAAGGTAGACCTTCATCCAGGCTCTTTGTATTCTCTGTCATAGAGGGGTGAGGTCCGGGGTCCAGGTTGCAGAACACTTCCACTGGACAGTGATATCTAGTGTCTTTCCCCATGCCCTGAAATCCAGGCCAGTCATTTTAAAATTCTTTCCTTTGGTCAGTGTCCTAAAACCTGTATTATGTGATTTTATCCTAAACGCTGGAACACAAAAAGATTATGTACTTCAAACTCCTAAGAAAATACGGTTTTGAAAATGTTGATGCTGACCTGAGAATGAAGAAGAAACCATCACAAAAGCACTAACCCGTTGTTGCAGAATGATGAAAGCATTTTTTTTCTGTTGGTGTTTTGTTGGTTGGTAGGGGTTTTTTGTTTTGTTTAGTTATGAGTTTGGCTTGTTTGTTTGTTTTCAGGTTTGGGTTTTTGGTGACTTATTATCATTATTTTTAGGCAAATGGTGATAGAAAGGTACCATTTTAAAACAAAACGTAAAAATCTTGTACTAACTCATTTTTTTCACTTCAAATTCGACAACATTGTTAAGCCAGTTTTGCATGTAGTATTTCTAGTGAATTTCTGTTGATTTTTGTGCAATATTAATAAACTTGATTTCATATAAAATTGACTTTCTCTTCTCCACCTATGTCACTTCGTCATCAAAAATCCATAATTATTACAACAGAAGTCAGTCACAGTGCAAATCAATGCTCCATTTCAGAAAGGTAAAAATTCATAACATTTTGTTTTAGCGGTGTCTTGAACCAGTCCACTCAGCAGCATTCCTCTGTTTTTGCAAAAGTCATACTGTGGAACACCATTCTCGTCTCAGCTTACCAGGCTAAAATGAAAAGTTCAACATTCTCATTAATTTTTTCCATGCTCTTCTATTGAAAACAGGAAACATATTTTGGAAATCCTTTGGATTGCTTGGAACACAATTACAAGGTCTTAGAGTCTCCAGTAATCTGTCATAATAATTCCAACACAGTCATCTTCTTCCTAAGAAGCAGGAAAATTTATAAGAATTATACAATTTCAATAGGAAGGTATCACTGAATACATAAAAAGCATGTGTATGGGGCAAGTTTGTTCTCTTTGATTCTGTGAGCAATGGCAGACTGCCCATTGCCGAAGCTATCATGCAGCCCTGTGTGCCACAGCTGGCCCTGTCCCACATGGACATTCCTCCCCACCCCAGGACTGTGGGTGAACTGACTCCTGTGGAGACGCAAATCTTGCAAGCATTGCATGTCAATGAAGCAGCCTGAGAAGGTCATTTGGCAAAAAAAAGAGTTAGGAGCAGGCAGTGGGGTAATCACCTGATTCTCCACATGATGAAAATTACGTATTCTCCCTTGAGAATTTAGTCACAGTTCCAATTTACAAGGTGACAACAAGTACAAGATATTAAATCCATTTCCTTCACCTTTGTCCCTTCTTCCATATGGACTCTCACTAATGCCATTTGGTATCAATATTTGCTTCAGATGAAGTCAGTATGAAGTTTTTAGTGGACTTCATAGCTCTCCCTGCAGTTTGAGTGCTCTCAGCTACAACAGAATCATGCAAATCGGTGTAAGTGCTTTGTCAACAACCATTCATTCAGCTTCCTGAAATGTTTTAGCCATTTCTAAATTTATCATTTATTACAGCTCCTGGACACTCAATATATAAAACTTCTAAGAAAACTATTATCTGGAATCTAGTTTAAAGTTTTCTTCATCAGTTATGTTTAGCACTAATAAAAGCAAATATTTTTTCTGAGTATATCCAAGCTAAAGAGATCTGAAATCTGTCTGTCACCTTTCTAATATATATTCCTTTGCACATAAATATGTATTTGCAAATACAAGTCCCTCAGGCATCTGTGCACAACTTTACCATTTGGCAATAGAAATAAAAAGACAGCAATATGAAAACAGAAAAAAAAAATCCTATATCATGTGACATTCACTAAACATTTTTCCTAACTCACTGCCTGTCTCAGTAATCAGCTCACCATCAAATCTTGAGGAAACATCTAAGGTGAAATAGTGTATATTACAGAAGACCAAAATATTGCCTTAGTAAGCTGATTATAGGAATAAATCTGAAATGGGTGTTTTATCTTCTTGGAAGGAGGAGGTCTAGACACTACCATATAATTGAATTGCTTTACAAACTGAAATCCAGATCTTAGTTCTCTATAATACAGGGATACAAAAAACCTGGGTTGAGATTTACATCTGCATTCTGTGCCTAGATCTTTAAATAAATAATTAAATATCACATTTTGAAAATGCATGTATTTATTTTGAGACTTAACATATTATTTATATTTGAAAGGAGATTAGAGCTGAAGTGACTGTAAGGACTAGAGAGAGGCATTTTGAGAACTGTTCTCTGCCTAAGCGCACCTGCATTCCCAAAGCTCCTGTTAGCATCTTCGCAGATTAACCATCATTTGTGCACAAAGTGCCTTTATCCAGCAAATGTGGTGAAGTGAAACTGTGGAAACAAAATGGTGGCCGTTATTCTTCTGAGGAAGTGATTAAGGATCAATATGAAAGGGCTGTCTTGAAGCTGTGCTTGCTGCCACTTCTTAATACTCATTGATCTTGAGTTACTACCTATCATGGAGAAATCCTCCGTTGAATTACAAAGCTCTGACAGGGATTTAGGACTCTGTGAAAGACAGTGCAAAAATCTGATTCATCATTAGCATCCCGAGTTGCCACTAGGTTAAAAGATTACTTAGGTTAAACAAATGTGACAAATATGCATGTCTCCCTGTTAAGACAAGCAGGTATACATAACTATGAGACTTAGCATGCATGCAAGAAAGCAGTGATGAAGAGCGACAGCTGAACAGAACCTGAGTGCTTTCTGTATGTGGATGTTAAATATTTCCTTTTTCTAAATTAAGCCATCTGTCATTTCCTCTACTTATCTATTAATTGGTGCTTACAAGCCCTCATGCTGTACGTTCAAGGAAAGATCTCCAGAGTAAATGTAATGAGATAAGAACCTGAAGTGCACAGCAGGCAATGCTGAGTTCAGTAATATAGAGTAATGGCCCAATCCATGGTCAATGGTCCTATTAAATTCTGTTTCTATTGGTTTCAATTTAGAAAAGCATGAAAATTTAGACCTAAATCTGTCTACTTTAAATTATCTCTGGCTTTGCTGATTGCAATGAGACTTCAATGGATGCTTAGATTTACATATGAATTTATATCCTCTAGTGAAAAAGATTTTCCTGAAAGGGACTGTTAGTCTCAGACTATACAGAAACAGCTTTTGTGATAACAGAATCCATAATCCTGATCCATCCTCCTTTACTACAAATTATGGTGATTTACAGAAGACTTAATCCTATAGTAAGGGATGTTTCTGTGTGAGTTTCTTTGTAGCCAGTGAACTGTGAACTGCTAAGATTGAGAAGTCTTGAGCTCTTCTTTTGCCTGTGAGGGTGGTTTGGCTGCTGGAACATGCAAGTGACTGCTTTTATGAATAAATCTGCTTTTACATTAATCAGTGTTTAGTCAACAAGGGACTGTATATCTACTCCTGGCTGTGGTCACACTGGAAAGACATGTCTGCTTCCCCAAATTAGTATTCCATTTGTGGCACAGCTACTTTGAATCAGTTATGCATGGGTAGATGCTATCCTCAAAAGGAGTATTGTTACTGAACATGAAACCTGGGGCCTGCCACCACTAATCACAGATTTTCATTGACTTCACTGAATATTGGAAAATGACCATACATGCAAAAAGGCTAAGCTTGAGGACTTTAGAACAGTCTGTCATTTTGCATCCTTCATAGTTTCTCCTTCTGATAAATAAAGGTGAAGGGATTGGTGATGCATGGTTTCTTCTGCTCCACTCAGAATGAAGATCAGTGGGGCTGTACCTACACTACTGATTTCATCTGAACAGTAAGGCAGTTTTAAAGCAACTCCTACCCCTCACTGCTCATGCCCTGTTGTCCTCTCTGCTTTGGTTCTGAGATGTAGTTTTGGTGTGCATGAACAATGCATCCTACACACTGGAGCTGTGCTCCAGTGCTTGAGGGAATGTTAGGGCCTAAGCTCACAAGCCTGTACACCCACAAGGTCCCCAAAGGCATACCTAGTGTGTTTGTGTCCACAAACAATTCTTAACTATCAACAGCTCCCAAGACATTCTGACACACTTTTTGTCTTCCGTAAGAGGATAAAGAGCATGTACACCTTCCTGTTAGTCCTTAACATCAAGCCCTCAGTCCTTTGAGATTCTGCTGCTCCAGACTCCTCCATCCATCCTTCTGGTTTGAAATCCTCACCCTTTACCTTCTATGCTGAACCACATGGTGAACTCCTTGTTTCTTTTACCACCTTCTAAAATTATCCCTTTTCCCTACTTCTCTTTCTTGCACTTGTGACATCCTTGGGACCTCCAGTATCTTAGAAAACTAATATAGTATGTCCTGCATCTTCAGGGAAGTAAATTTGCATAAATTTGTGCAGTGAGAGAGACAGAAATTTCTCCAGAAAACAGTATAACTCTGTGGTAGTATCAGGAGGTTGCTTCTCCTGAACATCAGTAGACGAAATAAGACTGGTGAGCAGTGCACCATTACAGTCAAGAACATGAAGGCTGCGTTCTTGAAGATCCAACTTTGCACCATTATTTTTGGCTAAAACAGCAGACATACCTGTTATGGAGAGACTGAAGATGATAGCTTTGGGTGGGAGCAGAGCACAAAGCCTCCCACTCATCTGTATGCCTGGGCACCAGGATCACCGTGCAGGACAGTCTGGAGGAGAGAATGCTCTCCAGTGTGTCTTCTCTTTCTGGCTCTGTCTCAGTACTGCTACAGGGCACAACTAGGGATACCTCTTAGGCCGGCTGCCACCACAGCTGCCTTCAACAGTCCCACGAAGCAGAGTCCAAACCAGGTAATGAATTACTGTTTTATGCAGATCTTTGGGTTTGAAGGACAGGCAGTGCATGGGGCTTCTAGTGGAGTCTGAGTTTGAGCTCAGAGCTGTGATGAAAAAACTGTTTATAATTTGCCTGCTCAAAAGGATTGTTGTGTTTTTTCACAGCACAAAAATACACATTTAGAACCATGAAATTCCCCCAGGGCTGTGAGCTATGAGAGAAATCTTGGTGTAACTATATTAGAAACTGCCTGCTTTTGATATCTGCCCAGCTCAATCCTGGCACCTGCAATATCTCGTGACAATATAACTCTCCCACTTTTCCAGATAAAGGTCTTGTCTAGTGGGTCCTTCCCTCTCCTAGCACAGCAGGTTAAGGGCTGATGACATGACACCACATACAGTAAAACTGCAGACCCCCATCCTGTCCCACAAACACCCAGAGAAATAAGCAGTTTTGGAGGGTTTTTTCTGTTTCAAACTGCTGAGCAGATAGAGGGACACAAACAGCACTTTGTTGTGGTGATGTCCTTTCCTCTCCCCACAAGCAAATACCATCAGAAAGCCCCAGGGTCACCTGCCTTTAGTCTGTGGGTGACTGTGAGCAGAAATCATCCAGTCTGTCTTCTGAGGCTTCCTCACCCATTCCTGTGCCTCCATGGATCTTGCCTGGAACTGAAAAGTTATGGTAGTGGGGCTAAAAGAGAAGAGGAGGGGAGAGGAGAGTGGGAGGACAGGGAAGCTGTGGTTTAAAGGCACCCAAACACATCTAGTCCTCAGTCTACCTCTATCCAAGGTGGCAGAGCCTAAGGAACAGCAGGACCTTCAGAGAAGGCAGAAATGGAAACCTTCTGTGAATGGCCCTTTAGCCTTTGTGTTGGGACAACAGTGAGAAGTATTAAAGAGAGAGAAGCTTGGCTCATTGCTGAGGGAAACTGCAGGAAGCTTTGGTGGTGGCTCTGTGGGCCCCTGACAAGCTCTTGCCTATCCTCTCAGGTCAGTGCAGGACAGGAGAGGACAGATAGTGGCTTTGGGGCCTCTGTTGTTTGCTGCAGACCTTCAAGCGGTGTGGCTGCTCCATTAGTTAGCCCATGTTGGTCAGATTGTTTTGATGTCAGTCTCCAGTATGTCCTGTTTGTACTGTTTGGCTACATTACTTCCCACAATTCTTTCCCCTGGACTTCTTCCCTAGTTCTTTTCCCCTTATGATTTTAATATCTGTAACAATTGCTTCTTCCAGTCCATAAGTTATGGGCGTGTTCCCTTCTCCTTCCATCCAGTTTCTCCCCTTTAATAAAGTTTTCCTATTGGCTTCAAGATTTTTGCAGTAAACATCTGCAGTGCTAGTCAGAGGCTCTCAGCTCCAATGGTTCTAGAAGTCCAAATTTTCAGCCTCTGGGCATATATCTTCCTGTGCAATGTGGGGTTGGTTCTCTGGTCCCTGCAGATTCTGTCAGTCTCTGGTGCAGCCTTGCTGGTGCCACACAGTCTGCTCACCAGCTCCTTTCTCTGGCAGCTCAGCAGCTGAAGTAGGGCTCAGAGAGGCTCTGGGCTCTCCAGTAGCTGGAGATGTGGATGTGTCCTTCTGCTTTGAGTAGCTGCATCCTGCTATAGGACTCTGCCTTGCCAGAGGTGTCACTTCTGCTGCTTCCAGCTCTTTAAATGGTAATCAGTTCATAACTTCTAATTACAGTATGTCAACAATGTGTGTGTAACCGCTGGAAAAATATTTTCCAGAGGGTAATATGTCTTATTATTCTTTGGATTTGTATATATTAAATATCTCTCTCATTCCTAGATTTATCGCTGTCATATTTAGTACTAAAATTACTTACTCAGTATTAGAGCAATGTATTTTTACAACATTCAAAAATAACAGGGTACCAGACTTAGAAGACATCAATCTAAATGCAATATATTCCAGTGATTCAGTTCTTTAAATGTGCCTATTGTAATAGGACTGAATTTGGGCTGTGATGGGCTTAGGGAAAGGATGGAGGTTATATCAATGTATAGTTACAAGTCTTGTAGCTGAGGGGTTGATTTGGGCTGTGATGGGCTTAGGGAAAGGATGGAGGTTATATCAATGTATAGTTACAAGTCTTGTAGCTGAGGGGTTGATTTGAGCTGTGAAGATGAAGATATATTTCCTTGCTATACTACAGTTTACAAGTGTGAACTGATGCAAATCAATGCAAAATGCCATTGACTTGAGTGGGCTACGTTAGGAGGGCTAATTCCAGAAAAAGGACTTCAGCATTTTAAGCATGAGCAACCAGATACATTGCTCCAATTTCACCTATTTGTACCTATTCTGAGGGTTCTCATCCATCCCTTTTGCCTTGAAATCTCATCTTAACCTGCTGCTAAGACACTTTCTCTTCCTTTTTGCAGGAGTGTTTAGATGCTGGGAAAAAGGCCTTAAGAAGCAGGATGTTTTGAAAATAGAAACCTTAGTGCTGACCTCCACGGCACAGATCAATAGCTGTTGGAAACTCAGCTTGCTGCCATATTTTGCGAAATTAGCGCTCTCCACAGGTTTTCACAAAGTTTCCAAAAGTGACAAAAGGAGGATAATGTACCAAGCAAATCTTGTTTTATTTCTCTTACCTCATTCACCTGTCTGTTCCAATGCTCTTCTAGGGAGTACACTAAGTGATATTATCTTGGACTTTTTTGGAAACCAGCCTCAAAGAAAAAGATTGCAGGTCTGGCACAAGGAAGTGTTTGTAATGCTGTTAGTGATTACTTCTTGTGAGACTGTTCCCTGAAATAGGTGACTCAGACCTTGTGCTGGCTATAGTTTTGGGACAAGACGTGAATTCTAATTTATTTTGAGGTAACCTGAATTCATGAACATGAGGCGGCTCTGTCTGTCAAGGCAACACACACACACACTCACACTCAGGTGCTGGTCTTCCAGAGATCAAGTAGTCTCTAACTTTCTTCACTCAGGCTTTGTGTCCCACACACCCCATCAGGGAGGGCTTCCTCCCTCTGTAAAACATTCTGCCTTTCTCTGAGGTTTTGGAGAGAGGTATTCATTCTGTGTTGGATGCAGTGAAGGTATATCAGCTAAGTAAACATATTTTGATACTGTGTCTCAGTATGAAGTCCTCTGTGAAGGCTGTAGTTTCTTTTTCAAAGTGAGACCTGCCATACCTCCCTTTTCTGTGCATCTTTTGATCACAAATTAGGAGAAGTTTGGCAAAATACTCTAAGCAACTTTGGCAGTTTTGTAGCTTGAGGGGACTCTGTACACATACAGACAGCTAAAAGTTTTAATTAAACATTTAATTTAATTCCATATAGCCTGTCCATTCCCCTAGCCTCCTAGCACAGTAAATAAAAAGGCACTGTGGATAACACTGTTTGTTTCAAGCAGCTGTGAAATGAGTCCACTGTGTATAACACTGAACAATGCAAATTACCAGAACTGAGTATTACTGTTAAATGAGTTGTGTGGTTCCAAGTATCCTGTGAGCTGTAGTGGTTTTATCACACTCTTTTCTTCCTTCATTTTTTCCACTTGTGTCTTACTGTGTAACCTGAGTCCTGTGTGTGGTTTGGCACTCTCTAGAACAGGGTGCTGTACCAGTTTGCATCATAGTTATCATGGTAGAACTGGAGTCCTAATTTTGAGACCCCATGTCGTTGCAGTAGTGAAAATTAATAGCCCAGTAATGCTTTTATCCTGCTCCCGCTCACATTGCTTTCCTCCCTAAAGCAGAAGCAGTCATTAGCTAAATGTCTTTATCATTTGGGCAAACAATAAATTGACAATATAGTAGAATGACAAACCATTTCCAGAAATAAAGCAATTAATTTAATTTATGCTCTTTGATTATTTTTTTTAGGTGTATGAGCACATGGGGCTGGTGAAATCAGAAAGTGATGTTGGGGATAAGACAAACTCTGTTTCATTTTGTTTTATTCTTGAATATTTAGAGGTTCTCTGGGGATTCCTAGTTTGTGCTTTTATTGTACATCCCTCTGAGTGTAAAATGAGAGCACTGAGGAAGCAAAGTGAGTCTTAGAGGCAGCTAAGTATTTGAATGCCTTCTTCCCTTCACTGATCTACCTTATCCTGATGGATAAGTCCCTCTGCCCAGCTCTTCCCCAGGGAAGAATCACCCCACAGCCCCTGGTAAAGCCTGGGGGCACGAGTGAGGATGCAGACAGTCCTGCTGGTCATAGGCTAGAAGACAAAGAGTGAGGCAAACAGATGTTAGACTGGAGAAGAGTTCATAGAAAATGACCTTCCCACATAATTGGATATAAATATTTCACTAGCTGGTTTTATCCCTCTGGGCTATGCCTCTAAGAATCAAACAACTCCTCCATTTTTCAAAGATGGGTATACATGTGGACACATCGTGCACAAGTCCAGTAATTTGATGATTAGTAACCAAGGATGCATGCAACACGGAATTGATGTGTGTGTGATGCTGTGCTTTATGCACAAAGATATAGTACCAGTTTTTCTGGAAATGCTTAGGCTTTTTCTTCCGTTTTTACATTTCATGAAATTGCTAGTATTCATCAGCCTCACATGATTAGCCCAACAACAGGCTATTTATTACCTGCCAAAACAAAAATATTACATTGGTATTCTTACAGGTATTCTGGACATTGGTGTGCGAAAGCTTGTACTTCTTTGGGACTCCTTATTTCTCATTGTCCTTGTTCTGGCTGGAATAGAGTTAATTTTCTTTCTAGCAGCTGTGGTTTCGATTTAGTGTGAGAAGAATGTTGATCATACCTTGCTGTTTCCATTGTTGCCAGGTAGTCAAGGACTTTTCATCTCCCCATACTCTATCAGGTGCACAGGAAGTTGTGAGGGAGCAAAGCCAGGACAACTGACCCAAACTGGGCAAAGGGCTATTCCTTACCATATAATGTCATGCTCAGTATATAAACTGGGCTTGGCCAGGGGTCAAATACCACTGCTTGGGAACGAATGGGTAATCAGTGGCATGGGTGGTAAGCAGTTGCATTGGGCATCACTTGTTTTGTATATTCTGTTATCATCATCATCATCATCATCATCATCATCATCGTCATCATTATCTTCTCTGCCTTCCCTGTCCTATTAAGCTATTCTTATCTCAACCCATGAGTTGCTGGGTTTTTTTTGGTGTGTGTGGTTGGTTTTTTTTTTTTCTGATTGTCTCCTCCATCCCTCTTGTAGTGGGGCAGGGAGTGAACAAGTGACTGTGTGGTCCTAGTTGCCGGTTCGGGTTAAACCATGGCACTCAAGTTTTCCATGTTTAGATTTTGCTTATGGATATGATTATTGAAATTGACTCCAAAAAGCTGTCAGGAGATTAGCTTAATATATGAATGGCTTTGTTCAATGAAAATTAATTTACTATTTTTTTAATTAATTTTCTTTAGTGCTTCCAACCAATTGGAGTGAGTCCTTTACCACACTGATTTAATCGGAGTACTGTATTACAAATGCCATATTTAATTAACAAAGAAGCATTAGTATTGATATCTGGCAAACTGTTACAATACTTCATTATAGTTATAAATCTACATACAGTCCTAAAAAAATAAGAAGTCACTAATCAGTATGATGGTGCAGCAATCTGCATTGTATATCTTCTCTTATAAATATGTAATTCAGTTAAATGATAATTTGAATTAATTTATGGTTTCAAGTTCTCAGATGGCATAGATGAATGAGAAACTGCAGCAGTTGGCAGCAACAGAAAATTTGCTGATGATATGTCGACGATTAATATAATTCTGTACTGAAAATACTGTGAAAAGAGAAATGCAAACATGCTTCTTTTAAATTAAGTTCACCAACAATAATTAAAAATAACCATATCATAGTGATGAAGATTTAAACTAAACAGTATTACTAACCATAGTTCAGAAATAATTGATACTTGTATTAGAAAATACATTATATGAAGTAAATAAAAAAGAAAGAATACTTGCTATGTCTTTTTGTCAGATGAAAGCCAACTGGTTCTTTCACAAAGGAAAAAAATGGAAGTCCAAGTTGTGATAAATGCCTGCTGCAGGACTATTCTACTTCACTATCCCTGAAATCACTAGCATTGTCTCTTGTAGAGAAATATAAATTAATTTTGCTAAATTGTTTTATTTGTTTGTTTTTTTGGGAATTACCTGAGGAATCAAGATCAGTTAGAAAACACAGTTCAAATACTATGATGTTAGTAAGAATAAAATTAATTTCTGAATATAGGCCATATTTAACCACTTAGATGAATTTTTAAAAATATGTATAGGATCTGAGATGTGGTTTAGGAATAATATGCAGAATATTTTTTTCTGCTGTGCAGAACATGAGACTTTTAAAATTATTTCGGTCCTTCTGTAACCAAGAAAAAGTCACCTTTCTGAACACTATCTGTGAAAAAGGAACATATTCCATGTATTGTGTTAGAAAAATAATCAAAGAAAGCCTTTTATCTGCTTCTGGCTTTTTCTGAATTCTCATAATCACACTCAGCAGCGTTCTATTTTTCTCTCCTCTTAGCAGCTGAGGGCTTTTTCAGTTAAAACAGGCAAGTCAAATTTATAAGCAAGGAAAAAAGTAAAAAAAAGAAAAAAAAACAACCAAAGAAACACTCCAAGTAACTTTTGCGATCTCCACAACCGTTCATGTCCATAAAATTAAATAGACAGAAAAGTGCTTGCAGATTTGAGGCCTAAAAATGAACTTGGCTAAATTCTATTCACCCTTTCCAGATTTCACTGAACTCCTGCTGAGATTTACTTCAGTACTGAGTAAAGACGTTAGGATTTGGCCCTTGTCATGCAATCTTTTTTTTTGTCAGAATACAAAGTGCATTGCGAATAACTACTCGCAAATAATCAGAATGCAAAAGCCAGAATAGGACTTCATTATAGAATTTGTTTTCTTAAAAGAAGAAGCTGAGCATATTCCTACAGAACCGATAAAACTGAAGGTTTTACCTTCCAGGCTCTCAGTTCAGGCACAGGTTAGTCTGTGATCTCGAGCACTCAGAATAAATGTAGTGTTAATGAATGAAACTCATATTATCAAGAAGAAATTAATTATGTAATATTTTTGCAAGTGTATTTCTTGGATCTTTTTATTGTTCAGTAAAATAATAATAAAAATAACCTAATTTTATTTCCGTTTTCTCATTTCTCCTGGTAACAGAACAAAGACCTGATGTCAGGTGTTCTTGGTCTAAGCCAACCATGCTGCACTTGTAACTTCAAGGCAGGCTGGTCTTGCAGCATCCCAAACAGAGAGTGCAGGCTCTGCACCACAGCTCAGTCCCATATCCAAGTCCACGTAAAGTACAAGAGTTTTCTATTACAGTCTGTTCAACCAGAAAGTGCTGCTCTTTAGTATCACAACATATGTTCTCTTGTTTACTTCAAAATAAATATACCCAAAGCTTGACTGAACCAGTGGCCCCTAGGAGAACACTTGACTGATTCATTAAATGCAGTAGCTGATTCCAGAACGGACGTTGCTGTTCTCTGGAGTACAGCTGTCACTTAGAAGTGTTTGCCTTTCACTCTTCATAACTTCTTGACATGAACTAAATCTCTGACAGGCAGAGATTGGACTTGAAGAGAAAAAAAAGGACTGAGAAAGATGAAAGTATAGAAGTGGCCTACTAATTCTTGGTATGGTAGCTGAGCTTTATTATTGCTTATTAGCAAGCAAGAAAACAATTGCTTTATCTCATTGGGGTCCTGTAATTCTCCTGAGATGGAGCCAATTACAGATGAAACTGTATTGCTGAGTTTATATGCTAAAAGAGTCCAATCTAATGTTTCACCTAATTAAATTCTAGCAGTATAAAAGAACAGCACTGCTCCCTAGAGATAAGGGTGGCTATGTATTTCTAATATCCGTGTATACCATGCACCACTGACTTTAAGACAAGGCTTGAAGTAACTGGGTAGAATTTCTGATAAAGCTGTCTTCTATCCAGATATTCAAGAAACCTTTCCTATCTCTTTCATCAAATAATTGTCTCGCCTCTCTTGTCATAACCCTTACCATTCCACCCTCAGTAAAGAAGAAAGACAGGTTCTGATTGACAGAATTATAATAGATAATTATTTGAAATTAGGTCAATAATCTATATAGAGCAAATGTCCCACAAATATTCTCCAGATGACACAAATCAAATGGACAAGAGAGGCATCAAATGTAATCCAGGTGTTGGGCAGTCTTTCTTGAGACATCTCGTGAGAGATTTACAGCTGATCCCCTAAAGGACATTGTGTTGTCCTGTCTCATGCATGGCTCTCCATGTACCTGTGAGGAGAACTGGGAATGTGGAATCAGATTTCACTGAAGAATACCCAGATGAATTACATGTATTAGGATGAAATGGCAAGTATCGGAGCCTAGCTTTGTGGTAAAGGAGGAACTAACACTGTTGTCAGTTCCAGAGTCACAGTCTTGAATGCTCCCCTGCTAGCAGGGGCTCACACCAGTTCTGTCTTGCAAAATCCTGCACTTTCAAGCCTTGCACTGACTGCAGCATGTTCAGGCAATGCTTCCACTGGGATTATGAGTAATACCTATAAAGATATTATCCTTGGAATTGTACTGAAGTTAGAGCAACCCAAACCTCTATTCATGTTTGAAAGTGAGGACAAGCATCAGTTCTAAATACATAAACCTGGAATGTGAGGTTTGTCACGTATTTGTGGTAGTTTGTGGCATACTGCTTATCTGTATATTCATATATCTATAGAGTCCTAGATATGACTTACATTTTATAGGTACATAACTCTAGAGATAAGCAGTGTGCCACAAAATCATACAAATATGTGTGAAACAACACCTAGATACTACAGTTTTATTCTGGTGTTGTTTTTCCACAAATTAGCAGCACAGTCTTTACCTCTGCTCTTGATGTGATCTGACAGAGTGAGAAGAGCTGTTCACAAACCATTCAGATATTCACAGATATGTCTCACAAGTGTACTTGAAAGAATGTGCTATACTCAACACCATGCACTTGCACCTGTCAGCCATGAGGTGAAAACAAACCTGAAGGCTGCCAATATCTTTATGTACAACTACTTGCCCAGCCACTGTGATATGTTGTTCTGCTGTCTTGTATCTTCTTCATCTGCAGCAAATAGATCTTGAAACCAATATTTTCATTAAAACAGAGCATCCAGAAAAGGTTATGTACTCATGCAGGCTGACTGAAGCATGAGGTTTTTTGCCACAGTTTATTGTGGAACACAGAGAGGGACCACTTAAATCTCAAGTAAAAATAGCAGTATTAGAAGGTGATTTATGTCTTAGAATCTTTTTGTTTGATGTTCTGGTTTCTAAATTTCGTTAAATATAAACAGAAATAACTTGCTGCTTTTTATAGTTCATCAAGTGAGATCTTGGTTGACTCACTGGGGTGAAGTTGGAGGTGATGCCAATTTATTTGTTCAGGTGTTTTCAACCAGTATGTTTGAGTTCAGTGTTATTGTTGTGTTTTTCAAAGGATCCATTCTGACAAGACACCACTTGTTTAAGGAAGGAACGACAGCAAGAAAGTTTCATTAGAAAGGAAAATTTTAAATTTTATTTTAAGAGAATGCTCTCTGTCAAACTTGGCTTTTCAGTCCTTGAAAATCCAGATACCACCATATATCTAGTGTTCAAGTAGAACATTCCAGAAACAGAATCACATCCAAAGCCCATTATTCCATAGCTGAAGCCCTCTGTAATAAATTGTTCTCTCAAAAATCACTAGTGAACCTTTCCAAACTATAGCTCTCCCAATAAAGAGTGTCATGAGAAGGATGTAAGTATATGAGAACCAAACACCAGTCCTGGAGTCAGTCTTGCCAGAAATTCTTCTTGGACTCAATGCCAGTTTAGTACATAATGTTGCTCTTTTGTTGGACCTCAGCTTCCACACCTGAAAAATGAATGCACTAAGTCTTGCTGCATATTCCATAGTGTTTAATGAGATCAATGAACTAAAATGTGAGGTGGGACTGGGACTAAACTTCCTTGCTGGAGTTATGGTGCATATCTTGGTCTCATGTCAAGGTAGCAGCTTCTGAGTGCTATGGCAAAGCTCGTGCCATGGGGCCCTTTCTGAACTCCTCCTGGTGCCACTTCCACCATAGGTATGACTAGAGAGACCTAAATTCAGGCAATAGACCCCAGAAGTTCCTCATAAACGGAGATTTGCAAATTATTCCCTGTACCAATGCAATATTCAACTGTATTTACCTCAGAGAAATGCAGAGAGTCTCCTGTCTTCTTCACTCCTTGGCACATTTTTGCCTTCCTGAGAAACTTAATGCAACCATTGCCACTGTGCCCTAGTTTTCAGTACTGCATATTCCACTGTGCCCACTAATGCATTGTAGCTGAAAACAGATATACCTGTGAAACAGAAGGACAAATTCTGTCACAAAGCATACAATATATAATTGCAATGCAAGGACCATATCACCATGAAATGGCAAAGAATAAATAAAAACATTGTCAAGTCACACTTTACTTTGTATTTATTTGAATGATGTGTAAAATATTGAAATAACAAACCTTGTGAAGTAATACTGAGAAACTGGATGGCTGTTTTTCTCTGAGAGCTTCTTTCCTGCAACACTTCTAAAAATTTAATTGTAATGGATTTTTTTCCCACAAGGGTCAGAATAGGTCAGGTGAGAGGAATTAATAAAAGCTCAGTTCAAAAGAGCTTGAAAGGGTATTGAAAATCTTTGATAGAAATCCAGCATCTGTGGTGTAGATACTTTTGAAAAAATGAGATGGGAATTTTTACTGTAACCAATGAACAAATTATTGCTTGACCCTTTGACCATAGACCTTCGTGACACAATACAATATTTTATTTCATGTGTGATCTACAGGTAGCTCATTTGAGGGATTTAATCTCACAAAGCCACATTGTAGCAAATTGTTATAATTTATTTTGTGTATCCTAAATAACTGTGTATACATGAGAATGTAAATAAATTTCTAGTCTGAATCACACATAACTAATAATGAGCCATTTTCTGTTCTCTGATGTTGCTTGGATTGTTTGTCTCAAAATGCTTTGTCTGCCTGGTTATTTTGGTGGACAATGCCAATTTGTTGAAATAAAAAACCTGCAGGAATATATACATTTCAATAATTTTCTTATGTGGAAAAGTTTATCAGGTTCAGGATGGACCATTTGCAAACAAACAGAAAGGGGTAACAAGACTGCATGTCTTTGCTAAGCCTGGGATGCATGAGATCGTAAGGGTCTAATCTGAGTCAGACAGGGCAGAATGGAAATAAATCACCTACATTTTATTGAGCATGTGCTAAACACATAGGTCTTAGCCAGTCGTAGCTAGTTCTCATTGCTGAAGCTCTCACTGTTTGTATGAGTTATGAAATATTAATTGAAACAATTGAGAGGGCTCGATTCTCGTGATTGTAGGAAGTAATGTTGCAACACTGTAGCATAGCAAAGCCCAATGTGAAACCTGAAGTGAAAGAAAGGTGGTTTTATTTAAAAAAAAAAAAAAATCAGCTTTACTCAGTCGCACTCTTGTTCCACATATTCACAAGCTGCAAGATACGTATGCCCAGGTCATCTGTTCAGCACACAATCAGCACATTGTACCCAGGGTCCTGTCCAGGTTTTCTTGAAGCTGCTTGGAGTACAAGGGAGGCAACCTGTTGAAACCTCCTCCTCCCTTATCCTGGGTGCCTCCTAGCTTGGAAACCCTTGCCAATACTGGGTTGCTCTGTTTGACCTTTCAGAGGTGGACAGTATTTTTTCCTGTCTCTCTTGTCCAAGCTCCGTGAATCATCAGGATTTGTACACTTTTTGTCTGCTTGTATGGGTCTCTTGTGGCTCCTACTCTGTCCACTGTCTTCCCACTATCATCTCTAAAGACACTGAGTCTTTGCTTTAATCTGCTTGTGGGCTGCCTTTATTTTAGGATGGCACTTTCAGTCTGTCTTTTGTTGTCTTGGTGCTGAGTGACCTGAGATGATGCACAAAAGTGAGTTGGCATCTTGGTGACCTGCTAATATACTTGACATCAGCACATGCCAGTCCCATGACCATTATCCTGGGAGTTGTTCCTTCCAGTGCTTCCACCAGATATTCCCAATCATTCTCCATTCAAGTGATCTAAACATTTCTATGACACATGATCCTTTTGTCCAGCATGAAAGGTGCTCAGGCCGCACCTTTCATTGCTATGCAGTGGAGACCAATGGGCTGTAGCCAGGCTACTCACTCTGGAGCTCAAACTCAATGTAGCTATCAGCTGTGGCATTCGAATTCAGAACAATAAGTGATTCAGATTAAGAGAAAGAAAAAATCAGTATTCAGATGACCTGCCTTCCCCAGTTGCCTGTCTTAAGGATTTCCTCATTCTGATTGAACCAATGGTATCACAGTCCAGAGGGTCAGCAATTTTGGATAGCAGGTAGTAGGAATTAAACACCACTGGGGTGATGTGCTGAACTGGTCTTTTTTGCCCTGGAGTGGTATACAATGTCACATGACTGCATCTCTAACCATACAGCTGACATAGTTTTTTTGGCGATCATCCTGAGTTATGTCTTTGACTTGGACAAACTCGTCTGATGTCATCAGGGTTATTTGGTTGTAGATATTGGTTTGGAATGTACTAAAGCACCCTGAAGTATCAGGCAAGGGCAGTGCTTGTTCCTGTTATTCCCCAGTAGATGTTCTTTTGCACATTCATCATAACCATGGGATGGTGTTCATGTGACCAATGGAGAAATTCACAGATTATGTAGAAATGGACATTTTAAAACACTAATTCGTATCAATCCTAAAATAAATGTTTAAACCAGAATGTGAATGAATCATGTGTTACAGGTGCCTGTTTGTCTCAACTGAGTGTGAATGGAAAGGTGGACGTATAACTCAGCTATAGCCATCTCCATGGGAGCTGACTCTCACCTGCAAGTGGTAGTGTTTCTAATAATTCCCTTTTAAAAATAACATTAATGTGAAAAGACCATATTTTGCAAGCATCATTCAGAGAGGGACATTTAATATTCCTGGGTCCATCTTTTACCTTCAGGCATCCTTTGAGAGTGTCTTTGCAGAGAGAAGGGAAGTGAAGATGCTAAGGGGGACAGAACATGCTCTTATAAATATAACATTCATAAGAAATCAGGCACAAACTTATTAGCATAATCATTTGAGCACACTTGCTGTGTGCTCTAAACATTAAATTGCTCAGAAGTTTTATGTACCAGAAAATAACAGCTACAAAAAGAGAAACATTGTGTCTTTTTCATATGATATTCTACTTTTCCTCAGAGAGAAATGGACATCCCCCCCACCTGCATTTTTGGTAAAATACAAAGCAACAGCTTTCTTTATTTAATTACAACTGTAATTTGTATCACTAGTGATGTCAGGTCAGTTCTGGGAAGGGGTTTTGTTGAAGGGAACTGTGCTCGTTCTAATATCTGATTACTCTGGATGTGTCTGAAGTACCATAAGAAAAGAAACTTTAGCCGGATCCCACTACTTTTGCTCATGTTGAGGTGATCCCTTGAATGGTGACATTGAAATATGTGTGTCTGCTTGGGAAGTAAAAGTCTCTTTGGCATGAGTCACAGTTTCACAATTCAGATTGAGGATTCGGTTTGTTATGTTGATTAATCACCTTCCTTATGCATTAAATTAAACCTGCACACTTATCTCTGGGTAAGGACACCATCATAATTGTCTAACAATAGTAAAACCTTTGGGATGTAACAGTGATTCAGACTAACACTATTTGCCATCCTCTTTTGTCTGCTCTGGAGAAGGAATTTGTTGCAAACCTGCATCCGAGTATGTTTTTCTTTTCCCCATCTTGGTTAGTACACTGCTGCTAGTCCACTGAAATTCTGAAGCCAAGTCTCCAAGTTCCATATTCACCTCCCTTGAGAGGGAAAAGGTTTGGATGTATCTTCTCTGCTTGTGTCTGAGCAACGATGTACTGGCATTACCAGCATTACAAAAGGTAGAGGTGTAGGATTTCAGAGGTAGCATTAAAAAACAAAGCGAATGAAAATACATTTAGAAAAGTAGGGATATAAAGTCCTAGTAGTATTAGACCCTCATATTTCTGCAAAAATCCGTTCCTGCCACAGAGGTTTTCCTACCACTGAGATAATGGAGCCTGCTGTGATAGCCAACTTTTGACACTAATTTGCATTTCACTGCTGTTATACATTGCTAAGCTATTCCATTTGCCAAGATTTTGCTTGCTATGAAACCAATGCACTGACTTCCTGTGCCAATTGCATCTCTGTCTCCTGTGCAACATAGCAATAAGGGATGGATAATGTAAAGTCACCAGTATTTTATGAGTAAGTGCATTCCTAGGCATTTGGCATGAAAAAGATTTAGGACAGGATATGTACTGTAGCTATAATACAGTAACGAAGATGATGAACTAGCATAGTTTACATCTTTATTCTGGAAAAAAAAAAACTTACTTAAGCCATTTCCTTTCCTTAGCTAGGAAAATCCTCCAGTGTCTTATGAATGGATTACAACATGCTTAACATTTCAGGGGGGATGCAGAAATTAGGCTGTGAATCAGTAGTCTCCATGTAGAGATTTATTTCAGAGTTTGTAATTAAACACCAAGGAAGATTTTTGATGACTGCTCATCATACTTTAATCAATATGGACATGCATATTCTTAGATACAGTTAGGGTTTAATTAAGGAACCAAGCACTCCATAGAAAGTGTGCTTTGGCCTAGCTGGTTTTCTCTTGAGATTAAAAAGCAGATCTCTATGTACAGTGATAGTGCTGCCATGTATGGGATTAACTCCCACTTACCTGTGATAAAGGATGAAGATCTGTTCCGTTATGCTTCAAATTGTTCATCTGTTGTGTTTCCAAGGCAAAGATTCTGTTTGGGACTGCAGGAGTGGTACTTTATTATTAGCACTACTCTCTTTAAAAAGGCTTTGACATTGAACTGTGACAGTTTCCGAACAGTGCAATTTGTCTGGACAGATATACTGGCAGGAAATTGAATAAAACACATCAGTGTATTTCATAAAGCCACTGAAGCAAGATTTCTGTGCTGGTGATTCACTTTAGCCTGGATGTACAGAAAATATAGTTATCCAATTTATAGTTGTATAACTAAATTCATAAACAAACTGATCTTGAGGGCTCTGACAGCTGAATTAGGAAGAAAGCATAAATTTGTTTAACAACTTAATAAGAAATGAATGCTTTGAGGAACTCTTCAGTTCTCTTTGATATACTGCCAGAAAAAATTCCTCTTTTTTGCGCTTTCCAGGCTTTCCATGGCACTGCAGCTGCTGTGGTGCCACTCCATGTGGTGGGCAGCCCAGGGTCACCTCACTGTTAGCATTCACTTCCATGGCGTGGGCAGTGGACCTTTACTCTCCTTATACAATTCTTCCCTGAGACTGCTTGGTATGCAAAAAGCACTGATCAGTTGCTTCTGTATAGGCATGAACTTACATATACACAGGCCCACAGTGCTGAGATGCTGGCCCTGGCCTTCTCCACCTCATGATGCAAGAAGAAACCAGATCAGGAAGCAAATTTTCTAGAGGAGGAAAAGGAGAACTTACTCAGTTGGTCCCCAAAAGAACTGGATTATCCCCTTGTGGTTGAGGTCCCTCATGTTGTTCAACGCATCCTCCTCCATGTGTAAAGTGAAGTAGATGATCTGGACTTGTTTCTCTTGCCAACATTAGAAATGATTGCTCATTTGAAATTAAGTCATTCTCAAATTGTCCACTCAAAGGAGACAAAACAATTTGTAGTCAAGATTAGGTATTCAGACTTTGCTGTGCTAGTCGAGTTCCGTGTTTCCTCTAGTCTGGGGGCTTGTCTGCAGCTTTTCCCAGCAGTAGATGTTTCAGAGGAAGCAATGGTTACCGTCCTCCAGGAAAACAGCTAAATGTGGACCAGAGGCATAACAGAAAAGCTTGTGCTGGTTTTGTTTGTATTGTATCCAAAAGCACAGGAGTCTTGCTAACATCCATGCCTTGTCCTGCAACTTGTACCACAACTTCTGTATGCAGAATGCAAACTAGATCCTTTCCTCTCAGATTAGCCCCAAACCAACCTGGTTTTATAGCCTTTCCCTGTGTCTTTTCCAGACTCATCAAACAAAAATAAGGTTTTGCAGAGTATGAGAAGATTAAATCAAATGAGACCAGGAGATTCACCATTCACCTAACTAAAACCCATCTGCATTATCGGAGTAGCACACCAGGAAGAAGTCTTAATTCGCCTCCTAACAGTGTCCCTGTTACTTGCAAGCACATTTGTGAATGTACCTGAATACATCTGTTGGTTCCACATTACATACAAAGGGCTGTCTAAAAACATGGATAGCTGTATGTGTAACACTGTGAACATCTAATAGTTTGCAGATGGAAGTATAAAAGCTTTTGACTGTATTTTTATAAGTCAATCAAAAATTTAATCTAAAAATTAAAAAGGAATCTCTATACAAAATGAGAATAATTCGTAGAGAAAGCAACATTTTATTTCTTGGGAACTAAGGCTACTCTGATGGTACCACCTGGGTGTACATGTATGAATCTTCCTGTACTCTGTTAATAACTTTTGAATATGTTTGTCCACTTTTTCCAAACTAGGTGTGACTCAAGGATCAATAGATTTCTTTACAAATAGGTACACAAGTAGATGATGGAAACCCAGTGTCCTGTGAGTCTCTTGACTGAGAAGAAAATTGCTAGTGTGAGTTCTTTGTTAGATAACAGATTACCTGAATAGGGCATAATAAATGTCTCTGCATCCAAAATATCTGTGTTCACACTTTGAGATCAGTCTTAGGACATGGAGTCCTTCAGAAAGAAAACCTAATTAATTCTGGCTCTTCAAGAACATATGTTCACAGTTTTCTCCTTCTGGGTGTCCTTTCAAGGGGCAGTATAAGGATTGTTCTTTCTATGGCATTTAAACGGCTTTTGCTATTTTGGCTAAATTAGCTAAATAAAAATTTGCATGTCAGCAGCACTACAAAAAATGACTACATTTGACTGTTAAAAAATGTTGGTTTGTTCCACTTAGAGAAAATAAAGTGAGACTTCTGTGTCTTTCACTTGGTTTATGCTTATTTGACCACTTAACTTTTTTCCTCTCAGCTGTCTTTTGTGTGCATTTGTTAGAGAAAGAAATGACTTGTAAAGAGCATGCTGGAGTATTTTTCCAAGGAGGGATATAAACCAGAGTTTACAATAATTTCTTACACTGAATAAAACATAGCAATGCTATTTGTATTAGATGTTTAGTTAAATAAAAGCTGATTATTTAATGATAATTTAAACATACTTTGGTCTTAGTTTTATGTTTGTCGTTAAAATTTGCAACTCTTTTTATGCTGCCCTCTATTTTTTCCATTTTGAACAGGTGTCTTTGTAAATGTACAAAAAACAGATCAGAAAAATACCACCTTTCCCATCATAATTCCTTCCTCAGTCAGAACCTCTAGCTAGCACCATGTCCCAGTATCACTCCTGTCCTGAAGTAGCCTGTTGCTTTCCTTGTGTAGAGAAAACGGAAAAGTTTAAGACAGTTGGAATATGAAAGTAACACACAATTTGCATCCTCAGTCCAAACCCTGCAAATTCCTGTTTTCTTTCCATGTGGCTTCCAGTAATGAAATAAATAATCTTGTTTTTATACAAAAAAAAATGTACTAACACCACTCAACAGAGTACAGAAAACTGCAGTTCAGGTCTTCAGCTTTCAAACTTTTGCCTTGCTTCAGTTCCCAGCACACTTAAAAAAGGGATTACACTTGTCTTGACATTAATTTCTAAATCTGTAGATGTCCGAGACACTGTAGGCCTGAACCGTTTCCCCTTACTGTAACATAAAACAAATTGCAATTAAATGTTTTACTGGTAATCCTACAGCAGTGCCAGTCAAGGACATTTGCTGTCCTTAAAGAGGCATAAAGTCGTCCCACATAGCTCTGTCCTGAGTACAGAAAACTGTACACCCAGCTTGATTCTGGTCCCCTCTTCATATCTTTTGTGTTCCTAACTGCATCAAAGATGGTAGGATATATGGATTTTATATTACCCTTACAGACAACAGGAAATGTGGGAAAACAGTATAGAGTAACATGAAACTGAAAAGGAAGTTTGCAGATCTCATTATGATGTCTATTTTAACTGTTTGTCCTACTTGGATGTACCTGTTTGTGACACCAGTATGGTATGCTGCTGGAGTAGCCTATCTAAAAACCTGTAAAACAAAAATGTGTGGCTTGATCTGTGTGGAAAGACAGAATGGTATATTCTTTGTTGTGGAATATCTGTCACACAGGTGGAAAAGGCATTCTCCTTGCAGCCTTCATAACTTCAAAGAACATATCATGTACTTGAGTCCCATGTATTTTTTGCAAGAATGCATTTTTTATAATAATTACACAAGCTGCCTGATGTATTTTCATGCATCCCAAAGCAAATGTTTCTCTCTGAAGTCTGTAAATAGTATTATAATCTTGCTAATTCCAGTGATCTAATTTCTCAAATGACTCTAGTGACCACAATCTCTGAGCAGGCTGCTGTACCTGAGCAAGACATACATATCTCTCTGACCATCTTTGCCACACAGCTTTTTTAAAAGTGCAGTTGTATCAATCCAAATATAATCCTTTTATTTTCAAGACAAAGTAAGAATATTGTATAGTTTCATTAAAAAACAAGCCTGAAGGCAGAAAGGACATTCTGTACATACAAAATTAGAAAGCAGTTATCTAAGCTCGGATGAATTTACTTTAACTATCAGTACTGATAGAGTGTGTTTAACGTTATTATCTGATGGAATTGTATCGGTAGAGAATTGCATTAGTTTTCACAGTACTACCTCGTTCCCATTTTAGTGTTGTGGTTTTTTTTTTCTTTTTTTCAATCTCAAGGCTGATTGGGAAGATTTTCTATTATATTTTACTAACTTGAAGTGAGGTGCAATGTCCTGTTCAAGTCATAGATAGTAAAGTGGGAAAAGTCCTTAATTTGTAGCTGGGAAAGCAAACAAGAAACAGCTTTTCTTCTGTGCTGGCATTAGAGATCATAATTCTTCTTTCTGATTTTACACTGTCACAATCCATAGGGTTTTTCATCCTGTCTCTTCAGAATAAAAAAGGTTACTTCCAAATCTGACAGCAAACTTTGGTGAGCTGCCAATACATGAGTTCGGCTTCTGAAACAAAATTTCAAGAAGCAGCCCAATACAAGAATTCACATTGATACATCTGACTGTATGAGAAACTTGCATCCCCAGAGGCAGCTTGTCCCATGATTTTAGCAAACAGCAGGAACTGTTTCGTTTTTGGAGCCTCTGTTGGGCATTGTCGGGACTTCATCTTGTGTAACCTGTGGAAGAAGTAGAAGGAGTTCAGAGGAGGGAAAAAACTTCTGACAGAGTGTGATGGTAACAATTCTGTACGGACATTTTGTTGAAGTTTGTAAGACTTTTAATTAAACTGGGTATTTTGCTTTCTCCCAAGCCCTCTTTATTAAATTTGATTCAAGGAAGGCATGGTTGTTTTTGTGGACAGTGTTGTGTGCCCCAGCTCAGAATCACAGTTATCAGGAAGGATGTTTTAGTAAGAAATCCGTGATGAGTAAAAGGTTTGTCTTTTTGTCAGCTTTGCTCACTGAGGGAGCCTGCCCTTCTCTTCGCAACAGCATTCTTTTTCTCTCTCTGCTACAAACTTCTTTTAATTGAAATCAATACCACAAGTTGACTTTGTTTGAGTAGCACCATTGGCCCAAAGTAAGCCCAAAGTTAAATACGAATAAGTATTTCTTAAAGCTTCCACATCAATAGCAATTAAACAGTTATTACATTTCATTTACAATGTATGGGCCAGATGCTTATTCCTATTTAGTTAGCAGAATGTAATATTATTAATGACTGAGACCTGGAATTCAGTCCTGAAACGACACGCAGAAATTAATCTACTTCAAAATATTTTTCACTTAAAAATTAGTTTAATTAAGTGCATATGTTGATTCATATGGAAGTAAATAGAACAATAATTTCTTCCAGAAAATTGCCCATATTTTGGGCATTTTACATGTCTGACAGTCTTTATTCTGCCTTCACAAATTTAGAGCCAGAAGTTCAGCAGCCAGCGGTATTGTACATGTTATGAATGCTGCTGTGCAATGTTCAAAATCCCAAACTCAGATCAACTTGAAGAACTTGATGCTGAAATGAAGTTGCCAAACAATCTTGCCCAAAGCCGTTACTTCTATAATTAGAATGTCATATGAGATATTTGTTTAGCTATAAAAGCCTGCTTGAACCACTGACCTCTCTCCTGGCACAAGAATTCCCAGTGAGACCCAGTTGTATGTGGTACTGACAATATCACTTATCTTGCAATGGGGACTAATTCCTGTTCAAACAGAAAGATACAGACTTTCAGTCTGAAAGGTGACAGTCCTTCTCTTCCAAAAAGTAAACCTTACCAAATAAGGATTTTTTTTCCAGGAGCTGTCACTGCAGCTATTTGAAAAGGGACTCAGTGTTTAATAAAGGTGTAGCACTGGGGAGTTCTGCCAAGGAGGAGCTCTGCTTTACTGAGTATCCAGCATCCAGTGCAGCTCTAAAACAGTATCATCACTTCATTGCCTTTCCTTTGAAAATAAATGCTGAAATGGAAATGCAGCATAATAAGAGTTAAAATTGCAGCACTCAATATACATCATAGATTGTCAACACGTTTAAACAGAAGTTTCCTAGAAAAATTCCCAGGTCCCTTAATAGGCAAATGTTTTTTAGTTGGTTTTGTGTATCTGCTGGTAACTCCTTAAGTATCTCACCAGAGCACAGAAATTTGATGGTCTTCTGATCAACAGCTACAGAGGGAAAATAAGATGCACCTTTTAGAAAGATACAATAAGCAGACCGTTTAAGTAACTATATTCACAACAGAAAGGAAAAGACTGATCCAATATACATCTTAAAATAGGTAAGGTCAATAGAGATTAACATCTACTACTAACTTGTTTCTAATTTACTGCGTTTAGTAGTCTGTTACTAAGATATCGAAATACAATGAGATTGCTGATTGGAAAATAACAGCTTTAGAATGATTTTTTTAATCTGGAAATACTACAAAAATCAGGTCTCATAACTGCAGGCACTGCAGGGCTGCAGGAGTTAGAGCTCTCAGCTAGCCAGCACAACAGAGTGCAAACACGGCAAATGTGCCACAAGGTAACACCAGTTCATGTGCAATCTGAGCCCCAGTCTCATACCTTTAATGTCATTAATTTTAGAGGAATTACCCTAAATGGAGAAGGAAATATATGAAGTCAAAATTTAACTAGTAATATTTAATTGAAGCATTTGGTGTTTGCTTGGATCAATACAAACACTTAAATGAGCTAATTTATGAAATATCTTGTTCTCATTGTCTCTACTCAAGGGTATAATGCAGGACTGCTTGGCCACATCTAGGCTAATACTATATGCAATCATAACTACCTGAATAAGCCTTGGTTATGCAGGAATACTATTCCATAAGGTTAAAGACCTGAACTTACCAAAATCAAACAAGGTATTCCTCTGATTCCAAAGGGATCAAAATCAGCTACTTTAATCAGAAAAATAAATAGGTTCATTCATGTATTATTTAAAAATTATTGAACATTGTAAAAGTTACAGTACAGGTACAAGGCAAAAATTTTAAAGCTACTCTTTAATGGAAGCCTTTAATTGTCTTAGCTAAACTCAGTTGTTTGTCTTCTTCTGTACTTCACAGAAAATAAAATTCAAAAAAGATATCATTATTTTGTTTCAAAAGAGATGTAAAAAAGTCTTAATCTTCCAAACTTAATCTTTTTGTTTAAACTTTGCTTTGTGTCTTTTGTTTTAATCAACAGCCTTTTATTGCATAGAAATAAATATTTTATAGTCTTTTAACTAGAAGGTTTTAGTCAAGATGTACCTGGTGTGTATGATATTTTTAGCTTAAATGGTATAAAATTTAAAAATAAATGTAAAACTAGTTAATTTTTTTTATAAAATCAAACAGTTAATTTTCTTATGATATGTGGTTACAGATGAATACTCTCCTCACAGACTCCTCAGGGACTAAAACATGATTGCATACAATTAACATTAAGATGATTAAAAGACTGGAGCATCTCTCATATGAGGAGAGGGTGAGAAAGGTGGAACTTTTTTCAGTTTGTATAAATGCCTGATGGACAGAGTAAAGAAGATGGAGCCAGGGTCTTCTCAGTGCTGCCTAGTGATACAATGCGCATAAAATGGAACACAAGAAATTCTATCTTTTACGTAAGCTTGGGGATATTTTGATTTATTGTGAAGCTTACAGAGCTTGTTCTAGATGAACTGACACATGCTTTTTATCCGATTCAATGAAAATTCCAATAGGGACATACCCTGCAGTTTTCAAGAGTGCTCAAATTTCACCTCTCATTTCTACCAAAGGAACTATGGGAGACTTTCATTCCATTTAACAGAGCTAATCCTGATTTATATCAGAAAATGGAGCAGATATGGTTCACTGATCTCTGAAGAAATATTGCCTAAAGACAGATTGCAAGTTTGAGCCACTGCAGTAACTATTTGTGTCATATTTATATGTGTAATTATATATTTCATTGGTAAAATTTTATTCTTTGATAGTTGTGTGTTCTGTACATACCTATTGACTTGAAAACCCAGGAAAACCTGATAGTTACATTGTTACATAATCTCTAGTTAAGAATAATGAGCATTTGGTTCCTGCAAAAAATTCATCATCTCATTCCTCCCCTCCTTCTCCAGATACTGACCATCAGCAGGCAGCTGCTTCAGCTGGGAGGCAAAATATATCATTGGTTAATGAAAGATATCTTAAAACCTTGTGGCTGCCTGTCTCTTTGGCACCTTGCTTGGTTCCTCAGTACCTGGCAGGACAGAACTTCATTCTGGATGAGGAACCAAATGAGGGGCTTCTCAGGCATATCACAGAAACATGACATTTTTTCATCTTCCATTCAGACCTCTTTTGGTATATAACCAAGAGCTCTAGTACACCGTAATTCTGGCTTGCAGACCACTCAGTAAACCCTGTCAGATGATAAGTGAACTTTTTGAGCTTTTTTTTTTTTTTAAAACAATCAATTTTTAATCTACTTACACATTCAGTAACTTAAGATAGTTCTTCAAAAATTGTGCGTAAGGTCTCATGGCATACGAATTTCACCCTTTCTTCACCAAGGTAGAAATTGATTGGGCAGTTTTAGTGGAAGTGGATAAAACTGAAGGAAACTGGACTCTCTCCTCCTTCTGCAAAAAGTTACACGATGTCTAATCAAATGTAAGACTAGAGTCATTGCTATTTGCCTGAAGTCTTCCTGGCATTTGCCCAATGAGACCACTGAAGTTCCCAGCTGGAAGCAATCTAATTTTGCAGTGCATCCTTTTAAACACAGAGTCCATCAAACACACCTGTACTGCTGCTTGTGTGGTCAACAGCACAGCCTCCAATGAATAAGCTCATTGAATCATCTGAATGACTACAACTGTTGGACACCAGAGCCCCATTTCAGCAAAGCAGCTAAATAACATTTTTAAATGGTATGTAAAGCTAGGTTTGCGCTTAGATGTTGTGCTTAACAGGGATTGAGTGTAGCACATGTCAAAGAGATCTGTTTCAAACTTCTGTTGAATCACATTCAAAGCACAGACTGTGAGTGTAGATTCTCCCTTGTGGAAATACAAAAATGTCCCACAGACATTTTCAGCAGTATTTCTGCTCTGTTTTGATGTTGATGAGGGAGCGTTGCTTGAAGGCAAAGTAACTTTGCTCAGGTAAAATCCAGTGAAACAAAGGAGAATGTTTCCTGCAAACAAGGCCTGAGTCCAGCACAAGGGAGAAAAATGTGTGTTATTACTACCTGGAAGCTATATTGATGGAAAACAATCTCAAATACATCAGGCAGAGATTTTCTAGGACTCGGTGAGACCTTTTTTTTCATCCTGTGGCATGAAATAAATAAAAGGGCTCTGTCAAATCTTTTCACTGTGATGGCCTCCTCTTGTGCAATGATTTTGTGCTCATTGCCCTGAGTGGAAGCTACTGACCTAATCTAAACATGTTGTAGGCACTTCATTTTTTATAGTTGTCATTACCTGGGTAAGTACGTCACAACAGACAAATGTCATAGTGGACAATCTGTCCTTTTTCATGTATTTTTTTACCAGATACCAATCCCTAAAATCTGTGGCATTACAATAAACTGTGTTAACGGAAGAAGCGTATTGACTTAAGGTGTTTTATGCTGCCTTTAATGTCAAAGGAAATGTTTGTAGTTCATTTCATGTACAGATTTTTTCTTCCCAAGTATCTTCTACTTTTCCTGGCAGAATTCATTAAAATAAAGCCAGGTGTGTGCTGCTAATGATCAAAGATTAAGTTAATGATCCAGTCATAGGTGTCAAAACTTTTGAACCAACATCTGGTTTCTGCTGGGCAAAGTAATACTAAGAAAAGAAAAGGGTTCGAGATCTGTCCATTGGCTAGAGTGGCATTGGCAGTGCTGTACCAAAAGATGGTTTTACTGGATATAGGTCAGTACACACAAGAAGGGAGTGGTATGAAACTATATTATGCCAGTCAGAAATTTAGTTCATTTTTTGATTTGCGACCATTATTTTAACTCAAATTTAAAATAAGCAAGCTAATCTAATAGAATGGCTGGGCAAGAGTTCTACTTAAAAGTTCAAGGAGCAACTGTTGTTGCATCATACAAGCAGTGTGATTTTTCAGGTACTCTTCCATTCCTATCAGAATGGTAACAGCAGACTGATGAAGTAATGATTCACATAGTTAAAACACTTCAAAAAAGCAAAATTCACAAATTTGATCCACCATCTTTGAGTACTGCCCATATTATTATGACATTGGAATAAAAGTGGCATTTCAGGCATCCAGGACTGACCAGGAACCAACAAAAGTGGAAGATTGTTATCTTTTGCCAGTTGTGGTAAATTAAAAAATACATAAAGATATTCAGCAGCATGTACCATTCCCATGTCCAGCAGCTGTTCTTTCTGTATCACAATGTCTAACTGCATGTTTGGCGATACAGTGGGTGTCTGAAAGCAGCCTGCTGAGAAGGGCATTTCTGAAGGAGTTGTACCTAAACCAGCCTGCCCAAGAAGGATGCGTAGACTTAGTCATTCCTTGCATAGCAGCTGTTAGAACTGTACAACGTGAATTATTTTAATCCTTTTTTAAGTGATTCTTTCAGAAGAGTTGCAGAGTTGTTCCTTCGCTTAGTTGTTTTTTGGGTTTGGGTGTTTGGTTTTTTTTTTTGCTATTGGTGTTTTTGCTGTTTCTTTTTAAATGTTTTCAAACGATTGTGGGATTTCTCATTGATTGCAGCTGAACCTGGATTGATGACCCCATTCATTAAGAGAGGAAGCCAAGTTGAATGATTTAGATACAATGCGATCCCTGGAGTAGAAATGTATGACCAGAGCTCAATAAGTGTAGCCTAGTTCTGTAGCAAAGGGCTGGGGATTTTGCAGATATAGTATAGCCAGCTAGGTATGCTGTGAACTTTTAAGATAAATTCCACATGAGTGTTTTACTGAATCAACAAGAAAAGCAATTAGCACAATATTAACTGACAGTAAACTAAGTTAATGTTGCACCAGTTTTTCCATTCTTGTATGCTGTGGAGCTCTGTGATGTCAGTATAGGACTGCATTATGAATATAATTAAATAAGATGGGAATAATATCTTCTGGGAAAAGATGCAGTAGGAAAAGAAAATAAAGGATAGCACGAAAGTGCTAAGTATAGGGAAGAGAACTATGACTACAAGGTCTGGAAGAAAAGATTTTAGGACATGGAGTCATGGAAAAGCAAATTCTGCTACTCATGTCTTTGCTGTGAGCTGTACATTTCAATAGAAATTGTCAAGGTGTTTTTCCACAGCTGAAATATCAGCTTATTTGGCAACACTTATTCTACAAAAAGGCTGATTTTGTAGAACCTGCAGTTCCTTCCATCTCAAACAAGACTACCCGTTCACTATAAGATCCAGGCTACAGAGCTATGCAAACATACAACTTTGTTTTCTGATGCCAGTTCTGCTCCTGAGCTCATTTGTTGTTTTATGGTGATGTCTTCCTCTATTAAAGCATTGCTTTTTCTTTTCGTTATAGCTCTGTGAAACACCTACTCAAATGGCATCAATGGATCAATGAATGAGGCTACAAAAGTAGTATTATCTTGCATGTACTAATATCAAATGGGTTAATTAAAAAAACTCAAAAATTAAAATATGAAGTATAGTTTCTCATAACAAAGAAAAAACCACCCAGATGTTGTTCGCAGTCCATAAAAAAAACCAAACCAAACCAACCAACCAACCAAACATACAACAAAAAAACCCAGGAAAACAAACAAACAAAAAAAAGTCAACCAACCAACCAAAAAAGCCACAAAACCCACACTCTTGTGGCTTTTATATTGCATTTTTGCTTGTGTATGTGCAATCTGTGAGCTATATGATATGCAAAACTCGATCTTACTTCAAGAAACCGTACCTCTCACTACCTTGGTGAAGGTGGGTTATCTAAGTACAGTGCAGAAGATTCAAAATGCAGCAATAATCAGAAATATTTAGATTGTTAGAGAAAAATATTCTTTAACTGCTATTTAATTCGGTGGTGCCTGAAAAACATACTTCATGGAAAGACCAAATGCTTCATCAGGATGAATATTTGGCAAGATTTAGAGCTTATGGGCAAATAAAACCCTGAACTCTGTGTCACCAGAAAGCCAAATCAACACCAGAAGAAGGGCAAAAAACCTCAAGACACAACCTCTACAGACCACATAAGAACTAGGCTGTGTTAAATTCTTTACATCTTGAGATTTTATAGAGCTCTGCAGAAGTTTACACATACACACATGGACACATGCTTGGATTTAGCAAGACAGTCAGGATGCCAAGCAAGGTCAGCCTTAGCTGCTGTTGAATAGACTGTGCTGACTTCTTTCCAAAGCCATTAGAAACCTTTTCTGAATTTCAGCGCTCATCCGAATAGGCTTCCCTTTTGTCCTCTATCTGCTATATAAAGTACTTTCCATATGAAGGCATCTTATCTGGCAATGTAATTTATGGAAGAGACAATCTATTATTTTTCCACATTAAGCTTTTGATCATGGATGGATATTTGCAGTTATTAACAGCACAGAGAGGCTAAAGTTTCAGGTCTTTTTACTCATTCCCATTGAAATAAATACTGAAGTTGGCAACCCATAGTGTAACAGGAAAAGTCTTGCTGAGAATTACAGATTATTTCCAGGTTTTTATTTTGAAAAGCCTTACAAATAGGCTGCTATGTTAGAGACATTTCTTTTCCTGTTTAATTGTTATAATTTGTGGTCCAGATTATCCTTTGCCTCTGCATCTGGATTTGATAGGAAGACTTGGGGCAACACAAAGCCTGGTTGATACATAAGTGTCCAAGTTGTAGCTCTATAGGCTAAACTGGAGAACAACCCCATGGAACCTGCACAGCTCTGGGCTGTGCTCAGAAAAGCAAAACTGAGTCTATATTTTCAGCTGACTCAAAACTTGGAGGCTGGTCCTCTTTAGTGACTTCAGCTGTCATTTTGGGGTTGATTCTGAATTCCTTGGGTAGTGGAGCCAGTAATTCAGTTCAGCAGCCCCAGCAAAATCAAACCCTCCTAAAGGTAGACTTTGGCCAATGTGTATCAAGATTTTCCAGAAAGGAAACCTTGGCATAAGGAGGCATGCAGAATTATTTTTGGCAGCCTTAAGAAATCCATTATGTTATAAGTGATCATAAATTGCCTTTGACTGAGTTGCTTGAGAATTGCAATGGCCTCAGAAGCTTTCAGTCCTAACAATGGAGCAGGTGAGAGACAGGCCACATGATGCTTTACCTACAGTGTGTCTCACCGGCCCTGGCTAACACGATGCTTCAGAGCAGGCCCTGTTCCCCACTAGTGTCCTGTCCAGCACAAAATTAGGATACGCATTCTCTCTCTGTCTAGAATCTCACAAATAAAATGCATGAAGGGAGAGAAAAAACAGATACATGAATTTGAAATAGTCACAGTAATAGCAAATGGGACAGTGACAATGCCAAGTGGCCAATAAAAAGATCTGTATTGCATTTAAAAGGTTCTAGGGACCTCACACTGATGACAACAAACCATTCCCAAGCTACGCCATTTTCCTTTTCAAAGTGTAGAGGTTAGCTTCCCAGTACTGTCTCAGAGCTCCTCCTAACATGTATAAGGGAAGAAGGAAAACCCAGGGCTCACAGAAGGGCAGTTCTGCTTCTCTATGGTGCAGCTTCTGCTGAAGGCAATGAGAACCTTGGTGCTTTGGAGGATCAAGCACTGATATTACCCTCAGCATAGTGGGCAGCAAGAGCAACGTGTCAGTTGGTAATCTGTGAGAGACAGCCCAAATTCTCATTGTTGTCCTCATATTGCAGGATAGGAAGAGATCTTCAAGAAATGCAGCTTAATACAAGCAGAGCTTCCCTAACTCCCCAAGAACTTAACAGTATCTCATCTCAGCAGAATGATCCAGTCAAAGACCTACAGATCCAAAGCCTGTGCTCGGCTCTTCCTGGCTGGCAAGGTTGTGGAGAAAGGGCTTGTTTCTCTGTTGTATTGGGTTGCTCATGCTCATGATTTTTTGGTTTTTTTTTGCGAGGCAGAGGAACATTACATCCACCTTTGATCTACCAGAAAATAAAGCCTTCTTCCATGGACCTGGATACTTGCATGCGAATAAAACTTCTGTGATAGGCGGTTGACCATTGATAGTCATGTGAATTTAGCATCTATGAGAGGTCTTTGTTGAGACTCTGAACACCACATGTGGTTACAATAACTCTGCATATTAATACTTATGAGCAGGGGAAGAGGTCACCAGAGCTGCTGTTTACATGGCATGCAGGCTGGCAGCTGATTTCCCTGAAAGGTCAAATCTAATCCTGATAGCAAGTAATGACAGACCTTTCTGTTCACAAGACACATGCACACATTTCAGCCACCAAATTTAACCATCTACTGGGCTTGTTTTCTTGCAAAAACCTTGTGTCTCACCTGGACCCAGCTATTCCTCTGGGACACCTAGATGAACCCTGGACTCCAGACTGCAAGACTGGAAGGATGTTTGGGACAAAAACCTAAGCTTTTCATAAAGTTTTCTAGGAATGAGTGAGCGAGTTATACCAGCAATGACTTGTCTCACTGTTCGAGTAATTTCCATGCCCTCATCTGTATCTCTTGTTAAACCACTCAAAGTCAGAGAAGAAAACAGGAACCGTAAAGAAAATACCAACAATCTCTCTGCAAATCTCTGCAAAGACTCATTCCTTCCTTTACTCTAACCTGAGCACGTGTGTCCACTGCCAACCTCACTTGCTGAGTTACTGCTGAAAGTAAATCTCTTCATGTATGTTAGTCTGGAAGTCTTCCAGAGAATTTTAATCTAAGTGGCTAATAGTTACCTCTTTGTAAAATTTTGTTTCCTAGTAATCTACCATGTGTAAATTGCCCTGTTGAATTTTTATAATGAATGTGTAATGCGATAGTGAGCAATGTGTGGATTTTGCCCTAATTGAAAGTGGAAATTTAGACTGTTACTTACAATCTAACCCTTTATAGTGTGGTAATTCCTGACAGTGATAACACTGTATCCAAGCACTACAGCTGTGATAATTAATCTGTAATAACTGGTGGAGCTAATCTTGTTTTTACTGAGCTACCCATTTCCTTGTATCTGCATCATTCATTACATCATTATATCTTCATTCACCATTACATCGGTGGTAAAAATGGTCTAAAATGCAATGACACTTTCTGACCACTTTTCTATTTATTATAGTGTAGGTGTGGTAACAGAAATATCAGTGTTGCAGTAGATATAATAATTTAGAGTGCACAGGCAAAGCAAGATTTACCAATAGAGGTAATAACTCTGAGTATACCAACCAGTGTATCTGTAGAAGTTAGCCAAGACCTCAGACACACAAAGGTCTCTTCACAGACTGTCACAAGAGGAATTGCATGCCCCAAAGACTGCCTCTGTCTATCAGGCAATTTAACATGCCCCGTTAAATACAAACCTTCCAGATCAACAGTGACATATTCTGATTTCAAATCCTTATGAGAATTTCTATGTATTATTAGCAGACCTGCTATAAAATTAGAACCAGACTCAAGAAAAAAAAGTATTATCATTTCAACACAGGCTCCTTTTTGTCAGGGAAGAAATTAAACCTACATCCAGCTGTAGCATGGGCTATTCTGCTGCCAAATGGGAACAAAATGCTTTAAATGTGTGTTCTGTCTATTTGATTTATAACAATCCACTCACAGGATTTTTCACACTTTATATGAGTTATATAAAAACAGTTACATAATAAAAAAGTATAATATTTTTCTTGTTTCTTTGCCCACCCCATAAAATATTCACTTGCTTCAAATAATCTATAGGAATGTATGGTTACAAAAAAAGGACCAGTGGGAGTTTGCCTGGGGAAGGATCAAATGGAAAACTGAGAGAGAATTGGCCACAAATAAATATTAAATAACTATTTTTCTTTCCAGTATATTCTGCAGCCAGAAGAAAAGAAAAATAACAAAAATCTCGATTTATAGAATCAAAAAAGTGTTGATGCAAAAAAGTATTGATCCAAGACGGAAGAATGTGACATATGAGGTTGCGTTCATCCATGTAGATGAAGATTCTTCCAATATGTTCGAGAAAATATTTGGGAACTGGAATAAGGAATGCCATTACATTCAACCTGTATACTGAATTTTTTCTTGCTTCTCCCTAATTCTTCATGAGTGCTTTCAAAGTCCATCCAGATCTGCCTTGTCATTATATTCCTGTTCTACTGAACTCAGATTCTTGTTAGAATATTTTTGAATGTATTGATTTACGGAAGACCTAAGCTGTATGTACAGTGCAGTCATGATACTGGTCCAGTTAAAGTCATAATGCAACCATGGAGCTGGCTCTTTCCTTAACTCCCAGAGTTTTGACTGAAGCTGTGTAATATATTTTAGTTTATTTAGCAATGTTTATTTAGCTGTACCTCTCACAATTCTTATTGCAAATTATATTGTTATCAATGATAGCCATAAAGGTTATTTTGCAGGTGGTTAGGACTGTGAAAACTTTTTTAATCTGAAAAAAAAAGAAAAAAAAGAGAATTATAGATACAGAGTCATTCAAAATATCTGCTTTAATTTTTCAGGCTATGCAAAAGATTATAATCTGACATAAATGTATGCAATCCCTTCGAAGTCTTTACCCTACAGCAGGGTAGTGTTCATCCCCAGCTTCTGGATGTGTTCAAGCTGCAGTGTCACCAAGATTAGATAATTGCATACTTACTCATTTTACAAGCACTTCTGCAAAGCCCTCTCAAAACTACAAACACTTTTGAAAAGACCTTTCACAGCTGTGCCTAAAAGGCTAAAATTATATGTGCTACTATGTGAGATGCTAAATCATAGCTTCAGAGTGTAGTAAAATGGCAAGGAAGTGTTCTGCTTTGCGGAATTTTCGGTGATGAATTTGGCATTCCTGGAGTGTGGGTCTTTCATCTAGCACTTGCTAGACCACAAGCCAAAGCTGTTTCATTTAATCCCTTTATTCAGGTACTCTTAGAATAGCAGGAATGCTCTGCTATAGATTTTACTTCTCTGCTTTGTTACTTGATAACATTTACTGACATTCAGTAAGCTTTTTTTTAAAATATTGTTGGTTTTATCTTGCTATCCATTATTGAAAGCAGAGCTAGTAAAATCATGTGTAATACTTCAGAAATGTAAGGTTTTTATTTAACATTAGCCATTGTCTGATATGGACAATGTGATATGCCAGTCGTATCCTGAGCTGCATAAAGAGAAGCATGGCCAGCAGGTTGAGGGAGGTGATTCTGCTCCTCTACTCAGCTCTGGTGAGACCCCACCTGGAGTCCTGCATGCAGCTCTGGGGCTCTCAGTACAGGAAAGACATGGACCTATTGGAGAGGGGCCAGAGGAGGGCCACAAAAATGATCAGAGGGCTGGAACACCTCTCCTATGAGGACAGGCTGGAAGAGCTGGGACTGTTCATCCTGGAGAAGAGAAGGTGCCAGGGAGACCTTACTGCAGCCTTTCAATACTTTAAGGGGGCTTATAAGAAATGGAGAGAGACTTTTTGACCAGAGTCTGCAGTGACAGGATAAGAAACAATGGTTTTAAACTGAGAGTAGATTTAGATTAAATATAAGGAAGGAATCATTTATGATGAGGGAGGTGAGACCCTGGAACAGGTTCATCAGAAGTTGTAGGTGTCCCATCACTGGAAGTGTTTAAGGTCAGGCTGGGTGGGGCTTTGAGCAACCTGTTCTAGTGAAAGATGGCCCTGCCCATGGCAAAGGTTGGATATGATGATCTTTAAAGGACCTTTCCAATCCAAACAATTCTATGATTCTTTGAAGGGTGCTAAGAACGTGACTTAATTCTTATGTGAACCATTATTGCTTTGTTACAGTGAGATTATTTTAAGAGTGCATCCTTTGAATAGTGATTGAAGAGGACAAACTCGTTTTCCAGAGATGCAGCGTGATCCGCTCTCTATATTGCATTATGGCTTGAGTACAAGTGTAATTCCATGTGTTGTCGCTTCTTTCACTGTAAAAGCACCAAAGTCAATTTTCTTTTAATTTCAATTCCACAACAGCTTAAAGTGATCTATATTAGGGCAGATGTGCTGTTGTTACTCACCATCTCCTCTGAACTAAGTATTTCTACTGTCTTCCTTTTACTACAACTTATACTACCCAAGTCTGCAGTAAGTTCAGAGAACTGCAGAGGCAAAAAAAGTTGTCACTCATGCACTCCAGGGCTCAGTTTCTGTCTGGGCCACGTCTTCACAACAACAGTACAGGGGAGGGCTAGAAACATGCAGCTGAGGCACGGTACACAAAAAAGCAATAGGCATGTTATTTATTGCAGAAATAAATGCTTATTACTTATATTTAAAGACGAATTTTACTTTTTTTTTTCTTTTTTTTTTTTCTATTTTTTTAGACAAAAATGATTCTTCCTGGGATAAGTTCATGTCCACCTTAAACCAGATGAACATTCTTAAGATTACAAAATAGGGTCATATACATTGTTCAGGCAACTATTCTTGGTTAAAACAGAATGATTTTACCAATTTCAAAGAGGTGCAATGAGGTACAAGGAATCCTGTAGAGACTTAACTCCAGAAGTGTTTGGAATGCCTCTTCTCAAATACTTCTGTTAATACTTTGAGCTAAAATACTTCAAGTTTTACACCTTCCTGGAGTACATTTGAAAAAGATAAAAACTAAAGCTTTTGGAATAAATTACACAACCCAGTCTTCATAAGTATTTCAAAGTTCAGCTACCAGCAAATCCTCCCTGAAATTTTCTTTGCTTTTACTTGTTTTGAAACATCATAAAGCCCTTTGGCCACCAGAAGGGGGATAAGACCACCAGATGGATAAGTACAGAAAAAGTAATAATTTTCTTGGTTACTAATACATGGTAAGAATCAACTGCCAGTAATAGTCATTAGAGGATGCAGATATACCATACTCAGATCTACACATAACACAAATGGGATTAATTTAACTTCAGAGACCTAAAAATTAGGTGCCAGCAATCAGTTGGCTGCCTCAGCTCCCCACCTAGGTAATGGAAACCTCCCAAGAGCCATTCATCCCAGGTGCCCCTGGCAAGTGGAAGGAATCAGCTCCTCTAACTCCTTAAAAATGTACTGTCTTTTATTTAATAAAAGAAGTTTAGCCTTTTCTGAAAACCTTCTGGATAATTTGACTTGTATATTATTAGAGTCCTAGGTAAATAATTTTCATTCAAAGCACATTTTCTTGTATTTTTTATTCTTTCAAAGTATATTTATCACTGTCATATTACCCAGTCTAACAATAACCATCTTCAGTTTTGCCTGTAGTGTATATGATCACATTGGCTGTTCGAATATGTAGTGAGGAGGCTTTTCAAAACTTTGTGGTTACCTTAAAAGTAAGCACAGACAAGTTTGTAGCTAGTTTCTGGGTTTTTTTCTATTTTTGTCCAGTTTTCTGGCAAGGATTTGGTTAATGGGAAGCCTAAGGTACAATATCCCTTTCTTGTTGACTGGTTTTCGATGGGAAAATGAAGCATCAAATATTGCAGCTCCCGTGTAATCCAAATGAATCGATAAAGTAGATTTATTTGATCACTGGGTCTGTGTAGGTCTGAAATTGCCTATTTCCAAAGGTAATAGTTTCAATCTGTTAACAAGGCATGCACTTATCTCTAAAAGACACAGTTCACCATCTCCACCAGGCAAGTTAATGGAAATTAATGGTGATCTGCTTGCGTTACAACTGACTAGTCATCACACAACTGAGCATTTGGCTCCCTGATAGTGAAATTATCTCCAAGACTACCAAAAGGAATGAGATAAGATGCACCAAGTGACCTAGATGCTCACAATTTTCATGTAGCAATACCTTTAGGTACCTGACAACTGCATTTGAGAATTTGGATCTTGCATTTTTCAGATTTTCATATGAAAACTTGAGGAGGATTAGACAAAAGGTCAAGGATCTGTGTAAAGGTAACCAACTGGGAATACAGCAATGCAAGACACTAGATATGCCTTCTGCTTCACCTCATCTTCCTGGACACTTCACTAGAGGTTGTAGGGAGGCACATCTCTCCACCTGGGATTGACAGTCATCAGCTTTCTGGCATATTAGGAAGAACAGAGCAGAGCTTACCATTTCTCTTGGTTGCCCAAAGATCCTGGTGCCAGCTAAACTGTTTACAGACCACTGCAGGTTAATGGCTAGAGTATGTGCTTGGGAAACAGGAGAGACTGGCTCTGTTCCCTTCTCATGCATGGGGATCGCACCCATGGCATTTCCTCTGCCTGAAGGGACAAGAGCTACAATGCTGGTCTGTGCAGGTCCTGGGATTATATGAGTGTGATGTACAGCTCACTCCTGCCCAAAGCAGTAGCCCAAATTAGGAACCTAGGGGTAAAATGTCCAGCTGTGAATAAGGGCACAATTATAATACTTTCAGACTACCTGTGCATTTGGCAAAGCAAACAGACCTGCACCCTCCTTCTTGGATCGAAATTCCCTAAACACTCAGCAGGGAGGTCTGCTGGCTTGCTTCTGTCTTGCCCAGGTGTCTCTGCCCTGCGTTTCTCCCTACAGTGTTAACATGGGCAGAGTGGGTTGGTGCTCTTCTCTGATGAGTGGCAAGGCACTCCCTAGGAGGGTCTGCAGGTCTCTCTGCTAGTTCAGAAATCCTAGAGACCTTGGGACTGGAGGTGGGTACCCAGCTATTTTCCCTGAAAAAGCTTAATAAGGTGGAAAGGAAGCTGTTTAAGGAACTTGCAGCCAAACAAGGAGGTGGCAAGTGAATTTTTAAAGTTTCTGTGGGTAATGCGCCAACTAAGAAAGAGACGTCTTTGCATCACACTTCTGTACTTAGTCACAAACCTCCCAAGTCCTGTTTTGTGCCGTTAAAACCACTTCTTCCTTCAAAGGTATGTCAGCACTATTGTGAAAGATGACACTGCAGAATTATCAGAGTAGAATAACTAAATGAGAAGTCTTTTCCAGTTCTTCCTCCAGAAAAGCCTTTCTTTCTTTGTTATAGTTTCTTCAGACCTCAACAAAGAAATGTTGCTCTATTGCCTTCTTTTGATTTTTCCCCCTTATACCCTTCATTCTGACTAAATCTGATTCCCCTTGTTGGCCTTGAGCAAATGGCCATGCAGGGAGGGTTGTCCCAACTTCTGGGTAACACAATGGTAATTGTTATTGAAGCCCTGTTCACCTTAGTACTACAGGTGTAGAAATCGGGACAGAGACAAAAGAGACTAGTAGAACATTGTGCTTATCTTCAGATGAGCTTCAGGACTAATCCCAAGGTGTCAATACTATTACTATAATAGCTAAAGCAGGAGGAATATTTTAGCACATAATGAGCTATGCTACATTTAGGAAGAAAGAAAGAAAGAACAATATTATAGTTTAAAAAACAGATGGGAATTTCATATGTAGATATTATAAGCAACAGAGGGTGAAGAATTAATAAAAAAAAAGTACTGGGCTTTAGCAATGTGCTTATGGTTAAGTACTAAATATGGATTTTCTAACACTGAAATGCATGAAGCACATTATCTTATCATCGATTAAGGACATTGTTTTACTTACTGAAGAAGGATAAATAATATAGAAACAGGAATCAGGACACCACCTAAAGCATGCTTGAGAACCTCAGTAAATGAAACAAATTTTGGGGTTATTGTAAACTGTATTAAATCTCTGTAATAATTGTTCTTATATTAGCTCCAGTGATGCGAGGACCTCTCAGTACATTATCTATAATTTCTGTTGGTTTTTTGTAATAAGCATAATCTCAGGAAAACCTCATATATACCTAGAAACATCTGCAATGAAGGGCTATCTAAAATACCTATGCATAAAACAGCTTGAAAGACTAGAATTTATTGTTCCTCCATCTGTAACGGCAGAAAACATGTATTCTATTCTAAAACTGTGTAGCTGAAAACTGATTTCCTGATTTCCTGACCTGATTCATAGTGAGGCCCTATAGTTTGGCTGTGGGGGTAGCACAGAAGCAGCCAGAAGGAGGCAAGTGGAAACACCTTTCATGAGCACTGTCATGAAAACCACTGTGTGATTGAATCATGGTGTGAGTATGTGTTGGGGACCAGGCTCGTCTCTGATTTCTCCCCATCTTCCTGGTAGTACAGCTCCAGTGGAACTACACAGTCCATGAGGCTGTTCTGGGCTGTCCAACTTCCCTTGATCTGCAAGCAGCCTGTCCAGTGGCAGTAGCATCAATTGGTGTGAAAAAGTGATAGTTCTAGCACAGAAGACCCAAAAGCCAGGGCACTTTACTGCTTTGCACATCCCAGCATACTGTCATGTCACACCTGGACCTGGATTGCTGGAGATGGGAGAAGAGCTATGGAGCTGTTGCTCTGTTCCTCCATCTGGAGGCTGGCAGGGTCCATCTCTCAGGGCTCCCCTTAATGCTAGCCTCCCTTTTGTTTCTGTCCTGCCCATTGACCAACACTTTTTTACCTGTATGTACCTTTTCACTTCAATGCAATCATCACACTCGATCCAATACTGATGTCAATTCAAGTGTGCTGTAGTCCTATGAGCCGTTATGGTTGGAGAAAAAACACTTCTTGGTTAGGGGCTTTATAACAAGAATGTAAAAATATTGTTGTTTAACAATTATTTAAATTTTCATAACTGGAAAATACTCCTTTTGAAGAAGAAGGAAAAACAGGTACTGGATTTTGTGCAGCATGTCAGCCATTCCTTTAGTTAGAGCTGTCTAAAAAAAGAAAGATTACATAAAAGTTGGTGTGGGAAATTATTCTTACCCATTTACTCATATATAGTATCATATGGCACAGTCATCACAGTTAATATAGGGGGAAATCAAGTGTTAAGTATTTTACAGATGACTTTTTTTTTAGTTGAAACAGGAGCAAGAGACATTTTCAATAGCTCTTTCACTACATAATAACAAATGCTTACAAAATCTCACAAGCTTAAGATTTACCTGCAGCTACAGCTATAACCCAGCATAGTTCTGCGAGCACTCCTAGTACAAAGCACAAGAAAAGTAGATATATCACAAGTAACTTCAACTGCTATTTATTTTGCTTATGCTTTCTAGGTCAAAATATCTCTGTGCCATTTGTGGAAAATGATGTGCATTTTAAAATTGCTGACAGTTTGTAAGGCCTGCTTTTTACCAAATCTGTATGTGACAGAAGTAATGAGGCTATCAAGAAGATCAGAGGCACCTACCAGACTGGTTTTACACCACACTACAGAATGCTTTACATTACAGTACATAACTATGAACACCTGTATTCGTGCTTGTATGTCTGGGCATTGCACAGCTGACCAAGCCGAGTTTTTTATCTTTCCATGAATATTTTGGCAGTTTTGACCCAATACACACTGCAGTGAATAGTCTGAGGGAGATGTAGACAGTTGTAGGCATTTTCCTTTGATATAGCTGTCCAATTTTTGCTTCAATTGAGTTGTCTGTCATTGTTGATCAAATACAAATATGTGGCTGACAGCATAATTACATATTATTTCTGTGTCATTTGCCTGTCCCATTACCTCTAGCACACCAGAATGATTCTGGCAAGGTTCAGATAATAAAAAGGCTACTTCTTATTAGAGGTAAATCCGCTGAATCCTCTTTTCCATCACTTTGTGTTTTATGTAATGTCAGTGACACATGACAACAACACTCCTGTGTGGATCTGGTAAGAGATTACATCCACATGTGCTATGATGGTGGACAGCAGGATGACCATGAGCCAGCACTGTGCCCTTGTGGCCAAGAAGGCCAATGGTATGCTGGGCTGTATTAGAAGGGGGGTGGTTAGTACATCAAGAGAGGTTCTCCCCCTCTACTCTGCCCTGGTGAGACCACATCTGGAATACTGTGTCCAGTTCTGGGCCCCTCAGTTCAAGAAGGACAGGGAACTGCTGGAGAGAGTCCAGCGCAGGGCAACAAAGATGATGAAGGGAGTGGAACATCTCCCTTATGAGGAAAGGCTGAGGGAGCTGGGTCTTTTTAGCTTGGAGGAGACTGAGGAGTGACTGCATTAATGTTTATAAATATGTAAAAGGTGAGTGTCACGAGGATGGAGCCAGGCTCTTCTCAGTGACAACCAATGATAGGACAAAGGGTAATGGGCTCAAACTGGAACGCAAAAGGGTCCACTTAAATTTGAGAAGAAACTTCTTCTCAGTAAGGGTGACAGAGCACTGGAACAGGCTGTCCAGGGAGGTTGTGGAGTCTCCTTCTCTGGAGACATTCAAAACCCGCCTGGACACATTCCTGCGTAACCTCATCTAGGTGTTCCTACTCCAGCAGGGGGACTGGACTAGATGATCTTTTGAGGTCCTTTCCAATCCCTAACATATTTCTGCTTTAGATGAGGACAGCTATGACTGAGCTAATGTTTTTCTTCCCCTCTGAATACCAGTGACTTTCCAGACCATTTCAAGACAAGAAAAGCTGTTACAGTGCTGTTGCAGAGACAGATGTTACACAAGTGATTTTGTGTCTCACTACATGTAGACTAAGCATCGAAGCCCATGTGCCATTTTCCCATTAAATTCCTAGGTTTCAGATATGTAGAGTGCTCATGGGATTTTTGCCCAGGCAGAAAACACCTGCCTCTTAGTTTTTAAGCTCTCTGAAAAATAACGGTATGTGAGTGCTTGCTGGCTTACTGTGGCTGAAGGTTATCCATAGGCATGTTACTCAGCCTGTGGCATCTGTAACCACTAGTGGTCCATGAGACATCAGAAGGCAAAGAGTTTTGCTTGCTTGAGCTCCCAGAACTGCAAAGAAATATGATGGTAGAAGGCAAACTCTGGATATTTTTCCCAGAAAGGCCAGATGGGTATTGATAAGGGAAAAAAAGAAAAAAAAAAAAAAAACCAAATCTGCTGATCTGTTTCCCTCCAGGTCTGTGGAGTCATGGCCATCCTCTATCCCTCCAGTACTTTGTGTGGCTGAAGTGGTCATTCTCAATAGCCTGAGGGTTGCTCTGCCATGTGTCTATTCACAGTACAAGCTGCATTAGGGAGCAGGAAATCCGATGGTGTTGTTCCCACTTTCTCTTTTCCTGCCACACTTGCTAGATATTACCCAACCTCTGACTTTCTCTAGCCCCACAATCATGCCTGGTGAGCTACCATTAAGCCTATCTGCAAACTAAATCCTTCTGGGTTTTTTAGATAATTTTTAAAATATCCAGATTCTTTATAGGTCTGCAGCTGTATGTGTAGGTTAGAAGCAGATGGATCAGGACAATCAAGGTAGCCTCAACAGGAAAAGACACAGAGCTTGACCCAGATCTGATGATGATGATGTAGTATCATGGAGCTGTACTCCGTATCAGCTGAACTTAGCACTAGAGATCCATGGAGGAGACCAAATTAAAAGCATACACAAAGCTGGGGGCACACACACATATGCAGAATCCACTTTAAGACTAAAACAATGCTTTTACATGAAGAGAAGGAATTTATCTTAACAAATAAAGTCTAATACTGCTTTTGTTCTTGTTTAATTCCCAGAAGGGTCAGCTACAACGTGTCTCTCCAGGAAGACTCCACAATGAAAAAAATAACCCACAGTTGTTTCTTACTGATCATACTTCTAACTGTAAGTACAAGAAAACTGAACTGCTCATGACACCTACCAAATTTATACTTGTGGTGATATGTAGAAAAATGAGTATGAGTTGTATTTGTTTTACTGCACAGGTGAAGGAATGAGTTCCCTTAGTGATAAATTTCAAAGTAAGGTTAATAAAGTTTCTAAATAAGATATCTCATAAAAGTTTGAACTTAAAACTCTTTTTTCTTGATGAGACAGAACTGCAAGTCTGAAGAAGGTAATGCATGTGATTTTTCATTTCTGTGTTTTACAGGCTACAATGTACCAGTGACACAGAAACTTAAGTGTTTGAAAACTTCCTTAACATTGTTGTGTGAAACATAGACTGAATTAAGTAATCACGGATTTTCACTGTTTATAATTACCCTGCTATTAGGAAAGAAAGTGAAATGGAAAATAACAACATAAAGTTTAGTTATTCAGTTATTATGCTATTTTCAACTGTTTAATATCAATATTAAAGTTATTTAAATGTATTGAACATGACTGAGTAACTGTTGTTCTAAATATGTAGTAAATGAATTGCTAACTGACTAAATACTTCTCATGTAAGTTGAGTGCTTCCTCTGATCTCTACTTGTGAAACCTCAAATTGTTAGCAATTATAATAAAATCGTAGATATTACACGTAGTCAGAAATGAGATCACTGCCCAGAGCCTAAGTTACAGAACAGTCAGAGTATGCCTGAATGATGCCACTGGCAACAAGCACCCCTCTACCTTGGTGCAGTATGAGTCACTTGCGTGTCAGATCCCACCTTATTCCACAACTATTTATCTCTTTGTTCCTGAAGAAAGCCTTGATTCTTGTTCTTCTTATATTTTGTTGTTCAGCTCCTCTTACCTCTCTGTATCTCATCTTATCTTCCAACACCCTAATGTGGAACATTCGAGCATGTCTCCCCATCAACTCACATCTTTTCTGGCTGTAAGCTGTAGAAACAGGGCTAGAAGACATGTCGGGGAACAGTAGAGACTGCTCTCCCAGGTTTGTTTGTTGGGCTGTGTCCCTCCTTTCGTCCTACCATAACTTGCCCACAGTACTGTTTGCCACTTGATGTGGATAAAAAGGAGAGAAGGAAAGTAGAGAAGAGTAAACAAATGATGAGTAGAAGGAGGTAAAAAGAAAACAATTAAATGAGATCAGAGAGAACACAGGAAAACATCAGAGAACACAGGAAAACATCAAAGAACACCTGATTTTGGTAAAATACTGAATTCATGGTTCAGGATTAGGACCCTCAACCAAAGAAGATCTGGACAGCAGGAGAAAGAATGGAGGAGAGTTAATACATTTCTGCTAACTTGGTCTCAAAAGAATTTGTCTAGAATTAGTTAATGACTTGAAGAATCATCCCTGTACTTGGCAGAAGTCTTCTACCTTGAGGTACATTGGAGTATTCTGATATTTGTGACCTTTTATGGCTGTTACACTTAGCCCTGCAAGGGATGCACATAGCAATGCACTGGCTGCCACATCGGCTATAGTCAGAGATCTCTAACAAAATGACCTGACAGAGACCGACTTCCTTGGTTTTGATTCTTGAATCCCGGCTGATCTGCATAGCCTGACAGGGACCTTGGCAAAAAAAACCAGTGAGCCTTCCTAGAACAAGCCAACGCTGACTGATGGAACAGCTCCAGATTATTTTTCTTCACCAGTCAAGTAAGAGGACTGTAAATATTCCGATAACTAAAATTGTTAACAGCATTTCTGAATGCCTGAGGTGCTCTGACCTAAGAGCATGGATTTGTAGGTCAGCCTTGAAGGACTGGGGTCATCCTTGCCATTTTGTTTACAAATTTTTCAAATTTCTTACCCATGACAGTGTATGTTCAAGGTTAGTTCTGTGCTCCATCCTGCAGTACTCCAGGGTCAGGATTTCTTTAAGAAACTCTGCAGTGAGATATGCATCCGCTTCCTTTTAGGTGTGTTTGCACCACAGGACTCTACAACTTCTGATCTCCATGGTTAATTTAAGCACAAATTTCCTTACATTTTCACTTTTTCAATCTCTACATTCCTTCCTTCCCTGCTGCAGTGGCCAGACTTAGACATCTCCTAGACTAATTTATCTTTCAGTAAGGGAGAAGCAACAGTCATAAAAGTAGACCATGAACAAGCTCTGTTTCCTTGGTGACACTTGCCAGAACACTGCTGTTAGATCAAATATGAAAAATATTTGGCATCAGTCATTTTTACAAAAATTTCCCCACCAGTAGCTGGTAGAAAACGTTCATTTTTTTACATTTTATTTTTGATCTGTAACAAGAAAAGTGTGTCTTTCTTTCTCTTCCAAAAAGACTGTTCCTGCTCTGTTCTTCTAATCACTCCTGTGTTCCCAGAGCCATGAGCCCCTACATGTTAGCTGCTGTCTGAGGTTCAGGAAGATACAGTAATTCAAGCGGCTTGTGACACAGGGGTTATCTCCCATTCTTGTTCTTTACCCACTCCAAAAACCATCTTTTCTCTTTGATGGCTTTGATGGTTTACTGTCATCCTCTTGTCTGTGTCCTGCTCTCCCAGCTGGTAACTGCAAGTTACTGCAAAGCAACACAACCTTTTGAGGTCCTTGCTTTCCCCTCTGGGCTCCAGGCTCTCTGTTTATGCCATTTGTCCCACACTTGGTGCCAGATTCATCCCCTATCTCTTGAATGTTTTGTCCTTAGACCCTAGTTACAATGTATCCATAGACCACCCCTCCCCACAGCCTCCAGCCTTTAGACCTGTCACCAAGGATTTTTGTACCTTCTGATAGAATCCAGGTCTCTTACACACACCATTCTTCGCAAGAATAAAGAGCACTTCACTCTTCTGTGTACAAGTCCATAATAATTTGCCTTTGCCAAACAAACACTAGAGCACCAGTTACTCCAAAACTTAATTTAGAAATAAAAGTAATTCCTTATTGCCTTCCTCTTTAATGGCTTCCCTTGCTTCTGGATACACAATAATGACAATGCTTGCAGCATTACCTGATAGTTCTCTACAATTCAAGGTGGATTCCATTGGAAAATTTAACTGTTCATTATTTCTTAGTTCACTTTATTCCTGTTACTCTCAAGTGGTTTGTAATTATTGAGAGTCACAGAATGTGATTGAGAATTATTTCCTCAAATACGTGAGCCCCTGTACACCAGAACAATTAGTTTACCTCCTCAGTGCACATTTCTCTCTGCAAGAGAGATGGAGCGTCAGCACAGCGTGTCCAGGGGCATCAAACTGCAGAGAATGAGGAGAAGGAAACAAGCTTGAGTCTCTTTCCCCTGTGACCGATCATTTTTGCAGGACATTGAAAAAAGAAAATTCTGTTCTTTGCATGATTTTGTCAAGTAAGAATTGTCATATAGTAACTACAAATGGTAGTTTGGTCTTATCCTGTAAATGAGGATTGGTGGAGTAGTTTTGCTCACATATTCCAATTTTGTTGTCCTAAGCCATCCACAAAGTGCTCAGTAAGGACAAAATGGATGCTGCAGCTGGAGCTCACATTATTCAGTTAGGTCCATTAGGCCAATATTGTGTTTTAAAATAAACTTATTTTCAATAAAAACCAAATTGTACAAGTTCATTACATCCGAATCTGTCAAATTGTTACCAAGCCTCAGTCACTAACCTATGCACAGTCTGGAACATTATGTCTGCTCCTGAAACACTTGTGAATAATTCCCATTCACAACACATGGAAAATCAGTTACCTGAAAGCCTAAATGTAATTTTTGGTAACTGCACAAACTGGCATGTTTTGGAACACAGTTACAGTAGGTTCAAGTCTCCAAAAGCCGATTAGTAGACTGTTATGAGGTCACTGCTCACGGTGTACCCACTAGATCCTCGCAGCTGGAAGTGCAAAATGCCTGGGTGAGGTGGTGCAGCCATGAGCCCCCCTGGCCTCTGCCACCTGCCTGCCTCAGCAGCTCTCACCACAAGACTCTAAAACTCCTGTCTGTGCAGGCACCATAAACACAAGCCTTTTCCTGCTTAGACAGCGGCTCTTCCGGTGTCTGGTCCAGAGCCAGTCCCACCCTTTGGTGAGCCAGAAGAGCTGCTGAAGATCTGTGGCAGATTCCCTTGGCATGCTTTGTCATGCTGGCTGTCTGGGACTGCTGAGAGCGCAGGGGCTTCCCCAGCCACTCGGGATGTACCCCTTGGACCGTCCAGCTGGTCAGTGGAGCTGCATCGATCATGTGCATCAGAGCATTGGTCCATGTGCCTGTGGGTGACACAGGTGCTTGTGGCCTTCATGCTCTCTCAGATCGGCAGAGATGGTTTCATCACCTGAGCCCATGCCTTTGAAAGCTGTTGTTCTGAAGTGTGCATTTCTCTTTATAACTGTGGGTTGCTTCAATCTGTAAGGAATTGGACTTGCAAGTTCTAGACCTCTTCTTGCACAAGGAAAACTCAGGAAAGTAGGCTCCTGGTGATTTAAGGTGGGGAGAATTAGTATGAGAATTTGAGACTCAAGCTGCTCACGGTTTCCCAAGAGGGAGAGGAATGGCATATTGTATTCTGTTCACCCCAGTTTCAGGGGTCATCAGGACTTCTTGTCTCCATCTTTGTTTTTTAAAAATATAAGAATGTTGCTATGCAGCTGATTGCTATAAAGAGGCCTCTCGCAAGATGATAATCAGAGCTACAAGCAAAAGCCCATGAAGTATTCTGCAGCCTTCCTTTAAGCCCACAGTTTGCATCAGGCTACTCTGGGACTAAAGCTTCCTCACAAATCCTGCAGCAACAGAAAAGAGCTGCAAGATTCATGAGTTGCTTTTCATTAGAAGTGCCTTATCTTCATCTGCTGTGGCTGATAATCTTGAGCTTGTTTAAACAGCTGCCAAAATCTGTGATCTAAGTCATATGGGATCTCACTGTGAGATAATTTCTATTCTACTTCAATAGCAATTGAGTATGGGAAAATTTTAACATTCAGTGGTTAAGTAAAACACATCATGTTGAGATATTTCACCAAAGAAACTGCTGTTTCCTAGCAGTTTTGTGATGGATAAGAAGTTGCTATGTTTACAGAGTACCATGCACTAATGACGTTCCTGAGGTATTACAGTTGTTTTCTCATCTGTCCTAAGTCTATCAGCTGTGAAGAGTAGTTCAAACATAATCGAGGTGTGAGAGGGGCTCTGCAACCTGTCTAAATCATGCTGAGCTCTCACTCAAAGTTGTGATGTATTCAAGGACAGGAGTTCAGTGACCCACAAAATGGTGGCTACACATAGCAGTTTTAAAATAAATGTATCAAATGAATGCTTGAGTTATTGAAATCACTACCGAACAGCTGGAGCATACAGAATTTGAAATATATTTTGACTGAGCTCAACAATAAATGTTGCAAAAGTACAGTATTTAGTGGAAGGAGGGAAAAAACAACAGCAAAGAAAAATACAAATTCCTTAGGAAAATAAAATTCAACATTTAGTATCCTCCAAGCTCCTTGATGGTGGAAGAAGAATACTTGGGGATGCTTGTTCATCATGTCCACTATTTTGTGGAAAAAAAAAAAAAAAAATTATGTTTGCTTTATCTGGATTCTCTCTTGTAGAAATGGTCAAAGTCTTGCACAGGTTAATAGCAGCTATCTCTTACAGAAACTGGGGCACTATTTGTTCATTTCTACGCAGTTTAATAATGAAGCCAAATTGATTTATCTAGATTCCTTTATTAATTCTAGGTATAAAGTGAACTTCAGCATTCCCAGCAGCCTGTTTTTTCTCTTTGTAATAATAATTCATTTTCTTGTAACAGTCATTTGTCACGTGGTGGCTTGGTGGTCGTATGTATGACGTCATTTACTTGAACTTCTAGGAGTGACATCATATGTACGGCTGCTAAACTGCTGCATGGGACATCACTTAAACAGTTATCTTCTGAAGAAACCATACCAACCATTTTCAGGCTATGAACACATCCTGATTATTAAGTTGTGAATTATTTCTTTCTCTTTAATAAAGAATATTTATAAACAAATGAGGCATTCCTTTATTGTATTAACATCATTTGTATTTCCATCTGAAGTAACTGATGGATGGATGGGAAGAGTTCTAAACCTGCAGGACTCTGAACATTCAAAATTTGTTTAATACTGTAGGTAGTAAACACATGAAAATTATTTAATCTTGGCTTTTTTATGGTGAGAACATGTTTTAAAACTTAATTCCTAAAATACCTAGGTACAATCTTGAAAACATGGTAGCAGAGGTGATTTCTAACCATTAATTCCATGACAGCACACACACTCACACAGACTCGTGGGGCATTCCCAGCCTCTCCCATGCTACACACTAAGCTTTCCTACACGTAGCCATGCCAAAGGTTCTGCTCCTCTAGTAGAGAATAATGACCCAATGAATTCTTCCTGCCCCATTTGCCCTTTCCTGACCCCTATCGTAAGGAGTGTGAGAAGAATGAAACAAAAGTATCTGACATCACAAACTGTACCAAGATTTCTGTCTGACTGAGCCCCAAGAATTCAAGGCTGGATCATCAGCCCATTGAACTGACTTTGGGGAGACTGGTCTTTAGGCTACAAGTTCCAGAATGGTGGTGGATGTGTGATTCTCCTAGGCACGGTAGAAAACACCAGCATTGCAAATAGAAGTGTGGCTGCTCAACATGAACAGTCCAACAAATTTATTTTTCATTACCCTGCTGAAATGGTCATCTGATTTTAAGGTAGAAGAAAATATTGTTCAAACTTCCATGGCCAGATTTTCAAATCTAGGCAAATAAAAACGAATAATAGCAGTCAAAGGGAAGAGCACTTTTAAAGGGCATATCACAGATGAACAATACCAGTAACGCACCTGCGTATAGCCCCATAATTGGATTTCATGCACAAGCTGTTCAATTACATTGCAAGTGCTTGTGTCTTTGTGTTCGGTAATAAGAAAAAGAAAAAGAAAAAAAAAAAAGATAATTTAAAAGATAGCTGTAATCTAACATTATTATCCCAGTCTTTATCCAAACTTGCTTTAGATTTACTGTTGACCATTAAGTGATTTCTACTGATGAAGTAGTTTTCACTGAGCTTTACTGACACAGTCTCATCTATACTTTTAATCTCTCTGAGTTAATTCTTGTCCCAAATGTGGGCAATAGACATTTTGCTGGGAATTTCAGCTGGGCCATGTTTGTCTTGCTCAGAGGCTGTAGAATGGGCAGCCCACCTGGTTACACGGTTGAGCACTTTAAGTAATTTTGTGCATAATCCAAGTTGTTTATGCTACCCAACACCACATAAACTCTCTGCCTCCAAATATTATTCATATTAACCTGTACAAAACAAGAGCAAACTTCTCCAGGAATTGTATTAGTCCCTTACACACAGCAAGATATGAAACTGACCTTTGGTTTCCAAATTGTATCTTACCCCTCGCAATCATCATTCCTAGTTAAAAACTGTTACATCTCCAGTAGTTAAAATATGCAAATAGAACATTCCTTTTCTAAAGACAGATTGTACTTTTGATTTCAGCTTGTATGTTTCTGTAGTGTGCAATCTTCTGAGAATGGTCTGTCCTTTTAAAAATGGTGAATAAAAGAAGATAGAAAGTTAGAAGGGGGAAAAGATATTCTGAAGCACTGAACAGTTTCTACATTTTCTATCTGTGTAACCAGCATTTGCCAATTGTTTCACATCTGTGTTGTGCTTTATTTTGTACAAATAAAGCAAATCAAACGGCAACTATTTATGGCAAGCAACACCTGTCTTTCTGTCCTCTATAAGTCTGAAATGATTTTGATCTTGTTTGGTCAAACAGATCTGAAGAATAGATCATCTCCTTCCTAGAAGAAAACAAAAATAAAATAAAAACATTGTGGCAGGGGAAGGAAAATTGGTGATATTTTCCAAGCATAATCAGATGGTTACGCTTTTAAAACATGAGTTTGTTGCCAAACTGGCCCAGAATAACAGGAATCATCAAGAAGGGAGGTGATGCCATAGAAGCCTTCCTAGCTTTCTTTGACAGTACCGTTATTCCTCTCTTGACTGCAAACAGCTTGGAGCTGAGGTATTATTCAAAAGAAAAAAATAATCATGGAGTGTCTATGAATCACTTCAGAGAAGTACAGTAGCCTGTGGTGATACACGGACACAAAGGGCTAAGAGAGACCTGAGAGCATCCCAAGAGCCTTATCTGCATTTTCCTATGCTATATGCTGGATTTAGGATATTGTTTGACTGGTTTTTAAATGATCCTCATAGACTCCAGTTACTCTTTTTAATCTTTTCACAAGTGGGGGTTCTGTGATAAGATTGGTTTTGCTTCTGTATTTCATGTTCTGGCTTTCTACTTGCTTCATTCTTCGCTTGGATGGCCAGATGAAATGTTCCAAATGGCTTCACTGTCCAAGTGAATCTCTGTGTGTGTACATAAAATTTATCTAAAATAGTATCTACCAGAAAATATCTTGCCTCTTATTCCTCCCTTTTTATTTCAAGTACCTTTTTAAGTGCAATGAGATAACCTGCCTTCACTGTTCTCCAGCCTTCAGACAGTATTTGTATACAGTTAAAAATGAAAATGTTAGTATCAAAAGATATTAGATTGAATGAGGAAAAATAATTTGATATATGAGCATAAAAAAATTAAACTGAGATGATATACCACAGAAATATTAAGATAAAGTAATGCATTTATTTTATTTTTTTTTCACATCACTCAAATCTACTGTGGTTTTGCTGTGTATTTATCAAGGTATTCTAGTTGTGCAAATTGAACAGAAAGTGATATATTAATGAGCCGTAATTACTTGTGATGTTCAACAGGAAAAAAAAAAAAAAGGAAACAATTTAAGAAGTAAGATGGTATTAGAATTTTCAAACCTGTCATGTTTGTAATTTGGACTACAAATGCTTTCTTAAAGATCTGTGTGTTAGTATTTGATGCTAAAAATGCCAAGTCTTGTGCTTATGAGACTTGTAAGTTTTGAAGCAGCCTGTAAATCACTCTGTAGGTGTTTCTGACGGTTTTAGTATGGTCTAGTATAGGAAAAAAACAGAGGGTCATACAATGAAGGCAGCATTGCTTTCACTTGGGAAAGCAGAGGAACTAATCCTTTCCTATCACCTTCATGCAGAGAAGTGTCCTGATAGAGAATTAAGGCAAAACAGAATTAGCTAAAGCTCCTCACTTTCATTTCCACCCTGGCTCACAGACCTGTGCAACAGAGGGATGGATGGATGGATGGATGGATGGATGGATGGATGGATGGATGGGTGGGTGGGTGGGTGGATGGAAAAACAGATATCTGGCCTCTCTACCTGAGATTTTTGCTTTCCAGAGGAAATGATCCTTCCCCTTTGCCATGCAAGCAGCTCAGAGTAGAAAGTCAGAAGATGCCACTTGATCAAATAGGACGTTGTTATTCAGACTTAAATTTAGGGACACTTTGCTTTGGTACTTAAGTAGAAGCTAAGGCCAGGTAGAAAGGTTTAAACTCTCTGCCTGGTGTTTTTATAATTTTAAGAGTTGAAGGAGCTCAAAGCAGGTGGTATAAAACATGAAATAATCAGCTTTTGACTGTGGCACTGAGGTATTTTGTCTGGGCACAAGTGAGTGGAAATACATGAGTGTAACTTTGGGAAAATACAATTTTTTTTTTTTCAGATCACTAAGCTAAATGAAAAGATTTTAAAGACTTTATCAAGTTTTTAATGGTCCTCTGTTTTGCCAAGAAAAGTAGTTTTATTTGAATCCTATGTTTGTAATGAGGTAAACTGGTAAAAATTCAGCATTTATTTTGCAAGCAGTATAAGGCCTATCGTAATACTAAACGTGCAAATAAAAGGCCTTTGAAGAATTCGTAGTACAAATTTCCGATCCTCACTTTTTTATTTTATCTTCTTGGTTTATTAACTTCTACTAACAGTTTTTCCTTTCTGAACAGAGAATGGTCCCAAGTCTTTCTTCTGCTCTAAATTATACTGATCCTACATTAGAGCCTGTAGTAACTGAAAATTCAGTCATACGACAGAAGATAATAGATTCACAGTTCAAATGCTATGAGAGGATGAACAGAGCTCCTCCATATAAGAAAAAAGGTAAAAAAGATTTTAAAATATTTCTTTGTATATTGCTATAATATTGCTGTATATTGCTACTTCTATGGCTATAAAGAAACGTTTTTTTCTGTATACTAACCCATAGTCTTCCTCGGGCTTTAGTAGTCAAATTCACTACTTAGAATCCTCTTAAGTGCAAAAAAAGAAAAAAGCCTGGAATGAGCCCAGGGAATGATCAGCTCTTCCTTCCTCCCCACACAGATGGTACCTCGGTCATCTATATTTCTGGCTCAGTGCTTTGTTGCTTGAATATCTCTTGTTCTTGCTTAGGGAATGGCATTCTCCAGAACCTTTTCAGCAAGCTTGCACAAAGACCTGCTTGTGAATGGTGATCTCTTAAATATAAATACCATTCTGTTTGTTTCACTCACTGTTTTGTTTTTCTGTCATTCGTGTATTGACTGATAGCTGTCATGCTCTGTAGCAAAAGAGATGTGCCAGGTGTCCGTATTCAGCAATAACAGTAGCAAAAAGAGGTTTTTAAAACACTGAGGGACTGGGGGACACATCTTTACTGAATGCAAGGCTCATATTAAGATTAATAAAAAGGGAAATGACAAATAATAGTGGTGTTACAATGGCACCAAGGGATAAGAAGCATTCCCAATTGGGACTTAGTGTTCTGGTTAACTATTTCTCACAGAAAATATGGAAATTATGAGGAGGCTAGAGAAAAAGTGTTGGAGGTACTGTGGGGATTTATGCAAGTAAAAACAGAGATACTGAGGCTACAATTTAAAAAGAAAATGTATTAAAAATAATTTTTAAATCGTTACTTAAAACCCAAACTAATAAATGGGGTGGAGATAATGTGGGATTTTAGTAATACAAGCCTTGAGGGATGAAAACAACCTTACTGTCTGCTCAGATTAGTCTTTTAGTCTCCAGCTCTATAAATATGTAATTTTTGGATGCATCTATTATTCTACTGCATTTACCTTTCTTTTGCACCTTCAGCCCTTGCAAAAGACCGAAGTGTTTTCCTAGCATGAGCAGGAAATTCATATGTCTCATGACCTGAATTCCTGGTAATGTTCCCAAGGGCAGCATTGTCCCAGGAGGACAGTGGTGGCAGATCCGCAGCCACTGGATACCACACAGCAGTTCCTGCATTCCTGTGACTGGCAGCTAGATTTGCCATTAGGGACTGTTATGACCATAGCAACACACAATTCATTTAAAACCCAAACTGAAGAGAATGGGTGATTAAGGAATTATGCCAATACAACCAAAGTTGCATTTTGAACTGAATTACAGGATCCTCACTGGCCATCCAACATTTAAATTTCAAAAAGGGCTGGAAGGGAACAAGTGTCTAAGTCTGTTGGCTGTAAATATGAAAGGAAAGATGGGATCGAATGGGAAATTCCTTTAATATAAAGGACAACCATAGGGATGTCTTCTGAGAGGAAAAACCCAACACATGAGGAAAACCCAGTGTCTGGTACAACTTTACAGAGCCAGCCAAGATGTGTTTAATTTTTCCCTGGCATCTCTGCAATCCCTGATGTTGCTCATTTATAGACTGGTCCTTTGTAATCCTGCGTCTCAAAGCTGGTGGCAATGAACTGCAGAGAACTGCACAGTATCTCACACTCAGAAGCCAGAGATGTGATACAATACAAGCGAGCTGTGGCAGCATTATAAATGGCCATGTGTCAGCAGGGCTGAAGTAACAGACTGTACACACACTTATCTTGCCAATTTCATGATAGAATTGATTATTTTGAATCCCAAAGAAATAGCAAAATGTGGTGCTCAGTCTCATGGGAACACCTGATCATCCTGACAGGATGGTGCAGTGCTCCTATGCTCCCTGTCCATCGAAAAACGTAATAGTTTTAGCTGATGATAAAAGAGTTCAGTGTTCAACTCTTCTGTTTTATTACTTACACTGTTTTTTCTCAGACCACTTAAAAACATATATGTATTTCTATGTATATATATGTGTGTGTGTAAATATATGTATTTATGGATGTATGTGTGCATATAGATCCTGTTACTTACCTTGAATGACACATTCTACAAGGTATAGATCAACATCAGTGATTTTTTTCCTTTATCAGGCAAGGCAAAGGATTTAAAGCTAGAAATGCCTAACAAGCCCATTCTTCAGTCTTTCAGATGCAAGCTTAAGTTGCAAAAATTGCAAACATTTTTTACTTTTCTGTTTCTTTGATATTACAAAATGATTCCTAGAAGTCTTTCAGATACATCTCAAAGCTAGAGAAGAACATGAGAATACCTGAAGGAAAGATAGCAAACTGCTGATATGACGGTTGATTAATTAAGTGAACAAGTAGCATTAGGAGATTTAACTCGACAATGGGAAAATATAGCTGCATAAAATCTTAGCTAATGAAAAAAAGAGTGTTCATAAAAATATCTTTTTTGCTCTACATATCTGGAAAAAAATTTGCAAGTTTTATGCTTTCAATTTTTAATCCATAAATATTTTTACTTAAGACCACTTATTGGTGCAAATTTGAACAATTCAGACATCTTTTTACAGCTTTCTTGCTTCAGTAAGAAAGCTTATCCATGGATAATTTAAAAAGCACTAGAAGCAATTAGCTGCCCCTATTTTATTAACTTTCGATAGTTGTTAGGCCCCTTCCATATGATTCTTTCAAAAACAACCTTCATGGTCATAGTAGCAATTTTGAAACTTTCTCAGGACCAGAGCAAAAAAAGCAAGATGTATCTTCTCCCTGTATTTCATTTTAACCTGATGGTCATGATGATAAATACCCTTCCTCAATACGAACTGATTTTAAATGGAAAATAACTAAGTAGTGGGGTGTTGTTTATTTCTTTTTTTTTTTTTTTTCACTTGAATAAATCCACGATCAGTCAGGAAATTGTGTTATAGCCAGCAGTCTTATAGTGCAATTTCTGTGGACTGTGGTTTGTAATATCTGTCAGCTGATCGGAGCCAGCACAGCGAGAGCCAGAGCCGGCGAGACTCAGCCGACTACGAGGTTTAGCCGAGATTAGAAAGCTCGGAGGAAAACGTACAGGGACAGCGTGACTCCCGGCCCTGATCCCCCGGAAGCCGCGGCAGCCATTGCGAGAGAGCTGCTGATGTGGCGGGGGGCGTTCCCATGGTGACGGCGACCACACCTCCTCCCCTTGCCTTGATAAAGCCTTTGGGAGGGCAGAGACTAGTCGCTGCCCACCAGGTGCAGAGAGGAGCAATCAGCTTGTGCAGCGGGTGTGGTAGCTTGTGGAGCAGGGTGCAGAGAGCACTTGTTGCTTGTCATTCCCTCCAACGTACTGCCAGCGTCCCAGACTGCTGACGACCATGGTCGCCTCCAGAAGGAGAGCTTGTCTCAAAAAGACTGTGGCAATGCAGACTGAGGTTCTGTCCCAAACTGTGGCTGTTCAGGTCTCCAGCTGCAGGGAGTGCCAGAGCCTGCTGCTGCCGGAGGAGGGAGGCCAGCACTCCACCTGTGTGAGGTGTGAGCAGGTGCAAGATCTGCTTGACATGGTTGTGAAACTTATTAAGGAGGAGGTTGAGACACTGAGGTCCATCAGGGAGATCGGCTGGTGGAGTAACACCCTGACGTGCCAGTCAGAAAGGCCCCAGGGAGGTACCCCCCAAAAGGAGATGGACCTCCTGCCCTCTCGGACAGAGGCGGAGGTCCTGAGACAGCCCCACCCTTGTCGCTGTCGAGCAGAGGTAGGGGACCTAAAAGACGACGAGGGTTGGAAGCATATTCCAGTTCAACATCACAGGCAGCCCCCCTCCCTGCCTACTTTGCCTCCCCAGGTGCCCCTCCGTAATAGGTTTGAGGCCCTGGATCTTGAAGGAGAGGTAGGTGAGGAGGTGATGCCAAGCCTGCCTACAAGATCACATAGGAAGAGGCGGTTGACTTCACAACTTAAGACTGCCTCTGATAAGAAAGAAAGAAGGGTGATTGTAATAGGAAATTCCCTTCTGAAGGCTGCCTGGGTTGCAGTGACCACGAGATGGTGGAGTTCAGCATCTCGTGTGGCAGGAACAGAATAGCAAGTAGAATTGCAACCCTGGACTTTGGCAGGGCTAACTTAGGCCTTTGCAAGCAATTGCTGAGGGAAATCCCATGGGCAAGACTGCTTGAAGGAAAATGGGCTCAAGAGAGCTGGATTGCATTCAGAGATTGCTTCTTCCACACTCAGGATCAAAGCATCCCCACATGTAGGAAGTCAAGGAAGGGAGCCAGAAGGCCTGTGTGGTTGAATAGGGATCTGTTGGGTATGCTCAAGCAGAAGAGACGAGTTTACAGGTCATGGAAGCAGGGGCTGACCACTTGGGAGGAATATAAGGCTGCTGTTAGAGGATGCAGGAAGGCAGCTAGGGTAGCCAAGGCCTCCTTAGAATTACAGCTGGCGAGAGGGGTCAAGGACAGCAAGAAGAACTTTTTCAAATACATAGCAGATAAAACTAATACCAGAGGCCATGTAGGCACACTGATGAATGAGGTGGGTGACCTGGTGGTGAAAGACACAGAAAAGGCAGAATTGCTTAATGCCTTCTTTGTCTCTGTCTACTTTGCTGGAGGCTGTCCTGGGGAGCCCTGTACCCCTGAGACCCCGGATGAAGCCAGATCAATGGAGGAGTTTGCTTTAGTCAATGAGGACTGGGTTAGGGAGCAATTAAATAGTCTGAACATCCATAAATCCATGGGTCCAGATTGGATTCCTCCACGGGTGCTGAGGGAGCTGGCTGAAGTCATTGCTAGACCGCTCTCCATCATTTTTGCCAAGTCTTGGGAAACGGGAGAGGTGCCCGAGGATTGGAGGAAAGCAAATGTCACTCCAGTCTTCAAAAATGGCAAGAAGGAGGACTCAGGTAATTATAGACCAGTCAGCCTCACTTCTCTTCCTGGGAAAGTAATGGAACAGCTTATCCTTGGTGTCATCTCAAGGCATATCAGGGATAAGAGGGTCATTAGGGGCAGTCAGCATGGCTTTACCAAGGGTAAGTCATGCTTGACCAACCTCATAGCCTTTTATGAGAATGTAACAAGGTGGATGGATGATGGCAGAGTGGTGGATGTGGTCTACCTTGACTTCAGTAAAGCCTTTGACACAGTCTCTCACAGCATCCTCACAGCTAAGTTGAGGAGGTGTGGTCTAGACAATAGAGTAGTGAGGTGGGTTGCAAACTGGCTTAAAGAGAGAAGCCAGAGAGTGGTGGTCAATGGTGCGGAGTCCAGTTGGAGGCCAGTATCTAGTGGAGTGCCTCAGGGGTCAGTACTGGGGCCAATATTATTTAATATATTCATTAACGATTTGGACGAGGGAATTGAGTGTACTATCAGCAAGTTTGCTGATGACACTAAGCTGGGAGGAGTGGCTGACACACCAGAAGGCTGTGCTGCCATCCAGCGGGACCTGGACAGGCTGGAGAGTTGGGCGGGGAATAACCTGATGAAATTTAACAAGGGAAAGTGTAGAGCCCTGCATCTGGGCAGGAACAACCCCAGGTTCCAGTATAGGTTGGGAAATTACATATTAGAGAGCAATGTAGGGGAAAGGGACCTGGGGGTCCTGGTGGACAACAGGATGACCATGAGCCAGCACTGTGCCCTAGTGCCCAGGAAGGCCAATGGCATCCTCAGGTGTATTACAATGGGGGTGGTCAGTAGATCGAGAGAGGTCCTCCTTCCCCTCTACTCCACCCTGGTGAGACCCCATCTAGAATATTGTGTCCAGTTCTGGGCCCCTCAGTTCAAGAAGGACAGGGAACTGCTGGAGAGGGTCCAGTGTAGGGCAACAAAGATGATGAAGGAAGTGGAGCACCTCCCTTATGAAGAAAGGCTGAGGGAGCTGGGTCTCTTTAGTTTGGAGAAGAGGAGACTGAGGGGTGACCTTATTAATGTTCATAAATATATAAAGGGTGAGTGCCATGAGAATGGAGCCAGGCTTTTCTCAGTGGCAAACAATGATAGGACAAAGAGTAATGGGATCAAGCTGGAACACAAGAGGTTCCACTTAAATTTGAGAAAAAACTTCTTCTCAGTGAGGGTAACAGAGCACTGGAACAGGCTGCCCAGGGAGGTTGTGGAGTCTCCTTCCCTGGAGACATTCAAAGCCCGCCTGGACACATTCCTGTGCAACCTCACCTAGGCGTTCCTGCTCCAGCAGGGGGATTGGGCTAGATGATCTTTCGAGGTCCCTTCCAATCCCAAACATACTGTGATACTGTGATATCTCTGTAACACAAATCAAGAATGAGCTGTGTTCTGCCTCCCTAGTGTGGGCATTGTTTCTGGGGCTCGTAACAGTGCTTGTAGCGGACACAGCCTCGAGAGTGCCACCTTCCCAGGGAGGTGTGATGGGGACAGGATCACAGCATGCCTGCTCAGTCAGCATCAGCAGGCAGAGTTTGCCTGTTACAGATTGGTCTTGCACCTCGCTTCACTGAATCTGTAGTTATCTGACTGATCCCTAGTGCTAAACAATGCAACAACCTCACAGGGACCTGTCTCTACAAATGTTACCTTTTGCAAAGATGTCCCTGAAAGCCCTTTCTACCTTTACATATCACAGACTTGATTTTCATACCTGCTGAACAGCAGGAGGTGAAACGAAAATTGGGTGTCTGTAAAGTCTTTCAATAACTGAGGCACCCCTTGCCACTCGTGTTCAAATTTACAGCTAAGGGTGGAAGGAGGATCAGGAAGATTAGACCCTACATTCAAAATTCAGTTCAACAGGCTTAAAAGCATTCACTTTCCAGTAAAATTAACACCACTAACATCAGGTCAGCAAAAACAAGTACCTTGCAAAACCTGAATGCCACACGAAGTGTAGCAATAACAGGGGGGTTTATTGTAAAAAGAAGATTGTCTGCAAACAGCGATATTCCTTGGGAGGCCAGAACAGAGCAGGTTCAGGAGTGACTGTGTGTGAATTAACTACTGCATTCCTCTTCAATGTCCAGGTCTGTTCTGCAATAGGACATGGGACGGGTGGTTGTGCTGGGATGACACACCTGCTGGAAGAATCACTGCTCAGAATTGTCCGGATTATTTTCCAGACTTTGATCCAACTGGTACAGTACTACTTTTTATCATCTTGTTTTGTGAAGGGAATCTGCAAAATATTTATGCTATTGAGTGGAAGCATGTTTCCAGTGGCATTTCTGCAGCATTGTGACATCTCAGAAAGTTTGTCTGAAATTAAAATATAACAAGCTTTCAGATTGTCTTATTTATATATTTTCAGTTTTAAAATATTTACAAATATTTACAAAAATGTAAATATAACCCATGGATTTATGAAACCTAGTTTATGAAAATATGAACTATTTAATTATGATATCAAAACATTTATAACACCTCATTCTAAGTTTTCATGATTAAGAGAAAAATCTAACGTGCATGAAATATATATCAGCATGTTCTTTATTCATTTTTTATTGCAAAAGACCTCTTTATGGAAGAAGTTGAGCAGAAATAGTGTTCTTTCGGTCTCCAAGTTTTGGTTGTTTATTGAAGTCTTAGCAGCCATACAAACTAAGAGAAACAATTCCAGAAAGTTTAGAAGGACAAAGTAAAGGTAAAATCAAGTACATAAATATTGCTAAATAGATACAAGGAAATACTGGACACAAATATAACTCCACAAAGAGCATTGTTTGAAGAAAGACACAGTTATGTGTTCCACACTCAGGACATATTGCTTATAGATGATGCTTGATGCCACAGTGTGCTACTAGTTGCAATTAAAACCCATGAAACTATATATTTGGAAAGGAGGGTATATAAATCTAAAAATTTTCCACAAGTTTAAACCAAAACATATATGCCCAACTGGAAAGTAAGGAAACAGACTATTGCATAGATGTGAATTAATTACCCAGTACAGCAGCTAAAACTGTTGAATTTTTTTGTGCTTGTTGCCTACTTAGAAGCAGAAGAGGTTCCAGATTGGATCAGACCCAGTATGCAGTTTGCTGAATCCCATTTGCAGTAACAGTCAGATGGATCAATATTTCTGATTGTTATAAATCAAGCTATCCATGGTTAGAGAATTCACCCAGGAAGTGGGAAACTTCCAGTGTCAGCCCCAGCCTGAGGGGATTCAAACCTGCATCCCAGCTTTGCTGGAGGAACCTCCCCCTTTCCAGTGGAAGCAGGCATTGGACAGGACGGACTGAAGGATTTGTGTGCCTGGAAAGTGGGCTCATGTGGTTGTGTGACTGTCCACCTCTTGTGGGAATACCCTGAGACCTACCCCACAAATCTTACAGGAGTTTAAATCCCTGAGACACAAAAAGCAACAAATTGCACTCTTGTCCTTTGTGACCTCTTTTTGCTTTCTGACACAGTCTTGAACTCTTTTCTGTACAGTGTCATAGTTTTCTAGGAGGAGTCTGGCAGCAGGACCACGCTCACAACTAATCACTGGAGCACCAGGGTGGAAACGGGCTGAGGAGCTAAGACCCTCAACTGGAGGAGTGCCTTTGACCTAGGTCTCCCTTTCTATGGACAAGTGCTTCAACTGTTAGGCAATTTGGACAAAAGATGTCAAAAGGGCATTTTAAAAGAATTGGCAAACTTGGTTCAGTTCCCAGAAAGAAGTGTTGATGTTCAGGAGAGACCTCGAGTCTCTGGATCCTGAGGTTGCATGAGCCTATTCCTACATGCATGTTAGAGGTGCCTCTTGGACAGGGTCTGTAGCTCCTGCTTCAGCCCCCAATTTGTTTGCGATATCATCCCCATGTGGCAATGGCCCCTCTGACGAATAGCACAATTTACTACAGGGTTTCTGCTTTTGCTGCTTCCATGGTTTCCATAGAAAAAGAATTGGGCACTAACAGTCCTGTATACTTCATGTGCTGTTCAGCTAATACCTGCAAAAGTGGGTGTTGGGCAGCTCTGTGATAACAGAAGACTCCCCATGAATCACAGTCCTCATCCCTCAGTGAGTGGAGTTGATGACAGAGCCACTCTCCTGCTCGCTCCCAGCCCACCTATTTCCAGCTTTTCCACTTGCGCACTTGTCTCCAGTGACTTGTTCTGAACTAATTGCTCCACTACAACATCACTCTTCAAAGTAATAATTCAACCCATCCATGGAGAAGCTCCTCACTTCACTTGTTAATGCTTCTTAACACCAAGGTCTGTGGCTTGTACAGCTGATTGCAAATCACCCTTTAATGTGCAGATGCACGCAGCAGAGTCTGGCCCACAGTGTGTGAGTACCGTGGTTACTCTTTCTGCCATGTCTTAAAACTTGCAGATTTGGGAATTTTTTAGTATTCCTGTTCTCTTTACACAGCCGTGGGGGGGAAAGCCTCCTTCCATAATTGATTTCCTGCTGTCCTCTCTGCTATCATGTTTAGAAACAAAACCTATGGTCTCCTGGACTCAGTATTTTCCTCTGGCACATCTCTCTGGTCAGCACGTCTGTCAGGCTCTTTGCCTGCATTCTGGTCAGTTGACACTGTTTCACTGGCTCAGTGGCAGCTCAGCATCTCCTCGCTAAGCGAGAGCCACTTTCCTAAAGTAGCTGTTGGGTTCCCCAGCGTCTATTACAGCTGTGGCATCAAACCAGCAGGCAGGCAGACTTTGCTTTGCGGGTGGCTGATTGTCACACTGGGACTTAATAAAGTAGGAGGGAGACAAGAAATCGTGGGGGTGACTAGAAGTCTTTCAGCTGCTAATGGAAGTGGCTGCCACTTACAGGTGGCCAAAAGCACAGGTTCAGCTGTCTTGAGAAGTCTGTCAGGTTTTGTGTCACAAGTTATTATTTCCTCTGGTAACTTCTGCCTGTTAAACAAAATACAGATAGATTTTCTGCTGAGAAACAGAAAATTCACCTTAAAGAACAATGGTTTTACAAGATGAAAACTGCAATGACTGTCAGATTTTCTTCCGATTAAGTCTCTATGATATCAAACCACCTCAGCATGTATTTTAGACATGCAAGTAGCCCCACGAACTTTTGAAATTAATATTTCACGCTGTGCTGCTTTGGACTGCACTGAGATCTGCAAAATCATTTTATGTCAGTTCACTGGTGGCTAAGTTGGTTTTGTTTGAGGTCATCTATAACTTCGAGTCCTGGAATAAAGTTAGGTCATATAGCTTTGTTTTTGAGCTCTGATACTCGTCATTTGTAACTGGAAAACTGAAATATTATCTGGCAGAACAAGATCAGATCATCCTCCCATATCCACCTGTGGGTGCTTTATACCAGCTCTAAATCTGAACCCCAAACAAGATTCATCATTGATGCCAACAAGAAATTGCTGGAGTATGATAGAAGGTAAATAAGAGGAAATAATATTCTGGAGAAAAGGGCCCAGAAGCAAAATGATGGAGAACACACTCACTACTCCATTCATTTAGTGTCAGACAACTTCAGTACTACTAGATATAGTCCTGTTTATTTTACTGAACCTACATGAGTTCATGCTAGATAGAAATCTGTGTTCTGAAAGGAGGAAGAACCATCTACTCTGTTCAGTTAGCCAGGGCTTTCCATGCTGCTTTTCCCACCTGAGGAAGCTCTACCTTGTGAAAGGAAATGAGGATCTTAAAGCTAAGAAACCCCTCTCTACAAGCTTTGACAACTTTGTCCTTTTCAACAAACAACTGTTGCCTCTTGTAGCAATCTTTCTCATAATGACGATCACACGCAGTGTGATAATGCATAAAAACAAATCAAGTTGTCTGGAAAACATACCAAGACCTACTGCTTTAACTCCAGTGACAGCAGGAAATTCATTATCACATCCACTCCTGACTGTGAAGTTCTGAGCAGGGCTGAGTTTTATACTCCTCTATTCAGGCAACTGCCTGGTTTCTCTTGAATTGTACTTTATATTCATATTTTATCTAGATTAATCTTTGGTGTAATCCCTTTGAAATGGTTCCAGGGCATGCTGAAATTGCTAGGAATTGAATTTGATAGGAATGTAGTATGTAATTCATGCAAGTAATATTCTTACTAATAAAAAAGAGGGAAATATATTGTGGTTGTAATGGCCTTCTAGCAAGGCAAATTTACTGAGGGCAGCAGGAGGAGTAGAAAGTTGCCCTGTGCTGTCCGTAGGCTGTTGGGTTTGTGGCAGGTGAGTGTTACATTATCCACCTTACTCTCCCTCCATGGTTCATTTGATCGAGATTAGTTTGGTTCAGTCACATATAGAAATGGAACTGAAAGTGCAAGTTGCACTGTGGCAGCCTTACTTTTTTGTTTCACTTTCACTCCCTTTCCTCTTTGGCAAAGAGCAGTGGTTAAGAGCAGTAACCACCCCAGCAGGGAGCAAGCCCAGCCTAACTTTGTGATCCAAGGCTGCATTTAGCAGAACTTCACTCTGTTCTCCACTTTGTTGGGTTTCTGTCTTTCGTTCCATTTTGTAAACCAGTTATTCATAATTCTTCATGTGGCTCTGAGAGCAAAGTTTCTAGAAGTGCAATTTGCAAACAGATCCATGTTAATTAACTCAGAGGATGGTTAATATGTTGCCACCTCTCACAACTGAGGAACATGGAAGCCTCGCCCTCCTGCTCTGACACTGATGTCCACTTGCTCTGGAGTGTGGATTATGGCAGGGGAGGCAGCAGATGCACTGTGGTATATGTGTTGTCTGCAGTTCTCGTGCCATACTGCGGTCTCTGGATTACTTTGTTTTTCTTACAAAATGCCTTTAAATAAATAAGGATAAATGCTCCATGCAAAAGGAGGAGGAGCAAATTGAATGGTTCTTGCTGATCTTTTTGGATTTACCAGCTGTGATGCTTACGACCACAAGGGACTGCATTTGAGGGACACAAGCACACCCTTCTCACAGCTGGCAAAATGCACAAAGCATTCAGCTGAGTATGTTGTCAAGCTGACAAGAGCAGTTATTGCAGATGAGAAATCATGGCCTTACACAAACTAGAGAGGGAGAGAGACCTTCTGGGTCATGGCAGCAGCTGCAACTCCTTCTACCTTCCAGGATTCTGGAAGGCAGGGAGATCACTTCCTCAAGCATCCCCTAATTCAAGCACCTTCCCAGCTGTGGTGTCGACTCCTGTGTACCCAGCCCATCATGTGCTCCTTCCCACCCAGCCCGGTGCCTCGGCAGGGTGACATGCCTGCACTCGCTGCGGGCTGCAGGCAGGAGCGGCATCCTTGGTGGGCAGGAGCCCCAGGGACATGCTGGAGCACCCTGAGCAGATGAGCCTGACAGAGCCCTTCTCTTCCTGCCACAAAATGCAAATTTTCTGACTCTGACTAAAGAAAACAGCTCTGGATTTCTGCTGATCCTATTTTCCTGTCTTGAAGTGATATAATTTAGATAGATATATAAAACAAATCTGAACTCTTTGTCCAGCTGCTTCTTTTCCCCCTACATTTCTGTGTATTTCTGTCCTGCTTCTTACCAAACTTGACAGCTGTATTTTAAAAATCAATTCTTATTCCCACAATGCACGATATGACTCTACGATACACATTGCCATTCTGATGACTGATGGACTCTGATGATAGTAATAATTCTTCACTATTAGGACACTGGAATTAAAGATTTCTAGGGTCTCCATTGTATTATATCAGATGTTCTTTTCATTTCTGAAAAAATTTCTTCTAGAATATTTTTACTGAAGATGTGAGTCAGTCAGATGTGCTACATGAGCTTTTTCCTCATCTGCAAAACAAAGCACTGCACAGTTCTATCCAAACAATGGCAAAGAATCCAACGTCTAGCATGTGCTGAGCATGCACTGCAAGAGAGGAAAACTTCTATTTCCTGTTTATAGCTCAACAATAAATGAAAAGCTGATGTTGACTCTTAACATGTGCTAGTTATAGAGTTGGTCTAACTGTAAAAACCTGGTTGAAAGAGCTATCATGTTTGTTCCAGAGTTATTGGGTTAAGATATTTGTTATATACAAATGACTGAGTTGTTTTTATGAAAATACAAGCACTATTAGTAGCACAATCAATACCACATGCAAAATTATTACTACTGGTTAATCTTCTTAGACACTTCACTAATCCCCTGAAACTGCCCTTGTAGATGAGATTTCTCTCATCCATTTTTCCCAGACAGCTCTTGAAGAGCCTGTCTTTCTAAGGTAACTACAGAGAGCCTGCACAGGTGCCTATGAATTGCGTAACTTTAAGGTTGCTGAAGTCAGGTAGACAAATCCAAGGCAATGTCACCATTTTTCCACTTTTAATAATGTGATGCCCAAGTGGTGCCTTATCCAAGATAACAGGGTACAGACAGGGCCTAAAATTAGTGTTTACATAGTATCTGAATAGTATTAAAGCTTATCCTTGCGTTTTGCCTTGCTAGTGTTGCCTCACCCATTCTTACACATTGTGTATTTCTTCAAAGCTTACTAGATTCTTCTGGTTGGCATAAAAACCAACACATGCCCAGGTTCATAATCCCACACCTGCTGCTGGACCACTGTAGAGTGACTTGCAGTAGAACAGTGGTTGGGTTACAGACTCACAGTTTTATTTTGGTGTAAATAATAGATTTAGAAAAGTTGTTTGACCTGTCTGAGTGACTGGGGTGGACAGCAGGGAGTCTTATCCCCCAGTCACATCTTCTGACAACATCACAGCAAGAAATCAGTGGGTCGTGGCTGTGTCCATGTTGGGATCAGTTGTGTTTGTCTGGCTTCAAGGAAAAGTACAGAGGCCACATTAAACTTCGGCAGAATGCCTACCTAGGCTCTAAAGCATAGACATGATAGATGATATTAGCATTAAACCCTATAGCATGTTAAGAAAAGCCATGTACTTTTCAGAGTGCATAGGATAGTAAGTACAGCATGTGTACACTGTGTTCCATGGTAGCATAATCATTAATCTTATATCTATGACTGAAAACTTTTTTCCAGCTTTAGATAATATCTGGCAATGAGTACAACAGGAACATTGCTACGCAGGCGGTCTGAATTTATCTACAAGCTGCAGCGATGGAAGGCTGAGATAACATGTACTGTCCCTCTTGTTGGTGTTGATGCACATATTGATTTTCAGCAGCTCCCCCAAATCTATTATATGAAACTCACAGTAATTTTGAAAGTATAATGTGTTCTGGAGGATTGTGGGTTGGTTTTTATTTTCTTTTCTTTTTTTTTTTTTTTTGGTAACAACACTATATAAAGTGTATTTCTAGTCAGAGGAAGATAGCTCAGTCTATACAATCCTTACCTTGCCATATGATTGATTGCTTTCCTTAGGGTATATGGAGGGAATATGAATTTTCCAAGTTAATAGAATCATTAACCATCAGAGCTGATGAAAAAAAATAAATGGAAATGTTGAACAGAACAGATGAAGTTATGTTCAAATGATAATTTGCTCTGTAAAAGTGTATTGACTGGAAATGCTGATAATCTGTGTATAAATGCAATAAAATTATAAAGCTAGAATAGATAAAAGGAAGTCAATATAGGCTTTTTAGACGACATAAAAAAATCAGCCTTGAAATATTGTGATTTTCATAAATAAACAGCTGTGTCACTACCTAAGGAAACATCAAATAATTTAAGTTTCTGATCTTATCCTGCCTTTGTTGCTCAAGCAAACTTTTCCTTGACTCCCATGTGGCTAATGCTTGAGGGAAGGCCAAAGGAACTAATCCAAAACTCAACAGGTGATTAGGAGTGTCTGTCTGCACCTCAGCATCCAGGGTTTCCCAGGCAGAAACATGAGCGTGGCTGGAAGGACACAGGCACAGCACACATCTGCAGTTACAGCCAGCGCTCAGTGCTGTATGATCCTGAGGCCCCAACCATCCCCCTGCAAAAGCAACAGGACACATGCGAGTGAGCATGAGCCTGCAGAGGCATGGGTGCAGCAGGCTTTGGAGAAGAACACCAGAGCCACCTGTGGTGCAGGAACCAGCACCCGAGAGACACGAGGAGAAGCCAAGCACATACCCAATCATTTAAATGGAGTACTCTGCAGCCAGCCTAAATTAAACTGGACACTTGGGACATGTGCCAAAATGTTTGTGAGGCTGCTTCTTCCAGCACCCACATGCTTTGCAACCTCCAAGGAAGGCGAGCAGAGAGGCTGGGCAGGACCCCTCCCTCTCTGTGCAGGGGCAGCGCTGGCGCTGGGACTGTCACCATCTCCAGCACCCAGGCTCCTGTTTATACACTGCTTGCTGCACTTTCCCTGCACAGTATTTTTAACTAAGTATTTCCCTTGATACCTGAAACTCTGCTGCAAGATTCAGTTCGGTAGTATTTATGTGTGGATACCAACATGTGTCTGATTTGAAAACAAAAAGTTAGATTTGCATGCTAGCCTGTGGGCCCATACATTTTCTAATATCAATACTGCAAGTTGGGACAAGAACTAACAATATGCAGACACCACTGTGTTTGCCTGCCTGTGCACACTTCCATCAGGTTTGTTGTCAGGACCTAACATTACTTTCTCTTCCATAAATGGATTTCAGCAGCCTCTTTAAATGAATTATTATTAATTCATGTAATAAATACCTGCATCTGAATGAAGGCTAGGTATATATAATTTACTGCATTCTTTCAAGAAAAACAGAGACAGATAAATGACAAGTATACCGTCAGATAAATCTCTGAGAAAAACAAAACGAATCAAACCAGACAACTGTATATTAATTGCACTGTATATTGATTGCACAAGTTGAAAATTCTTTTAATTTCATTACACAAATATTTTATTTCCAAACATAGAAATTATTCTTGTATGGATTTTTAAATGTGTAATATGCATATGCTAAAATAACTCTTATTGCAATTTTTCATCAGAAAGAGCTTCAAAATACTGTGATGAAACTGGAAACTGGTTTCGGCACCCTGAGAGCAACCGAACATGGTCCAACTATACCCTGTGCAACTCTTTCACCTCTGAAAAACTGAAGGTATGCTACAGTTAAAAAGGCAGTGTTTGCTTGGGAATGGTTTTGGGCTGAGCTAGCAGTAAGACACATATAAGAGAGGTTCAGAATAGTCCCCTCTTTTAGCTTTATTTGTTGCACAAGAATTCAATAACATTGTCTTCTTGATTTTATCTTATTAAAATTATTTGATGAGTGCTCAAAACTAAATATAGGCTTGCTATGGGGTAGATAACTTAGTACCAATTCATGCAACAAGTTTTGCACTATTTTTCAAATGCATGTTTTTGATTTGTATGATTTTCCTTGATTGTCCAACAGTTATAAAATGATCCTTCAGAATTTCAGTTTTGCCCTCCACAACAAGTATCTTCCAAACTGTTGATGTCTTCAGGGCTAGAAATATTAACTTAAGTCAAAATTTTTTTCTTAAGCAAAAAATATCACTCACTTCCCTTGAAAAATAAACATATAGGAAGGTACCATAAATCCAGAAAATCCTACAAGCATGAACACATTTAACTTTAACAGTTTGACTAGGTCATTGAGACTATTTACAATAATGAATTAAGCATTTACCTCAATATTTCCAAAATCAGGTTGCTAAGCTGAAAGAGAACTAAATACTCAAGCACCAAAAGAAACAAAGACAAAGAAATCTGAGAAAAGTTTAAAAAGAAAAAAAATAATAAAAGAAAAAAAAAGGAAACTCATGAAAGTAAGCATTTTTCAGATGAGTTGAGCTCCAGGAAAATCTGATTACAGATTTGTGACAGAATAATTTGTGACTGTTCGGAATTGTAGAAGGAAAAGAGTCAAAAACTTATTTGATTTGAGGTTTATGTTGGAGGATCTTTTTTTATGTAGCCAAAAAGCAGTATGTGGTTATATTAAATGATGATCCAGGCCACGGGGCCTTGGAAAAGTCTACTGGACTAGGCAGGAGGTGAATTCTAAACGTTTTTGCAGCATGAGGAACCGTCATGGTAAAATAGGGCTCACCTATGTGACGAAGAGAGAATAATAGTAACAATCTGAGCTCACAGAGGCATTAAATGGAAGCACCATAAAATACAGTCTTTCCAGTTGTTGGCCCATGTATGGAGACAAAAAATGTAGTTCTGTTACCTATTATCTATGCCTTCCAGAAGAAACATTTTGAACATCATTCACTCAAAGTCCAGATAGAACACAAAGGAAAATTACACATACATTGAGATTTTTTTGAAACAAAAAATAATGGAAAATACAGAAAGAATCTTTATTTACAGAAATACCAAGTTAGATCCTGACCTTGAATCCAAGTATTCAAAATAGGAGTATACTTCATTTGTAGACTGTTTCCATGTACCTAGGGATAATATATTAATATTAAATGAGTAGGAGATATTCCTATTAGAGAATTTTCTCTCCTTAAGGCAAAAATTCTAGGAGGACAAGAAAAAAATTTTGAAGTGTTTCTTTTAGAAGTATCCTAAGCCCAGGATGAAAAAAATCTGTATAGGCTAAAAATTTGATAAGTCAGCATGTTAGAAGTCCTATCTATCAGAAGAAACATGACAGATAACCATTTCATGGAGTGAACAAATTAATAAAATAGTTCACTATTTATTTAAGTTAACTGGAAATGCCAATATGCTATACGTCTGAGATAACTTAAAAAAAAATAACATTGCAGCCAGTTCTTAAAAATACAGTGATGGATCATATGCTTTGTTAGCTGACGGTTCACTCTGGTCTGTCTTTGTTGTTATATTTGGAAAGCTTTTTTGAGCAGTTATGATAGTAAGTTTACATGGAGTAATCAAAAATGCTATTGCCAAGTCCCAGATATACAGTTAAACTGATTGTTTTAAGCTGAAAGGTAGATAACTTGAATAACTAAGAGTCCTCTGAGGTGCCCATAGATTTACACGTATCTATCTGGAAGACTTTCCTACTTCTACCTATTTCAGGGTAAGGGCTTTATACAGGATATGCAGCAAAATAACATATTTTTGAACAGTTCATCTGCAAATTAAACTCAGGCTTAAAAATTATATCAATCTCATACTGTGAAAAAACATTACCACTGAGTATGAAGTGGAAGAAATGTTACATGCACAGAATTCAAAACCTCTGCCACTACTCTGTATTCAGAAAGTTCTCTTACCATCTCTGCACTCTGGTTTTCCCTCTCTGGGGTTTCTTGTGTTCTCAGAACAAATGGTCAAGTATTTGCACTCACTAGCAATGCTGTAGTTAGTCCTCATGAAGAAAAACTAGGAGAGCTAGGATATTTGCAGTTAATATGCATAGTTCTATAACTTGGTGAATGATATTTACACTCAGAATGTCTCTGTTCTACATGGTCAAGATGGTGTAAATGTGACTTTTGTTTAAATCTGAATCAGACCATCATCACTTAATGTAAGCAGGAGCTGATTCCAAAGTGAACAAACCAAATGTGAAGATGTGCACCTTTGCTAAGAGGAACAGTTTTGTTTTCTGGATTTTATTCATATTTGCTTTCAAATGAAAGTTTAAAATTACTTGTAAACACAAAAAAAAAAAAAAAAAAGTGGCAAAAACTTGGGGCTACAGAAAGCAATTCATCTAATCACTGAAAAAAAGAAAATTGCTCATGTATAACAAAAGAAAAATGAATGAAGTGGAGCTGAAAAGAAAATAAATGCAGCAGAGGAACTAAAGCCTGCTATCTAGTCTTTTTCAGGACAGGCTGATACTATTATTAGTGCTTTCAGAAAAGAAAGCAATGGTGAAGCCTGGCTTCCCATTTAGCTTCCTACAGTCTTCTGACAGCTGGTTGATGCCTAAGAGCTTGTCTGAGATCAAAGTATGACATTTAATATTGCAGCATTCTACAGCCCAGGTGCTGTCCTGTGATTTTATTTCACTATTGGCACACAAAATATGGATAGGCCTATCTCAGATTTCACTGATATTATAATAGTCAAAGTGAAAGCCCAATTTTCTCTTAATGCATACTGGTTTCACAGCACTGTAAGACCATCTAGTTTGCCCAAGAGCAAGGTTCATACCAGTGTGAAACAGATTTGTTTCAGGGTGTGCTTTTCTAGTGTGGTAGGGGTTGAGGATAATTTTTATCTCATCTGCTACTTTCATGACTTTGTAGGCCTTAATCATAAGACTTATCTCCAAAGGGCAGAATCCCAGCATTTGGACCCACTTGTCCTAACACAGCTATTCTACCTCAGTTATTTTCGTTGCCTTTTTGCACCTTTCCTAGCTCTGCCATGTCTATACGGTGTACACATGAGAAACACACATGCATTTGACATGTGCAATGTAAATTTTAAACAGAGGTACAAGATTGTTCTACCCTCAGTGCCCGTCCTGATGATATCCAACATTTTGGTGACTTTTTTGATGTCATTACAGACTAAGTCAATGATTCAGAGAACTGGCCAGGAGGACTCCAAAATCTCCTCTCTGAGTTTGGTTTCCAGTTCTGAGTTCAGCATTGTGTAGGCAGAGTTTAGATTGTTTGTCCCTAGGTGTATCACCCCACTTTTTTCGTTATGAAAGCTCATATGGCATCTTCTTATCTCCTCAGTTAAGTGAGGCCCTTCTGGAGTCCCTCACTATTAGTTGCAAGACCTGAGTATCACCCAGAAACTTCGAGATTTCTCTACAGCAGGTCACTGGTGAAGAGGGTGAACAAAAGGCCAGCCCTGCTTCCAGTCCCAAGGCCACCTAACCGCTGACTCATCTCCAAAAGTGACCATTAAGCTTTTGCTCTCTGCTATTTAAGCTGCTTTCCAACCATAAAAGCTTTATACCAATCCTGCAGCAACCTATTTGAAAATCCAAATGTGTTACATATGCTGTGCTGTCCCAGAGCTCGGGAAAGTTAGTGACGCATAGTGTGAGCCAGTTACTTCAGTGCTGCAGAAACAGATTAACTCATGTAAGAAACACTTATCTCACATTTACACCATGAGTCATGCTATTTAATAGATTGCTGATATCAAAACTATATTTAAAAAGAAACTTCGAAAGAAAATAAATACAAAATAGGAGGTTGATTTTGTAGATTATTCATCAATAAGAAACAAAAGCAAGTATTGCCTGCAAATTGTTCATGTTTGCCTTTTGTTTTTGTTAAATTGCAGATGGCGTTCATACTTTATTATATGGCGATCGTTGGCCATGCTTTGTCTATAACATCCCTATTAATTTCCTTGGCAATTTTCTTCTATTTCAAGTAAGTGCTTCTTACAGACACACCCTCTCTTCTTTCCCTGAGGGATTTCAAATGGTAACCAAAGAAAAGCTCAGAAGGGGACATGGCAGGAAGAAACAGCTCTTCCAAAATCCTTTTTATATATTTCTGGTAAAAAAGTCTCAGCACAGGGTCCTCTCACCAATGGAACATCTCCCAGTGGTGTGTAGCCAAGATCATGTTCTTACATTTATCAAGAGTGGTATAAAAGTGAAGCCCATAGGGAAATGGTGTAATGAGGGGTGCAGTAAGGCCCTTCATTTACCAGTTGCCTGAAAAACAGGAAAACCTTCATCTGATGCTGAAGGGCTGAGCTATTGACTTTAGTAGGTGCTTACGGCACTCAGCACTAAGTGCGAATCTGTGTAGCCTTTCATCATCATTAAAAGGAAAAACAGTGATGGGCTGTGACAGAACTTTAAAGGAAACTAAACTGATAATCACAGAAAACATTGCAGCTACTGTATGGCAACTTAAGTGGAGGATTAAAATCTTATCCCTTAGTGGACCTGCCTGCACACTATTTATTATAATGTGTCTGCAGTGAAGGAGCAGAGTGAGCACAGATTTGCTGTCAGACGTATATGAAGCTTCAGTCGCAATCGGTAACGAGGGGCTGTCTGGAAACAGCCTTTGGTTTTCAGCTCAGGGAAATGGTAAGCACTGGAAGACATCAAAGGCAATCGGGAAAATCTTCAAGAATAAGCTTCCAGAGCTATAATGATTTGTATAAACTAGCTCTTAAGCAATCTCCTTAAGTTATTTCACTTTTGTAATATTATCACAAGCTACAAACTACCCAGGCTGATAGCACACCTATAAATCAGGGTTGCAATGTCTGTTCACAGATACTGTGATGAAACAGAATGATACATCCAGTATAATGACCCAAATGGGTGTCATCTTATTGATTTCAGCAAAGGTGCGTCAGTTACTTGCAATCAGATAGCCAGAACATCAGTTCATCACCAGAGGTAGGGAAATGCTCCCCATCAGTATAGTACATATAGAGATAACTGGATTGTGAGATGCTGGACTGTGGGATATCATCATCTTCATTATCTGAATTTCTGAGATGTGTGTTTTTGGCCACAAATACACACATGAAGATTTGTAGAATCCATCAGTACATAGCAAACACAAAATTCCAGCCTATACATGCACAGTAATTCCACAAATATGGGGATAAAAAGAACCCCTTGCTGAACATCAATCTCTAGTGCACAAGAGATGGGTACCTTGTTTCAAAAATCTGTACTGAAAGGTGCTCCACAAAACCCCAGATACCTTGTGCCAGTGCTTTGATCAGTTCTAGCCTCAGAGTCCCTATATTTTTTAATCTAAATCTTACATGAGGCACCTCAGCCTATTTCTGGTCCCAATTTTGATCTATATGTACTACATATCTACGAATATGTTCAGGTTGTGTGCCTTTTCATAATATTCTTAGTAACATTATGCAAAGCTTCTCCCTGGTTACTTCATATGCTGCTGGTCCCTGGAAAGGTACACCATGGATGAAGGTGTTCATGTAGGCTGGACAAGGGTATACTTAGTAAACTGAGAGGCCAGAAGAAGGTGGCATAAATCTTAGGGTTATACAGTTAGGTGTCTGTGCCTCAACTGTCAGACAGTAATGGTAGTAAAAGAACAAGTCCCCAACATTATCACCACCAAGAATGAGTCTAGAAAATATAAGAAAATGAAAAGGTTGGACTTTGCAGAGACTATAAGTGTCTGTAAGATTACAAGCTTAAAATAGGTGGATCCAAAATACAGGTTGTGAATTCTGCTGATTTCCAGAGAGGCAGTTTGATGAGTGACTGTGATAACGTGCAGTAATCAGGTACAGAGATAGCTAGAAACGGATGTGTTCCCTTCCCATCTAGGTAAAGATAAAGAGCACAAAACTGCAGACACAGTAATGCTTTGAGTAAACTGGGAAGAGCACAATTTAATCTGATTTGGAATCTTATACTCAGGCGTCAGAGTTCTTTGGAATAGCAAAGATCTGGTTAAACTGGCTGCCCAAAATGAACCAAGAAGGTGATACCCTGCATCAAGCAAGGCAGGATGAGTCTGTCTGACTCACTCCTATCTCTGACTCATGGATAATGTGCGATCCTGACCAGTCCCAAGACGTGCTGGAACACTCATCTTTGCAGCAGCCTTCCAGACAGTAATACATCTCCTCCTCTCTTTCCTTCTCTGTTTTCCATTCATGACTAATCCATGACACAAAGGTTACAGGAAGAAGTAGAGAAAGGAATTAAAATGAAGTACTGCAAAATGAGGAGAAAGTGGAAACCAAAACACAATGATAAGAAAGTGAGAATAAAGCTGTATTGGGAGCAGGGTTCATGTTGCCTTCAGTTGTTTTCTATCATCTGGCTATGACAGTGATAGATTCTTTGATCTTCAATAGAAGGCAAGCTGTCAATCATACAGTCAATCAGACAGTAAAAGGAGGTTTCAGGGCCATATAATAGCCTTTGACTATAGAGGCGGCAATGAATAGCTTGCAGAGGTTGCTGTTTCCCACATGTAGGTCTTTCCTGACAGAGATTCATTTTCTCTGTACTGGTAGCCATGTAGAGAGGCAGCTGGAGAGACAAGGGTCTGCATCTCTGTGTCCAGAAGCTGAAGAGACTGCTCTAAGTAACAGGGAAATTTTTATTTATTGGGAACAAGAATTGGCATCACACCAATCCTGTTCCCAGGACTGCAAGAGAAAGACAGAGACAGATGGGTACATGACAGCATCCCAAGAAAAGTGGGGTCAGTAGCATAGGCAAAGTATAGTGATGGAGAATGGGGAGGAAGAATGAGGACTGGATAAATACCACCAGAGCTTAGGGGCAGAAAAGGAAAGTTAACCTGGATTTGTGATGGGGGCAAATATAGATAGAATAATCACAAGAACACAGTGTAGGAAAAATAACTCCAAAGCATGGTCTGTTTTGCCCAATAACCTTTCCTACAGTGGATCACACTGCAAGTGTGCCTAGCCCCGTATCTGGTACTCAACAGTTGCCAATAGCTGATGCTAAAGTAAGAACATAAAACCAGGGCAAGTGTAAAAATATATTCTCATTCCTAGACCCATGAACCTGCACCTCATGGACATCCTGAACCAAAGAAGGTGTCTTGGGAAATAAGGAGGTTGACAAAAGTGATGAGCATTGCAGGATGCTGATGACCATAACCAGAAACAACAGCCTCAAGCTGAAGGAAGAATTCCATCTCATGACTCAGTAAATAGGTGTATGGAGAGCTAGGAATAAGTGGCAGGTGACCAAGGAGCTAAGCAATGAAAAAACTAAATAAACAAACGAGCACAATAATCAGAAAAGAGTTCAGCTGGTTAAATTAGCTCTCTGTTTTTAAAGAACGTGCATTCTGTGTTAGCCTCCATACGCAAAGCATCAGAAAGTCACACCCTGTGCTTCATTCCAGACTGAAAAAGACTCCTAGTGCAGAGGGGGAGCCTTGCCTTGCTGAGACAGTGATACTTGCTCTTGGCTGTTTTTTACCTACTAGTTTTGCCTGCTTGCTCTCAGTGATCACTGGATACAAACATCACAGGATTACCTAACAACACCATGATTGCCTTTCTGCAATCACCTCATCAGTCCCGGGCTGTGCTCTGGGGCTTGGAGTGCTGTGCTGGTGTTGTTCTCTGCATCCAGGATAGCTGAGGAGAGGCATGAGGATTCGGGCATTAATTAGAAAGGGGAGATGTTTCAGGTCTGAAACTACAGGCATGATTTTGTTGCACAAGAATCCTGTGAACTTCTCTTGGGAAACTCTGCTACTCACAATAGCAGATATCCTACCCTAACCAAAATCAGCCATTCCAAAAACATTAGTGCTCCTTCTGAGCAGGAAAACAATTTCTGATTTGAGATCTCAGCTGGAGTTAGAAACGTGCAGGATGACAACTCAAATCCCCCTGTAATTTAAGGGGACTCATACTCAAACTTCCCATCCTGTCTCACCACTAATTTGCAAAGTAACAAATAATTTTAATATTGAATATCAGAAAGTGAGTCTCCGGGGAAGAGTTACTTATAAAGCACTGTTCCTGGTGTTGATTACTTGTATCATGTGCAGCTTAATTCTCAGAGTTCTGCTTCAACACTTAATACCTTGATTACCATGAAATAAAGAAAGGCACCGAGGGCTGAGAAAGTAGCCGGATAGCTCTTTACACCATGTTCTAAAAAGCATGTGGTACTAAACAGGTGTAAAAACAAACCCAAAAATTTCTGAGAGGTTATGGCTGCAATGTAAGGCATGTATTTTCCGATTACGCCTTGCCAAAAGGCATTTTTGAGAGAACGTTGCCAGAAAGAGCTTGTTAAAGTGACATCAGAAGAGAAACACTAATTTACGATGTGTGCTACATATTTTTCAGGAGCCTCAGCTGTCAAAGGATAACACTGCATAAGAATTTGTTTTTTTCTTATGTGCTGAATTCCGTGTTTACAATCGCCCACCTCATTGCTGTTGTGCCTAACCCGGGCCTTGTAAAAAGGGATCCTGTAAGTACTGCATGACTCCTCTCCATCTCAACACCCAAGTTAAATTACTATGGCCACTCCAAAACCAGACATTCCCATTCACCTGTTAATGATATCTGTCTGGTAAAACATGTACAGAGGCTGCAGATTCTGAGAATTTCACTCAACTCTGTTCAGATCTTTCCTCAAGCAACAAGAATATTTGAATTTGATACAAGTGAGAGAAGCTCCAGACTTGCTTCAGCCAGGCCATCCATATAAACGTGTCAGATCCCCACTGCTCTTGTGTCAGATCTCCATTGCTCTCAGCACTAACTTCCTGATGTTTCCCAACAAAGCCCCAGAAAAAACAAATGCTCTTGGTGGTCACCTGTCCTTCCTCACAGGCACATACATTGTGGGGGCCAGGGGGCAGGAGTGAAGAGGGATATGACTATTTTCAAAATGCCTCCCCAAAATATATTTTTGCTGCATTATTTTTCTTGGGAGGTGGTAAATCAGGGCAATAGCTTGCTTCACTGCTCTTAGATAGTGATACAAATTGTACTGATCCCTCAGCTGATAAATATGTATGGCAGATCTCAGTTACCCATCTCTGATCTTGCTCTCTAACAGAGCCATCACATTGTGTTTGCCGTTGTTAACAGCAGCCCTGGCTGATGTGAAATTAAAACAAGCCTGGGAATCTCTCAAGTTATGTCACAACACCGATCAGCTTGTCTTCTCATAAAATTGTTCAATTACAGTTCAACCATTTATCTGCTTCTAATTTTATGAAAGCAATTAAACATTAGCACCCAAAATTATCTGATCAGGTGTGTGTCTCTCACATGTGGCTGGTTAAGTAAGCTAATTAAAGCTTACCTGTTAAGTAAGCTAATTAAAGCGGGAAATACATAGACTAAAAAAAATCACCAGTTCCAAGGACCATCTGGAGACTAAAAAATAGAAGAACAGAAGAATAATTAAAAAAAATCACACATTTTGTTTCTCGTTACTGCATAAGCACCATACAGATGTAGCCTGTGCAAGAGATGCAATGAAAATACACTTTATATTTGAAGATAGAAAGCTGGCACATGATATCAGGCACCTAAATTGAAGTAAGATCATTACCTCAGGGTTAAGAATGATGCTTTCTGAGAGCACAAGTAAATTATTAGAAGCGCTTTAAACTAAAAGTTGAAGCTGCAGCAAGGACTATTGTGCTCTAAGATTTCATTAAAAAGCTGTACCTAGTGCCTTTGGGCTGAATCTTTATTTTGAATGAAATCTTGACCCCAGTGAAGCCAATGGCAAAACTCTCAGAGACTTTGGTAAAGTCACATAGCCAGTATGCTGAACATCACCCGATGAAAACCCCAACCTACGTTGCTAAGGCAACAGACACTATAGAAATGACATAAATGGTTACCTTTGAAGACTGGGGAGCTCCAGAGCAGTGGAAAGGTTCATGTATGCAGTAATCTTTCAGGTCTCAGGCCAGGCTATGAAGAGGACCCTTAGTGCGGAGTACAGTCACAGAAATCACCCAGGCTGGTGCCCGTCCACTGATGTTACTGAATATGGCCATGTTAGTAAACCTGGCCTCAGCTACTTAGCTAAGCACACGCTTAGATGAACAAAGCCATTGTTTCACACTTTCTTCTTCAGAACAGAATTTGCATGTCTTTGACTTAGCTGTGAACTGCTGTCTAGAGGCAAGGTACAAAACTTGGGGACAGAAGACCTGGGGCCTCCCATTTTTGTTCTGCTGTCAAGTATGGGATGAGGGTACACTCACTGCTTCATCTTGCCTCACTTTCTAGATTTCCCTTCCTTAAAAGAAATCAGAAAAAAAGGAGGTGAGGTGACCTCTTAATACGTTCAAAGTGTCTCAATATTACTAGAAAGTGTATTCTGTTATTTTAGTACCGTAATAGACCTGTAATACGTGATTGGGAAAAGAAAATGAACTGCCAGGGACAGGCTTTTAACACATGATGAAAATACATAAGGGCTCCATATGAGTATATGACGACTTGGAGGATTTATGTTAAAACATTACTTATTCCATCAGGTAAATCCCCATAATATTTGTATTTTAATGCTGACTAGGAAAGCAAATGAAGGGTTTATAGCTTGTTTTGTTTTTCTTTTTTTTTTTTTTTTCTGTCTCTACTACACCCTCTGTTTTATTAAGTCCATTTTAAGATGACTACCTCTGCCTTCCTTCCTACAGTATTCTGCATTTATCCACTTTCCTTCTGTGCATCTCCTGAGCTTTACAGGCTCATGTATGTGTGTGGCTCCTACCTGTGATCTATACAGAAACACTGAAGTGTGTAGAAGGAATTTTAAATAGTCACAGACACCCTGTGTGTAATGACCATATACAGAGATGCACTTGGTGGCATTTATTCTGCAAAATAATAAATGTGTTTCAACCCCAATAGATCCTGCACTTTTTTTTTCCTGCCTAAAGTTTCACAATAGATTTTAAATATGCAACACCATGGGAAAAATACTTACAGTGAATACATATTTATGAAGATATCAACAAATTCATATAATTTTGAAACAAGAAAGGAAGTTCTGTTAAATGACAAAGAGAAAAGACAGGAGGATCAAGAGAGGAAATTCATCCCTAACACCAAGACACGCACATTCTCCCCGTATCCAGATAAAAAAGATCTGAGACAATCCAAAGCATCATTTACATGAGGAGAGGTTGTACTGCATCCTTACTTGTGTATAGTTTGCTGCACAGAGATAAACCCTTTGATCGTCATTCTGATCACATAAAATGGTAAGTCAAGCCACTTTATCAATAGATCTTAATTTTCTTCTCTTACCTCATTTTTTTTCCTGGTTATATAATTTTCTCTATTTCTCTTTTTCTTTCTGATTTGTCTGGATCTCAAATGATGGAAGCAAAAGATGTGAGCTCATGACCATACAAGAACCAAAGAAGCAATGAAAAAGGTTCAGGATCACTTGAACAAAATAAACAGGACACATGTATGAACACTTATTTACATACACTGAAAAATGTAATGTGAGCTAAATTTTTAAATGTTGTATCTAAAGTAGCAACTACATTAATTACACTGTTACTGGAACATATTTTATAGGAAGGCATATCTTCTATCACCTTATTAAATTAGACTGACCCATAGAAGAAGGGTAATCTGTGAACAGCATATTATATTCTCCATTAAAAACCATGGAAATATAAATAAAACCTTTGCTGCCTGATCTTTTAATATAGTCTTTCACATCAGATCTGTATTTCTCATTTTTCTTATTCCACAGACTAGTAATTTTAAGAGTAAATAGCGATGGGGATAAAGGAAGATAGAGCTAATGACTGGAGAGACAGTTCTACTAATGAGAAACTGAATAACTGATCAGCTCCGTGGCCACTAATATAAATACATTTGTAGATAAGACTATTTGGTCGTAAATCAGTAGTGGCTTAGTAATTGGAAACTCGTCCAGAAAAGCTTAAAGAGATCATACTGCATTTTTTATCACTTTCTTGTTCTGGTGGAGATATCTGTTCTCTTCTTTCTCCAGGCTGTTCTGTAGCATCTTCCCTTTTCATGTAGAAGATTCACCCTTGCTTCTGGTACTATGTGGAGCAAAAGTTGTGGGCTCTCATGCTTAGCCATGGTATATCAGAGAGTAAGGATCCAGCATCTGTTCCGCCATGCTCCAATTTAATTGTCAAGTTCCAGCTTTCTGCCACACAGCTTATTTATGCCTAAATGTGTAAATAATCTGTTCCCCCTCTTGCATGGGTACAGCAGCAGAGCCAGTAAGGGACAACCCAAAGCGAGCCGTGTTTCATTACAAGCACAGTGATTTCATTTTCTCAGCGAGGAGTGTGGGCTAGGCTGAGCCTGGAACAGTTCTTTCCACTAGCAGTATCTGTAACTCAGCTCTTTTTGAGGTGGAAAGTATCTTGGACATGGGGTGTGATATGCTGAAGCCTGTTCTGGCCTCCTTTTATAGATGTAAATATTCTTTAAAGATCCTGAGCTAGTTTACCACACTAGCTGATGGTGCAGCATGTATCCTCTGTCTCTAACAGGACAGGCAGCATGTAGTCCCTTCCTCTTCCCAAGCATTTTGCTGAAGTTGCTATCACTGTGAGTATGAGGTCGGATGACAAAATGCTCTCGGTTTATCTGTACTGCCCAAAGCCCACCTCCTGGCAGGCAGCAAGCCTTCAGAAGAAACCACTAAGCTGCTTCCCACTCAGCGTTATTAGTAAGACCAAAAGAAAGTGAGAAGGAAAGCACAAAAGCTGGTGTCCACTAGAATTACAATCTTTAAAGCAATGCCATGATAGTAGTGATATTAAAACAATTCCTGTCCTCATAGACACTAGAACACTATAAATAATCTCACCATTGACTAATTCAAGTGAAAACCATGCCTGCCCAAGCATATTAGGTGTTCCTCCCTACCAGAGGAAAACAGTAGAAATAAAATGTTGAGTTGTGTGGAAAGATGAGGAGTTTATAAAGGGTAGTTACTGTGATTTATGAGATTATGATACTGGTGACTTCCCCTGTTCTCAAAGGAATAAGAAGGGAATGAGAGCCTGGAAAACAAAGTGGGCTCATGGCATTTCAAGAACAGTGTTAATTTTAGGTCTTTTTACCATATCAATGTTACCTTCCTCGTCTCTTCTGATGTATCCTGGCAGAGACTGGTGGAGATTAAAACATATTTTTCTCAAATGAGAGGCCAATAGCTGATAACAGTGAAGATAAATGGCAAAAGCGCTGCCCCATGTGACTTGTGTTTGCCTCAGCAGTCCCAGCAGTTCCCACAGTGCTGCCTCCGCTGGAAGCAGCAAAGGTGGAGCTCCACAAAGAAGTGTGCTTTGATCATCTGAGTTGTTTCATGTATTATGCTTGGGATAGAGCTTCAGGAGCCTCCATTCTTGTTAAATTAATCAGATTCTTTGTTAATGTAACTATTTCCAGAGCTTTCGTGTCACTCTCAAAGCATCTCCAAAGTTATTCATCTTAGTACATCTGTTCCTCCATCCTGTTTCCACTAGATTACTTACAAGGGCCTCCACAGCGAGTTTAGCCACAAAGAGATGACACAAAGCTATTCTAGAGTTTTGTCTAGATGCAAAAGTAATCAAAGACCAAACTTCTAAGAGGGAATTACTTGCCAAAACTTAGCAGTCATGTCTCCTGAGTGTATCTCCTATCGTAGAAGACAGTTGTTCTCCTGAAAACTGTCATCATCTTGCCTAGGAGCCCTTAGTCTAATCAAGAGTCCAACTGGCTGTTTAAAACATTGAACTTCTGCTGCCTCAGGTGTAGGAATGAGACTTGGTGAGACTGGGTCTAGTGTGCATCTGTGAATTTACAAATTGTGTAATTTTGTGCATTTGCAGATTATATTTGTACATTGACTTCACTAGTACAAACTGACTCAGAAAAGTTAACCTGAGAGAGTAAAATGCAATACTTGCTTTTGTGTAAGTCAAAAAGGGCCAAAGTCAGCCTCCAATTGCACCCATGCCAAGCTCTATTGAAGTCAAAGGTTTTCCGTTAGTTTTGTGTCTCACCACACCACATTGAGTGATGAAGTTCTGACCTTTTTTTGTTCACCTCCAGAGTAAAACATGGAGTAAAAGTTCTTGGTTTGGGTGAGTGAACTGAACCTTTTAGTTCATCATTTACAAGCAAAGGACTGAGGTTGTGCTTTATATTTTGCAGATGCCCCAGAATACTTTTTGCCATCTACAGATGAATACCCAGATCCCATTAGTTTTCCTTTGCCTGAGGAAGTTCATGAAGACAAGCTCACATCTCCCAGCCCTCCCATTTCTCCTGTGACAGCTACCCATCTTGTCATTAGTTATCACCAGTAAAGCAGAGAAGGGTGCATGTCTGAGTGGCACAAGTTCTTTCCTGACATAGCAAATGGTATACCAGAATAACCAGGATCGGGGAGTCACAAACTATCATTTGAAATAGAAATGGATGGTCACTAGCATTCTTCTAAGATCCATTTAATTTTGGTGGTGGGGTTTTTTTTAAATGCAAAAAGAACATCACTGGTAATTGGGAAATCGATAAAAAAGAAGGGAGGACAGTAAGCTCACGTTTGGAGAGAAGCTGTCCCAGCTAAGTAGCATTTCTGAACTGGACTACAAAGCACCATAGACCATTTTCTGAGGTTCATAGGTGCTATGGCAGAACCTGAGGTGTGCAAGTAAGCACAGGGGGCTCACCTCAGGAGGTGTCAGGGAAAGAAAATTTCTGCTCTGTCTGCCTCTTCCCTTGTTGACAAAACAGAACTGGCACATGGAGAGGACATTCACTCCTCCTGCCTTTCCATTTCTCCAGTCTCAGAAGAATTGCACTTCTGAATGTATAATTCTTTGCTTCCTAACAGCATTTGCTGTCCAACCTTGCTAAGATGCAGGGACAGGGAAAATGGAGGAGTAATGTGCAGGATACACAGGGCGGGATCTCCTGTTTGACAGCTCTGGCACCCAGACACTGCCAGTGTGGGATCATTGACAGTGTCCTGTGCCTGCGAGCAAATCCAGGTTTCCCTCCAGGGGAGTGTGACCCTCCTTGACTGTGACTTTGGTTCAGGAACATGTGTTCACCTTCAAGAGGATGAGGTGTTTTTATGCTTTATGCTGGTGAATCATGTATGAAGTTTCTGACAGCAGTAAGCTCATGGGCAGTGCAAGGACTGTGCTGCAGCAGCTTCACCCTCATTGAAATCACTGGGTTCCACTGGTGTAACACTGCAGTAATGCGGATGTAAATCAGAATCTCTCCTTCCATCCTAGGAAATACCAAGTCTTCCCTCTCCCATGAAGTTTCCTGAGATTAATGCAGACTAAGGGACATTGTGAATTCAGAACCAGCCGATGTTCAAAGAATTATCACAAATTTTCAGTCTTGAATAATATCTGCATTCATTTAAAGACACATCTGTCAGAGTATTCCATCATTTTCCCCAATGTCTTTATATTCTTGTTTATATTCTCAAAAATCTCAGAGTAATGAGAGAAAGAAGCACCATATAAACCTGGTGATGTCAGATGCACTGATCTGATGTGGCATGCCATGCTCAGATTATGAAGTATGGATGATTAAAGGACACTTCTATGAAGAGTATTTATGGTTTATGTGAAACAACTGAATCTAGGCTGCAAAGAAGTCAGTCAGTCATCACCTCTGAGAAAGATCTGTGCTTTCTCAACAATGTTATTGTAGTTGCTTTCTCAATGGGAAGGCACCATCCAGTTAACAGCTGCCATCAGGAGGTGAAAAAAGACATTTAATAGTGTCAGAGTAAATATTTCTTTTGGGACAGACTCCTTCATCTTACTTTCCTCAGGAATTATTGTTCTGTCTACATTTCGGTTGCTTGCTCTTCTTTTAAAGCAGTATCTATTAGTAGGCTCAGGTTTCTCAAAACTGTTGCAACATCACAAAGGGAGGGATGATAGCTTTTGTGTAGCCCAGTCCCAAGGTATTCCATGTCAAAATAGCCCAGACTCTACTGGATCCTGTGGATGGTACTTCTGCAGTGTAATCTTTATACACTGCCTCTTCTTTAGGCCATTTTCTTCAGAAATGTAATTCCAGAAAGGACCTCATACTGCCAAATGCATTTTGGTCCTGAAGCCGAAAGTATCAGGCCCAGGGGCTTGTTCCCAGGTTTTCGGGCAGCATTTTTTCTGCTCAGGTGAGCATCATACCTGCACTCTCAGCCACAGCAAGGATGGAGGTACACAGCACACAGGCCAAACTGCAGTCTCTGTGAAAAGTCTGATTTAACCTGTCATGCTGCTTAATCATTGTGCACTTGCACCACCTCTGGGCCCTGAAGCTCTGCCATTGTGGCAGTAAGAAGTGAGCACTCGTGGGACAGTTGTTTTCAAAATCAGCAAAACCTCAGCTTCCCTGGTCTTGCTGTCATTGACTGTAGTTGTCCTGTCTGGCCACAGAGGCTATTTGCAGCCACTGGAGCTTTTATATGAAGTTGTCTTAGCAAAGCACGTGCTGTCTCTGTGTGCAAAATGAGTGAATCCTGATTTGCTAAAATTCATGATGTGCCATCAGAATTGCTGCTCAAGAAAGGTGTACTGCTGCAGCAGTCCCTGAAAGACTGTTAGTCATTCATGGTGTGGAGTGGGGCTTGACTGAGTCCTGACACTAATTCATTTCTCCATGCTTTACTGAGGTTTTTTTATAATTTTTCCCATTGCTTTTCCTCAAGAGATGGGGCAGATTTGTAATTATGAAGTGCAGATGACCTAAAAATGTAGGGTGGGACCCAGGTGACCATAAATTTCTGTCAAGTGCATCTGAGATGAAAGGTGAATAGATGATGCATCATATAGATCGTAAAAATGCAGGCATGGAAATATGTCAAGTAATGTCATCTTAAATGTCAGATCAACAAGTACAAATGCCAACCTTTGCCTTTTTGGTGGGTTCTGTGCTACACTGGATGGAACTGCTCCTGTACTTTCCACATGAGGCCTTGCGCATGAACAGTACATTTAAAGCAGCTTAGGTTTTGATATTTTTTAGGTAATATAGAGCAATTATGTTTAGAAACTTTGCTGCTCTAGATACAACTACCAGTTCAGGATAATTCAAATTAAACTTGAGGTTCCTCTCCAAGTTTTCTTTAGCTTGTCCTTAAAAGGATCTGCATAAAATGTGAGAAATTTCAGAGTGAATAGCCTGGAAAGTAGATTTTTCAAAACCCCTCAAAAGATGTACATCTCCAAAAGGAATTCCCCTCAGAAGGGCAGTACCATAACGTTTCCAAAACACAATATTCTCCCTAATACCATGCTGCTATAGCTATTTTCCTCACTGGGATTTTTCTGATTAAATGGCAGTGCTGCCAGTGCAGGCAGCTGTGTCTGAATACAGGAGACCATTCCCCTTCCTGTAATGCAGGTAACTAAAACATGCCAGGTAAATAAAATGCAGTGCTCATTCCTCTCCAGGTACTGCTTTAGTCTATGCATCTGTACCATGAAGTCAGACATCCAGGTTAGACGAGGTGAATGCCATCTGTGTTATTTCATTGCCCTTTGGTAACTGCTGTGCAGATCTGTATTCTGCCTATTTTCAGTCATGACCCAACCACTCTGCTTCTCTTGAAGGTATTTAAGACCAAACAAAAGTAGCCTGAAAGAGAAGATAAATAAATGAAAGGCTATCAAAGTGTCTTTACAGATGACAGCCCAGCACATGAGGTAGCAGTACAGGAGAAAAAACAGTAATGACTCTGAGCAGGAAAAAAAGGCAAGGGCTTGGGCTGGTTATGTACATAGCCTTTAGCTTTAATTGGCAGAATGAGCTATCAACCAATAATAGATCAATTATCTGGATGATTAAGCTCCTTTTCTTATAATTTCACCTCTGAACAGCCTATGGTTGCATACACCCAGCTGACTGTTTTCTGAATTTCCTGATGCCTTCTTGCCTCAGCACCCCAAAATGTTGAGCGCTCCTCCTGGCAGCAGGTCACCCCAGAAAAGGCACTGGAGAAGTCTGAGTGCATCTAGAGAGTTAAAACACCCATGATCATTTGAGGTCAGGTATGTCTTACATTTGGACACCTATCTTGTACATAAACACAGCTGAACTAGTCATCCTCCACACCTTTTATAGCTAAAGATAGACAAAGACACATTGAGGGCACAATCCATCTGACTTATTTTAGATATCTCATTCAGGATGAGGTAATTTTTGCTGTAATCTCCATCACCTATATTGACTCATTATCTTTTGACTAGAGAAGAAACAGCTTAGGTGACTATATTTAGTCTCACAAATCCCAGTCGTATCATTAGAAAATCCATGGAGCATTTAACTGAATTATGAAGTAGTTATATCCATGCCATCAGTTATATGTGTATCTAGTCCCTAGGAAAAACTTTTGCAGGTCTAGGTCTTACACCTGAAACCTAAGCATAAGTACAGTCAGCTGTTGGATGTACTCCATGTAGTCTTAAACTAGCCTGGCTCACTGTGCAACAACAACATGCCCAGAGCTCAGGTGTGACTGCAAAATCAGCCAAGGCACCTCATGAATATCTGATTAACCTCTGCCTTGTCCTATCCTCCTGTGCCCAGTGACTCTTGCTCAGTTGTGATGAAGGAAGAGAGGTGCCTGAACTAACTCGTATCCAAGGGAATGGCAGGAAGATATGACCTGAGAGAATGGCAGGAAGATGTGCCTGGGGAGGTTTAGGTTGGACATTAGGAAAAAGTTCTGCATGTAGAGGGTGGTGGAGCACTGGAAAAGTCTCCCTAGGGAGATAGTCATGGCCCCAAGCCCGGCAGTGTTCAAGAAGCAGTTAGACAATGCCTCCAGACACATGGTATGAATTTTGGAGGTATCCTATGCATGGACAGGAGTTGGACTTGGTGATCCTTCTGCGTCCTTTCCAACTCAGGACATTCTATGATTCTATGAACTGGAGCTCTTACTGTTTTCATTGGGGATTACCTCCCATCACTGGGAGAAGATGGCAGCAGACCTTGTGAGCACTCTGACTTCAGGTCGAGTAGTTCCTGGACTGTTTTTTGGGGCTACACTGACTGCCCCAGTTTTCTTCTTCTTGAAGCCCCTCTCTGACAGCCTCTTTGCCCTCTCCATCACTCAGAGTCATACTTAAAATGCCTTCCTGAACAGCTGCCTCCCTCCAGCAACCTCAGCTCAGAAACCAAGCTAATAACCCCCAGCAGGGGTGGTGAGTCTGCATTTTTCTCCGCCTTGCACACTGCATGACACTTACCAGGGTGCACCCCGCTGGCACTGGCAATGCTGGATGTGGCGTGGGAAGCCCACCGGAGCCCAGCCCAGCACGGTGCCCTGTGGAGAGCAAAGCTACAGCCCCGGGAGAGCCATTGCTGCAGCAGCTGGGACTCAGGAACGTGCAGAGGTAGCCGGATTAATTTCTGTCCAGAATGCCTAATTCTGGGCTGGCTGCTTTGCTATAGAGTAGATATAGACACAGATGCTGTTCTAAAAACATCCCCCGTTGTTTAATTTCATATTTTGCTTTTTTGTAACACAAAACCTAGGATCCCTCTGAGCAACTGTGTACATTTTGTCCTGTAAATGGTTTAAAAGTATATTAAAACATTAATCTCTTAGCCCAGGCCCCTGTGTGCCAGGTTTCTGACTGGAACACAATTTAATGGATGACTCAGAGTAGATATATTGTATAATGGTATGATGTTCTGATAGCCAGTGATTTACAGCTACGATAGTTAGCACTGTCTTGCTTTGGAAAGTCATTTTATTGCTTATTTGTGTAATATATGAATACTTGGAATTTAATGATTTTTTCATAGAATAGTGTTCAACTAACCAGAAAAAAAACCAAACCAACCAACCAAATAAGCACGTAAGGCAGATCAGTAATCCAACTTCAAGCCACTCCTTAAAAATGCTAAATTAAGAATATCTGAGTATACATTTTCCTGCCTTCAAACTGAATTTGAATAAACCACATCTGACCTCTGTGGAAAGCGGTACAAACTCTCCTTGAGGAGGGTCCTTTGCTGCTGTGCACAGGAGAGGTTCAGAGAGGTGAAGAGGAACCACATTGACAGATCCTTGGTAAGGTTAGGTGTGTTTACTTCCCTTTAAACAAATAAATGCACATCTGTAGTGCTGGACCATGTAGCTGGCTTGCTTTGAAATCAATAACCTTGGTTGGCCTATTCTTAAGGATTTGTTTCTTTGAAATGTCATTTGGCAGCGTTTCAATGGACAGTGAGCATTTGCAAAGAGAGGTTTCACCATACATACCAATGGGCTATCCTGTCTCCAGAGCTGGCAAGGGCTCGTGTAAAACACGGACCTCTTTACTTACCAGCCTGGGTTCCTTCACTCAGGAAACCGTCACAGGAATGAGGACACACAGGGACCTGGACAACTTTCCTGTGCCAAAACTGAGTCAGTGCTTTTGCTCTGACTGAATTACTATGAAGACCTGCTCAAAAAAGCAGTTTATTTCCCATTATATTTTGTTACTGTTGTTGAAGACAGTATTCTGGGTTATATGTAGTCTGAGTGTTTTGGTTTGATTTGCCCTAATGGGTAGTGATAATAATTAATGCTGCAGCTTTCTATCCAAAAGCTATTAACCAATAACCAAGGAGCCTTAACAGAGAAACCACAAGTAAGTGTGATGAGTGACTACTGGATTAGCCAAAGAGAGTGGCATGACAATTATGTAACTGCGCAATTGCAGAGTCCTGCGTAGGCGGACAGACCTTTGGGATTCCTTTGACAGCTGAAACATTGTCAGCATTTATAATACACCAATATATCCCACCAAACATCATAGACACCAGTTCTAGCTCCTTCTTGTAAAAGAAGTATAAATTATTTTATTTCTTCTCTGTGAAATGGTTCCAGCATCTTTTTGAAGTACCTTCATTACATGTTGCAGCTGAGATGTTCACAAGAGTTACATGACTCTTAGCAAGTTTTGCAAGAGAGAATGACTGACTGAATTCATGTTGACCCTTTTTGCCCCTGAGCAGTTAGCCAGAATTTAAGGCCATTGCAGGTTGCTTTCATGAGGAAGGAAAATTAACAATAAAATATATTTCTTTTTGGGTGTTCTCCTGAAAATCTATTAATAACTTTCCTGAGCTTTTATGTTCATCAATGCAGTGAGAACAAGTAGCAGGAGGCAGCCTCCCTGCTTGCAGACTGAGTTTCTTGCCAATCTGTATTCTGCCAAAAAATGGTTTACTCTTGGCCGTCCTCCCGGAGGCACAAAGGAGCTGCTTTCTTAGGTGGTTACCTGGCTTTGCGGGCTCTCCTGATAACTGTATCACACTTTGCTACATAGCCACCAACCCATGCAATGCAATGCTGTCTCCAGGCTCTCGAAAATAGGAGCATCTGCTTATTCCTTTGTTTAGGACACAAGTACATAAAACAACAGAGTTATTGGGCTGCACTAGAAAGGACCAGCGGTTTCCTCTCAGCCCACCCTGCTCACCAATTAATATCCAATAGCTAAGTCAGCTACACACCTACAGACTGAAAGCTCATGGCATTTTACACTCCTTCGTAGTGTGAAGGTGGTGTGAAAATCCTTTGAGTCCTAGATTTGACTGTGCTGCATATTGTATAACAAGGTCAGAGCTGTTGCTTCAAAGAACTTGCAACAAAACACATTTGACTTCAGCAGAAGACAAAACCCCTAGACATGTTTTTTTTATCTTAACAATCAGTCAGCATGGGAGTCATGGAAGATTTGCTTCTGTATCATCTTGCAATTTTACTTATTTCTATGAGAATAAACACTTAATAAAACTTATTGGTTCTGCAGTTTTCCCAGCTAACGTACACCAAGATGCTAGTTACCTTTATCATGTTTTATTTGTACCATGCATTAATCCAATTCCCATCAGTAACAGGTTCTTCTTTTTTACCTGCTCTGACTTAAAAACACTCTCTTTTTAGTGTAGGAGAATATTTTGACTGTATCACTTAGCCACAGATGAAATATACTGCATTTGTTACCTCATTAAAAAAATACGTAGATATCCTTGATGTAGTTTGATTAATCTAAATTTAACATAATTCACCTCAATGCATTGCTGTGCTTAAACCCTTCATTCTAACTTTTTCAGATTCATTCTCATATTAATATGATGTGGATCCAAGTACTAATCACACTCATCCTTCATGCCTTGCCAATGGTATTCTTCTTTAATTTACTGCATAGAAAATGATAAATTCTTCAAGAGTCATGAGCTGTCTCCATGGCCATTACTCTAAAAGATAGGTATATATTTTCATTTTAAAAGCCACAAGTACTAGTTCACTTGGAGAGTATAGGAAAGAAAGAAATGTTGAGGAAATGAAGTGAATGAAGTTTAGATCTGTAGTTCTCAGGTTGCTTTCTATGGGTGTATTTGAGCTAGAGATGAAAGTTTTAGCAAAGAGGGATTTAGTTCAAATGAAAGTTATGTTCAGTCAGTCTCTGCTCAGAGCAGCAGTGAACACTGCAAACAGCTGGCAAAGAAAAGCAAGGGTACTCCATAATCATCTCCCTTTCAGTTCAGCAACATGAAATGCTGAAAGCATTAAGTTAAAATGACAAGTTTGAGAACATACCATGGATTTTGTTGCAGAACTCACCAGCCATTCTCTGCTCCCCTCCAGCTGCCAGGCTGCAGCATGAGACAGTTCCTAGAGCCCCGCTGGGTGAATGGAAATCTGGGGATGCTTTGGCACCAGCAGGAGCAGTACCAGCCTGTGTGCAATGTGCAGGCACCCCCAGTCCCTCCTGACACAGCCATTGGGGAAATAACCCCCTGACCTGCAACTTCTCCAAGGAGATCCCCACAGGGGAGCTGGGGCTGGCCCAGGCCAAATTTGGGACACAGCAGATTTTATCAAGCCTGTCTGGAAAATTGCTGTGATGGCTCAGAAAGTTTGATGAATTTTTAGAGGCTGGTTTAGCTGGCTGATGTCTGGAAGGGGTTACGCCTGCACATGTATGCAGCCTTTGAGAAGCACATGTCAGTCAAGGCAGCCCTTGTGGGGATGGATGATCCATAAGGGAAAGCTGCCAGCTGGGAGGCTGCATCAGGCACAGGCACAGGAACAAGGCAAGAAATATATTGACCCAGACTGTGAAAAACAGTCCAAGGATAATTTAAGAACCTTAATAAACACATTTGCCAGCAGAAAATGGAGCAAACACTTCTCCTTATTTTGGGGTTTGGTTTTTTTGGTTTTTGGGTTTTTTTTTTTTTGTTAAACCTTTTTAAACCACTATACAACCCTTTTTGGGCACACTTCATAAGAACTGTTCAGACACAGTGTGGAAAAAAAGATGTGACTGTCTGCTCTGCCCTGTGTGGTGACCAGAGAACATGAATCACCCAAAATAAAAATCAGTCCTTCAAGTCAATCCTGTCAGAATCCTATATCCTAACCTATCAATAATCCTATATCCTAACCTATCAATAATCCTATGTTTTCATGAGCGCCAAGCTGCACTGCAAATATTGAAAGAGAACTAAATGCACATGTTTAGGCAATTGCTTTGGGAATGTTTCTCAGCAAGAGAAGGTGGTGCACTGGATGGCTAACAAGCATTTCTGGTCTGTAGTGTCAGTCTGAGTCCCTCAGGTGGACACAGAGCATGCAATCCTCTACCTGCTGAACTGCCAAAATGCCTGCTTAAAAACACAAGTAAATCTTAAAAAACATCTCTTACAGCCCAGATAATCAGCTTGGAAAACTTTTGCAGAAGTTAAGAAGAAGGAGTATTTTCTTGTGGCCACAGATGATGACTGTCACTTTGCCATCATTCCTGTGACTTCGGATTTCCAAGGAGCACATGGTGCTCCCCGAGGAGCAGTGGATCTCTGCCAGCACAGCTATGCCCTCCCATTCCTCCTGGCCCTCCTGGGTGCTGGAGACATGGAGGCCGTGTGGAGGACCCCGTTGCCTTCTCTGAGGAAGCAGATGGACATGAGATCCTCTCAGAAAAGGAACAGCGTTGTCCCACACCAGCTGGCTCTCTGGTAGTGGACACAAAGCACTTCCTTCCACTGTCTGCCCACCACTTCTCAGCATCTTGAAGCCACAGTCTCTTGCCAAGGTGTATGTCTGCAACCCCATCTGAACCACAGGTGGGAACCACATCCCAGCTTCACCAGCTCTGTTTAGCTCCACGTGTTGCTTTGTTATTTTGACAAAATAAAGTTACTCCATCTTCTCACACAGGGGTGAAGCCAGTGTCCCTGACACCCTACCAAAACAATCTCCACTGCAACAAAACTTGCCATTCCTGAAGAATTGAATTCAGAGCTGATTGAAGTTTAGAGACTGAGTGACTCTGGCTCAGATGGGCAAGCTGACAAGCCTTGGAAGAGTTTGATTAAAAGCAAAAAAAATCACCCAGACTGGAGCTCTAAGTTACTGTCTTCTTCACAGCCTTTCTTGTACATCTAGAGCAAGCTGCTTGTTTCAGTTCTAAAAATAGTCAGATTACCAAATTTTGAAGGAGGTTTTTTTATGTGGTACTTTTTGGAGTGCTGTTATAATATTTTTCCCCTTTTGTCAGGGCTGTTTGTTCCATTAATCTCCTTTATAAAAGTTTAAAATCCCTGCCACTGATAGGTGCTGAAGAAACCCAGCAAGAGCTGAGGATTTTTGTTCCGCTTTGCTTTCATACAGCGTAGCAGTAACATTTATCTTTGCCTACTTAAATGCAAAATGCTGATCAGTTGTGTGACATTATCTCATTTGTCTAACAGGTGAGCTGCAAAGTGCTGCAGTTCTTTCACCAGTACATGTTGGGCTGCAACTATTTCTGGATGCTCTGCGAAGGCATTTATCTTCACACGTTGATAGTGGTGGCAGTGTTTGCTGAAGAGCAGCGTTTGCACTGGTATTACCTCTTGGGCTGGGGTACGTATGTAATAATTTGTAGCAGGATGGTAAAATCTTTCAAAGGTTTGAATTCTTCTGGCACTTGTACACCTGAATTGTCGCACTTATGCCAGTAGATCATGTCTTAAGATTGAGTTCTTGGGTCCTAAATTTGAATGCATTTATTTGGATACACCTAGAGAATTAGAAAATTCAGCAGGGTTCAGTATCCATGATTTGCTGCATCTTGGCATTTGACAAAAAAAAAAAAATGCTTACATTTTGTTAAGCAAATCTTTGGGAGAGAAATAGATTTCTATTTTTTATCCAAGCACATCTCTCATCTGAACAAAATCTGTCTATTTTCATCACTTATATGCAAAAATATTAATCTGTAACAGTACCTATAAGGATATATTTAGTCTGTAATGAAAAGGAGGAAAATCAGTATCTCCCAAAGTGAAAAAACACAGCACATAAAAGAGGAACCAGAATTTCCCTGGAACTAAACACAGTATCAGATATACTTTGGTAGACGCAGTTTTAAAGGAGAAGATACAATTTTACCAACACAGCAGTAGATAATGGTCTGCTCTCAGAGCTGAGATAAATATAACCAACGTGTTAGAGTGGAGTGCAGCCTCTTTCACAGTTAAATCCCTATTGTAAATCCAGTCCACATCAATATTGACAGAAAATCACTATTGAGAGCTTTTTCCTATTTTGTGAACCATGAATCTCTGGCCTCATTCCTGTTTCTGGTGAGCTGCTCCCCATATTTTGAAATCACTTTATGGACCTTTATCTGAACTGAAGGATGTTTGCTTGCATTCATATCTTGCAATTCTTCTCCTTCTTGGGAGATGTTATACTTGTTCAACATGATTTCATTGATAGCATGAAAATAAATAAATATTTCTACTTCTTAAAAAAATTAGGAAATAACTAGATCAGAGAAAAATTAGCCAGTTCTGAATGTTCTGAGGAACTTTAAAATTCTGATTTCGACCACTAGTTAGACATCCATTATCAGATTCTAAATAGGCAGTAACCTCAAAGTGGAAGGTTGTTCTTCCCCTATTTATATTTTCATCTAAAATTCTAGTAACTTACTTTATTCTTATGGTATACAATTTAGTGCTCTTTGGATACCTACATCAGATACCTAGAAAACTAACATGACTTTCTAGTTTATATGGATTATTGTGCCAGGTAACAGTTTCCAGGCATTTAAGAACTCTTTTTTTTTTTTTTTTTGAGAATGCCAGCATGCACTCTTTTTTCTCGTGAGAATGGCATCTTTTCTGAGAAGACAGGGACCTGTCATGCTCTTAGAATTAAAGTATGTGCAACATCATCAGCTCTTAAATGAAGACAACATTGCTGAAGAACCCTAAATTGAGTGAAGGTTTCTGGACTGTCTGTCAATCCAAATAGCTGAGCCCTCTTGGAGCAAGCAACTGTGTTATCACAAAGTTTTCATAATTCAGAATATTTGAATATACAAAGTGTGATAGGGCTCTGCTTTTGAAATGGCAGCCCTATGTGAAGAGTCATTGTAAATGTTTCCTTGCCATTTTCATGTCTTGGAGCATAAACCTTCCCAAAAATAGTGTAATTCCATATCCAATTATGCGGAAGTAAAATGGTCGTAAACATATGTTTTTCATGTGGCATTCAATTAATGCAGTGAATTTTAATGCAACTGGGACAGGTAGCCTGCAGTGAAAGCTTATGAGCTAGCTGTAATATTGCTGAGAACAGCAGTAGCATCGCGGTGGGTAATTCAGTGAAGTTATCTGATAAGATACTGATCAGTATCTGCAGCACTGCCCAAAAAATAAGCAGGGTGTGGCTGTGGTAATAGGGTGATGATAACTTGGGAAGAAAAAGATTAATAAAAATAGACAGAACTCTTTGACTATGAAGTCCACAACCTTTTTAATGAAACTAGATGAATACTTCCGCAGAAAAAGTAATCATTAGCATCTCCTAACTAAGGCAGAAATCATTAATAGCAAAATGATCTAATTAGGACTATCTGGCCACCCTTAAGTTTGCATAAATCAATGTAATTCAAGTGATTCCAGAAGCAGTAGTCACACAGTCTAACTTTAAACATCCAGCTCTGTTTATCAATGAAGAATGATACATTTCTCCAAAGGGCAATGCAGAGCAACCAGAGCAGGTTGCGCTCTGAATTACAATTCAAAAGATCAAGGTAAATGTACAACACAAAATGAATACACTCATTATTCATTGTTATAACTAATCCCTGTGCAGAAGATCTAGATTATTTTATTTGGAGAAATCACTAATGACATTTGTAAAATAACTATAAGAAAAATAAAAATCTGAGCAAATATAAAATACTTCTGCAAAAGATTTGAGATGATGGAATGGAATCTGACATGGACAGATGTATTTTAAGGCCAATGCCTTCAGGTGACCCCTACTCTGGGAACTGCTGCTGAGAATGTAATTTTTAGTTTGTTATTGTTTCACTGGGTCAGGAAATCACCCTTACGCAATGCAAGAAGAGTATCAAATATGTGTATCCAGCTACAGTCCGCTCTGACTGCTTCAGGCAACTCCAGCCACATAAAAGTGAAAAGCGAATCATTTATTCAGACAGCGCTGAAACAAATTGAACTGGAAATACAATTAAGCATAATTTTCAGTTTCTGCCATAAAGGACGTGGCATGACCTAAGGGGATATGTCATACCTTCTCCGGGATGGCTGGGGTGAGACCTTTTCTATGTTGCTCAGTGCTGACCAGATGTAGATGATACTCCTGGAGTGACACATGTTGTGCCACTGAGACCTAACAGGCCTTCTTAGTGCTCTACTTCCCATCACCTCTCTGCTTTTTGGCCCTTTACAACGGAGGAGAAACATCTAGCCCTGTGGACCAGCCTGCAGCTGGAAATTTGAGCCATAGACACTCATGAGCTTCTTACCCTGTAATGAAATCTTTCCATCACATTCTCAAGGTTTGCTTGTGAGTTTGTTGAGCCAAACTGTTCTAGGCTAATGCATTTAACAGAAGAAAAAGATCCCTTGGCATTGTGTGGAGCACTCCACTTGCAATACCCCAGGCCAGAGCTTTCACATTTAGACTTTTTGCTATTGCAGAAAGGCCCCTTAAAAATTCCACTTCAATCTATTTGTCAACAAAATTGGCCCAGACTTGCCCTATTTCCAAATAAAGAGGATTTTTTGAAGCTGTCAATCCCGTAAGCTCATCCTGAAGTTGGTAACTCCTCTCTTTTCTGAGCTTTTTGTTGTTCTACTATGCATCATCACCTGATAAAAAGGCATTCTGAATCCAGAGGCCAAGTAATCATTTTCTAACAATATATAAAGGAAAAGGCAATCCGTTTTGTTCTCCCACGGTTGCATTGTCCTCCCAGTGTACACTGCAGTAAGAACTTTTTTTAGCAGTAGAGTAAGTAGCTGTTGCTTAAAGATACCTGGTGACAGCAGTGTCCTATTTACATACTTTTTTGACCTTGTTCTCACTCCAGCCTTGACTGGCCTGTGCTCTGAGGTAAGGTTTCCTGAGAATTTGGCTAAGGCTCTGTCTTTTCTAAAAGTATTCATGAATTCACTAACACACAAAGAAACAAGAGGCCACATTCATCTCTCTGTGACTAATCAGAGTATCAGCAGGACATTTTCACACATTTTTATTTATAATTATAGAACATCCAAAGCTCAGAAGAAATTTGCACAGTTTATAGGGGACAGGCAGCAGTAACATTAAAGGTGTCCACAAAACTCTCTGCACAGGAGAGACAAGGCAGTAGATCATCTCCTCACTGACCAGCTGTCTGTATGTGCAAGGTTGTACAAACTGGGGTCAGTAGTATAGTGTGGATTCCCCAATTCCAGGTTTCCAGCCTACTGGAGAGAGACAGAACATATAAGCAAGTTGAAGGAAGATGGACAGGAGTGGACCAGATTGTCACTTCTAATGTCAGGCTGGAAATAAGAATTTGAGGCTTCCAGTTTGCTAAGCATGTTCCCAAGTTTTTGGCCCAGTGCAAATTTCCTCCTGGAATCTCCCTGTCAGAGCAGTGGTCTCCCATGAGGCTTCATGAATAAGTGAGAAGATGTGGATTTATGGTATCCACAGCTCCACTACTTGCTGAGATAAAGCTGCATGGAGTGGGCTTGGCTGCACAGAGGCTGGGAATGTGCAGAAGATATCCCAAATCCCCATCCCCAAAATTCTTACTCCTAACATTTTCTCTTGCCACAGGCTCCAAAAGAGCAACTCCTCACTCTGTTGTTTATTATGTTATCTGTCATGCAAGTTAATGTGCCTCTCTCTTGCTCAACAGTGATTTACATGGTTTTAACAAGTGTCCCTGGTTTCCCGAGGGAATACTCCACTGAGAACCGACTGATCCCTGCCTCCTTCCCACGCTGCCTGCTCACACCCTTCCCTGCACAAGCTGCAGCAGTGCAGGGGAGCCTGGCAGCAGCCACAGGAGAGCATGGCCCTTAGATTTTGGGAAAGACCTGCAATCCCATTTCACCCTAGCATTACCTCAATGGTGAGATGCAAAAGGGAATAATGTTTAAAGCAGGCTGAAAGGAGAACCAAAGACTGTGATTTCAAATACATGTATTTTATGGACAAGAGATCTTATAATTGTGTGTGACACATGAAATTCAAGCTAAAAAAATACCAAGTCTGATATATCTATTTAATTGTTTCAGGGTTCCCTTTAGTGCCAGCATCTATTCATGCGGTTGCAAGAGCCAAGTACTTCAATGACAAGTGAGTAGTATGCCTGTTTTTGAAGGATCTCAGCATTATTTAACTGTGTAACATATAATAATACATTTTAATGGTGTATTTCTCCTCCAGTTGCTGGATGAGTGTTGACACACACTTGCTCTATATTGTTCACGGACCTGTAATGGCAGCTTTATTGGTAAGAATATTATTTGCTATTGACAGTTTAATAATTATTTTAGAAATGCTGCTAACCTGCATGGAGTAGAAATTTCTGTACTTCAAGTATTCTGGTCAAAACTCAGGAGTAACTAGAGGTTTTCAGTGCTAAGATTTCAGATTCACAATACTTTCCAAAAACACACCCTGAAAAACAATCAGATTTTGAGGCAAACCGAATCACCCACTGCTTTTGATGGTGGTAACTATTCCTCCAGTGCAACTTTTTTGACACAAAAGCACTGCATTTACTTGACATCGATGAGGTATTTGTTTATGTCCTAGCTGGGGTGAGCTGAGTGCAGGCTGATCATTCAGCACAAGTTCTATTGATCACTGAACTGGTATGGTCCAAAGGTAGGGAGATGATAAATTAGTCCAGGGCAGGGACTGGACTGTCTGAGTAGGACGACAAGATTCAAAGTGCACCTAGGCAATGTGTATACATATAGCATGTTATATGCCAGTGGTGCTATTTGCATGGTAAAGCTGACCTTCCTGAAAGATACAGAAAGGGCTTTTTCAACCCAAGCCCCAAACTCACCTCAGTGTGACACCCAAAATGCACTTGCAGCTTTTGAGCTTGCTTGCAAACATCTGCATGCATGTATCTGCAATAGTTACCTTGGAAATTAAACAGCAGAGCAGTGAACAATGGGGACACCTTTGAATAAAGAAACAATCTTCCATCTAATAGCTGAAAAATCTGGAAATCTTTCTACCCTTTCTTGAGAAGCAATCTTGCACATCAACAATGTAAAGAAGCCCATTCCTCTGTGCCATAGAATCCCGTCATAAAATCACATCTACGTGGGTTTGCTGGTTCAATCTTTATTGTTTCTGCTGTTGTAATACCAAATAAATTCTAGGAAAGGCCATTCAGCCTTTATTTTTATCACCATGCTCTAAGTCTGTACATCTTAGCTACAAAGTAAAAAGGAGGGACTTGGGTTTTTAATGGAAAAAGAGCAATCTTCGACTGTTTTCAGAATAATGCATTATAATTTTTGCCTTGCACTTATGCCACTTCCAGTCTTATTTTTCTTGTGAAGATGTCAGTGTCTATGGAATGTCTTGCATGATTTGCTACAAAAATCTCATAGAGACAGACTGACTCAGAAGAGCCGAGGATTTTTACATTTGTAAAGTCCTTTTTGCACTTTTCATAGTTGCTTCCAGAAACTCTAAGTGAAGGTTAAGCAGAGTGGATGAAGTCAGAGGAGGATGGAGAATAAGGTTTATATTTAATGCTGAATGGGATCTCAGAAATCATTTATTATTCCCTTTTTCCAGTAGAGCACAAATGTAAAACAGTTGGAAGGTCTCTCCGTAGTTAAGAAGTGATGAAATGTTTTACTAAAGCTTACTGATTCATATTTTATTGTTCTGAAAGCTTCCACTGAAATTTCTCATGTATCTATTGAATTTAGGCTATTAAAATATCTGTGTAAGTTATGCAACTTACATGCTTATTTAACAAAAATCATCTGAAAAAAAAAGTCTGTTGAAGTCCAGAAGCATAGGTGCCTGATGTTAACTGTAACAGAGTGGGAAAGAGTGATCTGGGTACACTCAAGAGAGAGGAGGTCTGTGATACATAGAGCATCCACAGGGTACCCTCTGGGCTCATTATCAGCCTGGGTCTGCCCTCCCTATTCCTTCACCAGCTCTCAGCACATTGCACCAGAAGGTCTCTGTGAATCAAGAGCAGGTTTCCATGTAATAAGTACCCACAGATGGAATCAGATTTCCAGAAATGACTGAGGTGTGATGCTGAGCTGCTCAACATAGCTGACCATAAGGGGCAGGGGCAAAACTTTCTGAAGTGTCTGGCATTCTTGCCCTGAGCCAGTACCTGGTAACTTTTAGTTGTGGGTAATATACCAGGGAGTCTGTGCAGTTGGGTGGAGGCAAGGGACAGTCTAGGTAGCCTTGCCTTCCCGCTCATACACAAGCCTGAAGTATTGGCCCATGTAAGCTGGAGTATGTTCCTGGGAGAAATCAGTTGCCCCATAGGTCCCATATGCCCAGGGACACACTGCGGTTTCTCTCACCTGGCTGCAGATATCTTCAGTGCAGACTGAAGCAAGATACTTAGGTGACCTTTAGATTCAGAAAAGAGACATTGTTACTCTTAAGGGACCATTCATCCATCCTGTTTGAAGTTTAGACATAAAAGTGAGATTAATTGTTCCCTGGAAATCTTAAATTTGCTCACATCAGCATCAAAATAGTGAGTGCTTCCTGGAACTGATACCTGCCTGCCTGAAGCATCCATGAAGGCTTCCTAAGGGAATTGTGTAGAGCAGCTTAACATCTCTTTTCTGAAGACATTCAAGGTAATTTCCAAGACCTGACTACCAAAGAGTTGCCCCTTATCATAGAATCATAGAATCATTTAGGTAAGAAAAGACTTTCAAGATCATCAAGTCCAACCATTAACATAGCACTGCTATGAGCTACAATAAAGCTAGAAAGTTACATTTACTGCCATTTATATATTTCATGTATTTTTATTTTGAATGGCTGTTTAATTTGAATGCTTTCATCTATAATGGCTTTGCTTTTGCAGGTCAATTTTTTCTTTTTGCTTAACATTGTCCGAGTTTTGGTGACAAAGCTAAGAGATACCCACCGTGCTGAGTCCAACATGTATATGAAAGCTGTCAGAGCCACTTTAATCCTGGTGCCCTTACTGGGAATTCAGTTTGTGATTATTCCCTGGAGACCAGAAAACCGACTTGCTGGAGAAATATATGATTACATCATGCATATACTAATGCATTACCAGGTATGTTATATAGTAGCAACTTCAGCTTAGGTGAGGTGCTTGCTGTTAATTTAGCAAAAGATGTTGTTTCCAGTTGTTTTGCCCTGAAACTGAGCACAACTGTGGTTTTGCAGTTCTTTTCCAAGTATTTTCACATTATTGGATTATCTGCCTTGGCACAAGTAGCCTCTCTGCATAAAGAACAACAAGAAGATAGGGGAAACAATAAAAAAATGTAGCAAAAATTATCAGATAGCATTATTGTTAAACTAAGCAGAGACTTAAACTGAGCCTGTAAACTGAGATTACTGAGGCTTATGTTCAAAGCGCGGTTTCTGTTTAAGTGTTCAAACTTATTATTTATTTATTGTGAGGTTGATATTAAAATTATCTGTGTATGCCAACTGTAGTACAGAGGGAATGCCTTTACACAGAAGAAAAAAACTGAGACAATGAGGCTTCATTTAGGAGTTAAAATTCTATTTTTAGACAGTTTAAATTAAAATGTAGCACTGACATTTTCATGTCAGAAATGCTTCAAAAATATCACATCATTCAGTAAGCCTGGTTTATTTTCTTGTAAAAGTAAACCAAAACAAACCTAAGTGACTTTAAATGCTTCGTTACTGGTTGTGGTGTATCCTGTCCTATATTGACTAGGAATGGCAGATTTCTATTGCATTTGTGAGTAGCAGTCAACATGGGCAAGTACAGTGCCACACTTCTTGTTTCATTTCATACAGAGGCTAGATGCAGAAGTATGCTGTAGTATGAGAACAGCTAAAAAGCAAACCAAAAAAACCCAAACAAAAAAAACAAACTGTGATGCTTTGTTCCTTAAATGAAGTGATAAAGTTACCAAAATCTATGCATCCTGTCATCTTAGATTATATTTTCTGCTTATCACGTTTGTCCCTTCAAAACTGTGGATGTGCATGCTAGTGTGTGTGTAGAATAACTGAAGTTATAGGTCTGTTTCTTCTGTTGTTACCTGTGTTGTGACATCTTCAGTCTCAAGAGCTCTAAAGGAGCATCTTTTCAGTGGTGTTTTTTTGGTCACAAGTTGCTTGAAGTTTTAGCAAGTTAGGATAAGATAGTGTTACAATAATGATTTTACTCTTAAAACTTCTTCCAAATCTTATGAAGTTGTTGGAGAATTAAACAGAAAAATAATTAATTTAATTAACAATCCTAATTATGATACTTATGCAATAGAAAGTCACCAAACTGGGGTTAAAAGGGAACTGGAAACAAACTCAAAGTATAGAGAAACTGTTGTACTGATGGATGGGATTAGATGAAGGAGGGATCCAAGGAGGCGAAGTTTCATCTCCAGTGGGTTCTTCCTGCCATTGTCTTCATGATCAGGAACGAGTGTCTCTTCATGCCTTGTTGACCCCAGTCACACCCTGTCAATAAATTTTGTCCCGTTTCAGCAGTGGGGACAATGCTGGGGACACCAGCACGGGCACTTGGTGGAGGCTGCATGTCTCCCACTGACGCTGTATCCAGAGAAGGCCACGGGGCATGTCAAGGTGTGACAGGCCACCCAGAGTTGTCCCCCAGCCAGGGCAGCAATCCAGACCTCAGAGGAGAGCTCTTGACACTTATGCACTTCTGCACTTGACACTTCTTGACTTTCTGTGCTTCCCACCAGCACAGAAAAATTGTTCTTTTGGGAAGGCTAAGCAGTTGTCCTGCAGCTGACTGTGACGCTCCCTTTCCTACTTAGGGTGGATTTTAATTGTATTCTAAGATAAAATTTCTTTACCATTTGCCAGACATTCCTTGTGTCCATATTTAAGAAAACCAGCTATATAATTACTCCTCTGGTGCCATTTTCTTCTAGGACTGATTATGTAATTAGCAGATACTGTATCAGCTTGTGTAATGGCTATATTTCCCCGGTACCTATTGCTCTCTCATAAACCATAGCGCAGCCTGCCTCTCCATAAATTAGCAGCAGTCTATTCATTTTCACATCCCATAGCATATCAATCATATACAAGCAGGCACCATGGGTGCAATTATGAATTTTTTTAGTGGTAGATACAATACATTTTCCATTTCTGCACTGGCTGAATAATTAATTTTTGTACCTTTTCTAGGACAAAAAGAGAGACAGATTTTCAACAGCACATCACTGCTTTAAGTGAGCACACTGGTTTGATATATTAGTTACATTGTCTGTCCACACAAAAATAGTGCAAACAAGCACTGCAGTCTATTGTAAAAATCAGAGGATTGAAGATGATGAATAAGAAAGAATTTGATCCCACGAGAAACTGTGTAATGGTATTTGTTTCAGAGAATGGTTTTCCCAGTTGAAAAATAATGCATCAAGAGGTTACATGCTAGGTTTCCTCTGCTGAAGGCACTTTCGAACTACAGAAGCCAGTCTGGTTTTTAATTGACCTGCTCTTTTTGAATTAGCAGAAATGTTTTTTCAAATATGACTATATGAGCAATTTGTAAATACTGTATATGAACAATTCACAAAAACACTGTATGTCTATCTCCCCTATATCAGCTTGTGTCTGTTTCATCACATAGACCAGATTCTTCTGAACAGAACTGTACAGTAAATGTATAAATGATAGAAAAATGAAGATTGGCTTTTGTGCTGCAAATATGAATGCTTGTACTTTTCTAGCCCAGCAAGCCAACTTCCCATGGATCCTGTAAAAGTAAAGATTAGTATCTCCCCTCACCATCACCAATATCAGTTCTTCAGTCTCCAGACTGCTGAAATGAAGACTGCACCAAGCCAAACCAAGCCCTTAAGTGGAATAACTTATGCAGAGAGTGGGGTGCTGTAGGTGCATTGCTGAACACACAGCTTATTAAACAGAGTTCCTGAAGTAGGAACCACAAAGCAAACATTTGCTCTCCAGAAGAGCCAGTGAGATGCAGATTGTCCTGGAGGACCTGACTTGCAAAAACCTGTTAGATGATGCTGGAAGCACATGAAAGATGTAATCTTCCTCAGGGTGTAAAACATTATGGTGCAGGATGCACTGGCTTGTTGCACACCTCTGCTGTGAAAACTGTCACTTCAAAGCCTGAAAAGACCGATCGTGCTGCCCAGCAAAGATGAAATGGTTACACCTGGGCAAAGAGGGTGCCTTCTAGAAAGGAGTGAGGCAGCAGCAACCCTGTGTCCTGCCTGTAACTGCACTCAGGTCTCTGCAGCGAGAGAGCAGGAGGGATGTGGCTCATGTCTCACAACACGCCAGGGCTGCCTGCACCTCCATTGGCCCTGGGGCTGCTGCTGCCGGTTCCCGCACCCCAGGAATCACTGGGCATCTTTTGAGGAGTCCCAGGCTGCAAAGAGATCAGGGTGCTGAGCTCCTGTCAGAGGGTCTGCTACGAGTGAGGACATCCCATTATCCCAGCTTCTGATCCCCGACGTTGGTCCATAGCAGAGGCCTCACAAGAAAAAAGGGAGAGTAGAAAAATGTAATAACCCCGTGATACATCAGTTAATCCCACATATAGACACCCCCCTGCCCCTTTCCCACACCAGATGTTCTCAAACAAGCCCAGCAATTAACACACTCCTGCTTGAAAGCTTCTCACAGAATTCTCTCTCCAGCATCTTGTATCTGGGTTTGTAGAGGCCATCACGTTACCTGACATGGCACTGTCACTATGCCAGAGAAGATTTAGCTGTGGAGGTCCCCTTGGTGTGGTGGAGAAATAGCCCCTGAATCAACAGCAATATGCAAGCACTTTAAATTACTCTTCTTCTTAATACCTTGCTGACTGTGGCCCTAAATATGCAAGTATGCCTCTAATGATAAATTAAAATGTTATTCAGTATAAGGGTCTTGGCTCTTATTGGGAAATAAGGGTTGGGTTTTTTTAATTAAATTGAGAATAATCAGTTTTCTTGTTCCCCAAGTACAATTACTTGTGTTTCAGTCAGCAGTTTCCAAGCAGCACACTCAGACCTGCAACACAGGAAGATACAGATCCTAGGGGCTACCTTTGCATAGAGGTTATTTTGTATTTTTTAGGCATGAGTTTGGGTCACATGTATATCCACCCTGCCTCCAAGTTGTGAATTTAACTTTCTATGCAGCTTTATGCAGAATAAAATTAAAAATTTAAAAGTAATGTCTTAAAAACACTAAGATATTTCAATGCATTTCATTCCATCTGTTTCTCCATTTAAAGGGAAATAAATATGCCCTGTGATGCCAAATCACACAGAAACATTTTCTGCTTCTGTGCAAAGTTAAGGTCATCAGATTGCTTTTGGCAACATAAGTGATTTTTTTATTTCCCGTTCCTTTTTTTCTTTGCATTGTTAGTACTTTCAAAACTTTCTAATATTTTGAACCAATAAAAGCTGGGGAAAATGAGGTTTTTGAAAGCTGAATATTATAAAGTGCCGTTTTTGTATGAAGAAATTATGTACAAAATTACGAAAATAAGCCTCCAGCAGAGGGAAGGAGAAGCAGCAAAGCCTGAGCTTTGGCTGACGGGATGTCTCATTTTGCAGCAAGTGTGACAGCCTCCTACCTCAGTAGCAGCAGAAACCACACAGACGCATTCTTTGCTTTGCCTATTTTTTTAACCTAATATAAATGAACACTTTATAACATAGTCATTTACCTCACGGCTGCTGTATGAATGTGCTGTAAATGAAGATGATGAGGGACATAGTATTGTTTTTCTCAAAGTTCTTTATCTTTGCTGAAAGGAAAGAGATGGGAATGGGGATCACTTGAATGAAAGACTTGGGCCTTCATATCCAGAAGTGAGAAGTGAACGGATATGGACAAAAACCCACACAGCAAATCAGAAATTGTTGATGTTATGGCCATCCGTACGCTTACATGTGCTATCATCTTCTACCGTCAACAATGAATATATCACCCCACTAAAGCCTGGATGGCAACACAGTGTATAATTAGGGCAGAGAGTAAGACCAGGGACATGGTCATGAACAAAAGAAATAGTGCTTCTATTTATGCTTTATTTGTTTTATGGAGACATTAGCTAGAAGAAAAACAAATGAGGTATCAGAAACATGTAAATTTGCAGTATCTGCATAGGTATTTTTGTTTGCTTCTTTTTAACCTAAGCAAATTATTGGAACTTCTCTTGAAGACACTTATGTCCTCTTAGAGAGTGAGATACAGATTAAATACCTGCCAAGTAAAGAATGTCCTTGAACCAGTATAGACACATAAACACAGGGAAAAACTCACTACAGCATCGATACGGTACATGAAGAGTCTGCTGAGTCTGGGCAATCCCTAAGGCATGATTCAGTTGAAATTCTTGTTCACCTAGTCTTACATGGCCCAGAAATCAAGAATTTCAGAAGAAGTCATTAGAGGCCTTAATCTCAAAATAAATGTATTCTTCATCTCTACCTTCAGTACCACAGCCAGTTTGATCCTGTTGGCAGCAGATAATATATCACAGGTCAGTTTTATAACTCCACACAGTGGCAGAAAGAAAAAATTGACTTAGAGATAGAGATATCATCCTCAACAAAAACTGCACTCTGAGCAAAAACCAGCAGCCGTTAGAGAAGCTATGGAAGATATATGTCAAAGATATATGAGAAATAAGCCGTGGGCCTTACATTAAATTATTAACTTACATCCAGTCTGTCATATTTTTTAATAGATTCACTACAAAATTATCAAAATCCCAAGACCTCATGGCTCTGAAGAGACCAAGCTGGTGTCTGCTACTGATATCTCTGTAGGTTTACAGCTGAAGATAACAATAGCACCCTGAACTATGGGAAAAACTTTATGTATAAATGGAAGAACAAAATTAGAAATAGAAATAGAAATAGAAATAGAAATAGAAATAGAAATAGAAATAGAAATAGAAATAGAAATAGAAATAGAAATAGAAATAGAAATAGAAATAAATAGAGATGGCAGAGCCCAGAGAGCTGTTGCTGATAGAAGAACAGCATTGAGACTTATATGGGACAAACTAGAGAAAATATTTTCTTCAGCCAGATGTACAGCATCCATGGTCTCAAAATAACAAGAAGCCAGATCTGCTCTCAGCTCACTCTGGACCAGAAAGGCAACTGAAGGGATGTGAGGCATCACCACAGCTTCCTCTTGAGCTTTTCTGTCAGAAGCTGTCTGGAGAAAACACCAGTTAAGGGAATTATACTCTCCAACAGAAGAAAAGTAGAGAAATCACAGGATGTAACAGAGGAATCTGAATACCATACAGGAACTGAAATGGAAAATGGCTTCACTTCAACAGTTCAGGTTCAATTTCTGCCTTTAGGTAAACTACAATTCCAAGATTACCCATAAACACTCTCACGGAAGAACAGACTTAGAAAGTTTCTCTGCTTCTTTCTCTTCTCCTGCTGTCTTTCATACCTGCTGTGGGTCACATAAACTGTCCATTAAGCATCTGTACTCTCAGAGATCAAGATCCATCTCACTTCCCTGACTGCTGTTGATAAAAACACACTTTAGCACAATAGCAAGACCTGTGCTGCAACCACGTACCATGCAGTTCAATATTAGATGTTTTGCAGGGGTATGCAAATTCATGTAAAGCACACGGCACAGGAGAAAATCAATATAGGCCACCAGGAAGTGACACATTTGCTCCCCTTGCATAAATTTTCGCTTTAGGAATCTTTGGTCTGGCAAAGTCCTGTTTTAAAGGTGTACGGTTTTAGTTGACTTTGCGGTGTTTCTCAGACCAGAGCTTATGGACAAACTACTGTGCATTGCATATCGTATACTGGGATTTTGTTTTTTTGAGAATACTCACTGTTTTTTCAAAACGTGAAAAGAAACTTTCCTTTTCTCACTATGTCTACCCTTCCTCCTCCTCACACATGTTCTTCTGTGTTCATATTTGAAGTCATATCAAACTACACGTTGTGCATTAGAGGAAATTTATTGGAGTAAAATAGTTGCCAAAATTCAGGTGGTCATCACCTTTTCAAACCAGCCTGTGTGTCCCTAATGCATAAGTATTTTGTTAAAAGAGTTATTACTTACCTAATATTTGTGGTCCAATATATACACTTGAGAGTCCAAGACATTTTACAAAATGTTAGCTACAATTTAACTGGTAATCAGTTAAACAAGGGTTTATTAAAAAAAGATACAGCTGTAAAGCTTTTCAAAGCAGCTCTTGCGAACACAAACTTTGGTATTGCCATTTTCCCCTCAGTTTCATAAACTGCCATGCTTTTAGTTTATACTAACTGCTTTAAGTAATTTAAAATGAAGGCATTTGGCTCCCAGTGATGCTATGTAATGCTGTTTTAATAAGAGTGGGTGCAGTTTAGAACATGGACTAGTGTAACTACATGACTATGAATGGCAGGTTCTGTGTGTGAGAGTCTTCTTTGATTAATTTCATACTTTCTCTCCTCGTGTTCCTGCCTTGGCCCTGTTTAATCTTGTAGCAGTAGTGAAATATGGTCTGAGCATCTGTGGTAATAATTAGCTTTAAGACATTTAGGACCAAGGTATGGTCTGCAATTGCTGTTATTTTTTCCTGCCCCCCTATTTTCTAATTCACCTGTTGTGTTTGGGGTTTTTTCTTCTTTTTCGGACCACTTATACTACTTTTCACATACTCTCCACCCATTATGATTCTCCATGTGCAAGTTCATTTATCCTGGCACACAGGTCAATTTAAAGCCTTCCTGGGTCAGCTGGTTTCTCCTTGGCCAACACTTTAAAATGAGTGGCAGCATGTAGGACACAATTACTCTGCCATCTTTTCAGAAACGTCAGTAACTGTGGTATCGTACTCGACTGTAAGCATTTAGTTTTCCTTCTCTGGGCCCTTTGTAGAAAAAGAACTTAACAGGCAAAATAGATAATCTATAAATGCTAGTAGTATAGAAGAAAATGGCAAAACATTGAAAAGAAAAAAAATCAGTGTAATAACATAACTGTGAAATGGCAGGGAAGTTATGTGAAGTGTCTGTGATGCAGAGGAAGTGGACTTGAGTTTTTATCTTGTATCCATCAAGCCCAAATTTCCAAACAACAACAACAAAATTATATATTCTGATATTTAACTATTTTCTTTTCCTGTCTCTTAGGGCTTACTTGTGGCAACTATATTCTGCTTCTTCAATGGTGAGGTAAGCTTGTAAAATACAGCAAATGAAAAGAACTTGAAAAATAGTCACTTTGTTGGTCATTGATGCAGAAATGAAGCAGGTCGTGCTAGAAAATTTGAAACCACACAGAGTCACTCTTTACTGTCTGTATATAAGCAGCAGTGTGCATTTTTGAAAGTTCTGTGCAGAGCGTGACTTCAATACCTCTGAGCAAATGAATTAGGAGTGTTAACATTACAAAGCAGAGGGCACCAAATGAGGTACAGGCATGAGCGTCTCCCTACACCTTCTGCAATTTTGAGACAGAGATCTAAGTAGAGGAGACAAATGTTCTACCTCTCTTCCCTCTCTGGAATAGTGGGAAGAACCGCAGTGCCCCATAAGAAATAGTGGCCATCTTGGAAGGTCTGTCCTGTAAACAGAACCGTGGCAGATGCCATCCCCGCTAGCACTGACACAGCAGAGGAGCCTGGAGGAGTGTGATTACTTGAACTTCTTTGAGGATTGGTGCTGGCCTTTCTAAGGTCAGTGTTTCTCACATAGTAATTGAGAAAGAAAAATACCCTTGAGTCAAAGATGTCTTCCATTCTCTTAGAGCTGGATCAATATTTTATATGCCTACAGATGATTTTAGGTCCACTTCACTACATCTTTTTTTTACAAAAAAAATAGCAGGTTAAAATATGTCAAGAATCATCTAAATTCCTTCAGCAAGCCATTTACCAAAAATCGTTAGCAGAAAAATGCTATTTCAATACCTCAGGAGCATTCAACTGTAGCAACATAAAACACTACATCTTAGAAAAGCTAGAAAGTCTGTTTAAAGGTTATTTTTTAATCTAGCACAGATTAATTAGATACAGAGGAAGCTTTGTGATGCTAACATTCAGTATGTTGCCCTAAAGAGATAATAGTGCTTCTGTTTATCCCTGTATATTATTAGAAAGCAGTAAATTCCCAGTAATGATGTGACCATGCTGAAGTTTTGATAGTGACTTGCTTAAAGTTGTTATTGATAAGGTGCTACTGGCTGTTTTACTAACTCTTGGGATGGAAGAGAGTATTAAATTCTGCTACCACTCATCAGCATCTCTATTAATTTGCTTCTGGTTAGCCTGCTGCATAAATGTGCAGAGAAATGAAACAGGAGAAAAGACGAGAGGCCTCCCCCTGTAATTTTGCAGCGTGACTTCTCAGTAGAATAAAAGAGAAAGACAAAATATGGGCAGTTAATGACACCAGAACCTAATGTGAAATGACAGCTGTAAAGATCAACACTACAGAAATTCATGCTTTCATGGGTCCAACTAAACAAAGTTGGAGAGATGTACAACACTTTTTCCTACCACATTTCTATCCCTGGTATCTGCAGGCTACTACTGCATTTCTCCTTCTCCCTTAGTGTCATCGCTTCCTAGGTACAGTCCAGTCTCCATGCCCTGGAAACACAGAAAGTCTTCTGATTCTCTCTGGTAGGGAAGACCTGGCATGGAGAAAGAAGAGACCAGCCATGCAATTTTTGAACTCACATATCAAAGACTGCATGGCTATGTACAGGCAGAGCTCCAATGTCTTTCACTTGCCTCCAAACAGCGTGTTACCTGCAAATTCCTGGTCTTGAACATTGCCTTCTTCATTCTCCCGAGTGCCAGCTTCAATTTTTTTCAGATTAGATTTTGCAAAATATATTTGCTCAACGTTTTATAGCTTTAGGACAAAAGGTCAATTACTCTGTAATTCTCCAGCTCTAATGAGAACATATGGATTTGTGCTGCAGCAATGCTAAAAATGAGGAAAGCCAGCAAGAAAATGCGCTGAAAATGTGAAGTATCTTAAAGGCTATTTTTCTTTAGATGTGTTTCATCAGATAGCTCTAATTCCAAAGCACTTTTGGCAATGCCACAATGTCAGAAAAGTATATTCATCTTTACAAGTCCAATAATACAATTTGCAACTTACCCAATAATTAATATATCTGGAGCTTCTGCTTGCCAATGACATGCAGACCACATAATTTAATTCAAAATTAGATTGCAGGTTATGAATGGGTTTATCTGTCACATGGACTAACCTACAGTGTGAAGGCAGAATACTAAAACCACATTCCAGAAACAAAAATTAGTCTAAAATAAATGCACATCTCTTTTTGTTGTTGTTGTTCATTACGTATTATATTACATTTAGAATCCAGAATAAATATAATTGGACTAACAAAATATACTACATTCTGACATGATATTCAGGTGTCCAACCTCAGAGACGTACTACACCTTGTGGACTTCTGCGCTGGTTGGGCTGCTGTTAGGAAGTGGCAATAGCAGCCAGTCATTCCTTACATGGACTGGAGATGCATGGTCTAGATCCAAATCTTGAATAACAACAGTAGTGACCAAGCCCCTAGTTGCCTTGGAAAACCACCTTTTCCTTGTGAAAGGCTCTCACCTGGATATCTACTTTTGATACCTGAATTGTCAGCAAGCCATCACTGAGAGTACACATCTAGAAGGATGGTGTCCAAAATGAGACAAAAATGAACTGGATATTGAAATGAGGTTTCCATTTTTTTACTCTGTTGTTCCCATAAGTAATCACATGGATGGCTTAACTAACTCTGTGTGGCTCCAGACTGCATGTAGGATTAATGACTCCTTGGTTCAGTGGCTGATCAGAAACCTTCATCAGTGTCAGGCAGCAAGAACAAACAACCACGGGGATTTAGGTTTTTCAGACAGGTTGAGTGTGATTTTTGTTGGTGCTTGGGTAACTTTATAACATGACACCCATTTTTAAAATTATATCTACCTCAAACTTGCAGACTGTCTAACATGCACAATGGCTGGGATGCTGAGAAACCCTCTCATTATTTTCTCATACAAAATGTAATTTACCAAACAATAAGTTTTTTTAGAATTTCCCATTAAGGTGGGCAGAAAGCCAAGGACGACACCTCTCATACAGACTCGCGACAGTTTAGTGCTACTCACATCAGCACATTACCAAGAATCAACTACTAGAGTAGTTGTGTTGGGCTGTGCCAGAAAAGAAGATGAAAGAATTATGATCCCTTTCCTCCAAATCCTATTTATTCCTGCAGTTACACAAGGTGCGGGTGTATAGCACAAAATATATAGAGGAGCAGCAACAGATGCCAAGGTGGCATTAAGTACTTTCAAAGGAAGCACTGATCTGAGTTTGGCAGGCCAAGAGAATTAAATTGAGATAATCTCCCCTAGTCTTTTGCTGTGTGTAGTAGGACATAGACCAAAGCCACAGTATGGTCTTCAGTCATGGTAGGAGATTGTTTCCAAGCTGCTGTGTACCTCTGCTGCCATAGAGGTCAAGATTATTTCTCATGAGAAAATTCAGTGTGGGGCAAGGAAATTAGTTTTATTACCATAGGAGCCTGGATGCTCTAGGCTTTACTTTTTCCTACTGGAATATTTAACTTCAAGGCTGAAATACATGACATTCAGCCAGGACAAATAATGCTAAACTCAGTACCTCCTGGCTGTTTTATATTGCATTCATCGCCTACTACATCACCAACCTCACTTTAGTATCATGAGCCCATCTACAGAAAGAAATGTAAAAATAGTAATAAGGAGCTGTAGCGCTGCCTGCATTCATGTGGAAGAACACATAAACAACAGATTTGGTTTGGACTTTCAAAATGACAGATCTGGTGCATTTTCATATGAAATCTCAGTGTCCAGCAACACTACAGTTTTTCTGTCCAACAACAACAGTGTTGTACAGATGATACAAGGTCTCTGCAATAGTCTGCTCACCAGACCATATTTCCAGGCCTGAAATTGCTTCTAGACTGCAAGGTTGGCCAACAAAATGGAAAGTCTGCTAGAAGAAAACCAGTCATATATCTTGTGTGCCAGAAACTCGTGAATGGGTAACAGAAAATAGAAAATCTTCTTAGTCCTGAAGAGCAGAGTAAATAAACTCAGGCTCTTCATTTCTTTAGAGTTTACTTTCTTGCATCTGCTATCACAGAGGAAAACGTGGCAGGTATCACCCTGACCCTCCCTGTCCCCAGAAGCCTCCCTGGTCATTAATATGTTATGTCTGTTCATGTGATTTTCAGTAATGTTGCTTACACATTTATACCCCATGCATGAACAGTTTTATTTGGCACTGAGTTATCATCATATGAGATCCTTGGAATCATGGCAAAAATCTAGATTAACGCATTGTTTTACTGAAGTGCAGCAGCTTGTACTATCCATCATCTATTTGTGGTCAGATTCCTGTACTGGCCAGCAGTTCAGTGGAGAATAAAAACACAGCTGCTTTGACCTCATGCTCTCACTGCTCTGTGGAACCTTTTAAACCTGGCTATACCTGGCACTTCTAATCATGGGCTGAACTGGAAGGGATGTGCCTGTTCTCTCCCTGACTGTATATAAAACATAGGAGTCACTCCCTTCTGAGAATGAGCCTGTAAGCTCCTCACAGCAGGATTTATATAACTCAGTGACACTGTTCTTCCCTCTTCAGTTAACCGTGTTATCTCTAGACCTGTGATTGCCCTGGTGGCCCATCAGTTTACAATTCAACCGAGGGCAGTTTGAGAGCTCAGTAGGAGCTCATCACCTTCACAGTGACTCTTCTCCTCATGCAAAAGTCCTGGTGTCTCTGCAGGGGACAGGGGTCTAGGAGAGGAACACAAGGCTGTAAGAGCATGTTCTTGCTACTTTCACTAAATACACTGAGATTATTCTGAATGGATGAACAGATGTGAAGTGCAAACACACTCAGTACTTACGGACAGAGGTGATGGCCAGAGTTGCACAGTGGCTACAGTTGGTAATGACCTTGATGGCAGTGTCAGAGCCACGGCTGCAGGCACACAGAGCTGCTGTGCCCACCCAAGGTTTCTGCATTGTCCTTGTTGTGGCTGGCCGTAGGTCACAGGAACTGCTGCCCCAGAGTGACACTGGGGAAAGTCACTGACTTAATCCTTCTGAAGATTTCTTCTTTCAGTCCCTCCTATAGTTTCTAGGGTTGCTAAGCTAAAATATTCATACTGTAACATCAAAAGGCAATCTTAAAGTGACTAAAATCTTTACAGGGTTTACCTTATGTGTAATATTTCTGTATCATGTACTACAACTGCGTTGTTCTTTCATGCAGTAATTCTTTCTCACTAGTAAACTTTGGTGATGGTGTGATATTAAATATCCTTCCATGCAGCCATTTCACTTTAAATCTCAATATTAGCATAATAAGATTTGCTCACAGCCCCAGTAATTAAAGTTCCATTGTAACCATATGCCTTTTCTGTGCTTGATACCTAATTATCATACACTCAGCCATTTGTTTTCTTTATGTCTTAGGAGAAGGTGAACAGGAATACATATAATCAGATGAAAAGAACTCTTAACTACTTTGTCTTAAGCGAAACAATAGCAAAGAAGAGTTAGTATTGGAAACTGGGCGTGGATATAGTTTTCAGTTAGTTTTAAAGGATTAGTCCAGCAAATGTTTGTTTACTCAAGAAAGGAGTCAGACCAAAGTCAGTGCAACTACTTGCATGAGTAAGGATTTATGGCATGAATCCTCATACCTTGGCTTGCATCTTGGATTAAAAATAAAAAGCCAAAGCAATTGAAATATCCACTCTTGGCATGCTGCAGTCATGCTGTACACTCAGTAAGAGTCTCAGGTTCACAGCAATTCCTTATGAAGCCTTGTCCTTACGTGACATGAAACTGCTTTCTTCCAGGCAGCTGTGGGTGGTGAGTAGAGAACTTTTTGCTATATACATATTAATAGAGTGATTAGATTTGTGGAGACTTGGGAAATATTAAAGTCATTCAGATTTAGCTATGTGAATCAAAGATACTGTTCTGCAGAGAGTGACTTCAGACTGCTCTCTGAGCAAAAATGACATACAACATCCACCTGAACAGGAGCACAGAATTTCCAGGACACTATAGTGGTCACAGTGCCTCACCTGCACCTGCCATCCTCTGGTGGTCATTAACAGCAGATTATTACAGGAAACTGCTCCAGTTCTCACATTTTACTGGCTGGAATAGTTGAGCTCAAGGGTCAGAGCCACGGTTTGCCCACACCCTGCCATTGGGAAGGAGCTAGAGAGTGCCAGCATGCCTGAACATGCAGCTGGAGAAGGGCTTCTTACTCTCTGGCAGGACTCAATAGTTTAAAGGTATATCCTAGAGCTGTATATCACATCACTCTTAATGTAAATGCTGAATAAAATATTTTATTCCTAGAAGATGAATGTTGAAAGGTTGAAATTCTCTAGTACACAGAGGCCAGTGCTGGGGGTTTTTGCCAGCACAGAACCTCTTCTTAAATTACCAGAACAAAATCTGCTTTGCTGTACTAATCCTCCAACTCTTTTTCTCTAAAAAATTAGGCCTGTCAAGCTTTTGAAGTGTGCTTACACTTTGCCAATCATGGACAGTTTTACTCAAGGTTAAGTTTCTTCGGGGATCACAATGCATTAGCCATTCCAGGGGCAATGATCCAGCTGTAGCATCAGATGGGTTTTAAACCCCATCCCTCTTGTCTCTTCTACCACAGCACCCTACTGTGTTCCTGTGCAGCAATCTGTTCCACATTTACCTTTTACAGGAACAGCTAACCCATACCTGCTCTTCATAAGCAACAACAACTGCAGAAACTCTAATTGCTGCCATAGAGCAGGCAGGGACAGAGTTAAGGCCAAGAGAAGAGCAACTGCTTCTGCTTCTGGAGCTGGGAGTGGAGGGGAGAAGAAAGGCAGACTGAACCTGATGGAACTAGGCCTGGAGCTTTCTCTTTCTCTCTTTCTCTTTCTTTCTCTTTCTCTTTCTCTTTCTCTTTCTCTTTCTCTTTCTCTTTCTCTTTCTCTTTCTCTCTCCTTTCTCTTTCTCTTATCTTTCTTCCTCTTCCTCTTTCTCTTTCTTTCTCTTGCTCCTTTTCTTCTTTTTCTTCTTTTTCTTCTTTTTCTTATTTTTCTTATTTTTTCTTATTCTTTTTCTTCTTTTCTTTTTTCATTTTCCTTTTCTTCCTTTTTTCTTCATTTTGTCTTTGTTTTCTTTCTCCTCTTTTTCTTTTTCTTTTTCTTTTTCTTTTTCTTTTTCTTTTTCTTTTTCTTTTTCTTTTTCTTTTTCTTTTTCTTTTTCTTTTTCTTTTTCTTTCTTTTTCTTTTTTCTTTTTCTTTCTTTTTCTCATTTTTCTTTTTTCCTTTTTTCTTTTTTCTTTCTTTCTCTTCCTCCTCTTCTTTTTTCTTTTTTTTTTTTTTAATTTCCTGAAGCAAATTTTAAAATTGCTACAATTATAGGGGTTTCGATTGTGCTTCACCCTAAGCATGTGTTTCTTTCACAGGTACAAGGAGCTTTGAAGAGGCAATGGACACAGTACAAAACCCAGTGGGGCCAAAGGCGTCGAGAACACTGTTCCACACGATCTACCTCCTATACTGCAACGTCAATCACAGAGGTCCCCGTTTACCTGTACCATCATGATTCCAACAATGAACAGTTAAATGGAAGATACTTAGAGGACTCTGAACTCGTTGCATTAAAATCTGGAGAGACATCTGCCTAGCTCAGCAGCAGCCATTACTAACTCATCATTTACATTCTGCTTGTGAACAAAGTGGGGAAAAGGGTGGGAGCCACAATGAAAGGGCATGACCAGGTGAAAGGACCCGTCATATTCAAACCACATCAGCCTCTGACAGTGATGGCATAGAGACAGTCTGACACAGACCTGGGAACAGGTTTTCTCCCTGTGTGCTGCAGCAGGGAGTGAACATGAACCTGCCCACCAGGCTCTGTTGTCTCCACCTCTCCTGATACCAGCTGTATGAAGTGACCATGCAACAGGTAGTAACAGTATCAGGTATTCCATAGCAAATAGAAAAGAAAGAACCAGTACCTGGCAACTGGAAACTTTCAGCAGTTTTTGCTTTCAGAACTTTTCTTTAACTCTAGCTTTTGAACTTTCAACGTTCAAAAGATTTAACTGGCTTGGAGTCTTTTATTTTCCCCTTTTAATGAGCTTGATGACTGCTTCAAAGATTTTGCACATTGCAAGAAAAATCAGAAAAATAGAAAAAGAGTCACTCCAAAGTATTCCAGTTCTGATGCTCTCCAAAGGATATTATCAACCCATTAGCAGGAGCATAAAGCAAATGATGGTGAAATAGTAATTGCATACCAAGATCTCAAACACCCTCAAAGAAACAGTTCAGTATTGTAAAGCAGCATCACACAAGTACTCAAGGCATCTCAAACTAGTTTTTGTTTAACAAAGCTAGTAGTAAAAGAATATTTATTTATAGGCAAAAATGTCACCCTATTACTTTGCCCAGAAACTCATCATGAAGGCACAATTCTTTCACTCTGAATAAACTGTGCAGTTTGTTTGGAAATTATGTTTTTCTTTAATAGCTATTTTGAGATGAACGCTAGATGAATGCTTGTCTCTGTTATAAAAGTATGATCATGGCAGTAAAGAATCCCAGGTAAGAAGTAAGAAACTAATGTCTTAGCACAGGAAGCATCTATTTTTAGAATCTGGTTGCTGCTCTGAGTCCCTAATTGTTGAAAGTGATGGTTTCAAATGTCAGTCTGTCATCAGGATAATATGATGAATATACAGTTTTGTGAGTAACAAGGACTTCTTATCACACGTTCAAATCAGCATTAGAGTCTCTGATTAATGAGGCAGAAATCAGGTCAGGGAGAAGCTGATTTGAAGTTAGAAGTTACAGTACTGTCACTGCAAAAGTTCTGCAAACCACAAAAGAAATAAAATAGATTAATTTCCCATATGAACAGTACATTCTACATTCTAGCAGTAAAGAATCTGCAAGCAGCAAGACTGGTGCCAAGGAATTTTTGCAGGCCTGTGACTCTTACGGAGTTTTATGCATAAAATGTCTAATGAATATAATGTAACTCCTTCTTGCGTATCTCTGAAAAAATGTCCAACACATTTTCCACTCCTTTGCCTTCAGCTGAGATGTGCATGGAGTATTGCAAATGCTAGCAACTTCAAGGTACTCACCACGGTCTTTAACTTTGAAGGAAGCTGGAAAGGTACCAGTCCCCTTTATTTTCTCTGCTAAATACCCTTGCATTTGATACTTCAACTCCAGACCAAGCAGGAAGACATGGCTAAAGGGGGAGGCAGCTGCAAGTGTCAGTGGTGATGCTTGCTCATACGAAATGTCTGAATACCTGTCCTGGGAGCTGTAAAAATACTGCCCTGCATGGCAGGTGAATGGGGAGAGGCAGAATACCATCTTCTACACTGCAGTTGCATTCATCTGAGAGTTCTGCTGGTGTAAAATTTCTTCCTTTCCTTCATTTGTTTGCTACAGTTCCATCCATAATCATTTTTTTTTCCTTAGCACTGAAAAAGGTACTTAAAATATCATGGGTTATAATAGTCTTAAATCTAGATCTTGTCAGGTGATAAAGGAGAAGAGAAAAACTGAAATAAGGCACTTGAGCTAAATGTCATGTTTTTTGAGGCAACTTTGGAGCCTGCAGACAGAGGACCTAATCCTGCAGAACTGTGAAGGAAAGGCGGCAGGACGGTCTGTATACCACAGGGTAAAACACTTTAGAGAGTCCCATAGAAAGAGCTAGTCCTGCCATAAACCTTGATAATCTATTTCAGATTCTATTGAAATTAGCAGACAAATCCCTGTTGACTTAGATGAGAAGTGAAAAACTCTCTTCAGTATTCATGAATGACATGCAATATAGTTCAGTGTAGACCTTGAAAACCAAAGACAATTTTGTCCTTAGCAATTTGAAACCATTTTTAGTTTTGTGTTCAGTCAGGTGTCACTTTTCTTTCACTGACTCAGCTAGACACCAAGCTTTATCCTTCACTTGTAAATTTTAAATAGAGGTCCCTTGTCTGTGTCTACCTACATGAGTAGCCATCTCACTAGAAAAGTCCCTTCCAGGAATGAGATAATGAGGAATAGGTGTAAACCCATTACTATGAGAGGGGACCAAATTCCCACTGTTGCCTTGCAGGGAAGAAGTTTGCTCTGTTTGTGTCACTGGCACATGCACAGAGCCACTGTGCTCCACCAAAGCTTCCTCCCCATTGGGAGGAGTGAGCTGCTGGGACTGCCTCCATAGAACGGGAGGAGCCAGGAAACAAGAACTAACTGTCCACCATGATGCGGTTCATTGCATGATTAATCCAGTGGAACGTTTGCAAGAAAATATGATCCTGTGCATTCCTTCAAGCCACATACCTGTTTATCAGACTTCAAGGAATATGAAGGCACTTATTTTTTCAGACAACAGTATTTCATGTATCCTTATTTCTACTTTTACCAGTGAAAAATGGGAAGTGGAGGATTTATTATAGTTATTAAACACAATAATGTGGCTCTGCTATGAATTCTGTATTTCTGAATAGCTTTGGTGCACACCACACTTTGCTGGAGAACTCCAGAAGGCATTCTTAGTTTCTAAAGACACAAACGAGCTGATTGTAAAAGAAGTGTACATAGTACAGCGAGTTTAATAATGAACATGTTGGTTTTAGTAATGTACATGTTTACAACATGTAAGTATGAGTTGTTTTACAGTCTATTATGCTCATGTGGATGTACAAAAAGGAAATGCTTTGCCATCATAGTGGTTGTTTTCGTTCTTCACTAATTACATTGCTCTGTTCAGTAGAGTGCTCTTCTGAAGAGCCAAATTCAGGATCTGGGGTTTAGGATTTTGGTTTGAGCTTCAGGTGGTGGAAATACTGTATGGTTATGTCAGTCCCTGTGGCAGCTTTGGTTTCACTGCAGTGATGATAATTTAGAGCCACTAAAAATTTGATTGAACATCATACATACTGAGTTTAGGGTTGGCATCACCCTTGGGCTTTGCAGGAAATGCTGGTTTTGTAGAGCCTTAGTAATTTCTACTGAAAATATTTTCCAATGAAAAATGCTATTTTTCTTCATCTCAAGATGGTTTGAAATGTTGTCATTGCATACATAAGATGAATTTCACCTCTCTGCTTTATAAACAGTACCATACACTAGTGACAGCAATATCGGAAACTCTAATGTGACCTCAATAATTACAATGTCTTGGCAGTAGGGTGTTTTGTCTCTAATACATTTCACAGGAACAGAAGAAATGCATAATTAATGTATCAGTGTATCAAAAAATAGGAAAGGAAGTGACAGTTGAATCAGTGCATTGAAGGTGTATTTTAAGAGGAAACCAACCTTGCATTAATCAACTCTGCAGTACCAATTTCCCCTCATACACCACACCTGACAAATGAAAACCCAGTTCAGTGAACATTCACTCTGGCAGATGGGTTTGTGCAGTTGCTTTGTTTGAGCAACTATATCAGGAAGATGCTGGTGTTTGTTCTTTACTAGGTACAGAAACACAGCACAAATTAAAAGACTTGTTGTGGTATGGGATGCCAAAAGTAAGTCTTCTTTTTAATTTTATTTACTTAATAAATATGTTATAGCTGAAATAGAACAGTAACAAATGTAGAACAGACAATTTTCTCTGTATAAAAATTCTTAGCAATAGTGCTATCTTAATTAGATATCTGCCAATATTGCCATTAAAAAGTGCTCATGTGTTTATAATGTAGCAACTTAACTTTGTTTTGGGATAAAACCAACCATGCAAATGTGGCAAATTTTTGTCCCCTTTTCCTGAATCATCCTCCATCTTTTGCCAACCTTACTAAACAAAATCTGAGCCATTTTTCAAAGATGCAAATCCTAAACACTAACAATGTGGGGATATTTGCATTTCCAGTGCTTGGAATTTTAAAAGTCAGACGTGTCTTCATGAAGCTAAATATACACAGTTATTTGATTACTGCTCAAAAATATGAGCATTTGTAAACTAAAGGTCATTTGCATCAAAATACAAGTTGATCCCAAGCCGATGAGACTCTGCAGCATGTGAGGATGCTCTCTTTGCCTTCTGGCAGCATAGAGAGCCTAAGCTCAACCACTTGCAATTTGGACTCAATGCTAAACACGTGGAGGGGAAATGTTCGTGCCAAACCAGGAATTCTGAGCTCCTGGGGCAGCTGTATCATTGCGGTGTACCATTGTCCTTGCTCCAGCAATACCTGTTTCAGAGGGACTTGGCTAAAGGAAAGTGTGAATCCTACGCAGAAAATGTCATCAGCCAACAGTGAGGGAAAGTCAGACCTCCAGCTTGAAATAACAGCAGGGAGGAAGAACAGGATCAGCTCCTTGGTCAACTCTCTAGTGAAGTTCAAGTCTTTGGTCAGCCCTGGGATTTTGGATGGTGCCAGTTATGCTGCTTTGACTCCTATAGTTCTGTGGTAGTTGTAGTAATAAAGGTACCTGCAAGGATTAATTTCAATGTATCCTTTTTATGACCTGGAGATTTTTCTGTGCAGCACAAAATTTTGCAGGTACTTCCAGATGAATCACAAATCTATATTTAAGCACTCCTTTACTGAGTTCTCAGACCATATCAAGAAAATAAAGTATTTCTCAGAATCTCAGGTATAGATCAGTATATTTCTCTCAGCCTAATAAAGGGCAGCTGTTTTAATCAGCAAAATTAAGTGTTGAGAAGGTTATAATTATTGAGGATGTGAAACTGCTGCATAAAAAGAAAGCATCATGGTAAGACTAACCAGAGTGTTGTATCTGAGTGTTATAAAACACAAATAGACACAGTATTAGGGATGATTTAGACCTCGTTCATCTGCCTTGGCAGAGGGACCATTTAGATGACCTGTCGAACTCCTGTCAAGATGTATTTTCTATGATTTTATAGCAACAGAGATGGGCACTGTGTTCTGCTGGGCCAGGAAGGTACTTAACTCTCACTGTATGCCATTTGAGATTTTCTTCATAGCCCAGTTTCAGACTCTCGCAAGCCTACCTTTAAAAGAAGAAAAAAAAAAAAAAAGAGAAAAATTATCTTCAGTCAATTTTTAAAGGACATCATATGCCTACACTGATTTTAAGAATCTGGTTCCTTTTCTGTCACTGTGAGCAAATGCAACTTTGAGAAGTGCCTCCAGGAGGTTACTTTCTGTAATATCTAATGTGCAGCAGTGTGACTAGATGCAATTCCTCCACTCCCAATTACAGGTGAGGTTAGTTTACCTGAATATGGTCAAGGGGATACAGCTCCCTCCCTCATCTGCCCTGCATTTCTCCCCACCTCAGTGTCACCAGCACAAGAAGTGTTTACTCCCCCATGTGTGCATCCTACGCATTTTCAGGAGGAACATTTCTCTTTTACGTTTTGCACCCTGTGTGTCTTGCTGTTGATCCAGGATGTAATCACTGAAAGCCAGACTGGAAAGTATGCATTTTATTCCAAACCAGTTCATGGAATTCAGGTGTTTGGCCAACATCCTTTAAAAAAAAAAAAAAATACAGAACTAGAATTATGAAATGGTAGGTGCAGATTTAGAACTAAATTAGGGATTAAAGTTTGAACACAAAGATCAAGTATCTTTAGAAGCAGAATAACACTACCTTTCTCATTTTGACAGAATGTAATCCTGGAATCTAAAAAAAAAAAAACAAAAAACATCTAAAAGCTCTTGAGAAGTTGAACTTTAGATAAAAGGTACAAAAAAGAAAACATCTGGAAATTCAAGATAGCATACATGCATATGTATATATATTATATATATGAATATATATACACTGAATTTTTATAAGAACTTTGTTCAGGTGGAGAGTGACCCAGAGTCCCCACAAAATGGACAAAGTAGAAGTCATCAGTGGGAGAAACTGTGGGGCAGAGAAGTTATGTAGCCTCTTTTATCTACCTTAATGCTTCCTGGGGACTCCATATGAAGCACAGGCAACCAGGTTCACCCATCTGCCCACTCCCACACCAGATGGGTTCATGATGGGTTCCTGATGGGAACCACTGGGCCAAGGGGTGTGCTGCATTGTATTTCTCAGCTTACTAAAACAACACTGAGCTGATGAAAGGGGCTGACTGGGAGGTGAGCAGAAATAACCTTTTTGCCAGCTGCATGGCTGCTCTCCAACAGGTAACCTCATTCATGTCACCAGCATAAGACCCACTGTTGTGGAGAAGACTGACCAGAGACCAGAGAGCTCCTTGCAATGGATAATGTCTTATTTCACTGTACTCTGTGTAACACAGTAATTCTCACTGACTTCAGCAGTGTGGCTAAGGGCAGGATTTCTCCCTCTCTGACTTTAGAGGTTAGCTAAATATCTAGCAAACTTTGAAAACACTTGGTGAAATACAGTCTCACCTTCGGTTTAACATGAAAGAACTCAATTAATCTCTATTAGCCTACCTATAGGCTGATATTTCTTTAGTTTTGAACAAGCAAGGCCAATGTATCTCAATGCAGATGGTGGCACAAGGCTGATCATCAGTGCATTGCAAGGATAGGTGCTTCTGGGAGGTGACTGGAATGCGAGGAGATGTACAGCTTTTCCCAATAATCAGTGTAAGGGATTAACTTCTTCCAGTGCATATGTATGTGTGTACATGCATGCACATTTTTAGTGAATAAACACTTCATGGATAAATACCATAATGATTAACACCCCTTCTGAGAAGGATCTGGAAGGGAGTACCATGTGATTTAAACAACATAAGTTTCATGAAGAAAGAGGCCATGTCTCTGGTTTAGAGACATCAAGACCAGTATTGGCCTCCACAGGGAGGCAAGTTACTTAGAATAGCTGCCTATAATGAGTGTTGCTCTACAAATGGTCAGAGCTCATATTCTGCTTGCTGCAGATTGCATGGGGAGGTTTATCAAGTTCAGGCCCACAGCAAATGAACAGGAAATAGCTGAAGGTTTTGCTTATTGAATTGTATTGTATTACAGGTTTTTTTTTATTTCTACAAGCACTTGTATTGTCTTAGGGTGTATAGCAACTATTTAACGCCCAAGGACTTAGACCTCATGCTTGCAATTGCTCTCCAGCAACTGAAGCGAGATGCCCCTCTGGCAGAGCCTGTAGCTTTGAAGTGGCAGCGATTCAGAGCCTTCACAAGAATGTGTGAAGTGTATGAGTATGTCCAGCACAAAGTAGATAGAATCTGTACCGCAGCCTTCATTTTCAAAAGGAGAGAGTGCAAGGATTTTTCCTTTTTTCCTCTGCTGTAGAATTTCTCTTCAATGAGAGACTCCTTGGGAAGTCAGGGTCAGTAAGGATGTGGAAGAATACAGTCACTCTAGATGTCCCATCACCTACACAGGTACTGCCACATACATGATGGACAGTTTGTCATGACTTGTCAAATTTGGGAAAATGCCAAAAAAGAGTCAGAGCATGTTTCTCCTTTCTAGCTATGGTCCATGTAGGAATAACTTGGTAACAATTTTTCTTATAGATCCGGATGTTGTGAACAAAGGTCCCTGCTTTTCAGCCATTCGTATTACACTACATGAGTACTAAAACTCTTGAGTGCAGGATGGTGTATCAGTTACCAATAATGCACTTCAGCAAAAAAAATAAATACAATCAGGACACAGAAACATAATAAATACATGTTATGCTTAGCATATACAGTCTTTGTAAATTGCCACTAGAACTTCAGGAATCAAATCATATACAATAACATCTGGATATATTTTGAATGATTCTCTGTGTATATAAAAAGTTTCCCTTTTTTTAATTAATGTCTAGATAAAATATGTTCATGACAGAAAATTTTTATACAATCATTTTTTGTTGCATTATACTTGAAAGGCATGGTCCACAAATTTGAAAAGGCTTGAAAACATAGCAAGGCTTCCCATGTTGGCAAATCTGAGGGAGAGTCTATAAGCCACAAATTCATCGTTTATGACAGATATGGATGAAAACACAGTTCTAACTGAATTATCCCTTTGCTTTTTGTATAAGTTGGGAAACTCTCTACTTTAGCGTTTACTGCATAATGTGTTTTTATGCCATAAAAATATCCCAATGATTTTATACACCAGGTGATGTATATTTCTGATTGTAGACCAATTATTCTTTTTCATTGTGTGCTGTACATAAGCTAAACCTTGCTGTAAATAAGTGGTCTTGTAGAAAACCTTCTTAGAAGGAAATACTGAGTGATGTAATTGAAATCTTGAGCTTACTAAAATCCAAAACATCAGCTGCTTGAGTTCTGTGGAAACCAGGATTTCACCCTTTACAGCTCCCATAGTATGAACTTTAATGGCTACGGATGGATCAGAGAGGGGATGCTTGGTACTGCCCCTGCAACACACACATCCCCCACAGGGGCTGCAAACGTGTGGAGGCTGCTGTCGTCTCTTCAGGTCATTCCCCCAAAGAACCGGGGAGTTTGCTCAGAGAGCAGTGATGGAGGCAACAACACAGAAGTGAAACCTCACTCTGACATTTCCCATCACAGCAGATACAGCAGGACGGAGCCCAAGAGAGGGGTTTCAGATATCCTGGAACACCTGCTCTGCTTCAGCTGTCGGATCAGGTGATGCCTGATGGGGCCCATGCTGAGCTGGGTGCCAGTCAATTGCCCCTTCTTTAGTTTATTTTCTGTGTTGCACAGGCGAGTTTTACATGCAATTTCTTTGATGTGGAACTGAGCATTCAGGAAATTTTGGCTTTGTGAGAGGCTTCTATTTTTGCAATTAAAGAAAAGTCAGACTCGTTTTTAAAATGTTGGAATGTCTTCATCTCTTAAGTTGATCAAGTATAAATGAATACAAAACAACTATTACTTAAACAGTCAAATAACTCTCACTGCATCAAGAACTTTCTTAAAGTCTCTAAAAAAAAAAAAACCAGCTATAAGCTAGTAGCACAATAGTATTAAAAGTCACAGAAATACTTATTAAAATCAAGCAAAAACCTGTGGTTAAGACACTGAACTTCATGGACTCAGCAGAGCTACATTTGGGTCATTTCCCTGCCACAAACTTACTGTGTGGTCCCGAGATAAATGATCACAAACAAAGTGCTAGCCTCACTGAATCCATTTAAGCTACCACTGGCAGATTTAGGCTCCTACACTCAAAATTTAGACTTTTCCTCCAAGCATGTTTTCATTGGTAAAAACTCGCAACCTGTCAGATCATTGTATTCTAGACACATCTAAAACTGCCTCTAAGTCCTGACCAAAGTTCCCACAGAAGTAAGCGTGGAAAAGCTGTCCCTTCCTCCCCCTGAACCACCTATTCCTGAGTGACTACCTGTCTTTCTGCTCTCTGATCAGAATTTCGTACTAAAATCTCTTTCTTCACAATAGTGCTTAGCCATGAGTTAACCAATTTCTTCCCTGTAGTCAGTGAATTTTTCAAAATATTTAAAATATTCTTAAATATTAGAAATAAAAATATTTTACAGTTTTTTCTGAGAGAGCCGTGTCTTAGGGATCCCTCTAGCATTCAGAGACTACACACATGCATATATTTAAACATGCACATATAATACAAAATATCTACATAGACTCTACACTGATAGTCCCAATTGTCTGACTAGGGTGCAAGTGATGCAATTTCAGGCAGTGTTGGTCAGGGAGCAGATTCAGGTCTTGCACTTAATGTAGCACTCTAGCAACTAGTTTGCTTAAAGGCAGCTACAAGGCTGAGGAGGGGTTGGGGTGCAGAAGGCCTGACTAAATTGCTCATATTTTTTAGATGTCTCATGTAGCTGAGAGAACTGAGCCCTTCTAATTAGGCCCATCTATACATAAGTATATATTAAAAGAAAAACAAACAATGAGTATATCAAATGCATGCAACACACACAGTACTATTTGTATGCCTTGCTAGTAACCTTTTGATATTCATTTTCTCAACTTCTGCTATAAAACTGCCTCTTTCTGGGCAACAAGAGAACACTGAAAAACACTGTGGGTGCTACCAGTGACAAAGTCAGCAAGAAAGTTAAAGTCTCCTTCACATCACGATGACACCTCTGTTGGCACAAAGGCAAAACAGACCTAGGCAAAGCATCCCTACCCTGGCTGTGAATGTCAGCAGTCCTCAGAAAGACAAAACCCCAAAGCCCTTTCCCAAACTGGTTCTATAACATTCAAAACCACCAGCTCTTCAGCACAATTCATTTTGGCAGAGATTTTGTCAACCTGCCAAGAGAGACCTGCTTGTAAAGCAATGCAGATGAGCTGCAGCAGCCAACTAGCACAGGAAGACAGTGGAAGAGAAAAATGTCCCAGCCCAGAACAAAGTATATTATTAGACGAAACATCACCAGTGGTCAATATACACAAATAACATCAAGCAATTAGACAAGCATGAGGCACGGTGGTGGTCAAGCATATCCTAAGAATGTTTTCATTCATCCAACAGATGAAATCTTTCAGTGGCATCTCCTGAATATGGTTGCATTTGCTATTCTGCTCGGTGAATTATAAAGCTGCTCAGGAGATGCTGGAGCATCACTACCCATCAGGTTCCTTGGGCTGGCAAATGTAACTTTGAAATAAATGATTTTTTGGCATCAAGTATGTCTTGCTCTCATTTAATGAAGCCTTCCGCACCTAAACAGTATCTGCAAAGAAAAAGAGGGAAAAACCTTTTTTAATATTATTTGGATAAATTACAATTCTAATGGGTTTCAATTAGCAGTTACACATTACCTGTCTTAGAATTAGAAAGTCCTTCCTCATCTGGGGGACAGATGGCCCCACGATATCCTGGGTGTCTGTCTTGGGAGAGATTTTAAGGATATTAGAGAAACCCAGAACTGATGGATATGGACTTAACTGTTGTCTCTGATAATCATAGAATCGTAGAATAGTTTTGGTTGTAAGGGACTTTCAAAGGCCCTCTAGTTCAATCCCTCTGGTAATGACCAGGGACATCTTTGACTAGATCAGGTCGCTCAGAGCCCCATCCAACCTGACCTTGAACGTTTCCAGGGATGGGACATCTATCACCTCTCTGGGCAACCTGTTCCAGTGTTTCACCACCCTTATTGTAAAAAATGTCTTCCTTATAGCTGATCTAAATATACCCTCTTTTGGTTTAAAACAGTTGAACCAAGTCCCAAGTCCTGTGCAGAGCTCCTCTCAGTGCTTTCATCCTACAGCCTGTACCCCAACTCAGGTGCAGGACCTTGCACTTGGCCTTGTTGAACTCCATCATGTTTGCATGAGCCCACTTCTCAAGCTCATCCAGGTCCCTCTGGATGGCATCGTGTCCCTCAGGCATGTCAACTGCACCAGTCAGCTTGGTGTCATCTGCAAACTTGCTGAGGGTGCACTTGATTCTACCATCTATGTCATTGATGAGGATATTAAACAGTACTGGTACAGACCCCTAAGGGACACCACTTGTCACCAGTCTCCATCTGGACATTGAGCCATTGACCCTCTGGATGTGGCCATCCAACCAATTGCTTATTCACCAAACAGTCCACCCATCAAATCCGTATCTCTCCAAATCAGATAGAAGAATGTTGTGGGGGACTATGTCTAAGGCCTTACAGAAGTACAGATAGATGGCATCCATAGCTCTTCCTTTGTCCACTGATGTAGGCACTTCATCACAGAATAATATGTGATAACAAATAACTACTGGTTTGCTATATCTCATTTTCAATGGGGGAACTCCCCTAAAAGCCTCAAATGTTCACCTGACTTTTGGAGGGCTGCTTTTTATTTCTCCTGGTAGCAAAGCATTCATGATATTGCTAATCAAAATAGGCTTCATCCCTACCAATATTTTTCCATCATATTGATGATCTGAAATACAGAATAATTGTATGCATGGTTGCAGTTTAAAAGCAACAGCCAAAGATGATCACTTCATTTCAAAACTGAAAATCACTGTGCTTCACAGAGAATTTTGTATGTTTCTCTGTTTTCAGGTATTGCTCTGAGGTTCTTGTCTACTGAGAGATATTACTGACTTTCACAAATGGCTCTTGAGTGGGAATGAATTTTATAATACCAAAACAAACAAACAAAAAAAATCAAACATTTTTGCTCATATGGATTTCAAGATCATGGGTAAGGGGTGGTTAGTGTTCAGATTGTGTGGCAAAGACATGTAGAATGGGCATGAAATTTTTTACATGTTACAAGAATAGGGAAAGTCTAACTCTTCAAATGTATCTAGTAACATGAATTCTCCAAATACATTTGAGGATGGGGTCAATCTTAGAAAACAGTTCTACTGGCTCTGGCAGCTCAAACATCTGTATCATTCATCCTGAAAAATATCTCACATTTTCACGATGCCATGTGGCACAGCATGAAAGATGTTATCAATATTATGTCATAGTAATAATCTCCAATGCAAGACTCTGATCCTTAATGGTGTAGAAACAAGGCAGTGAATACTTCCGCAAGTCTAAGCTTAAAATAACATCCCAAATAATCCACCATAGCAGGATGGATTCATAACAGATCCGTATCCCTATTGTGACTGTAGGACTTGTCTGCTCCCACCAAATAGCCACTTAATTCTCCTAAAAGGCCAAACTCTTCTCTCTAGTGAAAGCCTTTAAAAATTCCCACTGCTTCATGCTGCAAAGCCTCCATCCTTTTTGCCTTTCTCAGACTGATTTCACTGGGGACATTCTGCTTCACATGAAAAGTGTTGTTTTGTCCTCCGCTGGCAAGAGCTACAGCAGTAAAAGTCCTCGCTAATCTCCATCAGCTTTTTTTAGGTTTAGAATCCATCTCCACCATTGGTGTGTTAGCTGTGAGTGATCCAGAATAGACAAGAACCAAGAGCAATCTTCCTGCACATTTCAATTTTCTCAAAACCAAGCTGTGTTGGATATAGTAACTTGGAAAAAATATCTGAAGTCAACAGAGGTTTGCTATTTTTATTGCACTTTAAAAAACACAGATCATTGGATTCCTCGGGAAATATATCTGAGTAAGTAGTAAAGTCAAGTTTCAGTGTGGTCAAATCAGAAGCAGCTGAAATATTAAACAGTAATTTCCAAGATGGAAACTACAATATGCAAAACACAATGTTACAACTGGAACTAAGAAGAAAGTGGGATTAACCAGGAGCCATGGTGGACTATGGCAGTAGAATATAGGTGTTATAATTGCATTTTTGCACAGAACTCAAAATGCAAAATTTAAACCAGACTCAGATTTTGGACATCTTTTCTTACTGCACTTTTTTTCATTTCTTCACCTCTATATTTCAGAAAACTCTCGTTGTCTACCTAATTCTCTGCTACAACTGACTTAATCAAAATGTGGTTTGAGAGTGTCAGAATATCATGAGACCATGCACATCAGTAGGGCCACTTGACTTGTTGACCTTCTTGTCAATAACATCTTTATTCTTTTTATTTAGTGTTTGTGTGTGTGTGTGGGTGTGGGTGGGTGGGTGTCTGTGGTTTTGGTTTTAGTTTTCGAAGATCTCTCACTTACTACTTAATTCCTCTGCCATTTTTTTCACAGCGCCTAAGTCAGGGGAGCGTAGTCTTTTATGAACTAAACAGTGTCATATTTTTGTCTTGGGGGTCCAAGTATATTGACTATTTAATTCTGATGTGCATTAATCTATTCTTACCTTCTCTTAGGCCAGATTCCTTATCCAGGTAGAACAGCATTTGTTACTAACCAGACTAATGCTCATTTATGGAAGTACCTTAAGTGGTTCCAGTCCTTCCTCTCTGAGATCAGGAGCCATTTCTACATCACCAGGATGAATTTTGATTATTTTGTCTCTCTTAAAAAAAAAAAAAAAAAGCAACAAACAAACAAATAAACAAACAACAACAACAACAAAACACCACACCTCCAAAACCATTCTGGTTTTAGTTGGTTTTGTTTTTTTCCTACATCTATCTCAAACATTTCATAGATTTTGTTGAGGAAAGTGCAGTGAGGCAGTGAGGAGATGGTAAACTGCAATACAGGAAAAGAAGGGGAAAAGAAAGACCCTGGCATTGGCTTGGTTTCCAGAGGAAATGTAGTATGAAAACACTTCTTGTGTTGAATTTCCTTCATCCTCGAAGGTTGAATAGGTGGACATTCCTCTTCAGTTATGCTCTGGAAGAGAAAAACACACTTCACACCAGTGGAGCTGAGGGAGATGGCAGAAGACAAGAGCTGATGTCACCTGTTAAAGAGAAGATGAGCTGGCAGAAGACGAGCATGGAGAGAAGTACAAAAAAATTAAACCTCTACTTCTCTTGCGGTGTTTGTTGTTTAATATTTTAATGCTCAAGCTCAGCTTTTGAAGGTATTTTATACCGTAATTATATGGGTTCACAGAGAAGAAAGGTTTCATAGGCTCTCAGATCTGAAAAACCAAAGAGAAAGGGAACACCTGTTATGTGTTTATCTGGAAGACAGGCAGAAATATAACAGGAAGGATTTGGAAACACATTTTTCTCCCTGAAAATCAAATGTGGCCTTCCTGTCATTTCTCAAAACCTCCTTTTGTTTTTCTTTTTTGTCCAGTTGAAGACCTCAAAAAACAAGTCATTCTCCATTTTCCACTAACAAGAAGTATGGAAATTATCTGGTCTGACTTCTAACATAAATTTTCTATAGTTTATTGCAAAAGACCTCAGTCTCCAGAAATTCATTAGGACATGGAAATTTAAGCAATTGTTCTAATTACAAATCTTTTAGTTATGTTTTCAGATCTATGGTTCCAAACTATCACGACTGCCAATCTCCATAAAATAGGACTCACAAATGAAAATCTATTGGTTTCTCCAACACTGATGCACTGGAATTTCACATCACTGCAGCTCATGATCAAAACAATGAGCTGAGAATGGCTGAGAATCAGTCTGATGGACTAACCTTTTCAATTATCTATTTCATTAATTGGCTGTCTGCAGTTTTCTACTGTCTCCATTTTCTGGAGTTTTGGTATTAAATTCTAGGCAGATCCAAATCCCACTTTAAGGCTGACTGAAACATGTCTCTCTGTAACAGCCATATTATACATTCACTGAAGATTCAGAACAGGCCGATAGGACCAAAATAATTCAGCCTCCAAGCACTGAAACCAAGAAGATTGATGGAAAGGCTCTAAAAGAAAATTATTATTCCCATGTTGCCTACCCTTCATTCTGCCAGATGTTACTGCCTTCACAGCTGATACAGAAATATATCATTTTTCTGGTCAGAATGAAGTCAAATCTCTGTCAATTCAGGTCTTAGACTGAGCTGAAAGCACTTTTGCTGCCTTTGATTTAGGGAAAGCACCCTTCACACCCCCAAATCACTATCAATGTTTTAACTGATAGTGAGTATTCTATGAATTTTCTATCAAATTCGGTTCAAGGAAGCTGAAGCTATGAACACTTGTCCTTTTCCTTGAGTCATTTTGCCAGATGTGCCAATGACATAGAACAAAATAAGTAATTGTAGAAGCAAAAGTCATTAAACTTTGTTATAAAATTACATTTAAAATTGTAAGAGAAAAGCATATTCTATTAACATATTTTCAATCAATTTACCAAACTGGAAAACTCCAAACCAAATGTCAGAAGGCTAATACAATGATTATTTTGGTTATAGGTTCCAAATATCTATAATTGAAGTGGAAAAAAAGAATCTCATCATTTCACGAAAATAAACAGTAGCAACTACTTTAATTCAGAAATCTTGCAAAGGAAGCCAATAAATAGTATTTTATCTCTGGTTGCAAAACACACAATATCCACCACGAAAATGTGCTTAGCATGAAAATGAAGAAAAAAAAAAATTGTTTTGTGTGAATAAAGAAAAAAAAAATTTGTCTAGGTCTTTGAAAGGAAAGTACAGGAGGTTGGGGGCTTTTTCCCAGAAGTAATTAGCAACTTTGTATTACTGTAATTAGCATTTCCAGACTTGGATTCACCTTAAAGGAGCTATGGTTTTGGTTTCACAGGTCAAATACTCAATATTTGTATTGAGTCACAGGTCAAATACTCAAATACTCAAAATCCCAGTGATTTTACTTGAAATCTCCACAGCCCTCTTGGATACAGCTTGGACTAGTATCTCCTCATAAACCTGACAGGGGTTTTGGAGCCAGCAACACAGAAGGCTTTTGATGGTCAAATACTCAAATACTGGGGACATCTGCTCAGAAGGGTGCCCCAAGGATGACATAATATATAGTATCATTACATTATATTGCATTATATCATATTGCTATGATATGTATTTATGTATTATATAGCTATTTTATTATATTATGATATAATTATATTACATTTCTATATAATATATATATATTTCTTTTGGGGGGTTGAAGCATGTCTTATGTAAGGCTGCCTTATGTAAGGCTTCTGGTTGCCATCAGGGAAAAGTACCAGTGGTACAAAAGAAATGAAGGAAGAAAAAACCTGTACTGCAGTTTTTGTAAAGAAATAAAAGCACACATACAAATTAAAGTATTTTATTTCACGGGCACAGCCTCAAAGCAGCATGTTGGCAGAACAGGATGCAGATGTGTTGTAAAACGATCTGGAATAAACTGCTCATAGGAAAGAAATATACTCCAAACACATGGAGTGTTGCATCCAAGCCACTTTCCCTTTGTTCATACCCACTTGGGGTTTGGAGATGAATTTCCTTGCCTGGACTCCTGTTCCCAACAAGCCAACCAAGGACATGGTAAGCACATATTCTGCATGCCAGAGATGACTACATGAGGATCCAGACTCTACAGCTGTACTGCCATGTGTTGAATACTGCTGGAGGGAAAAAAAAGAGGCTTGGATAGCAGCACTGCACCTGAGGTGAAGGTCAAGTCTCACAGTAATTCAAAGCTTCATTAAAATGAAGCAAAGTGAGGAGATTGCAAAGTCATTCAAAAGTATGTTAGAGCAGGGAGCACCACGATCTGGATGATGGCTGGACTGATGCACATGGCCCAATGTAGTGTAGCCCCAACAACAGGCAGGAGCTGGAGCAGAGCTGGGAACACATCCTGACGATGCATCAGAACTGCTTTCTGGTCACACAGGTAACTCACATCAGCTCAAATAGGGTTAAGGTTGTGATTCACTAACAAGACCACTTGTCTTTGTATGACAAAAGTTGTTCCCATCCCTGCTGACCCACACATGGGTGTATAGTGTCAGCTAGTCCCTGAGGCAAAACTCTAAGAATCAGTGGGACAGAGAGGAAGGGGCAGGAAAAGCAAGATAATTTATCTTTGCTCAGAGCCCTGATTCCTGCAGTGGAGCTGCACTGTGCCACACAGCCCCATAAAACAGCCGGCGATGGCCTCCAGCCCTTGGCTCCATCACCTGCAGTCTACAGCAGTTTGGTGGGAGCTGCTGAGAGGGGCAGTGAGGCAGAGCCTGGCACTGTCACCCTCGACCCTGATATCTGCTGCTTCAGAGACAAGCCTGACCAGAGTGGAGGAAATGGGTTGGTAGTTTACCCTGTGGGCTGTAGTGGTCTGTAGCGAGGACACGCCCAACAGGGAGTTTGTAAGGCCTAGAAGACAGTTGTACCACCTGAGCAAAGGTGGTTAAATCTAAGGCTTCAAAAAGTAATAAAAGTAGTAGGTTCTCTGATTTAACTAAACAACATTTAGTGCTTCAATCTCATCCTGCTGTTGCAGCTTTATTTAAGACAAGAAATACATACCATCTGCTGTCTGATAGCACATAAGAGGCATCTGTGAGGTGTCACATCGCCACAGGATCCCAGTGATTTTACTTGAAATCTCCACAGCCCTCTTGGATACAGCTTGGACTAGTATCTCCTCATAAACCTGACAGGGGTTTTGGAGCCAGCAACACAGAAGGCTTTTGATGGAGCAGTGCAAGCAGAAAACCAGATGGACGAGATGATCAAATTGTCAGCACAGGTTTGTTTCAGATTTGACAAGAACATCCACGTGTGGATGCTGCAGCAGAGTATACACTACCCTGTCTTCAGCAGAACAGATTTAAAACTGCTTTTATAATCATCTCATTTTCTTTTAGCAAAGAAAACCAGCACCTCTGCACCAGTAAAAAAATCTTCTGAGGCTATTTAACATTACTTTAAGAGCTCAATTATTCTTAAGAAAATTTTGACAACTTTTCCCCTGCCTTTAAGACAAATGAACCAATAATCCCACAGGGAGAAAGAATAAAATCAGATGGCTAGGCAAAGAGAAATATACACTTTTGGAGGTTTAATTTGGCCAGACACTGAGAGGGCTTGTGATACAAACACAGGTGTCTTACAAAGTAGAATTACCCCTTTCCTTGCAACACCTTTTACTTCAGAAAAAAAACCCACACTTGGTACAGCACTAGCTGTTAGCATTAGGAAAAATACTAATAATGAGGGTTCTTGAACTGGCATGCAGAAGCTCTTGCTTCCCAGTTCATCCCCAGAGTGGTGGCTGTAACTAAAACACCAGACGCCCCAGGGCTTACATGAGTGGTGTGGTTCCTGGTCCAGCTGCTTCTGTGGCAGCATCCCATGACATTTTCTTCTGGCCTGTGATCTGCCTGCAGAGAGTAGGGCTATTTTCAGCCTCAGCTATAGTCAGGGCCACAGGTCTGCCTATAAGTGAAGGGATGCAGAATCAAGGGCACAAGGATGGGGAGGGTTAAGGGTCCAAGTGGGGACGACCCCAGCAAAAGGGAATAAAATTCCTTTTTACTTCAGTTTCATATTCAGTCGCCCATTTCTTTCCTATTCTGTTCTAGCTTACACCAGAGGATAACATATCTTCTGGTGTCTGTGTGAGAAGAACACTGCACCAGGACAAACAGCCTTAATAACTATTCCGTAACCAATAGGATAAATGAAAACAGAAGGGCATTTTAAGGACAAGTTATGGTTTTCTCTGAAGCTTTGCACATTTGATATGCTTCACAAAAGTTACCGAGAATAGGGAAAGTTTACCGTCTTTGTATCATTTATAGATAAACTTGATGACAAGGTGTAGGAAAAATGTTTTGGTTTTCTGACTCTGCAGTCAGCCAAGTGGACAGACCCTTAGGACTGCAAGTGCAGAACTACATTGCTTTTGGAACTAATACGTCCTTAGGCAAAAATCAACTCTCCGTTTTTCCACAGCCTTCAAAGGACATATTGACAGGCAGAATCTGGCAATTTTAATTAATGGGGTGAAGAGAAAAAGCTGTCGATTTTTTCTCCGAGAAATTTTCCCAAATGGCTCTTTTACTCAATCAGTGAGGAATATTACCTCGGACAGTGGTACAAAAGCCTGATATGTTTGCCAGCTCTGATCAAGATTGATGGCTCTAGCAACAAACAGCACAAGTGGACATCTTCCAGCTTCCCCAACTGTTTAAACCCTGTGAAGGCTCTTCCCTTGGTGTAGCAAGACTCTTTCTGACTGTAAGGAAAAACGATACAGCTACGATCTTTAAGCTAAATAAGACCATTTTTTTAGGTAAACAAAAGGTAGTTGATGAAAAAGACTCAGATAAACTCAGTTCCTCTTTTGAACACCCACCCTATTCATTTCTTCGTTCATTATGTCTGAAGTCACAGGTTTGAAAACTGATCTCCCCATAGAAAGAAGGTGATCATTTAAAATGAATGAAAATAACATTTTTTGTTCAGATAAACAACGTAGTAGCCATAAAACACTTTCCTATTCAAAGTTTGGCTAAGCACTTTCCCAAGTGTTTCACTGAGGTGAGGCCCTGATTATTATTTTTTGAAATCTAGTGGTTGTGCTGTAAAACGTGCTTTCCCTACCTAGAGCCGAATGAAAGAAATTGAACTTGTTCACATCCTGAAGCCTTTACTGAGTTCGAGGAGGTACTAAGTTCTCTCTGATTTCAGCAGTGACATTAAATGGAGGACACAAATAGCAGGACTTCTAGGGTTTGACCTGTTGCAGACTTTTGAGGCCTTTGGGTGGGGGCTGCAGTCCTTATGGTTCACATAAAATATTCCCTAAAGTTAACAGAAAAATAACTTAATATAACAGGCAAAGGAAAGACCTCAAGAATTGTCCAAAGACTTCTCTGGGAAATCTTGAGGGACTCTGCTAAATATGGAGGTTTTTTCTAGGGATCTCAATCCTGTGAAATATTCTTTTTTTTTCATCATCCTATTTTCACAAGCTATTTGGTGAAATGAGAGACAATTTTACTTCATCTATCTGACACCTGCAGAGCAGAAATGCTATGTAACAATAAGGAAAAATAAATCATGCAACAATCTTCCAGAACTGCTTACTCCAGCAAATATTTTTCTTATAAAAATAGGTTGAAAGATTAAAATTTGATGTAAAAAGCAATATTTACTAATTTTATTTTCTCACCATCTTTTGAAAGGCTTGGGAGGAATAATTTATTTTATAATGTAGAGGGAAGAAATCTCAGGTGGTTCTAATTTGTTAGAATAAATTTTTCACTGTTCCCTCTGTCTCAGGGTCAAATAATGCATTTTCAAATTTTCTATTAGATCTGCCTTCCTCTCACGAGTTTCATCACATAAACTGGGAACATCTTAAAGATGACAATAATTTCTTATAACTCTTTCCTCCTGAAGGGTGCCATTTGGCTGGAGACTCACCCCATGTTGGACTTCTCTAATGCAGCGAGCTCATTCCTGTGCTTGCACCCAGACAGAGATAGTAAGAAGCTACCTACTTTATTTCCTGCCCATCAGGACTGACACAGGACACTCTTCCCACATGTTCGCCTCAGCTATGACATTAAATTTTGTGCCTTTGTTCACAACGAGCCATGCCCAACTCAGCAGCACTCACATTTGTGAAGGCCGCAAGAGCTTTGGACCGAGATGTCCCTCACCCATGTCACTCAGGTTCTGCGTCCTTCCTGACAATATCCTCCCCGACCCTGGCATATTTGGCCACCTGCCTGTGTGTGTCGAGCAACACATCCCAGGGCACAGGTTGTCATGTTACTGAGCAGGTAACTGTAAGTCCTGGCAAATGCAACGTACTGTCCTGCCAGAAATAAATTGTACTGGTTGTGGGTCACTCTTCTGTGTGCAAAAGTGGCTGTTAGAATCTCACAGTAATTAAGGCCTTGCATGCAGCCATGTGACTGGGAATTTTATCAGTATTTTAATGTATATGCAAATAAAAATGCTGGCTTGAAAATCCTACAGAGCCAGTCCGTGCTTTCACCAATATGCAACCAAGGAAAGTCTTTCATGGCAGCAAAAGTGACAGTTGGGACTCATCACTCATCCTACCTGATCTGTACCCCACGGCTACCAGGTGAGTACAATGCTCACTTTTTGTTGCTGCATTTTCCACATCCATGTCAGAGCATCATAAACAGCATACAGAGAGCAGCAAGTCATTGTCTAATTTTGTCCTTGTCATTTTGTGGCATATACCGTCCAATGTCCACCAACTCTTCAAAATTTATTTCCAAAGGATATTTTCCCAAATGTTAAAGACAGCCTACAAGTTTACCATCATTACTCATTTTTTCCTAATGCTTGCCTCTTACAAACCAAACAAAGTGTGGCAATGCAGAACAGACAGTGACTAGGTTGATGGATTTCTTTATATTTACATCACAAAAACAACAGTGAAACTTGGAAAAAAAAATCCAAAGTAACAGTCCTTTACACAGAAAAGTAATCCATCAGTCCTTGCTGGACTGAATGAAACTCCTCCATTCAGAGTATCTTACTAATTTTTATCATCCTTCTAGATATGCAAGAGGCACATCTGAGATTTATTTTCACCTTGCTTTAGCTCCCTGTTCACTTTATTTTGTATCTAGTCTGTTAAACAGCTAAATTTCATTCACAGTCAGTGAAGAGAGAGTGAAGAGACATTTCTAGGCATTATTGATGGACTCTGACTTCACATGGGTAAAGTTAGAGGACATCAACCTCGCTCTTATTTAAATTTTCTAAAATTATGGGGAGATCAGCATTCATTCCCTCACTCTCTTTAGAAACAGCCAGCCTCAGTTTGTAACCTGTGGTTTATGAATTTCTATTCAGTTTCATTACCGTCCACAGCTGTTTAGTTTATCAATCAAACAGCTTTAACTTATTTTAATAAAGCAAACTTACTATGTACCTACCCCTCTTTCCACAGACACAGCAAGGCAGACCCTTTGCTACTAATTCCGTGCCTCCTTCAGCCACATCTAATCCCAAAAATTAGTCACTCACTCTCTCCCTGTTTTTCATCTGCTTCCACGTTGCCATCATTGCATCTGCTCTGAATTTCTTCTTGAGTTTCTCACCCTTTCTTTGTCACTTCTGTACACACACTGATACACTCAGAGCCAAAGAAACCAAAATACAAATTACCTTTATATTAAATGTTGGGTCCCTAAAGCCATCTGTTCAATCGGCTGCCTGAACCCCTGCTTAAACCTGTGTGAAGCTAAGCTTCCCATTTCTACAGCTATTGCTAAATGAGGAAGCATTTAATGGTCCTGGCATTTGTCAGGGAAGTAATTTGTCACATCCAGCAACCTCAGTGAAGTGATTTGAACGATTATCCTAGAGTAAAATAGCATTTTTTTTTTCAAGTTTCTGAACAAAATGGAAGATATCAAGGGACATAAAAAGTGATAGTGAGTATATGTTACTTTTTAACTGGGCATACAAACATAGGATGCCATGTTCAGTATATTTATTTTGTTCAGCTAAAAATCACCACATCCTGAAACTGCATTTTAATAGTTGGTACATGAAAACTGCAGTCATCAAAGATGACAATAAGTGATGCATACTAGTGGATTAAAAACCTTATTGTCAAAGTAATTTCACAGGAAGATCTATATTTTCTGTAAAACCTCCAGTTTCCTTAAAGCCTAAAACTGAGGTCTAGGAAAAAAAAAAAAAAGGCAAGTCTATTGTTTGTTGCACAAGTCCTTTCTAGCACTAAGTTAGATGTCCTGGTATACCCTAGCCAGGTGCTGCCCCTCCAGAAAGGTACAGATTTTCTGTAGATCCCATGTCCTCCCTGCCAGTCTTAGTCTGACATTTCAGACACTTTGGACCTCTAGGGTAAGACAAATTAATCTGAGGAAACATCTGATTCATTGCTTTTCAGTCATACATCTTTCTTCTTTTCTACATGAATTTCCATTTTATAATACAGCTTGACCGTAGCCTTGTACTGTACTTCTTGACATAAAGCACCTCTGTTTTGTTCCTACAGACTGCACTCACACTGAAGGGACCATAGGGTACAATTCTGCTTGTGATGGAGAGGCAGGCTTGTAGCAGTGTCTGCTTACAAAAATACTTGCACATGATGCTCAAGTGTAAGTTCTGTAGCCAGAAATCATGACTAGGTAGTAGCAAGAGGACTGTATACAAAGAGTCAACTTAGTCAACAAGTCTCCCAATGTTACTAAGAACCTACCTTCCCCCAGAAAAATCTGGGGGGTGCCAGTTCTCCCATCAGAGCACATACCTGTAATCTGCATCATACAGTCATCCTTCCATAAATATTCCTTCTATGTTTGTCCTCTGCTCTGTGCTGTCCACTCACTACTGAGTCAAGCCAAACAGCTAAGCTTTTTTTTTTTTCCCTCAACTCCCTTAATAGATGCTTTTATACTAACTGCTCATCCATTATTTTATGAGATGTTGTTATCGTTTCTGTGTTATGCTGTTGTGTGGGTGTCACTCTCATCGTTGTTCTCAGCACCATAGAGAGACAAGTACAGACAGCCAGGGAGTTCAGGAAACCAGGGAGGTAGTGCTGGTCACTGTGACAGATGCTAGTATTGGAAATATGGAGTTCCTTGTGTTTTAAAAATGTTGATGCAAAGGAAAGAATTTGAAGGAGTGATCTGCAGAAGAGCAGTAGGGTCAGTGGGAGGGTGTTATTGGCAAGTCATTTTTCCCCAGACACAAGGCACAGAACAGGAGAAAGCACAAATATAGTCATTTGGAAATTTGTCAATATGGGGAGAAGAGCGGTCATTGTGGCAAGGGTAGAGACCATGGCGAGCTTCTTGCACTCAAAGTGAAGACAGGCAATTCAGATTTGGTGTTACAGAGGACTGGGGAGCAGCAAAGGACATAGGCCCTTCATGCAGCCCATGGCATATATAACTGTTGTTACCAAAGCTATTGTCCAGGAGAGAGATGTGTGTCTCGTTTTGCACGTATCTGGTCCTGCCTTCTGTTGCTCCGCTGACTGAAGTCTGCAGCAAGGACACAGCTTTCAGAACAGACAAGGCAGGCAGTTTCCTGGAGAACTCTGTTGAAAGGATAAACAGATCTCATGAAAAAAAACACTGCTGACATGTTTTGGTATAGGTTAGCATGGTTACAAACTGCATTGGCAGCCCAGCCACAGGCTGCATGTTGTGATAAGTATTCTGTTGGACATATCTACATGCACAAGTTTTTACACTAGGTTAGTGCTCACTGCTGAGAAGCTTTACTGTCAGAGAAACATAGCAGTAACCTATAGAAACACTGAAAAATGGGAGTAAATCCAACACTTCAGTGGGTTCAGTGAGGAGCCATGAGTTAACAGAGTGCCTTAGAGCCAGCAGCTCTTGCCAGCTCTCATACCACGGTGATTTATGTAGAAGTTTTCTAAAAGTATTTTTCCCTGATATTTATTTATAAGGTAGCCCTGAGGTTTCAAAAGCATTCAAAACTCTTGGAAAAAGGTACTTCCCCTCTTTGGATATTTTTACTGAGAGCAGCTAAATACCTATCAGACTGTTTATAACCTAACACCTCAAGGACAGTTTTGTGAGAACTGTGTATAATTGGTAATTCTTAATGCTACTCATAAGCTTACTTTAACATGCAATGCCTTGGATATTCTTCAGCTCATGGTGTGACTTAGCAGTTAACTATAATGTCTAGTCACTTCTGCTCACATCAATTTATATCAATAAAACCTACAAATATTCCAGGAGTGATTTACTTTCAGCCCAGGTAGTCCCTTACTAGCCTTACTTTTCAGCATGCGGTCCTGTAAGTTGAGAGAAAAACATCTTAAAATATCAAAATCACAAAAATTAGACCTTCCTCTGAAGTTACAAGTCCTTCACCTGATGCTTCCTTGGCACATGCCCTTGTAAAATGGTTTTAGTACTGATTGGAGAGACAGAAGTAAGCAGATGTTGGTTGAGGTTTTCTTGGAAGAAAAAAATTAGTAGGTAGGCAACAGACTCTGTAAGCCACCATACAAAACAAACTGAAATCGGTTAGAAGAATACTCCAGAATAACACTATAGAAAAATTTAGTAGCTGCTTTTCAGGGATGCAAGATATACATGGTTTGTGGGCTGAATGTGAGTGTTTGAAGTATGTTTACAAAATACAACCAAATACAACCAAATACAACCAGAAAATCAATTTTAGAGTCAAGGGTGTTACTATGATTTTTTAAAATAAGACAACACAGACAAGAGAATTATATTCAATTTTTGCTTCATCAGGACAACAACTTCTGAGACAGAGCTAAAAAAATGTTTTTGGAAAGGCAACCAATCTTGCTGTAGACCCTTCCGGTAAGAAAACATGGCACATCCGTTAATGTAATTACTTCTCTGTCAACATCTAGGCATACAAATTCCATGAAAAAAGAGACATAAATTGTGACAAACAGTATTTTAAAGGGAAATTGGGACAGCTAAAATATATTTTGCAGAGAAAACTACAGCAAGTATGAACATTGAAGAAATGATGCAAATCTGTTGGATGCAGAATGATGGAAGAATCTGTTGGTCTGTGTGGTAATGAGGGGTTTCAGGGAATACTTTTCAGAGGGCAGATGACGTTCTATCAGAGATGTATTACCACTGGGCCTGCTCCTCTCCTTCCCTGTGTTCTTCAGAGGGATTAGTACATTGCCAAGAACTCTGAAGGAGCCAAAGTATTCAGTAGAGACTTAACATCCATATTAGCGACTAAACGTAGGTATCAATCAGTCTTAAGTGAACACACATGGTGCTTACAAAGTGATTCAAAGTGTGGATAACACCAGCAGAGAAAGGAGAAGTCTCTAAAAGGACATACAGGAAAGTAACATTGGGTACTTGGCAGTGCTTGTGTCGAGGGTTTAGATTGCGGAGTGACAACAAAACCCTGGCAGATGTATTGTTAACCTCCTCTCCCTGCCACTTTCCCCTTTTGCCCCTCCCTCTCCCCCCTTCCCACTAAGGACAGGCGATCAGGAGGAAAAGAAGGACAGAGAGAAGAGAGTTGGAAAAATTAAAAATGTTTTACTAATGCTACTAGTAAGAATAGAGAAAATAATACAAAATATACAAAACCAATCTTGAAAGTCTCAGCAACTGCAGAGTCGGCACCTGAAGTCCTGGATTGGACTCTGCAGCCAACCGGAACTGGATTCAGTCTCTCACTAGGCCTCAGTTCACAGGGACGACCAGCAAGGTCCTCTCCTAATGTCGGCCATAAGGAAAAAGGGAAAAGGTCCTTGTGATCTCCCACTTTTATATGAAGTATTCACGTGAATGGAATGTTGTACACAGTTGGTCAGTTTCTTGGTCACATGTTTCTCGTTGTCCCTCTGGCGAGATGTCCATCTGTGCTTATCAATAAGTTTGCATTCCATTGCTAGGTTTACCAAAACATGTATCTGGTTCTCCAGGAAAATGCAGCTAATACGAAGGCTTTAGCTGACAGGCAAAATTCACTAAAAGAGAAATTTGGTTTTTAGCAAAACCAGAACAGCTTGGTACAGCCCTGTCTGAGCAACCACCCTTTCCAGACACTTAATCCCTTTCACCATGCAACACTGCCCATCTGGGATCTCTTATGAAGGTAGACCTGACCTGCGTACGCTGGCCATCCTGAAGCTGAGCCTGGCTTTGCCTTTTGCAAGAAATACCCTAAAGACCTGAGCTTTGTTACTGAAATTATAAAATAAGAATTCAAGCATAATAAAATACGAGATAAATTAAGAATACTAATATTATTACTATGAGTAAGAAAAGAAAAAGAAAAATAAAGCATCAAATACAAAACATGCTACAGTTCTTTGAGTTTCACTTTAGTCACCTGAGTTCAAAGTGCAGAACCTGAAAACCCATCTAGTCCTGAAGATATGTCATGACTGATATGTTTCTGGTAGTAAATTACTTAAAGGGTTTAAATTTCTTCAAGCAGTTATGTGCACAGTAACCCAATAGCTAGAACAGCAAACTTTCCCCGTGCTTCAGGGCTGTGAATTACACAGAGCAGGACTTCTGAAAGTTAAAGACTGTGGTCATGATCTTACATCCTCATCTGGATATTTTATTCCAACTGAAATGACATCCGTTTTGTGTTTAATTTTGAAATAAGACCTCTGCCACCAGTTTCTGTGTCACTGACATCAGTAGAATTTCTGATGCTGATTTTAGCAGGGACAGAAGCAAACCAAGAATTCTGGACTCAAAGCCCATCAAAACCAAAGGAAAAACTCCTGTTGATTTATTCAAGATTTGGATCTGGTCCTTATTTGTTTGCCTCCACTAATTCCTGAACACAGATTGTGGGCTGTGTCTGACTGTTTTGGACAAATATGCTTTGCTTTTGTGCTGAGTCTATAGTTAGTACTTTAGAACTAAATGTCTTTTACTATGTTTAGATTGTTCAGAGTGATGTCATTAACCTTTAGTTTTATGTTAAATGTAGTTAAAGTCCCTTTGTTTTCTCTGTGTTAGAGAAGTTTCTAGGTTTCCTGTAGCAGAGACTCAGGCATGGATTCCAGAAATTCTTCTAAAATAAATAATTTCTTCACAAGGTACAGCGTAGAGCAGCTCAGGTTGTGTGCCTCCTGAAGAGGTGCCCTCAGGGGGAAAAATAACTCATCACACCACCACGACTACCACCACCACCAACAACAACAAAACCAAATAAAAACAAAACAAAAACCCACCAAAAAAAAAAAAAAAAAAACCCCAAACTTGGACAATTATACGCTCACAATCTATCCCTTACCCCCCAATGTGTCACTCTGACACAACTGCAAAATCAGAGTTTGGGGTCTCTCTGTTCTTCATTGGATCTCTTCATTTACTTCAGGCAGGCTGTCAGTCAAAATCCTGATTTTCAGTTATTATTTTGCACCTGCAGCTGGAGAAAATAAGTTCTTGGTAATAGTCAAAATATTCTTCTGTTTTCTTAGGTATCATTTTGTTCCTTTATTTGTCTCCAGGGATGCAGCTCCCCTTATCTTCTAGTTTGAAGATTCTGTGGCCTTTTTTACTTAACAAAGCAGAAAGTGCAAAGATTCGCAGCTTGCACAAGTTACGCTAAGCAAACTTACTTATGCTAAGTGAATTCTGTATAAGCAGTTTTTAAACAAGTTCTGCACAAAGCAGTATACCAATTAATTTAATAAGCTAAGGTAGTCTATTCCCTAACAGCCTGTAATTTGACAGCTGCTATTTGAGCAAAACTGAGTTAAAAATGTTCAACATGTTATTAGAGACACCCACAAATCAGCACTCCAAAATCTCATTGAAAATAAAGAGATGCAATGCACCATGCAGCAAACTAAACTCCAGTTAGACAATAGTAGGTTCATTATTGAAATCACAGTCCAAGCTGCTGCAGAAAAGCAGCGTGTGTTTACAGAAGGGACATGCAGGTGTTTCATTTCCTGGACTAATCTCACCCATAATTACACTCCAGGGTCCCAGGGCCTCATTCTTCTTGTTGACTGATGAAACAGATGAGGGAAGTTTTAAGACAGCTTCAGCTTCCAGATGTGAAATGAAAAGCTTTTAACAGTGTCCCTGAACATCAGACTGTGAATGACAATGAGCAACATAAGGGGAAGGATGCATTGGATAAGCAGGATGAAATGAAAAATGGCCATGTTATGCAGAAATTATCTTGCTTACTTCCAGCTAGATTGAAAAAGGTTACATTTCTATATCTGGGAAATGACCTTGAGAAATTTTAATCAAAATGCAGCGTATGAATCCATTCACCGTGGTGAGCACTTGAATGGAAACTGCTATTAGAGGACTCTGATGCTAGTTGCTCTTGTGGCTTCAAAGGATCTATTTACACCCAATTTTTACCCACAATGACTTTAGCCAGGTCTTTCCCTGTATTCTACCTCCTGCTGCGGCATCAGGAGCCCTGCCTGACAGGCGGGTGCCAGCAGCAGCATATGCACCTTTGAGTCCATGGTTTGAAGTAGGTTAAACTGGGACTAGCTCTCATCTGGCTGGGGAGCTGCTCTCTGTGCTGCAGGTGTGGTCTCTGATAAATGACTCTATGCCTCTGTATAAAATGTATATTTATACTCCAGTACATGTGAAATATTCTTATATTTGTTCTTCATGAATGGGAAAACTGGGATTAGGTACATAACTCCAGGCGAGGCCTGCAGTATTATGAAGCAGAGGTCAGCACAGTGTGGCCCCAGGGTCTGCCATCTGACTGCAGCCCTTTTCCAGGACATTTCACTCCTGCCTGGCTTTTCCCTGTGGGGCTCTTTGGAGTCCTATATGTGCTATGTGGCATTATACAGATAAAACCCATAATATGGGACTAGGGAAGTCCAGCAGTGCCTAAGGCCTGGGTCGCTGTCTCTTCTCTTGCTCAGTTTTGCCTCCTGACTCATGGTAGTTCAGTGGTTTATCTGTATTTAATATAGGAGTCTAATATTGCCAATATGAAGATGAATCACTAGATAACATTTTCTCGCTTAAACTATACTCTGATTCGGCAAAGTACCTAAACAAACATCTGAAGTTACTTGTTTGAATGGTCCCATTTCTTTCAGAACAAAGTCAAACGATGTAAAGCATACCCTTCAGCATTTTGTGGTTATGTGCAAATGAATTTCACAAGTGCTGCTTCTCTGCTGGTGGATGTCAGAGCTACTCCTTTTCACATCCAACATTTTTTTCATAAAATGGAAACAGAGTGAAAATATACTCCTGCAATAATCTAATGAGGGAAAGAGCAGGATATGAAACATTTAAATTTTATACAAACCTATGTACTGGGAACACTTTTGCACAATGCATCAAAAAACTGTTTCGAAATCTTTAAAACTTTTGAATATTTGTTTTATGAGGAACCGTATTTTTATTTGAGAAATACACAGTATGAGGCTATGTTAGACTTTAATATAAGGAGGGTTTCCAGGGGCATTATGTTCCCACAAATCTGTTGCTTTCAGGTTTTTTTCATTTGATGCCTTTGCCTTATCTGAGCTCCCAGGGTTGGTTTCTCTCTCCAGGGTTCCATGGGAGTTTCCAGTCTAAAACCCAACAAGAGCCACTTCGTTAGTAAAAACATAAGCCATGCTATGATCTATGTGCTCCCAACTTGTTTATTCTCAGCCAACATACACAAACCACTTGAACAACTTAACAGGGAAATGGAACCTAAGGGTAAGCATCCCATTACGTGCAGAAAATGAATCAATCTATCTGCTTCACAGCAGTGATCAGGATGGTAGAGAGGGAAACAGGAATCAGTTGTAAGGCAGCAGTATTCACAAGAGCTTGATCTAGGCCTGTTGCTCTTGTGTTGTATGAACTCTGTGTTACCTTAGTGAAACACTGAGCAGAACCCGGTTCCTACAGTCAAAGACTTTGAGGATTTAAGGATTTACGATTTGATGTTGATCTCTCCATTGACTCAATGTATTTTGCATCAAGCACTTAGCAATGGGCACAAAGAATTAATCATCTGAGGTACTCACAGGATTGGAGCTGTTTAAATACCTAACATTCAGCTTACACACATAATAATCTTTGAAAGAAATGCAGCAGTAGTATAATGCAATCTACTATACACATACAAATTTGCTCTCAAATTCCAGACCAATTTGGAATTAAATTACAAGAGTCTGGGTACTATTAACTTGTGCCTGAAAGAAGAAAAAATTCTGCACGTGATATGAGCAAAACCACCTCAGTGCAAAGGTCACACTCTACTGAACATCATGCCTAGAAAACTGCATCATACCAACCTACTCCAAACCTGAATGGTCCCTGCTGAAAGTCAAATGGGAACTTGATGAACTTGCCATGGCAATGTCTGAATTCCCAGTGGCACTGGCAACAACTTTTGGCATCAGCAGATTTTCTCCTCTGAATTCCCAACAATGTTGAGAAATCAACCAAGATGTGAAAACTGAGATACTTTGAGACTCCTTTCTTCAACCAGCCGTGGTCACTTCAAAATTCAGAGCCCTTTCTTTATTAAAACCTGATGTTGATCTGAAAAGCATGGCCTAAATACAAAAATATTGTTATTTCTGCCAGAAAGCATATGGGATAGTAAACATATATAGCACACATCATTCATCTAGATGATGATAAAAGCTAGCAAAAATGCAACACCATTTTTACAGTCCATTTTGAAAGTAAAAAGCAAAATTGCAAGCATTTGGAGTTCATGTGTCTGGAACTGAATGTGTTTCTGTGCTAAAAGGAACTGCTTGACATGTCTGATGTGAGTACGGAGGTGGTGGCACAGAGGTATCTGACAACTAATCATCCTTCGATGCATCATGCACAGTTAAAAAAACCTTGACATCTATAAAGACTAGTCAGACTATTGTGGTCTGCCTGAAGGTCACAGTTGGGTCTGCCTAACCCTTCCAACATAGCTTTCAACAAAGCCAAGGTCCTACACTAAGACTGAACAAAAGAGTCCAGTAATAATAATATAGGCCAGTAAATGTGATTTTTGCCATTATTAATTTCAGAGATTATATTGGCCTGAAACTGCATAGTCTGAGGTGCTGCCTTGGATGGACCTGATTTTAGCTTTTAACTGTCTAACGTCTGGTAATTGTTGCCTCAGCTTGTTTTGGTTGAGCTGTAGTTTATCATTTAATGAGTATCTGTAATGTGTGGACCAAAGTGCCTATGAACTGCCTGGAATGAAATTGGTGTGGAAGACGGCAGATGAAGGATGACACCAGAGCTGATAGATTTTTTAAAAAGTCATGCTGATCAAGTCAGCCATCCCTACAGGAGTGTAAATGTGCATTGCTCTGCTAAAACCAGCTCTAGCGGTAAGAAAATAGAAAAACTTAATAACTGGGAATAGAGCACGGAAACAAATTGTGCTAAAAACAAACAAATAAACAATAAAAAAACAAACAAGTGGATCCCAAGACAGTAGAGTAAGAAAACTTAGCACTACGTATCTCCTCACAAAGAGAGGGGAGACAGAACACATTTCTCTTCCCAGTGAATTCTGCAGGGCACTGGAAGCTCCTCATAACCCCTGCACAGGTGCATACACTGAAATTGTTGGCCTGACGCCCAAAGGAGCATTGCAAGGTTGAGCATAAGAAATATATATAGGAAGGAGATTTTCTTTTATAACATTTTAAACTCTATTATCAAGGATTTCCAGTATTAATTTGAATTAAATATATGGAATATAAATATATAGTATTGTAACTGGACTGATAATCTATATTATTATTATAATCTAAAAACTTCTCCTTAGGCAAGCAACAAACTCCTGTGTTCACATACAAAATTGTGTTCTCCCATTTGCCCGTAAAAAGAATTTGAATGTAAGAGTAAAGTCCTCCTAAATGCTTCCCTCCTGGCCACCCACCAGCTTACCCAGCTGATCTCCCATCCAAATCAATTATACGGTATCTCTTATGAATAGTTACTCTGTTATTAGATCAGATCAATTTTGTGCTGTCTCAGGCTCTCAGACACCGCTGTATTGCAGTGAATGACTCATTGTGTTGCGTAGTAAATGTCTAAGGAAAGCCAAAGGTGCTCATTGGCAGTCACAGAGCAAGTGGAGCTTTTGACACATTGGAATAAATTCAGAGTTAAGAATTAGTCATTATGCATATAAGACCTGAGCACAATAGAAAGGCCTGGAAATTTCAGGAGGTTTTTTTTTCCTGGTGAAGAAAGCAGCAGAGAGTGAGGGAGAAAGAGCAGAGGAGCAGGAGCATGCAAGAAAATTCCAGAAAAGGGCATATGATAAAATCAAACAGGGAAGCAAACTTGAGCAGCCTGAGGAATTTCCCTGGATAGCACATTTTGTATAGACACCAGTACAACCACCTCATGCTTTTGTTGTATATTCTCCTGCATTCTTTATGGATATGACAAGCAGAAGCCTGTCAACAGGTACCAAGCAACTGTAAACTTAATAATATTAATTAATAGTAATAAAAATGAAAAAAAAAAAAAGTTAGTGGTTTGAATTATAAAAAAGAAGTACAGAAATAAGCATAAATGAGGTTTTTTTGTGGTTGTTTGGATTTTGGGCTTGGGAATTTTGTTTTGGTTTGTTTTTTAAATACAGTTTATTTCAAATAATTAACAGACTAATTTTATTCAGGACTGTCCTAATAGCTTTTGACAGAGACAACATGCCGCAGCTCTTCATGTACGTTTGGAATTATACAAGCTGTATTTCCCTGAAATATTGCAAGTAGAAATCCTTCCTGTCCCAGGTACAAAGATACTACAGGTTCTGAGAAGGATATGTTTCTGAGAAATGACATTGCAAGCTCCTAAATCAAATGGCAGATCCATTCCACATGTTCTTTGAAGGAGCATAAATCAATTTAGGAACAACTTCACATTCTTGGTCATCCAGAAGTTTCACAGATGGTTTCAGAAAATGTGTGTGGAAGGATGACTGGTCTTAGCCAGCCTGCTTTCACAGTCACGGAAGATTCATTGAAGCTGAACATGTAGTTTAACTCATAGTGAGTCTTCTGATTTACACAAGGTTCCCAGTGATCCCATGCAGACATGTATGTATTAGAAATCTCATGCATATGAAGTCCAGCACCTTCAAGAAACCTGAAACCTCCAACTCAGCGGCTGGTGTAGTCACTTTACAAGTAGAAACAAGACAGGCACCTTGTTAGATTGCTGGCATGGTTGCTGACTTCTGCTGGACACCTGCTCACCTGTTCCTCTGGCGGGACAGGAGACCTCAGCATGCCCACTGCAGTCAGACGCCTCCCTGCAGCTCGTGGTCTCCACCAGCAGCCCAGAGCAGGGGACTGTTAGGAGCCAGGAACCAAAATGAAGCAGGTATCACAATTCACTGACTTGCAATATCCTCACTGGAAAATAAATACTGTCTGTTTGTGCTGCATTTAGCCTGAGGGACAGATGATGAATATATGCACCTGGTCAATTTATGTCTGGATACCTCTTCTGCACAGTGTCACTGACACACTTCAAAAAGTCACTGGTGCTGTTTGTTTTGGGGAAAAAGCACCATGGATTCTTTTTTTTTACTCTGTCAAAACATTTAATCATTTTAACCTCCATCTACCAAGACATAGTATGTTTTGATTCCCATAACATTGTTTGATGAAATGAGATGTAATTTCTTTGATGATTTATACCACTAAATTGCATGCAGGTAAAATTTTAGAACTAAATTGTTGAATTTCTCTCTTTCAGGGGATAGTTTGGGGTTTTAATTTTCTCACTGCTTTTGGTGTGGTTAATTTTTAAGATTTAAACACTTGAACTTTTAAAATAGCTGATAAGAAAAGCAGAGGGATTCATTCCAGGGCAGGTCCTAGGTCATCAGAGTCTATGTTCGACTGTCCTCAGGAGCTGCCTAGTGAAGCTTCTTATGGTGTAAGTCATGAGCAGCTAGCAAGCCACTGGAGGGGTCTCCTAAAGATAATAAATAGAATAAATAGAATTGTGTAATTTCCCACAATACTCAGCAATGCCTATAGCACTATTAAAAGTACTGTTAAGTATAGCTTAAAATAGGCAGAACAGTTAAGTCAGCTGCATGCAGATCCACTGATACAAATTTAGCATTGGTCAAATATTCCAGGCATTCCCCACTAGGTCAGAAAATCTGGTTGTGTCAAAACAAGGAGGTGCTGAAGAGGGATTTCTATTCTGCTCAGCACTAATAATTCCTGAAATATTTAACTCACAGATGGTCACTGAGCTGATAATTCTCAGTGTAACCCCCATTAAATCAAAACCTTAAGAGGAGCTTAATATTGTGTAACCAACAGTGTATGTAGATCAAGAGACACTACCAAGGCTTTAAGAAGCTCAAAGCAGAGGATTTCTTGGCACATAATAATACCTGCAAAATATCCTATTCTTTAAACATTGAGTTAAAATAAAAAAACCCTGAAAGCAAAAATTAAATATAAGATTTTGATATATGGAACTTTTCTTTAAAATCATTAAAATTAAATTAAAATAAAATAATGAAACTGAATAAATAAAAGCAGGAAATTGTTTTTATAGATCCTGAAGTCTTGCTCCTTTTCCCTCTGTGGGGAAAAAAAAATAGACCCACATTCCCAATCAAAACAAGAGCTGGGACTTATCCCGCCTCCCCCCTCCTCCCTGTAAAATATCTCAGCTGAGGAAGTAGAGGATGGAGACTAAAACTAAAGGCACAGTAGTGTCTTCAGCAGCTCAGCGCCAAATATAATGGTAATCTGAGCCCTGATACTGGTCAATAAAGAAAAGATTTATTAAAGGCTAAGGATGCAAGCAACATGGAGTTTTTTGTTGTTGTTTTCTGTCCTCACAGGCCATTACTCAAGTTAAATAAGAGAAAAAGCAAAGAAAAAATAAAGAAAACTGATAGTACATTTAAAATTAATAATCTGAGGTTAACTGATACTTCACTGAATGAATTTGCAAGTGGATTAATTTGGAGAAACAATGTCTGACAGAGTTCACATCTAGTACTGGCCCTGAATGCATGTATATCGCTGTGGAATAAGAAGTATATTTGACTTTCTATGGAGGAAAACATTTCCTTCTCACCTTACTAATGGCTTTTGTCTCAAAGACTTATTTCAGAATCTCTTGCATGTAATGGGAACTCAGTCACCAGATTTACTTTTTCAGGCCACATTTTGATGAAAGGTGGAAGTCAATATTTTGCCCAGGTTTTCTTCTCCAAATCCTTCCCTGCAAAGTCAGTTTCCTCTACTGCCTTTGTGTCAGCTGAAGCTGGGCTTTGCCACCTTCCAACTCCTTCTGTGCTCCATCGATGTTTTTGAGAAAGAGTTCTGGACTTAAACCACTTCAGTTCTCTTTATCTCAGTTGTGATGGTCTCCTCTATGTTTTGGGATTTATTCATACCTTCAAAGTTAACTTTGAAAAACTGTGAAAGTTTCAGTCACATTTACTTCTGACCCAAAACAGCACATGACACTGAAGCTACATCACACCAGGACAGATAGTTAAGGTTACAAGAAAGCTCTTTAAGAAAACTCGATGACTTTGTTTGCAAGATTGCAGGAAACAAGGACCCTCACCACTTCCTCTGATCTCCTCCACGTTCGTGGTTTGTCCTATTCCTTACAATGGGAATTTATCTTCCAAGACTGCTGACTGGCTTTAGCCCCTGGCCAGCAGTGTGCATTTCTGTACTGGACTAAATGCCCCAATATATTCAGAAAAATGTCCTCTTTCTAGACCTTTTAGACCTTGCTTGGGTTTCTTCCTTGCTTCCTCCAGTTAAGGGCACAAGATCAAATCATGAGGGGACATTGGCAATGGCCTGATTGCTGCTGGTTGGAAGGGCAATGGCACTGGTCCTATCCCACCTCTCCTCCTGTACGCATGGAACTGTTTGGAACCTTCACATTTCATAGAGAAAACACAGACTGTGGTGTTGTAGTAAACCTTGAGGCACACAGCTGTGTCCATTTACACAGACTGCAGGATGTACACAAGTACAATGAAATTGCCATTTCACTCAAGTTAAGGTTGGAGGAGGGTGGTTGAGTCAGAGGAGAGAATTATCTGACACAGTGCATCGAAAAAAACAATCTGTCTTTTGTCCATGAGTTATTGTAGGAAGGAAAATAAAGGTGATTTGTCAAAATAGTCTGTTTGCTTTTCAGGTTACCTTGCTCTTAGAGACTGCAATGGGAGTAATGAAATCTTGTCTTCTTTCTAACCAAATCCAGCCTTTTTGCAGCACTTTGTACCATCTCCCTCTCCATTACACCTGTTTATTTGGACTAGCATCATCTTCACAAAAATAGGCACTTTAAACAACAGACAATACATGAACACCCATTCTGCAAATGATTTTTCACTGATACCCAGGCAGATATATAATGCATAGTGAAGAGTGACTGCTTGTATAAACACAATGTTTTCTGTGCCTTCCAGGAGAAACTAGTCAACACACTCTTCATTTCCATTTATATAGGTTTGAATACGAAATAATGAGTCAAGATGAATACCAAAAACTAGGTATTAGGCTGACTGTGGAGGAGAGAAATAAGCAGGGTGGTTGTTCCCTCTCCACGGCAGGTGAGAGAGAGGTCACTTTGCTCAGCTGGCCTCCTCCTGTCTTATATTGGGGTGGATCACGGAAGACCCTATCAAACACACAAACCATTTTCCCTTTCTTTCCTGTAACCTCCTTTGAGAATTTAGTTTGAGCCAAGATTAGATGAATCAGATTGGATTAATTTGTTCCTTTGATTATGCTTGCATCCTCTCACCTGTGAGTAGCAAATGGTGGCTGGCATTTCAGAGTGATGGCCTAATTTAAACTCTGCTAATGCAAAAACCAGGCAGCAGAGCCTGGCTGGTGATTTCATTAGGAAGGATGATGTCCCCTCAGGACATGGTGGCAGAAAGCTTGTGACTCCAGGACAGAGCAGCAGCCACCTGTGTGGTCCCTCAGGCTGCTCTTGGGCTTCAACAGCATGGGAAAGGAAGTAAAAGAAAACAGAAGATGGCTTTCTTTTGGCAGACAGGTCTCCTCTGCTCACAAGTTCCTTCATCCTTTTCATTCAGCCTGCTTTTTCACCTGGTGCCCTCCAGTCCTCCCCGAAACAGCTGCCATGGCCTCTTCCACCGCTCTCCTTGGAAGCCCTCTGCAACCACAGCTCTGCTCCCACCAGCGTGATGGGTAAGAGGAGGTGACAGCCTGATTCCCCAACCACCACAAGGTCTGGGAGGAAAGCTGGAAGCTCTGTGCCTTCCTCAGCAGAGCAAAGAGGTGCCAGCGGCATGCCCTGCACTCCCCAGTCCTGTTCTCCTCAGCCTGGGTGGCTGCCTTTGCTCTCATTGGAAGGCGTTAGACTTAATGAGGAGCCCTCCTTCCTCTTCAGGGTATACTAATCTGATTTTTTAACAGCTGACACAAAGCAGAAGGTCAAAAAAGATCCCACAGAGGCACAGCTCGTTACCCTGGCAGTCGCGGGGCTGGACTCTGCTCTTGGCTCCAGGAGCTGGTGCCTCCGCCCTCACTGACACCAAAGCCAGGCCTGGGTGTGTTGGCAGAAGGTGCTCACACCAGGCAGCGCAGGATTGGAGGCTGCTCTTCAGACTCGTGCAGGGAACGCAGAGAGAGGCTGCTCCACCGGCCGACTCAGCACCCCAAAGTCAGGCTCCTGAATTGAGCCAGAAAGGGAGGCAGGAGGGGAGGAATGAGGGGAATGGAGATCAGCCAAACATGGCCCTTCACCTCTGTTATTCTTAGATTTAGGCCCTATTGAAGCAACATAAACCGTTTATTCCATATTTTTTACTGAAAGCCCAGCCAATGATGTTTTCCATGACTGGAGCACCCCAGTGCTGTTACAACACTCATAAATGGAAACACCAATGACTAGTGTTTCCCTCACAAGCTGTGTCTGACCATTAATATCTTCTTTTATGCAGGGCACTGTAAGGGAAATAAAATGTCAAAAATTAACCGGCCAGCTTTATGTGAAAGCTGATAATGTTTTAAGCTGTCTTCTGCTGCTTCTACTCCACACTGTAGAAGTAAAGCCAGATGAACATATCAGTAAAATACTTTAAGAATCCCACAGTCTTCTTCATTTTTTTAAAATTTATTTTTCCTTAAAAACATAATGTTTGTAAACAGAGCAAGTATGAACACTAGCCCATTTTCAAGAAAGAATACAAGGATGTAATGCAGAAGAGTTCAGACTCCAAATCCTTCACTGACCTTATGAAATATTGAGACCAGAAAGATTTATCATGAAGTACCAGATGACCCCAGATAAGATGGTGTTCGTTTTACTTTCAGGTTATGAACCAGGCACATACTGATCTCCAGCAAATTTCACTTAACTTGAAGCTTCACTTCTCACACACATCATTCAGTCCAATTCCCAGCCTTACAGACCATTCATCAGATGTTAATATATGAGTTTTAATTATTCATACAATTCACTCATTTAAAATAAAGCAAACCAAAATTTAATAGAAAAATAAGTCTCAACCTAAAAGCATTAAATAAGAGCACACAAATTCATGGGAAATAATCACCCAGAATCTTAAACAGAGCCTACCAGCTTAGAGTCTCAACATTCAACCAGGCAACTGAAGCTAAGCAAACAATTTAGTGCCTATAAAAAAAAAACTCTAGAGATATTATCTCATCATTTCTCATTATTCAATAGACAGATTTGAAAAAGTATGGATGGGCATTGGACAGAACTCTTTCCTGATCTCTTTACTTGCATATTTTATTTGGAACAGTCTGAGATTTGGACCTCACAAAAGAAAACACATGCTCAAGAGGGTTGTTTTGCCTTTTTATTTTTTTGTGGGTTCTGTAGACAAATGAGATCTTCAGTCTTTTCTGCACAGTTCTTGCCCCTCCACATCTAGCTCCTTTGTGTATTGATTTTGGCATTTAGATCATAACTCAGTGCCTTAAAAAAAATAAATTATCCTTCAAGGAAAAGAAAATCAAGGTGGTCCCTGGAGTTCCCTGCACTTCCTTCAGTGAGGTAGAGGTTCTGCAGGCAGAAGAGCAGATGTTTGGTTCATAAAGCCAGCAGATACCTCTGACTGGCCTGGGATGTCCCACATGGAGCCTGATGCCTTTGTGGCAGCCTTGGCCCCTCTCCCAAGAACAGTTTTGCCAGCAGTGCTGCTGTGGACTCCTCCAGGCAGACCTTCCCCAAGTCAGCCTACTCTGGAAAGGGTCCCTGCCCGAATCCAGGTGTGCAGTTGTGTACGGAAGAAAATACAGGCTACAGGTAGAAATGAATGGAAAAGCAGAAAAACTGATGCAATGAAGCCTTGTTATGTAGAAGACGAGGATAAAGGCTTGAACCCTAAATGAAAAATGCCTTGATTAGCTCTCCAAAATATGTTTTCCTTTACCTAGAAGTCATGTTGAACATCGCAATAAAGCGGAGATTTTATTTGCAAATGTCTTGCCTCCTTACACTTTGTGTGTCTTTGGAAGTCTCTCCCAGTACACTATCAGTCTGCATCTTTACGGCATCTTCATGGTACCTTATCTTCTTACTGTCTAACTATTCCCATGATTCACACAGAGCATGAGAGCTTTTTATTGATGGTGGATATTGATGGACAGCCATCAGGATGCATGTGTGTATGTACATATTTTTAGTATCCTTTCATACTTTAATTTATAAAAAGATAAATCCCACTTTAATTTTGTCCAGTCTTGCCTATCTGATGTGTCTGGCTATTATTTCTGGTGGGAGCAGATTATTGTAATGCATAGACACATCTTAGAAGAGTCCAGTCCACAGCTCAGTCTGTTTCTGGTCCATAGGAGTGTCCCCAGCTACACAGCCAACAGCGCTGTTTGAAGCCTAGTGTCAAAAGAAGGAACATACGTGAGATTGCTGGCTTCTCTCCGGCTGGAAAGGAAACAGCACCTAAAATCCCTGAGACACAGGGAAAGCAGCTTCCTTATGTGTTTTCTTCTCCATGAAGATTTGATGTTTCAGCTTCCCTGGGGTTAAGTCACTCTCTGGAAAGTACAGCTCATGCCTACACAACCATGGCCTGATGGCACTTCATAACACATGGCAGATAACATCATTCCTTTTATAGCTAGGAGAAAAAGTACAGGAAAATAAACCAGAATTCCCTACACCAGGCACCAAGACAGAGCAGAGCCTAAACCAGAGCCCAGAACAGGACCCTGACATGGCTGCTGCAGTGTGCAGTAACTCTGAACTCTTACAGAACGTACCACCCATAGGGAGCTGCTTCACCCTGAGCCAGGGCAGCCACGAACAGCAAGGGCTTTCTTAGTGCATACAGGCAAAAACACGTGCATCACCCAGAGCCCTGCACCCCACTGCAGAAATATTGAGCAATAGAAAGCTGCAGTAAACATCTCAGCAATGGCAACAACTTTTTCTAGTTGAAATGTAGTATGTGATAAACTGCCTAAGAATGCTCAGCTGGTTTGAGCATTTGGCTGCTTAAATATTCTAACTGCTCTGGAGGAGACAGATGTGGGCAGCTCAGGGCCAGGAAGGAGCCCCTGGTCAAACTCATTTACATTGATGACATTTTCAAGAAATAAATGGTCCTGAAAACTCACAGGTGCTTAGTACTGTGCTAACGACTACATCAGGCAATGACAATTCCCACATTTATTGAGGTTTCAGGTTTAAAGAGAACAGAGCCATCCTGGAACCAGCTGAATGTTCCCCACGCTGACATATTATACTTTCAACTTTCAGCTCAATTCTGCCCATCCTCCAGCCCCAAGTTTCATGACTTTGGGGCAGGTATCCAGGCAGCCAGGCCCACAAGGACAGCTATCAATAGTCTCTGCTTAGGTGCAGGAGCATCACGCTCCACCAGCAGTGTCCAACCTGATGCTTGCAGTGCTTTGGGCTGGGTTGGAGCTCCCCTTCAGCAGGCTCTGCACAGTGCTTCCCACACAGCACACGTCAGTGGCAGTGTGAACAGCACGCTAACTCAGATGTACTCAAAGCTCTGAATTCAGACCTAGACTATGACCCTGTCCTCAGTGGACACCAGTTACTCACAAAAGGAAACACCTATGCCCTGCCTACCCAGTCTTCAGGGTCAGCTATTAATATTAATGTAAGTGATGGCAGAGAAACCAATAATGTGTTGCTTTTTGTTGAATTTTGCCATTCTTTTTTGTGATCCCCAGTATTGAATTACATTACACATAAAGCTCTGTGTGCCTGTTTGTATTTACACTAAAATACATGAATTTCAAAAGGAACAGTTCTATGGTGCATATTCTACACGAAATCCCTGAGCTCACAGACAGCAGCCACAGTGTAATCCTGACAATATCTGTCCTGTACAAGGATCCATTTTATTTTAAGGCTGAGGTGACATTTCTATTTTATTCTTTACCAAAATACAATGAATGGATTGACTTTTTATTTATGAATAGTGGTACTTATGAATAAAAATTACTAGAGATATAGGGCAGGAAAAACATACAAGTATGAACCTTGGATTTACTTGTAAAAAAATCTTCAGAAATGTCTTCAGTCCTTTTGCACATTCATTAATTTTGTGCTTAGTAAAAAGAGGCACTTCACTGCATCTCTTCTACATCTTCAGTTTCCTCATGTATTTTGTTTTTCAAAGATCAACAAACATTTAGACACTTCTTTGCCAGTTTTAAATCTGACAATATTGAATTATATGCAAGATAATCTACAAATGTAAGACATAGATCTATATATCTCCACTCTGAAAGTTGTTTTCCTTTTACGCGTATATCCAAATCAAAAGTTTCAGACCAATCCAGCAGAGCCGAGGGGTACTGGGGGAACTTTCTTTAACAGGACAGCCAAGTAGATTCAAGTTTAGGACACATCCAACTATTTTTAACTTAGTTTATACATGTAAATCCTCTGGGACTGGACAGAATATTCCACCAAATTAAAATTTATCAGTGGATCCACCACAAAAAAAGAAGAGGTTACTCATCTCTTCATTAGTTTCTCAGGCACGTACTTTATCATATGGCATATTATTGACTCAATACTGTAAGAGACAATGGCTCTCAGCACATGGTTTGAGTGTGTGTGAAACACGGTGGTCCTTAAGGCACAGCAGAAGCGTGGAAGGTTGAGATATTGTGAATTAAGTGTTCCTGCTCCGGCAGGGAGATTGGACTAGATGATCTTTTGAGGTCCCTTCCAATCCCTAACATTCTGTGATTCTGTGAATTATTTGTCTCAAAGCTTGCTTGCTAAAATAATATGTTTAAGGCCTGCTTGTTACAGAAGAATATTTGCTCGCACTGCTTGCTTAATTGGGCCCACTGTAAAGGACTAAATACAGTGAATTAAAGTGCAAAATGCACGATCACTGTGAATTGCTAAAACTCAAAAATGCTTGAAGCTTATGTAAGCTCAAGTGAAGCTCCAGCAATATCAGCCCCCAATATCTGCGACCAGGCCTGCAGTGTGCTCAGGCAACGCCCGCCACCAACTGCTAAAAAGTGACCAAGTTACGATTTGCAAGCGTGGCCATCCACCACCAGGACCAAAACATGTCACCCGGGACCGGCGGGTCTGAGGCCTGAGCGCTGCCAACACCTTCTGCGACCTGGACTCTGATACCAGCACGACCAGAGACCTGCAAACTGCCAGTGCTACCGAGGCCTGAAACCTGAGAGTTGCCTCACAAGAGATGACATTTGGATCCCTGGTGGTGACTGTCTCTTGCTTATCTTCTTGCATGCTTGCTTAACTTTCCTTCTAATTTCTCCCCCCCTTTTTCTCTGTTGCTCTAGATTTAGGTGTGTAAACGAAATAGATTTACTTTGTCTTTAGGCATAAAAATAAGATTGCGTAGCAGCATCTGACCATGTTTGTGTCCTAATCTCACTTTTGGAATCATTTTTGAACATTCCTGAGTCTGAAATTGGACTGGGACCCCCAAATGCCTATTTACAAAAGAAACAAACAAACAAAAGCACATAGATTTATGAAGTCTTTAGTACAGTTTGAAGATGCTGCTCCACAGCACACTTCAGGATCTCATGGAAAAACAGGAGATCTTTAAAAACCAAGTCCCCACTGTGATGAAAAACAGCTCTGGCACTGCAAACACAACATTCACAGATATCCTTAAATAGCCAAGAAGCATGGAAACTTTGCTGTTTGCAAACTGCGTTATTTCCATACTTGTACCATAATCCTAGTGTCTGGTGCAGTGTTTAGTCTTTACACTATGCTGTTTCAAGCAGTGGTTATAAATAAAATAGATACCATCACCCACATGCAATAAATCAGCATTTTTTATCCATCTCTGTTTGCATCCTTTATGATGTAGTAGGTGCTTGCTAACATTTGACCTTTTGAGGATTTTGCTAAGAGACAGCACTATTTATCAATTCAGTCGTGGTCGAGGGGTTTTTTGCGTGTGTTGTTTTGCTCTGTTGTTTTGTTTGTTTGTTTAAACACTGGCTTTATTCAAAGTTCAAGTCACCGAAGTACAGCTTGGAATACAGAAATTTCGTAAGCATTAGCCATAAACAAGGTCTCAAAGGGTAAAGACCCCACATATATCACTCGGACAGGAAGAACAGGAGGATCTATAATTTTGTGTGTTCCGTGGTAGCAGGACAAGTCAAGAGCACAACCCACATCCACAGCTTTCATGAAATAAGCTCCATCTTCAGTATCACGAGACGTGCCTTTGCCACTCACATCTGTGAAAATTAGAAGGGGATGCAAACCTTTCAGATAGCTTTGAGACAGCCACTGATCACTTGTCCCTTTTTCTCCCCTTAGGGGACAGGGGTAAAAGAAGGAAGACTGTTCCTTCAGCAGTGCTCACAAGCTGTAATCTACACCGCACATTCAGGGTTTGCTAAGCAGGTCTGGCCAAGGACTAGTTTTTCCCCTTGCAGATCAGAAGCAAACCAAGCTTTTGTTGTACACATGGAAAGCCTCCCACGGGGGAACAAGGACCCCAGAAGAGTGAGATACCTGGAAATTCAGCTACTCCTGTGAAATCATGGAGCATTCAACTCCCAATCCAGATCAGGCACAGGAATTTACACCCCTGTGGGCTGCTCTGTGCACTATCCCATCAGCTGAAGCCCTGCTGATCCAAGATACTCTTACCCATCAATGCCATTCTGCTTTGAATAGTTAAATCTGCGCTGAAGCAAGGCCTTGAATCTTACATCAGCGTCACAGCAACCGATCAATTGGATTCCCCCTATTTTCATCCCAGTAGCTACTTCTTTGGAGAACAGCATCACCATTAGATGCAACCTGACTGCAGAAAAGACAGCTGGATCTGATCAGGGCAGGAAGAGCCTTCGCCTACCCAGAATCTTGAAAGCTGGTCATCTGTGCTCCAGCTCGGTTTGGCAAATATCGGATTACTCATTGTCTGGGGAACAGGATTTAAATTCTTCATTAGGCTAAAGGACTGACAGAAGCATTGCCCAGCCTGTATTTGTGCTTGGGATTGTCTCAACAAGTATAAGATGAATGAAGATCAAACAATTGCTCCATAGGTTTAATACTGTCTCTTACACATTCTTTTATTTGGGGGCTTACTTATAAATAACAAGTCAAACTATAGATATGCTACAAAAAAATCACTCCTGACTATGATTCATGCAATTGCTCATCTCCTTCCTTGAGCCTACATTCCAATCAGCGCTTATTCTCCTTCCTTTTGGTAGGCAATCAAATTACAGCGACCTAAACAGGTCAGGAGAAATTAAGCATGTGTTCATCTCACTAAGCTCTGGTAAAGAGCTTATTGCACCCACGAGAAGAAAAGTGAAACAGATTTTACACTAATTGTCTCTGACACATTTCTATTTCTTCCGAGAGCTCCAGTTCAGGACCTGACTCCAGGGCAGATAAACTGAAGCAGAAGTCCACACTTCCAAAATGAACTACACTTTCCTTTTTTTGCACCACCTTTGCAGTGAGGGCAAAAGCGATTCAGCCTCAACATGCACATTGACACACTACTAAAGAAGTTTTAAGCAGAACTCAGCACAACAGCACGGTCAATAAAAGAGTTAAATTTTGTTTTAAATATTATTTCCTTTAAAATACAGATGAACAAGGGAGCTGAATACTACACAGTCAACATTTAAAATGTAAATTCTGTCTTCCTTCTAAAACTGTGTACCAGCTTTTACTGAACTCACCCAATGACGCTCAGTCCACTTCTGAAGAGGAAATTAAACTATAAAGAAGAGCAATTATAATGATTCCACAGGGTAATTTTCTGTCACCAGGTACTGCTGTCATTCAGTAAGCCCTGATTCTCCCATGTTTGAATTAAAAGTACAATGGCAAGTGTGAATCCAAAACTGAGAATGTACCATGGTGTATACATGGTGGATTGTAGTTTATGTAAATTATTTAACCTATTTGCTCAACACTAGCATATTTCCTTTTAAAAGGTTTGCGAGCATTGCAAAAAGTTTACTATGTAATAAAAAAATACTAAAACTTTACATACTAAAAACCAAAGTCAAACCGGAAAACCTCAGTGGCGTCAGTGATGATCTGAGAAATTGATTATTAGGACAAACACTCAGCCAAGCAATTTTTTTTTCCTCAGGATCACTCAGAGTGTCTACAGCAGAGCAGGAAACAGTACGATGATCTTAGTATCAACCCAAAACTTCACCCCAAGAAACCATAATTCCTATGCACAGGCATTATTGCTTCGGAACAGGGAAGACTGGCAGAGGGACAAGAGGGAAATGATATGAAAGGAACAGTACTAATTTCTATTGTAAATGACATTTTGCATTGTTGAATTAGGAAAATAAAATACCACAAAGAAATCTTATCAGTATTCAGTATTTATTACCTTCTATTAACCTGAAGTCGATCGTTTTGATGACAATTAATTCTCAAATAAACAGACATTTTAAAATACGTATGAAGATGAGAAGCTTTAACATGAGAGTATTTAATTGATCTGCACTCTTAATCCACATGCAAGATACATCGATCAAATATTGTACATTTCCTTTCATTTTACACTGGTCCACAATAAAGCACAAATTCTGAGTGTGAAAGCAGGGAGGAAAGAAATAGTATTTTCAAGTAGCCCTTTTATTAGAAAAGAGCATCAACTATATATTAAGTCAATGTGTTTCTCTGATTTTGATTTTACTCACAGTATACAGTTTTGCAAAATACACAGCTCACCAACGATACACAGACAGTGGCCCTTTACCAAGGGCAAGTAACAAAAAAAAAAAAAAAGAAAAAGAAGAAATACAACAGAAAATAATTTTACAGATTAGAAAAGTCACGTTTTGGAACATTACGCCACTTCAGAGTGTCTCCAACGCTGGTAAGAAAGGTCATGCACAATGTTTTTTAAGAGAATGCTGTCATCAGTCCATGACAGGTTTGTCTGCATGCTTCACATGAACAGAAAATGTACAAGTCACATGGAAAGCAGGTTTCTCCAGTTATCTTTTAGGCCTGTCTATGTCGTCAATAGCAGCCAGCAACTTCTGTCTTGCCTTTTTATTGATGTGCGAGCCCAGACAAACATTCACCAGGTTGGTCAACTGCTTAGTGGAATATTCCTGGCAAAGAAAAGCAGATCATGTTATGGAAGAATAAAACACTGGACAAAGATAGAAAATTAAAAAATGCAGACATACACACTGTGGACTTTTCAACTGATAGAAGCAGTCAGTACACAAGGGAGATTTAAAGTGGCAGTTGAGTCAGGTCTAGACAGTTTACATAGTTGAGGCAGAGGACAAACCAGTATTTTGCTACATGGCAGATTATAATGGAAAATGCTTACAACTTTAGTCATGTTGGACTGAGTTCACAGAAAGCACTTCTGTGAATACATATAGATCTAAATCAATTTTTAATCTATTTTCCACTCTTTGTGAGGTGTGCTAGAAATATATATGCAAACGGGATAAGCTTTTAATGCAAAAAGGCTTTTTCTAAACAAACTGTGACAAAAGTCGATCTTTTTTATTTTGACTTCTCACTTCCAATAAGTTTCTAAATACTTCTGTCTACCAGGTCTCCAAACAATATTAATTTCAGTACACGATAAAGGAGGAAAAAATGGAAAAAATATTAAGACAAGAACTCGTAACACCCGTCAAAACACCACATTTGCCAGTATTACCTTTATGTTTAACACAACCCAAAATATGGCTTCCACCAGTAGGTTTACACAAGAGTTTTTCCACATAGGTCACCGAACAACAGTTCACAATTTCTCTTGTGGCTCCAGGCATAACAAGGAAAATGGCATTAAAGACATATTTCTTCCCTCCATTACTAGTGGGATTTAAAGTAATCCCAAAATTAGGATTTCGAAGTGCTCTATTTCAAAAGACCTTTCACTTTAACAATGGGCAGCTCCAACAGCATGTGATTATTACTTACATAGTCCTGTTATAATAGTTAGGTTATGCTGCCATGAAAGCATGCTAAATGCTTTCCAAACACAAATGAACACTTAGAAAGAAACGCTGATCCCAACTCGGTATTATAAAATTATGGAAGAAAAAGCAATGACTCTTATCCATTGTGCCTTAGAACTAAGTTTAAGCAATCTACTCCTAAAGGCAAAGTAAAACTTCATGGGGGGATTTCAAACTCTATTTCTTGATGATCAAGTTGTGCACTTTGGCATATTCTGAAAAGCACACAAACTTCACTTTGCTCTAGTTCTCCATGCTTTTTGACACGGTGGGTAAATGAAACTGGCTTATTCATTCTTCCCAGTCATCAGATGCTGGATCAGTACAAACACATACAAAGTTCATATGATATGTGAATATAATAAACATAATGATATATTAATATAATGAATGTAAACATGCACACGCATTCATATTAATATCGCTTCCTGTACAGATTTTATTATAATAAATTAATATATACATATATATGCATATATTCATTTTCAAAACACACAGAAGCATTGATCACTTAGAGTTGTTAGCATGATTCTGTCATCGTGGTAAATTTTCCCAATAGACAGTAAAAGAATGGAAATTTCACTCTTACCCTATGTTCTTTTATCCAGCTTTCCATGTCATTTTCTGCTAGGTAGTATGCTTTAATGTAGGTCTCCACAAATTCTTTATCTGGAATAGGCCTAATGTCTGTTAACTTTTCTAGTTTCATTAAGAATTGTTGAAAGTCCAGTTGCATCAAGGCACGTCCTTCATTGCTGCACTTCTTTACGTTGGCATAACTGTAAAGAGAAACATGGTGGAAAGTGAAAATTAGAAGGAAATAAAAATTAACATAATTATGGTTTTAAGTTAAAAACAGACAAGAACTCTTCTTAGGATATCTGATGCAGAGCTTTATTTGCATTAGTATAATACATTTTAGCCCCACTCACAGAGCGGAATGTCACTATACCCAGTGCTACTTAAAAAAACACAACACCCTCCCCATAAAAGCCACTGAAAAACCCTACGTTGAACAACTTACTAGAAGTGGGTTAAAGGAAATTAAATCAATGCTGCCAGCATGCTAGACAGTGGCTTTAGGCAAGTGATCATGACCACTGAAATCTGCAAGGTAATGCTGCAGTTTTAGGAATGGTCCCTGGGAGCTTGGCGGACCTGTGGTGGCAGCATCAGAGAACAGCACAGAGCTGCTTGTTTTAAACCACCCACGGTAACCAGAGGATAAGGGGTGGCAGCACTGGCTGACCTCTGTGAGAGGTTAATGTTTTAACGGGAGTAGATTGGCAGAAAACTAGTGACAGGTTTAAGGTCAAAGAAGAAGAGACAGTAGATGATTGCAGGGCAGGCTATTATCAGGAAGGATTACAGTGGGGTGATAGGCAACAAATGAAGATAACGATCTTTGCAGTTCTTCAAATGGGTAAGAAATTGCATTTGTCAAGATCAAAGGAAATGACATTGCGATGCCCTTAACGGTGCCAATTTCAGCTGTGTACAGGGAATAAAAAAGTTTTGTTCTGTGGCACAGTGTCTTCGTAGATTTAATCCAGCCCACCCACAGGCTGCGGCCACAAACTGCTGTCCTGTCTCACCATGTCCATTCTTCCTTCCTACCAAATTTCAAGTAAGCTTAGTGTTCCATCGGTTCACGAAGCTGATGCAATTATTATACAGTCCCTAAATTACTAGGCCTGATACAAAGGAAGCAGCAGAAAAATGCAGCTGGAAATGGGATACACAGCAAGATCAGGAAGAAACTGCAGCTGGTATGCAGAAAGAATTTGCAGAATGCAGAAATAACAGAGGCAAAAAGAGAAGGGGAGCAAGGCACAAGGCTTTTGGAGCTCTGAAGAGGATTGGATGATGATTCTCAAGAGGACATAGTGAAGCACTTCAAGAAGCCAGATGGGAAATAGGAGAGAACATAGAAATAGGAGATATGGCAGGGTAACATTGAAAGAAGGGTACGGTTGACCATACTGGAGATACAGCTCAGCAAAGAGCCTGATGAGAGCAATTTCAAAGCTGTCTGGCTGACTGGAGGAGAAACATCTCCTTTATGGCTTTTAATTCCATACCTTCATGGAACTCTAAGCTGAAAGAAGTTATGAAGGTATTCAGAGAATCAGCTGTTCAGAATATCTTCATTCCCTTTCCCCAATGGCAAAAAAAACTACAAGACAGGTGAGGGAAAAAAAAAAAAAAGGGAACAGAGCAAGAAGGAAATTACAGGCAGATATTTTGAGGAGATACCAATAAGTGCTCTTTATACTCTAAAAAAGGGCATAGGACAAATCATTTCAGTAAGGTATTCGCATTCCACTTTTACCAGTCAGTGAAATGCTTAGATGAAAGTAAAGGTGAAAGTTTCATGGTAAGTCCCCAGTGTGAACTAAAACTGCAGCATGGAACAAGACATATGAGTGATGACCTTCACAGCTAAGAATTAAGTGGTTTGTGAACACTGAAGTCACAAAAGATGAGTATGATTGTGAAGTAAGGGAAAGAAACAAGCCCAAAACAGGCACAAGCAAGGGCTGAGGCAGAGAAGTGTGGCAGTGACTGACAGTTTTATCCACTTGAAAGGAAAGGGAGATGGGGAGAGGCGAAGACATGCTTTTGTTCCATTTCTTTGCTTCTTTTGAGGCATGATAAGTGGAAATAAAATTTCAAAAAGTAAAGATAATTGTATAGGTCTGGATTATGGCTGGATTCAGTCTCCCTGAAGATGAAATAGATCTCTCAAGAGACTGCAAAAGGATGGAAGGATGGCATAAAAAGAAACAGGCATGAGTTTAAAAATGATGGCTTAATGGAAGCAGTGGAAGCTGATGATCCTTGTCAGACAGCTAACATTTGGAAAAGAAGAATGCTGGTGAGGTCCTAAATTAGAGCAGACAGCAGGAGAGCGGAAGGCAAAGAAGTAAAACAGGTTCTAGGTAGTGCATAGGCTAAAGATATCCAAGAAGGAAATAGGGAAAAATACACAGGAAGAGTGGAAGATGGTACATATTCCATGATTCAGAAGGTATGATCAGAGCCCAGACATATGTAGCAAGGGGACAAGAACACAAAAATAAATACAGTAGATGAAAACACTACAATACTCAGGCCACAATATTAACTCTGAAGAGACTGGACACTGATTAGGAGGGAGGGATGTGCAAGGCAGAGCAGTTCCTGCCTAAGGTGCTTGAGCCTCTATTTACCAAGCCAACTAAGACACCTCTCTATTCCTGATAAATGTGGAAAACTCCTGCTCCATCACTATTCTAAGATAACTGCTAGGGTTGACAACTCCATCTTTCTTCCCGGAAAAGACAAATGGCATCACCATAGAGATGCTGACAATTAGACTTTATCTTTCTTCTTTGCTCTCAGGAAACAATAACTTTCAGATCGAAGTTTCTTTAAAAGAGAACAATGTTGTTTTAAATGCTTCAATAAAACACTCAGACAGTGTAATTCTTCAGCAGCATCTAGATACAAGGCCATCCCCTCTAGGCTTAATGCTGTACCATACTCTGTGAAACACCTACTGAGGACTACAGTAAGCCTTGATATTTTTTAGACTCCCCAAAAGTGCAAGGGCTTACCAGTGCACTACAAAATTAGAAATTTTCATTCCAGCATATAGACATTATTATTATTATAGACATATTTACTGAAAAGCGACACTTTTCATGAGCTACTTACCCTTCCACAAGAGTTCTATTGGCCAAGCGTATGCAGTGCTCCCAGAGGATGTTGGAGACTGGCAATGGAATACGGACTCGCTTAGACACTTCGTTCAACCTTCTGTTAAATTCTTCAAATTCCTGATGAAACATGAAAGATCATTATTCCTTTAGCATGAAAGGGATCATATGCTATACATCCCTAGCAACAACAAAGAGAATCAGAAATGCATGTGAAAGAGAACACTGAAAATATGAGCAAATCAGAAAAGCTCAAAAAGACACAGACTGTAGAGACAAGCTTAATGTGTAAAGTAGAAAGCATACAATTTCTAGTATACATTATTCACGACATTACCTCAGTATTTTTTTTAAGAAGGAAATACTCCTGTTTCCCAGAGGTGCAGCTCTCCGTGAAACTGACACCTCTGAAAATTAACCCTTTAGCTAATCCTTCAAATGCCACTTTCATTGCCTCTCTCCCCAAACTCGTCACTAACTTTTTAAAACTCAATATACAGCTACTGAAGAAAATCCACTGATGATCTCTTTATCCCTCTAAATACCTGCCCCATCAGCTTTCAAAGAGAAGCTCAAAAATATTATAACCACTTTTCATTCTTCAACATTAGACAGCTCCCCGGTGCTTTATAGGGAGCTGAGAGCACCCACTGAAAAGAGCCCAAATCTAACAGTTTAGGAGTACACTGCAACACTGGCTAATAATTCAGGTTGAGGGAAGGCATCTGGTTCCACCTGAAACATCAATGGCCTGGTCATACCCAAATGTAATTACTGTTACCTTGATTTTATAATTTACATAATGTGAAGTAGAGATCTGTCGTCAGTGACTAATGACTCTATCATTTAAAAAAGAGTATGACACGGTTTAAATATAAAGCAGACTGATAATGAACTGTTCTGTGTAACCAGCAAGACCAGTTTGTACCGCAGCCTATTTAAGACCATATTTGTCAACAAAGTGCTTTCATTCCAAGGCTGTTAATCTGGGTGGGTTTTTTTCCTCCTTTTTTTTTTCTCCTCATCAAAAATTCACTAAGTGAAAAAAGTCAGAAGGGAATCTCAATAACCAATTTAATCTAGTACATGATCAAATAACTGGGGTTTAACACAAATTTTCTTAAAGGGGAATTTGGCAAGAGGAAACAGGGTACCACAACATCATGCTCTGATCGGCATACAGTTCACTCTTCTGAAGATGAAGATGCCGAACACTCCGAGTGAATGAACTTCTTGAACAATCCTCTTCCCCTACATTATCTGCTTCCATACATACTATGACCAAGTACAGAATTTTGCACATGTGCATATAGCTAAAATAATTGGTTTTAACATTAAAGACTAGTCTTACATCTGACACTCCTGGAATCCCAGTGTACACAACACATCACTAATTGCTTATCAGTAACTTAAAAGCTTCTGTAGCAACTATCATTAGCTATATAATGTAGAGGCCAGAAGTGGTTTTAAATGGTATTAGCCCTGATTGTCCTGAAGCAAATTCATTAGCAGTTGTACATTCACAACAGGAAAAAGTTCTACTGCAGAGATCAGATGCTGTGGGTACAAACCGATTTCAAGAAGTCACGGCAGAATAAAAAAGGGAAATCACAAAGATTCAGTGAAATTCAGTGCGATGATATATCATCTGCCAGATTCTCCCTTCTTTGCATTTTTTTGGGGTTTTTGTTTGTTTGGTTTTTTAAGCAGAGAACAGCTACAAAGTACAAAGACGTAATCAAAAGTGCTACTCAATACAGACGAATAACTTTTTCTGTGATACATACTTCACATATCTTTAAAATAAAATTTTCAGTTTCTCTGTAAGAATTAGTATAATTATACCACTGCCAGAATTTCTAAAGACCTTTATAAACATCCTTCAGGCATATATAAAAGGAGAGAGGGATTGTCCCAAGAACTGGGTTTTTATGCCATAAGACACAGCAATTGTATAACCACTTCTACTGAATGCAATTGAGAAGTTGGGTGAATAATTGAGAGCTGGGCAAATAACTTTCCTTCTACCTTCCTTTTTGCATGTTAACTTCTAAATACATCAACCTCAATTAGATAGTGCACGATCATTACTGGTGTTGGTTTGACCTACAGCCCCTATGATACATCTCAAAGACAACAGCTAAAATTATGCAGAATGGCAAACAGGGTTTGTAAAAAAAAAAACCCTATCTAAGGCCACTGGATTTTCCTCAATATTACTCTGTTTACTACACATTTATCTACCATTCAAGACAGACATGAAACTCATTAAACTTTTGTGGTCACTTTCACCCACCACGTAGTAAAACATCATCACTAAAAACAACCCACTGGCACCAAGAAAAATGAAAATTCTGGACAGATCTCTTTATAATAACTTACCGTTTGTCAGGATGCTGTATTGTTCAAACAATGCTACTTTCATGGTTTTAGAGAAGTATTAGAGTAATTTAATGTTTATATAAACTCTAGCACACCATTTCCCAGAAAGTATTCACCTTTAAAAGAGCATCTACATATATATTGTGTTGTGACATGATTTCCTTCACATCCCATTTCACGTTAGCCATGAGAAGCAGCATTTGTTCATAATCAATGGCTTTAGCAGCAACAATCCAATAAACCGGTTTACGTAGTTCACTGGCAGTTGACACTGTCTGAAACAGAATATAAATAAAATTAAATTCAGTAAATTTCTGGCTAATAAGAGCAATATATAACTATGATGTACAACTACTTGCACCATATTGTACAAGTTTCAAATATTTCATTTAAAAATCAGCTGTGAATTACACTATTCTGACCTGAGAATAGAATTGCTGAAGAAAAGGCTTCTTGGCAGCTGGCATCACTGCATCAAGATGAGGCTGAAGAAACTCAAACTGCTCAGCCAGAAATACCCTTTGAAAGCAAAGAAAATTTACTGTGAGCTAAATGCATGATTTGGCTTGTCTCTGTACAACATTTACTCTTCAGCTGACATATTTGGCAATAACAATATGTAACCCTGGAAAATTCAGTCCTGAGAAGAACCGTATCTGTTTCATACCAGCATATCAGCAAGTATTCTCAATTCTGACAATTCTAAAATATGATTGCAAACAAGAAAATGCTTGAAGAGAGAGACTAAGGCTTGAATATCAACAATTCATACTTCTGTTTTACTCAGGATATGCTGCAAAAGTCTGATCCAAAGTCTAGTAAAATCAGGGGACCAGTGTTCCATAATTTCCATACTGCGGTCCACATTAATATTAATAAATGCAAGTCAGAATTCCAAAATAACATTCCTAATTACTTATATACTGGTGCATCTTTAAAAGATAGAATATGAGATCAAATTCTTTCTCAGGGATAAGATTTGTTAATAATAACAAATAAATACATTTCTAAACAAGCATAAATGAATGCAAAATAAGCTCCTTTGAAAACATATTTTTGAATTCGTTTTACAATGAACTTCTAATCTTTAACTGTCACCTTGTTTGAGGGAAAAAATAATTCCTATCTGACTCCTACTATTATTCTGACCAAATAAAAACTACTTCGTCAATTTTGTGTTAATTGCTTGTTATAATCTCTTTTTCACCGGTAAACTTCCACCCATTGCCAACAACATTGCCACACAAGCCAAACCAATATGAACTAAGCAGTTTTGAGTCTCAGCCACCACCATTTCAGAACTTAATATAAGGTTTAAATGAAACACACAGATTAAATACTTGCATTAGCCTCTTTAAGCTTTTTTCGTGTAGATTTGGCCTTGTACTGTCACAAATTACTGGACCAGTTGCAGCAAAATTTCATTGTGTGTGCTTGCAGGTGGTTAGACCAGATGGTTAAGTCCTGCTACCTTTAATTAAGAAATTATCTCTATCACTCATTTAAAATCATATTGAGAAGTAAGAATTTTTGAACTCCCAAGAGGGTTTGGCTTGTAATCACAATCTCTTAAACACTCCATAGCTCTCAGTGACCACCAAATGCAGTGTACAGTAAATAACCTACAAGGATTCCGTGGCCACCACTCTCTCTGCCAAACCGTAGAGCGAATTGCCAGATGTCAAAACTACGAGATGACTGAGATGTGGGCTTGGCACCTTCTCCTTTCTCTCTTCAGCAGCTGTGAGAGTTCCTGCAGGATCAGCAGAGACCTCCTAAAACAAAGAATCAAACAACTGAAAAACCACAAAAACAGCAAGAATGGCTCCAGCTGAGCAGTTTCAGTTGGCAGATAAGATGAAGGAACACTTCTAATGCTAAGGTGCAACTTAAATCAAGCCTGAATCAAAAGACAATCATAGAGGGGGAAAGGGAGGGGAACAGGCTGGGGAAAGAGTGTGAGAAAGGGAGAGGGAAACTCCCCACCTCTACATTTGAGGAATGTAAGTACAAGTTACAGCTAGAAGAGGAATCACAGAAGGAAGAAATTCCCAGAACTCTCATACTGGCCTAAGCGGGTATATAAACGGACACACTCTGAGGCTTAGCTATTTGCCAAAACCATATGAGGACACAAAAACATAAATGTCCTTCTGGCTTTAGATTAATTACTCATACCACACTTAGTGCTTAAGACACAGCCTACAAAAATATGAGAAATGCTATCAAGTAAAGGTGATACAGAACCCCAAACAGATAAAGAAGATAGGCATGATGCAGCACTGATTGCTTAAGTAAGAGCTTTCTGTGACATGGGATAGAACCTCTGTGGCCAGACAGGTGCTACAATAAATCAACCTGTTTATATGGAATGAAAATAAATGTGAGCAATAACACAGTGACAAAGTACTGGTACAAATAATTTCTTCAAAAGCAAGATCAGGTGCACAACACATCTACTGTAAAGCAACGTATGAACACACAGCCCATATGACAACAATAACACTTAAATGTGACATTTAAAGTTGGACTCAAAAACTAGCATATTTCTCAGATTGCTGGAAAACTGAACAAAGATGAAGGCAAAACAATGATAATAAATAAAGCAGCTTTGCAGTTTTGTTTGTTTTGGTTTTCCCAACTGGAGACAGAAACAAACCGAGAGGAAATTGCAATGAACTAAAGAATCAGAAGCAGAAGGAGTCACCAGGAGTTTCTTCTAGGCTTCACAGCAGAGAATAACTGTGATTAGTGACACCAAATAGAATAATGGCTATGTACAGACTTTTCAGACAGTTTTGGCTAAGAAGAAGAGGAAAGCAGTGAGCACTAGAAACACAGGTAGAACCAAGTGGTGGTCTAACTCATTCAAAAGATCAGGATTGTGGCAAGAAGGTTATGCATTGTAGATCTTGAAAAAAAACAACAGAAAAGGTGCTGCACAGATGATCAGGTGAAAAAGGGAAAAACCACAGGGAGATTGTTCTGGGAGCAAAATATCTGTCAGACCTGTAGTGGTTATACTGCAGCAATTAGAGGCAGGATAGGCAAAAATTGATTATGTCAAAATGTGTAAAGATTTGGTGAGAATTTAAGTGATATACAATGAGCAGAAAGATGAAAACTTTGCTGCTATAGGCAAAGCAACACCAGAATGTGTTTACTGCTCAGATGAAAGCCAAGCCAAAAGTGACATTAAGAATAGTAGACAACGAGGAAGATAATCATGTCCAAGGTGTTAAAATGGTTTGAGGTGTGGAGGAATAAAAATATCACAAGTTCCACTTTAACCATCCTGGATTTTAGCTGATAGTTGCCTCCTGGATGTGACAGCCCAAGGCAACAGGGAACTGGATTTGCTAAATGAGAAATGCTCTTCCAGTTCTCCCAAAGACATCAAACACAAACATAAAAATGGGCTACAGCAGTTGGAACAAAGTGCAGACTGAGAAATCGGAGTTCTCACCATCAAGGGTGAGGAAAATACCTTCAGACTTGTAAAAAAATCTGTAAGAGGTTACAGTAGCAGCAAGTGGATAAAGCAGAGAGCTTTAAAGGATCCCCACAGAAATTCTGACAGTAAAACCAAAGACTGCTGACTTAGCAATACCATCAACACATCATTTGTAGCGCTAAAAGATCTCATAGAAATGATCAATGAGCAGAAGATAAAACTTCTAAAGGAAGCTTATGGTAAATGCTATCAGATACAGTTGCATCAAGCATGGGAACACTCATAAAGGCTAGCCACACTGCTATGTTACTTGAAAAATGAATTTACTTTGATCTGATGCGTGTTCACAAGCAGCTTGATACATTTGCAATTAAACTGGCCAGACATTTCACAATACCATGAAGTTTGCATTCTGCTGAGTCTGTCAGAATGGATAAGCAAACCAAAAGGCCTAGATATTTGCTAAAACTCATATAACCTCTTTCAGGCAGCTCTGAAGATGCCTACCTAGCACATCCACAAGTATAAGTGCACATAGGCAATAACATCGAATCATCCAGGCACAATGGCCAATTTTTAAAAAATTATTACCTGAGTCAATGACACCATTGATTAACTACCAAAATCCACTCTTTATTTACCTTTTCTTTTTCTTTTTCACTTAATGTCATTCTCAAAAAACCACCACAACAACAAGAAGCTTTTAAATGTTTACACATGACAAAAACTCAAACCCACAGCCCACCAACAAATTCTTTATTCTTAGGAGAAACAGTCACAGAGCAGGGGAAGAGTATCAGTGGTAAAGATTTAAGCATCTGTTTCTTTGATAGACTAATTACAAATTATATAAAAAACCCCAAACACTGTAAGTATTTAATGTTGTATTTATCTCACTTGAAAGTTGCCTGTCTCTTTGGTATTATGATACATTTTTTTACCTGCCTTTTTCTCATAAAGGTAAATAACTTGTGAATCTTTCAAAAGCTGAAAATGTGTTGCACCTGAAGACACAAAATGTACATGAGACAACTGGTTAAATCAAAGACATGCTTGGATTCAACCAGGAGGTCAGACTCTGGTTCAAATATACTGACTAAGCACACTATGAGCATTTCATTCTCTTGCTTTTTCTAAAAAGCAGGGATTGCAGAAGCACGTTGAGAGCAAAAAGGAAGCCCAAGGGAACCGCTGGTGCGCCGATCCCCCAGAAAACCACAAGACCATTCTGAAAGTGTTTCAGCGATGCATGTGGTTTTTCTTCCATCCTTCATTAACAGAAATGATCAAATGATTGAAAGCAAAAATAAAGGGGCAAAACATTCAGACTGGAACAGGGAAAAGGCTACAGACTATGTAAAGAAATAACATGTTTTGCAATTAACTGGACTTGTTAAAGTTAACCCTTCCAGTGATTTAAGAAAAACTGCAAGATAATTTCTGTTGTCAGAGGTTGCCTTTGAGTACCCATGAACAGCCACTCTCAAGAAGAAGAAGAGGAGGATGAGCAGAGTAGAAGCCAGGAAATTAAAAGCAGCCAGCCCAACTTTAATGACAAGAAATGGCATGTTACACTGAGAACATACTGCAGCACCCAGCATTGAGCATGCAGACAGCAGCAGCAAAGCAGAACAAACTTGCTCAGCTTTTCTCTGCAGGAGTGGCAGGTCTTGCTGATAGAGCAGAAATGTGATATATCTAACACATATTACAGCCTACACAATGTCCTTGTAAGCAAACTGGGAAAAAATACAGATTTGATAAAATAATTTCAAGGTAAACGTGGAACTCATGCAAACTACATGATATGTTTCTCCTTCCTTGCCAAACGAAAAATAAGCAACAGTGATCTCACAGTTTTATGTGCTTTGGTTGTTTTTTTGGTTGGTTGGTTGGTTGGTTGGTTGGTTGGTTTGGTGTTTTGTTTTGCTTTGGTTTCTTTTTTGTTTGTTTGGATTTTTGTTTGGTTTGGTTTTTGTTTAATTTCATCAAAAGCACCAAACTTATCTGAATAATAACCATAATAACCATTGCCAGTACCCTTCAATGTCTTCATAAATGACTTGGACACAGGACTTGGAATACTAAGCAAATTCGCCATTGACACAAAACTGGGAGGAGCTGTCGACACTCTTGAGGGCAGGGAGGCCCTAGAGAGGGATCTGGACAAATGGAGAACTGAGCAATCACCAACAGCATGAAGTTCAACAAGGGCAAGTGCTGGATTTTGCACCTGGGACACAGCAACCCTGGCTGCACATACAGACTGGGGGATGAGATGCTGGAAAGCAGCTTTGCAGAGTGGTATCTGGGGGTTCTGGTCAATGGCAAGTTGAACATGAGCCAACAGTGTCCCTGGCAGCCAAGAGGGCCAACTGTATCCTGGGTGCATCCAGCACAGCATTGCCAGCCGCATGAGGGGGGTGATTGTCCCACTCTGTTCTGCACTGGTGCGGCCTCGCCTGGAGCTCTGTGTGCAGTTCTGGGTGCCACAGCATAAAAAGGACATAAAGCTGCCAGAGAGTCTCCAGAAGAGGGCTACAAAGTTGGTGAAGGTGTTGGAGAGGAAGCCACATGAGGACAGCTAAAGTCATTCAGTTTGTTCAGCCTGAAGAAGAGAAGACTAAGAGGAAACCTCATGGCGGTCTACAGCTTCCTCACAAGGAGGAAGGGCCGGTGGTGGTCTCTTCTCTCTGGTGACCAATGACAGAACCCAAGGGAATGTCAGGAAGATGTGCCAGGGGAGGTTTAGGTTGGACATGAGCAAAAGGTTCTTCCCCCAGAGGGTGGTGGAGCACTGGAACAGGCTCCCCAGGGAGGTGTCACAGCCACAAGCCTGACAGTGTTCAAGAAGAGACTGGACAACACCCTCAGACACATGGTGTGAACTGTGGGGTTGTCATATGCAGGGACAGGAGTTGGACTCGATGATACTTGTGGTCCCTTCCAACACAGGACATTCTGTGAGACTGATATTGTTTGATTAATTGTTGGACATTCTACTTTAGCATTTAATTGTTTACTCCCAAGAAGAAAAATATTTAGTGACCAGGAAGAAAAAAATAAATAAATCTATCTGTCTGAGGAATAGACCTCTCCTTCAATCTCTTCCTCCAAAAAAACATCTTCTTTTGTAACAACAGAAACTTTTCATTTCAATAGTTTGGCTGAACGCAGTGGCAAATCTCTGTTAAGCCTTCCATCTTAGTGGGAAGAAGAGACGAGAAACTAATTACCTACATCAGAGGTAAAAGCTACCTAAGCTAATTATCTAAGTCAGAAGTTTGCCGCGCAATTTGCAAAAGAGACATTTTTAAGGGGCCTGATCTCATTGTGAGCTCAGGCGCATGTATTTATTTCAGTTATCCAACAGAACCTATGACCAAAATAGCTGATCATCTGCCATCTGTGGTGGAGATAAGTTGACAGTTAATTATAATCATCTCCTTTCACTGGCTTCAAACAAAAACCAGTAAACGCCACAACCTGTCCCCAGCACACAAATGCTCTGCAAATCACACTAATAACCAACAATCTTTCAAAACTGAGCTTCTCCTGACCTAGTACCTTTTGTATGACTTTAGCTTCAGAACCGTTTAGAATTAATATACGTACACAATAGGTACAATTTTAATTTTAATTCTGCTATGACCAAATGGTGACACCTGTAAACAGTACTGAAGAAATCCTGATCTTAAAAGAATAAGTGGTGTTTCAAAGCCATGGGAAAAAATGAGACTATCTGAAAAGGTTCTGGCATTCAAACAGTCGACACCAGCTCCGATGTACCAACACTGTCATCAAGAACTTGATGTGTGCTGGTGGGGAAGGAAAAGCAGACTGACCCCAGATATTTACCTAAAACAGGACAGCTCTATCATCTCTGTTCATGATAGTTCCTGTAATATCATGAGCGTAGGGTACAAGAAAATAAACACTGATCAAAGAAAGTATAACCCCTTATTGTATTGAAAGACTGAAAATAGCTCAACCAACTCCAAGTAGTTACTTCACATACAAGAATTTTTTACTAGAACAGATGTGCTCAAAGCAACAAGTCAGGGTTTTTCCCTCCCCCTTAAACTTACACATCCTTGAAACTTGATGCTGAAAATGACAGGTAAAGCCAACTGTACAATCACATTGCACTCTACAGTAATTGTGTTTTTTGAATATGATGTGAATGGCTTAAGGCTTAAAAATGGTAAATGGTACTTTTCAATACCCCTACTATGTTTTAAGTGGAAAGATTAATATTTTCTTGCTGAGGGGCACAAGGCTTATAAAACAGATAATCTTGACTCAGCCCTTAGGAAACTAAATCAAATGTAAACAGTGTCAGCTACTACTACAATCACCACTCAACACACTTGAAGAGGGCAGATCATTACAAGCCAAGCAACAAACCATCTTGAGGAATGATGCTTTTAATTTTATATTTATTTACAATCCTTTGCAGGCAAGTGATACCTTGACAGCATTATGAAATGCCATGCAAGGGATTCCCAATGTGCCAACACTTCCACTGCATGCACTTCACCCTGGCCCCAGTGCTGAGTTATGACCACAGCCCTGCGGTAGGCGGTTCCCATTTCAAGAGTGTGGATCCTCCATGCTCTTCGTCACAAAACAAGCATGCCCCAAACCTCAGTTGAGTTGACTCCAGTAACAGATTTCAACCAAGTCTGCGTAGAAACTTCCGGGATACTTCGATTTCATTTATTTCTTAGTATTCAAAGTTAAATGGTAGATTTTTTGCATAAAGAAACTTACCAAAACTTTATCTACTATCCTGTTTAACCTAACACAACAAGGTCTCTATCAGGAATTCATGTGCGCTGATAGACAACTGAGAAAATGAGTTATTAACTATGCTTTAAAAAACAAATATCAAATGAGCCTCCACAGACAAGCACTGTCACACACACTCTTGGGAGCCTGAACCACCACCTTACAAAACACGTAAGCCAATCTGCTCTGGTCACACACATTTTTACCATCACATTTTTCTTATCCAAATAAAGATTTTGAGGAGGAGCTGCTACTGGATCCCAGGTGCTCAGCTGCTACTCTGTGAACACCGGCACTCCTCTGGGACCAAGAATCAGCCCAAGTTTTGGGTGCCCAGCAAGAAGAGTCTGAAGTGACTAAAATGAGATGGCTCAGTGACTGCCCAAAGAGAGACAAAGCAATTGCCAAAACCCAGAAGAAAAGAAATAAGCTAGAAAACTTCAGTAAATCATTCCAGTCTAGTTGGGTAACATGGTCAAACAAACAAAGAAAAAGTTGTAGAAGAGCTCTAATGAATAATGTGAGGGAGAAAACCACCTGCACAAGTCCTCATATATTTTCAAAGTGCTTGTCAGGTCAGAACTTTCTTTTGTATACACAGAGTTCTCTTCTCTTGACAAGCAAGTCACACAACACCTTAAACATTCTTATTATGTATGTTGTACAAATCTTTTCAAAGAGAGGAAGGAAAGAACACCACAAATTGTCTTTTTGGCTTTATTCTTTTTCTTTGAAGGTGCAGGAGACCAAGTAAGGATTGTAAAAGTTGCAGAAATTATCTTCAGAGCTTAGTTGTGTCTTCTAGGAGCAGCATCCTGTGCTTAGGCACTGCTGTGTCAGGTAACAAATTCCACAGCCTGGACCCTCCCGAGTCTGCCCTTGGTGTGCCAAACCAGGACATAACAGGGAACATGTCAGCAATAACAAATGTAGGACTATGCTGTGACATTAAGAAAAACTGAATTATTTCTTCCCCGAACTGGGACTAGAACTGAACTGTACCATTCCACAGCATCAAAGGGTGAAAGCCAAAATGGGCTGGAAAGTCAGGCATGAAGGAAAAAAGTGTTCTTCCCATTATTCCTTATCTTATTTGTACAGCTGAAAAATCTACATTTTCCATCTCTGCACCATCAATCGGCAACCTACTGTCTCTGTCAAAAGATACATACTTTATGGGGCAAGAGCCCAAAAGCTAAAGACAAGACAGAATCTAAAATACATTAACAAATACTTCTTTATACCAGTAATTCCTTCCATTGAGTCTTCTATACATGGCATTACAATGCTCACATACTTTATCGCAGTGGTTTGTTTTCTACTGCTGTAAGGCACAGTAACTCTAACAAACTCAATTCTAAATCCCAGTTCTTCTTGAGCAAGCCAGTTTCCAATGAAATACATGAGTATTCCATGGTTATTTGCTGCCAAAATCTCAGTGTTGGAAGTATCACTCGAAGCAGCTATCTGCATACACAAGACAGTCCGAAACAACATCTTGGTAATGGTTGTACCATGACTAAGTTACATTTTGTAAAGATAAGAAAGTTGTTTAAAGATAGATAAAGCAAGGAATCAGAAGTAGAAATTTCCCTTCTGAATCATCAGTTACTATTGATCACTTTAATCCGATTGGTGCATTGTACCTACTTGGGGCTAATGGTCTCGGTGGACTAACACGAACATCATTACTGTTGTAAAAATGCATTCCTGTTAGAAATGACGAACACAAGGACCCAATGTGTGTGGGTATTTCTGCACATCCCACTCAGGAGGAACTGTCGGTGAGGAGATGCAGGCAGCTCAGAAGGTAGGCGCCTGCTTCGATGTGTTGGGCCTAATCAAATCCGCACTTTATAAGCAAGCACTTCTTCCTCCCCTTTTCACTCTTCTCTTTCCCTGTTTCCAAATTACTAGCTCTGAAGCTGCTGCAAGGCAGAAACCTGTGCTGAAGCTATTTTGTACTAGCTGTGAAAAGGTCTGAATATGAAGTTCAGATACAAATATGAAGTTCACTACAATATAAGGAAACAGATTTTTGAAAGTCATATTGTTCTCTTACGTCTCAGAAATGAAAGTTCACCCTAATCTACTTCAAAACAAATGCTCAAAAGTGCTTGTATCTTTTATACTTTTGGGTTAGCCTGGAGGTATTTCCTTAAGGCAAAGATAAGTAGCTTAGACACAGAAAACTGGTTAGTCACTGTAAGCCCCCAGTACACTTTCACATAACTTACTATAGGAAAGCAAATACAGTTTTGCTAATTCGTAGGCTCCTTTTATTTATTTTTTTGAAACTAAACCTATTTCAAGGATATATTGAAAGAAATTTCATACTATCCTTAAACCAGTATCAATATTAGCAGTGCAGAGTTTAATAGAAGCCATAGCAGGACAAAACCTCATTGTTGGTATATTTATAACAGTTTTAAATAGGAAACATATTTAAAGCAGTAATGCCTAAAGAACATGCTTGCTCTGTCTTGTGAAGAGTTAGGTCCCTTCATCATTGTCATCATAAACTCCCTTCATTGTTGTCATTCTGAATACATCATACAAAACATCCAAATTACCAACATGTTTTTGTATCATAAATACAAGGAAGAGGGGAACTTTCATTTCCAAAAGAAGTAGTTAGGTTTGGTTGTTACTATTTTGGGTTTTTTGTTTACTGTAATGTTTATTATTATATCAGTGTAGGGGCAGCATAAGGACAGTGAATAATCACAGTTGAGGTATCACGTTATTGCTCTGTGGTGAAGTTAACATGTCTGCACACATGTTCATATCGCAGCTATTTCCTGTTCACAGCCTAAAACATTAATGGAAACTGCAGGTGGACTTGCAGCAGCTTATAAAGCACTTTGCTAAGAAGACTGTGAAACACTGGAGAAGTGATTCAGCTGTCATTGAGTACTGCTTAGAGAGGACAAGGGCCCTCCAGCAGCAGCAGAGAGTGTGTGGTGCCTGAGGAGGGGTACAGGCAAGAGCACTGGAAGCACTTTAATTTCTGCAGCCTTTTTGCTCAGTGGCCCTGAGCCAGAAGCCCAGCTCTCTGTCTCGTGATGGTCCAGTTGAAAATCAGGAGAGTACTTATTTCTCAAGTATGGCTTGTCTACGGTAAGTACCGTCCGTATACATTAAAAGGACAGACACTTCTTGCACTGCAATAACAGAGGAGTATAAACTTAGCAGCTACATAAGGAGCTACAGGGAATGGTTCCAATCGACCTCTGTACTCTTCATACTGAATATGCTGCAAAGACACAAGAAAGAACAGTAAGCGCAGCTTGTCTTTACCTTGCCAGAAGTGGAAGCCCCCTTCCACTTTGTTTTTTCCTTCACAAAGGAAGCTCAAATGCAGCTGAATAATAATAAAAGTAGTATCTGATACAGACTAGATCGCATTAATTCAATCCCGAACAGAAACGACAGAAAGACTACAAAAAGCTGGGGGAGATGGTCTCTAAACCCTCCAGTTATTCCTCTAACCCAACAATGTATATCAAATAAATAACTCAATAAAGTTATCATGAATAGAAAACTATGCAAATAAAACAAAATTCCAAACAGGCCATAAGACTGAACACCACAACACAGACATGAATATTTTCAGAAAGCAGTTTATAATAAACTAAGAGAGAAGAATCTTGAGAGTGGTCCAGAACAGTCCATACAATAATGAGAAATACCCATTTCATGACACAGTAAAGATTGAGCTCGACTTCCACAAATCTTAAAAATAAGCAAACAATACAAATATACAGAAGAGTTTCTTCCTCATTAATCAAAAAGTGAAAATTTTCCATTTATAGCATAAGACCAGCATAAGTACATAAGATATTAATAAACCTCATGGAATGCCTTTAAGTTAATAGCAGTTAGCTAAGATTTCTTCCTCCTTTTACATCTTTCCTGGAACATAGCTATTAATTTTAATTTACATTATCTGTACCAGCACTGTTAAATGACTGAGGCAGAAAAAGAAGTGCTGTTATTTTCCAGTTTACTCCTAGATTTTTTTTTTTAATTATTTTGACTGATCAAAAAAATTCAAGGCTGTAAAGCACTGTCAGAAACTGCGACTATAGACTAAGTTTAAAAACTTAATTCCATAACCTGCCATTTTTCCATAATCTTTAACTGATCTGTTTGCAAGATCTTCCTCAAACAGATTTCTGAATACACTGCTGTTGAGATGAATATCGATATGATGAGCCTTTTTCTGTTTTATAGAGGCCTGGTGTTATTAGTTATCTTATGCTCCCTCTACTGACTCTCTAAGAAATGTCCCAAAAACCCTGTATGAAGCTTCTCTGAATTAATTGTTTAGGATTTGATATAACACTTCAAGGAATTTAAAAGGCATAAAGTACAATTCTGTGGAGTGCCAAATCCTTGTGAAAGTCAGAGAAAAGCATCTGTCTTCTACTTCCTTGTAAGACAGAAGCCTTAGAAAACAAATCCTTTCTGCAGCATCCATGGTATTAATTCCTATACAAGCTATTTACAATACTCTCATAGAATTTCTTCATAATGTTTCAAGAGTTTTACATTTAGGTGGAAAACAAGAACTAAAAATTTCCATTTTTGTATAGTTCTTAGCAATATTTCTTTACAACTCTGCTGCTTGGTTGAATCCACAAAATCTACCTGAAGTCTCCTGTTTTCCCATTGTAATGTGATGTGAAGGACAGCAATTTACTACTAGTGTGACACAAGCAACATATTTATTTTTTACATTTTGAAAACAACTCATGAAGTGATCAACAGGATATAATCTATAAAATATGTCAGCGAAACTTCCCCACAATTCAGAAATGACTTAACAAAGGACTTCGTATATTACTTCTATTATCTTATAAGGTGAATGATCTTCAGGACGGCTTACTGCTTTGCTATTCTTTTACTGAAGAAAAGCAATCCATCTATTGTGTTTTTGTGTGTTTTTTGTTTTTATAAAAAGTCACATTTAATAAGGATATTACTGGAATGTCTATATTACACGAACTGTATTGCATTATAAGATTTAAATACATAATTTTGTTGTTACATATAGCAAAAGCTATTAAACTAGTTTTGTTGTACATTAGAAACAAGTGCTTTCATACAATAATGATATCTACTTCATGATATGCCATGAAACTAAACCTTTGTAATTACAGACACTGGATATGAAGAGAGATGAAAATCAGAAAGTCACGATGAAATACAATTCCTACATTTCCTACACAGACCACTAGTCCTCTGAGCATCAACAAAATCCAGGTACTTACCAGATCAATCAGACTCTCCTGGATTCTGTTCAGTGTGGTGCGCAATCTGCTGCTGCTGAGCCCTGTTGATTCATACTGGAAGAAATACATTCTAGTCAAGTTGGGAAAGGAAAACCCATTGGTTTAAACTATACAGCGATACAGCAAAATTTCAGTTTGTAAACACCACCTACAGTGTGCTTACATTGAAGACTTAGCACAGAATCAGAACCACAGAAAATGAAAAGAAAATCAACAGGTAAGAGCACTCAACACTGCACCGATGTGAAGAATGACCCCAGTACCTTTCATACCAATAAACAACCAGTATCCTTTATTGCTATAATACTGTATTTGGGTGCAGGACTCTAGATTTTCTCATTTGGATGATGAGCCCAGAATGGTGCACCATCATGTCCCTACTGAGACCTGCATGCATTGTCTTGACTTCTCTCTCAAGCTATAAAATTTCTTGTAATTCCTTATTAAATTTCTAACTTGCTATGTAAAATTATATCCATTGATCTTATAAAGCAGTCATTATTACTTAGTGGCTATAAAGATCTACCTGAGAAATGTGTCATCTTCATGTTCACGTCCTAGAAGTATTATGGGGCAGATGTGGGAAAAAACAGTATAGCTGCACTGATTTTCTGGTAAATGCAAGGCATTATACCAGCTAAGGGTCTGATTCAACATGTGCAAATAATGTAGCTATTTATCTTCTACTTCCAATGAAAAACAAAAGAACAAACTAACACAACAACAAAAGTAGAAATGGGACGGCTAAGAAATGCACATTTACATCAAGTATCTGGAAGTATTTGAATCCCATTCTGGTATGTGATTCACACCAAACGGTGATTTACTGAACAATATCTGGAGCACTGTGGTACACTGCATTATTAGACTTCCTTTCAATGTGCTAAATAAGGGAAGAAAGTTCATGTCATCCCATCCACTCCTCTAGAAAATACAAAAACGTATAATTTAGGTCCCAATTTACTGCATCTAACATTTCTGACTTACGATGTCCATCTGCCCCAATCCTCATGTATATTCAATGAAAATTTACTTCTGAGCTGAACTCCCACTGGAAGTACACTCTGCTGAAATGTGGAACCTGATCTAGGAGATACAAATCACTATACGGTAGTTTCTCAAGACATGGCCATAAGGACTACAAATTCAAGACTGGCTATTCTCTCTGTTAAGGTAAGAACAAACAGAAAAAATACCCTGCTTAAATAACACAGCACATGTATATATAAAAAAATGTATTTGCAAGTTTCAGCCATTAAATTTCATTTTAAGAAATGTGCACCTGCACCACCAAAACTACACATCACACAATCTGCCACTAATTTTTTCTCTTTCTGCCTTTTAATTACTAACTTTCAATAGCTATCAGTAACTTCCACTTACTTATTCTATAATAGTGTATTTTTTCTAAAAAATGGCAATTTCACATTTGAAACATATCTGAATGAAAAGGAATGTAAGAACAAACTTAAATTTCTGTAAAACTTTAGATATCAAGAACTCCAGATTTATCAGACAACCAGTTAGAGCCTGAAGTCAGAACTGTGCATCCATATGTAGAAGGATAAAAAGAAAACCCAAAAATATTGTTGCTCAGCATTTTTCCAGAGGAACAGAACCAGATGACTTCACACAGAACATGTCACTCATCAGTATAACTGCTTTGTTTCATGTAACTTTTTGCTGTTTCTATATATAAAATGGTAGATATTTAAATTCCACAAATTGATGACCTAGTAAGGTTAAGTAAGCAGAGCATTAGGCAATTTACAGAATAATTTTACTCCTCACCAATTCTACACAACCGGTTATGATTAAAAGATAAAATAAAATGTTTTCCATTAGAATAATTAGTGGTTTACAAATTACTATGTCTTGTCAAAAAAATTATAACTTGCCTCAAATTTATTCTGCTAAAGAAGACTATTCTGTGGCATGTTCACAAATGTCTTACACGTTAGTGAACAGATATTAAATATAGGCAATTCCAGTTAATTTCATGTTAGGTTGCTCCATAATTTGAGAAAAGAAGGAAAGGAAGCCCTAACTTACATCCCATGAATTAAAAAGGTTTTGAAAGAGCAATTCTGGTTACAATGATGTGCAACTTTTGGCAGTGAAGAATGCCAAATGCTGACTACATAGGCTAATCATTCTGAAGAGGTCTGGAAAGAGCAAGGACTTAGCATCGTGGCTGGACATAGAACTCAACACATATATTTTAAATCCTTGGTTTTCTCTGAACTGGCAAGGAACTCTATACAATTAATCACTCTCCTTATGTGTGTACTAACTCACACATGCAACATAAGTACAATATTCACAAACAATTTCAACCACTTAAAGAAGTTAAATTACCGGCATACTTTTAAGAATCCCATTTGATGTTATTTTGTAAATAAAAATAAAACAGGAACACTCTCAGTGGTCTGAATCACATAACATCACTCATCTCTACTTTCTAAAGGTTTATAAACACTGTGAAGAGCGAGGACATTTAAGCAGCATTACAAGAGGGTTTATTACATTCATAGACCCTTTGTAAGCATTATGTTTCCCATGGAAAATCATCTGTCAAAACAAAAATTAGGCACACTACAAGAACATCATAATTTTACCACCCATCTGCTATAATGTTTACCTGCCTAGCACTGGGCTGTTCTCTATCACAAGTACAGAGTGAGGAACTCAGTGTGAGCTTTAGAAACAAAAAATGGAAGGAGCAAAAAAATAAAAATAAGTGCAACACAATGTGAATACCAGAGCAGCTGACTAAGCTAATGGAAATCAATTATCTTAACAAAAACAAAACAAAAAGCACCCACCCATCTTCTAAACACAAACAAATTGCAATTACATTTGTTCTGCCAAATAGAACAGCTCAAAACCATTTAGAGCTATATGTTGAGCCTGAAAATCCATTACAATTTGCCAGCAGATGATGATGAATTTGGAACCCCACAATATTATTACTAGTGAAGTAATTTAGGGGCCAAGAGAGGGGAAAATTATTTTTACACATAGCTTTTCACAAATGCTTTAAAACAATTCTGTTGAAATTCAATCTATGTTATGCATGGACATTGCCAACAAGCATTTATTTCAACTACATGATCACTCAAAGAAAACCTGTTTTCCGTAATGCAATTAGTTTGACAGAAGAATGTTAGACAGGAAAACATGTATTTCAAACCTCTTAAACCTGAGTTACTACTTAACTTTCATGGCCCTTTGGCCTCATCCTTTTGCTATTCTTATCTAAGTTAGATAAATACATATAGGAAAATTAAATCAAGTTCTACCCACTAGGCTCCAAACCACTACCCTCCTTCCACAGATTGCTCCTTTGCTCCTCACTTTCTCCTACTACTTCCAGGTGTTTTATGTTGACTTTCCTCTCTTTCACAACACTGCTGGAACAAAAGTACAGAATCTATTCAAAACATAACAGGATTCATGGCCCAGTGATAATGATGCTCCCAGTTCTTATTCCCCTTGTTGCTGATCTAATCAGCCTTTTCTTACTCCTGCATTGAAATCCACTCTGTTGGCACTTATTTTTTCTGGGGATTACATATTAGGTAGTATTTTAAGTAAAGAGAACTGCTCTGCATTCTCATTCTGTGTGTACAGTGATACTTGGAAATGAATAAAATGTTTCTACCTACCATGTCGTTTCGGCCAAAGAATGTATAGACTGCATACAGATAGTAATCGAAGAGCTGGGACATGAAGTGGATCACATCAAATGCAATTGGTTTCAGAATATTCATCATCTGCATGTATTTCCCTTAAAAATCGAACACAGAACATCAGTTTCCTCAGCGTGTTACAAAGACAGCACTGAGTTTGACAAACTCAAAACCAGCTTTACAAAGTTTATTATTTAGCCCTGAATATTGATTAAGTACAACTCAGTAATATTTTAGAGATTGGGGTGTTTAAAAACAAAGCTAAATATAATTATGAAGACACCTGAAATGCTTCAAGACTTCTCCAAATACGGATGTTAATTCATATCAAAATGTCTTGAACGATTCTTGGTCTTTTGGTACCAAATTCAAATGTTATCTAGAACCACTGAAGATTTTATGCATTAGTGTGCATTTATATGTGCACATATGGATATTTTTCAAGCAACAGAAAAGAACAGTGTAAAAATTATAAGCCCAAGAATGGATTTCATCCAACAACACTAGGAATAATGTGTTTCACATCAGCAACATAGCATTTCCTGCTCTCTTCCCTTTTTATCTTTGGATGAGAAAACCAAATAGTTTTAAGATGTATGTTTGAAATGTTTCTAGAGGAACAGACTGACAGAAAAAGAGGATGCTGGGACCCTGGCACATCCACAAAGAAGAAGAATTCCTTCTCTTCCTTCTTGTTCTCTGATGTTGCACACGTGGCTTAGAGAAAATTATTTTTTTTAATTTTTTTTTAATATATATTTCAGGACCTCTATCTATGTGTTAGTCAAGTCAAACTGATCATAGGATTTGGACGCAGAAAGAAATTTTTCCGTAACAGGGCCTATAGTTTTTAGTTCTTTTCTCTTCCAGCACAGGGCATGGCTCTTTTCATCGAGTCATACCAAAACCGCACTTAATGAAAACCTCAATATAGCAGCTACCTTGTGTTTCCTGCTGACTAGCTCAAAAATTGTGTTTACCCTATAGGCATCTTAAAAACATAAAGAATATGTATAATAAGTTTTGGGTTATTGCAGTGACATCAATTTTTGAACCAAAATGTAAATGCAGTCCACCCAGCAGATCATTTAACAAATTGTCACATTCCAGACATGTTTTGATGTGATAGGTTGGAAAAAAATTATGATTACTAAAATAATTTCTTTTTCTTGTAGTCAGCAACACTGTTTTCAAGTTAATGCTGTGCCCAGCAAACTAACTTATTCATCAATACAGAAATACTGTTTTATGCAAAGAAACTGAGTAACAAAGAGACAAAATTAGTTGTTTGTATCAGGGGAGTTATGTGAACTTTTTAAGCATTTACTTATGTAGGTCAGTAAAGATAATGTTAATTTGACAAATACATGATACACATACATACATGGTAAGATGACATAGCAGTATGGTAAGAATCAAGCAATAACCTGACATCGCTACTTTCCAGGTTTCCATCAAGCTTAGATTCCCTGCCTGAATACCACGCATCTGTGTCTCAGCTTGCTAACACTCACAAGCATATATTACATTATTTTTGGAGATTTGACAGATGGCAATTCTTAATATTTGGCAGTTTAGCCCAACTGTTAATTCTATGTGTAATTATCAGTGTTTTGATCTACAGTATTATGAACAAATTGGAGACTTAAAAAAATTCTATTTGTCTTCCAAAAGAGAAACCCAAATGAAACTAATTCTAGCACAGCCCAATATAGAAATTTTCAGATGTTTGGGAAAGGATGGTACCCCACTCAAAGCAGCTGTCACCTCCACATGTGATATGTGAATATTCTGTATTGCCACAGCCTGATTTTTCCCACTTACTATGTGATAAACACATATTTAAATTTGCCTGCAACCATACACTATATAAAGGCAATGCATTACATTCTGGACAGTTAGATTTCCAAATATCTGTGCTGTTGGCATGAATATTTTAAGGTAATCTCTGAGGCAGCATCTTATGCTTTTCCAAAGGGCTACATATTGTACACTGCTCAAGTATTGTCCCTACAAAAATCTCCTGAAGCCAAGAACATTTCTATATTATTACATCACTCAGCATCTTGACACAAGTGTTCCAAGAACATTTCCTCTTAATTGCTCTAACAGGATGCCAACTTTTAACTTCTGTATATTGTTACCCAGTTGCACTGAAATTCCTATTTTGAGTGAGAAGGGGTGTATGAGAACATTTCCAAACAGAACTAACAGCCCAAACACACGCCATGCTGGAAACCTCCAGAAATACATGAAAACACACCACTTAGAGTTTCAACAATTCCGAGCATCTTGACTTTCTAGAGGCTCTCTGATTGTAGCTAAAACTGCTGAAGATTTGCAGGTTTCTTTTGAAGTATTATCTCCAACCCTTCTTTTGTCCTTAAAGACAGTAGTAGGTACAGAGTGTTGTCTATCAGACTAATCTATATAAAAATTATCAGTAAAACCAAAAAGGTAAACAAAAACACAATCTCCTGAAAAATATATGTTTGAGTTTTAGTATATCTGTGGTCATCAGTAAAATAATTTTCCAGGGAGTCTCACCGTTACAAACATGCAGCTTACAATAACATACATTAGGAGCTAAAACAGCACTTTGAAGGAAAAAGTAAAAGCCCATTCTATTTATGTGATTTTGAAAGACCGTATGATTTGGGGGTTTTTAAGCCACATGAGATTCTATGCTATGTGACCAATCACTTCCCTTAACTGCAAGATTCCTGCTGTGAGATTCGTCATCACCACTATTATTTTCTTAAAAGTTAATGTGTGTTAAAGCAAGCAAAATCTAGGAGTTTCTTCCCAAGAAATGCTCACAACACAAGCAAAAATGAGGCAAAAAAAGGTATTAAAAACCCCAACCTAACAAATCGTTTAATGGGTATTTCTGAAGTCAGATTGATATTAATTAAAATAAGAAATCACCCAATCAATACATAAAGAGGCATGGCCATTAATTATTCTTGTGGATGTACAGAACCTAGATCAAAATATTCAATACAAATTTAATACAGATTCATTCTTCCTTCACATTTTAAGTCAATACACAATGGCTTGATAGAAAAAAATTAACTTTATAAATTAATCTCATGGTTACTTTATGGCAAAAAAAAGAAATAATTACCTGGTTTGTTAACTTGAGGGAAAACCAAATAAATTGAACTGTTCACTTGAAATTAAAATTAAACAAAGTTATAGCAGCTCCCATTTCAATTATACATAGCAATTCATTTTGGTAGTTTATAAATATTAAGCTACACTTTGTTTTATTCATCTAGCCTCCATACACAGCATACAACATACAGGAATAGTTCAAAATAGGTTATGAGCACTGTTATACTCACTCAGTGAGTACTACTATTCGCGTAACATCCCTTCCTAAAAAGTGAGGCAACAATTTCTGTTGATTTATTGGGCAACTTAAATCCGTATCTTCATCTCACTCCAGATTTCTCTTTTTAAGCCTAGCTTCCTTTATGATTTGTTGTTAACTAAGATCATGGTGCTGATCTAAATCTACCATACATCATGCTGATGCAACATATAAGAGGCAGGGACATCAGAGACGACATGCAGCAGGGACAAAAACTGCTTAAGTACTCACATCCTTGCCACCAGAACAAATCTCTCTTAAAATAGAGCCTTATTTTCAAGTAACAGAACTTTAAGAGAGTACAGGCTTTCTGGAGATAGGACATATCTATAGCGTCCCCTGTACTATGCTAGACCCATCTTTATTTTTTGAGGCACCATATCATTGGTCTTGCATACGCAATTCACTTAGTCCAACTTCATGAAAAAACTAGACCCTTAGGCCACACTGGCAGCCTAGATCTCCTGTGCAGAGGGCAAGCAGCTCCAAAAGACAAGTGCTAAGGTATCTGTGCAATGACACACATGCAAAGTAGCCAACAATGTATCATCTTCCAGAATTACCTGCCTTTGATAACGAAGGGATTCTAAGATATACTCCCTGAAATTAGCGTTAAGTACCATGGCATTTTCCCAGCCAAAAATCTGAGACAGTGTGAGACAAACTGGTGCCTTCCATGGCACAAGCAGAGATGGATGTTAAACAAAGGGCATGTTCCATGGCAGTCCTGTCTGCTGGGGGAAAATCCAGAAGACTGGATTGTACCTAGATCTCCTACAACCTGACTAGGACAAACTCAAAGGGAAAAAACAGACCTATTCTCTCAGGAAGTTACATCAAGAGTTAGAAGTACTGGAAGTCTTGCCAAAACTAAACTTCCCAAAGATGGTAAAAATCAGGAGTTGTCCAATTACAGAAGACTAACAAAAGCAAACCAAACTGGGGGAGCATGACAGGACCGAAACTGTAAACGAACAAGACAGCCCAAAGGCAAGAATAAATACTTTGCCTTGGTTTTAATTGGGAACAATGATACTGACAGCGAGAAAAACGAGGAGAACAGGGTGACTAATAGAACTGAACTGGCCACTTTCAGCCAGAATGAGAATGAGCCGGAAAAGACTTTAAAAACAGTCATGCTACAGGAGCAAAGGAATCAAGTCATAATAAAAAATGGCTGTGAAATCACCAGTCTGGCAATCAGTATAATAACCTGTATGTGCAATAGGCAATGATGACGTGGGCTGTATGGCTACAGTTGAAAAAACTGCCAATTAGAGTACATTCAAGAAGTAGTATAGTCATTCAAGCAACTATTGATCCAGTGCATCATTTGCAGGATGCAGGACTTCAGATCAAGTTTTGAAGAAAGTATGGAAGTGACAGAAGCAGAAAGATGAAAGCAAAATTAAGATTTATTCAAAGTATTAATTTAGCAATGTTGCACAGGAAACAAGCGAAGCTAGGGTTTTTTAAATAAACAATGGCTTAATGAAAGAGAAGTCAGAATGGAGTGTGTTGAAAAGGGAAATATCTGGAAAAGCTACTAGTGGAGTTCCCAGCAACTGGCCTCTTCTTTAGTGTTGTCATTAATGACTCTGGCACAAAACTAAAAGCGTGATAATGGAAAAAGATAAGGAGGCACCATCAGAACTGAAAAGGATTGACATAATGTACAGGAGGAACTAGAGGACCTTGATGACTCCTGTAACAGAAATTGGATGAAATTCAATAGTACAAAATGTAAAAGCCATGCACTTGGGGACCAATTAATTAAAAACATGCATCTTAGCAGCTTATCCCTTGGAAAAAACTGGGAGAGTGAAGGGCCTGGCTGTACATGCTCATTACAGATGGACTGAACTGCCAGTACAAGGAAGCTGTGAGAAATCCAAAGAGGTGCAAAACAGAGGCAACCACTGACCAAGATGCTGCCATACAACAGTGGCCCAATGCAGCAAGACCTCATCCAAAGTATTGCACATGATTTTGACAAGACTACAACAAAAGCAGAAAGAAAAAATAGTAAGAAAGTAGGGGATATGAGCTTGTGGTGGGCAAATACATAGGATACAATAAAGCTTGGTACATTTAGTTTAGTAAATCAAAGACTCAGAAGAAACAGGATTGCTTTTTGTAAGAACAGCGGGGCAGTATGTATCAAAGAACAAGATGATCTGTTGAACCTAAAAGTTTATTTTGGCATAAAATCAAGTGAGCAGAAAATAGGTGGATTTTTATTTTTTATTTTTTTATTTTTAACCATGAATTTGATAAGTCTTCTCGAATAGAACTCTTATTAGATAGTGGTGGGAACGAAAGAGAAGTATGACATGTCCCGCAGTAGCAGGGGCTGCAGGAGGTCCCTTTCTAATTTCATGTTCCAAATACCACTATTATCAGTCATTACAGAATCAAGATATACCACTGCCAATAGCAGAAATATTGAAAATTAAATGTCATTCCAAAAGGGGGAAAAAGCATATGTATGAGATTTGCAAATAACGTTTAAGTTTGGGGTTATGGCCAGAATCCACAAATAAAATAACTCTTTATGTAAAGTTGGAAAACTAGAACTACAGCTCCAGCTGCTCTCACCCTGTGTTAGGGCAGAGGGGCAGGAGCAGCGGCTGGGGGAAGACTGAGTGGTTTGCATGAAAGTGTCATGTGTCATTTCTAAATTCAATCCTAACTTTACTTAGAGCAAAGCCTTATTTTAGAAGGTAGCAAACAAATCTCTCCAACCTTACTCACAGATCAACACCAGAAAAGTTACAACAAAATAATCTCATATTTCATTTCAGGTTTATATTGTACATGTTCCAAGAGGAAAAAAAAAAATGCAAAAAAGGTTTTAAAAATCAATTTCTGATTCATATGCTGCCTTTTAAGACAGCAAAAGGTACTAACCAGATGTCAGAGTAGTCATTTTTAAAATCAGCTTACTCTGAAGTACCATAATCTTTCCAAGCACATAAACATTGAAAACAAAATCGATATAACAAACTTATTAATATAACACATATAGAATTCTTCCCTCTTCTGCCTAACCTGGTAAATTTAGGTAGTTGCTTCCCCTTCTCTATAAATAACATTAAAGTCAGTAGCAGAAAATTCCTATCGTACAATTTCCTAGATAAACAAATGGAAATCATTATCACAAAAAAAACAATCCCATTACAACTAGAACTGGAAGGGAGGGTTTTCATAGAAAACTTTTGGCCAGAAAGGACTTCCAGACGTCACTTAGTGCAACCTCCTGCTCAGAGCAGGTCTAAGGAAATGAGGTTGCTCAGGTGCTTGACCAGTAGCATCTTGATCACTTCTCCACTGTTTTGACGCATTCAATATTTTAGAGAAATAATCCACCATTATTGGTTAAAATCAATATATGCATGCAGAATTATTTTCAAAGTAAAAATAACTCACAGGATATAACCAAATCTGTTCATTTAATTAAAAATGTTTTGGTCTAGTGCTTTATTTCTATTTCATAAAGATTTTCAAAGAGTGCAAATAGAGCCCAATGAGGTGTGTTTTTAAAAGCCTTAAAATTAATTTAACATATTTAATATAATCCATAGGTTTGCATTAAAATAAAAAACACATGTAAAATACTTCAATTGTTCTACATACCAGCAAGCCTTATTACATTCAGTGTAGTGTTTGTTAGGATAGGTGCATTCACTTTATTGAGGTTATAATCTGATCTCTTTCTGCTCCTCAGAGTTTCTCGAGAAACACTTTAAAGAAAACAAAACAAAAGACACCAAATATGACTGCTCATTATATTCAAGGACATACACATAAAATTTAGTAGAAAATAAATCCTTCCTTCCCCCTTCTTTCACATAACAGTATGTCTTCCAGTATTTTATTTATGCCAACGCATAACTGGTTTAAGATTCTAACATTTAAAGAGAGGAGCTTGGCCTAATTTACATAACATTGTGCTAGAGAAAGGAGTTTCTGAGTTGTAGTCCAAGGTTGGAGTTCTTGCAGGCCTCTCTCTGGCCTCAGCCATCATTTTAACCACTCTGACTCAAGTTCATAGTTTATGAGGTGAAATAAAAAAAAACAACAAAACAGGGGCAGACTAGTAAGCTACAGCTGAAAATTACTATCTGGAAATGGAAACAATTTTGAAGAATGCGAAACTAAGATAACATTAGATTTTTCATAAGTTGTAGTCCTACAAGAACCAGGGAGTCTGACTCATTGATCCTAATGGATCCCTTCCAACTCGAGATATTCTATGATTCTGTAAGAGAAACCTTCTGCCAGCTGCCATACCTCAAAATGATATTCTTCCAAAAACTCAGAAAGCTTCAATTTCACAGCACGAAGCTATGGACAGTGACTGTGGTTTGTTTCAATTAAGTAATATTTATCAATATCTCCACCACTTCTTTGAAATGAAGTAGCTTATGTGACATATCTTATGAAACCATGCTAACAAACCATGCTAACAATATTTTATCTTAAAGACTTATTTAAAAAAAAAAAAGATTATACATATATATAAATATATATTCCTCTGCTTCGACCCAAGTGATGGCTTTCTAGTTCTCCTGCAATCCTCTGCATACATGTAGTATTAGCCTGCTTCACAAAGTGTGAATGGACATCCAAGTAGACAGAAATTCATATTTCAGATCCTTTTAAAGGTTACAGGCTTGGATTTTGTTTATATTAATATAAATAAAGTATTTAAACATATTTTTTCATCAAAATATAATATGCATATTCATGTGTGTATATATATCTGAAGGTGTGTGTATATATATTCTTAAAGAAAGAGAGAATGTAAAATTCCAAATTACCACATTCAAGCTACGGGAGAATTCAATTTTTTTTTTTAAATCTGCAAAAGTTTACTTTTGTTCTGCAAAAGTAAAAGCCCAACTTCAAGCCATTTGTCTGCAAACAACTGCTTTTGACACAACAGAAATTATATGTATGTACAACAGCAGTTGTAGAAGAACCTGCAGTTAACATCTAATGCTCAATAATCAGTTTTCCACTACCTGCTTCAGAGAGCGTTTATCCTCCTTCAAAATCTTGCCTTCCAAAGTTCCTTTCTGCAATAATGATGAGCAGTCTAATGTTCCTCCCCCTTCCGAAGATCTAAGTGCTGAGCCTTTCTAACTGTGCAGGTAGCATAAAGATTATTTGATTATTATTCTACTGTTGTAGAGTACAGATTAAACAGAAAATGAACTAATTAGAGTACTGAGATAAAAAGCCTGTAAATGAGACCAGGGACTGACACGGTCTACTTACCTTTTCACAGGGGCATCTCCTGTCTGCTCATCCACATAATCTCTTTTCAGCTCTTCGGGAACATCACTGTCACTATCATACTCCTGATATGCACTTTTTTCTTGTTCATCGGATTCATACTGTTAAAAAAAAAAGTCGTTATTTTCCTTACAATATTGTCCCTCATTCAGTGTAGCATTTTGGTCACTTCTTGGCTTTTACCTCAATCAGGATACAAAAACTTAGCTGGCTGAAAGGCTGCTGATAACGTTCGTTAAAATGCAGCACACAAATTATACAAAGCCATTCCTAAACAAACTTCTATTCTCAGATGTTGATTAAGAGTAAATATTTCCATCACCCTATTTCTTCCAGCTACTGATAACTTTTTTTCTTTCTTGTTGCTGTTTCAAGTACCCACATATCTGAGCTTATCATTTGCTTTACAATCTGACAAAACTGTAATAAAGCCTAAAAATGTATCCATATGGTGACGATAAACCGAAAAAACCTGGCACCACAAAATCCTTAATTATTAATGCAAGAAGGACTAAACTATTGCTCCACAAAAATGCTTATTTATATCATACACATACACAAAACCAAACCAAAACAAACAAAAAACACAAAACAAAAAAGCCACTGCCAAATTCCAGCTGTTTGTAAAATTCATTTTTAATACACTCCAAAGACATTCCTACCAGACAGTCTTTCAACCACTGTCTTGACTTTGGCTGGGACAGAGTTGATTTTCTTCCTAACAGCTGGTATAGAGCTGTGTTTTAGGTTTGGTATGAGAAGAATGTTGGTAATACACTGATGTTTCGGTTGTTGCCAAGCAATGTTTATACCAAGTCAAGAACTTTCCAGGGAGGAGGCTGGAGATGCACAAGAAGCTGGGAGGGGACACAGCTGGGACGGCTGACCCAGACTGGCCAAAGGGATGTTCCATACCATATGATGTCAAGTTCAGTATATAAACTTGGGGAATCTGGCTGGGGTGATGATCCCTACTTGGGGACAGGCTGAGCATCAGCCAGAGGGTGGTGAGCAATTGCATTGTGCATCACTTGTTTTGTATGTTCTTTTTATTATTATTACTATTAGTTTATTATTATATTCTTTTCTGTTCTATTAAACTGTCCTTATCTTAACCCTCGAGTTTCACTTTTTTTTCCGATTCTCTTCCTCATCTCACTTGGCAGGGTGTGAGTGAATGGCTGCGTAGTGTTTAGCTGCCTCCTGGGTTAAACCACAACAAACCCCAAAATATTTGTCATGACCATGTAATTCTTTTTTTTCTCACTGATTTTTCTGCACCAATTCTCTTCAACTATATGCTGTTTTATCCACATCAACAGCAAGAAGAGTACCTTTATATACACCTGTACGTTCTATACACAAACTTTGGACATGGAACAAACAGAAACTGCAGAGCAAGCAAGGAACAGGATTCTGCAATGCAAATTAGATACTTTTCCTCCTAGAGGAAAATAAAAACTAAAACACAACCCAAAAAACATACCACACCATATTACCCTAAGAAACATTCTAAAGGTATAACTCAACTGTATCAGTGGAATAAATGAGTGGGGGCTAGATAAAAAGTATTTCATTTTTCTTTTTTTGTTTGCTCCCTTTGCTTTCTCAGAAAACTTCACTATGTGTCTAAGACATGCTTGGATTTATTTGTGTGTGCTGGTTCTTGGTTTTGCTTTGAAACACACAGCATCCTTTATCTAGTTAAAGGCACAAAATCCAGATATTTGAAATATTTATCTAATTATCAGTGAAACAATTCCTCTTTGATGGAAGAAAGCCTCAAGCACCATTTGTTTCATTTGTCACAAATGCCACAAATTGTTCCAGAATAACACTATGAAAAATATGAATGCATAGATAAATTAACAATGTACACCTGCCTTGAGACATGCCTTTTCATACTGAGGAACAACATTTGAAGTTAATTGCATCTTTTGAAAAATGAGAAGGTTAAGCAGTTACAGACAACTACTGACTCCAAACACCCAGCTGCTTTTTTATTTTCTGAAACTGTTTCACTCTGTTCAATTGTTGAATTGCATTTCAAAGATTGTAAGAGAACTATTTTCAATTAAAGGATGGAAGATTTGAGCTTAACAAGTCATGTCTGCAAAAAATGAGCAACACAGACCACAGCATATAATAACACCATATAGGATTTCCATGGTAGATATGCATTATCATTGCTAGAGAGTGAGTTATGTGGAGAAATACTATTCACAAACACAGATAATAGAGGGGTTTCCTTACAATTATGAAGCCATACTTACATACTAAAAGTGTACAGCTGGGATTTTGAATTGCAAATTTCAGGTGGGTTTTTTTGTTAATCTTTTTCTAGTCCAATTAAAAGCAGCATTTAATGTCAATCTCTTTTCGAAGTGTTCAGGGTTGTCTTGTAGTATAGGTACTTTAGCCACTTCAAAAATAATGAAATAAACTTTTTCACAGTGTAAATTTCTTAATCCAGAAAAGATTAAAACAAATACTTGATGCTCTTTTCCTGACCCTTTTCCTGAATACCTACACAACTATTACAGCATTAAGTATATCCACTGGGCTCCAGAATGCACTTGCACTTGAAGAGAGACCACAATACTTTTCCTTTTAATTTTTTCCTTAACATGTACACTGCTCTGAAGTCATTTTATCCAAGGAGTCAACAACGACACATACAACAAAGACAGTCTGGTTCCAGGATCCTTGAGAAATGGCAGGGATTTAAAGGATAAAACTGCTCTCCAGAGGGGAAAACCAAGACAGACAGACAAAGGCAATGCCAATTTCTCAATCATCCCAAATTAACTAAGAGACACATTTTTTCAGTCATGCATGGCAATGCCTGGTCCCAGCCCCAAGCCGCGGAGGCTTTTAAAGCCTCACACTATGAAAGCTGTATATTATAACAGCAGGAAGTCCACAGTACAGACACATTCAAAAGAAACAGAAAAGCTCAGACAGAAAAAAAATAATGTAGTATGAGACACAGACTAAAAAGAAATGTTCTGATCATTAGTATTAACAGGCAAAATTTCTGCCTTGTGAACATTCCAGACAAAGGAAAGCTATAATGAAAGCAGCTCAGTTTATTTCAAAAATGACCTGAGTTCAGGCTTGCTTAAGGACAAAGAAACTCATAGTTTAACAAACTTGGCTGGAACACTAGCATGGAGAATTACCACCAGTTATTAAGCATTAATATATAATAAATGACATGCTGATTCAATTAAAATCCAGTGATAGTAAAACGATAAACTGACTACAAATAGTTAACTGCAATTCATATTGATATATCAATCTGACAGCTGACATCTTAACTGTCTTAACATCATAGATTAAGATAATTTCGAGAATTTTTTTTCTTTTTTACATGGAAGAATACTTTATTAAGTCTCCTCAACCGAATGCTGTTAATGAGCTGGAAAAGTTATTTAATGAGATTAAAATATCTGCAACTTTAAATTATGTAGTAATTCTCAACTGTTGAATAGTGGCCTCAACCTGAAGAGACGTTATAAATCCATTTTGAATATGCAAAGTCTCCAGTAAAATTTTAAAGTGCTAAAAGGAATCCAGATCTCTTGTAGCAACAGTCAGTTCACAAGCGTTTAGGCAATCTGCCCAAAGGAATCCACAGAACAGCAATCAGATACACTGAACTTGAAGAGTGTTACAAACCTGTAAGTTAACTGTATCGCAACAAAAATATTTTAGGGAGCTGCGGAAAAGGGGCATAAGGCATCTCACTGAAGCTCGACACATAGAGCTGAGGTGTCTGGATCCAGAAGCCCCTATTCAGTTGTCCAGAACCGCCACAGCTATGCTGTTGGAAAGACTTTAAATTCTCAAAAGAAATCCTGACATTTCTTAGCATCCTACAGATCATTTGACAAGTAAATCAATTGCTTGTGTCCTTGTCATTCAGTTTCTTGAAATACCTGGGAACATGTCTGCATTCTCTGGAAACAAAATTTTGCAACCTCCATCTGAAATAATTTGAATTTTAAGTGCTAATATGTGCCTACACCTTAACTTGTCAGTCAAGAAACGGAAAACTTTTGTAGACATTTTATCCCACAGTACCTAAGCAAGTTATTTCTGTATCTATGTAAAAGATTATCAAATATGTGTAACTTTGATTTAAAAATAAAAAAGAAAAAATGGAAAAGGAAGACAAAAATTGCGAAAAGGGAATTAGGACAGTCAGCTGGAGAATATACTTACTGGGGTCACAAGAAACCTTGGTTCTAATATTAGTCAGGTTACACATCCTGTACAACTATTGACAAGTTAATTAACCTATTCTGTGCCTCAATTCTCTTGGTAAATGTGCATAATACTTCCTTGGCTTGTGAGCTTTTGGAAAGGATTTTATCCTTCCAGTGACTATGTTAACATCCAAATACACTGATGGAAACCAAGCAGCTTCTTAGCATTGTGGAACACCCTTGTCTGCACTCTCACTATGATTCTATAGATATACTTCACATCTTTAAATACTAAAAACAGTGAGTTTCCATTTTCCAATTGATTAAACTCAAGCTACCACATAGAACAAACTTGTTTATATATAGCGTTGCTAGAAACATGTCAAAGGAAATATTCACCACAACTGATTTCCACAAGGACGGAAGAAAAATCATAAGCATCTTCCTCCATAAGCAATTTACATTGAACAAACTGAAATTTAACATCACATTTCAGCTAAAAAAAGTTCCATACACTATTCCTAAGTTGTCTAAATACCACTATATTTAAGGTTAAAATAGATATTTTATAATTTGGACGACTGTAAATCTAACCTATATTTCACAAGAAAAACGCATAAGTCATGATATCATTGGTCTTTTAGTTTTTCCACATAGAACATTCTGTCCTTCTGGCATCAAAAGAAAGCCAAAATTCATTATAGCTCTTCAACAGGCACAAAACCAGATTTTATCAATTTAAAATACACTAAAGTTTCACTATTGTAATAAAGAACACTAAATTAGTGCACCGCTTTGAAAAAGGAGGACAGTGCAGCCAGCTTTGAAAGCTTCTGACGATGCACAAGCCTACCAAATGGGACACTGTCCAAAATTAAAGATGAGGAAATCGTAACATGGACTTTGCTACTGGTGTAACACATCAGCCTACTGGTAATTCGTGGGATCATTAATGCCCTGTAGCCCGTTCCAAGACTGAACTGCCGAGGCAGCCGCTCTCAGCCCCACCGGAGACACCAACACAGCATCCCGACAGTGATTTACCAGAACCCCATCTCCACCATGGCGCTTTCAGTGACAGCAGCACCTACATGCAAAGCAGGAGGCAAATCCCTTACTAACAAACTAACGCTTACTGATGCTGCAGCTCTGGCTGGGATGGAGCCTCACACACACACCTTCAAAAAATCAGACAACGGTGAAGAGCCAGTATGAACACAGTAACCTTTACATATAGATTCTTTTTCCAATGGCTAGAGACAAACTCAGAATAAAAAGACATTTTTACGCAGGATGATGAGATGGTGAATTTCATTGCTCCATGTGGTAATAAGGCAACAAAGGTAACAGGTAACCTCCTGGATAATGATATTACTCCATTACTGTAAAGAATATGGTTCTGGGGTGGGGGTGGCTTCTTTGCCTTTTTCTCAAGATAATTCTGGAACAAACAGAGGAAAACCATCCTGCACATTTACATTTTGTAACCCATGCAGGTCACAAAGTCTCCCAGTGAGACTTGCCAGACTGATTATCCCTCATGAGCCCACAGCGCCTGTGCTAATCATCACCAGAAGTGGGATGCTGTAAGAGAACCACCATTGGTCTCACATAATATGGCAATTCCTGTGGAACTATTACTGTATTATTCAAGTACAGAGTTTGCACTTGAAACACTACATTTGTACAGAGAGCTAGATCTTTTTTTTTCTTGCTTTTAAGCTCTATTACTTCTCCAAATAGGTTAATCGTTGGAGAAAAGGAGAAACAAATAATATGTGACTAAAGACAGAAGAGGGTATTACTGACAGCAGTCCGCTTGGCTGCTGTATCATGCTTCAAGCTGGCAAACATCAACAAATCAGTATGTCCAACACAGTCATCAGCATTTGTTACCTCATTTTTAGTCAAATGATTTCACGATCATAGAAGTAAAAGCTTAGTGCACGGGAAACTGATATCATTTAAATTTTACTTTAGCTACGTGAAACAGATTCTGAAGGGCAAAGTATTAAAACTGGAAAGAATGAAACAGGTCTGTTCTAACTTGTAGCGAAAGTTTTCATATCTCATACAAGTGTGCAAACAAAAAGAACAATTGCTCAACATATCCACAATCAAGAAATAAAGACAATTGTAACCTTCTACAACTTCTGCTTAAAAGTCACTGCACAAAACTATGGGGACAGCATATGCACTTATTTGCTAGCAGTGACCTGCAAGGAATCAGAGGAGAATGAAATCATGTTCCAACAATTATTCCTTTTTGTTATTGAGATGTTACTCAGCCTCAGTATACCTTCCATATTATTCTACATGCAAAAGGTGGCAAAAAATATCCTGCAATATTTGAGATGTGAACAAACACAACAGAAGGAGCAATCCACAATGTTTCTTTCCTAAGAAGCCAGAGAGCCAGTCCTAAGATGACAAAATTACTTCCACAAAGAAAGCTAACTTAAACCCCTGGAAAAATACTAATTTAGGTGGAACACGTCTTGCTGGTCTACAGGAACACTCGTCTTCAGCAGAAAAAAATATTGATCCACTGTAAAACAAACTGAACTTCAAAAGAGGATACCTGTCTATCTGTCACTGTTAAAAGCAAAGCAACCTGCCTAATTAAAGGACTGAAGTGGCTGCAGTCAACTGATCCTTGTACCAAGACAATCCGCCATCATTGCTACACAAAATAAAACACCATTTACTGACAGCTACATTTGCTTTTCCTTTTTTTTTTTTTTATTCTGAAAGACTCCATACCCCATTGGAAGCTAACACGTCTTCTGTCTCGTCATCTTTGCTGTCGGCCTGAATTTCAAAAGGGTTTCCTCCATTACAGTACTGCTCGAATAATGTTACTGTTGTTGAAATTGCTGATGCAGGCTGCTTACTAGGTGACACAGATGGGGAACGTGACTGCTCCATGAACTTAAACTCCTATTAATAGAAATGAAGTACAATTTTAGTCACCAACAAGACAGTTTCAGTATTGTTACAATTTCAGTTCCATAAAAATAGAGCATAACAACAAACTTGTGGACAATTAACCTGATATGCAAACTTTCAGCCAAAGCTTGCTGCTTATTTAAAGATGTTTTTCATGCTGTGTCAAGTTAACCTTGAAATTGGCAACCTTATATGGCTTGTCTTTCGGATTTTAGCGGGTTTTGGCTATGACATGTTATACATCTGCATTCTGAAAATATTCACTGTCTAAAACTAGGTGAAAACTAAGTGGGGTTTTTATTTTACAGCAAGTAGGAGATAAAACAAGACATACATTCTATCAAAAAATGTAGTATTATTTACGCAAGTTACCTGATAATTTACTAAAGCTGAATTTTTTTCTTAATATTTTATTTTTAAAAAGTTCTTTTCAAAATGTACGACTTTTAATTGCACATAAAGTTTCTGACGACTGGGTGAGTGCACAGACTTTTGCAAACATATGGGTTAAATAGGGTACATAAGATATTATTTTAGAGATTCTTTTCTTAAAATCTTAACCTTGACTTATCTCAGTTGACATATCATTTTTATCTATTAAACTTTAGCTATTCATCTTCACTAAAGGCAAAATGTACATTACCATTTATCTTAAGGTTTAAAGATCAAAACAAAAACAGCTAAAAGGACTGCAATGTTCGGTTTCTGTTCAAATGAATTAGTTACTTTCTGCCATTTTCTGCTGCTCCAGTCCCTTGAGCAGTATGTATGGATTTATAATCCCATGTTTCTATTAAAAATATTACTTATTTTACTATTGGATGCTACTGAGGGTCCTTCTTCCTCTTCCTTCCATGCTATTACTGCCCCAGTAGCCTCTTGCTTACTTTCAGTTAACACTACAGAAGCTGCAAAATTATCTTTTTCTTGAGATTGTTCGGCTATATCCATTTTTGCACTAGAGTGACAGTTTTAATCATAGGTACTCACATTTCATTTGTCAAAAGAGGTGAAATTCAGCCACTGCATGCTAAACATCACAAAAATCACTCACAGCAGGTGAGCAAACAAAATTACTTGCTTCCAGGTGGAGTTTACCACAGAAGAATTAAATAAATAATTAGATAAATAGTTTAGATAAATAAATTAGATAAATAATTTAGAAATGCAAAACTGACATATTAACAGCACATTAAACTATGAAAAATAAAGGATAACATTATGCTTACAATTCTAGCGTCTTCTGCAAACCTCTATCTGCCTGAAATACTGCTCTAAAACCATTTGAATCTTAAGTTTCCAATATCATGGAGTGAAATTTAGACGTTTTCAGCAGCCATTAAAAACATTTGCACAGTAGTTCATGGATGTAACTACTCAAAAAAACAGGACTCTTAGCTACTGAAATATTAATACATTTGTATGTGTTATTCATAGAGCGTACATGAAGCTGCAGAATACTGAAGCTGGATTTAACCGGACAAAGTTCCCAGGTCTCATTCTCCAAAAACATTCTTAATTCTTCAAGACGGGTTCTGAAATACAATGAATGAATGCATTTAATTGGCAGCAAGAGTAAATCAGGAAGTAGACAATTATTTAACTTATGCAGTAAAAAACACCTTCAAAAACTGTATTAAAAGTCACACTTTAAAATTGTTTAAATGATTCTTTCAACTGACAGACCACCTAAAAGCTGTGGCTACTAACACAGTGTATGTTTTATGACATCTCTGGAGAAATTCCCAAAGAATGTCAACCAGCACAATTTGGAAACAAATTTTTTTGTCAAAACTATTAGAAAGTATAGAGAAACATCTATGACCTTTTTTCCTCCATGTAAAGTGTAGAAAGAAATGTAATATATACTAATACTCAGCAGTACAACAGCTTCTGTGAGCCCAGACAAGACGGATGCTTCTTTCAAACACACTGAAGCTGACAGGTAGCAAAGGGAAGTGGAAAGAACTAACATTCTACAGACATCTCAGCTTTTTAGAGGAGAAAACACTTAAATGGCTATTAATCTCCTAAGCTATATTTCTCTGCATAGCAGAACTTTACCTTGGTACTAATACAGAAAATCTATTAGGGAAACATAATCAAGCCATCATATCTCTGCATTGTTTCTCTCATGTTTTTAATCATTAGAAAAGCCTCTGTTCAGCCATAAGCAGAAAAACCTTCATTAAAGAAAATATTTTTGTCACATAATCAGGAATTCATATAGGAAAAGACAGCAATAAGTGCTTATTGAGGTCACATTGCTGTATCTTCTTAATATACGGTACATTGTTTTGTTTAACAAGTAGTAGTTGGTAAATTATGTCCTGGGTTTCTAATTAGGAAAGAAAACATTCAAGAAATACCACTATTTCAATAACAAACTATAATCACCACTATAATTAAAACTTTCTTGCCTCAACAAAATGGGCAATATGTTGAATTACGGCTACAGTTTGCTGTGTCTATTTGAATTCACCAGTTAAATGCAAATAGACTTCAAGTGCTATTTTTGAGGCATTGAGTACCCATAGCTTGCAAATCTTCTCACAGTAAAGCCAATAGAAACAACGGATAGAGATGCTGTAAAAAATCAGTGTTACAGATTAAAATTCTTTGAGAGGAAAACTAAGGAGAAAAAGACATACAAAAGGAAACATTTAAAAGCCACACAACACCAGTTTTCTTATCATTTCAGAGCTGAAATCAAGGTACTGGCAAAGTCCTTGAACAAACATTCTTCATTTTCACCAGTTCACAAGTTTGAAAAGAGGCACACACAGAAGGTCTGATGTATTCGTTCCCTGAAAAGCTTTAGCGATCACACACACCTTTTTACAAACTCATCAAGATAACAAGTAAATTGCACTCCAAAAGTCGCTTTACTGATGTTCTCTGTCAAAAGCTCATTCTAATTTTTCAAAACAATAAAATTTTACCCAAAAAAGGCTTCATCTATGCTCTAGTATGACATTGCTCTTCTAGGCTTTTTGAATGACATGACCAGTCCCTTTGCTACTTTCTCTGTGTTGGCAGTTCTCTAAAACTCCACACCGCCCAGGAGGCCACATATGTCAAATTACAATCAAAGAACTGATTACTCCTGGACTCCGGGCATTGCAGCTCTATGTAGCTTTTAGGTTCTAATGAATCCTTAAAAGCACTAGCTTGCTTTTTTTTTTTTTTCCCCTGCAATTAAATACACAAGAGGACTGAAAGCCACATTAGCTTGATCTGAAACGGCAAGATGCTTAAAGCTTTTATATAAATCAATTTGAGGGATATAACTGGGAGAAAAGCCTTTACATATTTTTCCTTCTGAGCATGAAAACAGCCAATTAATCTTCACATTACAAACACAGCATAAAATATGTAAAAAGTATTGAAAGGTTCACATAATTTGAGATATATCAATATGTATTCCCTTTTATTTTCACAAGAATTACAAGAAACATTACCTTAATAAAAAACATGAGTTATTTCAAAAAAATATAATTTCTATACCTGTTCCATCAATGTTCCTTAACTTTTATTTTACTCAAAGATAATTCAGAAAATTGGTCTCTGATTCCCTAAGCTCTTAAATAGGTCCTTTAAACATAAGCAAATCATAATGGTCAACATTGTGTTTACTTAACCAAATCAGGCACTATGTGGTAAGTCAGTGTAGTAAAAGACAGGTACACCAAAATAGCTCTTATGAACCTAGAGCTTCAAGTGCAGTTTCCAAATTACTTCATGAAATTCAGTTTAAGGTTCTGAAATGCTTTCAAGAAATTAAGATAGGTGGCATGGTTTCTTGATCAGCTCATCTCCTAACAAGACATAATGTGCATCTGATTAAGGCTCAAGCTTTTCAGACAACTGGAATCAAGACCTTTATCAAATGCCCAGAAAGAAATCCTAGCTATAAACTACAAAAGCTGAAGATATTCCAAATCACATTCTCAGCTTCTGAATTTAGACACTGTCTCATGTTCTCCTCATAATTTTCATACTTTATGGATTTTAGGCAGAAAGTCTCAGACCAAATGGGTTTGGATGTATTACTTGTATGGCAGCTTCCATACAACAGAGGACAAACAGACCAAGACTGGGACAGTAAGAGTTCCTTAGAGCAAGGAAGGCTGTATTTCTTCTCATATCTTCCTAGTTTTTTTACATGCAGAAAGAAGATAAATGCTAGATAACCAGAATGAAAGATTTGTCAAACATCCAAACCAAAGCATTTGGGAAATCAAGAAATCAAAACAAACAGACAAGTCTTGAAGTTGTCATAGCCACGTATCACTTCCGAGGCCAGAGACTGCCTGCACATGACAGCACATACAACTGGCCCCAGATATGATTAGCAGAGTTTAATGAAACAAAATTAGATACTGCCAATAAATAAACTAGGAAAACTTGACTCAGTTCTAAACATCTTATTTGATAAAAGACAAAACTGCATATTGAAAAAATTATTTAACAGACACATCTCATCAGGTCTCTTTATGTAATGGCAAGAAGTAACAATTTTGCTAGGAAGTATGGATTTCAGAGGTGTTCATCCTCAGGATCCCAGGAGACAGCTTAATAGGCAGCCTGAAAAACTACTGAAATTCTACATAAAAAGATTTCCATCTTTATCTGGCTTGCCTGCTGCAGAACGAGACTTTTCCACAACTTTCTCCACCCTCTCCCCTTCTTCAGGGTTCAGAGCTCTATTCACATCATGAGACATAATCCACCATCTGTCAACTTCAGTTCAGGAACTCATTGGAAAGCATTAAAAGTTAAACTCAACAAAGATGAATACCATAAGATTCATCCACTGTACATATAGTAAGCTCACCTGTGGTATGTTTTGAAATAGTTAACACTTTGTTTTCTGATAGATTCTTGTAAAACTTCAGACTTACTGCCACAAAATTCTTCTCCAACTTGCATCAGTCTATAAGAATAAAGCAAAGTTTAGAAATATGTATTGATTTATTAATATTGCTGTTCCAACCTCAATTACAAGCCTCAACTATTACCACGAGCATACAAGTATCTCAATAGAAACAGAGCATGAATGTTAAGTTGCAAACACTTCACTGGTTCAACAAAGGTCCATGTCTCATTTTCCTCCAAATCCTATCATAAAGTCCCATAAACATAGCGACAAAGAGCCATAAGCAAAACAAATGTCTTTTTGAGATCCTATTATGCAGGGAAAACTGTACAGCTCACAGTCCAAGTCCACCATTTTATTACCAAAACAGAAGGATATAATATGTACAGGTTAGCAGTACAACAGTATTTTACTGCTCTGGAGTGAGAGTCCCTTTAAAAGCTTTTAGAGACATCAAAATCATCAGATCTGCACATCTGAAGTCTTAAAGGTGGACAATACTGAGATCATATCATACTTATGCACTACTTGAGCAGCCAAACAATTTATATTACCTCTCCCAAATACATCCTCATAAACTCCCACATAAAGAAGTGCTCTTCAAACTATCAGTAGATATGAACAATACTGGCATCAGAATGTAAGTATCAGCCTTAATTAACTGTGCTGCCTTACTAGAATTCAAGTTTGTGTACATGTATTAAGTGGTGTTATAACCACAAGGGTGTACCTGCTGGTGACATCAAGTACAAATATGAAGTCATCATATTTGAAGTTAGACAGATCTGTTCCCAGAAGATATGTTTTCACTTTCAGTTGAACATCCTACAAAACACAAACAAGTTGTTGCATACTTACTGCACTACAGACAAAAAGGTGAAGGCTCAAGTGCCTCATTCGTTGGTTCTTTTGGTTTGTTTGCACTTATCCTTATTTGTGAGATTAGAGTAGAACTCAATTTTTTGTAATATGAATGATTTCTCATTGACTTTCTAAATTTTATTATAATAATTTTCTTGAACATTCTATAAGACCAGGTCAATCCTAGATCCTTTATTGTCACTCAAAAAAAAAAAAAAAACTCCAAATGACAGATAAAATTTTACAGGTTTGTCACCATACACTTGGGGTCTCACTGCACATCAAACTGATCCAGCAGTCAGACCAGAAATACTGTGAAACCAGGCAGGTTCACAAGACATCAGGCTCTCCACAGCTACAGTTACACCAGAAACATAAAGCAGTGTGACTGTGCTAACAGAGAAAAAGCACATGAGAAGAAAACAGATTGTGGGGCAACACACAGGTTGGGAGAAGTGGAATGAGGCTGAAAGTCATGTTACTATGTTTTGGGATCTTGACTGAGTTTGTAATCATAGCAACCAAGTACTGACTGAGTCATGGAAATTATATTTCCATGGTTTTAATATATTTAGCTCAAAAGAAATCACTTGAAAAAAAAAAATCCCTGGAGAGATTTTTTTAAGAAGATCAGTATAAATTTAACTGTAATTATTCCCAGTGGGAGGCTGGTGCACTGGCCAGGAGATAAATATTTAGGAAAAAAAAAATAGATCAAAAAACATACCTGCCATATTCGTGAAAGCCCATGTTCCAATTTCTTTTTTACATAGCTGCGGTCAAAACTGTTCTCTTCTGTTCCAATCACATTGCTGCCATCTGCAACTGAAGATGAAAGACATTGTACATATTTCCAGAAGCCTTGAAATGCATCCTAGTTGTCTAGCCATAATGAAACTTCTGCCTAGGCCATTATCATATTATCCATTATGCAAACTTCAGGAGAGCTCTATTGCTCTAAACTTTTGAAAGGAAACAAATAAAGCACGTATAAATATTATATACTAATGCAGACCGGGAGAGCTTCTGATTGTTTTTACGTAAGCAAGATACCCCATTCAATAAAAATTAAAAAAAAAGGACAAAGTGTAACAGATACCGATATTTTAAATACAAAAGATAAAGTTGAATGTTGCAGTGAGCACTGCTTATCATCTACAACAAGATTCTCTAAGATATTCTACCTTTTGCAGACAAGAATCATGAAAGTAAAAATCTCAGAAGCAAGATTTTTAACTTTCTGCCCCAGTAAATTCTGTCAGCAACTCTGAGGAAAAATACTGAAACTTCTTCCGTGAACTATGAGAATAACATAGCATGTTCTTTTATTTTTTTCCCCTCTCTCACGCTAATCTGCGCTTATGCATGAAGTAATGTCAATCATATAATCTGGTGTCTTTCATTCTTCCAAATTATTTTATCTAATTCTAAAACCTTCATTCCCACAGTACTGGTCACTTTTCAAAAAAGCACTGTAACGCACAGTAATCTTCTCCTGTACGTGGTTCTCTCTTCTCCCGACGGAGGAAATATATATTAGTGATTTGACATGAAAGATAAAAATTCACATAAAATATTACACTGCAATATTACAAAGCACACAGCCCTCCTCCCACACGATCATTCAAGAGGCTGCAAGCACAGAAAAATTATTCTAGTAAGATTTCCTGTAGTACCCCAACACTACTGTGCATCTCCAGTCTGTCTTTCCATCTCTTGTGCAACCTCCAGCTAGTTTTCAGTACTTGAGAAGACTATTCACTCCCTTGATCCTGGACCAGCTGGTCTCATCTCTACCTCCACATACAGGTTCCCAACTCAAAGACATTTCTTTCCCTTACTCCCAGTCTGAGCATTTCTTCTCAAAAACCACCCCCGAGGGCCAAGCGATCATTTTGCACACAGATCAGAAGTCTCCTCCCTGCTGCCCATGAGTCACTGGAACAGGCAGCACAAAGTGCAGATCCTAAAGGAGTCCAGAGGGGGACCTGGAGAAAACAACTAACTAAATCAATTAAGGAAGTCACTTATGATATCATCGGAGAAACAGTCCCTTTCTATCATTTGGGCCTACCTGGAAAAAAGAAGGACATGTCTAACAGACTCCGCCATGTGTAACGTTCTTGCCTTAGATTACATTCTTGAAAGACGGACTCTTTTTAAAACTGTTCTACTTCGTGACCAGGTAGATATATCAATGCTACAGTGCGGACAGGAAGGTAAAGAGTAGAACGTTTCACCGCTCCTCAATGACTGACACTGGCCTCTTGGCCAGCCCTAACTTGCGGAACACATCATTCGGATTAAAAAAAAAAAAGAAAAAATTCTTCCTAGCATCAATAAGGAATTCTGAAGTGATGAAGGCCTTGGACCAAAATGCCGCATGAGCCCTGTAAGGAATGGGAAGCTGGATACAAGACTTTAACCAACGTACTCAGATGCGTGCAGAACAGACCTGCAGTACTTTCAGTTGAGTAACTCCTCCTCACAATTAAAAGCATAATAAAATATATTCTGGAATTTGGGTTTATATTAGGGATAGCTATTAATTTCTTCCAAGGCCACAAAGCTGTGTTCAGCTCCTTCCCATTTAACGTCATTAAGACTGCTTTTGCAGGTAAAATAAGAACTTACCCTACTTACTCAAAATGAGAAGATAAGAGGCTGTTTGATGTGAAAAAAAGATTCAAACATACTATATCTACTGTTGCAGGGCACTTAAAGAAATTTTTCCTCATGAAAGAAAAATACTAAAATAAATATTAGCCACTGTATACATAAATTACAATTTAGTAGCTGTACCTAAATATGTTCCTCTTCTCCTGAAAGCAATAATTCTGACATGTGTTTTCTAAAGTGATTTATCATGGAAGATTAAACAAAATATAAACAGAAAAAATTAGACAACTAGGGAAACACTTATGCTTTCTCTGACTATATAAGTAAACACAACCAGCTGTCTTAGTCACAGCACACTCTTTAGAAGTTTCCGGAAGCTCCTCACTTTGATACTTCTGCAGAATGATGCCAAGTCTCTTCTCAAGATTAAGACCATAGTCGTTGTCTTCACAAACTGACATTTATGAAGGGATGGTTGGACAGAATCATATAGATGCTACTGTTCAATAAAAATCCATGCAATATTCTCTCTGGCATTCTCCCGTTGCTCCTGGATTATGCCCAGTCATGCTAAGAGGTCTTGTTTCCAGTCTTTCAATGAACTGTACTGCAGCTAATTTAACACATGAATTTAGGATAATTTTCTTGAAAACCAAGGATTGGACAAAGATCCACAAGAATTTACACTTCTTTGCTTCGAAGAATTTGGAACAGGGAGCAGAATACATACATATTCATAATTTCACATAAAAATAAGAATCAGAAGCATCCAGGAGTTTTTGCTCTAGATGCCGGAGTTAAATACAGTAATTTTTCAGGTTTCTCAGTATTTCTCCAAAATTTGTAAAGGCAGCCTTCAGTCATAACAAAAGGGTTTGCTTTAATCCTTGCTAGTCAGGGGAAAAAGAAAAAAAATAAATCAATCGAATCATTGCCCTCTAGCTTCGTTCTTTGAATACCAAGCAGGCCTTGCACAAAATTTGTGCAGTATTATAAACTGAATGTTTTGGAAATTAAAATAGTTGCAATTAAATTTATATCTTGCATCATTTTCTTCTTACTTTTCAGGGAATCTCTTCTAGTTGTTAGCAAATTTACCACTAGGAATACACTTGTCTAATCAGGAGTTTAAATGCTGTAGTGATCATTTTACTGCTTAGTTTCAGTTCTTCTGTTAAATTAGTGTCTCAGGAACACATGTGAATTACATCAACGTCACAGTAAATTTTACAGTATGTGAAAATCCAACTGAACCAGACAGGGTCTCACACAAATCAATGCGACTTTGAAGTTCACTTTGCTTTCAGCAGGGAAGACAAAATGATCTGCCCAGGTCCTTTTTAAATTCATTTCTCCTTTGATTCTATACTATAAACACAAACAATGCTTTAACCATGACCAATGTGCAATGGAATATTTTCCAGTAAGCAGTTGATTTTCAGGGGTAAAAACTGTATCACAGCAGTTTGCTGTTTACTATATGAACAACAAAATCAAAGAATAAGTAGCAGTTCATTAAATGTGACATCGAACTCATTTCACGCTACAGAGTTGATACTTTTAATTCAGTAATTTTATCCTCAGTATGATTAAACAAGCCCTACATATGAACACTTAATTCTGTCTTTCCTAGAGCACGTTAGAGCAATTACTTGTGTTGTTATTTGATGATTCACAGAACTATCAACACCATACATTTCACTATGACTTGCTGCTACTCTGTTATAACACTTCAGCAAACTAAATCCCATTAGTATGTGCTATTTCATGAAAGGTACTAAATACGTCTCATGCCTTAAAAATTTTTAGGATTGCATTTGTATCTAGAGATGATTATCTGTTTCCATTTAGTTTTTTCCAAGTAAAGGCTTTTTTAATTGACCTTAAAAAAAGTAATGCCCAAAGACCAGTCCACACTATAACTGAAAGAACAACTGCAAATTCTTAATTCCATTCTAGGGAAAAAAGTAAAAATCCTCAATCTCAAAGACTCTCTCCTGTAAACATTGCAAACAAAACAAATCCTGTTGTAAAAGTTACTATTCCATTTTGCTCTTCAGTCTCAACCTAGACTATTTCTCAGAACACAAGTAAGCAGAACATTTAATAATATAAAGCAGACACAATTCTTTCCTCAGAAATGCAGAAGGGCAATTATTTACAAGTTATGCAAAGTACATTTTAACATCTGTAACAGGCATTAATAATCACAAATACGTGACACACGATCTAGATGAAGTGCAGCCTCCTTTCCATAATCTATGCAGGACTTCTTTGGGATAAACTTCACTATTAAAATATGTAATTCATGCCTTCTAAGCCCAGCTTCTCACTTCTACAGCTGGGTTTGGCCCTAAGAACGAGAGTGTCTTGACCCCTTTAAGGTATTTTGTAAAACTGATGACATTAAATGGGACAACAAGAGAATAATACTGGGACAACTTTTTGAGTTTTTAACATTATAAAAGCCAGATCCACATACAGTAGTTAAGGTTGCTCCTTCTATTGGTTCAGTCTATGGAGTTTAATTGAGGGAACAATTTTAGAGTAATTTCCAGAACTGTCTCCATGGTTCCTTCCGACATACCCACCCTCCTTACAGGAATGATACTTTTTGGCTGTAGCACATATCGCAGCTATTAAATCAATAAATATGGAATGAGACTTATCTGTACAGGTTTAATAATTACTACAGCATGAGCAATGACTTTTATTAAAAACAGACATTTGGCAGATATTTATAGTCCCTCTGAAATTAAATTATACTTGTGAAATTCCCTTTTGTGTGCTTTATCATTGCTGAGGTATTTGAAAAAGTGATTTAGCAGCTCAAATATATTCTATTTGTACATTACAGTTAAGCCACAACATCTCCAGAAACTTGAAAAATGAGTGACAGAAGATTTAGGGAATTAGTAGCGAACATACCAATATACTCTGGCACACATTTAAAAAGCAATGCATTTAAAATTATCCATGCAATTGAATATGCCACTTTATTCAGCTTAATGGTTCCTTTAAAAAGTTTTGCTGTACAAATGATTTTCTTTCTTCAGGGTATCACAAGCAACCACACTAAGGGGAACTATTTTTAAAACTACATGTGGAGCTCAGTAAGTAGTCTACTGTGATAATGCTTCCATGCAACAAACTCTTTATGATATCTGCTTTATTTTACACATGTGAAGACCACAATAAAATGAAAACAAGGGAAGGAAATGTAATCATCTGAAGTTATTTTAAATTTAAAAGTAAATACTATTGAGAATGGGCAATTCACTCAAAACTTCAGGATCTTTCTTCACTTGGTTCATGTCAAAATTAAATATTCTAACTCTTAGTTTTAATCGATATGTTTATAAAAATTTCACCTGAAATAATAGTTTCAACAAATTCAGACACTACAAGCAATAATGCTAAAGGCACTGAGTCAAGACCACAAAGGTATCAACACACAAATTAACAACTTGAGCGTAAGATATTTCCAAATATCAGAGGTTTTGTTTCCAGAACAGTTTCTTACCAGAAGACACAGCTGCTGCCTCATCTTGGTCATGATTGTCATGCCACTGCATCGTTCGGTAGTAACTGAGCATGACTTCCCAGAGAGCTTTGCAGAGATCAGCAAGGCATGGAATGTAGCTGTCTGATGTAATATGCTACAGAAAAGCAAAATAATATTGTGAAACTTAACAACTGTGTTCACTTTTTTCAGAGGCAAAACCATACAAAACCCTCCCTATTCATACAGCTGAAGTGTTTGATGTACATCAGTTTCGTTTTCAAAAGTTGTTGAGAGTCAATGAATGCCCGATTGTAGTCAACAAATCAAATGCTGTCTAAATGCACAAAGCTCACATGTGAGCACCTTTTTTAAAAAAATTTTCTTCAGTTAGTCCATAAATTAATCACCTCTTATATTTATGGAACACCAAGGTAGATACAGAAGTCACACACTCAGAGAGGGGTGCAGCCACCCCTGTGACATGTGGACTCTGCATCAGGTCAATGACACAGATACTCATAGTTGAATAGTACAGAAGTCATCCTGGCTGGCGCCCCATTGGATCGAATGCTGTATAAAAAAGGCGTTTAAAAACAAAACCAAACGTAGATGGCATCTGCCCTACCTCCCTGATCCACCCTGCTCCATCCAGCCAATTGTGTTTTAAGACGTTCATTAGGGAAAGAGTATCAGAGAAATAGATCCACAGTAGAAATATCTAAGATAAGATTGTCAGGTCAAGGGATGAATTTGAGAAGGGGTCTTGCTGGGTAAAGAAAAGACTGTAAAATATATTGCTTATCTGGGCGACAATGGTACGTGACCCTCATCTCACTTGCTGTGAACCAGCACAGTCTCACAGCTTATAAACAAGGGCAAAGTCCAGCTGCACAAATGTGATTTCAATTACATTATTGTTTAAAGGTTCTCAGAGAAGTGTGGAAATCAGCACTTCAAACTAACACTGTTGCAGAAAACAGTTCATACTTTCTCATTGCTACTTCAGCGTCCACAGTTGACTTCCCACACGGCAAGTTCGGTTTTACCATGCAGATACTGCAGGTCAACCCAAAAATGCACATCCTAGCTGTACCAAACTGTACCCTGTTCCAGTAGCATTCAAAAGGAGAATAGATGTAAAAGTTAGAACATGGCATATCACTAGGAAAAGAAATGCTCAACAAGGAAATAGTGACTCAGAATGCACAGGCACATAACTTACATGAATGGCTAAAAATTACGGAAAACACTATTCTTTTTAAAAAGCCCACAGCATCTGACTTCCAGAAGGAAACAAACAAAAAAAATTAAAACAAAGCAAAAAACCCACTGTAGTTTCCCACTACCCATGTAAAATGGAAATGAGCTAAATGAGTCCATTTAGAAAGATTTTTAGAAACACACAAGACGTCTTCCCAAAACGGAGGAGTTCAATTTTGTATGACTTCCATTGTTTAATTAGAGTAAGCATGGCATAACCACTTACATGTTAAGAGCATCCTGTCCTAACAGTGTAGACAGCTTGAAGAGGGTTCTCACTGGAACCAGACATGGAGAAAGAAGGCTCATATTTTAGCCTTAAACAGTTTATTCCCTGACAACTGAACGCGAGAGATTAAAAACTGCCGGTATTTTTTCTACAGGTAGTTAGGAATGGAATTGCTATGGTAATCCAGCTTACTCAGTGCTCTGATTTTCACAAATGCACTGCAATACGTAACAACCAACGCTGAACAACACGATTTGTAACAGTCACTAAACTTTCCCAGGTGCAGCCTGTCCCTAAATACTTAATTGTTACCAAGAGAGTCACGAAAAATTAGAAAATAAATAAATAAATTTCAAGGAAATTACTGCAGTATTCAGAGTACATTATAGTCCTAACATTTGGGTAGCTACAGATTGACAGATTTCAGCTGTTACAGGCTCACATAACTAAAGAACCATCTCATGAGGGTCCTGCAGAAGGAAAACCAAATAGAAATAATGAGAAATAATTTTGTAATCACACAGTAAAAACCACAGATCCTTCTGCACTGTAAAGGGTAAGGATTAACAGCAGCACTCAATCTGTAGAAGATGCCAGGAGGAGCTCAGTAGGGCTGTTTGTAAATGGAAGTAATTGGGCTTAGTATCATAAATATTAGCAAAGAATGCGAAATAATACTGAAGGGCATATAGAAGTGTAAAGCAAAAAACTCAGAAGAAAACTGCATTAGAATCTAAGAAATGAAAACAAAAACACCTTCTGAAGACAAACAGAAATATGAAAGGGCTGCCATCTAGAGAACACAGCTCAGGGTTTGCTGGCTTTCTTCTATTAGGTTTCACCTCAATGAAGTGCAAATACAACCTATTTGGAACCTTACTCATTGTCTTCATTAATACTTACGTCAATTACTCCTGACAAATTAATTTTTCATAATCTACTTCCACTCATATGAAGGCTGTTAGATTATGTAAGCCTTGGAAGTCAAAGGGGCAACTCTTCACAATGAAATGGTTTTCAATGCAGATGTGTGTTACTAGTTGAACCTACAGAACCCCAGGAGGTTTGTGAAGTCAAAGAGTAGAAAGTGTATAAGAATATGAACTTCAATCTCCTTGTGACTGCACTTTGATTTAATAAATTGCAATTGATGGGGTGGGTCTTTGAGCAGATGAGGTACAATGACGGTTTAGTCTGTGACTGAAAGAAATTATTGAAGTACATTGAAGATGGTTTTAAATGGACCACCTAAAATATCTCATACTCGCTCTACCCACCACCAAATTTTAAGAAAATTTCTCAGGGTGTAACAGTAATATAACAAGTGAAAGAATTAAAGAACGAAGTACAAATGCTACTCAAAATACAGTAATGCATTTAATAACATTTAAAAAATAGATACATATGCAAGAAACTGCATCTAAAATATATACTAGAAGAAAATAGATGGTTATGCCCAGTCCATGATTTGCCTGTCATCAGGTTTTTGCATCTCAGTATTACCACTGTCCCTTATCTAGATAAAAAAAGCGCAGCAAATCTGATGCAAAGTTAGGAGTAATGGGAAGACTCCAGTTAAGTTCACATCTCTACAATAATCAATACTGAAATGCAGTATTACAGAAACTGTCAATATAGCCTATACACACTGAATAAAGTTCAAAGTTAATGGTGCTTCCAGTAACTAGCATGTAAGACTGAAGATATGGGAGTTTTGAAATCTTGATCTCCTCTTTGTATCCTACAATGTAATACTTCATTTAGAAGTGTGCACACTAACTCCAAAGTGCTAAGATTTAGTGCAATCAAAATCAGCATTAAGTTGTGAATAACCAATCTCTCAATTAGCCTATGGGTTGTATTAAGAAATTACAATAACAGCAGGGTTATTTTAATAACTGAGTCCCTACTTAAATAAGGTACACTTAAAACAGTGGAAAAATTCAGATTAAAACATATACATATTTGCAAGAATAACATACTGTACAAAGGTCTTTGTACTGTAACTTCTGAAACTTGGTGTCTGTGTTTCCTGCACACAGCTCCACATATCCAAGGACTACTTGAAACACAGTGTTGTGAATGGCTTGGGTGAAGTGCATATGTAACTGGTCCATTGCTGTCTGAAAGAAAAGGAATAACATAAAATCAAAGAGTAAAATTCAATTTGTCATATGCCACAGTCCTTTAATGTAAGTCTTTTTCAATACTCAATGCTTAAAGATTTTAAGCACAGCCTCCAATCTTTGTTTCAAAAATACCCAACAGAAGACTTGATAATATTACAGGAGGGTAACATAAAAGAGTTTGGGTATTATCAGTAAAATCGGCTTTCCCTGTCATTCTCTCTCTATGACTCACCAGTTATTTCACGCTACCACTAGTAAATATAAATTTTATATATATATTTAATCATAGAATTCACTCATTCATTCATTTACTTTCCTAATCACTGATGAATGTGTCAAAAATAAATTAGCTGAGATCAGTGCTATTTTTCCCACTGGAAACACTTCACACTAAAATAAAAATATTTCCTTTGTAATTAATAAAATTAAACCAGAATTACAAAGTCTGCAATCCATTCACTTGCCAAACAGAGTTGTTCCTTGAGGAATATAAAGTAGGATTAAGTGTTACAGAAAAGCATGCACATCACATCAATAAATTTCTTACAAAAACTCTCTTGACAATAGAAACAAAATATGACATTTGTTGAAACTTACTTTTTCCAGGAAAAAAAATCAGTACATGTACTGAATTATATAACTAATTATAACTATATAAAGTATAGGTATTGAGACAATCACACCCGAGTTTCAGGTCAGGCTGTTTCCCTGATCCTTTGTTAATAAACTGTACATAACATCAGTCCATTTCAGACACTGACTCTTCTCACTGCTTTTAGATATAATAATAATTTGTATATATGGTACATAAGAATTGATTTTAAAAATTATTTGATATGCCAGAATGAAATTATCAGGTTCTGCAGATTTGAAACTGCTCAGTTTCACTACCTGCTATTTAACATTCTTAGCTGCTGACAGGAGCTGAAAACTCAATTACCCCCATAAGTACTGAGCAAGCAATTCTGCTTCAATCCTATTGCAAATAACCAATCTTCTGCAGCTAGTCCTAACTTGAATTAGTCAAAGAAAACAAAATGACAAATGAAGACATGAAAAGTACTGAAGACATTGAAGGTTCTTGCGTTTTTGTCTAATGAGAAGAGGTCAAAATGAGAGATATTTAAATAATGACACAACTAAATTCTTTTCAGGACAAGTTCAAAATACATACTTAAATAGTAATAGAAAAGAATGTTGAAAACAACTCATTCTATCATGAAAGCATAGCAGGCAAAACCATGCAGTAACAAATACCACTTTTGTTTTGTTCAGAAACTTCATTCCTCTCCAACAAAAAGTCTGCCTTTCTCACCATATCATGCACTAGACTTCAGAGCAGTGAAAGCATTATCTCTACTTTTGTTCAGGAAATAAAGGAATTGCCCACACAACACTAACAAAGGAAAAGTCTAATTAATCTTCTCGCCTGATTTCAAGTTGCAGCCTTTAGGCACTCAAATAATTCTGTACATTGTCAAAGTATGAGAAATCTGTTTCTGTCCTACTGCAGAGCTATACTGTTATCACACTTAAGCCATGAAAAAAGAACCCATTTTGCTAGAAAGGTTCTAATTAGAAAGAAAGAAAAACAAAAACTTAAAAACAAATAAAAATAAGGCATTCTAATGTCAGACATCCTTCTGAGTACTGGGAAAAACATTTTAAAAAAGCCAAGCATAATAAAGAACAAATGGGGTTCTTGTCCTGTCATCATCAGGGGACAGACACTTTGATGTGATCTTTAGCAACTAAAGCTCCCTGAAGGAATCTCTTCTCTGAGCAAAACATCATTGCTGTGCTGGTACCACCATGTTGAGCTGCACTATGTTATGAGCACCGATTAATGATGAAAGATGTCTCTGGGACTTTCTTCTCTCTTTACCTGCCTTCACTTCTCAGGAGCTTGGTTCCAGCTCCCACACTTCATATCTGCTTCCAAAGGAAACAAGTTCACTGCCTACCCACATAAACCATCCTCAGCCTTGAGGCCATGCACCAACAGAAGAGAACTACATCCTATCAGAGAGTTTAGTCCTACATATAAAAGGCTCTAGGCACATAGAGATGCAACTTTTAGGACATGTCCACAGTATAGATTTGACATGCCTTTTGTCACATTTTGTTGCCAAAAAAGTATCTCCTCACATCTTCATTCCTGTGGCATTTGAGTACAATATAAAATGGGAATGCACACATGCAAGGTACAGGTTGTGCACAACTCAGTAACAGCCACCTAGCTATGAAAAGTAGTACTCACCTGCCCAAACACAATTAATAATGCAAACAGCATCATAAATAGAGCTGAAATATGGAACTGTTAGAGTTATACAATGTCCAAAAAGCTACATGTTACCATAATTCACATTTTACCTTCAACGATTACTGTTAAAATTATCTGAGCATTATAAAAGTGTTCGTATACTCGACAAGATTAATCAGCATTAGGAAAATAAATTTCCATCACAGCACTCAAAGTTTCATGCTGCTACGCCGCTCTCAGAAGACGAACACTAACCTGTGTTTTTCCAAGCAGCCTATAAGCCTGTTGAACCTTTGTATAATGACTGATATCAAAGTTCTTGCATATTTTGGAGAGTGCTACATCCAATTGTTCCTATATAAATGAAGGAAAAAACGTGTTAAACACTTAATAAAAACGGGCCAAGTAATACATTACTTAAGCAATAGCAACTGAGGAAAAGATGCTTATTTAAATGATCTCATAATTATGATTGTACAATAGCCGAGACCGTACTTCTTGCAGACTGCAGTACTTCAGTCTGAGACTTCTGTCAGCCAAACAGTTCCCCCATTTCCAAGAACAAGCACAGTTAAAAGTACACTACTTTGTTGAAGTCAAATTCAAAGTGATGTTTACTTTGAGCAGGTCTAGCACCACAATATGGGAGAGCTGGGATTTCTAACTTGGTCTACTCACACTCTCAAAAAACCCCCAGATCTGGGGAAGAAAATTTAAAACGTTCCACAGGTGTTTCAGCTCAAGCAATTCATTTGTAGACTTCTTAACCTGACCACAATCTATTAAATGGAATTAACAATATCTGACTTAAAAGTTCACTGTGAAATAAGTCATCTGTGGAGTACAATATCAGCACAATATTCAGTACCACAGGAGAAGAAAAGAAAGGGTGTGCACACACAAGTACTAGTTCTGCTATCATGGCTATATCTTAGCACACTGCAATAGCTCTGCTATAAATGAAGTTCATCTTTATGTGCACTAAATTTAAAAAAAAAAAAAAAAAAAAAGGGTCATGTACTTAATGACTAACTAACAAGGCTTCCACAAATTCAACCACATAGCTTAATAACATAATTCTAATGTCAACGCTGTAATATATTCAGAGATACACAGCCTAACTCTAGTTATTTTCAATTAACAATGCAAGAAAGCAGGAATCAATAACATGATACCACACACAGTTAGCAGGTACTTTCTCTCCTTGCTACTCACTAAAGCCATTTCAATTCTTATTATTTAAGGATCTTGCAATGTAGTCTTGTTCTTGCAAACAGAAACCACAAGAGATGGTTGTTTAGTGTCCCTATGTACTTTTACTCACTCCAATACAAAATTTTCATGAATTATTCTATTTGTCACAAAATATTGATGAATTTTAATTACAAAGATTTAGTAGGGGGGTTTTGTTACTGTTGGGCTTGGGAGAGGGTGTGTTTCATTTTGTTGGGATTTTTTAAGCAGATCAATATTTGCTTTAAGCACAAAATATGAGAGTAGAATACAATCAAATACTGCATTTTTTTCCAAAGCAAAATGGTAAAAGGACAAGTAACCTAAAGATTCAGAACTTCTTTAAAGGGTTACTCAGCAATTTGAATTTCAGCCATACACTGATTTTTAAAAAAATTTGGTTTCTTATTTCATGTAGAACATCTGTACAACCAGTGAAACAGGGATATCAAACTGTCCATCAACACGGTTCTTAAACACAGAGCATATTAATCTTTTCAGCTACATTTTTCAATGGTTCTTTCAATGATAGCCACCTTGCATTTTATTTGTAACACAGTATAAAAGGTCAATGTTAAAACCTAAATTAAAGACAAAAAAAAGAAAAAATGAATGGACATAAGCAGAGGCACTCAACTATTGAGAAGACTCATTAAACATTCATTAGTACAACATGATTCTATATTAATTAGAGTATGTATTTCACAGGAACGCTCTATGAAGCCCAGGATGACTTACATTCTCCCAACGTGTAGATATAATTCCAGTAACAAATAAGATGATTTCACAAGAGGGGAAATAAGGTATTTCTATAAATTCACAATTAATAAATAAAAATCTTGAATACAATTATGTGGCCAGCTGTGAATTGCTATCACCAACCAACATAGCACATTTTACCAGATTTTAGTGCAAGCAGAATTTGCTTTTGCAAAGCTGTTACTGGAAGTAAAGATGCACGTCTCCTTTTAAGCAACTTCAATGTTTTCTCACAAGGAATAAATGACACATAAATTAAAGCAATAGGAGTGAAAGCTGAGTGATCTTCAAAAAAAAAAAAGTTTAATGACTGGCCTATGTGAGAGCGAGAAGAAATTTCATTAGCTCCTTTGAACCAGTCATGCTCTGAATAGAGCATGTATCAGTGAAAGAGTAAAATAACAAAGAAAAGCTTTGCAAGAAAGCTAAAGTACAAATGCATGAAAGAAGGAAATTTAACTAAGTTCTAACTGTACAGGGAATTAAATAACAAAGTGCAATAATACATGCACTAATCTGACTTTCTAAGGAGCACATGACCAAAGAGCAGCTGGGACAGCTAATTCAGTTTCCTGCTGTGTATTACAAGTGCAGGCACTACGCGCACTACATAAACATTATACATATCTATATCACTAGAATTCTTACAAAATGCTTGCCATGCTCCAGCTCAAAATTACTCAGTAATGGAGTTAAAAGAATTCCTATTGCTCATGGACAGTTTCTTTCCACCAATTTCCAGCAAGACACTATTTCATATTAATTTGCTTTTGCGATACTATTTACTAACTTAAATTAATCTTCTGTCTTAGTCGCAATCTTTCGTAGCTATTCAAATCTTCCTTCCTCTGGCTTAGCACTGGCCCCATCCAGCAGCTGTCTTTTTGTTGACCTCTAAAATTTCCAGTGAAACTGTCATATTGTACGTAGCTTATACAAACCCACTGGCATGCTGCTAATTTACTTTTCGCAACTATTTAGGAGTAGTCTAAAGAATTTGCAGCAGTTCATGGACTGAAAATCACTGTGCACCTTCACTATACAGGGAGCAGACCTTTGCTCCAGTACTTCAAATGTTAGGTGCCTATTTGACTGCTTTACCACTTAAAGTGGGCCCAAGTAGTAAGCTTGATTCATTTGGTAACATATTCTAGAGCATTTAATTTGACTGCAGCACAAAAAGCTACATGAATAGCAATGATTATAGTATTTCAAATAAGGTATTTGAAAGAAATGTGCATGTTCTGTAATTGTTAGTAACGTTGCATTAGAAAGCTCTAGTACCTAGAGGTTAAGTACTAACATACTAAACACCAATATTTAAATTCTTACCTCTATTTGTTCCAAGGTGTCTTGCAGTTTTGAATTTAACTCACTATTAATGAAAGAAAAAAAAGTTTAAAATCAAACTACTGATCATGTTAACATTTCCCACCAAGAATCTTGTTTCCAAAAAACATATTTGCCTGCTACCAAGCCACAATATAGTAATCTATCATAAATCATTAACCTGATGTTTCTCTGTCAGACTAGCATCCCCACACTAATGTTACTACTGAAAGGCACTTACTGCAGGAATTTATAGTATTCCTAACACTTCAAATTAAATGACCTGTTGCAGCAGCACATTATCCTAGATTTACAATGCAACAGTGTTAGGAGGGTCCAGACAAGACCCCATTTAGCCAAGCATTCCAAGACATTCCCAACTCCTAAGAAAGTCTTGCTCTAAATGCTCTGATTTGGCACTCTGGCCTAGAGCAGAACATAACCAGACAGATCAGGGCTATCAACTCTTCGCAAAGTAGGATATAGTATGTTTTACTTGTTGCTCAGGAACCTCTTAGAGAAAAAAGAACTTAAGCTTACTCAACCCAGAAAACCTTTTTAAGACCATAATTTCAATTCTCTTAGCCATATTTGGTATAGAATGTTAACAAGAACAGCTACCATAAAATATTTAGGACAAAGAAATGCACAACTGCTCCATAACTTTCCAATGATCAGCTTTAAAAATTTCAGAACACCAGACAGAAAAACAAGACACAAAATATGAATACTGTGTTTTCATTTGGAAGGGTTGAAGCAACCAAGAAATAGGCAGGATATTCTCATCAGTATGGAAAGCACAGAGGTTTCATGGGATAATCACTGTACCTGATTTTAGACAACTTACTTCTGAGCTCTGAAACTTCCCCTAAGGGGCCCACACAATAACTATGAACAGACACATTCTAGGTCCCCTACCTAGTTCTCTCCACTTAAATGATATGCCCATCACCCCTCCTTTCTCAGTTCTGCTAGATAACCAGGATACAATAAATTTTTTCCTATTTAAACCTTTCTTTGACGAGTATCAGAAAGAGCTGGCTTTAATCACTAAATAGAGTAACCAACATTTCTTTGTTGTTTCTCCACATGCGAAAGCCTGCAAACAGAAAAGCCTCCACACCAGTTTCATGCTACTACATCTCCTGCTGGAGTTTATGAGCATTTCCTGTTCCTCATTTCTTTTAGCCAACAAGAAGACATTAGAACAAGAGTAAGAACCTTGCTCTGAGCACAGAATCGCTCCTTCTTTCCACCTTTAGAACTAGGTACAGGATACATCATAGACCATCAGCCCCTGTGAATAAACATGGAGCTGGTTTACATGTTGAGATTAACTGGTCTAAAAGACAGAAGTTGCCGCACATGTCACCTCTGCACAGACTGAAAAAATGAACGAGTTTTCCTGCTCTAAGTCCTATGAAAGTTCACAAAGCCCCTAATGGCAGCAGGTACCACATAAACACCAGACTATGATTCCTTTCAAACAAATGGCTGAAAAACTTCCTGGTCTTCAAAAACCATTTCTTGATGACTGCAGATGATCAGATTTGACTAATTCATGCGTACATCAGCACAGATCCTCACAAACACTAGTTCCTCATTTCCTCTATTCTTGGGCAGCTCAGGGATCTGGGCTCTCCTGTCACAATTCCCAGCAAATGCCCCAAGACCAAAGCCATTCCGTAATGCGTACGTTTCATTCCTCTAGGGAGGGGGAATTCAAAGGATCTTTTTTCACATGAAACACAAGCAAGGTAAAACTGCCATGTGTTTCTCATCCATACTCTTTAGTGCATCTCCTGTTCCAGCACCGACTTCCCATTCAAGCAATGGCTCAAGCACCAGTTTTAAATACTCACATTCATAGTTTATTTATTCAACCAAGATATGACACATGGAGGTGTTTGCAAGAGTACAGCCAACATTTATACTAACTTAGGAAAAGAAGATGGAATCACAAAATTTTGTCAGAAAAGTAACTTTCATCAAGCATTGAAGTTAAAATGTAGAAACGCAGTGTCCACCTAAATCTGTATTTTCTAAGCCAGAATTAAAAAGGTAGTGCTTAGACATAATAGCTACATGATTATTAGAAAGCCCATTTACCGTAATTGAGAATTTAATTCAAGGCATTCATTCCATTCATTAAAAACCTATTAGAAGTCTTCATTTTGCATCCTCATCCATACAAATCTAAATTAGTCCATTTTTAGAAGGCACATTACTGCAATACAATGGACATAACATTTCAACCCAAACGCATCATCCTATTATCTGACACTACATTTTCGTACAGGTATTTCAAGGGAGTCTACTCACATCAGAACTGATCAACAAGTAGAAGACAAATGCCTTTGATTTATATTTTTAAACAAAAAATCACATAATGCAAGCATTCCCTAGGAAGAAGACAACGGAAAACAAAAAACAATAGACATCCAGACTATTATTTCAAAGGAAAAGAAGCAGCCACTCTTAAAACCACAGAAGTCTTAGCAGGGAGCTGAAGTGCTTCTCTCTTCAGATTATGTATACACCAAAATAAAAAAAAATTATGCACTTCATAGAAAGGTTTAAATCCCCTGGGGTTTAAGAGCTACACCCAATTCCCACCACCATCCAACATGAAAAATGTGGAGAATGATTGTACAAAGGAAGGCACTGATTCTTGCTATGTGGACAGAGGACAATCAAAGGGATGCTGTGAAAATGTCTTGGTAAGACACTGAGGAGATGCCTCATATAAGTATGTTATAAATGCTACCACATATCTGTTTTCTTGCCTGGCTGTTTTTTACTACAGTCCTAAACAGAAATGCAAAAGATCCATTTATTCACTTAGCCCAATCCAAGGCTAGTGAGACATTATTCCATATGATACATATTCTCTCAGACTTCTGAAAGTAAAACAGTGCACAGAGACTGAAATGTGTGCACTGGGGCTGGGATTTACAGCTAAAATGTCCTTCTGCTCCCATAATGCAAACAAAAATAAGCTCAAAAAACTCTTAGAATAAAGAAGAAATGCTGATTTTTTTCTGTCAGCATCCTTCCTTTCAAGAAACTGTCCTTTTAATGCAAGGATATCCTTTTGAGTGCAATAACAAAGTAAATCCTCACAGCTATTTGTCATGTATCTTGTCAGTATGCTATCAATTTAAAATAGCACTACTTTTGCGGTTAAATATTCCAAATAGCAAAAATTAGAACTGTTTAAATTTTGCTATACTTGACATAGTGTAGTGGAGATAAACTTTGAAGCTGTAATAAAGTAATATTAAACCTAAACTAACATTAAACAGAAACTTTCACATCCTGTACAAAAAACCAGAATTTAACTTGTACAAACTGTGTAATTTATTCTAAGTCTCAAAAGAGCAAGATTTTCAGATGAGCACTGTAAGATTCTAAGAAATCAAGCTGCCTTTTCAAGATGAATAGATGTTACTGATTTCTCCAAAAGAAAAAAATGCAGGCGACATGCAGAATAGATCAGACTAATGTTTCGAGCCACAGAGCATCTGAGAGAGCAATAAATACCAAGGAAAGCTTACTGAACAGTATAGACAAGACACAGGTATGGAAAACTGCAAGGCCCATCTGTCTACAAAAGGTAGAGTCAAGCAGAGCAAAAGTTGTTCAAGAGTAATGCTGCTTCTCAACAATTGAACTGTCAAGGACTGAGTGAAACCAGATTTTTCTTCATCCAATTAAGCAAAGAATAGTTTTCATTCACTACATATAAGGAAAGGATTCAAAATGTTAATACATGTAGGCAAATGTTGGCTGCACAGTCAATTTATATCCATCCACAAGTTTTATGGAACTAAAAAGAGAGCAAAAGGCAGCTTTGAAATCTGACTTCAGAATAGAGAGGGGCTTATTTCCAGGTACAATATCTAACTTCAAACACTTTTTTGGTGCGTCTTCAGATCCTGGAACAGCTATACCTCAAAAGCAGATCCTAAACTGAAACTGAGGATTATGGGTAATTACTCTGAAATTGCAACAAAGTATAAATGTAGAGGACAGAGGAAGGCAAAGCATGTGTTTTCGTAGATTCTTGGTCCTTCAAAGTCAGACAGCAGTCTGACAGAAGAACAATCAATGTCAGAATTTTACCCACAAATTTAAAGTTATAATTAAAAATATCAGAAAAAGAAAATCTAATTAATCCCATGATCTTCTTTGTGGATGAAACATCAAAATTCACTTCATTTTACTCCTTTATTGTCATATCTATTATGAATTTGAACTTCATGTTTACCTGATTCTTTATTATTTTTTATTTCTAAAAGGCAATAGAATCAAGTCTTTCTAAGTTAGGAGCTGCAGATATTCAAATTATTTCAGGTTCTGAAAGCAATTTCTCCATGACAGCATGAAGCTCTGCACTTGCTAATTTCATTGCTAAGGATCAGGGTATGTTATCATCCACAATCCATCTTGCTGTAGGTAAATTAATTCCAGAATGTAAACTTGCTTATTTTAAAATACAGCTCAGGTATCTCCAGGCTGCAGGTTGTAGTAGTTATAATTCAGTTTTAGTTAAAAGTTTAACTGTCAACATACTTCAACAGTTTCAAAACAATGACATAGTCCAAACATAGATTACATAGTGTTACCATTGTGAAGACCAGTTAGTAATGGTACAGGGAGGGAGGGGAACTAGTGAGGATGCTTATGCTTTTATAAATGTCTCAATTTTACCTTCTTCAGCACAAAACTAAATTTCAATCGAATCTGCTTTAGAGAATGAGAATTACAAATAAATCACAAAGGAGCTGAAATCTGCACAATGTCATCTTACCTTATACAACTGTAGTGTTTGAAAGTGCTGGCAGCTTTTTGGCATTCCAAGCACAGCTGAATAGCTCCTGGATAGTCCTCTTCCTTAGGATAAAACACAACAGAAATCTAATTTGGCTTTTGAAGCAAACACTGCATTACCCATTTTTGCCTACATGCTTATGCATAAACATTAGGAACAAATATTTTGCCTCAGGTCTATATAGTAAAGGAAATGAGTTAGGGTCTGTTGCACAACTTAATGCGCATGCAGTTCAGAATTAGAAACAGAAAACACTTAAGCAACATCTGGAAGCACTATGTATTACGTTACCTTATGCAAAATAATTGCTGGTTTGTTTACTTATGTATTTATATAGAACATATCAAAAAGTCTTTATTACAAAACAACTAACAGTTTCCCAGTTAACTTTCAAACATTTTTTAATACAATGTGATCAATTCATGAGAAAGGAAAGAAGTTCAGGCACTGGTAGGCTATAGCCATAGTGTACAGAACCTAAAAACGGACAAGGGAGACACTCCAACATTATGCCCAAATAAACACTATTTAATTTGACACGTTGTCTAGCTAATTCGAAATTAAAGACAATTGGCACACACAAGGCCCCAGGACAAAAAGAACATACTTCAGGAAAAAAAAAAAAAAGAGAAATATTTTCCTAAATTATAAGAATATCCAATAGGTAGACAGATAAAGCAGAAAGTACATGAAGATGCCAGGACAAAACCAAAACAAAAACATACGCACAAAAATGTAGAAGCCCCAGACCTTGCCAACAGCACCTTGGGTATAACTACTGGTTTTGTATTCCATTAGATATGAGGCCAGAAAGGCTCTTGGAGGAAGGAAAACACTCTTTAATAGCTAATAGCTTCCCTTTTTTGTCCTAATTACATCAGTTATATTACATGCTTCAGAGAGATAAATGCAAAGCTGTTACTGGAATTTCAAAGTCATCGATTGAAGAGTAAAAACGCAAGGGTAATTTATGCTGAGCTATTATCAGAAAGGAATTTCTGAAATTAAATTGGTTTTAACAGCAGAATTCTAATGCAGATCAAGTTTAGCTAAAATCACAAAAAAACCAAACCACGTATTATCCATTAGATGCAAACAGAACAGTACATCAGTCTAAAATGATTGTTGCATTTACAGCTCTTTGCATCTTTCTCCATTGGAAATGTGGTACTTGCTTCACTAAGTACCAGGGAGCACTGGGGAGGTCCCAGTTGCCTGTAAGTTGGCTAATGTGACACCCATCTACAAAAATGGCTGGAAGGACAATCTGGGGAACTACAGGTCTGTCAGTCTAACCTCAGTGCTGGGGAAGGTAATGGAGCAAATGATCTTGAGTAACGTCATATGGCACATACAAGAGAACCATATGATGAGGCCCAGTCAACATGGGTTTATGAAAGGCAGGTCCTGTTTGACCAACCTGATCTCCTTCTACAACAAGGTGACCCACCTAGTAGACAAGGGAAGGGCTGTGGATGTTGTGTACTTAGATTCAATAAAGCCTTTGACGCCGTATGCCACAGCATTCTCCCGGAGAAGCTGGCAGCTCATGGCCTGGATGGGTGTATTCTGTGATGGATAAAGAACTGGCAGGAGGGCTGGGCCCAAAGAGTTGTGGTGAACGGAACCAAATCCAGTTGGCGGCCAATCACAAGTGGTGTTTCCCAGGGCTCAGTATTGGGTCCAGTTCTGTTTAATCTCTTTAGCAATGATCTGGATGAGGGGACTGAGTGCACCCTTCGTAAATTTGCAGATGACACCAAATTGGGTGGGAGTATTGATCTGCTGGAGGGTAAGAAGGCCATACAGAGGGATCTGGACCAGCTGGATCATTGGGACGAGGCCAATTGTATGAGGTTTAGCAAGGCCAAGTGCCGGGTCCTGCACTTAGGTCACAACAACACCAGGGAGCCCTACAGGCTCGGGGAAGAGTGGCAGGAAAGCTGCCTGGCAGAGAGGGATCTGGGGGTGCTGACTGGCAATCGGATGAATATGAGCCAGCAGCGTGCCCAGGGGACCAAAAAGGCCAAAAGCATCCTGGTTTGTATCAGGAACAGGGTGGCCAGCAGGACTAGAGAAGTGATTGTGCCACTGTACTCGGCACTGGTGAGGCCCCATCTTGAATCTTGTGTTCAGTTTTGGGCCCCTCATCATAAAAAAGACATTGAGGTCCTGGAGAGAGTGCAAAGGAGGGCGATGAAGCTGGTGAGGGGCCTGGAGCCGATGTTTGATGAGGAGCGGCTGAGGGAGCTGCGGCTGTTTAGCCTGGAGAAGAGGAGGCCGAGGGGAGATCTTATCGCTCTCTACAACTAACTGAAAGGAGGTTGTAGCATGGAGGGTGTTGGTCTCTTCTCGCAAGTAGCAAGTGAAAGGACAAGAGGAAATGGTCTCAAGTTGTGTCAGGGGAGGTTTAGATTGGGTATTAGAAAAAAATTCTTCACAGAAGGGGTTGTCGAGCATTGGAACAGGCTGCCCAGAGAACTGGTGGAGTCACCATCCCTGGAGGCATTTAAAAGGTGATTAGATGAGGTTCTTAGGGGCATGGTCTAGTGCTAGAGTTAGGTTATGGTTGGACTAGATAATCCTGAGGGTCTTTTCCAACTGAAATGATCCTATGATTCTACGTCTAACAGAGCTCAAATCAGTAATATATCACAGAATGTCAGGGATTGGAAGGGACATCAAAAGAACATCCAGTCCAATCCCCCCACTAGAGCAGGAACACCTAGATGAGGTTACACAGGAATGTGTCCAGACGGGTTTTGAATGTCTCTAGAGAAGGAGACACCACAACCTCCCTGGGCAGTCTGTTCCAGTGCTCTGTCATCCTCACTGTGAAGAAGTTTCTTCTCATATTTAAGTGGAACCTCCTGTGTTCCAGTTTGTACCCACTGCCCCTTGTCTTATCATAGGTTGTCACCAAGAAGAGCCTGGCTCCATCCTCATGACACTCACCCTTTAGATATTTATAAACATTAATGAGGTCACCCCTCAGTCTCCTCCAAGCTAAAGAAACCCAGCTCCCTCCCTTGTTACTCAAGTAGGCTTTCCAACATATTCCACATACACCTCACCCCTGGAAGTTATTATAGTTTTGTGTCTGGTCTTTTTTCAATTGCGAATCCTATCTAAAAGTGCCCCTGTGAATGGCTACCAAGAGTTCTCACGCATATTCCAAGCTATTAACTCCTTCTTGTAACAAAGACAGTAAATTGGCCAATATCTCAGATACCTTATTGGAAGTATACACTGAGCACAGCTCTAAATCTGCACTTAGCCAGAAAGGGTAGTTCTAGTCCTTAACGTTTAAAAATCACTGGCAAATTATGACAATCAGACATCAGGTTCTGTGTGTGGATGCAACACGCACACTTCTGCCTCAAGACAACTCCCACCAGTAGACAGTGAAGAGCTGATTTCCTGTGCAACACAATACCGCATATAAACTAAAAGATGATCATTGTACAGAGATTCCTAGGCAGAAGGCAATGTTTATGCAGCATGTAAACTAATACATTCTTGCATGGTAAAGAATAGGAAAGTGTGCTGAGATAAGGTGTATTACCCAAGATGGAATTAAACTCAAAGAATCTCAAGAGTTACAATTATTAAGGCTCAGTTTCCAAATTTAGTAACTAGTGATTATCATAATGACATTCCATCTAGTATTAGCTGTAGATATTTGGTAAACTAGCAAGTCAAAATTGTTACACTACATCATTAAAGCGTGGTTGTCAAAAAAATCCTGAAGTCGTCTTTCATACAATTTAATCAGCTTAAGACAAGAACTATCCAATGCATCTTTAGTCAGTAAATATACATATACTGCATTAGTAGAATTTTCAGTGTCATGGTCTGCATGCTGCAATGATTTCTCAACTGGCTCTTAAAAAAACAAGACAATTAATAACAAGAGAAGATACCATACTTACAAATAAAACAGTAAGGAGCCCATATATAAATTTGTACAGTACCCTACCAGTATAAGTACTTTATCCAGACCCAGCATATCAATAATCAGCTAGATCTCACCTTTTATTTTCTTCCAAATATCAAGCTAAGACCAGAGGAGCAGTATAAGTTGAGGGTAAGAAGGGGAGCGAAGGCTCCACAGCATTCATACCATTACAATTTGGTCTTTGACAGACAATACTTCCCCCACCCTGGCACAAGGGCTATCTGACGTGAAGAATTCCTCAGAACATTTTAAAAAAGCATAAAAATATCATATCACCACACATACACACTCATAGCCTGTTTGCAAGAGGAAGGAAAGAAGGAACAAAATTAAGATGACTGACTAAAGTAGACTTAGAATAGCTTTGAATTATAATAGTCTGGCAGGAACTTACCTCCAGCATCTCACTCAAACGCACATCAGTTCTTTGCTAAAAATTAAAAAAAAAAAAAAAACAACTGTGATAACTACACAGAAATGAAGAAAACTATTTTGCCATCGAACAAAAACAACTGCACATACCAGTGTCTTTATTGTTCTCAGGGACTTTAGCAGTCCAATAAGCAACTGTCGTTTCCTCTGATTTGCAAGAAGCCCCAAACTAGTTTGTGTGAAGCCTTCCTTTGCTATATTCAGGTGTCTGCCAAAGTTAAAAATGAACATAATCTTTGATAATATGTAAAATAAAACTTATTTCTAATAAATTCTAATGTTTTCATCAAAATACATGCTAGAAAATACATTGTCAGCATTTTTAGGGAAACCCAGAAATTGAGATGATACCAACAGACTACTAAGAAGGTATGTATTCCCTTCTGCAAAACTTCTCTGTGGATCAATGGTGTGTGGCAAAAGGTTCACAGTTTGAAGAGAACTCCCAACTGAAAAAGTGAGAGCTGCAAGAGAGAAAGCATCTGGTATTTGTTTCAGTATCTTTAACTACTATTGCTAATTCCATTCAGCACATAAATAGGAAATATCACCAGCAAACAAAATTCTTGGGTTTACAGATTTCATCTTAAACACTTTTATCCCCTCTTTCAATCTCTGCCCTTATTTAAGCAAGATACCTTCTTCCATTCGTGCAAATAACCGCTGCTAACTGGAGGCCAGTCTGCAATGATGTAATACGTTCAAGTTCCTACAGAGAGACAACAGGTTAAATAAATACACAAGTTGAAGTTGTGCTACACACCAGTAAAGACTAGTCATTAGTAGGTTTCTCTTGAGATGTTACAGTGACTTTGCAGAGTTACTTTAAATATTATTTGTTTCATCATTTTATTTATTCTAAGCAGGGGAATGTAACATTAATATAAGCTATTTTTTAAAATAAATTCTCTTTTGAAGAAAGATACTTGCAATCCATTTTCATTGCAGTGGGACGCTCTACATTTTTATACAGTACATTTAGCCTAAGAATTCCTATACCATCGATGCCCCACAGCAGAATGATCAAAGCTTCAAATACAGAAGCACAGTGTTTAATTTACATTAATATGCCAGAGAGCAGCATTTTCTGGTTTAGAAGCACTTGTGTTCTACCAAATTAATAGATGTCACTTTATAATGAACACTAATTGTATCCTGTTGAATTTCAGCTGAAAACTCTTCAGCACAGGTGACCTGAATTTAGCTTGATTTTGACTTAGTGAAGTGCCTAACATAATCTCAACTCCTTTAAAAATTATAAAACTTTTAACATACCTATTAGGATTTCTTTTGTTAGGAACAGAACTGCAGAAAAAGTGAATGCTCTCCCCATGCTAAAGAAAAAACCTTTTTTTTTAGAAAAAGTACTGCTTATCATTTCAAAACATATCAAGGGCTTTCCATGAAGAGAACAGAGACTTTCACTTTGAAAACTAACCTAATTCTAAAGATATGATAAGAAAAAACAAGTTTAAAGTTTAGTTCAGTTTAAGATAAGCTCCCGGTCATTCTCCGAAGACACACGTAATTCTGACAAATCACTGAACTGCATCTTTCACCAAAACCAGTTCCTCCTTTATGTTAACAATGCTGCTTTTGCAAAAATGACAGCTTAGTTGCTGATATGCATAATATCTTAAGAAACCAAATTCAAGGATAACTTTCCTCAGTACTGACTTCTCACTAAAAACATACTTTGCAAACATCAGAGCTAGTGAAAAGGTCAGTATTTCCTTTTCCATGAGGAAATGTATATAGTAAGGAGCAACTCCAAGCCAGCTTTGCCTCTTGCAAAGATTCTCTAAAGTATGTCCTTTGAACATTCCCGGGTGGAGATGCAGTGGGGAGAGAGTGCAGCCTAATGGTCCCCAGAGACAGAGTATTCCCTCCAGCATTTAAGGCTGAATACATTTTTCTTTTCTTATTCTTCCATCCATTCATTGTTCCTAAAGCATGCCTTTCCTTCCAAGGAGAAAGGAAAATTATAAATCCCTTGCCTTGTGCCTGTGCCATGTCTCTCTCAGCCCACAGTAGTGCCTGTTAGACCAGTACTTCATACTAGAAATGAGGTGCAAATCACAATTTCCCCACACTCTCACAGGCTGTCTTCACAGGAGAGGTGCTCCAGCCCTCCGATCATCTTTGTGGCCTCCTCTGGACTTGATCCAACAGGTCCATGTCCTTCCTGTGTTGGGGACCCCAGAGCTGGGCACAGGACTCCAGGCAGGGTCTCACAAGAGCACAGGTGGACAATCACCTCTCTAGGCCTGCTGCTCAAGCTTCTTTTGATGCAGCCCCGGATACGGTTGGCTTTCTGAGCTGTAAGCACACATTGCTGGGTCACCAACCAACACCCCCAAGACTTTCATCTGAGGGTTGCGCTCAATCCATTCTCCACCCAGCCTGTATTTGCACTTGGGATTGTCCTGACCCATGCGCAGGACCTTGCACTTGCCCTCGTTGAACTTCATGAGGTTCGCATGGGCTCACCTCTCAATCCTGTCAAGGTGCCTGTGGATGGCATCCCGTGTCACCAGTAAACTTGCTGAGAGTGCACTCAGTCCCACCGTCCATGTCACCAACAAAGATGTTAAACAGCGATGGTCCCAATACCGATCTGAAACCATTCCTAAACACAGGCACTGAAGAATCTCCTGCTCGAGTCCATTACAGGTCAAGCCTGTGAATTCATGTTTTCAGAAAGCCTTCTTAAAACAGTCATATGCCAAAGCCTTTATCATCCTAAGGGCCTCCAGCACAATATGCCCTTGGTTCTTTTCACTCCACAGGTAAGAGGTTTAGCATACAGAGACCGCTGGTTCTAAGCAGGCACTAGCATCTCTACTAACAAATGACTGTTAATATATTTAATCCCCAATGAAACAAGAGCACCATTATAACAGCAAATAATTGAGTGGTTTACTCTTAAAAAAGTGACTGCTAGTTGTCTTACCTGAACATATGCAGGCTGTTTTTCAAGAATCAAGTCTGCAACTTTCTTAGATACCTTAAAAAGAAGTATATTACAGGTGATATATAGCAACCTCAATTAAGTAGACCATTCCTATACTAAAGTTCTACAAGTTTGTGATTCTGTATCATTCAGCTCTGTAGTATTCAAATTTATTCATTAATATGCCACAAGGTAAAAAATGACAACCAGTTAAGACAAGAAAAGCGTTTACAGTTCTATCTAGGAATCAGTGGGCATTTCTAAATTAATCCCTTTCCTGCTTGTTAAGGAACACACTGGAATAGCAAGTAAAAATAATATAGGACACTATAATTGCTTACATTCTGCTTGTGGTACTGCTAGACTACAAATTTAAGTTAACCATCTACCATGAAGATCTAAGAAAGCTGTAAGGACATCCACCTTACAAACTGATATTTTATTAAATAAAACCCGTATCAAAATTAGTATTCATCTTGTGCATTTGCACCCTTTCTTTATCACACAGAACATTAATATTTTAAGATTTTCTCCATTGTTCTGAACTAACCGTAAGTGGAATGCTACTGAGAGCTGCAGTCTGTACTGAATTTAAAAATGGGCATTGTCATCTAGATCAGTCGCCTGTGTGCAAACACACAAGCTTAAAAAAAACACCATACCAAACAGTACCAGTCATATAAACACAGGCTTGAGAATAGTGTGTTTTGTTTTGTTTTTTTTCAGAAGGGATCACAAACAGTTCAAACATGAAAAAGAAATTATTGATACAGTTCTATATTCTTCTTTGGGAACAATACTCCCAGAAATGAAAAAGGAGAAAGCGAAAGGAGAAAGGAGAAAGAGAAATAAAGGAAAAGGAAAAAGGAAGAAGGAAGAAGGGAAAAGGGAAAAGGAAGAAGGGAAAAGAGAAAAACTAGCTATGACAGTCAGCCAGCCCACAACTGAGAGAGATGAGGAAGATTTTATGTATTTGACAGCTTATTCAAACATAGCAAAGTTGGGATCTTCAGTCAGCATTCCTGTAACAAACTGACAGTGGCTCCACCAGGCCAGTTCCCATCCTGTGGAAAAGCACCTGCAAACCAATGGTGTTCGAAGTACCCCAGTATGATCAGGTGGCAATCTGGACACAGGACATGTATCTAGCTATGCTTTCCTCCTTGCACATTATAAAACGTCCACAATCACCAAATGATTTTAAAACCTCTTAGTTTTTCTACAAATTACAAAGTTTTCTTCTGCAGGACAGCAGAAGAACCACTCCAGAGCAGGGTGGGGCAGGGAAGAATGTTATCAGTCAAAAAGCTACACAAGCCTACATGGCTCTGGGCCTCTAAAGAAGGTTTGTTCTCTGCACAGTCTCTATCTGGCGGAATATTCATCTCTCTCTTCCAATCTGTTCTTGCCACAAGCCTTGTACCTGTCAAAACTTTAGGACAGGGACACCTGCTAGTCATGCATTCCCCTATAGTTTCTAACAGTTCAATTCTTCACTGTTAGAGGGATTCATGAAGTGGTACGCATGAATATAAGACGTGTTTTTAAACTGCTTTTTTTTTGTTTTCACGTTCTCAGTTACACTTGACCAATAACAACCTCAACACTACCAAGCATCTCCCACTGTCATATAATCTTTCTCTTCTTTCCCTGAACTTAGTGATATTACTTTTCCGAGCTTCTAAGTGATTCTCTTTATTTTGGATAAGCAACATTATCACAGGTTATTCTTTTTGAAATTGTCCCACTCCTTTTGGCATCTTCCATACAATTTTATGGAGTTAGTTTTGTTTTGGTTTAATTCTTAACTTTTGGAATCTAGAATTGCAACTGCTAGCAATGAATGTGGCTGCAGTTATCAATGCAGGCAAACAACGTTTTTTGAGGGGACCAAACAATTTTCTCCAAAACAATTTTCTCTTTCTTATCACATCAGGAAAAAATATTTCATCTCCTGAAGAAATAAAAAAATATACAGCTGAGGATATCAATCTACTAACTAAAATGAAGACAAACATATATAAAACTAAAAAGCCTCCTAATTCAAATCATCTGTACCAAGAGGATGAGATAAATTAAAGCTATCATGATACACATATTAAAGAAGCTTTAAGTGAGTTGGAATCCATCCAATGAAATGGAAACCTAGAATGGAAAATCTAGTGAAAACTCAGAGACTATAGTGATCCCAAAAACAAAGGCATGACCAAGATCAGCTGCACAAAAGCAGATGGCAGCAGTCAGTGGGAAGTGGAAGGTCAGAGCTCTATTACCTGTAATACACACTCGTTGAGTGAATTGTGTTTCAGAAATTCAGAAGTTGGAATTATCTCTAAATAACTATTGTAAAATCCTATGTCAGCTATAGCTACAGCCACTGAAATGAACAATGCAATATTTATTCTTTTTCAAAAGCAGAGATATTGTGTGATCTGCCAACAGACATCATGAGTCCTCCATCTAATAATCTATTCAGAATCAGCATCAATATATTTTTAGGACTGAACTAATAACATAAAACATTCTGCGGTACCGTCTTCCATGAAGGGCTCTAATGTCCTTTAAGACAGACAGTAATCTAAATGACATATCACAAAATAAACAGACAGTAATTGAGACAGGAGAAGAAAACATGCAACAGTCTCTCACACTACCACTGGAAATACAACACAAGGACATGATATGCAGCATACAATAAATTTTAGCAACACGGAACATGCCCAAGGAGGAAAACAAACCAAAGCAACAAATCCTTCCTACAACAGAGTCATATTTTGACTAGATTAAGGAAGACACAAGAAAACCCTAATCCTGCCTTGGGGGATGCTGGGGGAAGAACTGGACGCACACTTCTCTTCAAAAGTTTTGGCTTTGAAAGATTTTGTTTGTTTTCTGAAAGCAAGACACATCTGAACCATATTTCCTGGAAACCTCGTGCTCAGTTCTCACCCCTGTTATTCATTAGCTGCATGCACCTTCCAGTTCACATGTTTCAGCAGCAGCCATGCACTGAAACCAACTCCTCCAGCTGCAGACAGTTCCCACCATGCCGGTAAAATGGCAAAAATATTGATAACAGATATTAGGATTATCATACGTATCTCAGCGAAGTTGTCTCTCAGCCTTAAAAAAAAAAAAAACACCACACCACGCACACAAAACCCAAACCCACCACCCACTTTCAACTTCTTTCCTTACACCTCTTGATGAGAAACATGGCATATTCATTTGCTCAACTTCTCCCTAACACTTTACAAAATTTCATAGATTTATTCTGGGGAAAGCAGTCCTAGGCAGAGGAATTTGTTCCCTACGTCAACGAACTAACATTCTCCTTCTGTACATTTTATTCATTTAAAGACATGAATTAGGATTATTACTGTTATTTTGCTTGCAGATACTCTCCAAATGCCACAGTTAATACATTAGTTCCCAGTACCATATTATTAATCTTTAAAGAGCAATTAATCCATAATTTTAAAAGCCTGAAATGTAACAAGTAGTTTTCAGAAGCTGCAACTCCGATTTCCCCTGTAAATTGTAGTTATTGCTCACTATTACATTTCATTTGTTTTATTACATAATAACTCTGCACCAGTATTCACTAGAAACCTTCATGGATTATTAATAAATTGGTAAATGAAAAATAAGAGAAAATACCAGCTCTAAGGAAAGAGTTTTAAAAATACTTTATGCTTTACATAGCCAGAAATCCCTCAAAAGAATACTAAAACACGATTCATATTACTTTTCTTGCAATATATAAGAAAAGCTGAACATTCAGAAAATCAAGTTTCTAAAGAAATGGTTAGCACATTTTCTCCTTGTTACAACACATCACCAAGAATTACTTCCATGGTTGTATATTATTATATGATTTGCTGATGCAATTTTTCACTATAAAAGCACACAACATAATATTAAAAGAAAAAAACACTTAATATCTAATGTGTTTAAAAAAAATCAAAACTTTTTCAGTTATATTTCTGACTATACTTGTAGATGATACAACAAATTGCCTGAGATCACAGACGAAACAACTTTACTTACAGCAGCTTGCTGTTGTTTTAATTTGTCTCTGTACTCTTCCAGTTCTTGAAGACTAAGTACTGGAGGAAGCCTCTGCAAGTAAACAGAAAAGGAAATTGAGAAATTAAAGGATGCTAAATACACATGTAGTATTAACTAACCAATCAATTCCACTAAAGAAACATTCTTATTGCCTCTGCAACCTAATCTGCAGAATTAATCCATTATTTCAAATGATGGATACTGAAACATATCAGTGCTAAGATAAACAATATAATATCATCATTACATCATATGATATCATAATTACTTCAAAGTTACATTGTTCTAAGCCGTATATGTATACATACAGCCCCCTAATCATTGCAATTATTATGTCCCATTCTATTAATTGCTAAAACAAATACCCAAAGTATAGAACAGACTTTTTTTCCTCCCGTGCAAATATTTTGTCTTTTACACAATAGTTTAAATTACAAAGTGGCTCTTAGCACACATTAAAAGAAGAGACTCCACATCAATACTGTATGCTAGAAGCTCCACACAACCCCAAGACAAGTTGGGAGGGTACAGTTTTGCATTAATGCAAGATCTAAGAAACGAACCAAAAAATAGCTCATTGAAACGAGCATACTCTTTTGACCCTCCTTTTTTGTTATATGACTGTCTTTTCTTTTAAGAAGACAACTTACCTCTAACTCATACTTCACAATATCAAAGGAATCATTGGAAAAATATACTTCTTCAATGCTATTAATTATTTCCTGCTGAGCTTGAGGATCAGTTGGTTCTTCACATACCTCTCTGAGCTCCTCCTTCACAGAACAAAAAGAGATTCCATGATATAATATTGCATCCTAACAAGAACAAAGTTTTACCAAAACAAACATTTTTCAAAACCCATTTACAGTATTAGTACAAGGAGCAATACCAAAGAACAAAAAGTTCAGTACCCTGCAACTTGTTCTTCCCATTAAAAAGAGCAAGATATTTAAAACTTTTCAAAGAACAAAGTGCAGACTTTGATGTTGTAGATCAGTTAAACACTTATTCATCAACACATTTATAGCACAACCGCATGTAAAGTCCACAGTCTTTTCCTTCTAAAATTTAGAAATTCTAATAATAAACTAAAAATATATTGGCAGGCTATATCACCACAAGAAAAAAAAAAAAGAAAGAAGAAAAAAAATCACAAAAATGTAACAAATAAAAACAAACAAATAAACAAATAAACAAATAAAAACATAAATAAAAACACAAATAAAAACACAAATAAAAACATAACAAATAATTTTTAAAAAGTTTTCTTAAACCAGAAAAAGACATCTTTGTAAACATAAGGTAGTCAGCGTCACTACAAACATATAACTTTTCAATTCAGGCCTCAGAATTCACTGTAATAAAAGTCATGCCATTAAACACTTGAATTTTTTAAAAGTAAAACCAGAACAAATCTGTCTTTTTTGCACAAAACTGAGAGATTTCAGATTTTTCTCTGACTAGTAGGGTAGTCTAAGCAGAGATGCGCTGTTAGCCTTTCTGAAAGCTAAGATTCAAGAGGTGAGCAATCCCCTCCTTGCTGTCATGATCCCTCCTGGAAGGTCTTCTCAACAACCCAGCTGCTTCCACTGGTCCCAACAAACAAAGGACCAAGCCTGAGACTCCTCTTCACCTTCTATATCAGACATTTCAACTAAGACCAGCCCTCTCCTGGATGCTGTTCCCACCAAAGTAATGAAAATTCTTCATCAGAGACTCAAAAGGGAGAAGTGCCAGGACATTATTACACCAGAAATCAAGATAAAATGGATCAAATTGCTCAACAATTACTCTGCCAAAGCGATGTAGTGGACTGAAGTGTCCCATAAAGACCCCATACCTCACAACAATGCCGGGATGTTATAGGAGGACAAGGTGCCAGTGTTTCATCACCATGAGCTCAAGGGCTTATTTCACCAGCTACAGACATCAGATTTTAGACTAATTTTCCAAACTTGCTTATTTTGTACATTAGTTGAAATAAGGTCAATGCCTACATGACATGAAGGAAACCAACGCTTTAAACAGAAAGCAATGTGCTGTTCCTCTATGCAACTAGAGGCAGCCAAGGGATGGCAAGTGAACAGTTTGGAAGAGCATGAGATGGAGCCACTGCTCCTCTAAAATATCTCTCGCAGGAAAAAAGAAAAAAATTAAATAATAAAAGGAGGGGAGCCAAAAGCAACAGCTCCGACACAGAGAAAACCGGATTTCGCGCCCCCGAGCAGTGCGAACCCCTCGGTGACACGAGCGGGCACAACGGAGGCCAACGAGCGGGCGGACGGGACCCCTGCTCGCGGCAGGACTGGCTGCCCCGGCCCCCGCCGGGCAGTGCTCGGGCTCCACCAGCTGGAGCGCGGGCGGAACGGCAGCTGGCAGGCGGCTTCGAGCCGAGATGGAGAAGAGGTAACCCGGAGAAAAAACACCGCCCTCCTCCCCTACCGTCAGCCGCCCAGCGCCTCAGATCTCCACGAAGGGAGTGTCTAAAACCGCCCGGCTCAGTCTCGCCAGCAGCGCTGCCCGGCGGGCTGACCTGCAGCGAGACGGAGAAACCCGCCCGGCACCACGGGGCCAAGGCAGTGACTCCCCTCCAGCCACACGGGCACCCGGCGGGAGGCTGTGCAAGGGAAGGCAGGGGCGAAGGGAGTGCACCCACGTACGTGAGGGAAAGAAGGAAACAATACATATAACGATATAATGACAACACGTAACAACAACAAAGCAAAATGATGCTGTTCTTTAGACAAACCCTTAAAACCGGGTTTGAGCAGGGTCCCGCACTGGGCAAGCACCTGTCCACAACGCCACCAGCCACAACAGCACCTTGCTCAGAGGAAGGTAAAGGCTGGGTTGGCTACAGGGCACTGGCAGAAGATGGTACCAGTTTGCAGGAGTCAGGAGGGAAGAACCACATGGGCACTGAAGGGCCAGGCAGGACTCCACGCTGGCAGACCCATCCCTTCAGCTCCAGCCACACCACTCACCGTTCCACCTCACGTCTCACCTTTACTATAAGCATGAGAAACAGAGGAGAGCAGGTTATGAGGAATGAAAAGATTCTTTAAAAATCCTTTTAGAGTCTTTTTCAACTTTTTAATCTATGATTTTGAAGTTTCCATCACATGAGAGTGCATGGATTGGCAGAGGACACACACATTCAGATTCAATGGCATACTGCTCTTACAATAATTTAATTTATAAAGCAATGAATCTGTTATCTAACCATAGGTATTCCTGTCCTTTAAAACAAACAAACAGAAAGTTATTTCCCTCTGCACTCCCTAACAAATGACATCGCTCTATAAATTAGCTTAGCATCTTACATTACATTGAGTTTTAGCTATATGAAACTAAAATTAAAAGTTATGCAAGACAGGCAACAGGCTTAGCTTAATTTGCCCACTGAACCATTGCAAATGAAATCATCAAATTTGTCATGTGGTGTTTGGCTACAAGTTCCCCCATGGTTGTTCGTCAAAAGAAGAAAAACTAAACCCAAGAAGAAAACTCTAGGACCATTTGAATTTCTAGACTATTGATACCTTGTCATATTGGTGAAAGGATATGTTAATGCCATAGGTAATTGATATACCCTGAAGATGTAATCTGCCACCAGACTTTATGGCATGATAAACTGCAGCTTCCAGTCCATCATGCTCCACTAGTTTCAAATAACTAACATGCTCACGGCCAATCTATTCACTCATCACTGAAGGAAACAAGTATCCTTAGCAAAAGTTTATTTGCTGTTATGCAATTGTTGTCATCCCTTCAGTTAGAGATACAAAACAATTTTCCTATATACATATGAAGTCCATAGTTCCACGGGCTTCAGGAAAGGTCAGATTTAGCACTGTGGAGTTCATACTCGAACCCTTTGGAGAGGTAGAGAGAGAAATTCTATTAAATCCCTCAGTGTACTTTCCTACCTCAATTTTTTTTTTTCAGTCAATATTAAAGCACACTTGTCCGTAAATTTTATGGAAATTTTACATAAGTTCAGAAATTCCAAGTGCTATTCTGAACAGAAAATCCTATAAAAATTGGAATACACAGATCAGGAAGAGTAGCAGGTTGGCACAGCAGACCCCACAGTATTCATTTCAATCCACCTGCCCAGGTTACTACACAGGTTCAGCAGTAGGAATCCTCAAAGCAATAATGGGCCAGCACAGCCATCTATGTTTCGAAAGTTTTGCTCAGCAAGACATTTCATCTCCTATATAAAACTTTCATCATTTGTGGTACTGAATGTGAAACTTTTTTTTTTTTCCTGGCCAGTACATTGGATCATACTTTAATGGAAAGACAATTTATCCTGTCAAACATACTTCCTTTCAGGTTATGGTTCATGCAACCCTAAATAGGAAGTGCCTCTTTCATAAAGCCACCTAAATAGACCAGTGAAAGACAGTTTCTGGGGAGATAAAGAAAAAAAAAAAAAGACCCTATCTGTCTGACAGCTTTACACACTTGAAGAAGCCACTGCTAAGTAAAAAACAGTGGTTAGTGTTTGCATCCACACCTCACATCATTTTGCCCTCCTGTTCTATGGAAATAGAAGTTTACAGGTCCAGAAGCTTGTGGCAATTCCTGGAAATATACTTCAGAAGAGTCACTTCATTGTAGACCCCTCTGAAATGCAGTTCAGCAAGTTTTAGATTACTTACTCAGCTCCAGCACATCACACTCCCACCCTCCTTGTATTCTTCACTGCCTGTAACACCTAAATCAATATTGCTCTGTTGAATGAAGCATTACTGGTGGGGAGCTGAAGCAAACACCTTCTGCATTCCAGTCACGATCAACCAAAAGACTTGGGAAGCAATGACATTGAAAAAAGTTAACTGGTCCTACTCAGGGGAAAAAAAAAAAAAAAAAAAAATAAAGAGCTTCCTGCATAATTAGAAGCTGAAGGTCAGCAACAGCCTATGCACCTCTACACAGAGAGTGCCAGGGGCCAAGTCTGCACAGTACTCATTTGGACACAGCCTCATGCACTAAAACACACCAATGAACACACGGACAATTTATATCCCTCCATTCTGAACACGGATTAACACCTATGTCAAAAGTTAATCCTAAATACCAGGATGAGGGCCCTGCTCAACAGATTTAATCAGCAGGTACATTGCAACATCCTACCACCTTGAAAAAAATAAGATATAAAAGTATTTTTATATATAGATACACACACGATTTTTTTATCTATGTAAAAAGATGTATTTACATATTATATATGTCTCATAATATATGTATAACTGTATCTATAAACTCACCTCAAAGCTTCTTTCTTTCTCCCACCACAGCTAGTGCCCAGCTAGGGAAGGCAATCCCACAGCCAGCTTTGTGGTCTTCCCTTATCTGCCATGGGAAATGCCCAGAAACTTCTTTTGATCTCTCCTTCTTCAGTATGTATACAGAGTACTCATTAAAAAGCCCTCACTCTACCAAAACAAACATTACACTGTGAAAACAATTCTCCTGGTGGAGAGAACAAAGCCTGATTCATAGAAGAGATATTAGTCACACCACCACTTAATGCACTCCTGAAAAGCACTCACCTACTGTTGGGGAAACAGAAACCCACACAGACCAAGAAAGCCACACTTCTATAGTTATAAGAAAAGCATTAAAAAAAAAAAAAACAAAAAACTTTCAGTGTTGTTTACCGCTCAAAGCCACAAAGCCAACTGAGATTTGTATTTTCATATGAACTAACTACCTTCAAGATAAGCATAACCTAATTCAAAGTCAACTCATTGTTAATCCCACACACTTGAATTCAAGTGTACCAAATACCTCTCTCACCCTTTTGTGACAGCATTGACTGAACAAAACTGATACCAGCATGGCAAAGAACAAAGTTGTCAGTAATAGAATGGTTCAAAAATAAGTGCTTTTGCCAAGAAAGTTTGTACCAGATGAACCTTGATGACCCTTCCAACCTGGTATTCTATGATTCTATGAATTACAGCTCCCCAGGGTGACCAGGGCACACAGAAGAAGTAAGGTATCTCAATCAAAAAAGATATTAAACCCCTCTGCAATCAGCTTTCTCTACCAGAAATCCTGCCTTGCAGTACAGAATTGCCTTATCTACAGACAATATCATGAACTATTATGCACTTATTTCTCTGTATGACCGAGTCAGCAGTATGAGTCTGTAATACAACAAAAAGCAAACCAGGTTTGCTGGTAATTTGCCTTCATATGACAGAAGCAAATGGAAATTTTTGAGGATACTTGCAGAACTTGTCGGAGTACTGGTTAACGTGAGTCCATGCACATAGAAGTATTCCATAAAATATCCAAGTACCAAGTCATTTCCTTGTTTAAAAACTAAAAATTTAGGAGGACAGTCATCACTTCAACGTGATTGCCTGCAAGCAACCAGCCAGCAAACCAACAACTTTCAGATATCAAGACACAAAATAATTTTGCTGGTCTTCCCCTTGTGTGATGCAATGTCAACATATTCTTCTTCCTGACCTCTATAGTTCCCATTTGACCACCAAACTGGTGTGACAGTCCCCCATTTCAAAAAGAAGGTTTTGTTCCTAGAGTTAGAATTATCTATCAATGGTTTGTAATTCATGCTGGCTCTGCAGTTTTGCATTCTGTATCTCCCTATAGCTTTAACTCAGCTTTTGAAACTTTCAGTAACACTTGCCCTAGATCAATCTGGAGATACCAAGCGTAGCATCATAACCACTCTATCATGAATACAGTATTTGCCTGGTGAGCTTGAGACTTTTATTATTCAAGATATAAACAAAAACAGTTTCTAAAATGTGGTAGCAGAGAGCAACCTATGCTTCCAAATAGTGACCTGCAACAGTATGAAGCTGTACTTTTAGTCATTGCCTTCAAAAATCTGCATCTTTACTGTAGTCTACTTTTGCATTCAAAAATTAATTCCCTTTACCAAACTCGCCCATTATTATAAAATAATTATTGAGGGACATTAGCTTATATCCAGCTAAGCTGCTTGATCCTGTGATTATAACATAATTCTGAATTGTGACATCAGTACGTTGTCATGGCATTCAGTATAACTTCAGCTCAAAACAAATACCAATATCCAACAGCTTAATGACTTTCAACTTCCATGCAGTGCTTAAACCTAATCTCTGTGACAGTTACTCATACCATAAACACAGACAATATCTTCCCCTCTTCACCTCAAAAAACTCCTGTTTTCAAGAATGGGTATCTGAATCTATGCTCATAGCGACAGGAGCCATATTACAGTGCCTCATCTGATGTCTCATCATTTGAAAAGTAAAATCCTACAATTAAGATTTCAGCAAAGTTAAGGAGGCATGACGATATAAAATCCTTCTCCAAAAGAAAAGGGCTGGAAGTAAAATTACAACGGCAAATGGCTTGGGACTGTAGCCCAGAGTTAAACTGATCAAAACACAGTAATTTTATTCAAGATTCTTGTGATCTAATGCTTTCATTTAATCACATAGTCAGGTCATGCAACTTCATAAGAGTTTCACTCAATACAGCCTGCTGAGAAGGAAAAAAGTTAAGCTAAGCAACTCAGAATTTTGCAAACTACTCACCTAAAACATTTTGGAAGGAAAAAAAAAAAGTATTAGAAGACTGAAAAATATAAAACTCTTATTCTGTGGCACAGAAGAGAACAATACTCTAATGTTATGAGCTTCTAAAAAAATAACCAGCTGACAAGATCTAATGTTGATGCAAGCTTGCCTTTTCAGGCACAGAATTCATAACTACAAAGAGATTCTGTTTGCAGAACAGTTACACATAATGTCTTCACATTGCAAATGTTTGACATAAACATATGAAAAAATTACAAATGGTTAACAGGCATTTGTTTTCCCATTGTTACTGGTACAAGGTATAGGCTTACCAGACACATAACATCTAACTATTAAAGAATAGAAATCCAGCCAAGATGGGCTACATCAACTTTTACTTGACAAAAAAGACAGTTTGAAACTGGATGCTCAGTGGGTGGCAGGAATCTGCAATTTTGAAATCGAAGCTGTGCAGATGAGACGATTCTTTCAACATCGCTGCAAATGAATAGTTCCACTCTTTGAAATCAATATATTGGCCGCTGTTTAACAGCATTATGTACCAATTCAGATATTGTTATTTGATTTTTCAAATACACAGTAGTGCTGATTTTCTGGTCTGCCTCAGCACAAGCAACATATTACAGAAGAACACAAGGACTCTTTTATTTTGGTTTGGTTTTAACTATTGTAAAATAAGGCATCCAATTTTAGTCAGGAACTTATGTATCTCATTGGTTAATGGCAAAATCCAAATTAGGATTAAATAATAGACAACATCCACAGCAAGTCTTGTGAATCGTCCATTCAGATCAACAGTGTATAAGAAGCAGTGAAATATTGTGAGAAATGTTTCCTCGCACCCAAATTATTCAGCATAATTTGTGAGACAAGAGTGAGCCAACAGTATTTAAGTAATGAGACACAAGAAAACAAAAAAAACTATTAGTATTACAAAGTTGTAACATTTAAAGGAGAACATGAAGTTAATTGTATATGCTGAAGAGTAAAACCATGAAAGTACAAAATATACTTGCAGCACCAAGACTATTAAGAGACTAAATATGAAGACTAGAACTATACAGGCTACCCATATAGCATCTACTTTCCAAATTAAAAAAAGAAAAAAAGGCACTTTCTTTTTCCTTCTTTTGTTTTTTCTTCATTCCTGCAGGAAACGTAGACAATATTACAATATTATGATCAGCATCCAGTGACAATTCAGAAGTTTCAAGAAAGAAATTTTAATGCAAGTTCATTCTGAGTCAGTGAACTGTTTTGCTTCACAGCTTTTAATTCTTCCATAAAACTATTTTAAAAGATTTTCAGCAAGAAATAAAACTGTCAAAAAGACCAACAGCAAACCTAGTTTAATAAAACTTAAAAAAAATCACACAAAACACCAAACTAACTGTAATCTAACTATAAAATAAAAAACATAAAATGAAGGAGGGAAGAGTAGGGAGTGTGTATCATACCTTACTAGGAATCCGAAAGCTTTCAATAGGACTGAGGTCATGAACACTCTCCTGAGGACTTCTCAGACCCTGTAAAAGAATTTTAATAGTCAGTTAAGACTGATTACTTTATATATATTGTAATTAAACTGCACAAGTCTCACCTGGTGTTGAATATATATCTACAAGTCCTTTAATAAATTACAGCGATATGAGGCTGGAAGGCTAAGGCTTTTATTCCATAAACATTTAAGCAAGACCATTGGTCTACAAATTATGCTCCTCAAACACCTCAGCATTTCCAACTTCATGCTGCAATATGAACCTTCTCACTACAGTTCACTTATACCCTCCTCTCTACTTCCAGGTGTTATTTTAAGTTTAAAAATGCATGTGTCCAAAAAACATAACACACTTTGCTTCACTCACTTAATGGTCTAATGGAACGAAATAATCGAATTCAAGTGCTACCTACTCTGTAGCAAAATTGTATCGTTTTTGCTTTATGGCATATTTGTGTATTTACCACATAATACCATTAGAACTGTTTTTCCTTATGCATAACTAAATTGAGAAAGATGCATAATCCACATTAGCTGCTTTATAGACAGTAATTCTTACTCTTCAAAACATACAGCCACACAAACAGAATATGCTCTAGTTGACTGAAGCTTTGTACAGGAAGCATCAATTAACCAGCTGAATATGCGTTTGCTGAATATTCAGCACATTCACCATTTGGTGAAGCAATAACACAGAACATGCTGCTTAGCACATTTTCCACCAGCTCCCTAGGCAGAGGTGAATCTAAACATTCAAGTTTCAGATATAGTTCTGACTCCAGCTTCCCTTGAGACTTCAGGGTGTTCACATTAGTGGTGAGTTTCAGGCAGAATTTACTCCTCCTCTTGTGGTTGATGCTAACAGCACTGTTCCCAAGCCCCTTTCAGGCCCTGGTACATACACACAAAGAATCTATGCAATTACTACATGATTTCATGAAAAAAAAAAAAAAAATGTGTATCCTCTGAAACTACTAAATTGTTTTACAAGCCCACCACTTTCATGGTAACTACTACATTTTACAATTGTTTCATCTTCCTACGATGCAAAACCTCCTCATTTCGGTTTTGATTCTCAGATTTCCATGTGCATCACTTCAAAACATCAGCCCTTTCCATTTGCCACCCCCACATGTGACTCACCTCTATGCATCGGAAATTCAAGGTAACAAACAACCAAAGCAACTCTTGCAGCTTTTCATACTGCACGTGAAATCTTCCACCTGTCCTCTCAAAAATCTACAGTACCAGCAGCTTATCTTCAGAAGCAGCAAGAAGTTTCACTTTTTAACTAATCAAATGCTAAATGGAACTTAAACCTTCACAAAGGCTGAAAATTGCATAAGTCACATCATTTTCAGACCACGACATTCCCACACTGGGCAGGCTTCCCATAGTTCCTCTGAGTCAAGCTGAAAACTGATCATTTACCTCTATAATGAAAGGGAGCAGAACCTTATTTTGGAAATTCAGTTTTCAGGCCAGTGCCCATTTCTGAGCCCTGTCTCCCATGTAAGCATTACAATTCTGAGGACACAGTTAGGGGGGAAAAAACAAAAAAAGTTTGGTTTCTGACTTTCCCATCATTTCCTATAACTATCTAGGATACCTGATGTGGTGGATGACTCAAGTGATTTTTTTAAGTTCTCAAATTTAGACACATGGGCAAACAGGCTTCATTTTAGAGATATTTAGTATACATGAATGACCTGAATACTCCAATACACTCCTTAAGAAAGGCTCTGAACCTTTGAAATACTAGTCCAAACATACACTAGATCAGATCTATATAACCCCAGAGACACCTGGCACAAGGAAGCGGACTGACAGAAACACATGAGGTGCTCTATCACACAATCAGTAAGTGCCCACCCAAATCCTTCCCCAGCTTTGCCTCCCTTTCGATCCAAAGCGTTTGCCCCCAGACAAAGCCACGTCCAGTGCCACGGCCCAGCGCTCGGAACTGTGCGGGACAGAAGGGCCTGACGCAGACCGGTCGTGTCATCTGTCACCGCACAGGTACGTCCTGGCACCTGTGCACGCTTCCATTTCTTGATATAAAGAGGAAAAAAAAAAGCTGGGTGCGTGCGTACCAAGAGCTCATGCACACCAGGACGCCCCTCTCCTCACAGGCAGAACTGAGGGTGATGCCCGCGCCCCGGGCACGGCCGCACACGCCTGTCCCGGCGCCCCCGGGGATAGAGAGTCCGAGACACCCCCGCGCCGGGACCCCGCTGCCCTCCCGAGCCGAGCCGCTCACCTGGCGGGTCATCAGCGACTTGATCTTCTGCATGATGGCACCGGTGCCGGTACCGCCGCCTCCCCGAGAGCGCTCAGCAGCCCCGCGCGGCCGCGGGCTCCGGCGAGCACGGGGAAGCCATGTTGGACGCCACCTGACAGAGCTCGCCCGCTGCTCTCTGGGACCGGTAGTCCAGGGGCGGTGACGCCCAACTACAACCCCCGTCAGCGCGGCCGGGAGGGCGGGCATCCGGGCAGGGAGCGGGGGCGGGCGGGCCGGCTCCTTCCGCCGCGGCGGGCGGGGCTGAGGCTCAGGCGAACGGGATGGCCGGGCGGGGGTGCTGCGAGAGGCAGTGGGGCGCAGGCCGGGGATGTCGTGCGGGGACGCGGGCCGGTTCCCGGGGAGTGGGGAGGCAGCCGCCGCCGTGGCTGCGGGAGGCGGAACTGGGCCACGGAGGAGGAAAGGCCGCGGCCAGCGGGACGGCGGCTCTGGTACCTCACGGGGACGGCCCTGACCCCTCTCCGACGCGGTGGAAGGAGCCGGTGATTGTGCAGCTCGCTGTCCGACAGCGCTGCTCAACTCACGGCACCGACCACCCTGCGCGGCCTCGGCCTCTTAGTTACGTTTGTATCCTCAAGCACCCCGACTGGCACCGGTGGGCCAGCAGGCCGAGGATTTTCTCCGTGGTTTGGGGGATGTTACAGAGTGTTTAGACATTGAGTGTTTAGGCTTCGAAAGCACTTAACGGAGAAGACAAAATGAGGCTTTATCTAAAGAGGTGGAGTATCTAGAAAATACACTTGAACATTGACCTTTTTTTTAAGGCATGATGCACAAGGGTGTGGGATCACTGAAACAGGCTTTTGTATCTCCATGCTTTGGCTGTATATATGCCAACTAGAAGCTTCTAGCTTTTTTAATCTGTTTTATATCAATCCAAGAAAAGGGATGATTTATTCTGTAGTCCTTAACTGGAGATGACATCTGGTAATAAGGCCACCAGCATCTCCACTGCAGCATAGTAACACCTGCAGAAAAGGTTGTCTTCCCTTCTGGGTTACTGTAGTCACACATAGACCAGCCCGGCATGTGTTTCCCAGTCCTGTATCCCGTTGCAGGCAGAAATGGGTGTACAGCTCTCTGAACCGATGCAGTGACAAAGTGAACATCAGAACCAGTGGACCCTTTTCCAGCATTCTTCAGCAAGAATTCTTTACTTTTGCATACCATTGGGAATATCATTTAATTATTTCTATGGGAAACCTCTAACAAGTTTAGCACATAACAAAGATACTTCTCCTCAATAAAACAACTAAAATTTGCAGAAATACTCAAAAATGTTCAGAATGTGCTGCAAATAAAGTTGCTTTAATGCATTTGCTTTTATTAAAAATGAGGTTTGATTTGCTTTGTCTGCCATTTAACAACCAGCACAAGCTAGAATTCTATGGTAAAAATAATACGCATCTTTAGCATCTACTTCATTTGGGTAAGTTATTCAGTGGAAAAACTTGCAGCGTGTTAATGACATCGGGGGAGTATCCAAGTACTGGAAGTAAGGGGACACACTTGAAAAAAAAAAAAAATTATAATCTGTTGGTTGGTTTGCTTTAATTTTCTTTGCCCACATACTGCAGTTAAAGTACCAACACAGGCTTTAGCCCAATATGAACCCTCCCATCATTTCAGTTAGAAATTAATTGGAACCTGTGACCAATATTTTATTGCATGTTAAAACCAAGTAGATATTTTCTAACACAGTTTTTACAAAACATTGCAATTTGATATATCTAGCCTACAATTAAGTGTTTTAAGCAGGTTGTAAACAACAGCGTTCAGAAGGGACAGGACAGTGGAGCTGGGAAGCCTTTGGAAATACGCAAAATATCCCTCTTCATCTACTGGCTCATGTCAGATGGTGACATTATTTCTGGTGGGACCACTGTACTTACATTTTTGTTAACCTAAAATAACCCTCATGTTTCTTACTTTTGGTTATACAGAGCAGCCAAGAATTCTGGAAGGATCTGGGTATTTTCGCCTCCTTTTAACTTAAGTAAAAATGAAGTGTTCAGCCCTTCTCTGGGGGCTTAGCACCTTGCAGGACCCTTGCAGTGAGAGGGAGGCAATTCCTTGCTACCAGTCTCACCTGCGCAAGGCAGGATACAGTCTAGTCTAATATTTGTTAATCCATAACAGTCTGCCTAAGGGCTGTATAGCAAAAACTTAGTGTGTTTTTCTATGGGTAAACCATCCCTGTCGATGCAAATATTTGCTGTTGCAAACTCTTATTGCACATACAACTGTGGGAGATTGCCTGGTTTGCTGCTGATTAGATTTGTACGGTGAGTGGCAGCCTTGGACAAAATCCAAATATTACTTTAATATTATATTAATACTAATTAAACCAATGTAAGTTAATGCAGAATAAACAGTAATGAGCAGCTAACTCCACGACTGTAGAAAGCTGTCCACTGTAGCCACAGGATTCTTTGTGAGGAGATGCCTGGTAGACACTTCACATTTCATGTTGTTTACAGAAAGGAAATAAAATAATCACCAAGTTATGTTAAGGAAAAAATACAGGGAAACGCAGAAAAGTTACAAGCTAGGAAAGTACTAGAAAAAAAAATTAAGCAAGGCTCTTTAATAGCTGTTGAATATTTTTTATAATGGAGAAACTGTCATAGGGAAAGATCTGATAAAATCTTCTGAATACGACTTTGAAATAAGCAGAACCATGTAACAGCACTGTATTTTTTATTAAACTGTAACTAAAGAATGTTAATACCTAAATATCATAGTACATTAGGTGCTTTCACTTTTTAATTCAATGAACTTTGTATTCTCTGCCTCAATTGTTATATTCTGTGTCATATTTGCTATGACTGCCGGGGAAGGGTTACCATAAAGTCAGAGGCAATGAAGATGGGTGCTCATCTAACAGGTGCTCCACTCCCTTTGTTCTTTGTATACACATATTCAAATCACATAAGGCAGGGGACAGGACAGGGCCTGTTAACTCACTGCTGATTTCCCTGGCAAATAAACCAGCAGCTGCAGGTCCAAGCTCTGGCTTAGCACTGAGAAGAAGGTGGGATTTGCATGGTACAGGATGCTTTCATGGAGCCCTTTAGCCAACTTCTTTTGGGACTTACAGTGCAAAATATATTTTCTGCTTGTAGGTAAGAAACTATGAATTATATTTGATAGTCACTGTGGAAATGTGGATTGGCTTTATACATTTCAAGATATTTCTCTTCTATTGTCAGATGTTTTTATTTCAAGAAAGCAACCTAAAAGTTTATAATCAGATAGTGTCCCCCTGTTTTATGAGTGGAGCTACAAACTTTCAGCAACTGACAAAAATTGTGCTAATCAAAATCTGTATATAAAATGTGGACATTGATAACATATATATAGTCATATTAGTATATGCATTATGCATTCCTTTTAAAAGTAAGCCTGGATAGGTTCTCAACCAAAGTTTATACAGAAGCTGTTACACATTTCTTTTAAAATGCATTGTGTTGAGACACTTCTGATACATTATTTTTCAGTTCATTATGATGCCTTGCAGTTAATAGGGAAAATTTGTACGTAAAATTTAAAAGTACGTGGTATTATAACTAAATCAAGCTTTCAATCAACTGAATAATATCTTCCCATTAATAGTACATTTGTTTGGTATCTGGGTGCAGTTTTCATAAGTATATATTTGTTACAGATGCAGTTGATAAAAAATAGAGGTTCTATGCACTTTGACAGGAATGTCCTGTAATCAAATGTGAGATAAACTTATATTTCTACAAACTCTAGTAGTTCACTTTTTCTGTATTTAATTGTTTTTGTAAAAATCAACATAGGGAATATATGATATTACAGAGGTAGTGCTTTCTCATTCATGTGTAAGGACAATTTTTCTTTTATCTGCTTTGTGAACTTCATATACGGTCACCTAGTTTCCTTGATTTTGAGCTAAATACTTTGTCAAGAGTTTTGGGTTCATAACAATTGCAGTTTTATATGAAATTTACTGGATTTCTTATTTAAAAATTAAAACCCTGGTTGAGAAAATCACAGTGAATGTGCACTTTATCTACATCACAACTTTACTGGATGCTTTTTATGAAAATCCTACAAGAGATATTGGTGTGGCAGCAGAGTGCTTTGGAGTACATGTTTGTTCCTCAGGAAGTCTCATTGTATATCCTTACTCAGATACACACATTTCCTACCATGGGAAATGTGCAGCTTATACTTTATATCATTACAGGAATCAGGTGCATTAGAGGCACAACACAAAGCCCACGGAAGACATTGACCTCAGAAACTAAAATTAGGTCCAGTAACAAAGCTCAATGGAACTTGTTCTTGGGCAAAAATCCCAAACTAGGGAAGAGCCGGCCTGAGTCTCCAGTGACGTAAATGGAGGTGTAGGGATTGCAGATTCCATGGTCTGTTGTGTTTGGTTTGTTTCAGAGATGAACATATTTGCAACACTCTCATGAAAGGCAGTCGAGAATCCAAACTCACTTTGACAAGGAGATGTGCATGTTAAATTCAGAGAATGATAAAACCTCGCTAAGCAGGTTTCAGTTTATGCCATAAACTCAAAACTTATGTCATAGTTTTTTATTCAAACTAAAACTGCAGCCCTTGTTTTATGTCAACAATGATTCTGTTGTGCTTGCTAATACTGGTGATAGCAAAATGAGATGGAAGCAAAGCACAGATCACTGAGCTCCAAATGGAGGTCGTTTAGGTACAACTCTTACAGTCATTATACAAAAACTAGTTTTCAGAATTCTATTGTCTTGGAAAAATGTGCATTTTATTTAGAAAGCTATAGAGATAGGCTTAAATTGTATAGAATTTTTACCTGATGACAATGAAGTAAGAATTTGGCACATTGGCTTGATTTCGCTGTTAACAATTCAAGGATTGATTGTAACAGTCTTCAGTTTTAATTAAAAAAAAATGAAATTAGTCTAATAGAATAGAATCACTGAACCATTTAAGTTGGAAAAAACCCTGAAGATCATAGAGTCCAACCATTAACCTAACTAACCCACCACTAAAACAAGTTCCTAAGTGTTAATGTACATGTCTTTTAACCACCTCCAGGGATGGTGACTAAACTGCTTCCCTGGGCAGCCTGTTCCAATGCTTGATAATCCTTTTGGTGAAGAAAAAGCCCTTTTGGTGAAGAATATTCCAGGCTGCAAAAGGTTTGATCTCTGCTAAAGCCAGAAGTCTCCCAGCATTGCTCCTATAAGACTCTTGCCTTCAGCAGAGCACATTATCTAACACCTTTGAGCCTCCTGCCTTGGCCTGGCCCTGCTGGCCACCGAGGAGCTTCTGAGTGCTGAGATGAGCATGATTTCATGCCACAAAATCACCCAGCAGACCCAGAGGGAGCGGCAAAAACTGCAGTCGTCCGAAGTCACTCCTGAACAGATTCCAGAGGAAAACAGGGTTTTGCCCTCACCACCTCTGGTCTTTGCTAAAAGATTTTCCTGAACTGCAGATCAAAATGTCCTTCCAAGCTATCACATGGATCTGCTTTTCCCTGTGAATCAAGTGGAACAAAGTTAATGTGCAGTTTCTATTCCCACATTTTTTTAACTGAGAAGAAATTAAGTTTTCCAACCACAATTCTCTTAATCTTACTGTATGATGGTACCTTCTGCACTGGTGGTCCCAGTTATCCTAATGCTCACTAGACTTGCTTGGTTTTTGCTAATTTTGTGCACAACCAGGTCTGTGCGAAATATTATTTGTTATACATATTTTATGATTTCACTGCAGCTGTTACTGGCTTCTTGTCCTACAGCACAATTGCTTACTGACAGCTAAATAAACTCAAAAATTGAACAATGTCATGCCTAAAGAATGAGGAAGGATATGGGCAGATCTTTTAATTGATCATTTACAGATCTCCCAGTATTTGACAGATGTTCTTTACTTTATTCAAGGAAATTTAAAAATTAATTTGAAGGGCTATACGAAATACATTTCCAACATGAAATAATATTTTGTGAAGGATTTTACTGAGGAATTGTGTGCTTTTTTTCAAATGGACAACAGCAGTTTAAACCTGATCTCTATTTTAAGCTTCACAGGGAGGAAATTCACCTCTGAGAAATGTTACAACAACCAGCAAAACTAATCTTCCATTAACCAGAGTCTAGCGAGTCCATGGGAGTTGTGCAGAGTTAGAAAACATCCAAAGATGTTCCATAGCAGGGATAGAACAGATGGTGCATGGTGGAAGCATTGCAGGCTGCCCTGGCAGTGCATCTTCTCTGTGTTTCCAGTGTGCACTTATGCAATGGTAGACAATTTACTTAAATCACAGGTTTTGCATGTCCTTACTAAGAAGAGGTTGCTTTTTTCCTTGGGTTTTGACTTAGCACTCACAGAGTGCTTTTTAGCGATATTGAGCACTCAAAGCTGAGCAATCAAACCTGCAACCGAAGTCAGTAAGAGTTGCATCTTGAACATACTAAAATCTATTTATGTGTATTTTGAAAAATCTAGTCCTTAATACTTCAAGTTGATCATCCAGATTGAGTGGGTGTTTTTGCTATTAATTTTATCTGGGCTTAAATTCCTCATCTGTAAAGTTGTATCGATTGTAATGGTGCTATGAAATCAATTGATTAACGTCAGCACTTTACACCATTGCTGTTCTTGTTCGTGCTGTGGAGAAGTTCACGTGGAAATTGATCATTCAGTGCGAAGAGTAAAGTTTTGATAATGGTCTATAAATCTATCTCAGGCCAACACAATGAAAAATGATTCAAAAATAATATATGGCAAGGCTGATGATTAACTAAGGAGTGGTCTTTTTGCACCCTAACAGAGGCAGGATTCTTGGAGAACACAATTAATCATGTGGCTGAAAATTTTGCTTTTCTGCATATCAACAGCAAACCTTATTTCTGTTCTTTCCTAAAACTGGAATACTTGACTTTTGTCAAGTTTAGTAATGTTTCTTGAATTTAGTTTTACATGTACAGTGCAGACAGCAATAATAACTAGGTATCATTTCAAACAGACAAATTCACGAAAGTGCTGCTTGTTAGATTTTCTGTCAGTTTCTCAGCCTAACTGGCAAAACAACACTAAGAAATTTGTCCATAGCTAAACCTATGTGGAAAAAAAAAAATCCTAAAAATTGAGTTTGCAATCCAAGACTGTTAGACAGTGTAAGACATAGAAATTTGGAATATTTAAAAGGGAAAATATTTTAAACATTAAGGTAAATACACGTTTTCTCATTTTTGTCAAACTTTCAACAGTAAATGATCCTCTGCCCAGAAATCACAAAAGTCCTTCCCTTGACTTTTCATGTATTTTAAGGCTGGAGCTCTGTAGCTATATCCACTTTCACTGAGGTCAGTGAGTATTTGCCCCTTTCTTACTTGAAATATGAGTTATAACCATACAAAAAAGTGTAAACTTTAATCTTGTGAGTTTTTTCTCTGTGAGAATTTCTCATTTGAGTTTTCCTGGGTTTCCAAGTGTGCTTTGTGTTTATTTGTTCTTTCTTTTTTTATACAGGTATTTGTTCTGCCTTAAAGTTGACAGTACCATCTCATACCATCCATGGCATTGAGGGGCAACCACTCCATCTTACTGTTGACTACGATTTCAATGCTACAGCTTCTGAAATCCAGATAATATGGCTTTTTGAGAGGCCCCAAAGTAATCCAAAATACTTGCTTGGCTCTGTAAATCAAACAGTAGTTCCAGACTTGGAATACCAGCACAAGTTTACCCTTATACCACCAAATGCATCTTTGATGATCAATCCATTGCATATCAGTGATGAGGGCAATTATATAATAAAAATCAATGTCCGTGGAAATGGAACCATAGCTGCCAGTCAAAAGATTCAAGTAGCTGTTGATGGTAAGTTAGTAAAATATAGCATCTTCATTGTGTAAATAAAATTGCAATGGTTTTGAAGTACTGGTTCTTATTGTCCAATTACAATAGTGTATAATTTAATGCAACCATACATTAATAAATACCAACAATTAAGTTGTGTTGTTTTCTGCTGCTGCAGGAGGGAATGCTAAAATATGTCATCTTTAAACAAAATTAATATACTTACTAATGTTTCTGCATCATAAGTAAAAAATTGGAGAGGTATAGTAACCAATAATAATATAAAATTAGACAAACTTCTAAAAAATAATGTTTCATAAGGCTCTGCTGTGCTATCATTCTTTCAGATAGTCTTTTCCATGCACAACTTTGCCTTTACCTTCTGTAACTATTAAAGAGGAGTCATTGACTTTTGCCAGTGATCGTGTCTGTAAAAGAAGCCCAGATCTGCAGTCCTGAAATACTGAAGTTTCCTCTTTGTACTCTACTCCTTGTAGTGGGGACAGGGAGAAAAAAAAAAGGTAGAAAGAATGATCTAAAAGAATGACAAAAGGCTACTATAATTTCTGGATTATACAGAGGGAGCCTGGTAACTGTTAGGCTTGGAATAATGACACCCTGATGTGACAAGGTTGTAGCTGCCATTTAAGTCCCATACCCATCCCAGTTTGCAGTCATCCTCATGACCAGATCAGCAGTGTATTTTAGCGGTGCCCAGTGTCAGCCAAGCTGAGGCAACCACGTGCTGTGGGCAATGTTTCATTTAAGCACTATAACAATTCTTACAGTCAGCAGCTGAGAATATGGCATTATTTTTCAGCCTTTAACCACATTTAATAAGTAAAATTTGAAATCTGAGTACTTTCCATTGAGGATTATGACTGCTATTTGTTTCATCTTGACAATGAAGGCTGTAATATACTGGCTCGTCACTTTTACAACTCTTCATATCTCTTTATTTTACAGTTCCTGTTGCAAAGCCAACTGTACATACTGAACCATCTTCAGGGGTAGTGGAGTATGTAGGAAATATTACCCTAAAATGTTCTGTGGGTAAAGGTACAAGGCTAGTTTACCAATGGATGAAAAATGGGAAGCCTCTCCATGCCAGCCCTAATTACACCTTTTCGTCAAACAATGCCACACTTCTAATGGTTCCTGTTGTAAAAGAAGACATTGGGAATTACAGCTGTCTGGTGTCTAACCCTGTCAGTGCAATGGAAAGTGAGATAATTGCACCAACCATATATTGTGAGTATATTAAATATTCATAATTACCTTTGTATAAATGATCTGGTTGGAAAGAATGCCCCTAACTATGGAAACAGGCAGAAAACATTTGAGTCAACGTTATATGTGAGCTTGCATTCAAAATGAGCTTGTTTGTAACAGCTTTAGCTTACAACAGTTTAAGAAAATGTTACTTAGTGTTATGTAGTTGTGAAGCTAAGTCTGAACAGCAAAATTAAAACAGGAACTTCAAGAATTGCACAGTACAGACGTCTTCATATCTGGAGGAGATAGGAGTGAAAGGGAAAAAAATCGGATGAGTATACATGAAAATGTTGCTAAAAATCAGGACAGCAAACACTATCAAAAAGCTAAGTACAGGAAGTACCAGGCTGAAGGACTAGTATTAGTGGTTTTCCTCAAGATCATTTCGAGTCCAGTCCTGTTTAATAATTTCATTAACAACATCAGCATAAAGACTGGGAGTATCTCAATGAATTTCACCTGTGACATTAAACTAAGGGGACCGGAAGACTTTGACAGACTACTAGAACTGGTATGAAATTTGCTAGTACAACAGAAATGGAATGCCCTTTTAGAGAATAAAAAACATGAACTTCTGCTGATAAGATGGAGATTGGGTGGGAAATAACGTAAGTAAGGTATTTCCAACAAGGAAGTAAGAGGAATAAAATACTAATGGCACACAGAAAATGAGAGCACATGTAGACTACCGTATGCTGTTCCTGCACGTATCAGAGCAACGATCTCAAACTGTAAGAAACAGAACAGAAAGGAGAAGAGACCTGAGTCTGATTTAGCAAAATCAGAGCTGCAAGAAGTGTTTGCTTTCCACATCAAGTGGGAAACATGAGGGAGCAAGACGAGTTGCGTGATGACCAACACTGGCAGAAGAACAGACCGTAAACTAGCCGGATATTTTGACTGGAAACAATAGCAGAGAGGAAAAAACAGTGAATTAGTTGAGTTCATTAATTAAAGGAGTTGGAGGTAACAGAAGATCGGTTTAATCAACATTCAACAGTTATACTTTAAATCTTAGGGCACTCTCATTTTGTTCATTATTCCTCCTGTAATATCAACTCCCAGTGCCTCCAAGATCTGCAAGTAGTACATACTACCTGTGTGGCCTTGCCAGGCTCTAACACTCACGTCTTCAGGGGTTGAAGTGTCCTTTTCAGATAAGAGCTGAAATCAGACAGGTCAGGATCTACTTTGCCACCAGCTCTGTTCAGATATGACCAGTTTACCCAGTGGCACAGTGTGGATGGCACACTGCAAGGTCTGGAACTGGATTCCTGTCCAGCGAAGGGCTGGTGCTCGCTCCTGCTTTTGCCAGGCTCTGGCAACTTGCACACAGCCCGTGCCCTAGGCTTGTTCTGACTGCACTACTAGCATACACAGCAGCTACACCTGTTACTATGTCATATTTTCCTCTTCCTCCTTTCATCTCTGATTATCCTGTCTGCTACTTACTTATTTTTAATTATAGTTTGGAAGAATCAGATGAAGGGGTGTCTTGCATCTAAGACACATCCCTAATACTGCCTAAATTAGCGAAGACTAACAAGGACATTCTTAGGTGAGAGCTGATCCCTTAGGTGCTGCTTGTAAAATTGACAGCAATGCAGACATGAAGGAGCTGCTGCAAAAAGTCCTATACAGGGCAGATGTGACTTGAGCTTCCATCCATATTAGACAGAGGAATCATGATTAAATGCTCTACAAGAAAATAACTTGCACTGATGGAGTTTTGCCTTATCACTACCATGATAAAAAAAATAAATTATTTCCTCAAGGTAGCACATTTTTAAATGCCTGCTTTTGTACTGTCACAATCACAGCTCACTTAAGTGCTTGAAGTGCAAAGAACGGGAGCTGTGTGTGTGTGAATGCCCTACCTCTACTGCTTTTCTCACTTTCATGAGCTACGAATGGGCTTTTTACACTTCTCCAAAGAATACCTGCAAAAAAATTGGGGACACTGGATACATCGCTTTCTTACAATTCAATAAGATCAGGTCAGGCTAGAAAAACATCCGACACTGTTGCTACCTGTTGAACTGTTATGTTGGTTTGTGGCACAGCCCTTTTGGCATTGGCATTTCTGACCCATTGCACACAGATTTGGCTCCAGAGCATTTCTGACTCTGATGGGTGGCTGGGACACTTGAACTGTCAAGGTGTGTGTCCTTTAGTCTCAGTTCTGGTGCTGCTTTCTGAGATTTTGTTTTGCACATAACTTAAAATATGAAAAGAAATACGAAGAGCAAACAATGCAATGCTGAAAGGCCGCAATACTTACGCTACTATTTGTACCCAAGTTAGTGATGAGAGATGGGGTTTTCCTTCCTGAGCTACACTAAGTCAAATAATTTGGTCCAGCCTCTGCCTGCAGAGGTAGTTTGTCTCCCAGCTCCCAGTTGTCAATACCAATCTAGAACAAGCCCCGGGATCTCTGTGTGCCATATGTCATTGCTGCGGGGGAGTTACTGGGGGTGATTAAAAAAAAAAAGTCACTCACAGTAAATACCTGCCATCTGCTTGGAAACTGCAGCAGTCTCATGGTAATAAGAGCAGTTGGAAATATTCCCACAGAGAAGTAAATTGTTACTCAGAACAGGTGATTTATTATTTTACAAGTCATTTAGTTAACTGGGTTTACTGGGACAAGAGGCGGATTTTGGTTGAGAACAATACTGGAAAGGAGAAGTATAGCTGAGGGACCCATGTGGTTTTTCACTGAGAATCAAAAGTGGTTTCTTCTTCATTTCTCATTAATATTATTCCGTTTCTCCATTAGTTGTGATGATAATGCACCCCAGAACATGCCTTTTGCAGTAGTGTGACCCAGAAACAATTTATTTCAAGACTGGAAGAAGCTGCTGTCACAGAGGCTGTACTGTGCTGATGGAGTTGAATTTAGTAGACCAAGTGGGATTTTCTCCCTTGGGATCTCCCAAAGCTATAATGTATTTTGTCCTAGAGAGGAAAAAGTTAATTACCTGCTTTTCTGAATCATCCTGTAAGCTGTGCATATCCCTGTGTATGCACCCAGTGTTTAGGGATCTCAGTGATGTACGCAATGCCCAGGAGAGGCAAAAGACTGATCCAGGTGAAGCAGAAGGGTTACCCGATGCTTGTGTTGACTTCATCAAGGAATGTCACTTCTCAGACCTTGCCAATATTTGACTATTATTTCTAAAGAAAAGCTTTTTTTTCTCCAAACATACTTCCCCAGCCAGTGTGTGTCAGTGTTTTCATAATGTGTGGGGGTTTTTTTTATTTGCAGCTTCCATACAACAGTGTAGTTATGTTGTTAGTGTTATCTGTCTATGCTGCACTGTTACGATACTGATAGAAAAAGCAGAACTCAATTCTGATTATTTTGCAGACTATGGCAAATCTCCCACCATAGTGAGGGGATGCAGAGACCAATCAGCTGTTCTTACCATTAATCTCTTGTTTCCATGTATCGAAGGTTATAGTATCAGTCAAAATAAAAGCTCATTATTCTAAGAAAGAAGAACTGCATAAGAAGAACCACCGTATTGCTCTGTAAAGTAAAAAAGTGTGTTCCTGCCTATAAATGGTGTGTAAGGGGTTTTACTTTCATCTCTGAAAAAAAGTTCAGTACATCCCTCTCCTTTCCCATCTGAAAAAGAGAGAAGTAAATACCTATAACAGGCGATGCCCTGTGAGGCGCTGGTGTTCTGGGAGGGCCCCTGGACCACAGAAATGTGCAGCCCCAGTGAGGTCAGCCAGGCCAAAGCGGTGGTGATAAGTCTGTAGTTCCCAGAAATGCTCGTCACAAGGTCAGCTGGCTCTCAGATACAGTAAAGCAACTGGCTCGGGAGCTGCAGAGCCTGTGAAGAAGCAGCTCAACATCTACAGTTAAAAAAAATGCCTCTATTCTCTGTAGTGGCCCCTGCCGTGTAAGTGGGAGCAGGACTAATTCTTGCTGAAGTGAAACTGTGTTACATTTCCTAAGTAAATATTGTGCATGATGTTGGGCCTTCCTTAAAATGAGACTGCAAAAAACTTACTGCTAAGAAATAAGTAGAGAAAACAGAAAGTTTGACAAGTTTGCGTTGTGAAATATAGACATTGACTTAAAAGTTGACTAAACTGGCAGTCATGGTGTGATAGTCTACATTCTCTCATCTGAGCCTTCACAAATAGAGAAAAAAAAACCCAGAGGGACAAACAAAATGGCCTATTTCATGCTGCCTGCTGTTTGCCTGAGTGTTCTTGAAGAATAAATTAGTCTCATAAAAAAGGCAGACAATAAGTAGAAGTGTGCCTGTTAGAGGAAGGTCTAACATCAGCCTGAACTTCCTGATGAGAAATAGTCAGTGTGCCAGTCTGCCACTGCACACAGCAGGGAATTTCACATTCAAACCCACCTACACCATCTTAATGCTTCCAGACCACTATAAGAAGGTGGAAATATTATGTGATTGCACTGTCTACCATGAGCATAATATTGACTTATCTGTCAGCAGCTTTACTGAACTTTGGGGATCCTACCAAAAAGATGTGTCCTGCTCATTCTGCATATTTTCTTCTTTTGGCTTCTGTCAGTATTAGGTCTCTGCATTTTTGATGATGCATGTAATCCCTTAGAGAATTAGCACCATTAAAATTATTAGTGCTTTTGGCTGGAAAAAAGAATAATTTAATAAAGCATATTTTCATTATTATCTCTACATTAATTTCTATACTTAGATCTCTGTAAAAACAGATTTTAACATGTGAAGATATAAAAACCACAGAATCTGAAATGATCTATTAAAAATAGCATGGGAAATATTCTTATCGTATTTAAATATATTGTTTTGCTTCTCAGTTTCCTATTTCCTTAAAAATACTTAGCTACTCACTTTTCTGAGTAATGAACACATGACTATTGAATAATATATGCCTCTTCTAATCATATTCAGAAACACCACTTTCTTTCAACCCAAGGGATTATAAAGAAACATAAATGTTGAAATAGTAGTAGCCTACTGAAGTGTGGGGAAGGTTAAAGTTTATTTTAGCAGTCATTTATGGAGAATGTTTTCTGAAGTTATCTAAGGCACACCCCACTCTTTATTATACCTCTAGGATAGTTCCCCAAAGAACTATTATACTGCAAATATTACAATGAATGTTTGTATATTTCAAGGGTAATTTGTTTACTTTTAAATGTGCAGAGAAATTACTTATCACAGTATCACAGTATCACAGTATGTTTGGGATTGGAAGGGACCTCAAAAGATCATCTAGTCCAATCCCCCTGCTGGAGCAGGAACGCCTAGGTGAGGTTACACAGGAACGTGTCCAGGCGGGCTTTGAATGTCTCCAGGGAAGGAGACTCCACAACCTCCCTGGGCAGCCTGTTCCAGTGCTCTGTTACCCTCACTGAGAAGAAGTTCTTTCTCAAATTTAAGTGGAACCTCTTGTGTTCCAGCTTGATCCCACTGCCCCTTGTCCTATCATTGTTTGCCACTGAGAAGAGCCTGACTCCATCCTCGTGGCACTCACCCTTTATATATTTATAAACATTAATAAGGTCACCCCTCAGTCTCCTCTTCTCCAAACTAAAGAGCCCCAGCTCCCTCAGCCTTTCTTCATAAGGGAGATGCTCCACTCCCTTAATCATCTTTGTTGCCCTACGCTGGACCCTCTCCAGCAGTTCCCTGTCCTTCTTGAACTGAGGGGCCCAGAACTGGACACAATATTCCAGATGTCCAGATGTCCAGTAAGTCTGGCACTTAAGTAGAAAGGGTCAGATATGCTCCTCCAACTGTTTTCCGTTTTTGTTCTTTTTCTCACACTGAGCAATGCACAGATCTACGCTTTTTCCATAAGCAGTGGTTAGATCAGTATTAAGTGGGTGTAGTGTGAGATAAATCTAGTACGATCAAGTTATGGAACTGAAAGCCTTTTAACTGAAATTATTGAAACCAATTCCAACCATTCGAAAGGCTAGTCTAACTTAAAAATTCCAAGTTCATCTTCTATTTAAAGTTTAATTGTGTACTTTGATTTTATTTTTTACACTGTGATGTCTTTTTTTTTTCAATGCAGATGGACCTTATGGACTTAGAGTTAAATCAGATAAAGGTCTGAATGTAGGGGCGGTGTTTACAGTTGACATGGGGGAAGTTATACTCTTTGACTGCTCAGCAGACTCAAATCCACCAAATACTTACTCGTGGATTCAAAGGGCTAACAATACCACTCATGTAATCAAATATGGACCCCATCTGGAAGTTGTACCTGATAAAGTAGCCCAGAAGACAATAGATTACATGTGCCGTGCTTTCAACAACGTGACTGGAAAACGAGATGAAACTCACTTCACAGTCATTGTTACTTCTGTAGGTAAGAACATTGATTCATTGCTTAACTCTAACATGTGAGCAGAGTGTCAACCCCAGGAAAAGGAAATAGAGAATATATATCAGAAGTGAGGTCTTGTTGACAATGTAGTAAAGGGATATTTGCCATTCAGTGGGATCTGGGTTTTACTCACAGTATGACACAGCCTTGGACAAGACACACTGAGATCAGCATCAGTTTTGTAGGAGTTTTACACTAAAATATATCTGGCCATTTGGAACTTTATCCCTTGAGCAGAGAAACTTCCTATGTAGGCAAACCTCATCATGATCAAGTAACCGGGCACAGTTATATGTCTCTTACTCTGTTTCTTACTTTTTGCCTTTAAAACTGATAAAGATGAATGGAGAGAATGATGCAGAAATCTCCTGAATGCCAAGATGGACCTTTCCTCCCAAGGGCAGATTTTGTCCAAGGCTCACTGTCCCACAGCTTTCAGAAGCAGTGAGCCCTGGCGCCACCAGGTGACCTAGTACATGGAATAGTTTCAAGCATACATTGCTGACTAAAATAACCAGGCGCAGACTCACAGCAATGAAGGTCTTTAATATTTTTCCAGTGTGGGTAGATATTGTAAGAACCTTAGTTTACTGGACAATGTAATAATAATGTAAGATGTGATGCTGCATGGTTTTATTAGAATCTGTTTACAAAAAAGATTTCACTGTCATATTTGTGAATCTATGGACTGACTGAACGCACACCTTTATTTCTCACACCTTATAACCTCAATTCCTGTATCAGATTGCATTAAACAGCAACAAAGCAGTTTTTCAGAAAGTCTCCAGAAGCATACAGCAGAAAACAAGATATTGAGGAAGTCTGATATATCTTGTTAATACGGATCGATACAAATGTTTTGAGATAAGCAATGCATGCTATAATGTTCAACAACATAGAATAGATTGCCTTTTAGAAAATCTAACAAAGCAATTTCACTTGTGTAGTACAAAGATCTCAGCCATTTGTTAGTCAGATAAACAAGGAGAGCAGATGTCTATTGCTCAGGCTGACTTATGGATTCATCACAAATCCATGGCTTCGAGCTGGAATGAAGATGGATTGCAATTTTAAAATGAGAATACTGCACTGTATAAACATTAGGATTACTGGTGAAAGAAAATGCAATCAGAGCTATGTGTCAGTAGAAATAAAGATGACATTTCTCCAGAAGTTCATATAAGATATGATATATGTTTGAATATTCATCAGTAAGTGTTAAGAACTTCATCTGAGATTTCCTTTCAAAGGCCAAAAAGAAGGGAAAACTGCACAGCTTTATGTGTAGTTGCACTTAAAAACATGCATCTCCTAACTACAGATATTTTACCTAAATAAAGCTTTTTAAAACATTTTATCCTGTGTATTTAAAAAATTTAAAATATCCATTTTGGCCTCTGTAGCCATTTTCTTCTTGATGAGTATTCATTTAGATAGCACTAATTCCAGATGTTGAGCTGACACTTTGCGATGCAGCACTGACTGTAAGACATATGAATTCACACGAGGCTAAACCTCTGAGATCCTGCTCAGACTAAATTCTGGTTGCAATGGATTAAGCATACTAAGCAAAGACTGTTATCCCTTCTCCCTGTCCCCACAGTCCTAGATAGAGAGCCTGGACTGTGCCTTTCAAAATACTGAAAACCCCATTTTCAGCAGCGACAGGAACTGTGATGTTTCAGAAGACCTTACATGACTGCCCCACCTGAGGGACTGAAACTTACCTGTATGGTGCTATAAACAGCTACCTAATTAATACTAAAAATCATCAAGAAAACCATTATATCATAAGTTACAACTATATCAATAATTGCACTAAACTGCTACCCAGTTTTAGCCAAGACTAGTTAGATTTTAAAATAAGAGGATGTATCTCAGTATGTACAAAAGTCACTTCTCAGTTCTCGAGTCAGCGGGTGTGTTAAATGCACATAGAGCATATATTTGTTTTCTGCACTGGTATGCCCATGTAGAGTACATTTAGTAAGTCAAAATTTGAAATTATTCATTTTAAAGAACATTTTTAAGGACTCAGCTGATTCTCCAGCATTTGGGTTTGTGTTGCGTTTTTTTTGTTTGGTTGTTTTTTTCCAAGGAAAGCAGTACATTGAAGGAGCATGAAAGGACTTTCATGAAATAGCAGTGATTTATTTTCCCATATCTTTGGGATGCATCTGGTTCGAAATTCATATATTTGGGATGCATCTGGTTTGAAATCCACATATTTAATCTTTGTGACAACCACTGCACATGCAACCAGCACAATGCCAGTGAATTATATGGAGGTGTAAGTAGATGTAAGAAATGCTAGCTCTCTGCACAGGGATTCATCAAAGTACTGGAAGTACATCCAGCTAAATAATACATCCTTGAATTGTGTCAATAAAGTTGGCACTGACAAATATGAAGCATTAATTTACCTGCACGGTTTGTGACATGGCCTTTCATTACATGAATTCAGCACGATTCAGAGCAAAAGGAGGAAACTACGGGTGCAAAAGGAGGAAACTAAGGGTGCACAAGAAACTATGTCTGACATTCCCTAACTTTCACATCCCTCTCTTTGCAAATTCTGTGCAAATGTTTCCCGTGTGCTTTTGTGTGTGGAATTATATACATACAGTGTTTGTGTTGTATCAGTAAATCCTGTTGGAAAACTGCTGCTAGTGCACATCTCAACAAAAGAGCTGAGTAAAGGAAAGAAATACTTTGGATATATTTAGACATTAATACAAACAAACATAATTTTTTGGCTTCTGATAAACAGTCAGACTGTCAGTGATCTGAAAGATTCAGAAAAAATACAATAGTTCATTTATTCTCTCCTACTCTACAGCTCCTGCAGCCAGGATGGTTTCCCTTCCATCTAGCACAAACTGCTCACATAATTCTTACCTAATTTCTTAGTAATTTGGTGTCTCCGCACCTAAAATTAGAATATTCTTCTACTTCTTTGTGGTGCTCTAATTCATAGATTATGTTTATTGTACAGAACAAGAGAATAATACGGTACTCATCTTCTCTGTCACAGGATTGGAAAAACTGGCCCAGGAAGGAAAATCTTTGTCATCTCTTGCAGTAATAACGGGAATTTCATTATTTTTGATCCTAGCTATGACTTTTTTGTTCGTATGGAAAAGATATCAGCCACATAAAGGTACGTAAAAGTTAAGCACACTCCAGCTCTTCTGTTGGAGTATCAGAGCAAAAAATAATTATTTTTCTTTTTTTTTCTTCTTTTCAGTTATACAACGGAAGCTGCAGAGCAGGTACAAAAATAAATCATTCTTAGGTCTTGAAGTCCTTTCCATCAAGAGAGAATTACATTCTATCATATTGATTTTTTTTCCTTGGCTTATAATGTCAAACTGAAAAACATTTTATGTTTCCTAGGCCAGAAGCTGATTACAGAAAGGCACAGACATTTTCAGGTAATGCTAATAAAACAAATATGAGCAGAAGGTCAAAATCCATTCTTCAAAAAAATTAGCATCTCCACATACAAAAAGAAAGAAGGAAAGGAAGAGAAATGTGGTTTTAAATCTGGGTTGCACACCTACCTCTGTGTTAGCTTACTTAAGATAAAACCAAAATGACAAGAGGTCAATGTGGCTTTACCTCATGCCTGGAGTTCACAGCAGTATGTACTCTGTTGTCTTGAATTCTAGCTGTTAATCACCTGCATTCTGCTGTTCTCACCAATGTGAAATAAATTAGTGTTATTATGGGATAGCAATGAGACGTGATATGCCATAGGAGGATCGCACTTCTAAATGTTCATGGCACTAACTGATGCCAAAATCATGAGATGCTAATATGACATTACAGTATATATATTCTAGCCTCTACCACACTCTGTGCTACCTTTCTTCATGTCATGAGGACCCCGTGTGTTTTTGTCACTGACTCTTTTCCCTCGACAATCCTTCCCACATTGTCCTGAGTAGGAGGGACTGGAGACCATCTATCTTTTGAAAGGGTAGCCCTTTTTTCTCTGTCTGTTTCTGCCAAAACATCAGAGCAGGCCATAAGCTGTGAGATGTGAGAGGACAGGGAAGGTAAGAAAAAGTCACTTGAGCACAGAAGGTCCTTCACCCCAGCAAGTGGTGCTAGAGGAGAGAATCTCAGCACCGCCTTTAGTGCTGCAGCCTTTGCTATGGAGTGATGCCCAAGAGACAACCAAGTGTCTCAGATACCCTGGACAGTGGGAGAGTAGAGAAAGAGACTCCCTCCCTAACTACAATTTGTATCTGAAGTAAGTCCTAGATACAAATTGTCAACTGGTTTAATAATGCAGCACCTATTAGTGTTGTGTTCCATTATTTTACTCTCAGCATCATAAAAGATTCAGGTGCTGCTGCCTCACTGCAGTGTAGATGTGCTCAGCTTGCGGACTGGATCTCTTTTCTATGGGAAACGGAAGTAAATAGGTCTGTGTAGCCTTTTAGCTAAGAGAGCCCCAATTACTCTACCAAAACCACTGCTGAGGTTAGCAAGAGGCTCCTCACTTGCTCCAAGGTGCTGGAGGCAGCCAAGCCCTGGGCGCACGGCTCTGCAGCTGCCCTGCTTTGCTCCGAGCCAGCTTAGGCACTGGGCAGGGAAGTGGTTTACAGCAGATCAAACAACCAATATTCTGTTTCAAAAATTAGGCCAAATTACTTTGCCAGGCATTATTTTCCAGGTTCATATTACATCTCAATACCTTTTTTCATGTTTGTTTGTTCTAACCTTAGGACATCAAAGTGCTTTGGATGATTTCGGGATATATGAATTTGTCGCTATTCCTGATCTTGCCAGTGGTTCTAGGGTATGTGACTTTACATCATAAATGGATGGTTTCTTTTCTGTTTCTCAAGGTGTGCTAAATATCTGTACCAGGATCCTTCTGTCAGTTTGCTTCCGTTGCTTTTTACAGATGTTTACATGTCACCATATTCATGTCTATTGTTTACCCATTACTTATGATTTCGATACTTGTATCAACATTCTGCAGTAAGGAATAAACCAAGCTCTAAAGACAAAAATCTCAGTTCAGCTGCCCTGTATTAAAAGAATATTAGTAGTGATGGGTAGCACTGAACCACTTGCATCGCACAAGCAAATTAACTATTTTGATGTAATTTTGTCCCTTGGCCCTAATATTGCTGCTTGTGCAACATACAAATTCTAAAGTGAAGAAAAGCCTGAGGGGGTATTTAAAGTTTTCATTGTAAAAATATGCAAACAAAATCTCAGCTATATTTCACAATAATTATTTTGTTATCTTCATGTATAGTGGGGTAGGACTTAAGCACAGGAATTTTGCTAGCAGAAGAAATCCTACTACATATGCTACTTCTCTGCATTGAGGCTTTGCTATCATTACTGTATAGCAACTGGAGATCATTCTGACATGGTGCAAAAGCACAAAGAAAAATGAGAAATAGGACCACAAATTTTAGGGACAATGGACTGAAACTGAGAGGAAGGAGAAGAAGCACTTTCTCTTTGCTAGGGAAAATTTCTGGGAATATAATCTACCTTTGAAGAGCATCAGTATGGTCAGGTAAGGGAGAGCTCTTAAGACGTGATCACGCAGGGTCACAACAACAGTCACACCTGTTGTTACTGTGATTAGTTCTCATAATACATGACGTATTAGCAAAAAAACAGTCATATATTTAAAACCCTTTTCTCTGCTGGGGTTAGATGACTGAAATAAACATTTCTAGTTCTAGAGTGCTTTTGTAAAGGTTAGTGGAGAGGATAGACTTTTAAAGCAGCAGAGATAAAAGGCTTTTAGAAGACAGAGGAGCTGAACTGTATCTGTGAATGTTCATAACCATAGGAGGCTTCTTTAGTATGGAGCTTGGGCTCTAAATCATCACAGTCTTAGGCACACTACAATATCCCTTAGGCTGATCATATCACAAAGTCACATTATTGCAGAACTGGGGCCTCAGTAGGTCAGGAGGGAGAGAGAAGTGACAAGGACATGAGGATGCATGTACAAGCAATGAAATCTATTCTAATTTCCAGTACAATTTGAAGAAAAGGGAGAAACTCCACTGGTTTATATTCAGTTACTGAGATTTATGGCGTTGCAGATGAAGTCAGCATTTGATCCACTGATTGATTTTAATTAGTTAGCATAAAAAGGGAAAAATAAGGAACCGGAGATAATGAAGAACTGGTAGTTGGGTATAGGCAGAAAGACTGAGAATTCCTTATAGATGGAGAGTGTAGGTGTTGGATTGGCAAAAGAGCTGATTTGTATACTTAACATACTGAAAAATTTAGTTATGTCTTCATTTATGGAAATTCATTTCAGTTCCCTCTCTTTCTAGTGCTGGTAGGAAGTTTAAGCTGAACCCTTTCCCTGAATATTTTCTCCTTTTTTAATATATATTATCCTGCTTCTTTCTTCAATAAATTTTCCTTCCTTCACTTGTGGTACACTCATGTAAAACACTTGCTAAAGTAAATGCAAGTGCTGCATCCTAAATCTTCTAAGATCTTAGTTGAGTTTAAAACTGTTACTTGCCTTACTATAAATGTGATGAAAACTTACTCAAAATGAAATGTGAACTGATAGAGATGAACTGTTCAATCCACACACAAACCATTTTTAGGGAAAAGTTAAGAAATGAGAAATTACATTATCAGTTTAATTTCTGTTGAATCTTTTCCCACATGCACTCACAGTAGGAATACTCTTTGCTGCTTTTAGGTTTCAAGTCAATCTGTTCCTGGCTCTGACTTTGTCCCAGGCCAGGACATGCTTAGTACGGTTTATGAAGTTATTCAGCATATTCCTGAGCAGCCACAACAAGACCATCAACAGTAAGTTAAAGCCTGTGCAGACTCATGTTGTAGTTCAAAGACAAATACTTTTGCTTCCAGAAATATTTACGTTTTGGTAGCAGGTGTTTGATTCCAGCAAGAGGGGTAAGGAAGGAAAGCAGGTATAAGCTACATCAATTCCTCCACTGTTTCCTATCCTCACTTTTCCTCAAAGCTCCAGTCTGTTTTTTCATCATGCCACTCTTGTCTAAGTGTGAAAAACAGAAGTTAAGATCTTGAAATGCTATTTCAAATGAAAATTCCCAGATGTTTTAAGAGGGTGGCTGTAGTTTCACAGCACTGAGACATCAGCGTTTCCCACTGAGCAGGTTAAATCTTCAATCGAAGCAGTTCAATTGGCAGCACAGCTTCCAGGCTGCCAGTCATGTGGCAAGTAGAGTTAGGGGTTTGTTTGCTAGGGTTTTTTTCAGTGTTGAAACTGGTCAACTGATCAGTGACCAGTGGCTGTTAAAATGGTCACTGAAATATTAACAGATAATGCTTAGTTACCTGAGGAAGTAATCTCTTAATTTGTATCATAGCCAATTATTTAGAGCAAAAGAATTCTTGTTCTGCAGTACCCTGGCTGGGAACTCCACAGAAACACTTTTGCTGAGTTGAATGCCAGAAAGAGCACAGCACATTGTGCTTATGCAGTTAGTGTCTGGTAGTCCTGGTTTTGTTCAAATCACCTACTTTGTAGCACTTCTTGGCATAAGAAGAGTGAATACACTGTAAAGTTTCTGTAATTGTGGTATAGCTGCCATAAATCTGTTCTGAATACTGATGGTCTTTCTTACAAATTAAGAACAGCACACAAGACTTTATTTGGTAACAAGCCTATTATATCACATTTTCCATCTTTTTATGATGTGTTCTGTTTCTTTTATGGTTGAAAAGGAAAACATGCACTCTTAGCGATATACTAATCAGTTGGCTGAGTAATCACAGTGTTTATGTGACTGCATTAGCATTTGCTACTTACACTATAAAAAATTTTATTCAGGTTACATCTTCAACAGTGCGTCCAAATTATGTATGCAAGCACACAGCCATGCTTGTAAAAGCAAGCTGATCAGTGAGAAAGCAGTAATGAATTACTAATGACATTTTTGTTCTGCTTGGAGTTACTCACTTTGAACCTTAAGATGGTTTTTTAAACCAGATGTGGAAAACAGCATTCATAAAGTACATCTTATTCTTCCTCCTACATGTCTTCCTTCTCAAATTTCTCATTGATACATGATGCCTTTAAAAAAAAATTCAAACTAAAAGTAACTTTAAATTTGTTACAGTTCAGATTTCAATTCAAAGTTCACAAAACACATTCTGTATTTGTAAAGGACTCCTTTGCATAAACCCATTTTGCTGCTCTTTTCATAGATCAAGATTTTTAAAAATAAATATAAACCCAATTTTTTACTAATGACATCTGGTAAACATTATAATGGGCAAACTGCTCAGGTTAGAAAGACCATTTTTGTGAATGTTCCAATTTCTGACCTGCCATGAAGGAGCACTCTGAGTGGTAAATGAATAAGGACAACTCAGTCGATACTGGTCCTCACAGCAGGATGCTTCAACATTCAGTATAAGGGAAAAAAAAACAAACCACCACAGAACAGGGAACATAGCTGGGCAAGTAATTCCATACTCCTGTAGTGCAAAGTAATGATCACTTCTGGATGGATCCCACAAACTTGGTATGCAGCCATCTGTGCAGTAATCAGCAATGTTCATGGAGAAAATGGTACAGAACTTGCCTGCACTCTGTTTATGGCAGGAATTTCTCTTTGTGCAGAATGAAGTAACGGATTCTCTGGGAGCCAAAAAGGTTTGGTGGTCAAGTGATTGTTTTAATCTTATTCCCAGTGGTTCTTACTGGAACTGTAATTATTCATATATGTAATTATTAATATAGTAATATATGTAATTATAAATAACTGTTAATTATTAGAATTAACATGCAAAGAAAAATAAGTCAAAACCACTGTTTCCTTCTCGGATTTACAGTCTGAGAATCTTTCAAATCCTCTTTTTTAATATAACTTCTATAGTGTTAGCTGATGTTCTCTCTCTTGCTATTAGAAATCCCAGTGAAAGTAGCAGCAAATTTGTGGCCTAGCCAATATTTAACACCCTGGGAACAGCATTTTCCTTCCACTTTTCCTTATGCTTTCATCAGTCTTTTTATCCATTCATCCACATATGCACATATCCATCTGGTGCTCTAAATAATTACAAAATTGCAGATGTGCCCCAGCTCTTAAAAAGTTATAATACTGCTGGAAACTAATTAAACTCTTATATAACATATAACACAACATAACATATAGCATATAACGTAACGTAACGTAACATAACATAACATAACAACATAACATAACATAACATAACATAACATAACATAACATAACATAACATAACATAACATAACATAACATAACATAACATAACATAACATAACTGCAGTCAAAAAAGGAGCTGGGCTGATGGCTGGCATCCCACTTTTACATTTGCATGGTGATATTAGTCACTGTTCACAATAGTCTTTTGCAAATCTGTCTCCCCTGCTCCTCCAAAGAATCAAAAGGCAAACATGAAATCAATTTTTGAGAAAACTGTCCTACTCCATCACTGGGCTTCACAGTCACATGGTGTTACGTGATTATCACATATTCAACTATTTCATTAAACACATTATTTTAAACCATTTTGATTTTTTTATTTGGTTGGTTGGTTTTTTTTAATGATCTTTGCACAGTTTTAAAACTAAATATAAATCCTGTGACAAACTGGACAACAGGCTCTTCCACATATGAAAGAAATAAAAAAAAAAATCTGCAAAAGCTAATGAGCAAGAAGTTTAGCCAGCTTTTATATACAAGCACTGACAGCTCACAGCTTTTCTGAGAGCAAAACTGTTTGTAACTTAGGTTTCATTTTTAGTCCAAATGAAGATAAATTTGCATCATCTCCTTCTCCTCCCATACACACGGTTTCTCTCAGATCAAGCACTGACCATTTCACAAATTTCTGTTCCACCAGCTGCTGTAGAGCAGTGAGGGTGCAAACCCTCGCCCAGCATTTCAGCACAGGGTTTGTGCTGCAGAGTACACCGGCTCAGCCTTCCCTTACCGCTACCCTATAGCAGGTGCTCCCATATATTACCATTGCTAATGTATGAACAACTTGAAATATTTGTACTGAAAAAGCAGCAATGCTGCATGCTATATTAGCCGTTATATTCTTTATGGCTCAGACCTGTCTTATATATTTAAAACTAGAGATCTTACTCACACTAAAAGTTAAGTCAAATGTCAAAGTGTTACAAATATGCCCCCAGAGCTGTCATTCAGGTTGAAGAACTATTTGACTTTTGTATTTAGAACTACTGGGGTTTTTATATATTTGCAATGTTGTTTGTTAAATAAAAGAAAAGCAGCATTGTGGACAACTGCTATACATATATCTATGTATGTATATATGTTCTTTCCTAGATGTGTATGAAGACACAGGAACAGGAAATCAAAGCATCTGAAAATACCAATGTGATTTGGTTTTCTTTATTATTTATTGAAAAGAAAAGCCAACAACTCCGAGAATGGCAAAGGCTTATGTCAGCTTTTCTTGAAATAGCAATTTCTCTTCAGACTGACAATCCCTTTCCTTTGGGTGCTACAACTTGCCCATTTTTTTTCTTCTTTTTATTAATAGTTTCTTGAAAAATATGGCAGTTTTTCCATCCCTTACGTTGTTTTACCTATTTGTGAACACAAAAGACAAAGGGACATCTTAAAAATTGACGTACAAAATGGGTGGGAGGCACAGGGGAATAGTCAGGCCCTGGATGCCTCCCACACTTGTTTTACTAAAAAATGGCAAAAAAAAGTTTATGGGAATTTTTCATTTGGGTTGACTTTTACAAGAGAACGTCTCCATTTAGGCATGAAAAGTAATAAATACAGTATGACAAATTGCAAAAGAAATTTGGGGTTTAAAATAAAGTCATTCTTTTAACTATTTCAATGTTATATCCTTTGATTTACAAACTAGAAACTGATCTGTCAGGCAGTTAACTGTTTAAAAATGTACATATGTGTATTATTCAAAATAATGTGTTCTTATTAAATTCTGTTTCCTTTGTATTTGAACTGTTTTTTTATTTGCTGCCAAAGAGCCTGTTTCTCATTGACTAGAAGAGCAACTAGTATTCAAGTAATTTCTGCAAGCTGACGAATGTTACGGCTATTTATACATTAAAATTACAATTCTCCAGTGCAAATGAAGCCAATCTTACTCTGTTAAAACAGACAGTGTGCTACAAGCCGCTTCACAAATAGAGGAATGCTCTTCCAGAAGCTCCTGTTAGCAGGTGTCTCAATCTTGCAGGAAAATTCACTATTATTATCACAGGGTCAGCTATTAGCTGGCATCAGTTAGCTCCAGCCAGGGGAAAAAAGGCAATTATGAGTTGAACTAGAGCTAGGATAAAGTAAATAGAAAAAAGGATACTTCACTAACAGCTAATTGTGTGGAAAATCATTAGGGTGAGTAAAGAGAAAGTATATAGTGTAGCTACCCTTTAAGACAGTCTGTCTGGGATTATTTAAAGCACTCTGTATTATGAAAAATAATTTGCATTTATTTAAAATACCTCCCTGATCTGTTTACTAAACATTCTTCCCCCCTCCTTCTTTCAAAGACAAGGAAAAATAATGTGGGTTTCAGTGAATATCCTGATCTTGTGATGCTGACAACAATGGAGAAGGACAACTTCACTGTTGTGTGTGAGAAGAAGACTTGGCACTTCACAGAGGCAGTTGGTGCTGCCCAGATTTGGTATAAGTACTGAGGTGATCTGAAAAATAATGCAGTCACCAGATTTTCTCCTAATAAATAACCCTCTGAAATGAAGGCGTCAGGCAGGGGTTGTAAGTAGAAACATTTGTGCAGAACTCTGAAGTACTGAAGTTGTCCTGGTGGATTGAGAGTCTTGGGAACCATCCCCACAAATTTCCTGCATCATTTATTCAAAGCTGACTTCATTTGTGTGTTTCAAATTGGAACAGCCCTTTGGGATGTGCAAAGTCTGATTTTTGCCCTCTTTCCTCCTCCTCTTCTTGGCTGGAGTGGATATTTTAATTGCTCTGAAATCAGCATGCAGATTTCAGAAGTGCTTGACACCATTCCATCTTACCACATTTGATGTCACTGCAGGGCCACAGGGCAAAAAATGCAGGTTAATTTAGAGAAATAATTGTTTCTCCACCTCTGAAGCCTCTGTATTTAAAATTGCCAGTAGTATACATTGTTCTAAGTATTTTCATGACAAACTGAAATAAATCAGCTCAGTATCGGTTCCTTTCTTTGTGCTTTTATGCTCACTGTAGGCACATTTTGCCTGTACCAAAGTGCATTATAAGGCTCCTGAAACATTTTGTTTCAGAATCTGTACTCATGTCTTCATAATAGATCAGGAGGCCATTTCAAATGAAGCCATCTGTCAATAATGTGAGATGACATTAGCAATCTAAGACAGAAGTCCACCCTAACAGTCTTCTAATCTGCAAAATACCTGTACAACATTTTAATAAAACAATCTTGTTTATGCAGCATGTAATGTCTAATAGTTATTTGGGTCCAGGTATGGCTGTGCCTTTTTACTGGAAAGGATGTATATCATTAGATTTATAAATAAGGAAAATATCTGCCCATTGCTCTGGGAAGTTGAAGTAAAAGGTGAAGTAAAAGTTCCCCTGGATGCCCTCTCTGTTCCCCAGCCCCAGTGCCCCCCTGGGCTTCCTCTCTGCATCTGGCTACAACCCCTCTGTAAAATGCGAATGTGTATGCAAGTCATGGCAACCACATTCCTCCTCCCCACTTACAAGTGAAATTTACTGAAAAAACTCAGCTGACAGGGAAAGTTATTCTGCTATAGGAAGCAGAAAAGCTTATTGTCTGGCTTAAATAATTATTCCAGCTACAACAACACAACTAGCTCTGCAAATAGAAATATGTTATTGCAAGGGACAGAGATCAAACACAGGCAAGTTGCCTTCTGCTTGTATTATGTTGTTCTCATCTAATTTTGTTTCACCACATCTTGTGTATTACTGACTGTTAAACAAAAACACACTAGTGGTTTAAATTCCTATTCAAACTATGCTCATTCTTCACTATTTTTCCAAAATTTACACAGTGCATTTAGCTACTTTTGGTGCATAAATCTGTTTGGTGGTGGTAGAAAAACAATGAACTACGGTGAAAAAAACAGCTCTGAAACATCAGAGAATTTTAATAGGTGAAAAAGAAAACATTTTCATATTGGAATCTTGGCCTTTTCTCACTTGTGCTATGATATTCAAAAGAGATTGCTAAGCTTTTCTCTGTTGATGTAAGATCTATTCCAAATCTTACCAAAACTAATGGAGAGTTTATCCATTAAATTAGATTATATATACATCGGGCTGTTCAAATGTGAGATAGGGATAATGAGAATGTAGCATCTCTTCAAAACTTGAAATAGGGGGAGGAAAATAGAAAAAGTTCTGTCACATTTTCTTCTCATTCCCTTTTGTGGAGGCTTTTGCCCCTTCATTCGTCCACTGATGAGGGTGAGGAATGGCTTTCTTTATGAATTGAGGCTGTGGACTTGAGATTAAAGGTAAGAAAGATGAACTGTACCTGGAAGCAGAGTGTAGGAACAGCAACAGCAGTCTGAGCAACTCCGGGCACTTGTACCAAATCACAATGTGGTGTGTACTACTTGGTCTTTTCGTACTATGTAGCTTAAAGGGAATTCTTAAGAATACTGAAGAATGTCACTTTGGGCATTCACCACTCCTTATATGAGAGTACTCCATCTTACACCTTGTTATGGCTTTGAAACATTAACCTCTTCTTTCAGGGCAACAGGCTAATATTCTACAATACTATTAAGACTACAGCAAGACCAAAAGGGCCTATCGTATCCTGGGTGGCATTAGGAGAAGCATTGTCAGCAGGTTGAGGCAGGTGACCCCTCCCCACTGCTCAGCACTGGTGAGACACATCTGGGGTGCTGGGTCCAATGCTGGGCTCCTCAGTACAAGACATGGACACATTGGAGTGAAGCCAGCAAAGGCCCACGAAGATGATGAAGGATCATCAGACATACAAGGGTGAACTGAGAGAGCTGGGACTGTTCAGCCTGAAGAAGTGAAGACTCAGAGGGATCTTAATGTTTATAAATACATGAAAAGGGGGTGCAAAGAAGACAGGGTAAGGCTCTTTTCAGTGGTGCCCAGCAACAGGACAAGAGACAATGGGCACAAACTGAAACACAATAAATTCTATATAAATATAAGAAAAAGCTTTTTTACTGTCAAGGTGGTCACACACTGGAACTGGCTGTCCAGAAAGCCTGTGGAGTCTCCATCCTTGGAGGTATTGTAAACCCAATTGGACACAGTCCAGTAGCTGACCCTTGTTAAGAAAATTTGCAACTGGCCTGTGCTGGCTAAAGAGAAAGGTTATAAGAGTTATAAGAGTAATTCTTTTATTCATGCACAAGAAGTGTCCCATTCAAATTAGGGCACCCCAAATGCAGTTTTACAAGTGTTTCAAGCATTCAGGTGCAACATGATTTGGTTAACTGCTACTTACAAACACGCGCTACCATTTACAAATCACAGTAAAACTTTGCAAAGCAACTGTATTTCTATGGTGTTATCATCCACCTGCTTTTCTATTGATCAGATGGCCCTGGACTCAGTCTTGCTATAATTACTCATCTATGATGACAGAAAATGTTGGGAGGGTTTCCAAGATGTCTCACAGCGGCTAGGATGCTGGCCTTATCTTGGTTGTCCAGGCCTATCTTTTATCCTTCATGGACAGCTTTTAATATTCTGAGAAGCAAAGTCCTTATCTTGGGGGCTAGGCTGTTCTTCCCTGTATGATAACCTGGGGTCTTTTAGTTTGCTTGCTTAGGCTTGGCTGTTCAGTATACAATGTAAAATACATATATTTTTTAAAGAAAGTTAATACAATTTTATAGTATAAAGATTAACTGGTATAATAGTTAGGGAAAGAGATTTTTCTAACACCCTGCTTTCAGCAGGATTTGGACTAGATGGTGTCCAGAGACGCTTTCCAGCCTTAGCCATGCTGTGATTCTGTGAACAGAGGAAGGCACATGATTAGTAGGTAGTTCTCAGCAAAAATGACACTAGCAGTTATAATACAATGAGTTCATGGTAATGTAAAGAGAATGTATGCTTCCATTAACCACCCCATTAACCACATGTATTGCCAACTAAGCTAGATATGAAGACAAAATCAATCACAGCTCTGTGGATGTACCTTCATGCTTTACCTGTAGAAAGCTGAATCTTGAAAAGGAAAGAGCTCATTGTTTAATAATCTCAGGTTAAAAAACCTCTTTGTTTTAAGTAGTTTAATTATTTTTTAGTTTCTTTTTGCCTTAGATAAAATACAATCACATATTTTCTCTGGGCTTTCTTCAGTGCTAGCATAACTCCTTTGGAAATCAGTCACCACACGGCTATCAATGCATCTGTATCATACGTCTTTCTAGGAGCTAGAGGGCAATGGCTTCTCAAAGGAGATGGTAGGAGGTTCTGGGGCACTGTGCTTGGGACAGGGAGAAGGAGAAAGGGAAAAGAGCTATATGCTAACAAACAGTAACTTTTTCTGACAGGCATGTGTATTGAGTATGTCCCAAATGACTTGTACGTTTGAAAGGGGACTGGTTCCTCAATCCTGCCTCCTATAAGAGGCTTCCTCATGTATAACAGCTGCTTTCTAGGTAGCTAAGTGGCTGCATTGACAACATTTTTGCAGCAACTATAGATTTTTTTTTAATGCCATTGTATTAGAATGCCGTTGAACAGTAAGTCATGCTGTATTTTGAATGTATTATCTCCTCACACATGAAAAACTGCAGAATTCTGTTCATATCCATATCTTACACGTATCAAAGTGCAGGATCCAATCTTCATCACTGGCTGAGAATTTAACAGTCCGTGTCAGTCTATACAGAAATGTTTGCTCAACAGGTAGTTCTTCGTGAAGACTCCTAAGCATATGAAATGAGCCCAGCTCCTATGGAGTGGAAGCCTTGCTCCCTTTACTGCATTTCTGTGGAAGCCATAAGGCTTTTCTAGAGAGCAAGGGAATTGCAGCAGAAGTTTCCAAACACTTAGGAGGCAGATATAAAGGGATGACATTGTAAGCAATGAACTGACGCAGCCTTGAGAGGGAAAGTGACAGTTGTTCTGTGTCATCAAAATAATGAGGAAAAAATCAGAGGATCATTTCTTCATTAGAATCTGTGGTATATAAACAACAGACAAAGAGCATAGAAGACAAATAAAAGATTAGGCATCTAAGGAGTCTGTTCAAGTATAAATTTGCATCACAGTTCAGTCAAACGTGCAGTGCAAATACCAGTGTGTTGGAAATCCTGCTCCACCTAAAAAGATAACATGTATGTATCTCTTCAGGCTTTGTGCTGCATTCCAGGGCAAAGTACAAAGCTGCTGGTGACAGTGGATCTCATAACTCAGACAGAATTTAGTGTAGAAATATCAGGGCAGGTTTTCCAAACGAGAACCCCCCTATACAGTAGCATATTCTGACTACAAATTAATACATATTCTTATTTAGAAAAGAACTAATGTCATCACTGAGGTTTTCATCAAGGTCCATCTTTTATATTTCCTGTAGTTCTAAAGGGTAGCATCTATATAACTCTTTTTTTCCGTTTTAATAGTAAATGAATAAGGTTGTTTTGCTAAGTCAAAATAAAAGCTTACCTGGGAGAAAACCAAAATTGTGTTGGACACCATTCATGCATTTTCCTTAGAGCTACACTTTCCTCTTTAACTGCAACTTGCTGATTTTTTATATTTATCAAAATATATTCAATTCAAAACAGAAAATTCCAAATACATTCCAACATTCCAGATCACTATTCTAAACAGGAGGATAGGACAGTTAGAAAACTCTGTTCCATCTGAAATTCCTTTCAAATGTCTCTGAAAGATACAGCCAAAAGGTGGAAGCCTTTGAGAAGCAACATAAATGAGAAAAAAGGGTTTAGAAAAGGCCTAAAAAAGTGTTTTATGTTGGTGGGAAATGATACCAAGAAAGATGAAACAAGTCGTCTTGTATGTAGAAAAAGAGACCGTGATCACTTTTCCTCCATTTCTAAGAGGACAAGGAAAATGAAAGACCTATTTAATATACATAGGAGGGCAACAAAACTGGTGAAAGGGCTGGAAGGAAAGTCCCGTAAGGAGAAGCTGAGGACTTTGAGCTTGTCTAGTTTGGAGAAAAGGAGGCTGAGGGGTGACTTCATTGCTCTCTGCAGCTTCCTGAGGATGGGATGTGGGAAGGGAGGTGCTGAGCTCTTCTGGTATCCAGTGACAGGACATGTGGCAATGGTTCAAAGCTGTACCAGGAGAGGTTTAGGCTGGACATTACAAAGCATTTCTTTACCAAAAGGGTGATCAAACACTGGAACAGGCTTCCCAGAGAGGCGGTCAATGCCCCAAGCCTGTCAGTGTTTAAGAGGCATTTTGGACAATGCCCTTAATAACATGCTTTAGCTTTTGGTCAGCCTTGAATTGGTCAGGCAGTTGAACTACGTGATCATTGTAAGTCCCTTCCAGCTGAAATTATTCTATTCTATTCTATTCTATTCTATTCTATTCTATTCTATTCTATTCTATTCTATGCTATGCTATGCTATGCTATGCTATGCTATGCTATGCTATGCTATGCTATGCTATGCTATGCTATGCTGTTCCAATAGCTTGGGTCCTGCCTCTGAGAGGTTTGTTTCCTTGAGACACCTGGGAGCCTGGCTTCCTCCAATTCTCTGACTCCCCATGTGCCTCAGACATAGGTGTTCAGTGCTGGCCACATAGTTCAGGAGTAGTTTGAGTAACAAACTGTCCTGCTTTTGGCTAGGATGGAGTTAATTTTCTTCCTGGTAGCTGGTATAGTGCTGTGTTTTGGATTTAATATGACGTTAATGTTGATAACACACTGATATTTTAGTTGTTGCTAAGTAGTACTTATTCTAAATCAAGGACTTTCCAGCCTCCCATGCTGTGCCAGCGTGGGGAGGTACACAAGAAGCTTGGTGGGAGCAAAGCCAGAGCAGTTGACCCAAGCTGGCCCAAGGCATATTCCATACCACATGATGTCTTGCTTGGTATATAAACCGAGGGGAGTTGGCTAGGGGGCTGAGATCACTGCTTGGGAAAGGGCTGAGCATCAGTCAATGGGCAGTGAGCAATTGCACTGTGCAATACTTGTTTTGTATGTTCTATTCTATGATTATCTCTCATTTTATGCCCTATTAAACTATCCCTATCTTAATCCACTAATTTTACTTTTTTTTTTTTGTTCTCCTCCCCATTCCACTGGCGCAAGAGGGAGTGAGAAATGAGCAGTTTGGTGCTTGATCACCAGCTGGGGTTAAACCATGACAGTTCTTTTTGGCACCCTATGTGGGGCTTGAAGTGTTTGAGATTGTAACAGATAAACTAGAGCATATAATGGGATTTATATCTGTCAACAGTTGTGGGTCACAGTATTTACTCATCTGTTCTTGATATTAGTTTACCCGATCTGCACCATGCTCTTGCTTTTGTTGTACATGTTAAAGATTGGTGTTGGCTTTTGCAGTTTAGTGTGCTCTGCAATGATTAATTATGTTTTACCTGGGACATCTTTTATTATAACACTGACCTTGAGCTTAATCTGGTATTTGAGCTTTGTACCAAAGCCATTACTGTACTTCGGGTACCACCTCATGGAGACAATTAGCAATTATACTTCTTCCTCTGAGATATTTTTTGTGGAGGAAATACAGAAGGGTACCTTCACTACCTTCTTCTGCAATGTTTCCTATGTCATTACAATAACTTTTTAGTATCATAAACATCTTTTGGTAGTTAAAATACTTCTATTGGTATTTCTTGGGAATATTGTTTCGGTTTTGTCTATAGTTAGCAAGCAATTTAAGAATATAATCCAGAGATCTGCCCTGAGGCTGGATAGTATGAGTGACAGGGTGTGTGCAATAGCATGGGCAAATGTCTCGGATGGTGGCCACCTCTAGTATTTTGGAATTTCACTCCTAAACAAGTGCAAAATCCTGATTAACTAGAAGAATATTTGGAGGAAGTATGCTGTCACCCTGTCAGTTCCAGGGAGACACAAATCACTGCAATGTGCTGGGGCCTGGCCCATGCCTACCAACCCCTCTTCAACACTATTCAATACCCTCAAAGGAAAGAGAGGGTCTCTGGATCTGACAACAACATGATGGGTACTGCATCTCTCCAGTCCTGGTGACAGGCACTGCAGTTACTCCAAGCCTCGCAACAGGCACTGCAGCTACTCAAACCCCTGGGACAGATACTGTGGCTACTCAGATCCCTGGGACAGGCACTGCAGCTGAACCAGAGAACCAACCAATGCCAGTATCAGTCACCCCTATACAATAGAAGAGATCTTGGAAATGAAAATAAGATCATTTATTAAAGGATAAAGAAGTTTCTCCTAAGATGGCACAGGAGGAAGAAGCATACCAAACCACCAACAAAAAGGCTGAGTACTCTGAAGTAGGAAAAGAACAGGAGAAGGAAGAAGAGAGAGAAAAATTCAGGAGGAGGGTTCCTCCTCTTCCTCAGAGGGAGAGGAAGAACTTATAAACGAGGTAGTAACCATCTGATCTCTATCCCTGAGTGAAATACAAGATATGCGAAAGGATTTCAGCCATCGTCTAAGTGAACACGTTGTCACCTGGCTGCTCTGATGCTCGGGTGAGAGGGCCAGTAGCCTGGAATCAGAGGGTATGGAAGCCAAGCAGCTGGGATCCCTTTCCAGGGAAAGGGACACTGACAAAGTAATTGGAAAAGGGGCACAAGTCCTCAGCCTCTGGAAGCAACTCCTGTCAGGTGTGAAGGAAAGATACCCCCTCAAGGAAGATGTTATATGTCACCCAAGCAAGTGGACCACCATGGAGAGGGGTATCCAGTACCTGAGGGAATTAGCCATGCTGGAGGTGATTTATGACAACCTGAACAATGACCAGTTATCCAAATATCCAGATGAAGTCAAGCGCACATGGCCCATGTGGCAGAAATTTTTATGGTGCGCATCATCATCATATGCAATCTCATTGGCAGTAATGACTTGGAAAGACAGAGAGGAAAAAATGGTGGATGGCCTGATGGTTGGCTGGCCAACTCTGGCAACACAAGGAAGTCTCCCTCCCTACAGGCCTGTGTCTCCGCTGTGGAGAAACTGTCTCAGCAGGTCCAGCAACTCAAAGAGGATATGTCGAGCTCCGTGCCTGTACAGATCAGTATCTCAGCTATTAGAAGTGAGTATTCCCTGGCTCAAGAGGCAGGATATAGTGAGTACACACCATGAGCACTCTGTGGTGTTACCTTTGTGACCAGGCAGAGTACATGAGGAAGTGTGATAGAAAACATACTTCAACCATAGAGGAACAGGTATGCCAGTTGCAAGGAAATAAATTACAAAAGGGTGTACTTGGTAGGTAATGCAGAAGAATTAGGAAGTCAAATGTGTACCTCAAGAGGATTTGATTTTGGGTGAGAACAGCCAGTTAATTAAATTGTATGATGTTGATTGCTGTATAACCCTGCCACTGTATATCATCACTACTATAGTTGCTATATGCCATATCGATGGTATTACAATAACGATCACCCAGATTAATAAAGAATGAACCGATGCATGAATGAACCGCTTGATGAAACCAAGCAGAGTGCAGTGGTGATGGAATCAGAGCTGGCTTCAGCAATTGGCACCCAGTGACTGCCTTTCGACATCTTCAATCCACAGGCCAGGGGCATGGGCTGCATCAGATACACCAGCTGAAAGCTTCGGGTGCAGTATGAAACAATCCACCATCACACACTATCTCCTGCCCTGAGAGACCATCATGACGGAGCCCAAAGTCACAGACTAAATGAAGTCAACAGACATTTTAGAGGGATGAGCCACAGACAAAGGGAATGATATCTGTGTGTGTATATCAAAAGACTGGAAAAGTGGTGGTGATTAATTGGAATGTATTGGAAAGTGAAAGACCTGGGCATGATGTAGATCATACAGAATAAGGGCTGGATACTGTCCTGGTTTTGGCTGGGATAGGGTTAATTTTCTTCCTGGTAGCTGATATAGTGCTGTGTTTTGGATTTAGTATGACGTTAATGTTGATAACACACTGATATTTTAGTTGTTGCTAAGTAGTGATTATTCTAAATCTAGGACTTTTCAGCCTCCCACACTCTGCCAGAAGGGAGGTGCACAAGAAGCTTGGAGGGAGCAAAGCCAGGACAGGTGACCCAAGCTGGCCAAAGGAATATGCCGTACCACATGATGTCATGCTCAGTATATAAACTGAGGTGAGTTGGCCAGTGGGCTGGGATTGCTTCTCAGGGATGGGCTACACATTGGTCAATGGTTAGTGAGCAATTGCATTGCTCATTTTGTTGTTTGTTGGTTGTTTGTTTGTTTGGTTTTTTTAATATTAATTATTCTCTCTTCCTTTGCTGTCCTATTAAACTATCTTTATCTCAACCATGAGTTTTACTTTTTTTCACTGGTGGGTAGGGAAGAATAAGCAAGCAGTTGTGTGGTGTTTAGTTGCTGGGTGAGGTTAAATCACAATGCACATGTTGGGGTCCAGCCCCTTAAGAGTGTTTGCTGCCTGTCTGCACTGCTGCCAGTACTCAAGCTGGCTAATTCAGCTAGGTTTGCACAACTTGCAGTCCTGGCAGCATGTATCTCCACAAAAATACTGCTGAGCTTGAGCACCCATCTCCATCTGCCTGCCAGCACAGACAGAGCACATGGAGTGCCGGTTGTCAACTATGCCTATTTAGGAAACTAGAATAAAAAAGAGTACTCAGGAAATGATTTTGCTCTAATTTCATCAGTCACGGATATCCTCTACTTAGGAGTTCCACCACAAGGAATATGAATAAAAGCTGTGATGTATCATTTTATAACAAAAAACACAAACAAAGAGGGAAAGTGTGAGGATTGGAAGGAAGCTGTGTATTTCCTAGAGCGGCAGCTAACCAGGTAACAGCAGTGTTTCAGATAATAAGGCCCAGGACTTTCAAGCAGGCAGTTACCTTACAAAAGAGAACAGCAAAGAACAATGCAAGTCAGGAGCAATTTGAGCCATTTCGCAACTACTTGTTAGAGACTTCCCACACTTTGACTGACATTGCAAAACACGAAAGAATGCACATACCAGTTTCAGCTGTTTGTGTAGATTTTGGTAACCTGCAAATGCACATATCCATATAAGTAGATGGTTTTACAGTACATTCCCCTCTGCCCACTGGTGTGGTTTGGCCCATGCTAGTAAGGAGCTCAAGCAGCCTCACAGAAAGCTGACCAGATCTGATCTGTCCACAGACTAAGCTAACATATAACACAGTGCTTCAGATCCTTGGACCAGCTCACCACACAATCATACAGTGCAAGAAGAGAGGCCAGACTTGGGAGAAGGATGATGCTGCTTCAAACCCCACTGAGATCCCAAGCTGCTGGGGAGTATCAGGTTAAAAGCCACCTGCTGAACATTGGTGCAGGGAAAGAATGGTTGTCACATCAGCCCATACAACACAGCTCAGGGAAACACAGTACCACACCATACAACTAGCAAACAGCCAGCAGTTTAGGGAAATGAAACCACAACCCACAGAGTGGCTCAACAGATAACTGGCCTGCAATAACCAAAGGAGTACAGCTGCTCCGCATTAAGATTATGTAGTTACAGGCTTATCCCTGTGGAGATTCCTTCAGGCTGTGAGCTCGTCAGATCACACAATCAAGCAAGGCTGGTGTGAGTTTTGTAAAAGATCATGAAAATTTTTTTTCACTAATAAGAAAAGCTCAAGGAGCTGATTGGATTATTTCAGGTGTTCGTACACAATATGACACAAGGAATTATGAAGGTAAAAGAAATACAGTGAGATAATAATCATGGAATATAGGTGTCAAAATATAAAGGTTGAAATGGCAGAATAATATTGTATGCATAATGATTTGACAAATATAAAGAAATTAGAGGAAATAGTAGGAATCAAGATAATTCTAGAAACTCTTATAACTGAAACTTGAGAACTGCTGGCAGTCTGATCTACAGATCATTCTAGATACAAACAGTGATTTTTAAGTTCAATAGACAAGAAAAAGGCAGAAGTAATGGTATCATTGTGGGAATTTCTAATATACATTAGAGAACAAATCCTATGAGTTGCAGCAGGGGACAGGATTCAGGATTTCAGTTCTGAGTTTCCACACCAGTCACTGAGAAACAAGGTAGTAGTTTTGACTCAGTTTTGCTGAATAATGAGACTACAGGGAAAGACCTGATGTATAATAAAAACTTCTATTTTAATAAATAATGAAGTCATCCTAGAAGAGTTGATATTATACTGGAGAACCACATCAACATACTGCATGCTTAAATGTCTGCATCTGAAGGGAAAGAACATGTGAGAAAGCTATGCTGCTGATGGCTAAATAGGTAAGACATACCATACCAAAACAGTTAATGGAAATAGCTAACACACACACAAAATAAAAAAAAAAAAAAAGCTAAAACCTTGTGAAAACAATGGATGAACAACTTAGTCAAAGCACAGAGAGTAGAACACCTAAGGAGAAATCTGCCTCACAAGACTGGTAGGACTGAAGCTGACTAGTGATAATGACAGATGAGAAAACACAGCTAGCCAGGTGTACCAACAATGGTCTGGTTAATAGAAAGATATATTGTCTGCACAGCCTCCAAGGCAGCAGCCTCAAACATAGGGTGAGTAACCTAGAACACCAGGCAGCAGAGCTGTGACCCTATAAACTGGGATGAAGCCAGGAAAACTCAACAGGCTCTCTGAGGCAACAGCTCAATTTTGGCATTGCTTGGATTCCTACAGATGAGGAGTAACCAGCTGTCTCAGCCAGCACACACAGCTACAGGGAGAAAACTGCAGTGTTCTCCAGGGAAGAAGGCGATGCCTCTATAAACAAAGGCACCTGCCAGGGAAAGCAGTCACGCTCCCCAGGCAAAAAGGTGCCACAGAGGTTCACATCCACAGTGCTCATGGTCAGTGGCATCTAAAGAAGATGCTGCACTTCACGGCACTTGGCCTACTCCAAGTCCCACGTGCTGAGTCAAAAACAGTATTATTATTTCTTATAATGTTTCATACCAGAATGCTTAAAATTATGTCAGACTTGCACCATAGCCTGGAAAGGTGATGGTTTTATTGCATCACATCAAGCATTAGTTCTTATCCCTTTGCCCTGAAATGAGAATATACAGGAGTGTTTCATATACAGCCATACTATTCTATCTGCTGTGGATGCATTACTGAAAAGTGCAGCAACTAGGGATTCAACAAGTAGTAGTATATTTTTGCAATAGCAGATGGTTGTATGCCAGGACATAAGAAATACACAGAGCTAAAGTACACAGGGAAGCATATAATGATAGAAAGTCCTGTAGGTTCAGCATCAACAACTGGAAGAGATGCTGGCTTTTCCACAGCTGGCTTTGTGACATCTGGAGATGCTGTTTGGTCTCTAAAACTTGCAGTGTCCTGGTGACCTCACCCAGCTCTTTTCAGAACAGATATCATTCTGAAGGATTGTAGTCGGTTGACCTTTGTCAGCTGCCAGGTGGCCACCCAGCCACCCTCTCACTCCCCCTCCTCAGCAGGATAGGGAAGAAAATAAGATGCTAAAGCTCCTGCATCAAGAAAAAGACAGGGAGACAACTTACCAGTTACCATTATGGGCAAAACAGACTTGATTTGGAAAAAATTGATTTAATTAATTGCCAATTGAAATAGAGTTGGATGGTGAGAAACAAGGAAAAAAACTGCAACTTCCCCCCCACCCTACTCCATTTTCCCAGGCTCAACTTCACTCCTTCTTTCCCAACTCTTCATCTTCGTCGCTCCAACACCCAAAGTGGTGCAGGGGGCTGAGGAATGGGGGACTGTCATTGGTTCATAAGTTGGGTCAATCCATAGCTGTTCCTCTCTGCTGCTCTTTCTTTCTCACACTTTTCCCCTTTCCCAGCTTGAGTCCTTCCCACACACTGCAGTCCTTCGTGAACTGCTCCAGTGTAGGTCCTTACACCCAATACAAGGATTTTCAATCTCTTCATCTGTGAGACTGGACACACAACTGCTAGTGCGAGCACTCTTGCTACCACCTTTCTAAACAAAAGTATTTTTATGGTCATCATTATCTTCCTCAGATGCCTACTGCTTATCATGGTCAAGACAGTCAAGCGCAAAGGATGAAAGAACAAGGTAACGGCAATGGTCAGTGGAGTAGGGTATGGTAAGATCAGTGTCGGTACTGTGAAACATTGGAAGTAGCAGCAGTCAACAGCAGAGTATTACAACATAAAGCTTGTTCCCTGCACGCTGGAGGATGGTAGGGTGCAAGATGAGTGCACTGCCTGAGGGAAAACATTTCTGGAGTAAACTGTCCACAGAGCTATACCAAAGCTACACTGCAAATCAAACTAGCTGGTTGCTGCAAGGAAGGAGACCAAGAATAAACTAACATACTTGCAGTGTGGGAAATCAAGCAACCATGAGGAGCAAGTCAGTAAGCCTGACTACTCAAAAGTGCATATGTTGAAGAATACTCACACTTCTCAAAAGCATGTCCTGTACTATCTTCCTTTTCCTCCCCTCATTCCAGAAAAGTTCTGCTGGTTTAAGACCATATATCTAATTAATTGCATTTTATTAGCCAAGTATTGCTCAGGTGGTTCTTCCTAATTGCTCAAGCTTCTGGATAGCAGCTCAAGACAGTGCTGTGAAAGTGTTTTAAGAAAGGTATCCTAGAACAGAATTCTTTCATCATTTTCCTAAGAGAAAAATGGTTTCCCAGGCAGACAGTCATGAAGAGGCAAACCAGAAGCAACTTTGATTGGTTAAAGAGCCAGCGAAAGGGGAGGAGAGCGATAGAACCTCCCAAACATCCTGCAAGCATTTCCTCCTATTTTTCTGCAACACCCAGGTTCTGAATTGCCCAGTCTGCAGCATTTAGACACAGTTTTGGAACGATCAGTTAGAAGCATGCAAGAAAGAGGTAAGGAATAACATTCTCTAACAGGCACTGTCATTTCTCTCCTCTAGTGGTGTGTATTCACCACAGGGAAAAGCTAACCATATGTCTATGGATGCTCTTTCCTTCCTACTATTTCTGACTCCAGACTTCTGTTAGAAGTTTATAAACTCATTTTAGTTTCGTTGTTTTTTCCCTCCCCATACTTTAGAAGAACAATTCAGCTGAATTTTAGCTGTTGGGTTTCCTGCTTGAACAAAATACATGTCTTGAACAACTATAGGAAAACAACCTACAGAACAATTACAGTAAGTACCTGCATATTTACTTCTAGGATGGAATATTTTATGAAGACATGATGGCTTAGTCTCATACCTTTTTTTTTTTCCTTTGAGACATTACTTCAAATCTGTCAAATGTCCATACATGAAAAGTGATTGTTATGAGTTTGCAGTGAAATAATCTGAAAGAATATCCCCTCAAATTATTCTGCAGAAATAATACAGTGGAGTTGTTTAATGTTGGAAAAGGACATCTTTGAATATTTCAGTCAGCCAGAATCATTAACTCGCCAGCGAGATGAGACAGAGAAACACTGTGTCAAACCTAGGAAATGAAAGTATCCCATTCTGAAGCTTTATCTCATTAGGGGGGTTCTAAACAGTAAAACATGGACGAAATGTTTTAAGGACCTAAACATGTTTGCCTTTGTATTAGGAGTAAGTTGTGCATCTATTAAAAAGTATAAGCTTGGTGGTGATTAAAATCGTACTTTTGCATTGCTGGGTTGAACATTGTCTCCGAGCAAAGTGCTTTAGTTTCAGTTTCTTTTCCCAGCTTTTAGATAACCTGGGCGGAGTTACTGGTGAATACGATAGCTACTTCTATCACAGAAAAAAACATTGCGTTTATTTAACCCTGCACTCCCATTTTTTCACAATATGTGCTTGCCACAGCAGCATTTTACAAAACTAGAAGGGAGAGTCTGTGAAGAGAAAGTGCAACTGCAGCTCCACTTTTTTCTCTGCTCTCATGGTTCCTTGGTTAAGTCAGGAGGCAGCTTGGTCAAAGGTTTTCCTGCGTTAGCTATAAGAGATTTTTACTGTTGCTTCTCATTACAGATTACAGTTTAGAAAATAAAAAAACAGGTTGAGGAAAGCTTAAATAACCAAGTGTTTCTTCACAAAGCAATATTTCACTGAAGAAAAATCTAAGAAGTTATTTTGTCTCAGGAACACCTGCTCTGAATAAGAAAAGGTGCAGGGAGGAGACTGTTACCACTAATGCCACAGCTGTAGCTGAGTGCAATTCCATAAAGTAAAAATTGCAGATGAATTAATGTAATTCTCTCAAAGGGAGTGAGAAGATAAAGTAAATTAGACACTATTAAGGGGAATTATATTATTGTGTTTATTTCTTTAAAGCTTTTGCAAAAAGTCCACATGTACTAAGACCAAGTGGATTGTAAGATGCTCTTCTTCTTGTCACTTATCTCCACAAATGCTGCTGAACTTTAATTTGAGAAACCTTAGTGAACACAGAAGGTAAAAGTAATATGGAAAAAAAATTCTCTTCATTTGCAATAGCAACAGCTAAGTAATCACAGCAGTATCTTTCCACCCCAACATCTCTTTGCAGTGTTACTCCAGCAAATTCTGTACCTAACCACATCTGGGGTAAAAAAAAAGACAGGATTTCTGTTTGCAGTTGGTTTTGCTTCTTCAAACTGGAAACTTAATGAGAACCATTTGTGACATGTACACAACAGAATGGCTGAACAATTGGCTGAAGGATTGGACTTAAAGCATTATTGTAAATTGTAGAATCACAGAATTGTTTTATTTGGAAAAGACCTATAATATAATTGAGTCCAACTGTTAACCTAACACTGCCAAGTCCACCTCTAAACCATGTCCCTAAGAACCTTGTCTAAACACCTTTTACACTTCTCCAGGGATGGTGACTCCACCACTTCCCTGGGCAGCCTGTTCCAATGCCTGACAACCCTTTCCAGGAAGAAATTTTTCCTAATATCCAATCTAAACCTCCTCTGGTGCATCTTGAGGCCATTTCCTCTGGTGCTATCACTTGCTACTTGGGAGAAGAGACCAACACCCTCCATTCTACAACCTCCTTTCAGGTAGTTGTAGACAGTGATAAGGTCTCCCCTCAGCCTCCTTTTCTCCAGGCTAAACAGCCCCAGTTCCTCCAGCCACTCCTCATCAGACTTGTTCACCAGACCACTCACCAGCTTTGTTCTCCTTCTCTGAACTCTCTCCAGCACCTCAATGTTGTTCTTGTAGTAAGGGGCCCAAAACTGAACAGAGGATTCAAGGTGTGGCCTCACCAGTGCTGAGTACAGGGGGTCGATCACTTCCCCAGTCCTGCTGGCCATATATTCCTGGTACAAGCCAGGCTGGTGGTCATCGCTAGTGGTGTACTCCAGGGCTCAGTTTTAGGGCTAGTTCTTTTCAGTGTTTCATCAAAGACCCGGACACAGGAGCTGAGCACACACTAAGCTAGTTTTCCAATAATACTAAATTAGGAGGAGCCATTGATTGAGAGGCTTTACAGAGAGATCTTGATAGATTAGAATGCTGTGCAGTCACCAACTATATGAAATTTAATGAGGACAAATGTCAGATTCTGCACCTGGGATAGTGTAATTCTGGATGTACATATAGATTGGAGGATAAGAGGCTGGAGTGCAGCTCTGCAGAATGGGATCTGGGAGTTTTGGTTGATGATAAATGCAATAAGAGTCAACACTGTGCCACAAAGGCCAACCGTATCCTTGAGTGTGTCAGGCACAGTATAGCAAACTGGCAAAAAGAAGTGATTGTCCCACTGTAGTCAGCAGTGATGTGGCCTCACCTCAAGTACCACTTGCAGTCTTGGGCTCCACAATATAAAAATATAAAATATTAAAATGTGTCCAAAGGAGGGGGAAAAAGATGGTGAAAGGACTAGAGGGCTTGACTTAAGAGGAGCATCTGAGGATACTAGGTTTGTTGAACTTACAAAAGGGGAGACTGAGAGATGACCTTGTTGCTGACTGCAAACTCTTCATGAGAGGGAGCAGAGAGGAAGGTGCTGACCTCTTCTGTTTAGTGTCTAGCAATAGGACACAAGGGAATGGCTTAAAGCTGCATCTGGGGAAGTTCACATTGAATATTAGGAAAAAGTTCTTCACTGAGAGGTTAGTCAAGTACCAGAACCAGCTCCCCAGGAAAGTGGTCATGGCTCCAAGCCTGACAGTGTCCAAGAAGTGTTTGGACAATGCTCTTAGATACATGGTTTAACTTTTAGGTTGTCCTATGTGGAGTCTGGAGTTGGACCTGATGATCCTCATGTGTCCCCTGCAAATCAAGATCTTCTATGATTCTATGACTATTTTTTTAATCGTTGGATGGCCCATACAAACACGAATAGGTGTCCAAAAGATCACAAATAGGTATCAGTCACAATTTTCATGTAGTGTCCGCTACAGAAGTGTTTTTAAACCAAATAAAATCGTTCTGTAATAAATCTGTCTCTTGTAAGTAGCTACTGCCTTAAATATGATCTTACTTCACATTCCCATGATGTCCCCTAATTGAACTATTGTATTTCATATGACATCACACTACTGAATAAATAAATGGTTAGCAAGGAAATATGTAGTAGTAGGCTATTATAAATCACTTGTTTCGTAATTGTTTTGTTTTTCCTTAAAGAATGGAAAATACAAACACTGAAAAAAATGAGAAATCACATTCATATCAGCCTATTGAAGAGTGGACAAAAGAGGAAGTCAAACACTGGGCAACTGAAGTTGTTAAGATTGACCAGAAATATGCAGAAATCCTGTTTAACCAAGAAGTGACTGGTTTTACTTTGAAATTGATGACTAAAGCAGATTTTGTGGATATGGACATACCTCATGGGCCTGCTCTTCAAATAATGCATTTCCGGGAAAAGCATGACATTGTAGCTAAAGGTTCAAACCAGGCTGTGGAACAAGAAGGCACTGGACAGAGTCTGGATGGAGAAGGAGAAGATGGAGACATTGCAAAGACAGAGTGCAAGAAGAAACATGGCTCATTTAATTCCAGTATACTGCAGGATTCTAAAACAGAGCCCACAGAAGGCAAAAAAGCAATGGAGTCAGCTGACAAAGAGAATGGATCAGACACACCATTGTCGAGCAGCCAGCACCCAACTGGAAAAATGTGTATGCCATATCCTTTTGATAATTTCAGTGATGGTAGTCGATACATACAGCACGATATTCTTAATGTCCCTGAAACAGGGCCACTTAATCTCATTGATCCAGCACATGAATTCAAATTATTTACCAACACAGACAAGGCACAAGAAGAGGATATAATGATGAAATTTAGCAATGAAGTCTTTAAATTTGCTGCAGCCTGCATGAACTCCCGCACAAATGGCACTATTCATTTTGGAGTACGTGACAATCCACATGGGGAAATTGAAGGGGTAGAAGTTACCAGGAAAGAAGCATACATTGACCATTTTAAAAAATCCATTGAAAAGTACTTTTCTGAACCATACACCAGCATCGCAAAAGCTTGCATTAGACAACCTAGATTTGTGGAAGTATTATTACAAAATGGAAGTCCATCACATAGGTTTGTTATTGAAATAGATGTGGTTCCCAAACACTGCATTTGTGATACAAGATATTTCTGTACAAATACGTATGAATATATGAGTAAGAGTGGGAAAAAAGCTGTCTTCATCCGGGATGGAGCTAGTTCCAGAAATATTCTAAATACAAAAGATTTTGAAACTTTTAAAGGTAACTTGACATCTTTAGCAGATTCTCGTAAAAGAGCAGAGGAAGAATATAAACTGAAGCAAAAGAGGTCAATGAATGAAGGTCTAAAGCTAGTTAGTCTGCTCACAGGTAACAAGGACTCACTAGATAGCTCTTATTATGACTACTACATTTTGGTAACAAACAAGTGCCACCCAAGTCAAACTTCACACTTAGACTTTTTACAGGAAATAAAATGGTTTGCTGTGCTTGACTTCGATTTTGAATCAGAAACGAATGGTGTGTTCAAGACTTACAAAGAAAATCGAAATGCCAAACTTTACTTCCCAGATCATTATGACAACAAGGTGGGTTCAGTTTCTGAACACGTTGAGAAGCTGAAACTTCATCAGGAAACCAACTGGATTTTCTGCAATGGTGGATCAGACTTCAAAGGCAATAACGAACCACCATTAGATCCCACTTCATGGCAACGAGACAGAGCTGCTGGTGTCAGAAAAATGATTTCATTTCTTTTACACAAAGATGTCAAGCAGAATGGAAAGTTTTTAATAATGTTTCTTTTGCTTTCCAAAGTGGAAAGTCCAGGGGATCCCCTTGCTGAGACTTTTGTGACATTTTACCAAGAATTAAAGGGACTAGAACATATAGTCAGCATTTGCATTGGTGCAGGTACATACCAGCGATGGAAAGATCTTCTGCATGCTAGAAGCATTAGTGAGGAAGAAATTTCAAACAAATGTGTTTCTAATTTAACCCTGCAAATGGTAAACGGTACCATTACAAAGTTGAAATCAGTGACACAGTCTTCTGAAAGACTTCTGCCTTCTGTTGGTCATTCTACTGTTCTTCTAAAGAAGCATGAAGACCTGATGGCAGCACTGGAAATACTTTGTGAAAATGAATGCAAAGACACAGGAATAGAGAAGGATAAAGATAAATTTAGAAATTTCCTGAAAAAGCGGGAAGAAGATTTTTATCGAGGTGGTAAAGTATCGTGGTGGAATTTCTATTTTTCTTCTGAAAATTATACTTCAGATTTTATCAGAAGGGACAGTTATGAAAAGCTTGAGAACCTAATTGTGTCTTCATCTAAGAGTCCTCATCAATCACCTGTAAAAATTATCAACCTTTACCACCACCCAGGCTGTGGTGGGACGACATTAGCTATGCATATCCTTTGGGATCTCCGGAAGCAATTCAGATGTGCTGTTCTGAAAAACAAGTCAAGTGATTTTGGAAGACAGCTGACAACTTTACTCACCTGTGGAGCAGACGACAACACAGGATATTTACCAGTGTTACTTCTTGTGGATGATTTTGAAGAGCAAGAAAATGTCTATTTTCTTCAGAAAGAAATTCAGGCAGCTATAACAGAAAAATGCATCCAGTATGTAACTCCTTTAGTGATCATTCTAAACTGTATGAGATCTCAAAATCCTGATGAAAGTTCAACAATCAGTTCCTTGAATAGTATTTCCTTAAAACAGATGCTTTCTGTAAAAGAGCAAAGGGCCTTTGATCAGAAACTAAAAGAAATTGAAAAGGAGCATTCAAATCCTGACAATTTTTATTCATTTATGATTATGAAGAGAAACTTTGATCCACAGTACATAGAAAAAGTGGTAAAAAATACCTTGCATAACTTGAATACCACCTCTAAACCAGCACAACTTTTTTGCTTTCTAACACTGTTGAACTCATATGTGGGAACATCTACAATTTCAATATCATTATGTGAAGAATTCTTAGGAATTAATTCTCAAGAGATTGGCTACATTAAAGATAAATTGATAGAAAATATGGGAATTTGTTCCAATATTCTAATATATGATCAGGTCCATGAATACAGGAGTTACAAAGGTCTTCGTATCATTCACCGACTGATAGCATCTCACTGCCTAACAGAACTGAAACTAACCTATGGCTTGCCTAAAAGTGAACTTACGTTGCAGTTACTGAAAGAAGATTTATTTTATAAGACTTCATTAAAGCAAGACAAACTTATTCGTGATATACGAACCCTGCTGATTACTAGACAGCACAAGGAACATGGCGATGAGTCAGACACATTGTTTTCCCCCTTAATTGAAGCCATTCACAAGGAAGAGAAACGTGGTAAAGTGGAATGTGTGTTAAAACAAGCATCTGCCAGATTTGACCAAGATGGCTACATTTGCCAAGCCTTAGCAAGATACTTGTACATTAAAGAAAGGAATTTTGACTCTGCATTATACTGGGCCAAAGCAGCCAAACAAAAAGCACAACACAATTCATTCATATCAGATACACTTGGTCAGGTCTTCAAAAGTGAGCTAAGATACCACATGGAGCACAAAGCAGAGACTGCAGACCTGACGCCTGAGCAATTGAAATTTTTGCTAGAGCTTGCTGAGAATGCTGCACAAGCTTTCAGAGAATCTCAGCAGCAAGCTGAAAATGCAAACAATGAGCGATATTTGCAGCATCAGAAGTTTAAAAGAAAGTTTCAAACATTCAATACTGCTGGTTATTGGGGAGAGATAGAAACTGGTCTTCATGTTATTGATATCCTTTGGCGTGTTCCATTTTTCAGCAAAAAGGACTTATTGTGTAGAAAAATTATGACAAAGTATCTATCAGGAAATAGTGTTTTGAATGTAGATAACCTTAACACAGAGAGTGAAATGTTCAAGACTGTTAAATGTTATTCCAGCTTTTTATGTAGTTTACGATCACGGTTGAAAAGGGCATTTGACTTTTTTGAAGACTATTTTGTGTTTTTCAAAACACAGATGAGTGAAAAAGAAGTTGTAGAAGCAAAATTGTATGAGAAGCTTCAAGAACGTTTTACCAAATATAAAGAAATATTTTGTGATTTCAGTTTTGAGCAGCTGAAAAGTAAACAGGTCTCAAATTGGCCGATGTCTCAGCATACAGAAGCATACAGGGACACTTTGGAGGCTTTCAAAGCAGACTCATTTTCTGGCATTTTGGAATACCTTCACAGAAATCATGGAAATGCTGGCAGAGAAATAGAAGACATAGTAGAGGCGTATACTTTTTTGTGTGAGGAGAATGCACAAGCAACTCTGAAAGACAAACAGAATTTGATTTTGGCAAATGTTGTCCTGAACTGCATTAAACCTAAATCCACTCATTTACATCGTTCTAAGGAGCTGAGAAGTCTGCTTCTAAGTGTTTTAGAAGAACTGAAACCAACTTCACAGTGTGTAGAGCCTTTCTTCCTAGCGTCTCTGTTGTTCTGGCCCCAAAATGTAAAACAACTAAATGAAGATTCTAGGAAAATGGAAACCTTTATTAGGCGCTTAAATGAGTCTTCCAAAGAGCTCTATGGAACCCTCCATCATTTCAGGCAGCCTCTGGCTCTTTTCTATCTGGCAAGAGGTGATGGCCTGGACAGATTTGTTCACAAAGGAAAAATAGATCAGCTTTTTAGTTCACTTTCAGAACAGCAATTGAATTCTCTCTGGCAGAATGGTAAGATCTGGAAGGAACAGGCTGTCCAAGATCTTTTGCTTCCTTTGCATGGAAGAGCTGAGGGTAAGGTTATCTACATAGACTATGGCAGCAATGAAACCTTTAGGATACCAGTGCAGCCTGATTCCTTATGCCTATCGAAAAATGGCCCAAACATAGAAAGAGTGTCTTTTTACCTTGCATTTTCCATTGCTGGTCTCCTGGCATACAACATACAAAGTCTGTCATTAAAACAATAGGTATTGCAGTTTCTCAGCTATGAGGCTTTTTTTGATTTGGTGTTGGGGGTTTTTTCGTCAACAATTGCAAATGACAACCTGAGGCCATTCATTTTATTTCCTTCCTCACTATGTTAGTCTTTCAGTCCCATGCAGAATTGTCTCTCTACTGTCATAACTATTGTTTGGACAGTGAGGCAAACTGAAATGTTCGTGCAGTTAGTCCTGTGCACTGGTCACTACTACTCAGAGTTCTTCAGTTGATAACAAGAGAAATTTAAAAAAAAAAAATATTAAGAAAAAAAATATAACTATAAAAATAATATTTTGAAAATGTTGTCTTTAAATGCCATCACTATTAAGAACCCTACTATCTTGCTTGCTCTTTTGCCATTGCTTATAATTATGGATGTCTCGCCACAATTTTCCTACTCTTCTATAAGTAATGCATGAACAAGGATTGTATGTTAGAAAACATGTATTATGTAATGTTTCCTGATGCTCCATTGTGTCTGCTGTTATCTTGGCACAAGGGTAATGTGAAAGGCCATTCAGTTACAAAGCAGCATTTTTTCTCTGTTATTATTGTACATGCTTGAATAATATAATACATTTGTATATGGGCCTGTATTAATAGCCAAGCTGTTGATTATTAAAGATACCACTATTTTCTGCTGTACTGTAAAAGCACACACCAGTTGATATTTTATGTCCATATTAAATAGATTTTATTCTTTTGTGGTGAGTCTGCTTCTGCTTTACATAAAATTGATCCAGTTTGGTCATTCCTTTCCTTATAAATTCCATTAGTTTCTTCCAGTGATAGATTTCTTGACAACTTTTTTCCTCGCAAAAATAGGCAATTTAAATGCTTAAATTGGTCATTCGTTGCATTAGCTTCCTCATGTGTATAAAACTGCTATGTTCAGACACAATTAATATTCCAAAAATGGAAAACACATTGGTGCAAAGCACCAGAAACAAGAGGTTACTACTGTCCGAAGGGTGCAAAGTGTTGCACTTTGCACTGTGTGCATATGATTCATGAAAACCAGAGGAGTTCAATGCAATTAACTGTCTGCAGGATGGCTCATCACCCCACAAAGTCTCCTTTGCTCTCCTTTGTTCTCTGCATCAGCCAAGGAGGCAGGCCAAAACAGCTGACATCTCAACAGATTAGTTAAAAAAAATTGACAAAAAGGAAAAGAACAAAGCAGCAGACCATTCTGCTCTAGTGCAGCTCTTCTTTTAGTTGTAAATACAAACAAGGAGTTTTATTATATAATCTGGACTGCTTTTTAACTCTAGCCAAAATATATTTCTCTTGGAAAGAATGCACACTTCATTTTAACTTGTATCCATTTGTTTCTAACATTATACTTTTATTTCAGATAGGGTGCTGTAGGATCAATTTTCATGATCATTCATTATTTGTTCTGATTAGTCCTCAGGATATCACCATACAATTTATTGATGACTAAAGCACCTACCCTTGCAAAAAATTGTTTACAGCAAATAACTTGCCGTGTCTTCATGGCAACTGAAGCCTTCAGTCTTCATCTTAGTCACATTTAAGAATGGCAAGTACTTTAATGTGCCCAAACTCAGCAGAGCTGTATGAGGTGGCACATTGGGCAGAGGGGCAGGGTGTGGTGGCGGGGGCTGCCGTGTGCCCCGTGGCAGGAAGCCAGGAGCCGCCCTGCACTGGTCGCAGCCAATTCCAGCACCCCATCACCTGCCAAACCGCCACCATTCGGGGAGCCCATGGCAATCAGGTAAGTTTAACAAAGAGCAGCAGCTGTGAGGGGCAGGAGAAATGGTGGAGGATGTGGTTGGAGACACGTGGAGGGGGACATTGTTAGGGCTTGGCTGAAGACACACTTCTGTCAAGGGATAACCCACACCAGGGCAGGGACAGCCATGGGCAACCCATAACAAGACAGAGAAAACAAGAAGGAGTGAGCAACAGAGAAGTAGAATCATGGAATCATTTTGGATGGAAGAGACGCTCAGGATCATTGAGTCCAACCATAACTTAATTCCAGCACTAAATCATGTCCCTAAGAGTCTCATCTAAATGCCTTTTAAACACCTTCAGGGATGGTGACTCCACCACAGCCCTGGGCAGCCTGTTCAAATGCCTTACAAACCTTTCCAGGAAGAATTTTTCTCCTAATATCCAATCTAAACCTCCCCTGGCGCAACTTGAGGCCATTTCCTCTTGTCCTATCACTTTCTACTTGGGAGAAGAGACCAACACCTTCCATGCTGCAACCTCCTTTTGAGTAATTACAGAAAGTGGTAAGGTCTCCCCTCAGCCTCCTTTTCTCCAGGCTGAACAGTCCCAGCTCCCTTAGCCGCTTCTCATCAGACTTGTGCTCCAGGCCCGCACCAGCTTCTTCACCCTCCTCTGCACTCTCTCTAGTACTTCAATAGAATCAGAAGCAAGAAGCGATAAAAATATACCCGTACACGCTGAGATCAACCTGCTCTGCTGCAGTCCTGTTGCCTTGGCAGGGGGATTGGCAAGGACTGAGAATTGGTGAAAACAAAGCAAGGTGTTGGACTGAAGCTGAACATGGGGAAAGGAGAAGAAAGGCATCTCCCTAAGTGTTTGTTCAGTTGTTTGTCTTTTGAGTTTCTCAATGTCCTAATCAGCAACTAAACATTTATGTTCATTGGCAATAAATTAAGTAAAACTCCCGAAGTTGAGACTGTTTTGTGCATAACACAAATGTGAGGACAAGCCTAATTTTATCAAGTCTCAAGGCCTGAAAAGACTGCCATTTATATATGGGCATATGCAAAATTATGTTATAACAGCAGAGTCTATACACAGATGACAGCCCCAGATGTTGCAGGTCTGGGCTGCAATGAGCGAAGTCAAAGCTAAGAGCTCAGCCCTGCACTGTCCCTGCCAAGCCTAGAAACCTGGAGGAGACAACCTGATACAACTTGATTGTACAGGACCTAAATCTGGGTCTGCAGGAGGAGGAGAGGTGAGGAGGCCCAGGAGGCTGTTTGACTTTCACGAACCATTACAATGCTATCTCAGCAGCTGATGGAGCAACCAGGGTCCCTGCTGTGCCCAAGCAGTGGTTGTGGACTGTGAACTCCTGTGTAGGAACAGGAGCTGAGGAACCCTCTATTGGAGGAATGCAAGGTTTGTAAAAATGAATTTAGGAGGTGGAAGTTAGGAGTACTGCACATCTTTCTCTGCCTAAAATCAGAACTAGAAGTACAGAACATGGAGGGGGCTTCACAACTGGTAACAGACAGGAAAATTTCCGCTGAGAAGACCTTAGGAGAAACAGAGTGGAGCATGGCTGCTAAGATTTGGGGTAGGAACAGTAGCAGAGTCTAGTCTAGGCAAAAGTGAACAAGAACTGAGAAACAGATGTCAAAAGGTGATGAGACAAGAGGCAGATATGGAGGGCCATGACGCTCAAGAGGAAGAAGCTCAATGGAATAAAAAAAACACACAAGGGGTCAGAGTGGGGCAGGGCAGAGAAGAACAAGTTCAGCTGCTGGCATGCAGACTAGCAATCATGATAGCTGATTGAGACACTCTAACAATGTACAAAGTTTCTCAGCTCTGTGTCTGAAGGGGATTGTACTTCCTACAGGAAAACTTCCTGGGCTGAAGACTCTTAGAATGTGCCACCAGCTCAGGGACTGTAGGACAGACCAAAGAGATTGTCTGGAAAAGTGAATATGGAGCAGGACATGCTGTCTTCTAATAGATAAAAGGCTGCTGCAAAGAAGCTGATAAAAAGTAAGGTAGTAAAATGTTCTCTGGGCTTGAGGTGGGCACGAAGTGAGGGTGAAAACATACCATAGGAAGGATTCAAGCAAAAAAAGATACTGAGCCATAGGGAGCAGTTTAGCTGTATTTATACAAGGCCGCAAGCAAATCATTTCCAAAGGAACTTTCGAACTTGGGACCAGCCCCACATGACTGTATCCATAACCAAAGTCGCAACAAAGTGGAGTGACCATACTCTCCACACACACGAGATGTGACATTGTTCCTGCACTATAGACAAGTACAAAGGAATCATGCTCATTTGAAGGATTATGGCATGGAGGAGGTAGTTTGGTCTGGAAACCACAGAGACTGTACCAAAGCTGCTCAGCAAGGACTGCCTTCACCTTCTGTCTCTTACTCTTCTCGGCTTTCTTGTGTTGCATCTCTGTCTGTGAAATAACCAGATATTTTCTTCCCACTCATTCCTCCAAAATCTGGGATCTGTGCAAGCCTTCTGTCTGGATGCCACTCACAGTAGATGCAGTATAGAGGAGACTGAGAGCTGGCAAACCAAGTGTGTCAAATCATTTGTGCCATGTTGCATCCCTGGAGGTCTCCTGACAGTAATAACCATGCTCAGCTGGTCACAGAGCTTCCTGGATCCTGGACACAGGGCTAAGACAACTTTAGCATCGTGCCATTCCAAATGTGTTCCTGGGGAAAGCAATCACAGAGGACATCTCCTAGATACTCAGCATCAGAGGAGATTCCAGCCATTTCTCAGAGACAGAGATGAAGATTATTTTGGTGGTTCTGTCTTCTCTGCAGTCCTGCCATCTCCTGCTGATGCCATAGTCTCATCCCTAGATATTCAAAGACAAAGGTTAAGTAGCTTTATTGCCACACTCCTCTCCTTTGCCTATGCAAATAATGTGTCTATCAAAATGAAATATTCTCCTCTTTTCACTGTACACAATCTATAAGTAATTCAGTGTCGAAGTATGTGGCAAGAGCATGTCTTCCTTCTTTACAGACCATTGTGATGACATGCCACGCCAGTCTTGTCATCAGCACCTCTTTAACTTCAGCCATCCACTTTGAGATTTGAGCATATCTCTGTAAGAGTACATGATACATGTAAAAAATATGATTCACACTCTTTTCATTGATATTTATTTATAATTAATATCTACTCAATAGGAAAAAAAACCACTTTTTTCATAAATTTGAGGTGAGCAGACACATGCACCACATGTGTTATCTGGCAATGTCTGAACTGAAATCTCAAGTCTGTTGTTTATTTTCCATGTGACATAAGGTAAGCAAATTTTTGCCAGTATTTCTATTTGTAAAATAGAACATATTTGTATGTGCTCAGAGTAACAATGTAAGAATAACTTAATATTTGTGTGTTAAAATTTAACAAACTCTCGCTGTCCAGTCCTCCTCCCGCCTCTGTTGGACAGAAGGAGCAGCATCTCCATCACTCATGCTTCACACTTTTTATTTCAAACTGAAACTGTGTGGCTCAGGGCTTTGTACAGAACCAATACACTTCTGGTTATTTCCGTGTTGTTGGGATTTTTTTTCCTCACACAAAGATGTGTGAGGCTTAAAAGACTCAGGGCTGAAATAAAGTATCTGTGGAATGGCAAATGAAGGCAGGAGGAATTCATCACAAACGACAGCTAGGCATTTCTGCACGGCCGATGCTGCAGGTGATGGTGCAGCCTTGCGTGGCAGGAGCCAACCAAGATGATTCACATGAAGACGCGGCCACGAGGTTGGCGCTGGGCAGGCGGGAGTAGCCCCGGCCCGGGGGAGCGGCTGTTCCGGCAGCAGCCGCTGCACGCTTCACCCTGCGGGTATTGGACGAGAGGTGCACATGGGGGCTTTTGGGACGTGCAGAGACCCGTGTTTCCACTGAACACAAACAAACAGAGCAAGCCGGGGATATTCAGTTCTCGGCCGCAGAAGTGAAAAAGGGTCAGACACCGGCCCGTGCGGGCCCCGGACACAAAATGGCAGGAGCGGCGGGAGCTGCGGCCCGCGCGCGCCTCGGGCTCCCCGCCGCGGACAGCAGGCGGCGCTGTTTCTCCGCGCGCGGCTCTGCCGCCCCCCCCCCCCCCCCCGCGTGGGGTCCGCGTGGGTCGCGCGCCACGGGCACTCGCGTCCCCGCGAACCGCTAGCGGCCACGGGGAAGGAGCGAGGGAACAAAAGAGCTTGGGTTTCCGCGGCAAGAAACTGCTCGTCCTGCGTGAGAGGGATAAGGAAAATGTGACCCACTCGTGGCAGGGGGGGCACCTCAGAGGAAGTCCCACGGCTCTGTGGGGGAATTTCTTTAGGAGCTGCACAAGCGCAATCACAAGGAAAACCCACCTGAAGTGAGGCAGTGCCTTCCCCTTCCCCAACACCTTGCTCCCGCCTCACAACCTCCATGAGGGGAAGGAACCGTGGGCGCTGTGGTGAGGGAACCGAGCATGAGCCTGTCCCAGGGTGTCCCCAGGGCCAGGGCAGTGCCAGCCCCTCTCCATCGGTGCCGCGGTTTTGGCAGATGCTGAGCAGAAGAACCAGAGACAGAAGGGGCTGCAATGAGTGACCTGGACTATGTCTGACTGCAAAATACCTGAGCCAGGATGCTACTACACACAGGGTCTGACACAGGTGACTGTGTGGCAGGAACAAGCGCGTCCTGAGTGAAAAAGATGAGAGGAGGGTGGCTGGGCTCAGCTGGAGGGACTTAACCTTGCTCAAGGGGAGCGAGGAGAGCCAGAACCACATGAAGTTTCTTACTTTGGGTTGATCCCAGCTTGAAGCACAACCCACCTTCCAGTGAGGGGAGTGTTGGGTGGGACAAATCAGTATTGCTTTGAGGACATTTTGCTGCTGAAAGTTTTTTCTAGTTTCCCTTTGCCTATTGGAACCACAAACCTTCAGTTTATGTAACCTGTCACAAGACAACTTCTGACTTCCTCTTTGTAGGCACTTGCTTGTTCCTGGATGTTGCTTAAAAGCTCAGAGTGAAAAATAGGCTCTTTCCTACTCAGCACCTGTGTTCCCTGACAGGAGCTTACAGGTCCATCACTCCTTGCTGAGCCAGTGCTGTAGATACTGTATCTAAACAGAGACTGAGCCAAACTGTAGCACCAGCTTCAGTGCAGCGACGACTGCATTGGGAGACTTCACAGCAGATGTGGGACTGAAGGCGAAAGTTGCAATAGCAGAGAATACCATAACAATTATTAATTACTAATAAAAGTAATGAGAAGGAGTGAAAAATAAGAGAAGACCTGTCCTCATGCTATCTTCCTGCCTTCTTCAGTGATAAATCCTGTATGTTAAGTCTTGTAGCTCAGGGAAATGGTGAAAGAGCACAAACTGACTTTTTTAGTTCAAGCGGTCAAGATGGATCCAGCTTATGCGTATGATGGGATGTGTGTGCTCCAATGAAACTAAACATAGGAAGAGTCACAAAAAATGCCTCAGACATGTTCAATATTATGAATACAATGTTGCATGAATTACCACCTCATGATAGACTGACCAGTGGACTGCACAGCAGAGGAATGTAAGAAGCAACAGCTCAGATCCTTTGTAAAACTCCCATTGGCATCAGCACATAGGAGATTTCAAGATCATAGAATCATAGATGTATAACAATGATCATTGTGGCCACAGGAATCATTTGGGAGTTACATGTGGTGTATGGATGTGGTCTCCCGAAAGGCCAAATAGAAGGCAAATATGGAGCAGGAATAAGAGTCTTGTTAAAAAGAGAAACAAAATGGCTTTTTAAGGTCCTGCCTGATTAAGCTGTTTGTAACAATCCTGCAAGTAGGGTTTCTACAAAAGAACAAGATAATTCAACTCATCTTTATGGTTAAACTTCTTCAGCCTGAAGTTGTCATGACAAGGCAAGTATCAAAAGAAAAAAAATCAGCATAATAGCAAAGAGAAATCATATTTCTTGAGAATGCCAAGGATTCTCATTCTTGAGAAGGATTTAGGGTCTACAGTGTCCTGATAAGACACATTGATGTGTGAACTTTCCCTCCCAGAGCCATCCATCTCTATTATCACTGCCAGGAGATGGTCCTGTGTCAACTTTGCATCTGCATCAGTAACTCATTCTGTTCAGCCATCTGTTCCACAGACATCAAACTGTTAAGAAGCCCCAGTACAGCACAATCTAGCCCAGTAACATAGAAACAGAAAAGATCTCATTACCATTTGAATTCACAAGCTCTCCTGTGATACACATACAGTATTTTTTATATTGACATGGACATGGTAATTTGGTGAGTAAATTCTTGGTTATAACAAAGGGATTAAAATCAAACACTTCAGATGCAACAGCTGTGTTCAGAGGCAAATATATAATTCAGTTAAACTAGGATGTAAAGTTACTCACTTTGCACTCTGTAACTGAGTTAAGAAAACATTCCTGTTGACTAGGATGACTATTACATCTTGCCATTTTAACTGCTGAAGAGTTCACCACTAATTTATAGTCTGTGATAGGCATTTAAAAGCCAAGCTCTCAGAAGAAAACTATGAGAGCAGATTGTTGACAGGTTTCTGGTGCAACTTGAGGTTTCTTGTTTTGTTTTTATTTATTCAAGTCCCTATATGATAGAAACTTGGGATTTTTTATTTCAGTTGGCCATGTGTCTTTCTCAATTAACATGTCCCAAGAGCTTATAAAGTTGTATCCGCCTAATTCAGTGGCTTTGGATTTTTTTCCCGAGGTTTTGTAGCACTATAGAGCTAGGATAATTAACGGCCAGAGAACTGGCCTGTAAATCTTCAGCAGAACTGGTGCTGAAGTTTCAATAACAAAATCATTATTGTGAATGATTACTGAGCCAGAGAAAACCATTGATTGACATTCAGATTCTTAACTGAATCTACAGATGCTGCAAAGGAAGAAGATTTGGTGGGAGGTCTGCAAGAGGCATTGAGATGGGATCTTTCCATCACATTTTTAGAGAGCTCTCCTTCAGAGAAGCACTGCACCCCAGCATTGCTTTTGGGCTTGGGGAGACAGGGACTGCAGAATCATGCAACATGCTCAAGCTTCGTTCAAAGGAAAGCAAATGCTGTGTTTAAAACAAAAATCCCTTTGGCTAATTAACATGGGATCTGATTGGTAAATTACACTGTATGAAGTTTTTGCTAGCACAGCTCAAGTATTTTCAGTACCTATGGGCTTTTATTTTTTAAAGGTAACTATCCCAAGTGGGAGGAAAACATTCTGCTTATACATTGACCTCATATATTCTTCACACATTATTAAATGTAATAATCTGTTGTGACATAATCTTCAACGAAGAGAGCTGGATATACAGCCTGATGCAGTCTGCAACTGTGTAGCATGCATCCTGTTATATATACCATACTCTAAGCCAGGTATTCAATTCTATTATATTCTAAAGGTTCAATAAAATCTTTCAGTTTTTACGTGATGCTTTGACCTGCTCACACATTAGTAGTACACAAAACCTGTCTTTGGAGCTGAGTCTTGCTCAGCCTTGTTGCATGTCTTTCATTTTACCACTATCTTTGTTTTATATAACTCTCCCCACACTGTCTCTTGGAAAGATATACACCAGACTTGTGTCCCCCAACAGAGCTGTGGTCTCTAAGGAAACTTGTGCATTAATTAAGGAGTAGTATAATTGGTATGGTTTTGTTTTGTTAACCAGTGCCCCAAAGAGCATCGTTTCACTTATATAAGCATTTTACCCCTCCCTCCACCAGCAAATATCAGCATATTTCTGTTAACTGTCATGTGGGTATGTTCAAAACAATACTTATGAGATAAAATTTTGTCTTTTGAAATAGCAAGCTAATTGGCACATGAATGTAATTTCTTTAGTAACTTGGCGCTGTCTTCTCTGGTTACTGGTTGTTGGCCTCCCCCTCAAAATGTTCTAGTATTGAAGCCAACACCCATGGCCACACACTGGGTGTGCTTGGCAGCTGCAGGGCCCAGATGCCAACCACTGGAATGCATTTCATGTACCAGTGTCTCTGCCTGTGGCTTGGCTTCCTGGCCAGCCTTTAGCAAAGTCTCTTCTCTGGACTCCTCTGGCTCCAGCGGTTGCTGTTCTTGCAGCTGTGGAACTGAAGCAAAAGCAATTTACAGATGAGCTGTCTCACCGTTCCAGGAACTGCTTGCCTGCACCAGCTCCTAGCAAGATACATACACTGAGTCCTTTTAGCATGTGAAAAAGTGATCTCCCTCTTGCCTGGATTCATTGACGAGGACTGAGTGCGAGGACTGACAGGAGTCTGAAATGGCAGAACACCCTGAGAAACCTGACAGTTGCCACTGAAAGGTACTTCTAGATGTCAGACATGGAAACCACTGTCCACAGAAGTCTCAAGAGAGGAAAACCTGCAAGAGACTCCAGTTGCTCTGTCAAGTGTCTATTTCAAATTCCTTTCAGCTAAGGCCCCTGGAAAGAACAATATTGGCTCAGCACCAGATATTTCGCATATATGGGCTTGTACCAGTCTCTTCAGTAATTAGAGTGGTGATGTAGGCATGGATTTATCTTTACTGTTCTACAAGATTAAAAAAAAAAAAAAAAAAAAAAGAAGAAGAAAGAAAATGGAAAAAAAAAAAAAAGACACCTGGCAAGGAAGTTGTCTCATTGTTTGGATATATTTAAAAAGTATGACAGAAGAGTATATTTCCACAGAAGACCAGTTAGTGTAGCATGCAAAAATACAGCTTATAACCATGTTATTTACTGGGTAGCTGTTTGTAGTACAATTATTAATGTTTTATATTTTGCAGTGCTTCCAATCTTAACCCTTTCATTGTAGCATTCCACTGTGGTTTCTCTGCTACAGTACCCTCCAGACTTTTACATTTGCATGGAAAGCTGGCAGCTCACTAAAGAGATGCCAGGCATAACACTGGAGGTGTGTTTTGCTACATGCCCACAGTACAGTAATTGACATAGCTGCAGTTACATGCATCTAACTCCGCTAGAGAACCATACCCAGCTTCTGTTAAGCTACAGTAAGAAAATGTTGATCTATCAGATACTGAAACACTCACCAAGCTGAGACCGAATTGCAGCCATTGCCTGAAATACTTCCCAATGTCCACAACACTGCAGGGATTAATTTTACACCCTTTACTTGTACTTGCTTAGGTGTGCAGAAGGGTAAATCCATCACAGGGTAATCTCTCAATTTCCCAGGTTGTAAGAATGGCTGTAACCTGAGAAAGTGCACAGTTAGATAACCATCTCAGCTTCTGGACTGTATTTAAGAGCAATTATGTTCACAATAGAAGACAACACATTCAGCACATACACTTTTGGACAACATATACACACATGGGAATGAAAAAGTGTACAATATATTACTACATGCTCATCTGGAAGGTGTCCTTTAGAAAAAAAAATAGCAATTTATGTTATATTCTTTGAATAACAGTATGGAAGAGATTATGGAACTTATTATTTCTGCCTTAGCACTGATACAGCTGTGTCTAGTAACAATATTTACTTCAGTGCTGGCACTGATACCAGTGGGAGCACCATTATCTACCAGCGTTCGAAGTAATCTTTGTGGAGATTTCTCGGTGCACTTTTTTGTGGTGAGAGTTCCTCTCCTAATGTTTAACCTGGGGGGAAAAAAAAAAAAAAAAAAGAAGAAGAAAAAAAGTCTTACAGATCCATACAAGTGTTGATAGAAGGAGATTGATAGAAAAGGGAAAAAATGTAGCAAAATGGCAAGAGGTTAGTGAAAAATCTTCAACAGTAGATAACAAAATGTGGAACCATGATGACATATAGATTTCAGTGTAGATAAATCAAGGAAATCAAACTGCTTGTCCATGTTGATGTGCTATAAATCAGCTGGGAAAACCTATGCATCACTAGAAACTAAAAAAATCCAATCCATTTATAGCACTCATTGAAAAGCAAGCAAAAAATTGAGTCATTCTTAGAAAAACATTGAGAATAATAGTATAAAAATTTGAATGCCATGCAGGAACGGTTTTGCTTCTCTAACCTGAGTGTTCAGATCACACAAGCTCAAAAAACAATATTATGTTATTTTTACTCTCTCATTAATACTTAGTAGGGCAGAGAAAGATTTCAACACAAAGGCAGACTAAAACCTTTGAGGCAATTTAGTTTAGGGAGAAGGGGTATGAGAAGACAAGGTGAAACATAGAAAATGATGGTGTAGAGAAAACCAGCTAGGCTTCTTTATTTTGCTTCTTATATCCCAAAGAGTATATCCAGTGAAATTAGTGATAAGGAATGAGTATCAGTGAGTGATTTTTTCTGCATTATCAATATCTGAAGCATGCTATTAGAATATCCACCATGACAGAAAGGTTTGCAGTATTTTTTTACAAAATGATTCAGATATTTGTTTGCATCACGTTTTCTATAAGGTTAAGCAAGACAAATTCTGTAAGAAATATCCACCTTGAGTTCATAAGGATGACATAAGCTTGTTATAGCATACATTCATGTGAAAGGTCTGTTGCAACACAGCTCTCAATGAGTGTTCCCTTTCTCCAGTTTTTAATTTTCACTATATTTAAGATTATGACAATCATTCTGAACCTGTTTATCACAATTTACATCACATTTTCTCTTCATTCATTTAAATGCCTGAAAAGAAAAAGGTGGGTCTACATTAATATGTTTCTTTCCACCAGGTAAAAGTGAGCTCAATATAAAGTTACTCATGAAGGCATTAACTCTGCTTTTAACTTGTGCAAACTGATTACACAATCATTTCCATTTTGTCAGGAAGGATAAAATAAATAGAAAGCCCAACAAAACTTTGAACAGTCTCAGGGAACTTTGTTGAATGATCTCCCAGAGACAGAAGAGTCAAATCTTTCATTAAATAATGTTGCTGTGGTTCAACAAGCACAGGATCCTTCTCAATTTGGTATTTGATCTATTCTTTGAGCCCAATTGCACCTTCACATGCATAGAGGCAATTGTCACATGGGTCCAGTACTTTCAGCAGCAGGTGGAAAATGAAGTAGAAAAGTTATGGAGAAAAGGTGGGATTAAATAACAGGCATATTCTCTTGGCTTCTGATATTAAAAGAGCTCATCTCATAAGCAGGCCTACTTAATATTTTAAATATAAACCTCTGAGGAACTGATACTCATGTTTGAGAGAGTGGTACCCTGATATCATGCCATGAGTGAGTTGGAAAACAGTTTCTTTGCTGATGAGAGACACTGCAGTGTTCACTGTGACATTTTCTGACTGGCATATAAAACAGAGGTCTAGACTTCTATAGCAATCTTAGCAATACGGTGGTTCAACCAGTTCAAAAGGGCTGATCTCCATTTCCAGTTATATCTTAAAATTTCCTTACATACAGTCTTAGTTTCAGTAAAATGAAGTAGTCCTTCCATTCACACATTTGAAAGAATAGAACAAAGCCCTACCAGTATGAAATGGTAGAATGGAGACTCCAGGGTCTTCTTGCACTAGTTTTACCTCTGTGTATTTGCATTACTTCAGTGGAAGTAATCGTGGATTCATGCTAGATATCCTAATCTGAAATAGTAAAATCAGAAAAAACAGGCAGCATACTTCAAAGATATACAGCTGCTTTTCAAGTATGAAGAAACAGTCCTCTCTATGTGCCACATACAGTAAAACTCAAAGTAGGTAAATCTCTTTTTCATATCTATTTTTCATATGAATTATGGGAACATACACCACTGGTCAGCTTTGAAGGTGGAAAGTTCATTCTGTTTATTCTGAATAGACATGAATGATCCCAAGTCACCTATTAAAGTAAAATTTGCTCAAAATCCCTGACTAAATTTTCCTTCCCTATTAAACACCACAGCTATCCCTTAGCAGTTGTATATACGTGCAATGTAGATGTGTATGTTCATGGATATTGTATATGTGATGTATCTACGCATACAATTTTACACTATGTGGATAGATACTGTGTGTACATACAGTATTATCTTCATAGAAGTGTGTACAATATCTTTGTGCTATTAGTAAGGACAAACCATATTTTGTAAGTTGTGTAATGAAGGGATGGTATTGCATGGTGAATATGAAATCTGTCAGACTTCCAGCAAAGCCAGTTGCAGCAGGACAGCTTGCATCCATCTCCTGTTTCTCAGAGGCAGCAACAACGGTGCGAGAAAATCTTCTAACAAATCTCGGTAGACAAAGATTCTGTTCCCATTCTTCCTGCCTCATCCCCACAGATTTTTCTTCACACTACTTTTACAAATCATTATAATACTTTTCCCTTTACATTGTCACTTCATCCAGTCCAGCCCTGAACCTTTACTGGTTTTGCATCTTCTCTAACATTCTAAACCCTGGAACTTTCTACTGAGTGTGCATGTGTACACATAGGTCTGCACATGTGCAACCATTGGAAATGGTCCTTTGTATTTTTTGTTATTGAACCTTTGAGATAAAATGAATGTTAAAAAGAAGGGGTCTCATCTACATTCAGTCTTCCAGAGGCCAGCATGGGTTTTACAGCTCACAGAAACATGCAGTCTGCCTGCATTTTTCTTCTTTTGTGAGAGAATATTGCATAGCAATTGGTGTTTGTGTTTGCTAGAGTTCACATTTCAGGAAGCAGTTCAAAACAAAATGCAAAGGAAACTAATGTGTTACCAGAGAGAAGAATACAGAGAAATTAAATAGTTAATTTTTAGTAGGCACAAATCACATTTCCATCAAGTGCAAACAGTCAGCTGTTATTGTAGGTCACTAAGATACAATGAATTATTTTCTGCAGTTCGTGGAAAACATTAGGCAGCTGTAATAAAGTCAATGGTATTTCCTTCCTTACTGAAACATTACTTCAGCAAATCCCCCTGTTTTGTTAAAACACCATTTCATGCTTGATAAAATTTCATTGATTTCTTCTTGTTGTATTTTATTTCTTTTATTGATTGCTTCAGATAGAGAAAACACCGAAGGAGAAATATCAGAAGTGGCTTTTCATGTTCAGATGGATGATGAGTGACCTAAACTTGAAAGGCTATAAGTGGAAGGGGGAAGGGAGAACTTCAGTGGCCTTTATATAGCATAGATATTCAGTCCAGGAAACATACCACAATATAACATAAATGTCTTTTTAAGACATTAAAACTCAGCTTAAACAAAAGCTAGATTATTTTATAACATAGTTCATCACTTTTATTTTTGCTTATGTATTTATCCATAGTTACTTGTAGTGACATACCAATTTACTGTTTTCAAAGTTTATCTTACATTATAAACATCTATTTAAATCCCGCATAAAGTATCTTTAATAAATCCCTTTAGGTGAGACAGTAATATCTCTTTTACTGTTGTTTTTTTTAAGGTCTGATGAGCATGAAGAATTTAAATGGAATTCTGAGTGAGATGGTAAGCTCTCTTTTAGGACACAAATCAGTGGTGAATCTTGGAACTGTGTGAAATGAAGGACAATAGGCCTTGACTGTACATATGCAAAAACTATTTAGCCAACTGGTTGTGTACTATCAGGGAAGCACTTTTACTTTCTAGAGGGAAACAGCAGCCTCAGTGTTTCAAAACTATGCACAGTCCTATGGATTGGCTCACAAACAGTAGCAGCTGGACCTCAAGTTAGGTACCCACACTTTAGTAAGCAAACTGACATTATAGCAAGGAATGAGAAAAATGTAGAAATTAGTAAGGGTTAGAGGGACATGTTTGGATGGGAGGTAACAGCATTTTCACTAGCTGGACAGGGATACAGCTTGGATAAAACCTGCAAAGGCTTTCATAAATGCTGCATTAACAGTTGGCATGCTCACTTTTTTTTTAGCATTGTTAGCCCAGTATTAATAAGATGGAGTTTCCTTCCCCTTCTGCCTTTCAAACTACTGTAGCTACTTCACATGTATGCTCAACTGAATATGAGTTGGAAATGCCAGATCCTGGAGAGCATCCTGGTGTGAATCAAGAGTGGCCAGAAGGACTAGGGAAGTGATCGCCCCCCTGTACTCAGCAATGCTGAGGCCCCACCTTGAATCCTATATTCAGTTTTGGGCCCCTCACTACAAGAAAGACATTGAGGTGCTGGAAAGAGTTCAGAGAACGGCAACGAAGCTGGTGACAGGTCTGGAGCACAAGTCTGATGAGGAGCAGCTGAGGGAATTGGGGCTGTTTATCCTGGAGAAAAGGAGGCTGAGGGGAGACCTTATCGCTGTCTACAACTACCTGAAAGGAAGCTGTAGTGAGGCGTGTGTTGGTCTCTTCTCCCAAGTAACATGTGATAGGATGAGAGGAACTGTCATCAAGTTGTGCCGGGGAAGGTTTAGATTGGATATTAGGAAAAATTTCTTCCTGGAAAGGGTTGTCAGGCATTGGAACAGGTTGCCCAGGGGAGAAGTTGAGTCACCATCCCTGGAGGTGTTTAGAAGACATGCAGATGTATCGCTTAGGGACATGGTTTAGTGGTGGACTTGGCAGTATTAGGTTAATGGTGGGACTCGATCTTAAAGGACTTTTTCAACCTAAATGATTTTATGATTCTGTTCTATAGAAGGGGCTATTAATATCTCTCTCTAAAAAAGTGTTGTGTTTGTGCCTAGGAAATAAACTGCCTAGCCTAGAACCTGGCTCTTTGCCACCTATTTACACCATCACAGCATGGTGGCTTCCAGGAGAAGGTTTCCCTGACAGGGAGGAGCTCATGTTTTGAGGAATTAATTCATTTGGCATTATACTTATTCCTGGTTAATAATGTGTGTGGCTGTTAATGCTCGGTCATTCCCAAACTAGTGGGACAAGGCAACTGGTGAAAATTGTAGAAACTGTGAGGAATATACCTTCTCATTCTGCTACCTCAGACTTCTTGGGTTTCTGCTAACCTGAACCTGTGGATCTGAAACTGGCAGATGAGGAACTCAGATTCTAGGGTAATCACCAGACACAAGTGCCTAGTTAGCTACAGCATTTTTTAAACTCTTACTACAAATCTACTTGAGACCCTGAAGTATTTCAAATACCAGCACTCAGCTTCTTCCCTCACCCTAGTGAAGCAAGACCTTCCAACTCGCATCCCATCTTTAGTCCATTTCAGCTATATTGTCTATTGCCATCTCTTTGAAGAAGAACTTCTCTTCCTTAGAGTATCTATGCAGCATATAACATCCACCCTGGCTAGTGAGCTCTTTTACATCCATTATCAGGTCTCCATTTGGCAACTACTTAACATCAGGAATGCTGAGTAGAGCCATAGTTGTTCACACACGCACTCTAAGTGGCATGACTGCAGAGAAGGACTAGCATGGCCTGAAGGGGAACAGAATGAAGCAAAGAGTGTGGGTTACTTAAGCTAGCAAAACAGTGGTTGACACTCCATATAAGAAAGTAAAGAATACAAGACTGAGGGCTGGGAAAAAATTGTGGAATCTGAAGACAGTGCAACTTGCTTTTGGAAACTTTTATTTTCTGACTATGTCTTTTATTTTCATTCAACTTTATATTTTAGAGTGGGATTGATTAATTTAGAATTTTTTTTAAAAATGTGAATTGTGCTGTGAATTCTGGACTAGATATGTATTAGGAACAGCAGTGAATTAAGGGTAAATCAATGTATGCATCACATTCAGATATGTTTTCTTCTGCTCTTTGTACTCACTGCAGACATGTTTGTTCCCTATTGCCAGAGTTCTCTTTATGTTTCTAGCGAGTGGCAGTGGCAAGTGACTAACTCTATGTCGATGCTACTTTGTGTGCAGATCCTAATCTGTTGTCTATTTTACAGGACCATGTGTGTAAATGTAATGAAGTTAACAAAGGCAAACATACTACTGCAAAACTGCTCTTTTTTTTCCTATCTACCATAACATTTCTTACTATCTTATTGAGCGTTGTGGATATGAAGACCGCTTGCTGCAGTCTCTCAGAAAGAGCTGTTCCTTAGGAGGTTCATCTACCAGTAAAGCAACCAACTGAATTGAATTGCCCAATTTTACAGTTAGTGAAATAACAGGAACAAACTTCAGCCCAACATGGAGCTCTGTAGGAACATGCTCATACTGTCCTGAACCATAAGGCGAGCCTCAAGAGGTACAGCTGCAGCAGTCTAGGCACACTTGACAGAGGTATGTCTTGGTAATGTATTTTTTGGTGCATTAACAACACAGAAGACTGCTTATCTTTAGCCAAGCATTTCCATAATATAGGCAAGGAATTACTAGTTATAACTATTTGACAGACCAACATGGGAGTTATCAGTCTTTTATTATTACTTGTTTTCCACCTGCATTCTAAAATACTCATATAATATTTTTTGTTCTGTTTGGTCCCTATCATAAAACCCTGTTTGTGCCATAGCTTTAGCACCTTGCAGATCCACAAAAAGCTGTGAAATTTGACTCTACGGAAAAAGCCAAATGGTATTAACTAACGTGTTATAAACTTGCAATCACATTTTAAAAGTCACAAATTTGCAGCTTGTCTTGACCATTTGCCAATAAACATGCCTTTGTTCTTATACTGAGAGCATTTCTACATCAGAACCTTATCTTTCCTGCAGTAAAACTGAGCAACTCATTGTCTCATCAAGGTTAAGATCACGAGAGATCATTAGATCATCCAGTCTAATCAGCACATCAGGGGCCGTCTCTTCTCACTGATTCACTGCTGTATTCTACCTTGTCTTCAGCTAAATCGTGTATTCTAAGAAGATATACTGTTGTTCTTCGGACAAGAGGTTTCTCAATTTCGCTGTGGTAGTTTGCTCCCTGTTCAGCTACCATCGATTAATACTTTTGTTATTCTGTTTCCTCTTTATTCTAAGCAAGTAATTTTTCATTCTTCTGATAACATAAACAATTGTGGAATCCTATTCTTCTATGTGATTCTGAGGCAACCTGGAATAACTTTGTATGCTTTCCAGTTTCATTTCCATTAACTATGAAAGCCATCTAGAGATTAACATACGCAGAAGTTGATGTTGTGAACATGTGTGATTAAGACAGACAAATTCCATCGCAGAACTGTCTGTAGTGTCATAATGTTGACCACATCAACACGATTCACAGAGGTGCCATCATCCATCTTGTCCTGCTTAATACTCCAAATAAATGTATCCAAGGATGTATGTATCACACCAGGTGTTCATGTGAGACATTATCTCCAGCATGACCTGTGACTTCGGAGAGTTTCTGCTTGAATAGACATTGTAGCTTTGCAGTCCTGATTTAGTTAAGGATATGAGCAAGATAAGAAGCAAGGACAAGTATTGTCTTTTTATTAGGACAGCTGAACTAACCTTTTTCCATGACAAATTTTCTTTGTTGTTCCCCAGTCAGAAGGCGGTGGTGTCATTCCTCCTTCTTCTAAGTATGCCCTCTATTTAGCGGTACTAAAATGTGTTTTGCTGGGATGGGATCATCTTACTACTTAATCTGGTCCCTCTGCATTATTTCAGCAACCATTTCTTTGTCTGCTATCTTTAGCACAAGTGGTTTCATATTTACCTCCAGATCGCTTACAAAACTGCTGAACAGCGTGAGGCATAATAATGACAAAATGAATCTTCAGGGAAAAATGGTTCTGATTTGTCAGTTACTTTTTAAAACTCTTGTTAAACTTGTCTATAAACTGTTTCAACACAGGATGCACTGAACAGTAGCAATCCCCAGCAGAGTGCCAGGTAAGACTTAAACATCCTATGAATTACACTGTTCAAACTGCCCAGTTACCTTTACCAAGTAAACTTGGAATTTTGTTTAAAAACGGAAACAATTTAAAATCCTTAATTTAAAGAACATAGAGCTTTACTGAAAAGCATGAATTCCATTCACTCTGTTCACTGAATTGCATGCCCTGCTTCCTATTATTCTGTTTGTGCCTGATGTCACAGCAGAATAATCACTTAGGTATTCCTTTATGTCCTTTTTAATATTAGACCAATGTCAGCTCATTTCCATTCTTCTAGGCCTTTATCATTATTCCAGGATTTATTAAAGACAGCATTGGCATACTGGACGATTCCTCAACCAACTCTTTAAGGGAATTTTGTGTGCTAGTTATCTAACTTGCTGATTTAACATCCTCTATGGCTACTAATGGGCTGCAAACAAAAAAAAAAAACAAAGTCATCAATGCAAACGAAATGTGTAATCTTGCTTCTTTCCAGATACGGGACAGAAATTTTTGTTGAGTATTTCTGCATTTTGCACTATGTGCATCAATAATTTTGCTCGTCTTTTAGAACTGAATCATAGAATTAAACTGCTCAAAGAGTTCTGAATTTTCAATAGCTCCTTATTGCCACTTTTTAACATAGCATTTCTTTATATATATTTATAAATGTGTATATGTGGTGTAACTGAGCTCTCTAAAATGACAGCTTCAGAGGGCATGCATTCTTTTAGTAGCTATCTATAGTGGTATTCACATCAAATATCTTAGAAGCTATCCTTATGTCTGGTTTTGGGTTCACGTGTGAGCAAATGGTGAAAGTAAATTTGCACCATACTTTAAAATATCCTATATCAAATACTGTGTTTAGAGTCATAAATGTGAAACAAGCCTTCGTATATATATGGTAGGTATCTAATTTTATATCTTCCCTTGGGAAAAAGAGAAAACACACGTCCACAAACACACACACTGCCTTATGCTCCCACACAAAATGCTCCATCACTGTTTCCTCGTGGCAGTCAACCTGGAGTGTTTTCTTCAGTCTCTGTGCCTATAGGAAGAGCTACATCACTGTAGTGCTGTTTTAGTAACGGGTAAGCAGTGATAGCTCTAACTGCACAAAACACCCTTAAAATCATTTTTATATAAAACTTAATCACACAAGATCACCACGCACTGTAACAAATAATCGTATTTTTTCAGGAGTTCACCCACAGAAGTCAGCTGACAGCATGAAGGCCCCAGTACTTCACCTCACACATGATGGGGAGGTTGGATTTTAAATTGTCCAGTGTCAGTCATTTGGCTGGTCTCCCAGGACACCCTAGTCAATAGTGAAGAGACACTGGCTCCCTCAGAGAAGTCAAAGCATATATTTCAGTCAGTGTCCTGTTGTGATCAGCTTCTAAATCCTCTCTTCTCATCCAGTTCTTGCTTATGACAAGAAAAACACAGATCTGTGGTGAGAAGCCTGAGCACTGGCTTTGACAAGGTTGTCGTTGTCCTGCAGGTGAAGCAGTCACAGCTCCACTCTGTCACATCAGGGTAGATCTGATACTTGTGTAGCTGGGAATGGACTGTCCTCTGGAAAGCTCCAGAAAGAGAAAATGACAAATATCAGGGTTGGTATCTGTGGCCAGTACTCCTTCGGGAGGTTTGTTTTCAGCAGTATAAGGTTGTTTAGTCTAGCAGGTTATTTTGGTGATTATTTAAATGAAAGAAAATAGCATATCCCTGGTTAGGTACAGACCATGTAAACAATGTGTTTTGTTAGAATCCATGCACACTCTCACACACACATATAACTCTGCAGTCAACTCTACAGATATCAGAAGGTCTGTCAGCCAGGATAAATGCATTCATCAAATCTAAAGAGAAGGTGACCATCACCCAAAAGCAATAACAAGGACCTAAGAACCTCTGGAGAGCCAGAAAACCTTTGTTATTTCAGAATCGCTTGTTCCTAGAACAGGGTGTTGACTGTTCAACAAAAGAGTGAGATATATTTTTTTTCCAAACAAACAAGGTTAAAATTATACCTGATTAAGAAGCAGATTTTTTTTTCTTAGTAGTCCTAAAACTGAACAGTTTACTGTGGCAATCTTTGAGAGGTATGTAGGAGCCCAGATGTGTAAAAGTTAGTCAGGCTGCACTAGAAGGACCTGTTTGCACGAGAAAAGAAGCTTTGCATGTTCTTTGACAGTTCCATCTTCTGTGCAAACATTTTTTCCCACCATTTTTCCTTTTAAAAAAAAAGTTTATATAGAGGAAAAATAGTCTCAGATGGCTGCAGGTAGAACAAGTACTTCAGTATAACAAACCATGCTGATCTCATTAGTCCTAAGAGGGCTCAGGTTAAAAAAGGAAATGTTCACAAAGAGCAGAAGAAAATATATATACCACATTAACATTTTTGTGTCCTAAAACTAAGTATCAATCATGCCTCTTGGCTGACAGACTGAGTGCTTAATCTTGAGTATAGGCCCCAGCAGATGGTTTAACTTTTGGATGCTCTCCTTTTGAGAGAAAGGCAGATTTTGACTGCTGTTACATGAGATCCTCCACAAACACAGGGAGTTCTTTTCTTTCTCGCTGAAATCTTACAGGTTCACTTATACATTTTGCACACAACATCCACTTAATTTATGGCTGTAGGAAATATCGGATCATTTGATACAATTTTACAGTTGATGTTTGTAGAAAGCAAGGCCACTCTTTTCACATGAAGGCAACTTTAAATTAGTTTAAGGTGGTCTTGTAACTCATTTCTAATTGAGTGTCACAGTCTTTGGCATGTTTCACCAGTGAATGTGCAAAGGGGCAAGACGAGCCATTTGTCCACTAAAGGGGTGTTTGTCAAAGGGAATTCTACCTGCAAAATGCTTATCAAGTCATGTTCACAATACTTTTGCCTTTCAGTTGTTTTTTCTTTTGTATGAAGAATAATAAGTCCCAGACAGTGCTGATTAGCTCAATGTCAAAACTATGTTTTGAGTGGTTCCTTTTCCTTCTGTGCCATTGTGGTTGCCCTGAAAACAGTATGTATTAAAAGGCTGTGTGTTTCTGAATGATGTGAGGCATGCATCCAGTGTTGAGATAGAAGGTGCCATAGTGTAGTGTTTAGGGAATGGGATTTCTAAGGAACTGGTAAATCACTTTGGGATCCTAGGTTCATGTAATCAGACTGGCTTTGTCTAGATGTCATTCTAGCATCTGGATCCTAAACGACTGAAGGCATTGAAAACCTTACCCTCGACAGTGCAAGGCACAGGATCAAGCCCTTACCTTGCAGATTCACTGTAGAAGTACTACCCTGCAATGCATGAAGTCATCTACAACTGTACATAGTAATGATCAGTGCCAGTTCTGCACCATGAGCTTTACATCCATTTGCAAACAGTAGGTGCTAGATAGCATGAAATCAGTGTCAAGGTTACATTTTCTTTTAACATTGACTTAAGAGAGAGAGCAGCATAGGGGAAAGGGACCTGGGAGTCCTGGTGTACAGCAGGATGACCATGAGCCAGCACTGTGCCCTTGTGGCCAGGAAGGCCAATGGCATCCTGGGGTGTATTAGAAGGCGGATGGTTAGTAGGTTGCGACAGGTTCTCCTTCCCCTCTACTCTGCCCTGGTGAGACCACATCTGGAATATTGTGTTCAATTCTGTGCCCCTCAGTTCCAGAAGGACAGGGAACTGCTGGAGAGAGTCCAGTGCAGAGCTATGAAGATGATTAAGGGAGTGGAGCATCTCCCATATGAGGAAAGGCTGAGGGAGCTGGGTCTCTTTAGCTTGGAGGAGACTGAGGGGCAACCTCAGTAATGTTTATAAATATGTAAAGGGTGAGTGTCAGGAGGATGGAGCCAGGCTCTTCTTGGTGACAGCCCGTGATAGAACAAGGGGCAATGGGTACAAACTGGAACACAGAAAGTTCTACTTAAATAAGAGAAGAAACTTCTTCTCAGTGAGGGTGACAGAGCACTGAAACAGGCTGCCCAGGGAGGTTGTGGAGTCTCCTTCTCTGGAGACATTCAAAACCCACCTGGAAACATTCCTGTGTAACCTGATCAACGTGTTCCTGCTCTGGCAGGGGGATTGGACTAGATGATCTTTTGAGGTCCCTTCCAATCCCTAACATTCTGTGATTCTGTGAATACATTTTTAGTGAACTGAAGAAACATACTATTTTATCACATTTAGCAAGGTTCCCACCCACTCAGTGTTTTTCCAAGATCTAGGGATTTTTAGGTTACCTTAACCTGCTCTCCAAAGGAAATTTTTAAAAAAGCATTTGAAACTAGAAACAAGCATCTACAGAACATATCTACCTAGAGGAATACAGACAACTACATGGTCATTTCCGCTTTGCTCTGAACTGCCTTAGGAAAAGGCAGCTCTGATCCAGAGGCCTTGTAATTACATTTCTCTAGCTTTGAATCAGACCTCATTTAATTCCAATTAATTCTCAGCACCACAGTAATTGTTACAGGATCAGAACTATTTTGTGTTTGGTTGAGCTAGAGCAACTGCCCAGTTATCTACTGCTACCTGAATAGCTAATGAATTCACTGCACCATGGAATTAGTAGATAAAAAAAGTTTACACATAACTCACAGAAACACCATTCTCAGATGTTAGGTTTCCTCAGCCAGGGTCCATCATTTTGTGCTGTGTCTGTATAACAGCATATACTTGTCCACCATTGGCTCCCAGGTGTTACCTTGATATATGGAAGCAAATCCATGTAAGTTATATTCTAAATGTAAAAGTACCTTCACCATCCACTTTCCTAGGAGTGTAGCAGATATTTTCAGTGATATTTGCTCAAGTAGCCTATATGATCTTTTAAGATCCAATTTTCTGAGATGTTGTGCATCCACAACTAGTGCTGACTTTAGGAAAAGCTGAGCTAAGCACCTTGCAATATCTGGCCCTGAGCACAGGCAATTCCAGGGGGCATCCTGACGACCTTTGTGGTCAGTATGTTACACACAGATTTCTGTTTGGGTGATTTGCCTATTTTAATAAGTTGGCAGGTTAAACTGTCTTTATAGTCAACAGCAACTTATAGAGTAATTCAGAGCAGGCCCCTTAGGAGAGTATCTTCACTGATCAGCCATAAAAGGCCCATTCTTTTTTTCCTCTCACTTGAGGACTATGTTTGTCAGAACCAGAGAAGATATTGACTCTGAAGTGAATTTTGTTTTATTCTGTTTCTTAGGTTCCCCTCACTGTTGCAGATGCCTTTCAGATGTACAAAAACATCTTGGCTAGCTTTTGGCACATATAAGCAAGTGAAGGTCAAAACCAGGACTTATCTGAAATGATAATACTAGGACAAAATACTGATATTTAAAATACTTGAAACTCTTCAGTCATACTGGTACTTTGATTTTAACTTAACTGAATTTGTCCCTTTCCTAGTATTAGTAATTTCTGGATTGTTTCCATCAAGCTTCTTTATTTCCCCAATTGCAGCTTTTAAAAAATGCAGTATTAAAAGATTGAGAGAACAAGAAATAGATCTTTTCATATAAAGTGCTGGGTGCTTCTTTGACAACTGCAATCAGGGAAAAAGATACTTTTGAAAGGTCTGTTACCTCTGTACTCTTTGTTCATAAATTCTACTTCACATTGTTCAGAAAAATTTTCAGAGTGCAGTTTGTTTTTATAAAGATGCACTTTTCTCCACAGTGTTTCTAGATCTGGTAATTATTTGATCAGTAAGTTGCTTTATTTAAGACCTTTGCAATTTATACAAGATTTTAGTAACCTGGGGAACATAAAATGATAGAATGGGTGTATGTTCAAAGAAGAAGGACAAGCAGCAAATTTATATCAGTTCACTTTCAGTCACACTTTTTAAGTGATACGTACTTTGTGCCTGTTATAGATGCTGCAATTTTTCTTCTAATGAACTTAATGCTTTCAGGGGAAGAAAATGCTGGCTGCCTTTCTCTCACTAGCTGAACTGCCTTCATGATGCCCTTTCTGCTCCTGTAGAACTGGACTGGGATAACATTAGTTTATGTCACTGGATTTGCATTTGGGATCCAAGGACTGTGAGTGTTGCATGTACACAGCAGTAGCACAACTAAGCTTGAAATAAATATTGGATTTAAATGCAATTTTAAATTTCACAAATGTTATATTAGGTTCTATTCTGTTCCCTTCTTCTCTCTTCCCTTTCCTCAGTATCCCCTTCCCTGTTTTCTGGCTAATTTTTTCTGAAGCTGTTTTCTTTCTCCTTTTCTTGTTTTATCTTAATTCCTTTTATTCTTCTCTTAGGTATTTTTTCGTTTCTCTCTTTCTTGCCACTTTTTATTTCCCTTTCTCTGCTACTAGTTTTATATCTATTGAAGGATCAAAACATTTTGCCAGGAAAAACTTACCTTTGCCCAGATCAGAGGAGCAGCAGCAGTACCATACAAAGGACTGATTTTCAGCTGTTACAGGTTGTGTAGAGGCATGACCACTACCAGCTTGCACTCACCCTCTACTTCTGGCACAATTTTCTCCTTTTGCAGAGGATATTCAGTGACAAAGTTACTTTGTTTTTCTCTATGCATATGTCTGAGGCCCAGAGTGGTGTGACCAGGAGTGGTAAGGAAAGAGCACCTGGAAAATGTTGGTGTAAATGTGCTGTGCTGTTCTACGCTGATAAACAGTGCTGCCAAAGTCCTTCCACTAGTACATGCTGGAAGAACAGAAGTAGCAAGCCAGATCCTCTGTTAACAAGCTAAACTTCCCGCTTCTTCTGCCAGGAGATGCTTGTGTTACTGGAATCGTTTCTCTGCAGCAGTCCTAAGCCTTGCTCAAAGTGAAAACCAAAAACTTATTTCAGCTCTCATGTGGCTGCAGCAACATACTGCCTTGTTCTGCCTCTGCCTCATAACTTCTACACAAACCTAATTATCGCTATTATTCTGACTTTTCATGAAATATATGTTGCATGGCATGTGGATGGACTCATAACACAGATGTGTCTTTCATTCTTAGACTGTAGGTGATGTGATGACCTTCATTCTATTCAGTTGCATAAACTGTGATTCGCTACAGTACACAACTGTGCATTATTACAAGCCTGAAAAGGAGCACTGAACAAGATAATCCTGCACCACAGTGAAATCAAAAGGGAAAAATACATTATCCCATTTATATCCTAACTGAGATTCCAAAGTTTGAAAGATGTTGTGTATATAGGCAATGAAACAGAAAGCTGTCTTTCTGGTTCAGGGTGGCATGGGGGCTTCAGTTTTATTGATAGTTTAATTCAGGAGTTTTCAACCTGTCAAGGTTTAGATTGCGGGGTGACAATAAAACCATGGCAAATGTATTGTTAACCCCCTCTCCCCCACTTCTGCTTTCAGCCTCTCTCCCCTTCCCACTAAGGACAGGCGATTGGGAGGGAAAGAAAGAGAGAAGAGAGTTAGAAAAATTTAAAAATGTTTTACCAATACTATTAATAAGAATAGAGAAAATAATACAAAATATTCAAAACCAGTCTTAGAAGTCCCAGCGACTGCAGAGCCGGCACCCGAAGTCCTGAATTGGAATGCAGCCAACCGGAGCTGGATTCAGTCTCTCACTAGGCCTCAGTTCGCAGGGACGACCAGCAAGGTCCTCTTCTAATGTCAGCCATAAGGAAAAGGGATGAGATCCTCGTGATCTCCCACTTTTATACGAAGTATTTACGTGAACAGGATGTTATACTCTGTTGGTCAGTTTTTTGGTCACCTGTTTCTCGTTGCCCCTCTCGAGAGATGTGCATCAATCCTTATCATAACCTCGCATTCCCTTGCTATGTTTACCAAAACATGTATCTGGTTTTCCAGGAAAATGCAGCTAATATGAAGGCTTTAGCCGACAGGCAAATTCACTAACAGAGAAACCTGTTTTTAACAAAACCAGGACACAACCTTATTCTTACTGAAACTTTGACAGTCCCTTAAAACTTCCTTCTTTTGATATTATTGGAAGAGCACAACACACGGTACTTCTAAGGGTTGCAATTCACCATCAAATACTATACACTTCAGCATATTCAATTCTTTTAATTTTTTGAAATCTTCGTGCCTTCTTCTCTTTCCATGCATCTTCAAGCAGTTCCGTCTGGACAGTCAAAGTCAAGGCAAAAGTTTTCGTATAAAACTGCAGCACATCAGTAGAAAAATTCTAATTTTATGATGTCTTACATCTGTATAGGATTCACTACTAATATAAGGATTAGAAAACATACACAGAGGTTGTATAATACTTTGCTGTGGCGTTCCATTACAGGTGTAATACCAGCACTTCTACAAGAGTAGCAATGCACCATTTTATTTGTACATAAACAGTGTATATGAAACAAGATTAAAACAAGGAATCAGTAGAATGGGTGCAGTAAAAGGAGACAGGTATATGTGGGGTAGACTGTAACGCAGGGGTAAAGAGAAAAAAAATGTTTGTTAAACTGGAATGTAGAACTGAGCTGGCAGATACCTCTTTGTGACTCCCACAATACCCCATGAGGACAGCTAGCCTTGTACCCTGCTCACCAACTCAGACCTCATAATGAGATCAGAATATGGGTTTTGTCTTCTGTGTCGGAAGAAATGTACTGTTTCTATTTAATAACTTTACCTCTCACAATTCAGCAACAGATGTCCAAGTTAGTGCTTCCTAAGAGGGAAGAAGCACTGGGGATTTGTGAGGGGGAGTCACGGCTCTACTACTAAAGAGAACAGGTTTGGGATTATTCTCTTGTTCTGATGCATATTTAAGCCACAAGGTTAAATGTGCATCACTTAAGCAAACAGAGTTAGCTATTTGTTCATGCATCTTATTTCTCCTTTGTCCAGCACAGGATGGGCACTTCTGAACTCTCTACTACAGAGTCATTGTTACAGTGAATCACAGTGCATATCGAATGCCTTTCCCGGGCACTGGCTGGGGAGTTGCTGACTAGCACAAACCAAAACCAATGTAACAGTATGGAAAACTGGGGATCCTGCCTCTGCTTAGATTATTAGTATAGGCAGAGCTAAAAGTACCAATAGCAGACTGCATGTAGGCAGAACCAACCAGCACTATTTCTGAAGACAAAACTGTTGAGGGCTATGAAGCACTGGAGCAGATTGTCCAGAGAAGCTGCAAAATCTTCAACCTTGGAGATACGCAAAACTTACCTTAAAAAACCCTATGCAACCTGATTGCACTTTGGTATTTGACTTGCTCAAGCAGAGACTGCTCAGGACAACAGTGGTTGCTTTGAATTGGTCGTTTACTGCAAGATACTCACCAGCCCATAAAGTCAGGAGGGGAGATGGAGAAGCAGCCACACTATGCCTGGTGGATATCTTGGGTGTCACAGTATGTTACTGAAAGAACAGACTATTCTGTGGCTTGCCATTATTAATTAAAACCAGTCAGGCATGGATATGCTACAGATCTAAAACTGCACTTCGTAGTAAACATTATAATTACTGCTTCTAACATTTGGCCTTCATTAAAGACAGAAAAGTCTTTTAAAATTGTTTTTATAGGACAAATACTGGTAACCTGGCGCTTGCAATAGAATTTTTTTTTTTAACTCTGTTAACTTTTTGGCTAGAGTTTTTCTAGGGTTTTGTTTGTTTGTTTTTTAAAAGTGTCAGGATAGTCTTTTTGCCTGTCCGTCTCTAAAGCTCTAAATCAGTGCCTGGATATGGGAGGAAAGGATCACAGAACCACAGAAGAATTTAGATTGGAAGGGACAGCTGAATCACACCTTGCAGATTTAGATGTCCTCCAGTGCTCAGGCACTTAGGTCAAGTTGCTTAGAGCTTGTCTAGTTGAGTTTTGAATATATTGAATGCTGAAGATTCCACATCACTCCTGTTCCAGTATTTAACCAGTGTCATAAGATTTTTTTTTCTCCCCTTCTATCTTGTCAGAGTTTCCATGTTCCAGCCGATTTCTGTTGCCTCCTAGTACTGTCTCTACTCCTGCATTTTCTCCAAACCCTTCCATTGGGTAGGTGAAAATGACAATAAAATCCTGCTTAGATTTCTATTCTTAATGTGAAAATAAAACAGCTCTCTCAGCTTTCTCTTGAAATCGTGTGTTTCAGCCTCCAAACAGCTTCACGACCCACCACCAGATCCACGTTAGTACATCACTGACTTTCTTGTACTGGGGAGCCCTCAAACTGAACACAGTTCTACAAATGTGGTCTCACAAGTGCTGAACAGAAAAGAACAGCTTCCCTCCACTTGCCAGCTGCGATCCTGCACAGCCCAGTGGGCAGATGACTTTCCTCACCAGAAGATCAACCCAAATGGTCACGCTCAGCTTGTGCACTAGGGTTCCTAGGGCACCTAAGCTTTCTGCAGAGCTGCTTTCCAGCCTGTTGTCACTCATCCTGCCCTGCTGTGTGACTGACTCCATTGAAGGTGCAGGACTCTGCCCTTAAGCATGAGATTCCTGTCAGTGCATTTCTCCAGATGCTCTAAATAGCACACCTGCCTTTCACTGTATCTCACCTCACTTCCCTCGATCTATGGATCACAGAATCACAGAATGATTTGGATTGGAATGGACCTCTGGAGATCATCTAGTCCAACCCACCTGCTAAAGCAGGTACACCTAGAGTAGATAGCACAGGAATGTGTCCAGAAGGGTCTTGAATGTCTGCAGAGAAGGAGAGTCCACAACCTCTCTGGGCAGCCTGTTCCAGTGCTATGGCACCCTCAAAGTAAAGAAGTTTCTCCTCATATTCAGATGGAATCTTCTGTGCTTCAGTCTGTGCACCTAGAGGTGCATTGCATGCCAACATGCAGGTCTTTATTAGACACTAAATAATATTGCCTTCAGTATCAGATTGATCTCCGAAGATTATCACTAGTAACCAGCCACTGGTTGAACTTTGATCACAATGCTTTGAGCCTAGCAATCTAACCAGTGTTACAAATATCTTTTGTCCACCTAACCAAACAATATCTTACTGATTTGATTTTAGGAGGCCACACTGAAAGACTTGCTGAAGTCAAGGTGAACATCATCCACTACTGTCCCTCCATCCACAAAGACAGTCATCTCATCATAGAAAGCAATCAGACTGGTCAGACTTATTTTGCCTATGCTGGCTGCTTCCAGTCACCCTCTTGTCTTTCATGTGCCCAGAAATGGCATCCAGGAGGATTTGTTTCATTGTCTTTCTGGTATCAGAGGGGAAGCTGACTGGCCTATAAATCATCTTTTTTTCAGTCATTAGAGATACCTATATTGCTTATTACCATCACGTTTGAAATAGAGCATTAAAGCCATTATGTTGTGGTGACATAAACCAGCTTGTCGGGTTGACACAGCATCAAGATCCTTAGGAGAAAAACAGTAAAAGTATAAAATATGCTGATTGGTAGTGAGCTCAAGTATTTTTTCTTACTTAACATACAGATAATACTTCAGGCCTGTCTTAGCTTTTATCTGTCAGTCTCTGCATGTCTTTTTTTTTTCAGCTTCTCTAATAACACGTTGAAATATTGAGCAGGCCATTTGTAAAAGTGGAAGATTGGAGCATTAGCTGATGATGAAAGTGAACTGATGTAGCATGAACACCAGTGCTCAACACTATGCATATATTTACAGTTTCTAAGACTGGACACTTGAGAACACCCTGAGAAGGGTTCAAGCTTCCAAGGCACTGAGGGCGAGGAGGGTGGTAAACTGAGAAACTTGTTGGGAACAAAGTTAAGCAAAAATGATACTAATTTAGGGATGCACAGCTTAAAAAAACATGCTCCTTCTTGCTTAAATTGTCTCACTGTTTTGTTCAGCTGATATAAGTAGTTCATGTATTTATTTCTGAAGTACAATTCACAAGGGTAACATTAAGCTAGCAAATCTATCTGGGGGGAAATCTGTATCCTCATTACTCATCTGAGTCAGGCCAAAGAAATGTTTTTAACTGTTCTTTTCACTTTTGATATTAGCTTTAGGTTTTGAATACAATGTGTTTGTTAGTTGGGGGAAGTCCAGCAAACTGAAGATAAATTTAAATGTACTACACAAGAACCAATTGGAGCTGAAACAATGCTATACCTAATAGTTGGAAATGGGGCAAGCATAACAAACTGGGCAGTTTTTTACATTCTGTGTAGCAGTCTTTGTTGCATTCTGTGAGCCAGAGAAGCTGAGTCTCGCTTTACACCCCTGTGAGTTAGAGGAAAATCTACTAATATCATTGAAATGACAAATGCAAAGCCTATATGTGTTAAACCGGAATCAGACCTAAGAGGAGAGCACTTAGGCTTGAAGAACTTGATTGAAATTTATATAGATTGTATATCGTAACAGACATTGATATTTGTAAACAGATTTTGGAATGGTATTGAGAAGGTAAAGGAAATTGGTTGGATTTCAGTAATGTACGGAAAATCCTTGGTTGGTAACTGAATCAGCACAGGTGGGGATTATACAGACTCTGAATCCAGTCACATACAATGGAAACCACCATGCCACATTAAAGCAAATGAGGAAAAATAGTAGGGTAGTTTTAAATTATTAGAGAACTTGGGAAGAATAGATTTTGAGAATTACTTTTCTAGTTTCAGAAAAATACTGAAGGAAGAAAGTGAAGACACAAAAGAAAACACTAAAGAGATGATAATAGAAGACAAATCACCAGACTAGAGGAAAAACTGTAAGATCAGAAAGATACATCTAAATCAGTGTAAAGTCAGTAAAACAAAAAAGAAAAACACTCATAAGTGGAAATTATTTATGATGGTAAAAATACAATGACTCAACTCAGTATTTTTAGGAAGCAGATCAATATCTGTTGAGAAGAGGCAGTTTTAGATATAGTGGACGTGAGGCTGGAAAGTGGTGGAATGTGCAATCCAGAAGATTATGGGCACTAAAGACAGAAAAACCATTAAGGACAAATAATGTCTGTCTAAATATTTTAAATTAAATTATCAGGGAAGACTTGTACTTTCGACTATGGCAGGAAAATGACTGAAGGCGAACTGGCATGGAAATACATGAAAGTCTGAAATGAAAAATGGAATCAGGACAAGTTCCTGGAAACTACATTATTTTTATCAATACATGCTTCCAAAACTTGAAAAGATAAACCAGGACACTGTAGATCAAGGGACTTAACTACATATGAGCATGTGAGAAAATCTTGGAAGCAATCTGAAAAGATATGGCATGGCAGCAAGTGGAAAGTACATTTTATTGTCTCAGGCAGATGCTTAACAATTTCACAGAACTCTAAAGGCACAGCCTCCTGCACTGAATGGGTGCAGTGACAGCAAATGTGAAAAAAAGCACTTGAGCGAGCCCAAACCAGTGTTGATATTGAATGAACAAGGCATGAGCTAGAATAACAAACTATATGCTTAAATAAGAACCAATCAGGCAGAAGATGAGGAAGAAGCAGGTCTGAAGAAAAGGTACCAAGAGCAATCACAAGTAGGACTGGAGCCTCACACCGTGGCCAGGACATTCTGCCACATAGTCCTGGCACAAATGGATTACTGTGGAAAAATCAGTCCACTCCAAGCCTTTATGTGGCAGTAGGGTGAAAGAAGCTATGAAGAAGGAGAAATATTCATTTAAAATACCTGCTAGTAAGGTGAATTTAGATTTTTTTCACTGAAACAGTTTTGGGTTTAAAGCACCAGAGGACACTTCAGGAAAAAGAGGTAACCAATGTTTTTGTCAGATCCAAAGACCAGTTTGTCTGTATTCACTGGAAAGTAAAATGTCTAAACAAATGCATACCCATGTGCCCATAGCAATGACTATAGTTTTGTAACCCAGTTGGTAAAACAAAATATATCGTCAGTCTGACAGGCCTTGAATAACTTGTACACAATAAAAGAATACCAAATATGTCTCTGCTGTTGAGGAGAAAGACATATTTCCTGGTCCTCATTGGATGTGAGTATTGGATATTTTCCCATGTATATTTGTCATCAGTATTCTGAATGGACAACAGGGCAAGATAACACACACTGCACTCAGACATCACCCTCACTTTAATAAAAGAAGCTTGCACTCTGCTGGCCACTGGAGACTCCTTTTCCTTACCTTTTTTTTTTTTTTAATTGCATTTTTGATATTTTTCTGCTAGATATGATCACATGTGATCAGCAGTGATCCCAAGTTGGTGAACAGGTAAGTTAATTGTATTTTTAGCCTTCTGCTGAAGAGAGATTTGGGGTTCAAAGTGCAATATTTGGGGAGCAGAGAAACAAATCATGCATTAAAAGAATGAGGATCCCATGATTGCAGCACTGACCTGGTGCAAGAAGATGGACTGTCTAGAGCAAAGAGTGTGCACTGAAAAGTACTTCTCCCAGCTGCAGCCTGGCACCACAACTCTTGAACAAACTACGAAAACTACCTCCCTTCTGCTCTGTACTGAGGTATGCTGCATGAATTCTCACACTTTTTGTCTTACTTGTGCCTGTAAAGAGAAACTGATACCTGAGTTGTACCCATGCAGCTTGGGTAACTCACGAGCCACTGTCTCAGGTGGGGTGTTCAAAAATCACCCAGAGCTGTGGAGTTTGCCAAAATCTATGCTTGCATTCCTTTTGGTCAGTCCCAAACAACAAAAGCCTCCACCCAACTCACCTGTGCCTTCCAGTTTACTCCTACAGAAACCAGTTAAGTATTCAGATTCTCATACAAGATGTTACTAGAGCTGTAAACGTAAAATGCAAAAGCTTGAATTGAAGTTCTGCAGAGGTGAGTTACCACAGCTGGTACCTTCTGTGGACTGGATTGAAAGTTTTTTATTTTGGATTTGCAGAAGCATTTAAGCAACAAGAAATAAAAGGCTTTCGCACAGGCTTTTGCATAGTTGTGCACCTTACTGAGATCTTAGTTATGTGTGAGGAAATATCAGATTCTTAGAAAATTTAATAAAAAACTGAGAACTTGTAACTGTACAGAGGTCACTGCTTCCTTACTCCAATCAGAGAACAGTTTGTACTATCTGGCAAAAAATATATGCTAATCAAGGTATCTTATGTTCAATACTGACACCAAACAGTGATTCCTTTAACAGACTGACCATGTTCTTTCACCATGGCAATTTTCAAACTTCCTCATAAATATTTATCATCCTTCCAATCTGAATCTCTGGAATAACTGCTGCAAACAAACTTGTTGGTCTTGCTTGTCAAGTCCACAGTCTTTGGACTATTTTGCCTCTTTTTATGTCACCTCATCACTCCATATGGTGCATCAAAGATGCCAGCCTTTGTTTTCCATTTATCTGCCTTGCTCAAATCTGTTTTGCATGCTTTCCTCCCTGGTGTTTCCTATGCGTAATCTTCATAAGCTTTGTCCTCAGCTGGGTCACAGGACTTTTATTTTTTGCACTGTAACTTCTCAAGAAAATATTCTATATCTGCAATAAACTAAATGATTGAAAACAGCAAACCTGAGAGACAGTTTTGAAGTCACTTTTAGTTTTAGAAAAATATTCTCAAAATTGACATTATATTTGGTTACTATACGGCAACTTTACTTGTACTTTGGTTTTTTTCTCCTTCAGTCTACCCAGGCAGTCTTTACAATAAGACAAATTCTCCGGTGTTTGTATAGTATCCATGAAAACAAATGATGACTTGTTTTAGTAAATAGCTATGAAAAATGGAGAGATACTCAACTGTAATAACCCTAGAGAAATGCAAGCTCAGTCATTTCTATGGAAGTCATAGAAAGAATAGTAATTCAAAGCATTCAATTCCAAATGTGGTTTTACAGACTTCCTGTATTACAATTTGTTCTGGAAGAGCCCTGAGCACCACACTGGGTCTGAATTTTACTTGAAATCAATGTGACAAATTTATCTCTGGCCAATTCTGTGAGTGGAGTTAGGCCAGATACAGAGTTGGCTCTGTGTCTGTAGTCCTAGCCTGCCTGGAACAAAAGTTAGACACCATAACAATTTCTGTTTAAAGGTCTTGGATTTGTCCTAGACATGTTCAAAAGCATCGAGAGGCAGTTATTTGTCTGAAATAACAAATAACTGAAATCACTGTTAACATTTATTCCTTCCAAATATAGGCACAGTGTAAGGATTTTGTGGATTTTATGCCTGTTAATTCTGTTGAATTCTATAAATGACATGATTTTAAAAATCATCACAGGAACTATTACTGTGAAGTTATAATAAACACTCCATCGTACCAAAATTTTTTTGAGATACCTATATTACCAGGTGACTTACTCCATATGTTATTTGTTGCCAATTGTTCACATTTTTAGCAGTAAATTAGAATATTTTTGCATATAATTGCATTTGAAAATGTGCACATTTTCTGTCTTTCTCCATACCCCCTAAAGAATTTCATTTGCTGTCATAGAACCAATACTTTGTCTGAGATGTAGTGCTAGTTTTTCATACTTGATTTTTTAACATAAAAATCAACTACAGTTTGGTGTGGGTTGTTTTTTTTTTTTTTAAAAAAAAAAGTATCTTACATTGCAATTTAGGAAAGAAGCTGAGAAATATGGCTGTATCCAGCTCTCTCCAACAGTGTTCATTGGTATTTTATTTGACAATGCAAATGCAGTTGAGAAAACTGTCCTTAAAAATCCCATGTCATGACAGTTAGCAGCTGAATTTAAGGAACGATCCATGAACTGACTCTAGTGAAACCCATTTCTCTAAAGTTCTGTGGACATCATTCTTCTAGGCATAGACAAATAAACGAAAATATTCTCTATTTTATTCTCATGTCAGTATTGATCTGAAAGTGAATATGTGTATTTTATGGTTGCTGTGAAATTGTACACATTAGAATTGTGTTGGGATTATTTTTTAGTTATTTGCATTCATTCACAAGAACTTCATTATTCAATGTGCAGTTCAGAAGCAGATAGCCCCGACTTTTCCAGGTAGGGTAATATGATTTCAAATACAGATTGAACTACATTAGTTTCTACTGTGCTAACCAGTTCCTTTAAAATGTAGCATTGTAATTTGGTTTTGAACAAACATTCAGTCAACATGTCTGTTAACACAGGAATCTCCTAGCAAAGAATTTAGCAGTAGAAACTCAGCACAGATACAGCATCATGTTTAGGGACCATTCAGTTGAGCAGCACTTTTAGCTGAGTACACTGATACAGGTTTCTCTGTCTGCACATGCTGCACGGGTTTTTGCACCTTTTTCAGGCCATTTTTAGGTAGCACTGGTCCACATTATGGTAAACTGAACTTGAAGCACATTGTCAAACAGTGAGCTGAACCACAGAAGCTGTGATACAACCTTTTGTCACATTTTTGGCTTCAAATGTCAGCACGGTTATTCATGATAAAGAAGCACCTGATCAAAACCTGATCACACAGACAGGTATTTTAAACAACCATCCACAGATCAACCACTGAGACATTAAGGATGTCTATCCTACTTCTGTGGATGATCTTCAGGGTCATTCATGTTCACAGTCATCATTGACAATAGTCACTACATGGTACTGTCACAGAAGTTCTGTGTGTCTTTAGTTTTTTTGCTGTGCAATTGGATGTAAACCCAAATTATTTTTAAAAAACAAACATCACTCAGCTCTGCATAACCTTGTACCACTTCTCTCATACACAAAATCACACTGGTCTACAAATTACTATCCCTGCCCCCTTTCCATTGGATGTATCCTCTGTGTTCCCTTCATAGGCCTGTGTCCATCTGCATCACTTTCTCTAATCTGTCTTAAATCAATCAGGTCAGGTAAAGCACAATAACCAGAAAAGGCAGGCTGACCGCCACCTGCTAGTTTATCAGCAGAAAGCTCTCACATGGTGAAAAACACCAGAGTATTCTCAGGATGGGTTCCTATTTCCTTGCAGAAGAAAAAGTCAAATTGTATTCTCCAATCTATACATTCAGAGTAACTCAAGGGGTCATATTCAGGATTTGCATCAGGATGGCCAATGTCAGGATGAGGTTTTTGCTGCCATCTTTGTAGTAATTCTTGTCCTAGAATGACGGGCAGTTTCCAGCGGGAGGATGGCTTCTTCTCCAAAACCAGTTTCTTCTGCAGCGACCCGCCCAGCTGTGGGGGGAGATCTGCCAGCCAAAGTTCACAGATTTTACTCATATGTGACACAGAGGAATTCTGAGCGCAGTTGTGTGATTGGTCCTGTGCTTTAAAATTAGTAATAAGCAAATAATAGGACATGAATCAGTTACCACTGAGATAGGGACTGGAGAGAAAAAAAAACACTGAGTGATAACACTGTAATATAGTGCCAACTCACAAATTGGAGAGATGACACCTTTCTTCTCTTCCATAGAGCTCAACGTCTAGTTTTCAGATTCTGGCCTCCAAAACTTCTGGTTCTGATTCTTTGATTTGATTTAATAGCAGGCAAAGAGAAATCATACAAGTTCATAGATACAATTTAGTTTATAGTTGAATGCACATTTCTTATTTGTGCCTAGATTTTGAACCAAAAAGCCCAAGTGAACATGTATTGCTACCATCCTGGTCACTGGATTCTTCTTAAATCATGGAGAGGAAAAATAAGTGGTTATTGTTGGATTGTCTGCAGTACAATGTGTCCAAAACTGCACTGAGATGATGTCAGAAAATACTACATTTTTTCCCAATTATGAAATGAATTATGGGGCGCTAGTGCACCACAGCCAGAATTGTTAAAACAGTTATTTTGGTGGATACACTGTTGTCCAGCCAGAAAACACAGGTGCTTTGGTTTTGAGATGGGTTGTTTTTTGGTTTTTGTTTTGTTTTGTTTTGTTTTTTCAAATGCCGTGTTTCAGGGTTACATTGACCATCTCTTTCGCACTCTCTTCAGAATTTAAACAGTAAAAGTCCCATATGTTGAGAAATATCTGAAGAATTCAATCTTCTGCTATTTTCTCTTCTGAAAACAGATAAAAGGAAAAGCTACAATGCTCAAGCAAGTATGAAATCCATGGTGGCCAGCGTAAATTTCTGTCTGACTTGGTTAGAAGAGAGTACAGTGTTATTTAATCATTTTTTACCTATTCAGCTTTTTAGTGGGAGATATGAGGTGTATTTCCTCCAGTTTGACTCATGAGTTCATTAAATGTGTGACCTTTGTTTGTCTAACCACTCTCAGCTGTACTTAGGCCACTGTAATTCTGGAGAATAAGAGCTTGAGTTATGTTAGTGGTGATGAACTCTGAACTAAGTGTTCATTCAGATGGTTTCAGATCAGCAAATTCAACTGGTTTCCTAAAAAGTGTTGTGCGTATTTATTAAGTCAATGCAAATCTTCAGAATTTCTTGTTTGTTTTTTGTTGTTGTTTAAGGGGTTTTTTTAAAAGCCATTTTCATTTTTCATTAGCTGTAAATCATCCTTAAATGAGACAGCTGGGTTAGGCTGATCCATTTTAGGAACTTGGTTATCTCATCCAGCTATGTCATCTTGAATGACATGTTAGTAGAATATTCAGGGAATTAAACAATCTTGTTTTCAACAGGGAGGCAAGTATCTCATGGTGTCTCCCTAGGTAAGGAGCACTGGGCCGAGTCATCTGCTGCTGTAGTACCTTCCCCCTTCTTATCATTATCAATCATGCCAAATATCAGAAGAAGAACACAGACAGGGAGTTGTTATCTCTTCTAGCAGGTGGTGACTGCCTAGAATGTAGGCTTCAGTCTGAGATGCCATTCTCCTGCCTCACAGGGAATAAGACACTTTAACACCTACAGATGCAATAAAGGAAAGACAAAACCTCCAGTTTCAGCACTCTTCTACCCTCTCTGTATTCTCTGTTTATGAAATGTGAAGATGCCTTCAGAAAAAATTTCTATGATACATAATTGCTCCTCCAAAGAAAATCCTGTCCTTGCTGAGCAATGCATAGGATTAAATTCTACTGCACCTGGAGAGGAAACAGTGTCCTGGTCAATTAAGAGATACTGGGCTGAGTTGAGGCTGGTTTTTGGTTGTTATCTTCTACAGCCTTGCCTTAAAAAAATAGTGAATGGTCTGGTTAGTTTTTAGCCTTGTTTTCATTTTTTTCTCATCTTCCGGTGACTCCAACTGGGCTGTACATTTTCCTGAAACTGTGCCATTAGTAGGAATAACATGTAAAACTTGCGGCCATCTTCTCTCCATCTGCCCAGATCTTCCTGATTCCCATTTTACTCTGTGTAAGTGGCAACCCCCACCATATTTGCTCCAACTCTCCCATTCCTTTACAGTGAGAAACATGTGGAGGCCAGCACCAGCCATGTAGCCAACAAAAAATATGTGTGGAGAGGAGAGAGCTTCTTATCTAAATTGCACACTAACAATGAAGTACTGATCTTAATAACATCTGTGAGAACTGAGAGTCTGAAGTCTGGGGTGTAAAGCTGGGAATTTGCACAAGCAATGAACACATTTGATCTCTGCTTGTAGATACATGCAGGATATTTTTTTCTTATCTGCCTCAAAAAGAAAACCAGTATGGTCTCCTTTTAAAACGGGGACCTATGTATCTGAATCCTACCTCCTTGTGTTTTCCCTGTTCTGAACAGGCTGTTGTGTTCTAACCAACTAATACTGCAGTCAGTGTAGAATAAACTAAATTTTGAGATTTTTCAGATCCCTCCCTGAAAAGATGATGGCTGAAATAGTCATTGGCAGTGTTCCTCAGGAGGGCATTCTAATACATTGTTTATAGTGGATAAGAGAAAGCCATCAGGATATCTGTTCAAAACTCTGGTTTAAATTCAGAGTAATTTCTTTTTCTACCAATAGTGTAAGTTAGTGGAAGGAAAATAAATATTAATGGAAAAACATAAACTTTCAATAAAATACATCTGAGTCTGTACAAAACGTACAATCAAAGCCCAAATATTGCAGTTGTGTTAGCAGAATTGGACTCTTTTCAGATTTTGTCAAAAAGAAAAATTATGTGAGTTACTGGAATATAGATGCACCCCTAATAAGACTGAGTTGATCACATATAAGAAAACAATATTTAATTTTAAAAATATCTAAGACATTATCTGTGGAATCTACAGAAGAATATTGCTAAAGTACAGAAAATTACAGTTTATTTATTTTAATGTAGTAGAATGTTTATGTCTAAAAAGAGATAAAAAATACATTTTTAACTAGAGCATAGCAGAAAAAATAAGGGATGGAATTAAAACCAAGAAAACTTCAGACTATGTGAGATCCCAGAAAAAATGTTATCAGGCTTACAAACTGGTGCTAATGGCTGTTGTTAGACAAATAAGCAAATCAGTCTTGGATGATGCATCTTTATGAGTTAAATAAGAAAGAACTTCTTAAAATAATTCTATATACTGGAGATATATCAGAGATATTTGCTTAAGAAAATATCCAGTGCCATTAATAAATGCAGACTCCAACCTATTGACAGATAATCTCAGAGTTTTGAAATGGTCCCCAGGAACTTTGTTCATCTCAACCACACAGAATTAAATGATAGTAGATTGTTCTGTATACTGTGAAACAGATGTAAAAATAGGAAAAAAAAAAAGGCATAACCCACAACTGATGTCTCTTGATCCTAAATTAGTCAACTTAAACTTTGTCTTCTATATTTTACAGTGGATCCAGCATGTTATGGTGACTAGTTTCTCACAAGAGTTTCTTTCATAGGACTGGACTTCTCTATAACAAGCATATTCATGTGTATCGGCAAAGGGGATAACACTGAACTCTTCAATCCATATGGACGAACATGCCAAAAATATCACTTCCTCATTATCTTACTTTACATAGCCATCTTTTACATATGCATAAAATCATTGACTACAGGAAATTAGCAATACACTTATGACTTTGATATAAAAAAGTAAATGTTAATATAAAGGGCGAACACAGGCTAATGACACTTAAGAAAGTAGAACAAATGTTTCCCACAACACTCACTGGTTGCAAATTAGTTGGGCTGTATTAGACATTTTAGCAGCCTCCAGTACTTAAAAGATATGGATTTCAGCTCAACTTGAAGTAGTTTAAGGTATCTGCTTTATCAAAAATGATAAATATTTTCTAAACTAAGCTATTTCTAGGGGATTGCAATAAAAAGAATAGTATCTGTTAAGGTAAAAGGTATCATGAGGCAAATACTTCCTATAGAGGTGAATTCTCTTTCTGTTTTATGGGACTGAGTCCCATTTTTCACTAAATCCATGCCTGACTAATTTATATTATCCTGAATAAACTGAAATCCAATCTCCTTTCACACCTCTTTACAAGTTCTGCCGAATTATATGGGGAAGGTTCCTCTGGAGAAAAATTAACCAGAAGCATTGAATGTGGCAGGTCCTCCATACGTAGGGTGATTATAAAAGAATCACACACTAATTTTATGGTAGTTCTGTGCTTGCAAATGGTTAGGAAATGAAGGTGGACAATCAGTGCCTTTCATATGTTTACTTGAAGGGTTCCTAGGAAATAACTTCACAGAAACTAGCAATACTTCCAGAAAGTCTTCTGGCAACTCAGGAATCCTTAAATTATCCTTGGATGAACAAACTTCTTTTTTTTCTACTAAAATTCCTAATGATTTGGAAAAAAGTGAGCCAGATGTTGGTTGGATGTCCTGCACTACAAATTCACAGCCATTCTTGAATTGGCAGTCAGGCTCAGGGAGGATTCGTCTTTGAGGAACACCAGGACCAGAGCAAAACCAGCCTTAGAATTAAGCAGCTGCAAATGAATATAGCACTTGTACTTGCAGCTTTGATGTAAAAAAGTCTACTCTTTGACGAGATTTATGATGTGGTGCAGTTATTTTCTGGTAGCCTTCTGTTGTGATTTCAGAAGAAATGCTCAATAACTGACAGAAGTGGACTTTTTTCAGCAAACACAATCAGTATAACAGAGGTTTAAGATCATTACATTCTTCGGAGAAAGCAGCACTCCTGAAATCTAGAACTACGTTGCATCAGAAAAACTACCAGCCAGGTTCAGTTATGATTTGCTTTCCTAGCATGTCACAATGAGTGCAGTTAAGCAGTATCAACACAGTTTCATATATAAAGATAGGAATTGCACGCAAGGAGCCTTTTCAACTGGCCTTCTCACATAAACACTTTACATACAGTTACAATTTTTTTTTTTTTAATCATGGACTTAGCTGTTCTTTTTGCATAGTGTTTCATCTGATGAAACACATCAGGCATGATAGGATGGTAGCTGCTTTTGATTAATACATGGACAAAGAACTCTTTCTTCTCTGATGCCTTTTAGAGACACTTCGCAAATTGCATATCTGTGCTATACAGTGTAATGTTACCTAGGAATAAGGAATAAAAAGGACCACATGATTGGGAGCCATATAAAACTCTGGTGACTAGGCCATAGATTCCTCACCCTTGCTTCAATCCAAGAGATATGCATTTACCTGGCTGGTGAGTAAAGATTTCCACGGACTGCATTTGGAGCCTGCCGTGGCAGGTAACATATAGTACAGTTTCAGAGGGTCATCAGCAGTGAGCCTAAATGGAGAAAGTAGTATACAACTATCAAAGAGTCTTCTTGGATGCTTTCAGAATACAGTGTGAAATACAGCTACAGATTCTTCCAAGAGAGAACTTCACTGTCTCCACTAGAGTAACAGTTTTCTAGGTCTAAAACAGGGGCATCAAACTCATTTTCACAGAGGGCAACATCAGCCTTGCGGTTGCCTTCAAAGGGCCGAATGTAATTTTAGGACTGTATAAATGTAGGAATAGTAGGAGTAGTTACATTTATAAATTACATGGATTTTGCTCTAGACCTGTGAACTAGAACTAAAAATGTTTGTATACAACTAGCAATTAGGAAGATAGAAGTTGTATTACTCTTTCTGGGCCTTATCGTATTATATGTTTAGCTTAATGTCAGATCTTCAGAACCAATGGCAACAAAGGTAGCTTGTCATAATTACAAGAGAGTAAATAATAACTGTCACGTCTGGCTAGCCACCTCTTCATTTCAAAAGTGAGGCCATGGTCAAACTGCAGAGATCCAGTGGTGTGAGATACCCCGGCTTAGTTCTGCATGGAAAATGTCTCTTGTCCTATAAACACAATAACTACATTCAGCAGAGCTTGCAAGACAAGTGATGAAGGAGATATAGCATTTAATGAGTGCAGAAAAGAGTGATATGCGTTTCAATAGAAGGTGTGGAAATATTTGTTGGCTGTGTGGTTTTGACAGCTCTGCAGAAGTGGCTACTGCTTCAAAATTCACACTGGTAAATTTGCTATTGAGCTCCATATAGAAACCGCAGCATGATGTAACACTTCATGACTTGACTGGTAGCTGAACTCAATGGGTTAATTGCTAAAACCTTGTGAGACAAGGTCCGAAACTAGGAGACCAGCTACAGACATTTGACTTGAAATGTTTGATGCCTTTGTCTTATGTTTCTTTAACAAATAACATAGATCCCTTATGACAAAACATTTTTCAGGAAGAATAACCTAGAAATGGTAAGACAGAGGGAAATTCAGAAGCAGGTTTTTTTAAGCTTTAACATCAGACAACTGACGTAGTAACAACACCCAAAAACCTCGTAGCTACATGGACAGACTAGCTCATTTACACCTGTCAAAGGACTCAGATTACTGAGATGAAAAGTGTAACAGCATTTGCTCTACTCGCAGAAAGTTGAAATAACAATGAGAGAAGCTTCTATCCAGTATCTCTGTCTAGGGTACTTCAGCTTTTGAAATTCTTGTAGAATGAATCCGAGAAGTCCATCTCCCTGCCTATGCTGAGAAAATTGTTGTGAAGAGTGAAAGAATGAAAAGAGGGGTGGAAAGAAATAGAGTCTGATGGAAAGGGAAGAACTGACTGCAGTCTCACAGGATTTTTTTGGCTGGCCCCTGAATCTATCACCATAGCTTATGTGGTTTAGGAACCTGATCAGAGCAAACTGACACTTCCCTCCTACCCACATGTTAGTTTCCTTTGCCTAGAAAGGACAGACTGGTGCCTGTCTACACCTTGTCCTAATACAGATTTTGTGCACAATTACATCAGACATCCAAACTGAACAATACAGAAGTGCTCTAAGAGCCTCTGCTGGACATAGCCATCATACTATTTTTGGTTTGGAGAAGTGGAGAAGTTTGTTGGAAACAAGAAAATTTTCCTTTTTTCTATTTCTTTTAAATAATGTCCCTGAGCGTGCAATTTAGGCAAATGTTCATTTTATTTAATATTAACCAAAGTAAAAATTCATCCAAACTAGTTATCAGGCATGGTTGTTCCCACATGCTTGAGACATCCTACTGAGGTGGAAGGAATTTCCTTCTGTAGGCTGTCACTCCTCTCCAGGGACTCAAAGGGTGCTTTGAAAGTTCTCTTAAAATAGACACCTCACTTCAGATAGCCAAAATCAGGTTAAATAAAACCTATCCATGACGGTTGAGACACAAACCAGTGAATCCAAAAGAAAGATTCATGAAAGCTAATAAAGTCAGCAGGACTGCTTAAATTTAACCATCTGACATAAGTTTTCATGGTTAATTTTAAAGGCAAGGCTGTTCAGCACTTTGCAGAACCGTTACTTGTTTTACACCTAAATCATACATAAAATGTAAGTACATGAATATTTATGTGCTGAAGAAAGATCAGGTCATAAAGACTTACAAGAAGTGCTGCAGCCCAGCTGTCAGAAACTCCTGCCGAGCTAACCATCTGTCTATAATCACACATCTATCAGTTTTCTGTCTGTAATTACTTGTGTCTGTCAATGGCCCCCTCAACCCAAATGCGGACTTCAAAGAATTCAGATTTTTTCCTGAAAAATCAGATCTTTCCTCTGCTTCCTCCTTCTTCCCTTTTCCCCTCCTCATGTAGGTATTTATGTACCTTGATTAGTTCTGCAATTTTCTTTGGGGGGAGATGGAGTGTGATTACACTGACATCATACAAATGGAGAATCTGTATTTATTCTAGGGAAAAAAAGAGTCTTTTGAAGATGCCAAGATAGCATTTATTAGTAAGTTGAGATTTTCGTGCACCAAATTGGACTCGCCTTCTGCTTACAAATAAACTGCTATGAAAGCAATTGCCTGTACACTGAATGTCAGATTTTAAACACTTCTGTAGGATTCTGTTACATTTTACTGTTGCTTTATGAGCTCTCAGATTCAACTAGACAGAAATGTGAAGGTACTGAATTAGTGCAACACAAAGGCGATCTAAGATGTGTACAGTTGTTAGTAATTTACATAATATATACCATTCCAGTGCTGACAGGGGGTTATACCTTATATGATTAGTATTAAGGGAAAGCATGGAAAGTAATAAAATAAAATCCAACACACACTGCTTTATTGTTACTTAAAATATACACTGTTTGGAGACAGGACCTTCCAGAGTTTTTTCCTTTTCCACCTGGTAATCCCTACCTTGCTCAGTCAGAGCAGGCTGCATGTCTCTCCAGTACATTAACAGAGCTCCCAGGGCCACAGAGAAGAGTTGAGCTTGCAGCATCTACCATGTTTTCTGATTCTCTTGCCCAGTAGTAAGGAAGTGAGCTCAGGACTCAGTTTCAAGTCTCCCATAAGACTCCTGCTGGCTTGTCCAACATCTCCTGGCTCTTTAAAAGAAACTGAAATAAACTCTGTTTCCTAATGGTTTGTATTGGATTCATGCTGAGAAATCCCAGTTCTGTGCCTGCCACTTGGATTGGTTGCACTCTCCAAGAAACATAAAAAACATCCTTCTTTTCTCTGGTTTAGATCCACATTCTTCATTAGCTTCAGCCTTCTTTTTTAATGACCTCCATTAGCCCATGCATGAAATGGTTACAAATGTTTTTCTGTCTTCTTCAAGGATTATCTTCAGCTTGGATTCCTCCTTTCCTGCTTCCCATTAGGGCCCCCTACCACTTGTTTGTGCTAGAAGAGAATCTAGCACTGAAGCATAAGAAGCCAAATGAAAACTAGAATTGTATTTTGTTTAGAATAAAAATCTGGAGGAAGTACAGGTCATAGCTTTAAAGTGTGGTAGTATGCTAAAAAACAATTATCTTTAAAGGTTATAGAGTGTTCATTCACTCTTGGAACTCTCCAACTCTAGATTCCTTCCTAGGAGATATGGGAAAAGATTCCTGTACTTCTACTCATTTATTCTAGGGAGAGAAATAGAAGAGATTATTCCATTCTTTATTTGGAGCTTCTATTCAGCCAGGGAGGTGCAAATGATTGTTCCAAGTGACTTCTACATTTATCCCACTGATATGTTAAAAAGAAACTTTTTAGAGCTAATCACTGAAAATGCAGTCTGTGGATTGAAAATCTTTTAGCCTTATGCAGGAGGGACCCTATACCCTCCACAGCTGAATAACAATTCAGTTTTTTCATGATGAAGCTACAAAATCTGTCCCTGATATTGATGCAAAATAGAGAAGGAAAGGTTGGTGAAAATACTGTGTATGAGTAACATCACCCGTATAGCAGGACCTTTTGGTTCCTGGAGTACCTCTTCATCCTCCTGGTATCCCTCCCTCTTATAGGATCTGAGGATCACACAGTAACATTACAAAAAATGATAGAGACAAGTCCAAGCTCTAAGAACATTTGTTTGAAGAAGACTATGGATCATATTCTGATGATCCTATGTATTAAAACTCTCAGACACTGGGATTGTTTGGCATATTGATTTAGATAAAGAAGGCATCCTTTTGTGTGTGCATGTGGTCATGAATCACCAAACGACAAACTTGCTGTCACTCTCCACAAAACAGGGGATAATAGTAACCGTATTTATCAATTGTCCTTATTGACTCTTTGTGAAACTACCAAACGATCACCTTAACCCCAGATAACTGGTTTAGGTTTGGTTTGCATCAAACTTTTTTGATCAGAAGGATAGTAAGTGGAATGATCTTGTTTGAGTACGTTTGTTTGGGTGGTTAGGATTCATCACATCTACATTTAGCCACCTAAAAGTGAAGTGTCTAGCCTAAGTTCATCCTCAACACTTTCTCTGCAGTGAGTGGAGGAAAAGAAGAACCCTAAGACTCCTGGAGCACGTGTCTTATGAGGACCAGTTGAAGGAACTGGGGCTGTTTAGCCTGGAGAAAAGGAGGCTGAGGGAAGACCTTATCACTGTCTACAACTGCCTGAAAAGACAGTGTAGCATGGAGGGTGTTGGTCTCTTCTCCCGAGTAGAAAGTGATAGAACAAGAGGAAATGGCCTCAGGTTGCACCACAGAGGTTTAGATTGGGTATTAGGAAAAAATTCTTCACAGAAAGGGTTGTCAGGCATTGGAACAGGCTGCCCAGGGCAGTGGGGAGTCACCATCCCTGGAGGTGTCTAAAAGGTGTTCAGACGGAGTTCTTAGGGACATGGTTTATTGTTAGAGTTAGGTTACGGTTGGACTCAACGATCCTCAGGGTCTTTTCCAACTGACATGATTCTATGATTCTAAGATAGTTTTGTAAGGTAGGTAGGATGAGCCACATTCTGGAGTTAGCCATGTTTTTGCATTAACTGTGGAAGACCTCTAGATGCCTGGCTACAGTCAGGCACAACTCTGTAATGGCTGAATCAATCTCTGCATCAATCTCTGCATGAGAGCTCAAATTCATGACTGCTGCTCAGTGGGAGGAGGCTCACCTCATGTTTTGCAATTTTATTTTATGACAATTAGCCATTTTGACCCTACTCCTCCTACCCAGAAGAGAAACAAACAGACAAAACCCTCAAAAGTTCTTGCATAGCAGTATGAATAAAGAGGTATTCAGAATGTAAAGGGCTGTGCACAAATATCCCTTGCAGTATTCACTTGGCTCCGCTGATGTCTCTGTATATATAAACTGACTTCACGAACCAGTAAAGTTTTCCATATGATGTTGTTCACATCCCTCAAGCCTGAAAGGTTGGGCTATCTCTGAGGAGTAAAACCAGCTAAATTTCCATGCCTGTTTCTTGGTTTTTGACACAGAGAGGATTGCCAGCAAATGTGTGGTGGTTGTGGTTTTTGTGATGTGGACGCTTGGACTGACACACGTATTTCACTTTGATGCTGTGTGCTCCTTAGATAGCAATAACTTTCCATTGGTGTTACACTGTTCTACACACAAATCTGTGACCTGGACCAGGAAGTCTTCACAGACTTCACTGACTGCCAGAGTGTTGCCATCTTCCAGTCCATGGTCACTTCTCATTAAAAGGGTTGATCTGGGTGCAGAATGGATCTTAAGAAAAAGAAACTAAAAAACTGCATGTGCTTATTTGCAAGACTGTGCATTTTCACTTAATTGCACTACTACTGCTTTGGCATCGAATCAAATTGCTAATCTTTGCCTAGCCAGCCATCTGTATTTTTGTCATAAATGGATGGAAGATGCAAACCACATAAAAATGAGATTCTGACAGCCTTAATCTCCATCTCCAGATTAATCAGAAGAAATGTGCTTTGTCACTTACAAAATACACTGTAGTTCAGTTTGGGTTGGTAGAGAAACTATTGTTTTCCAAAAGAGTGAAGGAAGATGACCAAGGCCCAAAAAGCATGACATTGTTATTTATTGGAAACTTTCTTAGAACAGTTTGTTTTTCTGAACCTTGATGGACCCAGATCTGTTTTGCATTTCACCTCATTCCTTGCACTCTCTATTCACGGAAAAACCTCAAAAGTTTTAAATTAGTTGATCCGAATACTCTACATTCAGACAGTTGGGTGGAGAAGAACGAGCTGTTCTGAAGTGCTCTCTGAGCTTTGCTCTTCTTGGAGCAGCTGCTAACGAACAGAAAACCGGTCTCCTTTGTAACTTCATTTTACTGTATGTCAAACCTCAACTGCAAATATTTTTTTTTAAATAATCAAGTACAATCTGATATGCCCGAACAGCAGCACTTTATTGCCATTTTATCAGCCAGAGTTCCTTTGAAGGGATGCTGGTGACCAAGAAAATTTGCCAGATCAAAATGGTTATAATTGTGCACTTATTCAATCAAGTACTGAAACAATGCATGTAATTGTATTGCTAGTGATATATTATTAACAAAACATTTTGTTGCTATGCAGTTCTCCCTTATTGATGGTTCTTTTCTATCTCAGATTAGCAATAAGCCATGTAAGTAAATCTTACTTGCATGGATCAACAAATTTAAAAGCATGAATTGCCTATTTGCTTTATTAGACATAGTAAATCTACTCGACAGAGACATCTTCCTTGCTTTTATGTGTTTCTTGTTGACAGCCTTTTCCAGTGTAAGTCTCTCAGAGCCACCGTATCATATTACAGGTAGGTCATCATGGGCTTTTGCAGAAGGTTCCAGGCAGCAGTGGACATTCTATTTTTGCTTCCCCCTGCGATTTGACTGTCATATTGCGGAGTTCCTATTGTAAGCATGACAAAGGTAAAAGTGTGGGTTTTTTTCTCTAAAATTTGGAACTGTTGGAGTATCTGAAAGAAAACTCCAACCAGCCTGAGCGCAGTCAGAAAGCCCCAAAGCACAGGTCATGCAGCTTCTCCTCCAGCACAGCTATCCAGGCTTCTTCTCTGCCATTTCAAGTCACATTCCCCAGCACTTCAGAGAAGGGAGAAGGAGTTCATCACAATATAAATGAAATATGTATTTTTCATTAATCCTGTCACTGGAAAGTGCCAACAATAACCGAGGGATTTACAGAGAAGAAAATCAGGTCCTTGTCCAGAGTAGCCAGCAGTCCGGAGTAGGTGTTTGTATATGCTGGAGATTACAGGCAAGCAAGTTACGTGAACATTGAATCGCCAGAAGAGGGAGAATTAAATGGCACAGCTCATTAATTCTGCGGTCTTTAACTTTACTTTGTTAGAGTTAACTGTTAGTTTTGTCTCACTGGTTGTTAACAAGTCTGTCTGGAGAACATGCAGGCTGGCATAGAGAAGACCTCTGCTAAGGCTACGTTTTGAGAAAGGTTCAAGCATGGAGAACATGGCTTTATAGAAGGATATCTAAAGACAAAAATCAAGAGAGGGATTAAATAATAGTTTTCAGACAGAAATCTGGAAAAAAAAATCTGATTTAAGGGAATTGAAAAAATCTAACTTAAGGGAAGTTAAAAAAATCTGAACTTATGGAAGCGGCAGTGTAGATCATCCTGGGAAGTGTGAAATCACTGTTGTGGAAGGAAATAACAGGTTAGAAAACATCTGGTAGTGACAAGACAAGTCTATCTGATCCTGCTTTGAGGAATGATTCTTTTTATGATTCTTTGCTAAATACTTCACAATGACAAAGTGGTCTGGATATGGGACTGGTTTCAGCCCGGATCCATCTCAGTCCTGTCTTTGTAATGGAAGAAATCAGTGAAAGTTTTTGTTGTATTTAATGTAAAAATATTTCTTACCCTAGAGCTGTCCAGGTTTAATTTTAAGAGTTCATATATAAATAAGATCATTTTGGAGATTCACAAATGCAGACAATCCAAGAGGTTGCCCACCCTTAAGCTAAAATTTGTACTGTGTCCAAACATGCTCATATCCACCTCTGAATCTGCTCTGACCTACCTTCGTACTGCTTTGGGAGAGGCATGGCAGAAAGCAAGTAGAATATTTTTCTGACCCTTTTTTGGTATTGCTTTGTTTTTCCGCTACCTAGAGAATGACATTCACATCATGAGTGTCTAGAACTCTGTTCAGTGTTGGGAAAATGGGAAGAATTGGTTCAGTGTTCAGATTCATTCTGAAAGTTCATTCTGTGTGTTCAATTGCGCTTGTTCATGACTGTCCAAAATCTGCGTGTGATTTCAACCCACTGCTTCTGAGTGGTGCTCATTGCTGAATTTTGAAGCCTGTACAAAGACAACAGAGTAGGCTGTCAATTCTTATTATGATTCATGCCATTCTAACTGATTAATTTAGTGAAACATGGCATAATCACACTAGGGTAGACATATGTCAGCAAAACAACATTTGTGAAAAACACAGGACAGCCCCAGAGTTAGCCTGTTTTGGTGACTTTGTTTTTGAAGGGGGCTGAGGGAGTTTTCGTACCTCCACTAGTTTCCTGGCCCTCTTTCCCCAAAATAGGAAGAAAATTAGATTCTCTCCATAGTGAGGAGTTTAATGAAAAATAGTGGTTTCTTGCATACAACAAATTTGCTTTTAGCTGTCTTTATCTTCTTCTTAAGGCAGATACAGGGCACTCCTTTTCTTAAAGCAAACATTGAGCAGGGATAAAAGCAAAGAGATCTCAGCAGCCTGATAGACTCTTTTTCCACGTTCACCTTTCCTTCTTGTGCACAGCTCACCCAGGGAAGGTGTCAAAAGTGACAGCTACTGGAATTTTGTAATTAAATATTTGTAAGAAAGTACCATTTCTTTCACTTCCAAGCTAGAAAATGACAATTTTGTTCCAAAATTCAGGATTCAAAAGACAATAGTGGGTTTGGTTTTTGTTTTTGTTTTTGTTTTTACAGTGCAAGGGAAAATATTTATTTTTTGACACATGTTTTTATTATGAGCTGTGTCCTGTTGGTCTCTGTCTATGGTAGACATCCAGCACAACTAAACACAAGGGCTGAGCATTTGTTTCTGAGAGAAAATATGAGTAAAGTGCAGACTTTACTCATGAGAAGAATATCAAGTCATCAGGAGTTACTCTGAATCTTTCTCCTACCCCATTAGATGTATTTTTCTACTTTTTAAAGAGAAAAAAAAAGTTGGTATGTTAACAGTAACGGTAAGCATTTACCAAAAAAAAAAAAAAAAAAGAGACAAGGGAGAAACCAATGAATATACGAGGGGGGGGGGGGGGGAAAGTGTGTGTGAGGTTATTTGAAGTAACATAAAAGGCAGAGTACCGAACTAGTTCTCAACGAAATAACACAATGAAGCTTCAGACATTTTTTATCTTCAGTAGAATAAAACAGAAAAATGGGTAGATTTTTTGTTCCGCATCTTCATTGGTTGAATCACACTTAAAATAAAGAACTATCTTTGACATACACAAATATATATATATATTAGAAGTCTTAAAAGTATCCATTAGCTATAAAATTAGAATGAGAATTTAGAGTATGAAATCCCTTCAGAATCTCAGCTAAAGCTTCTTGCCATGATATTTTGAAAGGCATGAACCCCAAAGCTGAGAAGTCATTACCCTTCTGTTCTTTAGTCTTCCCAAAGACTAAAATTGCTATTCAGTATTATGGCAACAAAAGTCTTTCCGTACTTCTCATGACCAGCTTCTCACCCGGCTTATGCTGAAACAAATATATCTATTATATCTTGCTGTTGTTTCTTTATAAAATGTGTGCAGTAATCCATAGGGATGCAGAAGAATGGGAGAGAAAATGGAAAATGGAAATGCTATCACAAAAAACAAACAAACAAACAAACAAACAAACAAAAAGAATACTCATTGACCTCAGGCTAGGCTATCAACCACAACTTTCAAGATAAAACTATCCCATGGTCTAATGATACAGTGCATTAAACGTGCCCAGGATGCTTCAACAACTGTGAAAGAAAAGTTCTCTGACTTCTAGAAGCAGCAAGAACTTCAGCAGAAGAGAGAGAAAGACTCTGGTCCAGGCCCTTTATTTCCTACCCAGGAGGTGCAACAGCACTCACAAGTGAGGACATACGGGGCTTTGCTGCTTCCGAAGGGCATTCAGCTGGCAGAGGAAGGGCTGTGCACTGTGAGGGGCCAGGACCCTGACAAAGGGCTCTCTCTTCTTAACGCAGGCCAGGTGGACCAACATTTATCTAAGATATTTGGCCCGCATTCAAACTATCCAACTTTTGACACATAACTGAAACAACTGAATTACAAGCATAATTATTCTTGTTTAATCTTGGTTCTCACCTCTGGAGGTAATTCTGTTCATCTAACATCTAAATTGCCCTCTAGAGATTTCTAAGTCTTTCTGGGACAAGGAGTTTTGTCTCTTCCCTTAGCTTAATTCTAAGGTTAGGTCTGGAAAGTCCAGTCAGAACCCACAGAGATTCAATTTTACCCATGGAAAATAATGCAGAAATTACAGATCATTTGCTGTTGTACTCTATATCAAGAGCTATAGACACAAAGTTTGTTCTTCTTTTTCTCTCTTTTTTGTTTCTCTCCTTTCAAACTTTGTTTTAAAATGTGACATTTTTTCACTCATAGTGCTTGCTTTGTTAAGTAAGAAGTTTAAAACATTTGACAGTAATTTGCCCTGTGTATACCACAAAGGGCAGACAAACTGTGCTGTGCAGCAGTTAACATACTCAGGGCACTTAGGATATGAAACACCACAATGAATCCTGAACAATTCCTGCTTATCTTTCTGGTATGTAAACTAAAGCCATGCTTTATTTCTTTTGGAGTTTTGTTTTAGCAGGTGTATGTTCCTTATTTGAGCAAAGAACATTTTTCCAATCATTTTTATGATTGCTTCTTTGAAGGTGACTTCCTGGAGATAGACCCAATTGCAAAAACCATTCATGGGGTCCTTGTCAATCACTAAAAATTGAAGTTACTGATAGAAAACTGATGTGGTCAGAAGATGAAAGAGCTGTTTCTTAATTTTCCTGGGATCTCCAGATCCTTTGCTTTTCCTGAGCCCTTGGATCCTTTTATTCCTGCTTACATCTCAGGATTATAAACCTGAGAACAGATTGTTACTTTTTCAAAGATAATCTTATTTAAGCAAAAAATAACCCCCGGGGAACATTTTCAAAAGCATGTCATTCACTTTGGAGCCTAAAAGTAAGGATGTCAAAGGCTCACGAAATGTGGTAAATAATTCTCATTAATTTTGAGCGGTCAACAGGTACATAACTAACACCTGTGCCCTCAAAAATACTATATTAGTCCCATCTTTAATAGTGTAAGGGGCAAAGGTAAAATCCTGCTGGAATATTATGTTTGCATATTCACCTATACAGTGTTCCCTGTTCATGGTCGCAAGTATTTTCAGTTTAAACTTCCTGAGGGACTCTGGGTAAACTTGTACCAATAGTTTAGCTACTCAGAATCTAGAATTTTGCAGCTAAACCTTTTGGTGACTTCTGCTTCCAAAATTTTAATCTCTGAGTTAGGGAATTGCTTAGACTAAAATCAATTTTTGAGTTTAACAAATTTTAAAACCTGCAAAAATATATTTTAATTCTGCATCTTAACCACTTTTCAGAAACATTTACGTTCTAACCTTTATTTTCAGGGAAAGTTTGCAGGCTCCAAGTTGGGTCAGATTTGGACATATGCTAAGTTTGTACAATTTAACTTTGTGAAAGAAAAAATTACAGTTTGAACACTAGTCTGTTAGGTTTTAGTAGATTTTGAACCCTAGCAGTTGAACATCATAGATGAAAAGAAATCCACAGATTTCAAATATAGGTCTTAAGTAATTTCAAACATTTCAATATCTGGAAAGTAACTCATGCTACCTGCTGAGGTGCTGGACATTGTGGCAATAGATTTATGTCACCATCAATGCAACTGGGGGGAGGAGGGAAAAAAAAGCAAGCTAAGTTTCAGTGCATGACAGTGTATGTAATAAAGGAAAGAAGGGATTGATTTATGAGGGAAAATTTTTGAATAAATAGAGCAGGAAGGACGAACTTCGTGTAAACCAAAATTGAATCAAGCTGCTGACACTAAAAATAGAAAAGGTCATATGGAATTTTTTTAAGTTTGAAGGAAATCTGGCAGGTGAGGAAGATTTTGGGATGCTGCATCCTCTAGATATGAAGTCATAAAACCTTGTAATCCTTGATTAAAAGATACATCATGAGTTTATACAACTGAGGAAGGAAACAGTGAAGAACAGGTTCAAGTAAAGTCTTCTTGTAGAGATTTGATTGTGGGGTGACAATAAAATGGCAGATGTATTGTTAAATCCCTCTCCCCCTACTCTCCCCCTTCACCCCCTCCCTCTTCCCCTTCCCACTAAGGACAGGCAATTGGGAGGGAAAGAAGGACAATGAGAAGAGAGTTGGAAAAATTAAAAATGTTTTACTGATGCTACCAATAAAAATAGAGAAAATAATACAAAATATACAAAACCAATCTTGAAAGTCTCAGCAACTGCAGAGCCAGGACTCAAAGTCCTGGACTGGACTCTGCAGCCAACCAGAACTGGATTCAGTCTGTCACTAGTCCTCAGTTCGCAGGGACGACTCGCAAGGTCCTCTCCTAATGTCAGCCATAAGGAAAAGGGACGAGATCCTCATGATCTCCCACTTTTATAGGAAGTATGACATGAATGGGATGGAATATTTCAGTTGGTCAGTTTTTGGTCACCTGTTCCTTATTGCCCCTCTTGTGAGATGTACATCCAACCTTATCAGTTCAGTGACCTCGCATGCCATTGCTATGTCTACCAAAGAATGTATCTGGCTTTCCAGGAAAACGCAGCTAATACGAAAGCTTTAGCTCACAGGCAAATTCACTAAAAGAGAAGTTTGTTTTTAACAAAACGAGGACACTTGTCTAATCTGACAAAAACCAGACTAGCAGGCTGACAAGAAACTTATATGTATTTCAACATATATGATACTAGTCTAAAAATAGCTGGATGAACTGGAATACTAGATGATAAATTAAGATATTAAAATGGCAGTTAGTAAGCAGACATTGGTGAAAGCGATGAGCCAGTGAAATATTGGGGTTGTAACATCAGAGCTATCCCACCAGACACCTAACTCGGAGAGTGACAATGGCTGTGAAAGGCCAAGGGAGACAAGAGAGCCAACTGGGAAAAAAATACAACAATAACTGGAGGGTTTGTTTATCCCTGTGCGAACTGAATAAATATCTTGAAAGGTTACTGTGCAGAAAACAAATTTTTACCGCACTCTTAGACCAACTAGTTAGTAAATCATAAGAGAAAAGGCAACTCTAGATGTAGTCCTAAGCAGAGCAAGGGATGGGTGATGAAGAAGCCACAGGGCAGGAGAGACAACAACGTTTTTAGTTCAGGATCCTTGCAACAGAAAGAGTCACAGTATGCTACCCTCTTCAGTAACATTTCATATCATTAAATTGAGAGCAGCTTTAAAACTAAATCTAAAACTTAATCTAAAAGGGTAAAAGGTTTGCATGTGGGATGGACATTGTTTACTGGCATCATGCTATAATCTCAGTATGAATGAACAATACCAATCCAAAGAGATATTTAAACAGTAACACAAAAAAGCCAGATCAACCCTTCCCCCAAAATTCAACATATTTAAAGAGTACAGGAGACTATTCGAAATTTAAAGAAAGTAGTTGGTCCTTCATAAAGTAGAAGTTGCGTTTAGGTAAGGAAAATCTTGGAGTACATAAGATTCAGCATGTTAGCTGTAAAGCCATAATAAAACAGGCCTGATAATATTCTGAGGAATAACCAGCAGATAGGATAATCACTACTAATAAAAACTTTTTCAAACGTCTCAGGAGCGGGAAGGTTGTTGGACTCTTCTAAATAGGTGATCACAATTTAAAAGAAGCTCTTGAGAAAGATATAGCCATAACAAAGTTACTAAATGCGTTATTGTATTGGTATTCATCACAAAGAGCCTGAGGGAGAATCCACACAGCCTTTCTTCAGAAGTGAAGAGTTTGAGACACTGTATCAAATTGACATGTCAGCAGAAGAGGTTTCAAACAAATCTATCCAATAAACAGGAACAAATCACTAGAACCAGATGTTCTCAAGGAACTCAGATTTAAAGTTGCTGAACTATCAGATGTGCTATTTAGCAATGTCATCATTTAAGTTCAACCAATATCAAACTAAATTAAAAGAACTAAAGCTGCTCAATACACTTCAAGTTTTAAAGGGATTTCAATAAAGATTTAAAGAACTGTTCCTTCTGTACTGGAAAAATGCTATAAAAATATAAAAATGTTGAATCAAAAGATATTAGAAGAGACTAGAAGAGGCTTCAACACACCTTTTGCAGAAAAAAAAAACCCTCTCCAGGCCATTGAAGATTTTTGCAGGACTCCGTTTTAGAAAAGCACTGATGGTTTATATTGCTTCAATGGATTTCCAAAAAGACTTTGACAATGCACCTCAACAGAAATTATATAAACGCCATTGGAGGAAGATAATTACATAAATCAAAAAGTAGTTAGTGATGAGGGACAAAGGTATGAGTAAATAGTTGGTCTTCACAAACTGCAGAGTCTCTAGGGATTTGTACTGCAAAGAGGAAAAGAGAAGGCTTTCATGATACTTGATAAAGTAAACGTGCACTAAAAATGGCACTGAAAAGAGAAATCTTGGGCTCATTTTGGTTACTTCCCTGAAGACATTGGTTCCATGCCTAAGACTGCTCAAAAAGAGAAAATACATATTGGGAAAGAAAGCAAGAATACAGTGGGAAAACAACTTTATGTGACTTTATTATCATCTTCTGCCAAGAAAACTGAGCATTGTTTACTGTTCTGGGAAGCCTTTTCTAAACATTTATGAAAGAACTACAAGAGGCACAGGGATACAATATTGATAATCAGTGGTAGAGAAAGACTTCTATGCATAGAGATATGGCACAGGTTAGGACTTTTAGATCTAGAGAAGAACAATTTAGGGAGGACAGAATAGAAATTCAAAGGGTGGTGAAAGAAGAGAATTACTAGAAGGAGTAATTTGCTCATTTACACCTATCTCAAGAATAAGTAATGACCAGATAAAATTCTCACACAGTAGATTTAAAACAAACAAGAGGAATATAAAGCACACCATTTCATCACACAGTTCATTGTCCAAAGGCAATTTAAGTACCAAAAGTATAAATGCCTTCAAAAAGCATTTACAGACAGTCTGATGAAAAGGCACCATGTAGTTCAGCAATTTCCCAAAGCACAGATTTCCAAATGCAATACTCCCAGGAATGGTATCTTCCCATATTCACCTCTTGTTCTATTATTTTCCACAGTCATTTACCATTGGCCATGGGTTTAGTGAGACCATTGATTAACCCAGTGTCCTTATGATTTTTCTGAGGGATCTCCACATACCAGAGCCAGGGTATATATATTCTTCGTTGCCTTATGTCTTTCAGGTGACACTTTCTCACTAGTGACTCTCTATGCAGCCTATAAATCCTCAAGTGGGTTTACATGTTATCTTGGTGGAAGACAAGAAAAAGTCTCTGAAGTTGCTGGCTGCATTTTCCAAAGGAAATAAATGCTTCCGTTATAAGGTGGTCACATAAGATCTTTGGAGCAACAGTCACTTTCTGCTGCTTTCTGTTTCCTTCATGTAGGGGACCTAATCTTGAGAAAGGAGAAGGCATCAACGTAATCTCTCAAGGTTCAGAGGGAGATGTCTGTGATCCTCCAGCTCCCAAATAACTCTGCAGTTACAAGTACAGATGTCCAGGCCTTAGATCAGAACTGTCTGTCTTCCTGTGCCGTGGCCATACTGCTCAATGATTCCAGATGTTGCCGCAGATTCAGAAATACGTAGCAACAAATCTGAAATCAAACACTGTTGAGCATTAGGTTTTGTAAATCTGACATGAGCTTTTCTTCTTTTAACCAATCTAATCTGCCTCCAAGGGAGTATATTGCTCTGTTTTACTTTGGCCTTCTTTCGCTGGCTGACCTCCCCCTGATTAAGCCAACCCATTGGAGGGCCAGCATCTTACAGCTCCTAAGACATGCACGGCCAGAAAGTCATGTGTCTTTTCTGCTCGATCTGACCTTAAAATGAGAAAGAAAAAAAAAGGATTAAAAACAAGCAAATGACTCTCCTAAGAGAGAAGGGAGAAAATCCAGCTGCTGGCAGGCACGGAGCAGCAGCAGAGCAGGAGCACTCTCCCCCTCACCCTCGTCCTGGGCCCCCGAGTGAACACTCGGGGTGGTCCCTGGGGAGCTTGCATGGACACCACGGTCCATCTCACAGGACTGACGGCAGACGCACAGCAACAGCCTCATGATGTTACATGAATAGCTGTTATGTTATGTGATTATGATTTTTATGACTGTCAAGAGAAATAGTTCAAATAATTTAATTAAGCCATGCAGCACTGAGAACAGCTGAAATTACAGGACACCAGGTTTCCTATTGGCACTTCTGTCAGCATGTGTTAGAGAGAAAGCATTTCCAGCTACCTCCATATGAAGAAATCTCCAAATATAGCCACAGTACTTTTGACTTTAATGTGTTGTCTTTGATTGATTTCTTTAAGTTGAGGAAGTGATATTAAATCTGCAAGCCAAAGTACCATTTTTACTAGAAGATTTTGCCAGTATCATGCTCTGGGTATGTCCACATTTCAGTGTGGATCTGTCAAATAGGCCTTTGGCATTGTACTTTTAATCAGTTCTTTCAGAAAAAACAGACACAGAAAAAACTTTATTTCATGTAGATGTACCTACTTGAATGAATGATGACTTTGTTCCATTATTTTATCTCTACACATATCTTTATTGCAACAAAGAAAAAAATATTGCAGAACAAAGTAAATTATTAAATGACTATGTACTTACAGTACATAAAAACACTGAGAAATTTGCCTACTGATTACCCAAAGCACATACTTCAATAATTCTCTAAATACAAGAGGCTAGGATAGAATATAGCTTTTACTTGAAATAAGACATCCAATGTTTCAGGCTGTTTCAAAACTATATTTCTTCTCCAGCAACAACGTGCTTTTGTGCCAACTCCTAAATAACCATAAATTTCTTTTTTATAAACCTTAATGAATACTTGGACAAGATGCTGTAACTATTGGCTTGTACCTTTAAGCAGAAATGGAAAAAAAGTGTACACTGAGTAAAATGGAAAAAAGATCACAGCAAGCCCAATGTTGCATTTTGCGTTTAACGTGAAGGAAGCCTTGTTTTCGTGGTGTTGCAGTTTTCAGTGTTTTTAATCTTAAAGTGGCTGATCAATTTAAGGTAAGTGGCAGACATTTGGCCTAGTTCCCAGGGTCTGCTTTCCTCCAAGAAAAGAAAGGATTCAGTCAGACACACAGACAAGGGGCATCATCGGTGGCTCTCACATTCCAAGCATTTTAGCACAGATTAAGTTGGAATGGTTTTACTGTTTACTGAAATCTCCTAGGTGTTGCATTTTATCCCCCTCTGGCTGTGGTTATCCAGGTTGAGCGTCTCAGGTCAGGACCTCCATAAGAAAAATGGCTTGTAGAGCCTTGAAGGGAAATACACAGCACAGGTCAAGACTCCTTATTAAAATGCAATTTCAGCAGCTTATTGCAAAATGTAAGTCCCCAGTCAACAGGTAATTTAGCAGTGAACTTTTTCCTAAAGCTTGCAGCAAAGCAAGAGCTGTTTTACATGCATTCCAGAGGAAAAAGCGAAGATAATCTTCTTAACAAGGACAAAACCTCAGCATTTTGTGTGTCTGGAAATAACCAGCAGATAATTAAGTGTTATTTTTAGCCTTTTTGTTTTCCTTTTAGGTGCAATAAAGTATAGATTTCGATGTCTAATAACAAATTTATATTTGGTTTTATTATGTACTTGTGAACATTTAATAGGTCCTTCTATGAGTTTGTGTCTTTGAACAATAATTTTTTATAAGTTATATGTTTCAATATTCTCACCCATTTTGCTGACACTCAAGGCCAGATTTTTGAAGATTTTAGCGTGAGACATTAGCTCAGGCTTCCTGGAATTGCCCATGCACCAAGGGCACTGTGTGGGGGAGTTTGCACTATTGACGTTCATGGGAGATATCAGATGTGAGACTGTTTGCCATTTTGGGATCAGACAGATGAGTGTGAGGTTACGGCAGTTGTTGGCTGTTTTCTTACTGATAGCTTTATCACCAAAAAAAAAAAAAAATCCTTTCCTACTCTTTTTTCAGTTAGTTATGCCTTTAAAACTAAATTGATCACCAGATTGAAAGGCCCAGCATTTTATGCCCAAAAGTGAATTGGTGGCTTTGAACATTTAAGCAGAATCAGAGCATGATAAAATAGGGGTGGGACACTTTTTTTTACAAGTGAAGACATTTCTCAGATGTACAGTCTAGCAAATTTATAAACAGTTTCCTTTGAAAATGTCAGTCTTTCCACAGCTTGGTTTTTAATGACCCCTAATAACACATTTGAAGATATTCTGTTCCTTGAATGATATATTGAAGAATAACATCCCAGATGTATACACAAGCATGCATATGCATGTCAGCGATTTGACTGAACTGAGCTGACCCTGTCGGGTACCTCTGTAGTCACGGCCTCCCAGAAACATTCTGGGAGGTATCAACACATTGCAACCAGGTGCCAGCGCCTTTCTGGAAAGCATCATTACATAGTCAAAGCCTCTGTCATCAATGCCTTTTTTTCCCAGTTCAGTCTTTAAAAAGCAAGGAGTACATTCAACAGGAAAAGGTGCTTGTTTAACTGAGTGAGTTAAATTATGACTACGCTGGTAGTCTTTAGCTATGAGATGATGAAGTGCTGGTGCAGTGGGAGGCTGTGCAGGCTCAGGTAGCCATCACAAGCAGGTAGGGCTGAGGAGCAGGAGGAGATGAGCAGAGTCCAGGCAGCCCAAGGCAGAGCAGGAGTTAACTGCAGCCCGAGGAGGGGCAGGAAGCCGACCAGCTGTGTGCAATTGCAGCTGCTGCTATAAAAAAAGCTTTGCCTTAGAGGATAAGGAGTCACAGTAGAAGGAAAGGAAATTCTTCTTGTGAACTTAGTTCAGTTTTGAAGCGGAAGGAAGTGGGTTCCTGATGGTTGGGTCTGGGGTCTCTGAAATTCAGAAGATCTTGCAAGTATCTGGTGGTTAGAGTGAATTTGTTCATTTAGTCAATGGCTCTTGCTATTAAGGTTGTCTAGTCAATGTGTGCCATAAGCTTTCTCCTCTGCTCCTGTTTAGCAGAAAATTGTTGAATATTGTATTGAACACTGTATCTCAGACTGATTTTACTGTTGTGCAGATGCACAGTGCTGATCCTTTTGTAAGGGGACATTGTTTTCTTATGGGACTGTTTTCATGAGGTCAGTGAAAGAGAACCAAGTCTAGGTAGGTCAGGAAGGGGTGTAAGATGCTGACTGGGTAAACTTGTAGCAACACTCTCCCAGAACAAGGCTACCCTTGATAGCGTGTTCAGCTGTAAAGGGAAGGAAGCATCTTCCTGTCAATTCTTGAGGAAATGACTTAACCCTTAAGGGGAAGAGAACAGAGGAAAAGGGTTGCTTTATATAGCCTGATAAATATTCTCATGCATACAGAAATGTTTTGAAAAAAACAGGGTTTTGACTTAACATTGATTTATTCCATGTGTTGCTGTCCCCTTCCTCCTCCCATAAATACTTCTGTGAGGGACAAAATCAGCTGAACCTGTCCTAGTAGTAAAACTAGGGGGATTTTTTTTCTACCCCAATAAAATATATTGGTGTGTTATCAGAAAGTATAGGTGGGATTCTTCTATCTCTGTTTTTAATTAGAAGGTATATATGCAGGTCAAGCAAACAGAAGAGCTGCAGGTAAATAAAAATAATTTCTAACTGTGATGATGCGTTTCAGTTGCTGGAAGGCTGCAGGTACAGCGCATGGCACACAAAGCCCTTCGCCATTCTTGGACACCAACTTTCCTCTGCTGGCTCTACAGGCTGGCTGGCTCTTACTTTCCTTTGGCTAGTCTGTGGAAAACAGAGAGGGTTTTATTAACCAAGATTGCACTGCTGAGGAATGGTTTGTAGCTTGCCAAACTAATCACAGCAAAGTGTCGCAAGATTAGATTTGTCCTGGCTGACTAACCGAGACTCCTGTGAGACAGAAGGAAAAAAGTAGCAGAGAAGGAGTAGGACAAATAAGATCTAAATAGGAACTAGGGCTAGTTGTGCTGTGGGGTGCAAAAGAAATAGCGAGGCTGATTCCCATTTGTATTTGAGATCTTCTGATACCAGTAGAGTATAAAGGAGTGCAGCATAAATGAGATGCTCATGTTTGCCTCTCAGATTGCTTGGGTTGTGAGTGGTCATGTCAGACATAGCTGTCTCAGAAAGAGCTAAAGAAGTCTGAGCTCCTTTCTTTTCTACTGCATGTGACTGGTCAGCAGGTAATTGTACCTCTAGCGTTGCATGAAATTGTCATGGCTGAACCTGCTTGTATCGAGGCATAGTATAATGGTAAAACCAACTCCAGCCTCACAGTGTGTAGTGGAAATTCCAATCTTACAGGCACCATGAATGGCATGTCTCACGGTGGCCATTATTTAAGGAGATGGAAGTCAGAAGCTGACTGGCAGTTTTAGTTCCTTTGTTTTTCTGGCCCAGATCTTCAGATAGGGCCCATTCAAAAGCGGTTTTTGAAGAAGGCTGCTCTTAGTTTGCTCAGGGTTTTTTTTACACAGAGCTCTGCCGTGCCTAAGTCAATGTATGATGACCCTTGTGTAGTACAATCATGAAACTAAGATATCATGGATATGAAGGTATTACTGATCAGTTAAACTGCTACACAACCCACGTGAATATTCTTTACCTATCCCATATAGAGAGCAAAATATGACTTAATATATTTTCTTAATTTTGTTGTGTTCAATCGTAAGTTTAATTATGGGCATACAAAGAGTTGTTCTGGTTAAACTTCTGTTCAAATGGCAAGAACATGAGGAAAAATGACGTTGTCCTTAATTCACATCCTACTTTAATCCAAAGTAATATTCAACTGTGGACAACCTTGAGAACACTTGCCTAATGTTCTTATGCTATCAAATAATTGCACTTAAAGAGTTAGGAGGAGAGGCCTAAATTCTGTTAAAGTGGTTTCTTTATGTCGTCAGTGTTTTCTGACTTACCCAAGCAGGCTATGCTGAATCATCAGGCTGTCTCTTACAGACCACATCTGAAGTTATAGAATGGTGAATGATATCAAACAAACAAACATTAGATTAGACAGATGCCTAAGTGGTTTGGTTGACAGAATAGCAGAAGAACAGCAGCCAAAAGATCTTCATTTAATCCCCAGTTAGGTCATTTAATATTTATTTCTCAAAAGAACATCATGATTAAAGAGGAGACTCATCATTTGGATTATACAGTTTAGTCACTTATTTGAAGAAAGCCAAAAAATAGGATTGTTGATTGCTAATAACTGAGCTAATCTCCCAAGCTGTTGGCATGACAGGCAGTATTCTTTCTACTTCAGCCGAAATGTTCAACAGGGAAATCCTATGAAAGTTCTTTTTCTTCTGAGACCTTGGTAGGAGGAACACTCTGCAGACATCTGGATTGCAATCATTAAATCAGAAGGTCACTTATAACTTTACCAAGCTCCTGTATTATTTTGAATTAGTGTGTGGTATCCCCTTCAAAGGTATGATGGAATATAATATACTGTGTTTGAAATCTATACCCATGTACTTGTTTAATAACCTAAAACAATATTTTAACTATTGTATTCACTCTCAGAAAGTCTTTGTGATTGGTCACAAATAATTATATCCATATTTAAACCTACATTTTGGAACATAGGTCTTTCTTACAGGCAGTTTTCCATTAAGTTTGTTTTAAGTCTATAAAGCCTGACATTTCTCATGCTTCAGGTCACAATGCACACTTTCATAGGGATCTATAAAATGTACGGATAAGATTGCTTTTAGAAACATATGTTGACTTTCTGAGTACATAATGGTTATGTTTTTTCTTAAAAAAAAAAAAAAAAAAAGTATCCTATCGGAAGGATCTTTGGATGAATAGCAGGAAGTGCTTTAAATTCTCAGATGTTTGAAAGTAAGTCAAATAGGCCAGGATATTTGTTACTTAACTTCCCCATCAAAAAGCTGGGAGAGTAACTGCGGAATTCAGATGTTAGCTTTGGTTTACAGTAACCATATCACACATTGCATCAACTTTTCCAGACAAAATTTAGAAGCCAAATTTTAAGATTCATACCATTAGCTAAATCATCCAATGGAGAATTTCTATGCAAATTTTTAATCTACAAAAAAAAGAAAATGTAAATTTCCTTAGAGTATTCATAAAATCTTCTGTGGATCCCACCTGTGTTTGTACATTCTCTATTCTTTTTTCTTTCTTCTTTTTTTTTTCTGTTTATTTCTTACAGTGAATGAGCTTTTAGTTTTTAGGCCTCCAGCTTAATATTTAAGGGGTGGGGGGTGGGGTGGGTGGAGGGGGAGGGGAGAGAGAAAGAAAAAATAAAATAAGGAAAAAAAAAAAGAGAAAAAGAAAAGTACCATGGCATGCAATTGTTAAGGTAGCTGATATGATAAACTCCACTTTTTCAACAATTTTATTCGATGAGTCCAGTTCATCCTTTATCTATTTCAGTTGACATTCAGTTCACAAAGGATTAAGTTATTATTGAGTGCCATAAAATGACCTTGCTGAAGTTCTTTTACAGACCAGTTTAATATTATTTCCCTACTGTTCATGCAGCAAACATAATGTTATCTTTATGTTCAAAGTTCTTGGAAGAAGGCAGCTAGCTTCTCGTGTGTTCCCACATCTATCTGCAATAAATTACAGATGCAGCTGATGTCATCTGGGTATCTGTCTGACTCAATGGTAGGTGCCTGAATCTAGAAATTAGGCAGTTACTTCTTTTTGCCTCCCTTCCTTCCCCTCCCACCCTTCCTTCCCCTCCCACCCTTCCTTCCCCTCCCACCCTTCCTTCCCCTCCCACCCTTCCTTCCCCTCCCACCCTTCCTTCCCCTCCCACCTTTCCTTCCCCTCCCACCTTTCCTTCCCCTCCCACCTTTCCTTCCCCTCCCTCCCTTCCTTCCCCTCCCTCCCTTCCTTCCCCTCCCTCCCTTCCTTCCCCTCCCTTCCCTCTTCAGAAATGTCATTTATTGTTTTTTCTCTAAGTGACATTTTACTGATTTTTTTGAAAGTGGATCATCATTTCTTGTGCAGTGTTGGGATTTATCTAGTTGGTTGATGTTAGTCAGACAGTTTTGAAAGGAAATGGAGGAAAGGAAAAAAAAAAAAGAAAAAAAAGAGAGACCAAGAAGTGATGTGCAACATAGATGAGCAAAATCTTCAGTTCATGAATGCAGGTAGAAAGCTTTAGGACAGCCTGTTAGCTTAACTACTTCATGGCACTGTCTGTGAGATCATGTGTTAACCTTGTGCAAAAGAAATAATTCATGTATCAAAATAAAGATTAGAAGTTTTAATGAAAATTTACCATATAGTCAAACACAAGGTATTAAGTTTGGCACAGGCTGAGTGACACAGACTGTGATGAAGGTAGTGAGAGTAAAAATACATGACTTGTGCTATATCAGAGGTCAAACAAAATCTCTCTGCCTCCTCCAGTCCTTAAAATTTGTCTGGAAACAGAGAACAGTCAGAATATAGGACAGCGGTCCCAGTCAGAGCTTGGCTAAAAAAATGAGGTGGTTGTAACCTGACTTTTACAAGATGTCATAGGATTAATGGGCAAGATGTCTGCTTACTTCTTATTCAAAAGATACAGTATGTTTCTCTTAGTATTATCCCAAGGACAAACCAAGAGAGTAGAGAAACCTCCCACTGAAATATCTGTCCTTCAGCACCGTCGCTTGCAGTCTCACATCCCAGTGTTATCCTAGCTTAACTCTAGACCTAGAACATGTCAACAGGTATAAATTAACCAAACTGATAGGTCAGTTACAATATTTTGTATGAATATCAGAGCATAAATTTCTGGATTATTACTATTGCAAAAACACACACACTAATAATCCGAGTACATTTCATTCTGGAATATATTCTGAAGCAACCTAAATTTAGGTGATATTACTCAATGGGGCAGGCAAGCATTGGCAATCTCAAGAAATTAAGTTGTGAAAAAGCTGAGATTTTAACAGTATAAATCATATACTCTTCAGAGTAGAAGTCGTATCTAGAATCTGAAAAGCTGCTGTGTTAATGTTATTGTATCAGTATGCATGTCAAAAAAAATTATCTAAGAAGGATTTTAGAACAACAGGGCTACTCAGGCTCCGCACAGTCCTATGGAAACTTCAAAGTGCAAGTAAACATGATATAACCTGACAGGATTTGGTTAGGTTATAAATCTGTAGATTAAAAACAACCTGGGAGATGTAATTTACATGAATTTCAAAAAGTTTTGATAAGAAATTAATAAGGAAGTCAAATAATCATGGATCATTGGACAAACAGTTTGTCTGGATTAAAAATTTATTAAATGATAAAATCAAAGCAGTAATGAACCAGTGCTCTTCAGAGTGATAAAAAATAAGAGCAAGATATGCCAGTTGCTGCTATGGGTGATGGTGTTATTTGATACATTTAGAACTCATACCATGAAAGAGGAAGTAAATTTTCATTTTGAAAAGGTATTGCAATCAAAGTTAAACAACAGCTGGAGGAATGGGAGATATAGTTGGCTATTTTGAAAGCCTATTGGCTTTGAAAAGGATTTTATAAAACCTGAAAAATGAAAGAAAATAAGCTGGTTTTCCAAGACATTTTTTCATTAGAACAAGATAAAAATGTGTATTAGGGGGAGTGGCAAAGAAAAGGAAATCTTTTTTCAGCAGTGTTCAGTCAGACTGGAATTCAACACTGCAGCAAGACTGCTGCAGTTGGATTTTTATGGAAGGATTGTGCATTAGTTGTTAGTTAGTTAATGTTTGCAGCTTCACAAGACAACCCTGTCATAAGAGTGTGCAAGCTTCCCACCTGAGGGCATAGGAAATCAAGACTAAAGCTTCCTGCATATAAAGGCAAGCAATGCCTCGTTGGAAAGATTCTTAAACTACTAAATTTAGTGGCAGCTTTCAAATCTGATACTATACAACCTTTGAACCTGCTCTTGAGGGCAGACCACCTGTGTGAATAGTTGCAGCAGCAGTTTTCAGGGTTCCCAGAGCTGGACTCACAGTGAGTCTGACCTGAGCCACCGACACAGTCAGCTTAAAGTTCAGTTCTCAGAGCAATACCAAAGAGAAGGGAATGTCTCTGTAAATGGATATTCAGTGGAGGTGGGAGAGGAAGATCTAATAATCAAACAGTGTGATGTCTGCTAGGGTTATTATCAGCTGCTTCAACATTCAAAGTCTCCTAAAATCACCATGATATACTTTTACCTCTTCTCTCTCTTTCAGTTGTCCAATCTGAGCTGTTCCTCCAGGTGCTAACTCTTGTCCTCATTCCCATGGTAAAACACATCTCCTCTTTCCATTTTCTAAACCTTCCACCCATGCCTTTGATGCACAAAACCAGTGCCCTTTTTCATCAGTTATCACCTCCCTATTTCCTGTGCTTTGTTTCCTGTTCACATCCTCTTCATTCCCCACACAAGCTCTCTTCAGGCTATTTTCTTCATAATCTTAAACATCACCATCAAAGGACTTTTCCCACTTTCTCTGTTCAGCTTGCCTCATTCCTGGGCATGAAAAAGTGTATACCTGGTGTGGGAAATTACACCAAAGACCTAGTTTTCTAGAGTACTTCTTACAGTCCATCATCTTGTAATAGCTCAGAAAAAGATGTGACACTTGGTTTATTGCCTAGACAAGAAGTTGTCCAGGCATCTTTTTGCCTTTTAATCAGTTCTACATCTATAGGTTTACACTTCCTACCATGAACATAATTGCATTTGTTTTGATACTGTGCCTATTGGGAATAATTCAAGGAGTGTTGCTTGAGATCAATATTCACCTGTTATATTCTTCTAGCTCCTCCTCATTTCCAACATTTAAATCATGTTAAAATGCACGGAAGACATAAACTGGTTTTGGATTTTTTATTTCCTGTGAACAACACGGAGTGCTGAGCACAGGGCAAAGCGTCCATATGTTAACCCCTCACTTTAGAGATGCCCATACTAATAAAGCCAACACCCCCATCCAGAAAAAAAAAAATAGTTTGTGGTTCAGAAAAGCAGCTGAGAAGAATCAAGTGAAACTTGATCACATTGGGCAGGCCAAGCCACATTCAAATCTCTGATGAGTCACAAAATATTGATATCAGTTTAGAGCCTTCTGTACGAACCGAACTGCTTTGCAATTGTTCTGCATAATAGTTTACCTCTGTGTGTCCTGTACATTTTAAGCCTTTCATAGCAGGATCTGTGTTAACTTATGGCATTCCATAAATGATTATGTCCCCAGTAACATCTGGAGATGTATCTGAACAGAGAGGTAGTAGGGACAAAACTGGCAGAGCAGAGTAGCTCATGCCCAGGTAAAAGTTGTCTCTAGGGTCTGTGCTCTTTAAATGTCCTAGAGCTTGCACGAAACTGTAAGTTTGAGGAAAAGATTTTGTGGCAGAGTTGTATGTAAACAAAGCCAATATTGTTAACAGTTTGTGTTCTGTGTAATTCCACAAGTCTGGAAGTGCATAATATCACAGTTGCATCAAAAAATGTGAAAATACTACATTACATGCACATTCTGCCTGTATGTAAGTGGAGATACAACAAGAACAAAGCCAAAATATCTTTTCTTGCTCCTGCTTAGTGGATATATTTGTTGAACTAGTTTACTATAATGCTATATTCACAGAAGTTTTTATGCATTTCTCTGGGACACATTGTGGAATTTAGGTGAGTAGCTCATATACAACCTTACAGAATAAACTCTGCTGTTGAATACAGTTGCACTGGATCATCCTGGAGGTGTTTCCAGAAACAGCACTGTGCTGTGGGCTACACCACAACTTTGAGAGAGAGATAAGAAAATCATCACATTATACTCAATTTAAACAAAGTGCAATTAAACATAGCGCTGTCATGTTTTAGCAAGGTTACTGTTGGCTGACAGGAGCTCTGTCCCTTATACAAACCACAGCAGCCCCTGTAGGAGCAGCCCCTTTGACCAGTTATGCCAGTACATGTTTCCCAGATTTGTTGAGATGCTACAGCAAAGCCTCAAGACGGTATTGACAATCCAAAGGAATGAGAATCCTTCTGCAGGTTCTCCAGTCCTAGGTTAACAAGCCATCGACATGAAAGTACAGTGAAAATTCATTCAGTAAAGTGAAAAAAGATCCAGAATGAATGGTGCCTTGGGTCACTTTGACGAGGAAAAGAGGAGAAGAGAAGGATCTGTTTAGCATGTCCCATCTTGAATGTTTGTTCCGGGTGCTAAGAGGTTGGCCAAGTCCACATTCAGCATTAGCAGATCTCGGGGAACTCTGGTGCAGAGCCAAAACTAAGCTGTAACATCTGAAAGACAGAAAAGGTCAGGATTTTTGACATCTTACAATTTGCCTAGTTTTGAACAGATCTACATAGTTCCCACAAATATCATTTTCTTGACTCAAGACTTTACCACTGCCAAATTCAAAACCTATTTGAAAACCATGGAGATATGGAAACTTTTCAAACAAAAGTAATGATATTTTAATGTAGCTGAAAGCATTAGGCATCCTACAGATAAGGGAAACTCACACTGTCCCTGTGATATAGTTGAACCATTTATAAAACAACACAGCAGAGATCCTTAGAGAGCAAAGTCAGCCTTCCTCTTCATAGGCATTGTATGACTTTTTTTTCAGAGCTGCTGTAATCCAGAAATAAAAAATTTATTATTACATGCCTGTTATATGTTATGATAGGCTTGTTCACGTATAGCTGTGTGGAGCAGTGGAAAGTACAGATTGAAGGGACAGGTAAAAGGATAGATAGTTGCACTGTTTAAAGCCCAGGGATGAAACTCATTTAAGTCAAGAACACTTTGCTCTCAGATAGCTAATAGCAAGCAAATCAGGCAATGCAGAGGGAATTTGCAATGGAAAGGATCCCTTTCAGTCTGTATTTCATGGTTCCCTTTAAGGAGGGGTACCCTCCTTTCTTTCATTTTTAAATCAATGTCTTTTACAGCAGTCATTGTGCTCCCTGCCCCCCCCCACTGCAATGACAGGATGGGTTTCAGTTCATCCCAGTGGGAGACCAGCAGCCTGGAAGCCAAGTAGTGGGATATCTTTGTAACTGTTTGACAATTCCAATCAGGACAAAAGTTCTCCAGCAGGTTAGAAGATGGATTCAACGACTATAGGGCCAAAACAAACTGAAAAATATTGGCCAAATTAAGCCCTTGGTATAGCCAATTTCTTGAATCTGGTACCTGATGTCTGGCAGTTCTGTCTCAAGAGAATTCTGACCTAATTTTCAGAGGTACCCACGTCTCCTGCCGACTCTTGTGGGAGCACTAATCACTCAGCCCTCCTAAAAACCTGGCCAGTGATTAGCTGTAAATTTTCCCACAGTATAAGATGACTTCTAAAATGCTTCCTAAGGCACTTTTTAGAATTCTTTAAAATGTATCAAATCTGGAAAGGACTTTTGAGGAGGGGGGGAACTGCATGCTTGTTCATTTAATTGCTGTGTTAACTGGAAAAATTGAACAGAAAACTAAAACAGTATACTATTCCTGAAGTCTCTAGCTCTTTCTGTACACATATAAAGTACTTTTTTTTTTTTTTTTTGGGGGGGGGGGGGGAAACACCAGACTCAAAACTTAATTTTTCCTCAAGCAACTGCCCATTCTCTGTTTTTCATGACCAAAAAAGAAAATGTATTGGTATGCCCTGAGCTAAACATGCACCTGTGCTTTGCTGCAGCTCTGTGCCATTACCTCATTGATATAACTAGGTCTTTAGTTAGGATTATATTTGTCAAGGAAAATACATTTATTCCTGAACTAAAAGAGCAGATTTACATCCTCTAGGCTTCAAGACAGTTTGTTATGGTCTACTGAAGACACTGTGGAAAAAGCTGTATTTAAGCTACAGAAATATTTCAGTCCCAGTACAACTGTTATTGACAAATGAGTCACAGAAGCTGTAGAGGGATATTGGTTTGTTCATTTACTGGATCTAATGCATTACAACTAAAAAATTCATCATATCTAACATACAGCATATTGTACATTTACTAATAACTAGTAAAGTACTTTTGTGCTTTATAAGTTCCCTTTGTAACCACACCTTAAAAATGCTAAACTTTTCAGGGCATACTGATTCAGTTCTTTCCTCGGACAAGAGTGCAGTCTCTCCTATTTCCTCAATATTTCCCCTTTATTTCATTGTGCACTGAAGCCATCATTCAGTTAACAGAAATGAATATGGTTCCAGGAGCAGTACTAATTTGAAAACTCTAGTCCAGAGCCAGAAGAGGGAGCCTAGAGAGCAAAACATTGTTATGATTTGTTTGCCACCAGCTTCAAGGTTGAGGGGTTTTTGTTGTTGTTTTCTAATAATTGTTCCCCGCTAGATCTCCATGGTGGCATATAAATGGGAATAATAAGAATTGTCCTCCTCAAGTTTCACTGTTATGCAAAATACCATCCAACACTAGAATGCATTGACTTTTGATCATCAGATTTGGAGAAGACACACAGATACCACAGCGTGAAGCTCAGCCTTCTATTTTGGATCTCAACCACTCCACTCACCATACTCCCACCTTCTTTTGCAGATGTTGGCAGGGAATAAAAATAATTTCTATCCATAATCTTCATTTTCCCCAGTCTCACCTTCAAATTCTTATTGAAGTGTGTTTGTTGGTGTCTTTTTTTTCCTTCATTGTCCTTTTCCTTATTTTGGCCACTTAAATAACAGAGAAAGGGTCCTCCTTGGTGCCACGTTTGCTCAACTGTCCCTGTCCTGTTTTATATGGGTCACAGGACTCACGCTTGTAACAAGCATAGTTCTCCTGCAGTCCCCAACCACAGAGGTTAATTCCCTCAGCTCCTCTAGATTCCATCAGGGCCACACACAATGGCCTGAAGCTGTATTTGCTGCTCCAGAGCCACAGACTCAGTATTCTTGTGTGTGATGGAAGCCAATGCTCCCTCTTAAGAAACAAATATCTTCAGACTAGATGTGAAGTTCACTAAAACCAGTTTTCCCTGTGTCTTGATACCATTGGGTCATCAATATCAATCAAGTGTGATTATGTTATATGTTATGATAAGAAGCAGCAGAGGGAAAGAAGCAGCTGATGAAATCCATCCTGAATCATTGATTCACAAAAGTGAGGTGTACTTTTGTAAGTCTTGGCAGAAACCAAGAATAGCGTGTTTCTTTTTGTTCATTTCTTTTCATTAGCAGATGCTACAGGTTGCCTGAAGAGGTTGTGGAGTTTCCATCCTTGGAGATATTCACAAGTCATCTGGACGTGGTCCTGGGCAGCTAGCTCTAGGTGACGCTGCTTGAGCAGCGGAGTTGGAACAGGTGACCTCCAAAGATACCTTCCAACCTCAACCATTCTGTGATTCTGTGGATATAATAAGAACCAACTTCAGTTTGTAGATAAAATTGAAATTTACTTGAAACTGAAAGGCAATTCTTGTTATTCTCAACTTAGGTTGGTTTATGGTTTTCACTATCTTGAAAAATATGTTCAACCTTCTCTTTCCTTTTCTTTAGTTTTAGCTTCTCTGCTTCTTAGTTGCCACAGATATCAGATCTCGAAATGCCACAGGAACAATTCTCTGATGGTATTTCTGACCCAACTGAAAATGTAAAACATCTAGAAATCTTTTTTTTTTTTCCACATTGCAGGGGGATTTCTAGATCGAAGGGGCTGAGAAGGAGTTTGGCTCAACTATATAGCAAGACTAGCCTGGAAAATAGCTTCTTTCCCAAGCTGATCACAGAATGTGATACCAACTTCAACAGCAATTCAGATGCTTGAAGAAACTGTCCATATGGTTTAATACATTTTTTTTTACATTTCCTAAGCTGTGTGTTTTAAATTACTACAGTGCTTTGCAATATCATCAAATTTTGCAAGGCTGTCTCTCATGACCAACCATAACCCTGTAAGTTCACTTAAAAAAACAAAAAACAAAAAACAAAAAACAAAACAAAACAAAACAAAACAAAACAAAACAAAAAAAAAAAAAACAAACCAAAACAAAACAAAACAAAACCAACCTGATTGAAGGAATCACGTTTATGAAAATCTGGTTTCTACACAGCTGACAAAAGGCTTGAACTGTAGGGTCCTGTTGTTTAAAGGCTAAATTCTGCTAAACCTAATTGACATAGGTTATTGTAATTCACAGTTTTCATGGAAATAGGTATAAATCACAAGAGGTTCCCTTCTAATATTAAATGGAGTCAACTTTTGAGTTGTACTCATTTCACCTCTTACTGCAGCCAGTGGATCTACCTAAAATGTAGTCAGTACAGATTTTTGCCCATAGGGTGCTAGTATTCAGCTACCTTTTTTGGCACACTTTGAGGCACAGTATTTCTTCCCATTTTCTAACATTAATCTCTCATCCTTGGACAAACCAAACAAATTCAAGAAGATTGAAGAGTCCTGGCATCCATTGCAAAAGGTAGTTAGTGGAACTAGGAGCTAAAAGCAAGCCTTTGATAAGAAACAAACCATGCTGATTTAAAAGAATGATTAATATTTCCCAGAATTTGTAATCCCTACTTCCTTGAGTCTGAAGTACTCCTTTACATTTTATAATTCTCATTCTCCCTTCTGGGGTTCATGAAAGAAGATATCTTGTATCATTATTTCCCTTTAATTAAAATTAGAAACAGCCCAGAACTGAGAGATGCTTGAAAGGGCAAGAGAACAGAACACTATGGAAAGCTGTGGGCACAGGTTCCCAGAGGCTACCCTGAATAACTTAATTTTAGGCATTTCAAAAAATCTATTTGGTTTTTAGAGTTATGATCAGGCACTATTATTTCAAGCAACTGAAAGATTTTTCAGACTGAAGCCATTAGTAACTTTCTGCTTGCATTGGAATAAGGATGAGTCTCTCTTAATTTTTCGATCTTTAAAAATTCCCAGAGGTTCAATTTTCCCCTAAAACTCCTAAGCACAGTCTTATTACTGATACCTCAGGTATTAGAGCTTTGGAGTCCAGCATTTGAGGGTAAGTTTCTAAAGCTGAACTGCTCAGGTTAGTTTCCCCATCTTAAATGCTACAGTTTACCCCCCAGAAAAATGACCAGTCAATTTTCAACCCCCTGAGTTGGAGGACACAGAGCATATATCGTATTTTGGGGGTTGGTGCAGTTCCCTTAGGGAAAGGCACATTCCTCTACAACAAAGAGGGCATTCATCTCACCTACATGTGGTGATCTCAAAGATAGGTGTTCAGTTTAGAAAGAGATAGATACTCCTAGAATGAGTCATCTTGCCTTAAAATAGATAGTGAACAGCAGTAGTATGAATGATTCTGTGGAAGTGCCCAGCCTCTGGTAACTACGGAGGGAAACAAGCTAGTTTGTTTAGAGTAGCTGCCTGAATTTCAGATAGCTAGAATTTGGGAAAATGGACCTCATTGTCACATCTGACTATTGCATGCTTTTCAGAATAGCTACATAAGCTGACAACTCCTATGAGAAAAAGGTCTGCAGCTACAGAAGTGACATTTTTAAGGTGCTTCTTCCTGATGAAAATGGTCTTTGCTAGCGTGGCAGGGAGCTGGTACCTATGCAGAACCATGGCAAATTCTTCGTTAACTTGTGTATCTGCTGTGCTAGAATACAGCCTAGAGATCTGTTTTTGCTCCTTTATATGCCAAAATGCTTATTTATTTAATAATGATATTTACTTATATAGTGTTTTCAATCCAGGGATCTTAAAACACAAATGGGGAAACTGAGGTTTAATGAAAATAAGTTCACACTTTTTCCTCAATTTCATTTATTTTTATGCACTCCCTGAGCCTATTTTGATTAATTAGGACTGCCATATATTTCTGAGGCAAGAAGAAAGGTCTAGCCTTTGACTTCAGTGGACTCCAACAGACCTGTTTACCTCGTGGGACCTTGACTATCCAGATCCATTTTTTCCTCATATGTTTACCCATGGATTCCGCTCTGGCAGTTACAGGCTTTTAAACAGTACAATACAGATCTCCAGTGACGTTGTTTCCAATTGGAAGATAGATAGTAATTAGCTTCTATATTCTGAGTGCCTGAACTGGTATGGATATACTGCGGGTGTCTTTTTTAGGCTTCTTCAGCTGTCAAGTCAAATGTTGAATTCACAGTAACTTTGTTCATTTACTTTAAAATTATAATTTTACAGACATATTGCAATGTGTGAACTTAGCAACAACTCACATGAACTCCATCTTTTTCCAGAATAATGTATATTTCCCTTTCTGCAAAAGATTGAACAACTAAATAAAAATCAGTTTCCAAATATCCAAAGTCCAGTGCACGGGAAGACAGAGGCACTTCACATCAATAATGAAACTTTGCAGTTTCATTTTAAGTTTGTATATGGGTTATTACCCTGCAATAAAAGGCAGTTATATGATTAATCTGATGTGTGCGGCACAGACAGCTTACTTTGCTGAGTCAAATTTCTTGTGTAGCTGATAAGCGATAACCACAGTTACTGGTTTCATTCCTATGTTTTTCTGTGCTGAATCATTAAGAGTTGATATAACACCGCTGAACAACGAGTCTGTTGCCGCAGTCTTAAATTTGTTGTTTTGGATGATGAGCACCAAAAGTTTCATTGATGGATAAGTGAAATTAGTCCATAATCTTTGCCCTCAGACCTCTTTCTTTTGGTGCATGAATAAGTCCCCAACCCATTATGGAGATATAAAACATGACTTTGGAAGCAGGAGCCTCAAGTTAGACATCTAAATAATAGATCTGTTTTTTTAAATCTTTAGAGTCCTTGAAAGCCTCTGAGTTCCCAGCAGCTCCCCTGGAAGCTCATGCAAGCTGCTGGATGGACTTTTGAAAACCAGGCATCCCATTTGCATGCTTTTCTCCCTCAAAGTTTAAATAGATTTTTTAGAGGAGCTGTCACATCCGATACAAAAAGCTGTCGCTTTTGATGCATCCCAGTGTCCGTAGATTTCCAGCTAGCCCTGTGCCTTCTTCCCTAGTTACAGTGGTTCCTACTTTAAAAAAAAAATTTAAAAAAACCCAAACAAACAAACTACTTTTTAAAAATCATAACTATAAATGCGAATTACCCCATTAATTAACTGTTGGTTCAGTCCTAAAGGGCACTGAGCCTCTTTTGGAGGCGCAAGAGCCTTAAACTTTCTTTGCTTTCAGCTCCTCCTTGCAGTCCCCTGAGCACAATTTTGTGGCAGCCTGAACCCAAACTCTTCAAGAATGATTCTTTTTACTCTTGTGCATCAATGCTGGTCGCTGTGTAAGGTGAAAGAGGCTTTGACACACACAAGTAGTCGTTCCCTTTCTCTCCATCACTCAGAAAGCAGCTCTACTTGTCACTATACTGTAGTTTCTGATACTTAGGGATAATTTGTGGTTTGGGGGATGGGAACATGCCTCATGTCTTGGAAAGCATGTATATATGCTAGAGAAATGCTAAAACAGTAGCAAGGGATCACTAAGACAATAAGGAAGGAAGGCATGACTGTTTCAATAAATAATTTGATTCAAGGAGCTGAGTGTACAGCAAAATGGGAAAAAGGGGGGCACAAGGGGAGGAAGGGTGCAGGAAAATGTCTGTGCTCCCGTTGCTTGCTTTGCCTGTGCCAGAAGACGGGGACAACCACTGGCAGGAAGGGGTGCAGTGGCTGGTAGCCGTGCTGAACAAGCTGGTCCCCAAGCCCTGCAGGTCTTTCCCTCCCATCCCATAGCAGCAGCTGGATCCAGCTCAGCTCTGCAGGCTCCTGTCCCAGCCCGTCCCTCAGCCCTGCTGCTCACAGCCCGTTCACAGATCAAGGTAGCAAAATTCAGTTTTTCCTTCGCTATCTCTGCCTTGCACTAGTCTTTCTTTACTCCATTTTCCTATCCATTAATTTCATGCATTATCTTTACTGAGTTTAGCAGTTTTGCAGGGCTTCACAGTGTCTTTACAGAGTACATTGAGGTTAGGTATGAATGATCATTGCCTGGCCCTCAAAACTCACTGCATGTCTACCTAAAACCCCAAATTAATAGTTTTCAGGTGTTTCCCAGTTTTCTCTAATTCAGGGGTCTATCTCAATTTTTTTTATGAACACTGCAGGGGAACATTGATCTCCTACTGTTTTCTCCAGTGAAGTACGGCCAAAAGAAGAGGCCAGGGGATGCATCCTTTGGTGATGCAAAACACAGTAAGAAAAACACCTGTCATGCAATCCAAACTTTTCATACCGTTTTTAGAACAGCAAAGAAAAAAAATCAGATTTTCCTAAGGAGACCGAAGCTCATAGAAGGAACCTTGACAGAAGCAGTATTTTCTGTGATGCCACATTACTTTTTTTCCCTTAGGCATGGTTTCAAGAGAAAAGGCAGACCTATGTAGTGTGTTTGTATTTTAGCCACCGTGTGTTCATGCAATAAAAAAGTGAAAACTGCAATAAGATTCTTATCTTGCAATAAAATCCTTTGGATAATTAGTCTCTAAAAAACAGTGGTTTAAGTATTAAAAAGTACTCTAACTAAACAATAAATGTGAGAACACCTTTAGTTTTTAACTGCAACAATCTGGTTTTCTCTGAATGGCAGGTGTTACGGCAAAGCTGTTACTCGTAACCGTTAAGAGCTTTCAAGGACTGTGGAAACAATATGTAAACGTATACTTGGAAAGAAACCAGTCGAACTTCTGACTTGAGATAGACTTATGAGAAGCCTATTGTTCGTCGCAGTTTTTTAAAATTACAGTCTTACTGGCTTTTGTACTCTTGGACATTCTGGAAATAGCTGTATTCTCAAATGCAGAAACATGAGTTACTGAATTGGGTAGACTTCAGTTTAGGCAGTAGGAAAGTGGGAGTTTTTGGGACGGGGATTATAAATCTGCACATCCAAATTCCTTGCAAGTTACATTTTGATGCATTAGTCTTTCCTGGAATCGAGCTGTATGTAGGAATGAACTGAAACATTCAGACATAGAATTAGTATGGAGAGGTTCACTTCTGAACTGTGCCAAAGGAGAGATCTGGTCGACGTTTTCAGTTGTGACATAAAAACACATCAGGGAAGTTTAACCAGTGAAGCAGAGAGACTTAGAAAGATTCCAGTAAGAGCTTCTCTTACACCAATAATGGACAGGCTGGATGAAGCCAGCTGCATATACCTATCTCCTTTATTTGTTTCTGTTCTTCCATCTGGTTTGTTTTGTTGTTGTTGTTGTTTTTTGTTTTGTTGGTTGGGTTTTTTGAGGGGTTGGTTTTATTTTTTTGTTTGGTTGGGGGGGAGGGTTGTTTGTTGGGTTTTTTTGGTGTTGTTTTTACACAAGTACTTAGAAAATATGCGCAGTAAATTTTGAACATGGCAAAGATTTTAAGAAATAAAAAAGTAATAAAATAGCTATGTTAGTCAGCTGTTAGAAATCTCAGAAGCACATCTAAGCTGATCTGCAGTGAGGAATCGCAGTAAGTCCTGGGTGCCACAGGTCCTGTCCAGCCCAGAAATCTGGGTTTACTTTCTGTGGAAAGTGAGGCATAGACAATGGGGAAAGGAGGAGGAAGAGGGAGTTGTACACACCCTGGTCTTGCCCTGACATGGAGTACTGCAGCACTCCCAGGTCTCACAGCTTAGAAGGAACTCAAGTATTCAATAAAATTTTGTTTGTAACTTTGTTATTTATTAAATCTGATTTCAACATATTTACATTATCACAAAATATGCAATTATACAGTTTAACTCTCAGGTAATTATTTTGCCATTTAATATCATCTCTTTTTAATACCTGGTGAGGTTTTTGTAGCAATGTTAGATCTTGTTCAGTGCAGAATATTTGAGCTGTGTGTGTACATGCATGTGTGCCTATGTACACCCACGCTTAAAGGTGATGCAATTTCCCATTAAAGTTTGGGATATTCTTAACTAGGAAGAGATAAATAAAGGTTTTACTTCACTGTCGTAAATAATGACAGTGCTCCCTTGTGTAGGAACCTTCACAGTCTTCACCCTGTGAAAGAGGGATAAGGGAATCACATTAGCAATGGCTGGGCTGGTGCACACACTATTTCTTATTTGCTCAGCTTTATGTACCAATAGCAGAGGCAAGGCTAGGAACCTGAACTTCAGGGTTTTAATCCCTAGTTCTAGGTATCAGACAATTTCCTTTATCTTGAAAAAGTAATAGTAGAGCAGGGAACCAACAGTACTACACTTCAGCTCTTCTCCTAGGCATACATTATTACGCTCTGTCAGAGACTGCGCTACAGAGATCTTTCTTCTGACCCACTGTAGCTGTTCATGTATATATATATTTTTTAATTGGCAGTTGCTATTATCTGGTACCTGAAATCTAATGTTTACCTCCTGTGCTTGGTATAGAAATTAGAAATGTGACATCCTGACCTAAATATTGTCTTTTAATAACTACTACACATTGCTTGCACCAGGCATGAAAATAATAAATTAATTTTCTAAAGCAGCTTAAGGAGAGTATCTCTTGATGAAGGCCAGACTGCATACTCAGAACTGACCATCCTATAATAGTGGTTGTACAAGTGGGGAATATTGGCAGGCATCCCTTGTACATAACCTACTGCATAATTATATTTCAGAGAAGCTTTCTGGTATGTGTGGATAGTAACCAGGTCATGTACTTATGAATCTGGAATGTTCCTAAAATGAGTTAGTACATGCTCTACATCAGTTTCCCAAGCCTTCTTCATACTCTAGTATTACGTTACATTTACAAACAGATTAAGCTAGATTGCAGCCTTAAGGGATACATTATTCCTGTGGACAAGCAAGGGCATTTATGCAAGTAACATTGATTGATTTTAATAGAAGTTATGCATGTAAATCTGTGTGCAATGAGATCACATTATATTCTACAGAATACTGGCAGAAATGCTTTAACCTGAAAACATACCTGCCCACTATTTGCAAGGTCTCATTTTCTTTTAAAACAGTGGACAGCAGCATTTTATAGTTGCTGTTATCTACGTGACTCCAGCATACAATGCATTTTGTGCCTGCTATAGAAATATTGAGGTCTACACAAATGTGTAGTATAATAAAACCAATAACAGTGACAATTTGGATTCAATAGCACTGTATTTCTAAGCCTATGTCATGGGCAATGTTAAAGAATTGTTTACCAGAAGCCATCAGTCCCTACCCTATGGCACTATGGTGAAATGAAGGATCCACAACAGCCTCCACATCACTTGAAAAGGCTACTATTCCTTCACCATGACATGGATAAAACTTCATAGAGATAAGAATAACATAGCCAATTTTGTAGGCAGTGTAATATATATAACATATAAATGCATCTCTTTAATAGAATTTCTAACTTAAATTGCATGAGTATTTTAGATGATGTGATAGGTAAGTTAATTGACATCACTTACCAAGATTTGCAGCATTGTGCTTGTCATTTATAACAGTTTACACATAAGTGGCATCACTGAATGCCAAATACAGGTAAATTATACTGGCTGGTAGTTTGTTGTCATTACTACTAATTTGGGTTGCTCTCTAAGTTTGCCTTCCTTCTTATCCCAGCTTTCTAATCCATGGAATTGTATAAAGCAGACCAAGTTTTTCCCTTTCCAAATCGTTGCTATGTATTTACCAGCTAACTGGGAAGAAATGGATGGGTGCACTGATGTGACACTGTAGAGAGAGTGATCAGTATCAAACACTTGCTATTAAATGCCAGAGAGCAGTTGGCTACAGAGTTTCCATATTCCCAGTGCTTTTCCATAATATATGAAAGGACTTTCTTATCCAAAATGTTATGCATTCTGTGACAGCTGTTGTTGATCCTTATACACCATTACTGTCTTTGTACTCAGGAATGGTACATAATCAGAAATGCATATGGCTGGATGAGAGACCATCTCAGAATGACCCAGTCCATCCCAGTTCCCTGGAGCAGAATTAGATCATTCCCAAAAGATGTTTGCCTCTTGTTGGTGCCTGACCCTGTGCTCGAATACTTGTACTTAACCATATGCTTGTCTTCAGAAAATGTTCTTAATACCTAAAATAGACCTGTGCTGTAAATTAAACCAATTGTTTCTTGCTATAGATCAATAAACAGCATAGATCTGATAGACCCATATAAGTTAACTGATGATACAATGTAATGCTGAGTTATTTCTACATAACAAAACATAGCTCCCTATTACAGCTGCTGAATGTCAGCCATTCCTAATCCCCTCCATCACTTGACTGATATGGTGCAATGCTGCTTTAGTGCTTTACAGCAGCAGTTTCTTACCAGCTCCTAGCAGTTTTACACTATTCATATTTTTTTTCTGCAACCAAATTCTGCATAATTTCAACTTAATTTTTGTTACATTTATTTTTACTCAACCACACCAGAGACTGTATGCCGTCCTATTTCTATGTAATTTACTGGCTAAATGTTCATTAACTTACAGTGATATCATACTTTGGGTATGTTCCTATCTCATCCACCAGTTTTTCTAGCATGCAATGACAAACGTTACTGCATTTGTCATTAAGCAGGAACAAATATGCAATTTCTCTCCAAAATGTGACTATACATATGGCACTCTGGGGTTCTGGGTGAACTGGCAATTTCCTGATCAAATTTACTTAATTCTCAAGTGCAGCATAAAAAAAGGCTTACTGGCCACCCACCAGATAAATGCTGTGTGGGCTTTGGGATAAGGTAGGTTCTTTCTGCACTACAGAAGAAAACCCAGAACTGGAACTTGGTCTATGCATTACCTGCATTCAAAGTCTGCGCCCTTTCTGTGAACCACTAACAGAAGAAAAAATTGTAAAATCTTGTATTAGTCAGTGTTACCAGCAGATAAGTCTATGTTTTCTTGGGTTCAGATCAGCTAAGTAATGTCCTGTTCTCTGTGGCAAACTTTCCTGATCACAGCCAGACTCTAAAATAAGTCATATTGTGAGTCATTTTTTAAGACCTAACTGACACAAAAAGTTTAGGATTATGGCGTACAAATTAAACAGCGTTTTCTTTGAAAGCTTCCACAAACAACACCCATTTTCACAGCTAAAGATCTGTCTCTGCTTCTCCTCTACACTGAATGGAAAACAGAGATTAAGTGTTCTACAAAAGACGTGAAGAAAAAAAGATACACTGAATATATATGCACAGATGTAAATACACTTATCTGAAGCAGATGTAAAAGCCACAGAAACAAATGAAGAGAGCAGAAAGGAAGAGGGAAGAATGTTACCCGTGCTAAATATTGCTAAAAAAAGTGTAGAATATAACACCAAAGAGCAATTACTAGAAATTAAGGAAAACACTTGGAAGAAAACAAAACAGAGGTCCATTCTCTACTGTGTCCCTCAATCACCAGCTATTGCCAACTTTAGGGTGGCAGATATTTCTGCCCCTATGAGCCCCATTCAAAAAAACCTTAATCTTGAGGCCAATACAGATACCCCTGGGCTCAGCACTGAGCTGAGAGGAGAATGCCAGCAAGAGACCACAGATGGGAGATGGCACTCGCTCCTCGGGGGCCCCGCTCGTGCTGCATGCCGTGGGGTCCCGGGATGAGCTGGCAGTGCCTGCCTGCAGCAGGTGTGCTACGGTTCATCTACCCCTCTGCTAAACTGTAGGATCAGAGCTCCAGAAATTGCCATCTTCTTGTTCTAGTTTTCCCCTACTGATCCGTGGTGTGATTTTCAGCAAATCTTTCCCCTTCTCTGTCTTTCAATTTCCCTGGCTCTGGCTGCAAGCAATTTGGTGCAAACTGCCATTCAGTGAGATGCCACATGGCATGGAGTGCAAGAGTGGACCTGGTTCCTCGCTAAAGCTTTGAAGGAATGATGCAAATACAAACAGCGAGCTGTCTTCTTGACAGCAGGTACACATTTTACCCTTGATCTTCCATTGCATAATAATCCCCAAAAGTCAACTTTCTGAAGAAAGCCACTGCAGTTTGCTGGCTCTTGCTTTAAGAGCTGGGTAAGAAAATAAGGCTGGTGGATTCACTGAAGTGTGTTCCTTGGAGTGCCCAGAGACGGCTGGAGCAGACAGGCTTGCCTTGGGCGCAGGCACGCTTCTCACACGGCACAGTTCTTGGCCACTCCTGCGACTGGTAATTACTAAAGCATACACAAACAAATACGGGGAAAAATGTGTATGCTTAAATGCCTAACATTATGTTATGGTTCTTTGTACTAAGGAACAACAGCCGCACAGTATAGTTTATTACTGTAATAACAGAAAGGTGCAACTTGTAAAACAAAATTATCTGATATAAACAAAGGCTCTGATTGAAAGAAAAATAAACCAAACAATCATACTATAATTGGCTTAGATGCCTTAAACACTGCCAATTACGCAGTGGCTGCATATATTTTACATGAATTAGACAGTATTTTCTCTCACTTGAATTAGTTAAATTATTATGTGAATGTTAATGAATTATTTTTCTCTAAACATGATTTAGATTTCTTTTGTGTTCTTGTTCCACTATCCAAGAAGGTACATGTAGAAAATATTTTGACATGTCACATTGGAATTAATTCTTAGTGTTCAGCTATGTCACATTTCTCATAACACCCATGCTTCATGAAAAGTAGATTTAAAATATTTGGTATATATTTTTAGTCCATTTTCACACACATACAACACAGCTAATGACAGGTGAAAATAATTCTTTCTCAAGTTCGGTATGAGATGTAGTATCTGAAATATGTTTTCAGGAATAATTTCCTAGGCAGTATAAATAATAATTGTTTTGTTTATAAAACCTCTCTTGGCTTGCTGAAAGGAACCTCTAAAAAGCCATGATTTAGGCTACCATTTCAAAACAAATTCTGGCTGCTGCAAGTTCTAAATATTCATATTCACAAGATCTGACTGATGTCTCTCTACTACAACAATAGTTGGTCTCTGAGCAGTTCAGGTGTTTTCTTGAGGATAAGTCCCCAGAAAAATTGGTTAAAAACCATATTAGCTGAGGCTGAAGACGCAAGTTCACAAAGAAAGCCTGGCAATAACACCCTAATCAAAGCAAACTATTTTCCAAAAGCTTTAAGAAAATCTGTACTTTGAAAAGGAAGTTTCATGCTGTTTAGCAGAACGCTTCTTGTAAGATCAAACTGTGAATCCCCAGCAGAAACTCAGCTGTTCCCAAAACACAGATAAAATACACAAAGCAAAACAATACCCTCTGTCTCATCCTTTCTGAAAGTACCGGTCTATTCATCACACTTCTTGGTATTGCCCACCACTACCAGCTTATTTTAATCAACTGCTTTATACTCATTCTGGTAACTGCTTGTTATCTATTTCCATTCCACTGGCTTATTCATTATTTCCAGCAAAATGTTACAGACCTCATTTTATGAAAATGATTTATATACAGCATATAATTTCTTTTTAGTCTCAAGTGAGTTTGATTGCAATTTAATTTGAATTCAAATAATACATTAGAATCTTTCCTTTTAAATGCATTTCAGTGTAAGTTGTTTCACGTTTTCACTGTGGTTAAAAAACATACTAGTATGAAAAATACCAGAGTGGAGAAATATTGGAAAACATATTTTCACAAAGAAAAGCTGATGGAAAATCAGAAAAAAAGCAATGTAAAAAGTTTATTTTCTTCATATTTTGATACATATTCTCAAATGTTTGTTTTACCAAAACAAAAAATACTTTAGAATTAAATAAGTTTAGAATTAGTAACAAATAGTATTCAGAATTAATTTCATAACAATATTTAATAAGCTTCTTAAAATACTAATTTCTCAACATAGCTGTAAATTTCTAAAAATTAATATATTTTTGATTTTAAAATAAATAAGGGATTTATTACCTTCTCTGTGGAGAAACCTCCATTGACAACAAATAAATGCATACTTTCCTATTCTAAATCAGAAAGGTTAAAAGTACCATATTGCTTTCATGAAAACAGAAGATTACATGTTTTAAAGGTTGTTATAAAAGAAAAAAACTTTCTTTAAAGTGTATTTTTGATTATTTATAACTATATTTAAATGTATATTATCTGAAACATCTTCTGAACTTTAAAACAAATGTAGTAGATCGTATTTCCAAATAACTCTGACAATTCAGGTAACTAATTTCAGCCTCTACAACAAATTATTTATAATATCACCCAGTTTAGCTGATGTTTATATTTAATCATGTGTGGAAATTTCTTCCTGAAATCACTTAAATTTTACATAAAGAAAACTGAGAAAATTGGTTTAGGTCATTTTAGAGGTTTGTACATCTTCTTTGTACTCTGGGAGACAAACTAGTTGGATTGCCTGACCTTCAGGTGCAGAGAAAGAATAAAATAGTCACATGATTTTTTGGAAAAAGTCACCAAAAAAAATTGAGGATCATATAAAGCCATATTAACTGTGTGGCACTTCTATGGTTTAAATTCATTGTTTGATAACACGAGTATTATAATCTCCCATGGCAATCTCTACTGACATCACCACACAGAAAGGCAGATAAAATGCTTCTAAAAGACAGAACCACTACATCTATTCCCTTTCAAATATCGGGAAAATATGGGATGAAAGGGTGAGGTTGTGTTGAAGACTGCTTATTGGTAGAATGAAAAATCAGCACATTTGAGCACAGAGGTAAATGTCAGGGGACTGCTAGAATCTTCCTTCCATATTCATCCTGAATGTGAAGCTGAACATTACCCGGCCAAAGGACGCGGGGCCCCTCTGTCCTTTCTTGCAAACAGAGCCCGACTGGAATTAAAAGATCCAGAAATCTTCAGGGGGAGACAGCAAAATTGAAGACTTTTGCATGTCAAGTGAGACACCTAATGATCATGGAACGTGAGGAGGGTTTTCTGTATCAAGCTTGATATAGCTGCCTAAATTTTGGGTTAGAAAAGAAAGAAGGAAAGCAAGAAGGAAAGTGGAAAAGCAGGAAGGAAAGTAGGAAAGAGAAGGAAGGAAGGAAGGAAGGAAGGAAGGAAGGAAGGAAGGAAGGAAGGAAGGAAGGAAGGAAGGAACAGACACATTTAAGAAAATCAAAAATGTTACACAAACAGAAGGAGGTAGTGTATGTACATGTGAAACTAATAACATGATGTGATTTTTTCACATCCTTTTTTTTTTTTTTAAATGTGTATATTTGAATCTTTGATACTTTCATATTGAGAGGTTTATGGAATTTGCCATTCACTTCAGCATCTTTTTTCTGATAAATCGTGGGCTTCAGAAGTTGTTGAGGAACTTCTGTGATTTAAACTAAAACGTATTATGAGCATAAATTAAGTTCTTATAAAGTATGCATGATCTTCTGCAAACACTCGCATGCCAGTGGCCTTTTCCTTGAAGGTGTGAATGGTATGAGTTCACTTTTCTCCAAGAGAAATCAGAAGTCTCCCTCTGGTCTCAGCCACTGCCCCATCACCAGCCCGCCGGGCGAAGGGCATGCGGAATTGCTTGGGTTGGTTTTGAAGGAAGGAAAAGAAATTTTATTTAAGCTATAGGATTTCATCTACGCTTGCTAGCACTGCAAGTCCAAATAAAGCATTTACATCACTACATTATTTCTGATATGAATTATTTTAATTTGTACAGTATTATAGCCTTTTTTTAGTTATTCCAAACCAGCATATGATACCAGGTTCTTGACACACACTTTTTGAGTTATAAATCCACTTAGTTATATTACACTTTCCATTGTAAGAGGGGATCTGGGTCCACTCTCTGAGAGTTAAACCACCATTAAGAGCTCTTTCTGGAGCTTGACTGTAATCACCCTTGAGGTCCTGGAAAGCACGTGCTGGAGGGTACCAGCTAGGAGAACTGGGAATTAGGCACTCCAGGTGTGTTTTGCCCCATGGACATGGAGCAGATTGGCAACTGTCTTGTGATTTATTATTTTCTTTTCTGCGGTGAATTTCAGTATTTGTAGGAATCGGGTCCATACAAAATGTTCTCCACGCCACAGAACGGGCAGAGGACGTGCCCAGCTTCCCCACACCCCCTGCCCTCCTCGCCCCCGTGCCCCAGGCACCTCCAGCTGCAAGCCTGTCGGGGCAAAGACTTCGCTGGGGGGGGGTGGGGGGTGGGTTCTTCAGCAACGAAGTTTCTTGAGGCTTCCCGAAAGCATTCATGGGCGCCTACTTCCTGCCGGAGCTCTGCGCCCTGTGAATGGAAAGTTGAAAAAAAAAAAAAAAAAAAAAGGCACAGAAGAATCCGCGTTTTCTTGGAGGAAAAAAAAAAAATCATTATTTCCCTGGAAGGGGAAAAAAAAATCACACCAGCAGCTTCCCCGCCCCCCAAGAAAAGAGGGGGTTATTTCCCAGCGCCGTGCACACTAAGCCCTAGGAATGAGTCAGGCTTCTCAGTGCTGCCGCAGCCGGCTGAGCCCGCGGCCGTGCAGCGCCGAGCAGGGCGGCGGGGCCGGGGCCGGGGCCGGGCCCTGCCGGGACCCCCCGGGGCGCCTCGCCCCGGGCCGTGCCTGGCCGCGGCGCTCGCGGCGACCCTTGCGGTATGCGGCTGCCTTTGGCAGAGGCACATGAAGGATTTCATTGAGTGTGAAGACAGAGAGCAGAGACAGAAAGCAGAAGGAGGCGGCTGCAGCCTTTGTAGTCGGGGAGGAATGCGGAAATGTTGAAGCACTATGTCAAACTTTTTTGAAACGGGGTCAAGTCACATTCAGCCAGCGTGGGAAAGCAAGGGGAAAAAAAAGTTGAGGAGAGGGAAAAAAAAAAAAAAAAAGCAGCAAGCTGCTGCTGCTCCCAGGCTGAACAGAGGCCGAGGGAGAGAGCGAGAGGCAGCGCAGCGCCGGGGGCGGCGGCGGAGCAGCGGCAGCGCCGAGGGCCGGTGCCCGAGCCCCGCACCGGCAGGCTGCAGCCGGCGGGGCTGCGGTCGCGGCGCTGCTGCTCCCCAGGGGCCGCCGGCCGCGATTTTTATTTCGCGTTTTCATTTTCCCCGGACAGGGTGGGGGCGGGAGGAACGGGCTGGGAGACGAGTGCGAGCTGCCTTCTGCGCCAAGGTGCAGCCCGGCGGCGGCAGGAGGATGCGAGCCGAGAGCGGCCGAGCCGTGGAGCAGCTACCTGTGTGGCCCGGGCGGCCGCTGCCGGGACCTGCCGGAGACATCGCCATGTGAAGGGGCAGACCCCGGGCCGGCTCTCCACCCCGCCTTGCTCAATGGGAGGTTTGTTTTAGGGAGGACTCACCCCCTCCTTTCCCAACCCCCCCCACCCCCCCGGGGCTGAGGATTATTTGGGGATCTGGTGGCGGTGGAGGCGGCCGTGGCGCACACCAGGTAACGCGGGGCGCCCATGTGCTCCGCGCACCCGGCCCAGCGGCGTGGCCCATACGCCGCTCCCCGCCCGGCCCGGGGAGCCCACGCCGCGCACTCCCCGGAGGACGGCACCGCGGACGCGTCCCTTCGGCGGCCGAGGCCGGGGCAGATCGCCTCGCGGTGCCGCCGCACCCCCCTCGGTGTCGGCGTGGGGGCGCCCCCCGTGCCGGTGGCCGCAGGGAGGGGGCTGCCCTCCCGGGGAACCGTCGCGGGGATCCCCTCAGCGCCCTACCGGAGCAGCCGAGCCGGGTCCCCCCCACCCTGTACCCTGAAGGGGAAGCGGGGGAACGCGGTTCCCCGCGTGTCCCCCGCCGCCACCCCACGCCGCGTGCGAGGTGCCCGCGCAGGGGATGTCGGTGCCGAGGCGGGGGGTGGGGGCCGGGGTCTGCCTCCGCTATCCTGCCGTGCCTGGGGAGGGCGAGCGGTAACTTTCCGCCCGGCGCAGCTGCCGCGCCGAGCCAGGCCCGCCACCCCCGCGGCCACGCACAGCCGCCACGCCGCTGCCCGCCGCCTGGGGGCGCCCTCCGCAGCGGCGTGGGGCGGTGCGGGCCGGGCCGGGGCGGAGCGGGGCGGCCGGGGCTCCGGGGCAGGTGCCCCCGCGGCGGCGGGCGAGGAGCGGCCGCCCGGTGATGCTGCGGGCGCGGCGGGGGGCGCGGGGTCCCCCGCTGGATGGGGCGGGGCCGGTGGCAGCTCTGGGGGTGGCAGCTGAAAGCGGTGGGGCAGGGTGGTGCCTCCGGCTGAAGCCGGGGAAAAGTGATGAGCAGCGGGTACAGGTTTCCTTCAGGCTGCTTTTTATCTGCAGCCGAAGTGTAAGATCAGCATAACTGTAAATAACTACCTCTGGCTTTATGCGTGGGTTGGAGTTGGGGGCCCCCGGCTGAGCTATCTGGGGGAATTTAATCCTAGCATGGTAAAAATACGGTGTGGAAGAGGGTTACAGCCCTGGAGGTCACAATATCATTGCAGTAAAAAGGGGCAAGAGGAAAGGAGAGGATTCATGTGGAGTTTTTTTGAGGGGAGGGTATCCACAGTCCTGCAGAAAGTGTGGATGAAACTGGATGCAGAACGTAGCACTTTTGCTCTCCAGCCACATGCACTACACAGCAGAGCATGTTGTTCCTTGAAGACCACCTTTCCTCAGGCAGCTCTGCAAGGAACTGCCAGTCACACATCCAGTGGTAGCAGTGCCTGCGGCCAAAAACCCGTGCATGTTCATAAGTTTGCTATAGTCTGCATTTCTGAATCTACCTCTAGCACGCAATGCTCGGTAACGCTATTATTGTCATTTAAAGACGTATATATTTCTCCTCCCCACAGGTGCTTTGAGGCAGGATCTTGTCTCTTGCAATGCATTCATGCAGGGCTTAGTACAGAGGAGAGCAGACCAAGGCCGAAACCTCCAAATGCTGTCATTTGCAAATAAGTAACACTAGTAAAGCGTGGGACATATTTCCAAGACAACCTTTGAGTCCTGTAATTCTGACATAAGCTCCTGGACATAACTTCCTCTCACACATGCATAGTTAGCTCTGCCACCCCCAACATCTCACAGGGCTGTCGTGTTCAGCCCATTGCTTGGTAAAATCCCACAGCATGCGGTTGCCCTATAGCTGTGTACTGTAGCCTTCTGTGCAGACCATGATAACTACATAGTGTTGTATCAGCTATGCAGGGTCGTTGATACATCTATCACCCCGGTCGTTCACGTCTTTCTTTGCACCAGGTTTTTACCTTGCATGTAGTTCTCTATTATATTAGCCTAATTTTCTCAGTTTTCAAATGATGCAAAGTAACACAGTAAACTAAACTTACTTTTCTTGCTTGGTTTGTCCTCCAGATCTAATTGACTTCATACAGACAATGCTCCCAAAGACTGTATGATAATTCCTGGTGGCTGAGAGAGGAGGCACCTTGGGGCCCATACAGAAGAGGAACGGGAACAGGAGGGCGAGAGCTTCCTACTGCCCCTCTGGCAGAGGTGCCAACTTTGCGGTGTATCTGCAACGTGTGCAAGCTACTAGTTTTCAGAAAGCGAGCAAGACTGAGAGCTGCCCCGAGGCACTTGGAGTAAGAGAAGTGGTGCCAGCATGGATAAGGACAGCACAAACCTGGCTGACCAGCAGTATGAATGTGTGGCTGAGATTGGGGAAGGAGCCTATGGGAAGGTGTTCAAAGCCCGAGACTTGAAGAATGGAGGTCGCTTTGTTGCGCTGAAGCGGGTGCGGGTGCAGACCAGCGAGGAGGGGATGCCGCTGTCCACCATCCGAGAGGTGGCAGTTTTGAGGCACCTGGAGACGTTCGAGCACCCCAACGTGGTCAGGTGAGGAAGTGGGGCAGGCATTCCAATGTGTGGGGTCCCGGTTTTAGTACATGAATTGGGCTAGCAAGAGTTTGGGAACAGAAATGGACTGGACACCAGTCTGGGTTTGTGGATGAAGTGAGCACTAAACTGTGTACATGAAGTGTGGTTTGAGGTTTCAGCAGGCCATAGTGCTGCCTGCCAGACCTCACCTCATCCCTGTGCATTGCCTCCCACACACACAAACACCCATCTCCAGAGGCATAGGTGTGTGATTTAAGTGTTTGAGTGGATGGGCAAGGAGCCATATATACACTTTCCTCAGGCATAAGAGAGAATGAAAAAAAACTAACTACTCCCTGGTTTTGTCTCTGGTATTAGTTCTACCAGCTGCAGCTGATTTTTAGCAACTTCATTATTAGAATGGCAAAGATTATGAAAGCAGTAGTAGAATGTGTGATCTACCTTTTTACATGCATAGTTATAGATTATTGTGTTAAAGAGAAGTAACAGCTTACGACTTTAAGCTTTGCAGGCGGCCTCATGGTTGAATACTGTTTGACTGGTACTAACTTCTCTGCTTGCTGATAGTTGTGCTGCCGAGAGTGTAGCAGTACAGACATCAGGCCTTGCTTGCAAAATGCTGGCAGTGGCCGCAGGATGTCCTTTCTGTCGTGTCAGCAGCGTAAACCCTGGATAAATGACCTGTGTTCTTGAACATTCTCTCAATGGTAAGGCTGGCCCTACTGCGACCTCTTACATTTTTCTGAAGCTGGAAACCTCCAGCAGCCTGTGAAGGTCTTTTATTAATATCATGAACTTTAAGTAATAAGCCTCACTCTGCAGACACCCAGGTACGCAACAATTTGAAATGGGTCAGCATCTTGCTGATGGTGCTGTAATAACAAGAATATTTCCTGTTATTTGTGTTTTTGTACACACTTATTGCATAGCAGAAAGAAAATATTTAATACTTTGCTAACACCAAGCCCCATTCAGTCCTTGAGCAACAGACACTCTGAAGGCAGACGTGACCTTCAGAATGGCTTGTAGCTGTGATCCTCCTGTTTTAGGGTCTGAGATGAGGGGTGTATAGCAGGTGCAAGAGGAAAGCTGAGACAGAGAATAATATTTAAAATACAAAAGTGAATAGCTAGAGAGAAATTAGTTCTTCTTCATCTCAAGGCAGTGTAATACAACAGTGTCATTTCTGCCTCAGCTGAACAGACGAAGCATGTGTATTCTGTAATACTGATAATGGAGTCCACGTTGGTAGAATGTCATCAGTCTCTCCACGGTCAGCAATGGGGTGCAGGCTGCAGCTCACACTTTTCCATTGCAGATCAAGCAAATCCACAGTTTGGTAAATAACCATTATTTTGCCTGGCACCTAGTAGTGCCAGAGGTTTAGTCTATAAATTTAAGAAGTGGGGCATCATAGTGTGGACAACATCTTAGTTCGATCACCGAATTAAGTGCCTTGGTTTACAGCGGAGCACACACAAGATTCTTCTTTGGCAGTAGAGATAACTGAGAGTTTTCAAAATCTCTGAAATCCAGCCCAATAATTTATGACAGTAAATAAGAATTTAGGTGTCCAGGTTTAGACATTTATGTATTTGAGAACTGTGATCTTGTTTGGGAATAATTCAGCATAAAGGTACTTATTTTTTTTTTCTGACATTTAGATCTTTCCCTATGAGGTAAAATATTTGTTTAAGAGCTTTCTAATCCTGAATTCAGCAAAATCATGAAAAACAAAATTCTTGTTTTCCGAAGAGCTATTTGATGATCTGACTATGTAGCTGCAGGCTTGTTTTACTTGGTTTTAAGTGCAGTACAATCTTGACATAGTGTTGCATAAACATATTGAAGCTTAAAATATTTTTTTAAAGTTTGAATGAAAATTCATTGTCTGCAAGCAGTAAGTATGTCAATCAGCAATATGAGAATGTAGTTTCAACATAAAAATATTTGAAAGTGTGTTCCAGGTCCTCCTCATAGTGGCGTTGTAAAGCCTGTACCTTTTGCCATAGGCAGCATTTCAGATGTGAGGGATTGGGCTGTGATCTCTCAGGATGCTCAGGACTGCAGCTGCACGCACATCTTTCTCCATAAGCAGACAGGGGAATATAAGACCAATTTCAAACATTCTATTTTCTGAAATGAGAGGAATGATATTTAAAAGCTCAGCTCTGTTTTGCATGTTTTTCATCTATAGAGCAGATGAAGCTATAAGTAGCACTTTGGAGTGACTGAAATCATACCCTTATAATGAAAGATTACTTGAAAATATTTAAATGCCCCAGTTCCGTTACAAAATACCGTAGAAGAGTTTGTAATTTATTGAAATTGAAGGTCTATTTTTGTGTTATGTAAATATACTCAGAAAAGGAAATACTGTAACAGAAGATCTGCAATTTTAAGCAACTGATCTAGCTGTACTTCATTATGCTCACTAAAATGTTCATTGTTTGGGCATGCATTCTGGAACCTGGAATTATGGCCAGGCTAGTGAATAAAGTTAATGGCAAATGCATTGTTTAGATATTGGATTGAAATGTACATCATTTTGAGAGCACTGGGATAACAACACAAATATTTGAAATCAATGTGTTTTTATTTTGAGGGGACATCTAGCTTTTTCTGTGAATAAAACAGGCAACTACCTTGAGAGAAATAATGAGAACTGCAGATATAATGCTGAATCTGTTACCTCTGAGTAATGGCGTGTGTGATCCGTGAGTTGCTCAGTGCAAACCGACAGTCAGTCTGTGAGTCAAAATTTAGACAGACTTCAAAGAGATGAGCGGCGCACACCCTGCGCTGGGCTGTGGCACTCTCACGTCAGCTGGCGGCAGGAGCAGAAATCACAGGCCACACCTCATCGTGCTGGACTCAAATGGTGGATCTGGGCCTCTCCAGAGGGTGCAGCAAGGAGCTCAGCAGGCCAGGGCTTCTCTGTTTCCTAGAAGTAGTGCTGAACACAGGAATCACAGAATGTTAGGGATTGGAAGGAACCTCAAAAGATCAGCTAGTCCAGTCCCCCTGCCGGAGCAGGAACACACAGTTGCGTAAGGAAAAGACCCAGTACTTGCTAGGTAGGTAGAGCTCCATGGCTTTGTTGGCCACAGAGCCATGGTGCAGGACCAGCATTGCTACTGCAGCCCAGGGGTGTCAGAGCAGTTGTAGATTCCCTTCCTCTCCAATCCTGAGAGACACTTAAAGCCAAAACTGGTTGCCAGTGCTTGGCATTGGAGATGGAAGATGATTTTCTCCATAAAATGGAAATGTCTAAATAGCATAGAGCAATTTTAAACAAAATATTTATCATATTTTTCCATGCTACTGCCTCCTAGTTGTGAGAGCTTTGTTTCGCATTTCCTCTGTCCAAGTCTATGGGTTCCATATTTGTACAATGAAGGGATTCATTTCTCACAGCACAGTTGCTTCTACAATGATAGATAATGAAGTTAGACAAGACTTCACTGCAGGATAAAGCAAACTGAGGTGCAAGCTAAGAAGTAAAAGGAAGTCTAATCTTCATCAGAAAAGTGGAAGTCTCTGAACTATTGATTACGATGGAAATAAGGCCTCTAGGACTGATGTAAAATTTTGTAAGGCTGTCAAAAGTAGTATACAGAAAGGCATGGAAAAAATACAGTTTAAAGCATGACTGCTATGTCCTTAAAATATTATCCTGTTCACATCTGCCCTTATATAGTGTTTCTCTCCATTAGGACACCTTACTCTATTCTACTTATCTTCACAAAGCAAAGCGAGAAGTAGACTCTTCAGGAGTAAGTCTTACTATGAATTGCTTGAAACTTAGCTACGTTGTAGGCTTTGGAATGTCTTTTGTAGCTGGTAGTGTGATCAAGGTGCTCCTCTAGCTCACTTTTCAGACACTAAGATATAGTGATTTGCTAGAGCTTTATTATGTACAGTAGTTAAATTCAGCAAAGTTGGTCCAGCACTTATGTGACTTAGTGCTGTTCTGTTTGGGAAAAATAAAATATATGTAGACAAAAGACAGACTTTGCCAGGAATAAATGAAATATTAGATTCAGGAAATTCCTGTGTGTAAAACTGAGAGTATTCCCTGCTGCGATATATCTGTAAAAATTCTTCTTACGATTATAATGCTAAATTCAGTAATATATTGTGTTAATTTTATCTCTCTCCTGCTGGTAATCAGATGAATAATTTTCCCCTAATGTTAATCATCCATCAAACTGTGAATTTGCACTTGGGGAAGGTGATGTACAAGATAGAATACTGTAGTTCTTGCTGTGCTTGCTTTCTAACATATATATTTAACAGTTTTAATAGTGTTAAACCTTAAGCAAAAAGAGAAAACCTGCAAAGCTGGATGTTTTTGCTTCCTGACCTGTACTTTTTTGATAAATACAGCTTTTTCGGTATTTTCATGGGTTAGTAAGTCTTCAACTTTAAAATAACCAAAATTATATTGATTATAATCTATTACAACATAACCTAGTCTGGGTTATTTTTCCAAAGATAAATGTCAGAAATCGTGCCATTCACGGTCATCATTACCATATCATAAGAAATTCAAAATCTTAGTTTTCTCCTTCCTGTTTGCTTGCAGAATAGGTGCTCCAGCTGATTGACTGAGGTTCAACAGAACAATCCACATAGCTGGAAGTGTCACTCTGTGCCTCAGTCTTTTTGGTATTTGTATCAGTGCAGGGGAAACTCAGTAATTATGAGTATTTGCACAATTATGCCATGTTCAAGGGTTTATTTTATTTTATATCCATTGAAATATAAATGATGTTGTAAACTGTCCTCTGGTACAGCAGTACTGTCATGTTGCTTTTCCCCTGCTTCTTCAGTCCAGTGGTCCATGCTCTTGTCTCATGGTTTGCACTTGAGAATTTGATGGAGCCCATCAACTGGTTCCCTTGGCACAGCCACCTGCATGTGGGGGAAGTGACTTTCCCATCCCCTCATGCTCTGACATAATGACCAGTGCTTGACTCTGCTCAAACGTCCCAGAAGTGTATAATGGCTTGGTGCTTAAAATTGCGTTATACTAAGATAGAAGATGTCTTTTTATAAGGGCCTTAAAATTCCCTCTTTAACCTGGTAGGGAGCACTCAGAACGTATCTGTAGCAGCTTGTCAATACACAGCTAACCTTTTGCAAGTCAATTTGAACTTCAGGTTGTTTCACTTTGTTCTGTTTGATAAACTGAAATGATACGGGAACATACAGAGGCAAAATAATTTCAAAATGCAGTAGCCAATTTTGCTTCTCTTTACAGTTTGTGGTGACGCTTGTGGCTTTATTACTGCACTGTTAATAAGCTTAAAGGATAATCTCTAAAGCACTAAGATGTTCCATCCCGTCAAGTGAAATATTTCTATTTTAGGGGGTGTTTTTCTCCAGTGAATTCTGCTTCCTTTCTCACTTCCCTTTTCTGCCAAGCTCATGTTAAACTTCTAGTGTGTGACGTTATCCTTACAGATCAGCAGTGTGCTGTGTTGTGTGAGACAGTTTATTTTTGTTTAGCCCCGCTCACATCTGTCAGGCCCCTGGAGAGAAAGAAATGGTTACCTCTGCTTTGCCAGGTATGGGGACTGTCTTGTACGTGGAAAGAGTAAAACCAGATGCAGAGATGGAGCAAAGCAGAAGAAACTGAACTTGAAACTTGCCAAGGTTAAAGGGATTACTGTGGCAGATGGGTCTCAGCTGAGGCTGAAGAGGTGGATGAGTAACGGGAAGGAAAAACTGAATGAACTTCAGAGTTGGTTTGAGTCTAACACAAACAGGATGGTCTTCAAGGCAGATGTGAAGACGGGAAGTGCCTTGGCGGGAGAGGCATTTCCAGGCTGGGGAGCAGTGGTGGTTGGAGTTGAAGGGAGATGGTCCCTGCTCTGACCAGCTACCGTGAGGAGAACAGTGCAAAGGTCTTGGGGAAGGGAGAGAGTGACTGTCTACCTGGATTATGACTTCTCTGATGGCAAGAGGACAAAGGAGAATGATGTGGCTGAACAGGGTTTGGCAGTAGGTAGGATTTGGAGAAGTTTGTTAGGTTTGCAGAGTATGTTGTGAAGTGACTGCACATGAATTTCTGGCCTGTTGTCATCTGCCCGCAATCATACAGCACACAGAATAAACACATACAGGGAAAATAAGTGCTATCCTTCTTGTCCTTATGAATGTTTATTAGTAATGGATGTGATGATTTAGTTTGAATACATGGTTTGCCAGAAACAGGACAAGATAAGAGCATGTCAGGAAGGAAGGGTTGAATATGGAATAGCTTTCTGAGCTTTAGGAAATTCAGTTTCAGGAGTGAGTACAAGCTTTCTTCAAAAAGCATTTTATCTTATTATGAATCTAAGCTTTTTACAAAACAAGCAAAAAAAAAGAAGTGTGTGCATAGATGTTAGTCATCTTAGATTATGTCCAGTGCTCCCTTCCTTCTTTATGTGTGTGGGTGGTTGTCTCTGTGCTGTTCTTGGAGAGATCTAGTCTTGCTGGGTCCTGCCCACAATGGAAAACCAACTCATTTTGCCACAACCATTTCTGGTGACAGCCTATGACTGCCAGGCAAAGCGTCAGCAGCTCCTGGGTTAAGGGACTAGGGTCCCGGGTTCAGAACTGAGCCTTGAAAAGGAGTGTGGATGCTCCATCCCAGCAAACGGGCCAGGGCAGATTCTTTGGGACTTTCCAGTTTGCTTCATGGTACCTACTGCCATCCAAGTGTGGAGCAAAGCAGGAGAAGGAAAGTTGTGACTTCCCAGGTGTTTGGAAGAGAGCAGGCTGGAGGCTGTGACTTAGCAAAACCCCAAGTGAGTCCCTCAGGTACACTCAGTTGGATTTAAGTCGTTGTTTGAAGTTTATCACAGATATAAGTGCATTATCAAATATAAATAGTTATTATATTAAGCACGCACTGAATTTTAAAATGCTTTTCTGAATAGAGTTTAGGGACAATATACCTAAAATATGAATCACAGATATTGATTCTTATTCATGTATTGCATTAACTGAAGCCTTATTTCTAGAGACTTTTTCTATTAGAAGTTAAAATAAATCATGCAGAATAAATAACATCACTATCCTGATATAACAGTAACATGAATTCAGCATCAAGAGTGGTTATTTGTCTTTGTAGTAATTCTTAGTTGACTTAATTTAGTTCTGAAGTTTTAAAATTATTTTATAAAGTTTCATAACACTAAATAAAATAGAAGTTGCCATTCATTCTAAAACTTTGTAGCTGTATATAGAGCATTTGGGTTTTAGTCTGTATGAAATCTAGTTGTTTTCTAGTTTTGCTGAACAGGTTGATTCTTGATTATCTAAAGAATTATCGAAAGATAACTGTGCCTATATACATACATAACTAAGCTGTGTGTTTTCATTCAAAAGAGAGGAAATTTCTCCTCCTATATCAGTTCTTCATATAGTTTTCCTATATGCCCCAAAATATTTTAAATTACGCATGCATGATTATTTAACAGCTGTACCTTTAAACTATAAAGTGTTTGCATTTAATAAACAAACTACTTTAGAATTTTCCAGGCAGTGTCTTTTTCCATCATGTACTTTGACATTTTCCATTTGGGAAACCTCCATTTGGGAAGCTTTTGATGAGATGATCATCAAAGAGTGGAAACGTGATGATTTCCAAACTGTTTTAAAATACCTCATTACGTCCAAATTATTGCATTGATTTTCCTATTTATTTATTTACACTTAGCCTTTGAAAATGCGTCCCATCCTTAGAAAATGTTCACAAGGAAGTTTTCTGCTAAATAATAAATTTAAAATCAGGCCCTAAAATTCTAATAACAAAATTGTGTTTTCTTTAGGCAGAACAAATAATGTTTTCTATGAGTAATACGAAACTCCTCAATATGATGCTTTAGGTGTCTTTCTGGGGTTTTAGAAGAAGGTGGGTCTCTAGCCTAAGAAGCATCACACATCATTTTAGGACCACGTGTTGATTTCAGATACCTGAACAGGGAGCGTACTGGCCTGTGCCAATCTGCAGATAGTGGTAGAGTTGCCCTGGGGTGGATTTCCCATGACATACCCAGCCAACAATTTCCAAACTTAGCAAAAAGTTGCATACTGTTTTAAAGCATTCATAAAAACACTGGCTGGTTATCACTCTGAATTATCATTAACAGGTCTCTGATCTTTTCTTAGTAAAAGAAAGTTTAAAAAAATAACTCGCATGTGAATTCATCTTTGCAGGAATTTCCCATGTTTAATGACTGAAAAGTCAATTCTGGTGCAGATGAATCATACAGAGTTTAGATGAAACCTGTTGAGTTTGGACTTTCGCAGCATTAGCCAGTGCAAAATGTTAGGTGTTTTGATAGAAACTGAGAAAGGAAGTGAGAAATACAATGGAAAAGCCTATGTGATTTTTTTCTCTCTTTTATGTGAAGTTTTGGCTAGCCTTTTAATATCTATTTGAAATACGGGCACTATAATAAATAACTTAAGGTGTCTGTTTCTGTTGAACGATGTCAGAGAATTCCCTGCTCCATTAAATAAATTAATTATAAACTTGAAATTCCAGTACTTTGTTCACTGTTCCTTAAGTTAGCATATTTCTAGGAGCTTTCTGTGAACGTAATTCCTGCTGCACTGGTGCTTTTGTTTCTCTTCGTCTGTGGAGCTGGGGCTCTACTGTAAGGATAGAATTCTGTCAGTATTTTTTTTTCTTTTTTCACATTTGATGTGGTATTTTGCATACAGCTGCAGAGTAGACAGTTACCTTTGAAAAGAACATTTGGCTGGTTTAATTTGATTAGGGCAAACCACCTCAGTCATTTCTGAACTAAGACCGTTTTCATTTTAACTTGGCAGTTGGAGTCGGGAATGTCCTGACTGTGCTTAGATGTTTGGGGGAGGACTCGCTGGGACACAGAGCTGCCGCCAAAGTGGAACAACCTTAGAGGACTTTGCCCACTCTGCTCCTTCCCCATAAAGAGGGATGGCTGTGAAGCCACTGAATGTCACATTTAACTTCTGCTCATTACAACAAGGAATCGGCCTCCTTAGGAGTGTTTCTGCAAAAAATTGGAAACTTCTAATGCATAGAAATACATAATCATACATTTTAAAAAACCCTCATGATATTAAAAACAGACATAGGAAATGACAGTCTTTTATTTACAACAAACTGAACACCCCTAGCAACAGCCATTTTGAATAAAGTTATAATAAAATCCAGCATATAAATAGAAATATGGTGAGTTTCTCATGGATATATTCTATCAATGTTTGAATTGTATCCCTTTTAGTAAGTCTCAGTGGGATTGTCATTCTCCCAGCTTTGACTTTCTACCCCTTTCCTCTTATATAAATATCTTGTGATGGTTTTTTATGTTGCATATTAAAGATGAAATTAGATTCTTCAGATTTACAGTACTATGTATTATATGTGACTTTTGCTTTTCAGTTGCCCTCACTGGTGATCAAATAATTTTCCTAGAAAAAGTCTTGTGGCTGTCTAGAATATCAGTGTGTCTCAACAGATGACAGCCCTTCCGTGAATTATAGCTGGATGGCTCCAGAAAAGATGGTTCTGATCTTTAAGTGCTCTGAGTTTGCACTAGTGGGTCATCACATATACAGTATTTTAACCAGAAGATTACAGTTGAAGGAAGATCTTCTGGTTATTCTTGTATTAAGTTCTGGAAAACAATATGCACAATTATTTGTTCATCTATGTGAGCAGCCTAACATTTGCAACTAATTTGGGAATTGCATCCATGTCTGCCAGCTAATCCAGGAATGCAATTGTAAATTTAAGGCTTTAGTTTCTGCTGGTGTAGTTAAAGTCTGTAGAGCTACACTGATCAAACAGCTCTGGTTGTTCAACTCATAAATTCCTAATGTTAAGATGAACAAAAATGCATTAGGTCAGGCAGTCTGTGCAGAGGTGTCTCATCAAGCCTGCACATTTGAGACTTTTCCATTCAGATTTTAGATGCCGCAGCTATTGAGTTTACCAAACTGGGTATAAATAAACTCTTTCATTTGGAGGTTTTTCACTGATAATGAACTCAGAGCTTCTGTTGACCTGTTTCACTCATCCCAATTACATTCCCTTTTAGCACCACAAATAATTCTTCTCTACCTTAGTATATACCATCTGAACTATTTACTGTCTACGTCTGTGTTGTCACCTGGTCAATTTATACACTGCTGTGCTTACCCCCAAACTCCAGGTTGGGTCACAGACACAGTCATTTCGGTCCTATGTACAGCTCCCTACTTCAAGAGAAAATGCTTCTGTAGCTACAAGTAGAGACTTTCTGCTTGTTGGACAGCACTGAAAGATTATGTCCAACTAGCACAGCTCTAGAACCTGTGTTATTGATTTCCAGGTTTCTCCTGAACAGTGAAAGCTCATGACCTGCATTATTTTTCTCTGCTAGGAAGTAGGTTATAAGGTGAATCTGGTTTTGCTAATTTTATCTAACAGCATACTTTCTTTGTATTTGTGATCTTTATGACACAGAGATTCAGCAGCATCTGCACTTTTAATTAGTGTGCTGTTTATCCTCAGATAACCTTCTAGATTGTTAATGGAGATAGACCTACCCACTGATTTTTGTGGTTTCGCTGCAGACATCTCTAATCAATTCGCTGCCTTAATGTTCATCTCTGCTTTTTAAGAAATGCTGAGCAACAAGTTTTGATCAAAGCAATAATACCCATATCTAGACAGGCTTGAATCAAAGACTAGATTCTGAAAATCGAAATTAAATGTCTCATTAAACTTAAAAGATTTGGCAGCCTGTATCTTTTCATTGCACGGAATCCTGTTTATCACATTGCCTTTACGTTTGTAACATGATGTAAAAAAAACGAAAAAAGGAGAGTTACCGGGCATTACTTAATCCTATGCTGCTTATTATTCATCTTGTCTCTCTTCTTAAGAGATCAGTAAGGTTTTATTACTTTTTAATTTTATTTGGTTAGATTAAAAACCATCATTTGGAGATGTCAGTTATTTCAAAAGCAAATCTTTATGCAGTAGTGAAAACATACAAACAGAAATGAGACTGGAACTGAAGACCACGGCAGTACTACAGCAAGAATAGTTAGGAGTTGCACAGAAGAGTCAAGTAACCCATCTGACTAAAAATGAAAGGTATTTGTGGCTATAGATAAAACCCAGATAGGTGAATAACACTGATGACAGAGCCTTTTTAGAAGACATTTGAAGTATATTGGAATGTCCCAAATCAATAGGATGTTGTGATGTCTGTGAGAAAATATATTTCAAAGACTGCTTGTTTTCAAGTAACCCAAAGCTGAGAGTGGACAAGACCATTCTGCAGAAACAAAGTGGAAGTCATAAAAAGCAGATTTAAATCTTCTGCCATCCTCTAGATCAGAGAAAGGCTGTTGAGCCCATAATTCTGGAAGAAGTAGGAAAGTCAGCTAAGTTTACTAAAATGGTAATAAAGGACAATTTAAGCCACTGTCCATAATGAAGTGGACAAATTAGACAAAGTTTAAAGACAAAACTTATAGACACCGTCAATTAAGCAGCTGTTCCTGGAGCACAAGGAAAAGATATCACCTTCTGCATAGCCTGAAGCAACTTACCATAGTTTAAGAAATTCTTACAGTCAAGACACACATATTGGCCACAATAATTAAACTTGATATATTTGGGAAAGGAGTGGTTCCCAAACTCGATGCAGTAACAATAGGCTTTAGAAAAGAAAGATTAAGAAACGGGAGGTAATAAAATATTCAACAGTCAAAAGGAAGGATGGGAAAATGCTTAGGTTTAACATGGCAAGTACTTAAATAGAGATTTGCAGCAGCGCATTTTGTCACTTGGGCCATACACCTTTCCCTGGAGTGATGCTCTGTCTGGTCACTAGAAGTCCTGGCTGTGCTTTGGATCTGTAGCCTCTTCCTGGGTGCTGTTTCTAGCAGGACAATTTATGTGTTGGTTCCCCGAACTCTCCAGAGGGGTGAGGTATGTCAAAGGGAGACAACAAACTTTCTCTACCCCTGTTATGGCTCTGCTCCAGTATATCATGATGGATGCACAGAAGGTACACATAGCCGTGGATAAAAACATAAAACAGGAATGTAAGCTAATTGTGAGCAGACAACTAACTGTAACCAACTGCATGTTAAAAGTATACTCCATCCTAGTCATTTAGAGTCTCCCCATAGTGAGTGCAGAGAGAGGATGCGCTTTCTGAGAATAACTCAACCCACACATCCTCCATACCCACCCTGGAGCAGAAGGAATTGTCCTCTGGAAGCTCCTGCCTTTCTCTTTTTGGCTGCAGAGAGAGCCCAGGTGGTTGATGCAGAGTGGACACCCAACTGGAGCCTCCTGCAACTGCAGAGGGTGAATGCCCGCCGCTCTGCTTCAAGCTTCAAGGCAGAAAGTGGAAACACTAGTAGGGAGATCATACAGCATATAAGAGAAATTACAAAAGCAAATAGGAAATCGTTTTGAGGGCAGGGAAACAAAAAGCTAGTCTTGAAATCAGGGGGTACTTGAACTATGAGAAATTAGAGGAGGTAATCACATAACAAATTAGTATTGTAGGGGAACTTTTTTTTACGAAGTCTGTAGTATATGGGTTGTTGGTAAGGGCTTATACGAGGCACTTTTTTTTTATCAGCTACCAAAAATGATGTATTTTTCCCAATAAAGTGTGGGTTTCTGCGAAATCTACTGACTTCAGACAATCTGCTCCTAGTTTGCGCTTGGCATTGAAATCCTGAGGGAACAGGATGTAGCTGGACTGGTGGGCACTGCCTCATTACCCTCTACCCAATTTTAAGAAGGCATTTGATCGAAACTTCTTAATCTTTTACAAGAGGAAGAGTAGCTGAAGACGTGTGTTGGAGATGGCCAGTCATGCAGCCTACCAGTGGTTTGAGGCATCTTTCAAAGCTTTCTCAGATGTAATGTCTCTTGCATATTTTTCTCATTTCCCTTCATTCTGCTATCCTGATCTCATACAGGATTTATCACTAAGCTGAATACTTATCTCATTATTGATAAAATTCTGATGCTACACATAATTTCATTGCCTCAAATTCCTTTTGAGCAAATTACGTGATTGCACAATTGCAAGTAGTTGGAAAATTCTGGTGTCTAACTTGTATTCCACTCTAAATTATCTGAGCGCTTGGAAAACAGTGGTACTGTACCTTTATCTCTTGGATATTTTTTTTTTAATATAAAATTTTATTTTTCGATAATCTCAAAACATGTCAGCCCACATTGCTCAGTAATGGCCTGCAAAATTCAAATCAGTCAATAGCGCTAACAGATTCTGCTCCATCATTTTTTTATCTTGATGTATGTTTGAGTTAGTTTTTTTATAGCTTGATTTACGAGCTCGAAAACAGCTTTTTTATTATGCAACCACTAAGACAATATAATTGTAGTAAAACAAATGATCTACTCTATTGAGCTGTTTGGATATGCGTATTACTCGTGTGTGTATATGTGGAAAAGCATGGAAATTTCAAAATTTGACTACTTTTATACCAGGAAGTTCAGAATTAGTATTTTATAACATGGATGAAAATTGTTAGACATGTAGGATTGTAATTAGTGTAAAGTCTGTGCCTTAAAAATGTTTGAACAGATTTCTTTTTTAAAGATAGTTAAAAGTAAAAATTGAAAGGGAATGAGGGCAAGCCAGGGGAAAAAAAAAAAAAAAGCCAGTTGTTTTTAAAAAGTTACATGACATTGAAAATTGGAAGTTGGAATTGAAATGCTGTCTCACTCCTAAGTATAATAAAATAGTAAATTTTATTAAATGTATTCTGGAAAGAGTAAATTAAAATTATAAAGCCTGATGTGAGTGGCAAAGAGCCCAGGCAATATCCGGAAGAGTAAACTTCTAATGGCTTAACCTAACTGAGGCACAGTCCACTGGAGCAGGCAATTGGACAGGAGATGTCAATATTTAAAAGTACCAGAACTTAATTTTGAAGCACGTGGCTTTTTTTCCTCCTGTGTGGAGCAGAAATACGTATTTTTAAAGGCTTTAGGGAATATTTAGATGATGGGATTATGTGTCGCCTTTTAATGTCAGCCCTTTTTTAATATTGACCCTTTTAAAAATCTTTAAAAATCTTGTAAATTTAAGGTCACTTTCAATTCTTTTATTTCAAACATGAAATTACCATCTTTAAACTTCATTATTCCCTCAGTTCCAGAACTCATTCATCGCAGACCACATCCTTTATACAAAAATATCTCCATATCCTCTTTTCAGCTTTTAAATGGAGTCTTAAAAAGACTGTTGAGTTCTTCAAATAATTTAACTAAAATTTTCTGAATGGACATGGTTATCATGGCATTTCTAATATATTGATTGCTATCATTTTCACAAGCCTGAAGAAGTATTCTTGTGCTTTGGAAAATCTAAATCCATGTCACTTCTCTTCCTTCTGGAGTGAAATCATGTGGACTGTACTGCACTTAGATCAATAGTCCTATACTGTAGGGGACTTGCATGCAGAGGCTTTCATGGAAATGAAGACGACTGTGTCTTCCTGGATTTAGCAAAAACAAAAAGGCTCTACTGTGCCTGTTTCTTCCAAATGGACTTGAGACAGTTATTTCTCAGTCAAATATTTTCTTAATCCAGACATAGACTCTTATTTCAGAACATACAGATACCAGTTGTGATGTTGAAAACCAAAACATGCCTGCATGAAAAGTAGGTAAGGGAAATCACCAGAAAGTTTGACTTTTTCTTCACCGAAAGTCACTTCGATTCAGTGATAACTTAGAAAGCAGCTGAATGGGCCTTTATAAAACATATGAACTAAGTCACTTTTAAGTGGAGACAGCTGGGGTCTATTTAATATCCTGTGTAAAATGGTAGAGGTCAGCTTCCTGGAATAACTTTGGAGTTTTATTTCACGAATATCCTACTGCTGCAGGGACCTGGGGTGATGGAAAGGCTCTGAAACTAAAACGGGCCATAAGGGAAAACTCCAGGCCTGTAGCTCTTGTTGTAGCTCTGCATTTGGTGTGGGATGGTAGGAAGCATCTTGTGGCCTCAGGTATCTGCATGCACATCCTCCTAAATGTCTGTTGCGTGAGTGCTTATTAATGCAGGCAACTGGTCTCATTTTTTTCTCCCAATCCTGTATTCTTATGATTTGGAAATCATGGCGAAGTGACACTTTGGACAACAAGCGGTTCTCAAATTATGATGACCCTAAATACATAGGTTATTTTGTAATCGCTTATCTTGACAGTTTTATTATGTCTTTTTTCCCCCTTGCAATTAATGCAGCCATATCTTTACTATCTAAGGTCATACATTTCCTTAATGTCTTCCCTGTATCTATTCAATTTAATTACTCTTGGCTCCTTGAGTTTGGAATCTTATTTTTATTTCTAACTCCTGTTACTCCATTATGTATTGGCCATGTGGTTAAAAAAGAAAAAATATTTGTCTTTGTAGGCCAGTGCCACTGGTAAGTGTTCGCACATGCATGCTAAAGTTACACAACGTAGCAATTTATGTAATTGGTAGTCCAGTGACAGCTTAATTAAAAGCCTGTGGTGCAATAAGCATGAAAATTCATATGAAATAGTACATAAATAAAGATGTCCAGTATCATTAGATACATTTCACAGTGTGGAAATTTGGCTTTTCCTTGAGTATGTATTTAAATAAAAGACAAATGGAAGCTCTAAAGAAGAACTAAAAGGGATAATTGTTGCTGTTAGATGGAAAAAAGGTGGAAACAAAACAAACAAACATTTAGTAGTGAGCCAGTGGAATAGGCAAGCTGACCACTGCTAGAAAAGGCTTTGTTAGACTGTGCTGCATGGTGTGTAGTGTTGCCTGTTTAGTCAACTGTACAAATGCTTGAGATCATCAGCTGTGGTATAAGTTTCTGTACTGTTTCTCTGAACAGAGGTAAATAGGCTGATTGTAGGGGTTGGGGATGGATTAGAGAAAATAATGAGGAGCAGCTCCTTCAGTCCTCAATGTCTCTTGACTTATTCTTGAAATAAAAATAATTACAGTAATAAAACAATTCATATATGGCTTAGAAAGGGTTAGAATGTTTTCCATCTCACCCAGGGTGCTTCTGAAGCAAAAAAAGAGCAGATAGCTTAGGGAGTAGTGTAAGAGCAGGTGAGACTTGAAGTGATAATTCCTGGCAAATTAAGACCCCAGACAGTTTTGATGCTGACTTACTCTATGATCTTAACTAATCTGTATCAGCTGCCTTGAAAGTCCATGCAGCATTTGCAGGTAGATACGCACCAGCCCAGCCGCATCCCCAGGCAGATGCCCCCTCGCTGGGCTGGTGGTGTCAGCTCTGCTGAGGCTCCGCCATGCCCTGCGCTGGCCACGGATCTCCCCGCGCTCAGCCTGAACCGACACCGTCTGCGTGGACGGCGCAGAGCGTGCTCGTCTGTGCTTCCAGGCCTTATTTTGCAAGATTTGTTGTCGTTCGCTCCTTTCTTTCGGAAGTGTGAAAGACATTGTCACAAAACAAACAAAATACAGTTTTGTCATGTATTTACATCTGGCACACACTATCATTTACAAAATACTGAGTTTATTTCAAAACTATCCATGCATTAAAATGCAAACCCTAATCTCACGCTGCTAAAAGACGCCCCAAAAGAAATAGTTGCCTTTGCTCTGAAGCAATAAAACAGTCGAATAAAATTTATTGCCAGCTCAAAATGCTACTAACACCTCATTTTCATTGCCAAACTCTGCAAATAATCTTTAATTTGTTTTCTTTTACATATGTGTGCAAGAGCTTAAAGGAAATACTTAAGGAGCTGTACAGCCTGTGGAATACTTCACTCTGTGTGCATTAATCTTTAAATGGCTGGCTCGCAGTGCCATGTAAATGGGCTGGAAAAGGAGGTAACATGTATTAGACATCTACCTGAAGAACTGGAGGGTGAAAGCACCTGAGAATCTTGCAGAAATAGACATTTTTGTTTTCCTTTACATGTGCCATGTATTAATTTAAAAAAAAAAATACAGCTTAGTAGAAGGAATGATGTGACAGCCAAGGAGCTTGTGTGGCCACATGTGAATGACTGTGAACTGGAAACAGAGCAGCCATGAAGTGCACATTTTTAAAAACTTGTAGGATGTAATGCTTCAAATTCTGATGAAATGTGTAAGGAATTTGCATACTAATAGAAACGAGGATCCCTTTTTATGTATCGAGTGCTTAAGGGCAATTGCCCCCTGGCTAAATTTATTAGGCCAGAAAAATCTTGTAAATTTCTGTTGAAGATTTATTGGTCCCATTTGTTTCTGTTCTGTACAACATTAATATTAAACTCAATCCTGCAAGTTTGTCACAGGTGAAACTCCCTTTCAAATTAAAGGAAATTCTGGACCTGAGCCAAAGCCAGTTAAATACATGTACTGACTGTGAGGCTTAGGTAAAGGCTTCTGTGTGCAGAGCTTTTTAGGACTGATCCTGGTCTGTGGGGGTTAAGTCAATGGGGCAGAGGTGGTTTTGGTGTCTTCTTTTTTTTTTTTTCTTTCAACTTCTCTCTCATTTTGTTTTAAGTTTAAGTATCTTCAACAATCAATTGAACATAATCTGGAATCCCACCAAGTAAAATTACTTGATTTTAGTCTTCCTGGGAGTCATTGTTCATAAATTCAGTTAAATTCAAGCATTTTCCATAGCACACAGGAAGAGACAACCCCTGCCCCCAGAGTGAATCAACTAACCTACTTCTTACCCTTGAACATATGGAGACCTACCTGACGCATTCAGACCAACCACCAAACCCCCAAGCAACTCCGTTACATGAGTGATATCTCTTCCATGGCAGCTGAGAGGAGAACTTTGTGCTCCACAAGCTCTGCCAGGCTGTTGTGTAGATGGATGGCATTTCATCTGTCTGATGGATGGCCAAATGCGAGTATGTTCAATGGAGCTGGCATTTTTCATGCAAACCTTAAATCTGCATTCTGTATGTGCTGAATTTAAGTGTTACCTTAACTTTGTATTCCCTTGGTTTTTATGCTTTGGTTTTAGAACAAATATCCCCTCACTGTGTTTTCTTTAATTTAAAAGTTATATATTACTCTCTGCCACTCAGTTTTTCTTTTGGAATGCAATTTCTGAAGAGGAATGCAATGTTGAGATGCATAAATCTGATCACTTCCCAGAACCTGGCCAAATCCTGTTTGTTTTTCTTACCCATGTGAACAATTGCCTTTTGATTTTTGGAAATCACAGGGTGTTATTTACTTTTGGGCAGGTGAGATGTGACTCGTAGCACTTTGAGTGATGGTGATAGAACACGGCACAGCACTGCTGGGAGGTTGGTTGAGTTCACTGTGCTCCCTTCCGTGTTTTGCTGAAGTGAATGGAGGAATTCCTTTTGTCTTTAGTTAATGGTGCCCTTGGCATCACAGCACATGCGCTTCTTGGGACTACATCTGACATGCAAGCCCGATCATGGTCATTCCCCATATCAAGTGTAGCCAAAAAGCACTGTGAACTGTGTGTCTATTTTTATGTCCTTTAACCTCATGCAGGACAAGCATATGTGAAAATCACACAAAATGTGATAGACTTTTTGGATTTTCACTTGATCTGTTGCTGAATGTGGCAACTGCGTTCGCCACCCAAACACTCTGCTTGCGTTGGAAGTGGGTGGACACGTCTGGTCCATTTTCCGGAAATTTTGAGCAGTTCTAGTGAATCAATAAACAGATTCTTTCAACAGACTGAGACACTTTTAAAAGTTGTTTTCATGTGGTTTAAATATCCAGTGTTAAACTGCTGTTTCCATTTGTAAGATAACAAGAACTGCTCCATTGCTATTTTCTGGACTCTCAGGAAATGATCAGGAAAGCAGCAGTTCACAGTTTTGTTCATTTCAGAATTTAAGGAGAAAAAATATTGCGATGAACTCCTCTTTGGAATAAATCATGACCATATTCAAGAATTAACTGGAGTCCGAAAGGTGATTAAAAAGTTATGAAGGAGAGACTGTGGTACAGGTGAGGATGCTGAGGTCTAAAAGGGGAGCTCATACACAGGGCCCCAGGTTGCAGAGTTGTCACTGGGCAGGTAAGAGAAGCCAGACCAGGAACCACAAACAGCATCTGTCATAGTAGATACGGGTTTACACGGCATACAGGGAATTACATTTTTCTGCCCAGGTAATGATTGGCTGACTATAAAGATAACCAAAATTACCTTTTTTGGTCTTTTGTTTTTCATCCCATGTGCACAGACAATGAAGGTTTTTTTTTTTTCTTCTCTGCTTTTACTTCTCAAAGATAGCAGGCATATAACAGAGACAAAGCTTTAGATTATGTCTGCTTCCTTAGAAGTCACTTAGGTTACTTGCATGCTGGAAGTTAAGCTCAACCGTAAGTTCTTTGGTAGTGCAGGGCTAATGGCTCATGCAAGATGGAGATCTATGACAGGTACTCTTCCTTTCTCTGCACACTACTGCCCTAGCTCCAGAATTGCTCAAAGCTTGTGTTATGTCAACTGACTGTGCTGTCATAGCAATAAACAAACAGACTCTGTAAGAAGTTTGCACCTGATTTCCCAGAGTGGTGCTTGTTTCATTCTCTTACCAAGGATTTTCTTTTCTATAATGTCACATAGAGAGTGAAGAACATTGTATTTAAGAAAGTATACATAATAATAAACCCAAATATAAAAAATAGGCATGCCGGTGAACCATGCAATGTTTTACTGTGTTTTACTCCTATGTATACTGATTGCTTTCTGTTTAATGCATGGATATGAACCATGTTGCATTAAAAAGCCTACAGATTTCCTTAATAATTCCTCGAATACATTAGAACAACACAATTCAAAGGACTAAAAAGAACTAATTTGGTTTTCAAATTAACAGCTGTCTTTACTAATATATGTGCAATTTATTTATTTCGTGCATATAAGTATTGTCAACTTTATCAAATTTAGCCTCTTATTTTTCTTTAGATTGTTTTTTTCTTCTGTTTTCCTATTTTTCTTTTGCTTTTGCTGTGGAGTTCACAGTATTGTTGAACCATGGAGGTTTTCCCTTTTCAAAAGTCACCTCTCGATCCTTCTTTGAGAAATATAGACCATTTGGTCCCTTCTTTTCCTATGAAACATTGCAGAAATGTTTTTTCTTTCAAGGCTTTAGTGTGTCAGTGTCTCACAAATCACTACAATACTTTTTCTGAGGGTCTTAATCAAAGCTGTTGTTAATGCCAGTAAAAGTACCACAGCAAGACATTTTGCACCTGGTGCGCTCTTTACTCCCCTCATCACTGTAGTAGCTTTGGGTTTCATTCAGCTGCTGCCAGCACTGGCCCTTCTTCCTACAAAGTGTCTGCAGCATCCTCAGGGCTGGGGTGTTTTTGCACCATTTAGCAAACCCCCTTACCTAGCTTGATCAGCGGCTCTGACCACTAGATTTGCTCCTTAGAAGTGCTATCAGTCAGGCTGTGGTTACTTGTGTTCCTGGGGGCTTAGTGTATGCTGGAGGGTTGGTTCGGACTCAAACAGAACCCATGTTTTGCGTACAGCCACCATCCTCTGGTAAAATTGTGACTCAGTTGATGGTAAGCATCGAAACAGTACACCTCTTCTGTCATCTTCTGTAGTACCTGCTGCTTGTTTTTTTAGGTTTCCTCATGTGTCTCTAAAAAGCAAGAGCTTGGAATCAAATTTGCATTGGAAATACCACTTAAAAATCCTGAATTAAACACCTCGGGAACTGCTGTGATATTGCAAGGATTTTAAAAACTATATGAGATGATACAGAGTATCAAACAGGCCATTTGATATTTTGCTGTGAATACTTTTTATATGGAGTGGAGGATTGTTATTTCCTTTGTTATTTTTGATGGTTTTGCATCATTAAGTCTCAAGTGTAGATAGATTAGATTATTAAGCTGCTAAAGAATGAAGAACAATTTATAGTGTTGTAAAATCTTCTGAAGATGAGTTGCTAATTTTATTTAAATCTAGGAAAACGATCATCAAGTTACATTTAGATCCTGTAGGTTTGGCACAATCAAGAATTCTAAGCGGAACTGAAATGTGGAGTCTGCACCAGTCAGTTTATCTGTGAGCTACACATGAATAAAGACTGTATTTTGTTTATCCCATCTTGCACCAGGTACAGCTGGGAGTCCAGAATAACTTCTGGGCTCCTTTTATTAGCATTAAACAAAATCAATAATCAGACATAAGCTTTAGTTGCATGTTGAGCAATTTAGGGAATGTTAAAAGAAATGCAGCTTTTCCTGAGGTAGGTGTTCTACAGAACATCTGAAAGACGTAATGAAGGATGCACATCCCCTACCGATGAATCAGAGCATCTTGAATTTGTACTCTGAACTGGAATCTTGTGGGAGCTTACTGGAAACTCTCAGTGCTGTACAACAGCAGTGTACGTGACTTTGAAAGGCAGTGTACATTTGCTTGCTCGAGGATCACATGAGAGCACTATGAATAGGTCAGACAGCTATTGCTGATCCTAAACAATCTGTCAGCGACTGTCTTCGTAACAGGCCATGTTGTTTTTCTGGTTTGGGGGTGACTTGGCCTGTCCCTTGCAAGGAGAATCTGACAGGCTGTTTGATACGGCAGCACACAGGAGTAAATGTAGGTGCCAGCAGGCTGGTATTTTCCCTCAGTAATGGCAACTGCTCAGTGTGTGGCCAGTTTGGATTTAAAATCAATTGCAACAAGCTGTTAATAGACTGGTGAGGAGTTAAGTATTTCAAAAACTGGTGAACTTGAGGACGAGTCCTGAAAGTGAAGTTCTGCAAGGAAGGATGTTGTTTGAATTACTGAGCCTTACCAGATCCATTTCTGGTCCTTGCCTATTAAAAATAATCTCCCTTCACAAAGAAGGTGAACAAGAAATGGTAGCGTGAGGGCTAAAAAAGACAGCAGGCTGCTATAAACAAAGAGAGGTGCAGAAAATGTCTTGTCAAGTGTATTTTTCCTTGAAGTAAAACTCTTTAACAACTGCATCTTTTAGTGACTTGGGTGGCACAGGGAGTAAGTGTACTTGGTCTTTTCATCTTTTAGGCATGAATCTTGGCTTCTGTTGAAAACAAAAATTACTTTTGGTGGTTTCATCAGAGCAGACATTTGTCTGCATCACAAAACCATTCAGTCTGGCACCAGGGCCCGGCGTTGCTCAAGTGGGGCCCAGCGCAGGAGAGCCGGGGTGTTGCAGGTCAGGGCTGCAGGCAGTGCTGAGCGTTGAAAGCTTGCCCAGTCAGCCCACACTATCGGACTTTAGCCAGTGCTATTTACTTCACTTTCAAGAGCATCTATTTCTCTCTGTCACTTTCTGTGTCTCTCTTCCTCACACACACTTAAAGAACAAAAACATCTTTTATAGAGCTAAGCATTTTAAATAATTTTTCCAAGTCAGAAAGGGAGAGAGACTGGAAAAAATTACAGCACAAAGCTCAGCTTGCAGATGAACGATTGCCTTGTCATCCTAATATCCCCCTTCCTTCCCTTAAACCTCACTGGTGAGTGGGCTCTAAGTGAGAATATTGGCTGGGCTCTGCTGGAGCAGGTTTCCAGGACAGGACTTTCTGCTGCCTTGCTTTCACCATGCAATTACTTCTTCGCGGTACCTCTTTCTGCACTGTGCACAGCAGATAATGAATGAGTGGCTGCAGAGTTGGAAACATCTATCTGCAGAACATCTGCCTGTCCTAGATAAATTCATTTATTTTATCCAATGTTGTGTTCTACCCTTTTCTGCTATTTGCCTGAAAGAGGTTTCTTCTGAAGGCAAGAAGAGATCCTGTTACTCTTTTCTGGGAGGGCAGCAGGGCAAGGAAAATATTCACAGACTCCGAGAACCCGGTAGAAACTTAGACGATAAGGATTTGAGACGTAAAGTTACCATCAGCAGCATAGAGATATGCAAGCCTGTTTTAATTAATTGAGTTTGACTCGGCATCTGACTGCCAGTGGATGAAGCTCCCGGTGGGCTAGTTTGCGGTGCTGCGGGCAGAGCTGTGCTGTAGGGATTCAGTACCGAGGTGGGTCAGTTGAGTATGGTCTACGTGTCTTTGCGTTGTGTTGCAGTCTGCTGTGGAGGCATATCTGAAGTGTCGATGCACATCGGTGCAGCTGCAGCAGGTGTGAGAAGCACATTGGGAAGCTCCTGAAGACCCATACGCTTTTGAAAATGGAACTTAGGTCTTGCATTGCTACGTGCTTTTACAAATATTATCCCAGAAAAAAATGCACCTAAAATAGGAGATAATTTGAATTTACAGGTCTGTTCATCTGTAAATGTTCTTTTTTAATCTAAAAGTACTTCACTGAAGCTCCTTCCAGTGAGAAGAATCTACATCTGAAATACCAGCTTTCAGAGTTATGGAGGAGTAGGTGATTGGTGATCAAGATGAGACAAAGCAGCATGTCCTGAACAAAGGGGAGGAGCTCTGTCATACATTTCAGAGTGTGAAGCTCCATTTCCTGTTTTGCTACATGGGACATGATTCTCCGAACATGTATGTTCCACTCTACTTGCCCAGCTATTGTCTTCTTCTTCTGAAATATGACCCCTTCGTTAAAATACATTGGGTATATGTGATGCCAAGCAGAGATTGCTTTCTGTTAGCAGAGACTTTTTTCTCTTCAAAAGCAAGAAAGGAGAAGGTATCTTATATTTAAAGTATGGGGAAAACTGTTTTTTCCAAGGAGTGCGTAGTTTAAAAAGTTGGGGTGAACAAAGGGCTTGCTGCTGAGTGGCTTCCAGAGAACAGAAAAGTCTACGACCGCTGCTGAAATTTGGACTCAAATGATGCCTGACTACCATTCTTCAATGCTTTTAGCTATGAGAAGCTGAATTTTATGTATGCTTAAAAATTATGGACTCATAGGATTAACTGGAGCCAAAGGCAGTGAAAGCAGAAGCTATTCAAGCTCCCTGTCACATATTTGTCAATAAAGCTCAATCATGACCTGTAACAGTCTTGGTATCCTAATCTTGTGGTGTTTGCATAAACACTGTCAATCATACATAAATTCTGTGCTGGTTTTTTGTCATGTGGATAAATGCCTTTCAGAGTTATAGTTGAGACTGCCAAACTCTTACCATCTGAGTCTTTGTCCAGACTTACGAAACCTTAAAACTGTAGCCACATTACTGTGCCACTGGCTACCACACCAAAGTCTTCTTGAACATTTCTCCTACTCATAAATTAACGGCTCCAGTTCTCTTTCTCTGTCATGCATAAGCTAGGAAGTAACTCTTCCTAGGATGACACTTCCCAAAAAGTTAAAGTAAGTTCATGTTCTTGAAAAACTTGTCAGGACAGGGAGTGTTTTTTTGGTTAGTGATGTGAGTGACCAGCAAAGTAAATGAATCTGTGTTCATCTTGCATTAGTCCTACTGCAATACAAATAATAATAAGTCTTTGGATGCTTTGGCAACAAGTATCTAATTCTTTGATCTTCCCTTTGACTATGCTTTGGGTCATTTTCCAGTGTACTTACTCATCTGTTTGACAATAGCCAAGAGAATGGATGTCCTATAGTTTTTCAGGTCTTACGGTCAGATCTGATTTTTGGTATTTCTTGCAGGTGGCTTGAGCTGGTGGGTTTGATCTCCATTGCCGTTGTCTCGGTTTGCTCAGGAAAAAATGCTTATTCCACTTGAAAATGGGTAACTTTATAGCGGTTCTCAGAGCATGTCAAAAACAAGTCCAGTAATGTTAAAGGACTTTCTAGAAGCAGTTACCAAATTAGTACCAGTCAGTAGATGCAATAGTTTTCAAATTTATTGGCATAACTGTGTCTTTTCTTATAAAAGCATTAAGCATTCAGACTGTAGATAGTAAAATGAAGATGAACTGATGTGCATTTGTCAGACCGCATGTTGTAAGAAACTATGGACACTTCAAGAAGCATCATCTAGTTTTCTGCATTCAAAAAACCTTAGGTATTTTTGTAGGAAGGCAGGTATTCTGCTAGGTTATAGTAAGATCCACTAGACTCATAAAATAAAACAGAGACATAGATTTGTAGCTGATAAGCTTTTTTTTCTTTTAAAAGTACAATTAACTCAAAAAAATGTCTGCACTATAGCACAGGTGCTCCTTAAGTGTCTGTTCAACAATGTTCCAGTTCAGATCAACACGTCGGGCGCTGTGTGACTCCAAGCCAAACATCTTGTTAAATACTTGCAGGATTTCCCATAGCGGATCTTACTTCAATCAAATAATTCAAACGTTTCTTTTTTAAGTACAATAGAAGGGCGGGGCTCGTGTTTACAAAGTATTCGGTATGGAAATCCTGTATTGATTGAGATACTTCACTTCATTTAAGACAGTGTCCACATAGTAACTCTTAAAAGGCCTTTTACTGTTCCCTAGTCCAGAGAGGCAATCACATGCAGAACTACCCCGTCACATACAGAAGATCATGAGAAACGTGCAGTGTAGACAGCAGAGATGTTCCTTGCTAAGGCAGACAACTCAATGGATGATTTTTTCACAGTGGATGTAAAATAATGTAATTTAGAAAAAGTAGTTTTATCTCTGTTGAAACTATCGAGTAACGAAGCGGTGTCTTTCTCAATCTATTTCCAAAATGGTTAGAACAGGCAATGCCAGATGTTGTTTTTTCATAATATTGTGGATTCATATAAGCTGTGCTTTAAATTATTATCTAAGGCAGCGGCTGTATTTTCTGTGAGTAAACACAATGTGCTCCCACCCAGCCTGGTGCAGGATCTGGAGTTTTTATTATTAACAGTAAAGCATTTACGGTTTTACATAAGGGGTGTATAAAAGGGAAAGATAATATTATTACTCAGTGATAATATTATTACGTGGTAATAGGTGACTAGAATTGCGTTGCTCTGAATTCCTTATTTTGCTGTGCCAGAAAATGCCCAAATCAAAACAAGCCACATGCAGAAGACTTAAACATAGAATCCACATTTCCCTCCACAGCGAGCTGGAAATTATGTGTTGCTTCTGTATTCTATACACTGAAATATTTTTTCCTTTTTTTTTTTCTTTCCCGTGAATTATAACTCTGCTATAATTGAAAAGATAATTTTGCCAGTGTATTAAATACCTGGCAAAAAAAGGTGTTTTAGAACATTTTTAGGTAAATGTAGGTCAACACAAAGGAATCATACAGTTGGAAATATTTTCCAGTGTTTATGTTCAGATGTTCAGACCTGTCTGGCTCCTCTCTATTTGCATGTGTTGGGGTTATAGGCAGTCCAGCTACATTCCACATTGATTTATATAAATATATTGCAGATTATTAACCTCCAGCCAAATACCAGCAAATTTCACTTTTCCAGGAGGTTTGCAACTTTTCATAAAACTGATTTACTGTGTAGACGGTATCTATCTTCCATGTGCACCCCATTAATGGAATCGTAAAGACAGCGGTATTTGTCTTTATGAGAAACGTGCTGAGACATTTGCTGCTACAGTCACTGTGTTCCCATAATCATTTAATTAAGATTTGTTCATATCACAATTACAGATTAAGTACAGATTGCATCCTCTTAGAAGACGTAGGGTGACTGTCTGTCCATATTCTGTAACTCTGGTTCCTGAATTATTACTCGCTGCAAAGCTTCTTTAAGCTAAAAGAAATGTGCACGTATCCATTTTCAAAACATGGTGCCTAATAAGCAATTTTTAGGTGTCTGGCCAAAGATTATTTAGGAGTGCTGTTAAAATGGGGCCAGACCCTTAACATTTTAAGTCTATATCATTTCAAGTGAATAATACTGCTCTCTTAAACCTGGATGACAGTCTTCATAGATAGTTGTGCCAATTCTTCCTTTCTCTTGTGAAATATTCTGAGTTTTAAGGTAAAAAGTAAAAACTCAGTACAAAGTGTTTTCCAATTCTGTTTGTCAAGTGGCTTCTTTGAAAAGCAGTGACCCCCAAGGCTTTGTGCGTGACCTGTTGTCTACAGATCCGGCATATAAAGCCTTTAGTCCCAGGACAAAGAACAAAAATATTACTTGATAATGTTATCAGAAATCCTGCACTTTGCATAAAGTAAGGAAGCAGTTATTTGAAGAGGATAAAAAGTACATGTAGTAAAACCATGTAACTGCTGCGATGTTGACCAAATAAGCAGTAGCATCAACGCTACTTTTGGTTTATCGATGATAGGTTATTCACTTTATAGAATTTTTCTCAATAATTGTATTCATACATTTTAAAAAATCTACTAATAAAAGTAGTGATGCTGTCTTGCTTCAGAGAGAAAGGCAATCCGACATGTAAAATTTAAAACTAAATGAATGAACGCGTTAGTAAAGTATGTGAGCAGGGAACAATCATCCTTCCATCTGTAAGGCGGTTTCCTGTTGTGATTTTGTGGAAGTGGGACTGGAGAAACAATAGTGAAAGTCACTGGTATGAGCAGAGATGTGAAGCATAGAAGCATGGGAAGACGTTTGTGAAAATCCTAATTAAAAATATAAAGAAATAGAGTAATCAGGTAGGAATGTGACAGTAAGAAGAGCTTTTCAAATTAGTTTGAATTTGATGTTGTGCAACAAGGTGAAACAATAAAGAAATTTAAGTAAAAGAATGACAGAAAGGGATGAGAGAAGTGGGTTTTCATAATTGCGGCATCTTGCGCGCAGTTTTTTTTCCAGACCGTGTCCTGACAATGAAGGTATTCCTTGTGTTCAGGAACTTGCAAGAGTAATCAGCACAAAAGTCCTACTTCTGCTGAGGGATATTTAATTCTAAAGCCATGCGATGGTGAACATGGGACTTATGTAGGTACACACTGAAGGTGCGTGCAAACACCTGGTATTTTTTTTCTCAAAAATGTTACTTTTTTTTTTTTTTTTTTTAGTGGTTACAATAGATGCAGCATAGAATGTGGATACATATCATTTTCTGTATTAATTCTAGTTGTTCTGACCAAAAATATTTTCTTTCCATGTAATTATTTTACTTTGAACAGCTGATGGATTCTTAATACTTCATCCTATTTCAGAATGCACACGTGACATAGAGATATGGTATTACTGATGTATCAGTAGTTATCTGATGAATCAAGAGCTCAAAGATTGCTCAACCCTTGGAAAGCTCTTTTTTCCATTCTATATACTGTAAGAAATTTAAATAGATGTTTATGAGCTGCAAGGTACATATGTCTGTAGTGGTTCCTGTATACTTACCTCCTCTTTTCCTCCTCTCAGATTGTTTGATGTGTGCACCGTGTCACGAACAGACAGAGAGACCAAGTTAACGTTAGTGTTTGAACATGTGGATCAAGACTTGACTACTTACTTGGATAAAGTTCCAGAGCCTGGAGTGCCTACTGAAACTATAAAGGTATTTAAGAAGATTTTGGGTATTATTTCAGAAAATATTAGATACAAAGGGCAAAGACATAAATCACAAAGACAAACTGCATTTTGATTCTGTGGGATTTTGTCATATCCAAATTGAGTAATGCCCAGGTTGGGACATAAACTGCAGCACAAAGATCTGTATTCACTGACAGATGTATTCTCTTTGTGGAAATGTTGCCTTTGGTTTTTTCCCTTTTAGGTTTATAAATCCTCTGAATCTCTACTGTTTTACCAAACGTAACATTCCAAATCATTAAGAAAGACCTTCTCTTGCATCTGTAGTGAGATTGTTCCAGTATTGTTTAATCAAAGACTACTTGAACCTTCCCTAGAAGGCATCTGGCAGGGTGCTGGTTATTGTTAGAACGGATAAGATAAATCCTGTGCTCCTATCCCCTTCCCTTTGCCTTTTGTTTCCCCAAGAGACTCCTTTCATTTCCCATCCCTCCTGCCAGAAAGGTTTCTAGATGTCCCAAGAGCAGGAAATGTTCACTGTGGACCTGTGGTGAGCTCTGCAGAGGATGGGCTCAGGAAAGGGGGTAGCCATGACCAGTTGTTGTACAAGCTGGGAAGGGTGTTCTCTCAGTAACTGGAATGATGATCACAAAGTTTTCCCATCATGTTATTTAATATGCTGCATCTGTAAGGGAGGACCTCTTCCCAGAATAGGACATGCTTGCATTATTGGTACTAAAATATGTATACCAGCTCCTTCTCTCCTGGGAATTTCACAGCAAAGTGCTACATTGAGGATCATAGCTTCAAATATCTGACAAAATATTTAATCTCAGAAAGAGAAGCAGAGGGATTGATGTTCTGACATTTTGACTGTGTCTGTTTGACATTTCTTTTGATTTTTCTTTTTCTCATGAGAATAAATAATTTATGCCTTTAGAGACGGATTATGTTGCATTTGTGTAAGTACATTCTGGAAGTATGTTGTGTCATTTTAGTCTGGCAAAAGTCCTGAGGGAGGAAACGAAAACATGAAACCTATCTGAAATTCAGTTGGTTTAATATTTTTTTTGTTAACAGCTTCAAACTTAGGAGTTGTTTGATCTTTCAGTGTAAAATTAGACATAAAACTGATAGAGATCCTTTCACTTGTATCAAAGTCACGAATGTATAACATCAGTGAGTTCCAACAACTATGTTTTTTAAGCAAACTTAGTGGATAAAATATTATTTTCTTTTAAATGGATACAGCTTTGATTCAGTCCCAGCAGAAGCCTGGAATGTACCTCTTGCATTTGAAGGACATTTAAGATAAGGCTTCCAGGGTTCTACTTCCTTCTAGGGCTTTGAAGCCACTTAAGGGAACCGTACTTCAATGTAACTAACTGTGAAAATAACATACAAGGGGACTGATGTATTATCTAGCTAAATATATTGAAATGCATGGGAACCGAATGACCAAACTTCTGAAATCTCAGTTTGAGATACCTTTTGAGCTATGTTTCATTTAAAGCAAGTAGAAGAGGTGAGCCTTGGACTAAAACATCTGTGATTTTTTTCTAAAAGCCTGTTCTAATGTTTGCACTAGTAAATCGTAATATGTATGTGTGAACACATATGTCGTGGAGCTTATATACTGATGAAGGAAATTATTGCATTTACTTTTGAAAAGCACTATTCTGTATGCAAGGTTTACTAGTTCAGCCCTGTTGATATATATGATAATTTGCAACAATAAAAGAGAAAAAAATAGCTGCACAGAAAGAAGGAGGAGCTATTCTGGTCTTTTATAAACAGCGCAAGTTCCATTGCAGACAGTGAAATTAGTGAGTGTAAAATTCAGCTTGTGGTACATACAGCTCTTTTTAAATGGGTGAGGAAAAATGTAAAATTGCTGTTTACTTGGTCACCTCTGTTATTTCAGCATTTTCACACTAGCTGATGTCTTATTTCTTGAATTCTGTTTGGCACAGGAAAAAGAGAGATTTGGTTAACTTGAGTTGTACCCTGCTACTTCACTATTTGTGTGAAAACACCCAGTTTATGGAGGTACTTTTGCTGATAGTCAAGGTTGATCACACGAGAAAGAGTCTCCTGACTTGTTCCTAATGCATCTTGATACCTTTCTAATGGTACAGTTTTTCTGGATATTTCTGGAAGAAACAAAAGCAAAGCATAGTTCTCCTGGCTTCAGGGAAATATTGCCATTTTGCAACAACTGAATATTTAACCCAGAGCACATACATAATTAAATGACTAATCTGACTTTTTATAGTTTGGCTTTTGAGGTTAATATGGATTTGTAGTTCATTTATTTTCCAGAATTGAAGACAATTTGTGTAGGGTATTGCCCCTCACTGCTAGCTAGATACAAAACAACTGCCAGTATTGTAAGACCATCTGTTAAAGTTCTGCATGTGTCAGCAACACAGAGGTGCCAAATGGACCAAGTAAGCTCTGGATAGCTTGAAGTTGAAGGATCTAATACACCTCTTTGGCACCATGGTGTAAACTCAACAGTTGTTAGTGGAGATTGAATGACAAAATCACTATGGGAGAAGTATCCGCCCCAAAAGATCTTTTCTGTGTGAATTAGCTGCCATCATTACACACCATTTGGGGGAGGGAGATTCAGCTTTTGCTGTTTTGGGGCATGCTGGGGTTTTTAGTTACCAGCTGTCAAGGAATACAAGTGACACCAGTACCATTTTAAGAATTTCCTTTGTGTTTAGCAGAGAGTAGTCAGACTGTAGCAGTTCAGAGAAGCTAACTGTACCGATAATTTAAACACATATAAAGCTTTTGTCTTAATATTGCTCAGCAATGTCCTTCTGATGTCTAAAGCCCTCCAGTGTGACTCACCCCAGAGTGTATTTTAGGAACATATCCACAGGTGCCGATAAAATGATAGGAGAGAGACAGTTTTCCTTTGAAGCATTGTCTGGTCATGGCAATACTTGCAGAGGATGTAGGGCAGACATGCTCACTTTCCATCCCTGTACCAGGAGCTGGAATGCTGTAGCCCATTTCTGTGGCTACCAAGTTCTAGGTTATTCTGGACAGAGGCATTTTAAATTTTCTCTTGTGAAGCAGTTCCATTATTTTTTAGTGGAGTGTACATCAGGCTAGAGGGATGGATAAAATGATTACAAATACTCAGGGACATGGCATTCACCTTTTAATGAGAACTACGTTCAAGCCCTTAATCTAATTAATATGTCTTTATAACTACTGGATTATGGTCCTGCTCACCCTTCCTGGCTTCCTCTGTCAGACCTGATTATATATTAGTTCCATACAGGATATGCCAGAATCAGCAATGACAACATCTTCCTTCTTTCCTCTCTACCCATCGTCTCCTCCCTTCTTTTCTTCCTGGGATACTCTTTTAACTTCAGGGCAGTTTATTGGGAAATGGAAGGTATGAGTTCAGTTTCCTTAGGACACAGCTGTTAGTCATGCACAGGTCTCTGGTAATGTTAATCATGTTAGTAGTTGAGCCTCCCAGAGACTTGGCTCATTAGGAACTTTTGTTAGTTGACATAAGGGTAGCGGTAATGGGAATGATGTGTCTCTGCCACAGAATGATTTTTCAAAAACAAAAAGGTTAATGAACCACTAAAGCATTTTGATGTGTTAGTCTTTGGGGCTGAAGCATGTTCAAGCTGGTAAGTCACATTTTGATATGATACTTGTGAGACTTGCATGCTGTTTGATCCTAAAGCATTTGGATATGGATATAATTTTTATAACACTAATTACTTTTTTAATATAGAAATCATGTGCATGCAAACAAGTTGATGTTTATGGATTTAAGCTTGGTATACCTAAGCTATTGCAGCAAATATAAAAATATTTAATATATGCATGTGATGGTTTGGTATATAGAGCTCTGAAAGATATGGTTTGGGAATGGCTCTTTGGAGTTCCCTCCGGTCATCTTGTTTTGCCAGGCCAAGGATTCTGTAAGAATGAGAGAGGATAATAAGCTGTTACTGAGATTCTTAAATTTTAGTATTGAACAAAATCAATTTTGTGAAGTAAAAATAAACTTGCAGCTTCTTGCAGTGCTTTTGTTACAACTGATCAGAATTTCACCCACACAAGCTACATATGCTAACTGGGCTGTGTCTGTTTCAATCTGACAGTCAACAGAGGAGGAAACAGAACAAAGGGCTTCGGTATAGCAGGTGCATATGTTATCTATCATGGGATGTCAGAAGAGCTGGGAATGACCTTCTACCCACGTCTGTGTTCTGTAAATCTTTGTGGTATTCCCCACAGCTTGGAACAGGGCAGCCAAATCACAGCAAGAGCAGGGTTTAAGGTATCTCCTTTACTTTGGTGTTTCCTGATTCCTCACCCCAGTGAAATGACTTCTGTGGATATTATTCCTTTTCTCTTTTGCATAGGAAGCCTAGATCTCTGATTCAGGGATACAGATTTTGCTCTTTAGATGCCTAAAATTTAGACAGTACAGCAGTGAACCTGATTTCCTTTTGTGGATTTATCTGATAGCAGCCCATAAATTGAATTTTAAAATATTACCTCCAGTCCTACAATAAATGTTGCTGTTGCATCTCTGTGCATTTCCTGTAACTTACATTATCTGCTAGCAACCCCGGCAGACTACTCACATCTTTGCAAGACTCTTAGAAAATTAATATGAAGATGTTGCTTCTCAGAAAGCAAACCAGTGTTCAGTGTTGTGAGGTGAGTCATCAGCCATCTGCTACGCTTGTACCTACTCAGTTGATCACGTATGAGATGTGGAGCAGATGTCACACAATCACTCAGTTCTGAAAACAACACAAGATATTCCAGGAAAACAGATTCGCCAGTACTGAGAGTTTTCAGAGTGTGGCCATATTTAACAACATCAAAGTTAAAAGTCACTAAAAAAAGAGCCTACTCAAATTAATAAGAAAGATACTAGGAGATGAGCTGTTACTAACATTTTCCTGTTAGTACATTTGTGGTAAAGAAAGAAGCAAAACTTAGTGAGGAATTTAGAGTCCGCAAATAATGGATCAAATCCCCATCTGATACTAAGAAGTGTAAATCCATTAGCTTCAGTAAAATTATGCCCGTTTACAGCTGCTAAGGATCTTGTTCTTTGTGGAGCATTTTGCAACGAATTTTGTTCTGAATCCACATTATGAATGAAAGAAGAGTTGCCACTGTAAATAAATGTAAAACAAAACAACTGAACTGATATAATTTTGAGAGATAAATCTTTTATTTTTTTCTCTATTATCCTACTACTGGGGGTTGGGCTGCAGTGAGGAAGGGCAGTGGGAGAGAGAGCAGGTGCCCCGCTTTAAAAAAAGGATATTCTCCAAAGAGGGGTGGTTCCTTTTGTTGCAGGTGTTGGCATTTCTTTCCCCTACTGTGCTGCATGTAGAGACACAGCCGCATCTCCTTTGGTGCGGTGGTGCAGGTCATAATGTACAGTCTGAGCAAGGGGCTAGGAGTCAGGATTTGAATGGAGACACTGCTGAGCATAGAATGCCACAAAATGTGTTGTACACATACAGTTACTTCTCTAGCTTGGACCTTTTTACAGTCAAAGTTCAGCCACTGATTTTAATTATGGTGGCATTAAATATCTCCAAATCCATACCATTTCCAAATTCAAACACAAACATTTTCAAACTGATGATAATATGGGTCCAGAGGAGGCCACAAAAATTATCAGAGGGATGGAACACCTCTCCTATGAAGACAGGCTGAGAGAGTTGGGGTTGTTCAGCCTGGAGAAGAGAAGGCTCCAGGGAGACCTTATTGTGGCCTTTCAGTACTTAGAAGGGGCCTATAAGAAGGATGGGGACAGACTTTTCAGCAGGGCTTGTTATGATAGGACAAGGGGTAATGGTTTTAAACTAAATGAGGGGAGATTCAGGCTAGACATGAGGAAGACATTTTTTACAATGAAGTGGTAAAACATTGGCCCGGGTTGCCCAGAGAGGTCGTAGATGCCCCATCCCTGGAGACATTCAAGGCCGGGCTGGATGGGGCTCTGAGCAACCTGATCTACTTGAAGATGTCCCTGTTCATTGCAGGGTTGTTGGGCTAGATGAGCTTTGTAAAGTCCCTTCCAACCCAAAGTATTCTATGATTCTATAACATATAGTTGGGTTTTTTTGCAGTGCTGTAGCCCAGGACTGCCCAGATCACCATTGCTTGCAAACTGAGAGCTTGTAAAAATGCGAGGCACTCCAGTAATTTTAAATCACTCTGTCCTGACTAGGATGATTTAAAATCATTGGAGCGCTTCACATTTTTTCAGTTGTTCCAGTTTGGAAAGCAGTCAAGCAACATTGTAGCATAATGCATGAAAGCAACCTGCCTGAAATAATAATTTTAGTCTTTCAAAACAATGACATTGAATTAGAAATGTCACTGTGAAAAGATGTCCATCAAGGACTCTCTAAATAGACGTCTCAACCTATTTTTCTTTTATGGCCCAAACTCTCAAGTCAGCAGTACAGTCCAGTAGGGCCCTAAGGGACATGTCCTTTTTGAAGTCAGAAGGAGGCTATTGTTTTCAATAGATGGAGAGCCAGAAATCATCTTTATTCAGAAAGTCAAAGGGAATTAAGAGACTGAAGAGATTCTGAATTGTGGGCAGGGATGGAGATTGAGCCTTTGGTAGAAGAGAATTTATGACTGAGTCATTGCAAAATTGCAGTGTTACAAACACTGGAAGCGAAATGTTGCTATCAGCTCATTTCATTTCCATTAATTCAGCAGAACTGGACATTGATGTGATGCAAAAGAAAACTTATGGATCCTACTGCTCTGGATTCCCTTGAGATGCTCCCAGATTATTAGTGACACAAGGTTTTTGCTATTGGAACATCAATGTGGTAGCAATTGCTATGTGAAATGCTTTGATGCCACTGAAAGAAAGGGAGCACGTGGTAGGCATAATGCTCAAGCAGATGTAAAAGCGGGGCTGGACTACCAGGCAGCATGTCAGAAACAGCGCCGGACTGTTCCACAGCGAGCCAGTGGCAATTCCTCAGCATGGGGACTATTTTTGAGATGCTGTCCTTTGTCTCGTGGTGATGGTGTTGTATAGTCGCAACTTGCTCTGCAAGTCAGTCCTGCCTCAGTGACCAGCAGAAGCATCACGCATGTTTTCAGAGTCTTTCTCTTCATCAAAGATGAAATGCCATGGTTAAAGCAATTAAGAGAAAGCTGTTGCAGCTCATGATGCACATAAAGCAGTGGCAGAACAACAGATTGAAATATTTGCATTTACTTTGCTTACAAGCTATATGCTACTGTTGACAAGTAATTTGAAGTTCACACTGGAGCAGATGTGAGATAAAGAGGAGATGTTCAAAGAGCCATTCTTGATTTTTATGGGGGCTGTCCGGGTTTAATCCCAGCCAACAGCCAGAACCACACAGCCGCTGGTTCACACACCCCCACCTTCCCCAAGAAGGATGGGGGAGGGAATCAAAAAGGAAAAAAATACTCGTAGGTTGAGAAAAGAACAGTTTAATAGGACAGCAAAGGAAGAGATCATAATAATAATAGAATATACAAAAAAAGTGATGCACAATGCAATTGCTCACTGCCCACGGCACTGATAGCCCATTCATTCCTGATATTTGCCCCCCCCGACCAACTCCAGTTTGTATACTGGACATGATGGAACATCCCCTTGGCCAGCTTGGGTCAGCTGTCCTGGCTTTGCTCCCTCCCAGCTTCTTGTGCACCTGATAGAGCATGGGAAGCCAAAAAGTCCTTGACTACCCGGCAACAACCAAAACAGCAGTGTATTATCAACATTCTTCTCATACTAAATCCAAAACACAGCTACTAGAAAGAAAATTAACTCTATCCCAGCCAAAACCAGGACAGGAGCAGGTAGGAATCACTTGCTTAATAGTAGTTTCTACACTGGAAGGAAATCAGGCCCCTATGCCTCTGCATACCCACAAAGCCATATGTCACCCCAAAACAAGCACACAGAGTTGGGGAAGAGGTGACAGAATGACACAAATTGTGACAAGGTACATACTTGGCAAACCTGGCCAACATATCTTTTCTTGTTGAACTTCAGATTCTAAGGATTGAACTCAGCTGATCTGGGACAAGAAGCACTGTGGCAGGATACTTTCCCATCTGAGCCAGCCCAAGTTATTGCAGCTCAGATTATCTATACTAGAATATCCACAAAGTGTCCATATTTAATCACAGCAAAATACAACTGTAGTCTAAAATAATTCAAAAGTTGGCCACAGACAACTCATAGCTAATAGAAGACGACAGAGTAATCAAATAAGTTTTTTTTTTATAAAACTGCCTTCTCTCTTCCACCCCAAGAGAAATATAATGCTCTTGCACTAACTGTATGCGCTGCTTTTATACCAGTGAGTAAGCAGGTTATTGTATTCCACAGTAAAAATTAATTTGAAGCATGTTAGTTTAGTGGCACACTGATTTAATCAAGATATGTTGTATTTGTTTTTTTTCCTCTGTAACAGATGCATTTACCTTATGCCAGAGAACAAATTCCTATAAAAATGAATAGGGGTGGAATTTTTCTGTATTGCATGTTCTCATATGTAGAACTTAAAATTAGCTTTAAGAATTTTTGCATTATTTATATATTTATAGACACATAAACACACCGATATATATATATATATATATATATATATATATATATAAAATTATTATGAAAGTCCTCTAACATATTTGCAGAAAAAAAATGTTGCTATTTGAGCAAGGGAAAGGGAAATTCGATGATCATCACACTACTGTCTATGAAGTTCATGATCTCAAATTAGCTGTGGGCCAGAAGAGGCCAGAACTGGCAACTCGAAGAGTCAAAGGTACAAGAATACAGAAGGGGTAGCACCAGTCCTCCTCCTGTGAACGTGTATACATGTGAAAGCATCCTACGCCTACATCTACATGTGTGTGTATATATATATATATATATATATACACACATTTATATCTGCTGATTCAAAGAGTCCATCCTGTAGGCTTATGTTTCAGCTCATCATCAAATAAAGCTAGGCTGGAATGAGGGCTGATAGTCATAGGGAAGGAATAAAATGGTACCCAGCCAAATCTGCTCCTCTCCTTCCTACTCAGTGTGTCAGATCAGAGACACATGGAGAGCTCCTGCCCTATCAGCCAAAACTTCTGAGACTCAGGGAGCTTCCAGTGATTTCAACTCAATGTTCTCTGCCACTGCTAAGGCCATTTTTCCAACCCTTTCTTCCTTCCATCCTTCCCTGCCACTTTAATTTTTTCTCTTGCCTTTCAATCTGTATTTACAGTATATGGCACTCTTCTGTTCTTTCCCTCCCTCCAGAACTTTTTTCTCCATCTCTTTTCTTTCCATTTTTCTTATGCCCTTCTAATTGACTCTACTCCCACAAAAAAGTAATATCATGGAACTGTCACACTGTTTCTCCACCTGGGGTCTGTCTTGTCCATTTTATTTGTGAGCTTTTAGTGGAAGAGGCTGTGTGAAACCCCTTGACTGTATAGTGCCCACCATAATGCATCCTGCTTTTTGTCTGGCCTTTACACAATACCTTGTTAAACATGAGTCATGATAATCAGATCCTACAACAGCACTGTTTGTCTAAATAGTGCTTTTCCTCTGCTCTGCTGTTTCCTCAGCACAGCCACTTCACACATTTACACAACTGCTTCCTTTATATATCAGTGCTCTGTAATCAGCGTATGGTTCATGTTACAGGTTTCTCAGGTTGCAATGTGAAATAACCTGAGTTTTCTTCCATTTTGAGAATATCCTTCTGTTTAAGAAGTCCAAGCAAAGACACACATTATTAGGAAGTTCAAAAGCAACTGCCAGAAGACAGAAAATTTTGGAATGGAAACACAAGTGAAATAACAGAAATACTGTTTGTTGTTTTTTCTTCGTGCAACAGCAAGGGAAAATATTTAGAAATTAAAATTATGAATTTCTTTCTAGTTTTAATAGAGTAGACGTGGTTTTGTAATATTTGCCAATATTGGTACTCCAGAGAACAACTGTGGGTCATATCCTTCTGTGGTGTTACTGTTGGCTTCTTAGGGTTCCTGCAGGGGTGAGTGTGGTGCAATGCTATTAGCATCAGTTAGCAAGCAGTCTTTCATTTGTTTTCATGCAAAACCTGAACAGTTTGCAATTAAGAAAGAGCAAATTACAAAGGCTCGGGCTCCTAGATCAAATCTGTCCTTAACTTCAGGGTTGGAAGCCTTATCCAAAGACTCATAAATATCAGTATTTTAGGTTCTTTTTACTTCTCTGTTATCGTTACAGCTATATATTACTACCATTTATGTCAGTACACATGAAACATTTGAACTCCTTCTGGAATATATACCCAAACCTTCTAGTTCAACTTCAGACTTTAAAGGAGAAACCCCAAAGGAAGCAGAGGCTCTGTTCCAGCAAAGTGCTTAAGCTTCTGCTCAATTTTGTGTAAACAGGTTGCTCCAGCTTTAGAAGCAGTGAGATTGAAAGACTGTGAATTAGAGGAGCTGACAGAGAAGAGTCAGTTGTTATCCTGTACTAGTGACCTGATGAATTCCAAGGTTAGAGCAAAGAAGAACTGAAACCATTGCTTCTGTAGTCTCAGCTTAGTCATAAACATGCGTTTTGCTTGTGTTTAAACGCTTGGTCAGAGAGAGGAAGTAGTCTTCCCTCAAAACTTATGTGTAAGCAATGTCTGTGCCTTTGGAACCAGACTCCTGGCGATTCACAAAAGCGTGTCATAGTTGGTCATCGCAGCAAACTGACTCAGTCATGGAAAAGGGTTCCAGAGGGTCACAGGTTTGACAGACTCATTTGTTTCTCTTTTTTCATTAATATCATAACTGTTCTGCCCACAGAATTCATCCCATCTGCCTTTGAAAATCGTGATCCTTGAGAATACCAATTTAAAAGAAGAAGCTGTTTTTTACCATCGTGACCAACTCATTAGAAGCCAGTACATTATGTATTTATTAATGTTGAGCAGTGCCTCATACCATAAAGGGCCCATAGAAATTAGTGGCTTAATTGCAAAGAAGGTTACTGCTCAACAGTTTTCACCGTTGCTAAATATGTGACTTTACAAACAGCCCCATAAAAATCCTAAGTATTTCTAAAATGTCCCACTTCTTTGGTCCATGCAATAGGAAGCATTGCACTCTAACTTTAAAATGCCAAAAATAATCAAGAAGACATGTTAACCATCTCTTAAGAGTGTTTCATTTCCAAGCCAATAAATTCAGCTGCTGAATTTTTGTCCTTTGTTTTAGGATGTGACAGTTCTGTTGCATAACTACAATTAAGGAATCTCAGAAGGCTCCGAAATGTTACAATATTCTGTGGATGCAAACGCAGAGTCGTTTTTTGTTTAGTTTTACAGCAGGGAAGGGGCACTGGAATGGCAGCATGTTGCCTTTTTTTAACATCTAGTTTATGATTCATTCTAAAATATTCTTTCATTTGGAATTAGCTTCAGATATTCCTGTTCTGACAAGCAGAGTAAATATTTTAGCAAGGACTTTTTAGAGAGAAATTTTGACAGTAACATACTCCTCCCTGAATGTTAGAAAGGAACTACTTGCTATCCAAACCCAGAGTCGGCATTTTAGTGGAAATGGTTGCAAAAGTATACGTAGGATGTTACAAATGTAAAATGCATTTAATGAAAGAGTATACAGATGTCTTTCATACATTTTAAATAAAAATGTCTAATTTGAGACTTGAGAAAGTCAACAGCGATCTCTGAGCCACATGCTTGTTATTACAATAGTATGTTGTGTGTAACTGTCATTCAGTGAGAAGCAACTCAGACCAAAAAGGAAAAGACATATAAAAACATGAAGTTAGGGAGGAGAGACCATCTTACAAAGCATTTTTCGTTATGTTTTGCCTTGATTAGAAGGCTTTTCCTTTGCTCACATAATTCCTGCTCATGTCTATAGGGCTTATTGAAGACATAGGAAAAGGAGAATAGAGGCCAAGCTGTGTGGGCTATAGTGAACCAAAACTGCAAAGAGATGCATACTTGACAGAGAGTTTAAAATAAAAATAAACCACAGTTTCTTTGCTTGGTTTCTGGAGCAGAAAGTCGCAAAACAAGCAGAAAACTTTTGGTTCTTGATGAAATGCTTAATTTAGCTTCCTTACCTCAACTGCTCTGAGTATTTCAGACTTTAACCTTCATTTCAATGAAAAGAATTTAGACCTGATTTGACTTAGGTTTATGTTTGTGAAACTGGGGCCTTGGAAAATATTTCATAAGTAGCTTTAGCCTTATGTTTGCATCTTGTTCTTTTGGAAGTGTGGAGGTAACCTTGATTTGCTAGTTAGTGGAGTCATGCTGTATTGTGACAGAAAACTAAGAACAGTCCTTCAATGACAATAACAAAGACCTACCCCATGGTGATTGATGAGAACGTTGTACAAGTGAAATGAGCTGGAAAGTCATCATCTTGTCTTTTCCTTTGCTACAGGAAAAGCATAACAGAGAGATTTCTTTTATTCTGGTCCTGATAAGGAATCTAACGAAGCATAAGGAGAGGTTACACAGCATGGAAATGCGTTAAACCCAGCTGCTCACTAGCTTCCAAAGCTGCAGTAAATAATACAGTTGCTATTTAATAAACAAAAGAAAACAGAAGTCCTTTGATAGTGATCCCTGGCCTCTCTCATTTGCCCTTCTGAAGATACAGTTTGTTTCTACTTAATTGACTGTCATTTTGCAATAACATAGAGTTTGATATTGTATCGCATGATTTGTAATGTTTGGGTGGTTTTTTTTCTCTGACAGGGAAAACAAAAGACTCGTCTTTCTAGGGCCTGATTCAGCAAAGCACAGATATATGTGCTCCAGGTTGTCTAGATTGTGGCTACTTTTAGTCTCATAGGTTTTCCATGAATGGTTACAGTGAAGATACACAAGACGACATGTAGTTTTATTTTCTACATGGGCTTACATGATCAATACCATGCTTTTTTGCTTGTCACAAGTTACCCTTTTGAGAAGCAACAATGCATTTATCACAAGTTATATTTGTCACATGCATCATTTGTGACACTTCACTTTCAAAAAGCTACTTTTTCATGGAAGTAGTTTGTTCCACCGATTGGCTCTTTTTACAAGTTAACTTTTAACATACCTTTGCCTTTTTATTAAAAATATCTGAAGAGTTTGTTTTGTTTAGCATATGGGGAGGTGGGGGAAGAGAGAGACTATTGTGCCTGTGAACTATTGGAGGCAATCTTCTCCCCTTTCAAGAAGACGACCAACTCTCATGTTGTACCTTCCCCTCCATCCCCAAGCCTCACCCTCGTGCCCAGAGCAGAGCTGATATTTCTCTATTGTGCTAACATTAAGAAATAAGTAGGCTCATCACTCATTGTGTCACCACGACTTGAAGATGCCTTCTTTTTTAAGAACCAGTCAAGTGTTCAAAAGAAAACAAGGCAAGGTTTACACTAATTTACACTGATGTAAATCAGTGTCGTTTTGCTCAGAACTGAAGGGGCTATGGCCCACGGCACTTCAGAGAGACTTGGCAGATGTGTGGGACCATATCCCACCACTGCAGCCACAGCAAACACCTCAAGCACATCACTGCCTGTTAGAGTTTGTTATATCTGAGATCCAGAGATGACCTCCTGAGGCATGCCAGTAGCTGGCATCTTCCACTAATCTACCTTGCTCGGTAATCATCTGGCCTGTGGGAGAAAGTAACCCGAAGAGATGGACCACAGGACCTGAGAGTGAATGTGGTGGGAGAGGAAATACCTCAGTGGGTTGGGGTACAGTGAAGGCATGAAGAGAATGGCCAGAACTGGAGATGGGGCAGGAAAGGCCAACGGGGCACATGAAAGGAGAAAGGAAATAAAGGAAAAGGTAGGAAATGAGAAGAGGAAGGAGATGTGGTAGACTGTGTAAGTGAAAGGGAATGGGCAGCCATTCTCTCCTTGTCTGGTGCTATGAGCATCTTCTGATGCTTTCAGTGAAAATAAAAGATTTCATGCAGTTGCTTGACTCTTCTTGCAAAATCTTTTCTCTGTGCCTTGTCTGTAGGATGAAGTGTTTGCCTATTCCCCTTGTAAAGCTGTTTGTTCAAGAGCTATTAATTTTGAGAATAACTCGATCTGCTGAGTGCTCCCAAGAAACAATTCTTTTTTTTCCACTACTTTTGATTTGGGTGTACTAAGGCATCAGCAAGTTTCTCATCCTGAAGACCATTTTGACAGTTCATACAATGCTACAGCAGTGTTGCAAGGCTATATGTACAGTTCTTGGACTGGGGGTCCTGGCCAAGCTGATTCCAGTAGGCCACTGTCCCCTCTTGACTCCTCCTTGAAGCCTCCTCCTATCCGCAACTTACACGCAATAAATCTTGCCTCTTGTATATATCTGTGGTTTTCTTGAATGCTTTTATGTCTGTCTAACTAAAAGCAAATTCTAAATCTTTGGAGTACTTAATAAGCATTAACCAGTTAATCTTTGCAACACTCATGAAGTAGTTGACTGGTATCGCCGAATTTATAGTACCAAGCAAAAGAGGCAGCAAAGTTAAATGAACTCCTGTAACTGGAGCTCAGGTTGTAATTGACCACAATGTTGAGCCATTGTACAGCACGGATGAACATCATGATATTTCTGTCATGCAACTACATTACAGGCAAAACAACTATTGAAAAGTGGCTTTTAAAAAGTGCACAACTGAGCTTTATTTATTATGTATTCTCTGGAGAGGTCAGGAAGGGATTGTCTTCTTACTATCCTCTGTGTTCACATCTTTAATAAAAACTGTTAACTATTTACTACTGTTAACTATTTACTACAAGAGTATCTAGCTCTAGAGAATATCTGTATTTCAGTGCCTGGTGTTGTGCTGTCACTTTTGTCTCAGAGAAGGCTGGCTACCTCTCTCTGAAGGTCCTGCTGGTTCCATAAACTGTGGGAGGAGGATGGAAACATTAAAAAGTGGCAGGACCAGCTCAGGTCTTTGAAAATTGATGGATAGAGCCCCAGTGACTTCATTGGGCTTTGGTTGTGCCTAATATGAAGCCATCTTCTTCTTCAGCATGCAGGTGCTCTTCATGACTATGCTGAATTCCTAGATATTTTTGTGTTGGAAGCAATCAAAATTAATTAGTCCTAAAGTCCAAACTCTGCATTAACCCCAGTTTTTAATTCACAAAAGTGACTCCTCTATCCTACAGACCTCTTTTACAGTGCCTTTAGCTCTAATGTGTCTCTATATGTCACAAAGTATGTTTCCTTATCTATCAGGAAATGGAGCAGGCCTGTGTTATAATAACTTTAAACAAGTTTTCTATTAAAAAAAATTTCTGGACTGAGTTCATAACTTTGAAGGAGCCGTAGGAATTATGTGCCCAAGTCCTATTGATTTTAAATGACGTTTGGGTTTCTAACCTGTCGGATTCTATTGACTGCTTTTTACTCAATTTTAAAAAAGCATAACTTATTTTCTTGTTGCCATGCAGGTGTTTCATAAAAACCCCATGCATTGTTAGAGAATGCTGCTTAAAAAAACAGCTGAGAAATTAAAGGAACAGTTGTCTTGCGCCCTTTGTGTCTAGCCAAGGATTTGACGGTTTTCAAAAAAGTCATGCTGAAATGTTCAAAGCTTCCTTGGGTGTAGGAGATCTGGTCATCCAAATCCCCTGGGATACTCCTAAAATCTCACCCTTTGTTGTTACGTATCAGCATATAAACAAATCTCAGCCTTCTTGATGGCACACTGCAGACAAATCGAATGAGAATTTCTGCAGAAACGTCAGTAATGTTTCCAAGGTGTTGATAGACCTTTAGGAAAATAGTCTGTCATAAATCTCAACGTATTTACATAATTTAAATGCTCCTCTGGACCAAAATGCATGTGGTCTATGCATTTGCACATGATTTTGAGCATGTTGTTAGCCTTTTTTCTGAGGTAAGCCCTTCTTGTGCTCAGGTGACAATTGCAGGGCAGTTATCTTCCAGGGCCTTCCACACTACCTCTAATGTTAGCTTAAGTTAGCAATCCCCAGCAGATAAATCTACAGATTTACTCTCTGAGAAGACTTTACCTCCTAAGTCTGAAGCTGTTTTTCTTGATGTATGTGCATAGCATTGTTTCAGCTTTCTAATCACTGACCAGCTGGCTTGTTAGCGAATAGAGCTGCGGGCCCCTTGCCACGTTTCATGTGAGGTCTTGGCTGGGTGGCCAAGCAGGCAGCCTGCAGCCAGTGTCAAAGCAATTCAAGAGGTATTGGCACAGCAGTGTCCCCATTAATTTCTGCTTGTCACATGCTGTCATGCAAGTTACACCAGAGAGGAAATGACCGTTAAAAAAAAAAAGTATGCTTGTGGCACTTGGTCCCCTCCAGACCTTATCCCTGAGGTTAAACAAGTGGATACAATTAGCTGCTATCCACAGACAGCTGCAGGGAAGGAGAAGCCGAGATCTGGGCCCCACAGCAACGTGTCTTTCCTGTTAGCGAGAAGTGTTGCCGTCAACATATGCTATATTTTTAACCCTTCACGTAATCTGAGTAAATTTGAAAGAGCTATTATGACCAACAGTGTCACAAAGGTTCTGGTAAACACCTGTAGTGCTGATTGAGCAGCGTTCTCCTCTAGGGAAGGGAGTTTGTTAGTTGATACCATGTCTCATAAGGACCAGTGCAAGCAGTGCTGGAGGAAAATCAGCTCGTCAGTAGCTGATAATTTACTTTGTAGATTATAGATTTTGTAGTTTGTAGATTCTGGCAAGGAGCGAGAAAGGGATTTCCATGAACTCCTCTCAGAAGCATGCTGAAGTAGTTAAAGGGAGGCACATCCAGATTTGTGGATTTTCTGCGTGGACTAATTTCTCTGATTACATCAGGAGAGCTTCCACAAGGGTTGCAATAAGTGATGATATGCTTAGGATGTCCAAAAATGCAGCTTGGGAATGTAGAAGCAAAGTTTATGAAGAGGAAATGGCAATGATGTGCCACAATGAGAGAAGGAAATATATTAGAAACAATCAAAAATCTTATTTAAAAACTGAAAGCACTAAGCTCTACTGAGAGGTGATAAACATAGGGGAGTATACACAGTGCTCCAGAGCAGATTGACTTAGTCAAGTGAAAGTCTGGGTTTTACACCAGAAGAAAGAGGCTCACAGCATCAGTTGAAAGAAGGATGACTTGCCTTGTTGAGGAACATGACCATTAAAGAAGATGGAATTACATGAAAGTATACTGCAGAATTCAAACTGCAACTCTGCCCCAGCCATTCAGCTTGACCTGATGTGATGCTTAGATGCCAAATTTTGGCTGGTGTCAGTCCCCAGACGTGTGCCGGAAGGGGCTTCAGAGCCAACGTGTGCAAATCACAGATGCTATTTCAAGTCATCTGCATGGGGCTTACCAACCGGGTGAGCCAGTAAAGGTTTGGGGGATTTCTTGGTTCATCTTAGTCCTCATATCTTTTTCAGATGGTATGAGGAATAGCAACTGTCAAACCAGGATGTGCTGTGACTACTGTCTCCAATACAGTTTTATGAAAAACTTGTAATAAAAGAAAATATGTTTCCCGGAAAGTATTTGGGGATGTACAGAACTGTGATGATATCATCCAGAGATACAGGGAAAAATCTGTTTGTTTGCTTATCTAGGCTCAGATCTATCAGAGCTGTGCCTTCTATTGTGTTTCTCTGCTGGACACAGAGTGGAAAGGTTTGAGCAGTGAAAAAGATTGTTAATCATAAAGTTACACTTACCTGCTGTAAGAATTTCACAGTCAGAACAGGTCTTGGTAGCAGTGCTACATTTGCCAACTTGTGTCAAATTATTAAAACAAAATTCCCCTCTTTTGTCATGTAATTTGCATGTATTTTCTCTTAAAAATACCAGTAGCCAGGTAGAAAATGTTATGTGTTTCATTTGCATGTCTGGTAGTTCCACTTTGATAGGAATTTTTGGTGCAATGAATCACTGAAAATAAGTAAGTAGGACAATAATTGTATAGGTTTCCTTTCAGTCATGCAAATTCTTATCATCAAATATGAAAAGTAGCAGCTGATAAAGTAAAACTTGAAAGATCTGTATTGCGAACTGACTTGACAGATGTTGAGATATAAAAAGAGAAATTTGTGAGGAAAGACCTATAAACAAATTAATATTGATCTGGCCAAAATGAATCCATCCACATATGCTGTTACACGTGTATGTACATATGTATCCCACAGATGTTAAGTACACATTTCACATGCTGAATGTGGTCTTTGCTTCACAACTACTGACATTGGTATGAAAATCTGATAGTATTAAGATACTGATAATACAGACATGTACTAAGACTGAAACTTTTAAAGACCTCTAAAATATTAATCCGGGTCTCTGTTTTATGGAAGGCAGACTGAAGGTTACTCAGAATTCTGAGTTCGTTGAACACAATCAGGTGCATCTGTTTGTCTTAATCTCGTCTTATTTATGTCACCTTTGCTGCCGGTGAGCATTGGTGTTTGGGGAGTTTGGAGCAGTCCAAAACGTGCTTGGTCAGGATCTCCTCTGGCACTACAAATTCAGTTGTTCCTTTCTAACTTGTGACAGTTGGTGAGTTTAAGCAAAGGGATTAGAACATGTTAAACCTGCTGTGGTGGCTGTGAATTGAATACAGTCTACAGAGAGGAGCAAGACAATAAAAGGAAAATAATGCCTCAGTATATTGAAAGCTATTATATACATATGTAAAATTCAGTCATAAACCTAAGGCAGTGTAATAGCATTGTCAAACCTGAGACTTTTTCAAAGACTGCCATAAAGTTTTATAATTCAGTTAAAATTTAGTATTTTTCCTGAATCTAATGCACACTTGCTGTACTTTTGCTCGAGGCTCACATATAATGTCCATGATATACAGGCAGGTCCATGCATAATAGTGACATTTGCAAGTTTTACTAGACACCAGACTATTAACTGATTGACTGATTATTGTATTCCACAGTAATTTATTTAGGACTTTCTAATCTTGGTTACCTTACTGCTTCTAAGAGCAACAAAAATGGTCTTCAAAACAGTGTTTTAGAGACTCCAGTCCTTCAGGTATTGTATCTTTCAAATTGCTATACAGACAATAATAGACATTAAAAACAAAAACAAAACAAAACAAACAAACAAAAAACACAGAAAAATCAACCAAACAACCCAAAACAAACAAATAGGAAAAAATAAAAACAAACTAACAAAACCCAGTTATATTCATTTCAGTGTTTGTACTTTTGTAATGGATTAGTATGGATAACATTACCTTCAACGGGATTATTCAACTGGATAATCCAGACTCCTCTGTCTGAGATGTGCTTTCTTTCTTATAAAAGTAGTTTAATATAGATAAGAAACCGTTGATCAGAATATATTTTAAAATATCCATTTATCTACTCGAAGTGTATTGAAGTATCTTTGATATGATCAAAATCATTTTACAATTGAAAAAGAATTAAACAAATATTTTACTTCATATTTAAATATATATAAGGGTTAATTAAGTTTCAAAAATTGTTTACCTTTAGGGCAGCAACATACGAAGCAGGAATAATTATTAGACCAGTTCCTTGCATAAGCTTGGCATGTATTAGTTTCCTTCTGCTAATAATACACTAAATAAATTTGCTGTATTTTTCTCTCTGCACAGCATTTTATTCTATGACCAGAAAATGAACATTTTATCTTGTACAGTAAAGTTGATTAATACGACTAAGTGAACGGTCATTTGGATTTATTGTTCTCTTATCAAAACAGTGAACTTATTTAAATTGAACCTGCTGTGAAGTTCACGTTCTCTTGGTACCCTCTAGTTAATTCACAGGAATATCCCAGCAGTCTTCTCTTCTGAGGGACAACCCTTACCCTGTGAATACTTTCCTGGAAAGCAATGGGACTACTCTGAGATGATAAACTGTTACCCAATATAAGAAACAGAGCTCTCTGTCCTGGGTGTATATGGGGTTGGATCATGGGTGACTCCTGAGAGGCAAAGAATGCAGCCTCCTCCAACTCCCTTTTCTGAATGTCCTGCAGGGAGACGGATCAGAATAGCTTTCTCCTGAGAGAAGAAGGAAAAGGGCGCAGGGGCAGGGATGTATCTGCTTGTCACTGTGCCCCAGACACTGCACCGAGCAGCTGCATGGATATCATCTTGCAGCTCCACAGGCTGGGGGCAAATTGGTTCTCTGCCCCCACCATTGCAGTCGTGGCATTCTAGATAGACTGATGTGATGGGTTCCCAGCCCAGTGTGAGGACAAGATTTAAAAAAAAAAGAATCACTGCATTTAACAGGGAGTCACTACATTATTACTAATGCCTCTGGGATTCAGTGTAACAACATTAATCATGTCTTTTGCTATTCATGTATCTGTACTGCGTAATTCCTCAGGAATGCCATTGTTTTTTTGGCATTAATTAATGTTGACTGTTTGTTACAAAGTATAACCATAGAAGTGCTGTAATTATTCTCCTTCAAAAATAGGCCCTAGAAAATGTGAAAACTCTTCAAACTTTCTTTTCACCGTTTTTAAAGAACACTCTTTAAAATGAAAGCAATTTGATAAGTTCTGTAAAATCCTGTAGGATACGAAGGAAGCTTCATCCTTCTCTTTTGCTCAGAGGAGGTCCTGCTGTTCAGTGAGAGGCAGTGAGCCTTTTCATCAAACTAGCTCGACTGATTTATTACACGTTGCTGTCTAAAATTCATCCCCTTTGTTTACACTCGTGGTTCTCTTACACAAACACTCCTACAGGAAATGTTCACAATGAGTATCCCAGCACCTGCCATCCAAAATAGGGACATTCCATTCTGCTTGGCAAAAAGAGGAAAATGAATTACGAATAAATAGAAAGTCTGGATGAAGGATGCAGGTTGTTGTACAGGTGCGTGAGGTGCTCCACAGAGGAGCAGCAGAAATGTTAGGAGATTCCAAAGGATTCTTGGGTTTTACCAAATGTTAGCAAGGAAATTGAGCAGGAAGAGGAAAATAGGCAGGTAATTAAAAAAAAAAATTTTTTTTTTTTTAAAGGCTGTTAAACTGCTGTGCATAAGTACAAATGTAGGGTCTGCTATAGCTGAAAAGCATCTGTATTGTGTCGCTTTTGTTTGGTGATACGACAGTATATTTGTGGGCTTCCACAGACTCATTTTCTCTGCTATTAGGAACTCCTGTCACCATGACCGACCCTTTCACCGTGACCAAGGGGCACCTGGTTAAAGGTTTTTGTTTCTTTACATACTAGTCAAAGAAGGAAATATGTGAGCTTCACATGAGGAGCAGCCATTCATATGTGCCTGTAACTGCTGAGTGCTGATGTTCTCTGAAGACATATTATTCATAGTGTTTTCCTTCAGGTTGCATGACACTGTCCCCCCCCTTTACAAAGACAAAATCTGTCATCTGTACCTTTACCAGGGTGGTGGGTTAGCCTAGCTCAGCAGCTGAACTCCCACCCAGCTGCTCACTCGCTTCCCCCACCTCAGTAGGATGGCTACAGAAAATAGAAGAGAACAAGGAAGAAGAAAGGTTGTGGCCTGAGATAAGACAGGGAGATTGCTTACCATTTACCATCACGGGCAAAATAGACTCACCTTGGGGAAAATTAACTTAGTTTAATGCCAATTAAGATAGGTATTTAATTAGTAATTCAAGGGAGGCGAGGGGGAGGCAATCATTCAAAGGCAGTCATTCAAAGAACTCCTTCCCCTGTCTTTTTCCAGGCTCCACATCACTCCTGACTCTCCCCACTCCGAGCAGCACAGGGACATGGGGCGTGAGGGGCTGTGACCTGTCCATGGCAGCTTCTCTCTGCCGCTCCTTCCACCTCACACTTTCTGCCTGCTCCAGTGTGGCTCCTCTTGACAGATACTTGAATTATTTGGTCGACAGCCGTGCTATCCCCTTTTGGATTAGACAGGCAGAGTACCCCAGAGAATCTAGCTGGTCTTAAATGGCAAGTAAGTTACTGAAGACAATTGACAGATATTCTAGCTGCAAGTCAAGATGGTGGGTGACTTGTAAAGGATCGGAGTGGTATTTTGAAAACCAATGGCTTGGAAAGGATTTATGGATCAGAAGCCAGAGGGACGTTAAGAGGGGTCAGCGAGGCCCGGGGTCAAGAGGGGACGGGACAAGGAGGAGACAAAGGTCTGTAGGAGATCAAGGCTTTCGGTTCCTGCTGCCCCTCTGTTGGGAAGCGAGAGCCTCAAAGCCGACCTGCGGCAGAGGCAGCAACAGCAGCTCCTCAGCTGAACCCAAGCCTGTCCCCATCCTCGTTGACACTGAAGGCAGACTATGCAGTACATATTTCTGTGTGTTACTGGTATTCCTTGAGAAGTTCATCATAATTTGGTCCTCACATTCAGTGCTGATAAACTCAATAAATACCAGACTGAGCAGTGCCATCAGCAATACCACAGATGGTGGAACATGCAAAAGATGGAACATTTCCATAAAAGTTTTGCCCCTAACTGTTTCCATTATGAGGCTTTTATAAAACTAAAGGTTCATATTTGCCTCTAAGGAAAGTGTATTTGTTCGTTGCATCCCAAAATAGCTCAGTTTTCTGTCGACTTATGGATAAATATTACAGATTTGTGCATAGGCTGCACTGAAAATGTAGCCTGAAAAGGGAAAACATTGTAAAGCCATGATTGACTGGAAGTAATCACAGAGGAAAAATGCATATATCTTTAACTCAGGCAAAAACCATCATAGGTTTTGTGATATTAGAAGCATGGCAGAAATCTCACAACAGGTGCTATTCTGTGTCTATGTATATAAACATAAAACATCAAAGAACATCTAATAGATGTCAGTAGAGGTTTGATCACTACTCATTAGAGCTTGTTCCTCAAATCTGCAAAGGCATGAATCTTCTTGTTGTTGAGTAGAATTGATCATTTTTCAATTAACTTTTGAAATATGCTGTTAACTGTAATTCCAAAGTATGACATGCCTAGCTAGCACAGAAAATGTTTCAGGGAAAGGCAGACATGGAACAAATTAATCCTTGAAACAGATGAAGACTTTCTTGCTGTTATTTCTAGATCTTGGTAATTGAGATTATACTGTGTAATCATCACTAATAAAAATGAATGCATTTCTGTCAGATGAGTGGAATTATCTCAATTTAATTAGTTAGTGATCTGACTTGTGCATGTTTACAGCCCTTATCCAATTTACAAGCAAAGGTTAGTGTCTTCTGATATTAGTTATGGTATCAAAGAAAACACGCAGCCAAGACTTGTTCTGATATTGCTTGTAAGTGGCTGACTAAGAGTAGGGAATAATTTTCCAAAAGTGAAGCCTAATTGTTTTTGACTGGACTTATGTACTGCACAAAATTAAGCATTCATTATGGATTAAAAAATAATGTAAATGTTCTCTTCTTTGCTTTGGTATTGAAAATCTATTTGTGCAAACAAATATCAAATTCTGAGCTGCACAATTTGATATTCTGTATTTAAAGTGCATAATAATAAGCCTATGTAATGGGATTCTGGTTTCTGCCCTTTTTCTAACTGGCCGAGAATTTAAAAACAGGACAATAATGAATCACAAATAACAAATTGTCTTTTTACATCGAAGTACCCGTCTTTAAACACACAAATCTTTGGGCTGTTCTTCCAAGATAATTTTGAACTGAAGTCTGTTCACACATGTAATCAAGTAACAAGGGATAGCAAAAGAGCATAATCAACAGTCCAAAATGAGTACTAGAGAATAGCCTGTGTGGACTAACTCTGAATTTCCCGGAAGAGGAAATATAGCACTTTTTTTCCGTAGTCTTCTTTCTTCTTTCTAATACCTTTGAAATTTACACTTTCCCGGTATACTTTTTTGCTGCATATCTCATTTTTGTGTGTGTGAAGAGAACTTCAGTAAATGATATTAATCTTTTGAGTCCTGTGGGGGGAGGGAGAGATATAACAGTTTCCCTTTTCAAATGTTTTCTTTTTTATCCATGCCTGAAGAAGACTCTGAATTTAGAAACTGAAGACATTGCTTGCAACTTGCAACTGGCAAAGCAGAATCGCATTTGCTGAGCTAGAGGAAGAAAGTCGGAACAAAACCAGCATCAGTTGTAGGAAAAAAATACTCTCGATATGTTTGGTCACTGCAGGAATGAGTTTACATACTTGACAAATGAGTAGGATGCAGAAATGTCACCAGAAAGGGACTCACCAGGGTCTACTGACTAATCCTTAAGTCTTTAAATTGTTTTCTTATTTTCTGTGATATTATGTCTACCTGGATTTTTTTTTTTTTTTTTTAAAAAAGGGCATGCTCTTAAATGTTCTTGGTGTGTTCTTTACATCTGGAAGACTGATATCTAAAAACTGTTGGGATTTGATAGCACTGAGTGAGAAAATAGAACGTGTATTAATTCTACCGATGACCGAAACCTGCATAGCTGCAGTCCTAGCTCTTCCACGTGTTTCTGAACTGCAAAGGGAAATTATATGAATATAAGAAGATTCAATACACTTTGTATATTTGTTTTAAAGGAGCAAACCGTATTATACTAGTTATTGAAATTATCAGACCTTAGTTTTTCCTGGGAAAGCAAAGGGAATAAAAGTCCTGAGCTAGAAGGGAATGGGATTCTTGGTTTCTTCAGAGATGATAATAATTAAATGCTGTCACAGCATCCATAGTTCCATGATAATATTTCCACCATCAGGGTCTTCAAATAAAAAGTGATTACTTTGTGAGGTATTTTTTGAGCTATTTTTAAACCCATTTTCAGATACCATTCCTTTTAATAGTGTGCCTTAAATATCCACTTGAAAAATGCCTAAGTCCACAGAGACAACAAAAGCAATCAATTTCAATTTGTCCTTTGCCCTGTTCTCATATTTCATGCAGTCCACCTCTTCAAAATAATTTTGATTGCTAATGACAGGACTGGCGGACCCTGTGCTGTGTGGCTTATGGAAAGGGCATATGTCACCAGCAAACACAGAGCTGGAGATTCATGAACTCAAGTCAAGTGCATACAGAAAATAAACTTTTTCTTTATTTCTTTTATTTCATTTCTTACTTGTTGCAGCACCTTCTCGTAACTGCCTGTTTTGCAAATATAATTTTCAAGTTGACAGTATCCTTCTAATATGGAATTCAGGGGATTTCTAGTATTTAGTTCTGAGTCTGTTAGTTCATTCCTTTCACATTACTAAGATTAATATGAAAACATGAGTACAGATGAAATAGTTTCTTCAGCTGTGGAAATGTCAAAGAAGATTGCATCACTATAACAAAACAGAAAGCAAAATGAGAACTGTTACTTATGGTTATTACGCTGATGTAGTGCTAAACTTTGTTCTAAAGGTAGTTTCTGTCCTATTCATAAATTCTATACAACAGGTTTTTCCAGCTAAGTTTTTTCCCTCTATAACATTAAATTCCAACAAAGTTGTTGTTTAAAGAGCTTTTCTGATTGAAACAGATCCTTGTGCCTGTTGAAGTGAATGCCCACTGGGGCAGGACAAAGCATAAACTTGTAAGATGCAAATTGGTGTATGGTTTAAAGTGAAGAGCAAAGGGCTGAAACATATTTCCCTTAATTAGAAAGCATTCTTTTGAAGTTGTCTGGGATTTACAGACGTACTTTTGCTATTTCTTTTAAGTATGTTGACCAGTCTTTATACTTCTATCCATGACCTTCAAATAATTCAACTAGAACCAATACATCAGCTTGATAAGTACACCTGTTTAAGTCAGCTGGTTCTAGCAACATTCAGTCCCTTTTATATTAGTAGGTGTTTTTATCTCCTGTGCACATATTTAAGTCAATATTTATTAAATTGGTTTTGCAGATTAAGACAGGGGGCTTCTTGTTTGCCACCTTGTCTTGATAATTGCATATTGATGTTTTCTTTATATTTAGGATATGATGCTTCAGCTGTTTCGGGGACTGGATTTTCTGCATTCACATCGTGTAGTGCATCGGGACCTGAAACCCCAAAATATCCTTGTAACCAGCAGCGGGCAGATAAAGTTAGCTGACTTTGGCCTTGCACGGATCTACAGTTTTCAGATGGCTCTTACCTCAGTGGTAAGTTTCTAGAGGTTTTTGGTTTTCTTTCAGTGCAGCATTTCAGCGTGCTTTGGTCTTGATATTCCTGTTTTTTTATCCCATATTATAACACTGTTTATAAAACTATCTCTGATATTGAAGTTATTTGAGTCGCCAAAAACAATTGCATTCCAGTTAGGATTGAAGTTGTGGTTATTTCATAAAAGTAATCAATTACAGATTACTGGTTTTAAAATAAATAATATCTGACTACTGAAGGATAGGTATGTGCTAGTTTTCTGAATCTCCATCAGTCTAGCTTCTGTTGTGATAATGACTTATTTTGTACGTGAAGCCAGACAGGTAGGGTGAAAGTTTCTGAAGTGTCTATTTAAAGATAAAACTCTTGCTGATCCCCAGGCTCTTGCCTGAAAAGTGACACAGATACTTGTGGAAATGCCACACCGTCACGCCTCTGATTTGCCGTCTCTCTGAATATGGGTTCAGTGTTTGCTCCCATGTTACTGAATGGTTTCAAACAGGGCTGTGCTGGAAGCAGCTCAAGTGCATGTGGCAGGCAATCACAGCCATTTCCCAAGCCGAGTGTTGAAGAGCACCTCCAGTATCTCCAGGACCCTGCCGTTGTTGCCCCTCTCCCAGGAGCTCTCCTGGTTGTCCTTGGCTCAGACAGGAGCTTGTTCCCAGGAGGTCTGGCCCTCTTCTACATCAATGGTGGTAGGGCAGCCCTGCCAACTCCTCGCTTTTTGACCCCATTTCCTCGCCTACTGGCCCTGCCCTCAGAATCAGCTGCTGTTGGCTTGGAACAGCATCTCTGAAGTGCACTCCAGACTAACCATGCTGCATGCATGGTGGGTGTCATTTGTTTTTGTTGCCGGCACATGAGCTTTTTTGTTTCCATTTTCTATTCTGAATATCCCAACTGCTATGGCAGCATCACTTATGCTAAAGACAGGAAAGGGAGAACTGCTGAGAAGAGAAACTGAAAGGAGTCCACTTTGCATTTTACACCGTACTATAGAAATTAGCCTGGCTCACACTGATAAAAAACAATCTGTTGTTATTATTAGTTACTGTAAGAGTCTTCCCATTGTTGTGTGATGTAACTATGACATCCTGAGTTCTGACTTCAGTGTGAATGAAGGCAGGAAGCAACAGAAAATGATATCATCTTGCTAAACATAGGAAAGTATCATCATTGCATAAAGCATATGTAAGCTTGTGTTTTGAGGCTGGCTTTTATAATTGTCTGTAAGATGTAGCCTGAATTCAAAGCTGAAAGAAAGTCCCTGCTGAGGTCAGTGAGGACTGATCACGTTGTAACTCAAAACAGAGCTTTGAAGAGAAGGAAAGCTTGTTCCTGAATTGCTGTGATTTTTCATTTCCCAGTAATCAGTCAGTAGCAGCTTCAATGAGTATTTCTATGATTCATAAAATTCTTTAAGCTAAAATTGCAGAGTGTTGTAAAGCTGCCAACAGGACACTTTTTAAAAATTCTGTGTAAAAGTAGGAAAAAATAACTACAGAACTGAGAAGAAATTTGTCTGTGGTCGGGTAGCCTGTATAGGAAGGAAGGTGAAAAGACCCAGAAATAGAGTGCATCTGCTGAGGCAAAAACATAGCAAGAGCTGCTTGTAAGAGAGAACATTGCCAGAACTGCAATGTGAAGGATGTACATATGCTCAAGTATCTAATACCTGTGTTCTAGAAATTGTGTTTCAAGACCCATTAGTCAGTACCCTTAGCACTACTGTGAACAAGAGTTGTTCAGACTAAGGCTGGTCCACATGTAGGTTAGTACCTTGTTCGCACAGGTATTCAATTCTCGTTGCAGCTATGCTAAAGAGTATTAAAATAATTGAATTATTCAGTGACTGATGACAAATAAAATATATGCGCATAGGAGTGGATAATGGCTTTCACAACTAGAACTTGCTGTATCATTATTTTCTTACTAAAAAAATAGCTATGAACATGAGTTTTTTTAAGTTAAAAATTGCTTGGTTTTAGAACAGTTTGTGTTTAACACCTTCAAAATCAACTTTTGTCTGGGTATGTAGAAACCTAAATGGGAGTGTTACTCACAATGTGATAATGTGGTATGGTTTTAAATGTCAGTCTTCATTGCTCCTACAGACTGACTGCTGGTTAGAAGCTTTTACTAAATGTGTACTAGCTGACACAGGCCATCAATTTTCCTTTTCTGAATGTAACTTTTACCTTCGACTAGCTTTTTTGGTGTGTGAATTATTTTTTAAAAAAACAACCTTCTGGGTTTTAAATGTGCAGATATTCTTGACTTTAGTGTTCCCAGATAGTCTAAATTGCAGTTCTTCAGCAGGCAGTGAGTAAACTTTCATTGATTTCAGCAGGACCAGCTTTGTTTTGAAGTGTTTGCAGAAAGAAATGTTGCATTACAAAAGACAACATGTATCTACAAATATGTCAATTAATAAAAGCCTTAGCTTGTGAGGATTTCCTTTGGACTTATATTAAAAAGTGATAGTGCACACAGGCCAGTGATAAAAGGCACACTGCGTGCACTATCATTCTGATCAATACAAGGGCTTTGCAGCATTTCCTTCAAAAGAGAAGCTCGCTGCAAGATAAAGTACAAGAATCATCTTTTGAAGTATCAGATCATTCCGAAGATGCATCTTGATTCATTGCCCACAAAGAAACTCTTCAGATGGGACAAAAAAGCTTACTGTGAAAGTAATCCAGTAAAAACTGATCCAGCCCTAGTACTCTGGGTGCTGCAAATGGTAACTTCAAAGCAATCTCTCTCTGATAGCCGCTTATTTCCACAACACTAAAGAATCCTTCTGGCAGATCAGTCACCCAGGCATATTGCTGTCATTTAAAGAAACCTCTTCATATTTCCGTCAGTGAATGAATAAAAGATTCAAAGTAATGTTGCACAGGCTTGGTGGGGGGGCAAGGTGGAGATCACTACTCCCAGCTTGGTCGGACTGAGAACTGATACAGATCTGAAATAACAGGACCAGAAAGAACAAGGTCGGGCAGGGGATCTCAGATGGTGGGTAACAGGGCACGCTTTTGGTTTCATACAAAGTTAGACTCTTTTTCAAGTGTTAGTCTTGGCCCTTGGGGAAATTTTGAATAGGCTTTGTGATAAACAGAGAAGCTCTGTAGGACAGAGGACGTAAACTGATGTGACTGTAATTTTAGAGTTTGATAGCAAAAGCTATTGAACTGCCACTTTTTTTCCTGGTGTAGAAAAAAGGGTATGCAGTTCTAACCTTCTCTGAGCAAAGAAGCAAGTGGCTGTCTCGATGATCTGAAGAAATGAAAAAGAAATAAGGCATTTATCTATTTTTTTGTTGAGTTCTAACTGCCTTAAGGAAAGGAAATGAAGCTGGACCATGGCACACGAGAATGCTGAGATAAGCGCACACAGCTGTGATCACAGCATCTAGGTGGAGCTGAGGTTGTCCAACTTTTAAACCTGACCTGCATCAGGATCTCCATGAAACTGGCAAAATGTGTTTGTAGCACACTCATAATGCTTTCTTTGAAAACGTGTGCTTTACCTTAGATGGCAGCACTACTGATGGTTTTTTTTTTTTCTCCCATGAAATGCAAATAAAATTGTTTTATGTCTTCCTTTTAAAACAAACAAACAAACAAACACAACTTGTTTTCAGATGTATTGAACATCAGAAGGGAAAACATATCACTTTCTCTGCTGATGCTCTAAGTTGTTGAATATTAGACTCAGCTAAACTGATAATTAGAAAGCGAAGACACAAAAATCCTGCAGTTACTGTCAGTGAATAATTTTAGCTTATACTAGCATTTTATTTTGGTGTTTCTTTGGGATAAAAACTTTCCATCCATTTCTGGCAGTCATTTCAGCACAAATGGTTTACATGTCACATCACACAGGAACTTGGATTTCATTTTGTTGGTATAGTAGCAGGCGAGCATAAAATAATTTTCACTAACTGGGTTTACTTTGTAAAAATAAATATATAAATTAGTTACAGCAACAAAAACAACAACAAAGTTAGAAAAACCCTCTTCCAAAGAGGAGTGAGTACTTTCCTGTTTTCTGCCCACTGTTGCATTGTAATTTTCTAATAAATACCACCTGATAGTAAATAATGTGAATGTAAATTCTTGTCTGAGCTAATAGAATAGTTGAGACCACAGTCAAAGAACTTTCTTTTGCTTTGCCTTGTTTTGGGTTTTTTTTTTCCCCCTTTTTTTTCTATGACCACCTCTTCCTGATACTGTACTTTCCCAAATCCCCAGATTTATTTGTGTGTAATACACCCTGCAGAGTCCATTCCTATGTTGGGTGTGTTCCAGCAGACCTGGAGTCTGTTGCAGTTCAGCTTTAACCTGAGGGGCTTTGGGTAACCCTAAATGGGCCTGATTCAGCAATCGATTTAAAGCTTGCAGTTAATGTCAAACCGAAGATCAGACCTATGGAAATTAATCAAACACATCCTTCTGGTGAATCAAACTCAACATCTGGGCTGTGTTAAAGAGTGGCCTAATGGAATCAGTACAGTGACACTAGTTTTGTCTCTTACATAATTAGGAGCATGAATCTTCCTCTGACGTAACATTGTGTCAGAATGCACTGAGCCTTCAGTGTTGTGAAGAAGCTCATCACCTTAGGTCTGAGCCCCGATCTCCAGTTCTTTACTCATGGTGCATTTCTCCAGTCCACCCAATGTCCCTGAAAAGGGAAATCAGTCACAGACAGACATCCAGAGGATCAAAGTGTATGTTGTTGAGTTTGTCAGTGCTGCTGTTGAAAGGCTATTTAGGAAGGAAGTATGATTCAATAGGTTGCTTTATTTAAGGAAAATCTATCTTCCCTGCTAACCCAGTGTTCTGTGTAAAAAAGTCCATGTATACAGCTTTGTGAAGAAACAAGTTAATTGCTCTGATTTTTGAACATCTGAATAGCTGAAGGAATCTTTATTTCATCCTCCCAAACACTCTATAGGAAAATTTCCATTGCATAAAATGAGTCATTGATTTCCAGAGCCATCGTAAGAGCAAGTATCATTATCAGCACATAGTAATCTGTCTGCAGGTGACTAAAAACAATTCAATATATGTTTCTGTTGACTTCGCTTAGATCTGATCTTCACAAAGAGGGCTCAGATTTATATGAAAATAACAGTGAAAAACCATAATGCTTATTGTCACAATAGTATCCAAGGAAAATACAGAAATACCTGTTGGCAAAGTTAGGAAATTAGAATATAAGTTGATTTTATTCATCTGCATGATGATCATAGAAGATCATGTTTGAAACTGACTATTAACTTTTGTTGCCTGTCATAAGAAACTTTAAAGTTTTTAAGACTTGTCTGGAAGAGCAGCACTAGCTGCTCTCATAGAAAGACAGAGCATTTATGGCAAGATTGTTATTTTTAGAAACACTTCCTAGAGGTAATACTCTAAGGGTGCTGTTTCACAGTCGGCATAAGTAGATGTGACTTTGCTGCTGCTGCTGAAAGGATGGTCCTGCTTTTGACCACACGCTCCCATCACTTCCCTTGCCTCAGCATTAATGGTCACGCCCTTGCAGTCCACCTGGAAATGAGCCCCATAAAAAGAAGTTATTCATTTCTCAGGTGGATTGGCGGATGCAAATCACTGCACGGCCACGAGTGAAAGCACTGACACACGGGATGAGGGGGTGAGCAGAAAGATGGGGTCATCCACTCCCTAGACACCACAGTCTTAGATTTGTTGGAGTCAGTTATGAAACCACATCTGAAGTCTTCAGCTGAGGACTCAAATAACTAAACTAACTCAAAGACGGAAATGTTTTTCAAAACCTCGCGACTCATGCTGACTTGCACTGTTTTTAAGATATTAGATGAACCAGTTACTGGTTCACTTAAGGCTATTACTGTATCCAGCTTTAAGGAAACTTCTAAGGGTATCTGTATCAATGTTTGAAGTATTTTTTACCCCTCAATGCCAAGGCCTGGGTTCAGGGCTCTGTGCTGTTCCTCTGCAGCTGATGCCACAACTCACCCTTGAGTCCTGTCAGGAATGCAGGGAATGCAACCCTCTGTTCTCTTTCAGGCCCAGGTTTATCATGAACCATAAAAAGCCTATCTTTTAATCTTTCAAAGAAAGTAAATTATTTCACAGTAAACAAGCAAATTGGCTCCACATGAGAATGTTTTCATTGCCAGAAAACTCCTTTTCAGATCTGCAGACATTAGAATATACATCATACGATGTCAGAATTTGTCCACAAGAGCCGAGCATGTTTTGCAGCCCTGCAGCTGCACCAGTGCAACCTTGAAGAATGAATTTACCTTGTGCTGGTGGAAAAAGCGAAAAAAGGTGCAACCCCAAGCAGAGTTCATAGCAGAACCAAGGAATTTTCTGCTGGGCTGGACCAAAGGTTGACTGTGCTCACTATCAAAGGATAATGTACAACAGAGGATGCTTAGGAAGGAGAGTAAGAACCAACTTCCAGCAATCAGAAATTTAGCAGGAGATTGTATCTGGATCATTGTCTATAACAATTACTGAACTACCCATCCTCCATAATTTAATCTACTTACTTTTTGAACCATTTATACTATGGATTGCAGTTTACTTCCTTACTGTAAGTAAAGCTCTTTATTTTGTTTTAAATCTGATGCCTGATAATTTTACTTCATTTCCTCTTAATTTTGCTTTTGTGAGGCATTCCCTTCTCACCTCTGGGTGAAATTTGGTATTATTTTGCAGCAGTACAGTTCCATTGGTGCAGGAAAAATGCACTCAGTGCAAATAGGCCTTCACATGTTGATATGAAGAAAAAAAATGAAAAGTTCTCTCTTTCTCTTCTCTTTCTCTTCTCTTTCTCTTCTCTTTCTCTTCTGTTCTCTTTCTCTTTCTCTCCTCTTTCCTCCTCTCTTCCTCTCTCTCTCTCTTCCTCTCTCTCTCTCTCTTTCTCTTTCTCTCTCTTTCTCTCTCTTCCTCTCCTCTCCTCTTCCTGCTCTTTCACTTAAAAAGATACAGTAAATATTAGTAATGGTACAATACTGACTTACAGTTTTCGTACAAATATCTGATGAAGGGACTTTAGGATGTAGAAGGACTGAATTTATAAGGAACAAGCTGTAGTTAATCTGCTAAAAATGGGGGGGGGGGGTATGTGAACAGGGGAAGGACAGAAAATCACTACTGTGTATTTTATCTATACTATAAAAGATCATCCTGCTATTGTGTGACCTTACTTCTATCTTCTGTTTTCAGATATAAAAATATGTAGTGCCTTTCCCCCACCCAGTGATTTACATCTTCTTTGTACTATTTTTCTGTTGGTTTAAGCGGGTCTGTTTTTACATCTACTCCCAGAGATAATTGACTGGGTTGGATTGTAAAAACAGTTTGATTGTTTGACAAGGTCTCTCCCTGTGTATTTACAAAACTGTTCCCACATAATTTCAAACTATCCTGAAACACTGAAACACGACCTCAGGTTATGCTCTTATCAGAGCACACAGGGTAAGCAGGCATGGGCCTGTTCGGTACTTGAATGTGAGATAGGAAAAGGAAGAAGAGCTGAGAAAATAGCCTTCCCTCTGTGGAGCTCGTGCTATTCCAGAGTGAAGACAGGCGTCTGTACACTCCTGACGGAAATGCTCTTAGGGCTTAATATATAATAAAAAAGAGTTGCTGACACATTTTGGCAGTAGGAGGGAAATATCTTTAAATTTTCTCAGTGCACTGACCCAAGTCCTGCTGTAGAAAATATTTCTAACTGAAAATTGCCTTGTACAGGTACACCTGAAGGAATTTCTCTTTGCCAACCAATATTTAATATTTGTTCAGTGTCGCTGGCGTGAAATTCTAGAACTCAAAAGCAGAAGATGCATGAAATCATCCAGACCTTTACCGAATCAGGCAGGATTGTTCTATGTTATGTCACTTCTGATGTTTTGCCGATGTTAACTTTAAATGTGCCGAGAAATAGGGATTCCATCGCTTCCCATGGGAGCCTGTTCCAAAACCTCTATATAATCACTCTCAGAAAGTTTCCTTGATGTCCACCCTTTAATTTCCCATTCTTAATTTAACTCCATTATGTTCTTTGTTATTATATGCTGAATGGTAGCAGATGGCCAAGGCCTTGTAGTTGGCTTTCTGCATTAGAGAAATCAGTTAAATGTTGCTGTATACATTCACCTCTGCAAAACGTGAAAAGATAATTAATTCAATCAACAGTGGAAGTGTAATAGTCCTAGGTTATACGGATTTCAGTAGATTGTAGGGCACCAATGAATTAAACTGATTTCTATAGACTTCCCATCTTCTAGAATCAGAGGAAAATATATTATGCGAAAAGAATTAGTGAGCTATAAGGTGAATTCCTCAGTTTTGGGAATCTTACAAATAGCCTGGTAAAAAGCTGCAAAGATCACAGGCAGGCTATGAGTCACTGTTTAGATGCATGAAAAGAGCAAATGGAGCTGTTCTGCTTCTCTGTGGTTGAGAGATAATTTCGGGCAGGAACAGGCACAAGAAAGGACAAAGTTCTGTTTAATAATCAGGGAAGGGGGGACGCTATTCTCTCCAAAGCAAGAAGAATCTGACATAATTTAACAAATTAAATCATGACAGTAGGTACAGTTGATGTCTAAAAACATCAGGAAAGAGCCGGAGCCGGAGCAAGTGAGATAAAAAACCAGTGGTGGCATGAGAACTAGTTAGTTTAAGCTGGGCTTAAATAACTTTAGACAGGAAGTTAGAAAACAAGTAGTGAGATTCTGAAGTAGCATACAGTAGGGCTAATACAGGCAAGAAATATAACTGATTTGGGGAGAGAGCTTGATGGATGTCTGTGGTGCAGTTGGCAAATCTCGATGACTGAGGCAGTCCCTTCCTGTTCTATATCCTTGTATTTGCCCCTTCAAGATTTGGTGTGCATTATATAGTCAACTTTGATAAAGAGATGCACTTCAGGAGCTCTGCCTTGAAAGGAAACAGCTTCAGCAGGTCAGAAGGATTAGCATAAATGTAAGAGAAAATTCCAAAGAAAGAAATGGTGAGCTACTTAGCTTTATTAAGATGAGATGAAGCAAATAGTGGAGATGGTCTCATAAACCAAAGGAACCTGAAGTTAAAATAAAGGCTACCATGAAAGTGCAAAGAATTAAAATGAGATATAAAACAGAGAGACACTTCACTAAGGAAGCTAAAAGACAAACTGGAAGTTTCCCAAATAGGAGTGAAAGATGATCTGAAGGCAAAAATTGAATCTTTGTTGGGACAGCAAGTTGAAAAAGTCCAGATGGAGTGGGAAGTCTGATTGCAATGTTCCCCATCTGGAAATGGGATTAATCTAGCAAGTCACAGTAGTGAACAACAACCATCTTGACTGCTGAAAACCTGATCAGGAAGCTTTCCATGAAACAGAGGGTGCCAGAAAAGTTTGGATAAATTTGGAATTGGCTAACAGAAATAACCTGCAACAGGCACTTGAGCTGAAAAATCAGCATGTGAAAGTAAGCAGAAGCACAGGCTACTGTGGAAGTAAAGTGAACGCCTGGATGTAAAAATGAACCCGTTGGGAGACTGGGCTTTTTGGTTGTTTTTTTTTTTACTTAGTGTGGGTCCTGCAGACTTACATTTTCCCAGCAGTTGGTTTGCAGACAGCAAGTTCTGCTCTCCAGGGCAAATATCATCATGACATAGACATCTTGTAGTAGCTTTACAGTAAAGAACAAAAAAAAGAGGAATGACTGCATACTATTTGAAGACTCTGTACACTTTTGCTTTTAAAGTTCTGACTGATTGGAAAAAGGATCAGATTTTTGATCATTTGCTGAGCCTAAGTGACGAAAAGCAGATGATAAAAAAATAAAATTAAATTAAATTAAAACAAAATAAAATAAAATAAACAACCCCAACCCTTCCATTACAAAACATGAGCAATGAATCTAGTAAGCATGGATACAGGAGAAAACTCTGATGCAAAAAAGGAGGGAAAAAAAACACCTGCAAGTTCATGTTGATTTTATTCTAAGGTCATATTGTAGATTTATAGGAGAAATTACAAGAGCAGGGACTTTCTTCTTGTTATAGAATCATAGAATAGTTTGGTTCGGAAGGGACCTTCAAAGCTCATCTAGTCCAGCCCCCTGCAATGGGCCGGGACATCTTCAACCAAATCAGGTTCTGTTTCTTAGAAAGAAGGAGATATTATTTTTTATAATTTAGTGGATATATAAGTTGTATAATACCATGTGGGCCCCATGCAAGATTGTAAGCACAGAAACCTGCCATCTAAACAGCCAGTTCGTTGCTGACCAGCAGGGCAGAAGTAGTAAATTTTGAAGAAATATGTAGAGAGAGAGATGTGACTTCAGCTAGTTCTTGGGCTTTACCCTTAGCTATGATGCAGAAGAAAATGACAGCACCATATTTTGTACGGCTATTAACAAAATCAACACCTTTAACTTAAAAAGAATTATTGTTTATTACAATGAATAAATAGCACCCTTAATGCTATAGTACTTGCTTTTCACCTTGACTGTTAGCAGTTGATAGTGTCAGGTGGGTTCACAGGAAGTGGGAAAGTACACTAACTATCAAAAAGCTTTGGAGGCAATTCAGAGCAAGAGGTCTTTGGCTGGGACAAGTTGAGTAGCTAGCAGAAAAGGTAGTCCACAGTATTTCTTTCTCCTATTCTGCACAGATTCATCTGCTGTGCTTAAGGTAAATGACCTGGTTTTGGAAGGAACTCAACATTTTTAAGAGCCTTATTCCTAGGACAAATCATCTGAAAATACATATATTCTGTTCTGCAGAACAGGAGGAAGAATGCCTAGTGGACCATGAGTTGCTTCCAAAAGAGGTCTTTTATGTTGCACACACCATCTATGAATGGCAGAGTTTCCACTAAAGACAAGAAACTTCTGGCTGTACAGAACTGTCAGCTCAACAGCCACCCACCTGTGTTCCTGATACAGAAAGTTTATTTATGCACTGGAACAGACTGCCCAGAGAAGCTGTCAATGCCCCATCCCTGGGAGTGTTCAAGGCCAGGCTGGATGGGGCTTCGAGCAACCTGGTACAGTGGAAGGTGTCCCTGCCCACAGCAGCAGGGTTGGAAGTAGATGATCTTTAAGGCCTCTTCCAACCCCAACCATTCTATGATTCTATGATTGACCAACATTGCAAAATCATTTCAGGTGAAAAGCTGTACAATTGGACAAAAGACTGTTTAATTTTTTATTTTCAGTGTTGGAAATGGTTGTTACAAGTTCTTCTCCCTTCACCTATCCCTTTTCAAAACCCTTTTTGGCTCATACTGGGCATAAATTCTAGAGCTTATGGTTCCATGCCAATATTGACACCACATACTTAGATGATGATGTCAGTAGTATGGAAAGAACTTACACCACCCAACAAAACCCAGACATTTAGAGATAGTTAAGTATCTACAATATCTTCACTGTCATTTATATAAGAGAAAGTTTGAGGATAGGGACAGACTGAGTGCCTTGGTGAAGTTCTCATTGCAAGCTCAGCCCTAAGTGGAACTGTGAAGAATATGTTGGCAAAAAAAGTGTGTCCTCAGAAAATTTTTATATTCTCCTTTCATGTAGTTTACAGAAGGACAAATGTTTATGGCATATCCACTGGGATACCTGGAATGATCTCCTGTTCAGTTAAAAGCTTCCCAGACAAGAGCATCGTGATATGTGAATTGAAAAGGTGTTTAGCAGGTGGAATTTAGTGTCGTCTTTGGATAACACAACGCTGGTAGCAGATAGTAGTAGCCTGAAAGTTAAAGATGAGATACAGGATCAACAAGGAGTGGGGAAAAACAGCAGGTGATTAACTAGAGCTATCAGTGAAAGAAAGATTCAGCTGTGCCAGTTAAACTGTTGCACGTTTTGGGATTGGGAAATCCCTGCTCAAACTGAAGGAAGAAGTTTACTCAGCATTGACCAAATGGAAAACAAATGAAGGATATGCCATGGTTGTACAGCGAAGAAGTTTCTTCCTAGGAGAAAGGTGGATCCAGTTTGCTACAGTATCACTGAGAGTAGCAGTGAAGCACAGGGCTGCTGATGCGTTTGGACATCAGCGTGGAGGAGAAGATTATCAGTCACTATTAGCTGCTAGCAGTTGGCCATTTTTTGAGATGGCTGAGGATACACAAAACAAGGAACCAAGAGACTTGACAGTAGCGAACACTGTAATGAATTCTTCACTAGGTACAGGATCCCATGCAAATTGCACAGAAACTTAAGGGAAAAATTCTGTCAAGAATCTGCAATTTTGAAACTTTTCAGTCAAAGCTGGGGTTTAACTATGTGCCCTTGTAGAACACCACAAAAGGGACTGCAATCAGCATATAATATTCATTCTGATTGCATACAGAAGTCATTAAAGCTATAATGTGCTTCAGCATTCAGTCCAGGTATGAGCCAATGATCTACATTTATGTCATGCACACTGCATGGATCTGCATGGATCTTCTGACAGGAATCAAAGAGATTTGGACCACTTGGTTGATGCAGTAACTGTCCTGATTTGAGGAGCTCACATCGTTCTGAGGAAGAACTCATTATAATCTCTCATAAGTTAAAAATACTCGATGGCTTATAACATGGGCAGAAGCTTTTAAAGGGGTGGAAGGGGGAGGGAGAAGGGAGTGTGATACTGTCCCAGAGGGTTAGGAAAAATTAGGGGGTAAAAAACAATGCTGAAGAAATTCAGAGGGTACTTCTGTCCAGTGCTGACCTGAAGAAATGGATTGGTGAACAAGGAAGCCAATGGAAAGCTGAAAGGAAAAAGGAGGAAAAACCACAAGGGGAGTTCGAAAGTTGTTTGAATATCTCCTGACACAGAAACATTGTAAGTGGGTTTTATCTGACCAAGCGCAGACATCTTACTCTAAGCTAGTCCATTGAGTAAGTAGCCTAGTAGTAATCAAAGGAAATTCCCTAATCAGTATCATCAGTAAAGTGAAGAGTGAGTTATCTCAGCTTAAAGAAGACAGTTAACACAGGTCAGATGAATCAGATCCTGAAAGAACCTACTTCTTTCCACTGACTGTCAAGGGTGACAGGTTCAGATGTGAACATCTACATGGTATTCAGATGTGAAGTCAGCTGAGATGAATCCAGCCCAAGCCAGTCCTGGTAACATTGCTGTTTGGGCTCTTGGTGAGTCATAAAGAACATCACTGTCAAGGATTCCATCAAGGATTTTGTCAATATATCGGCAGAGCAGAGACAGCTCCCAGTGAAATGCAGCCTAATTGGAGCATAAAAGCAGTGGTGTGTTTCAGATAAATCTGTAAAAGCAATTAAGCACTCTTTCTGGAATATAGAGCTGAAATAATAAGAACCACCGCGCAAATTACACAACATATGCAAGGCCAGTTGGGAACCTAAGCTATGTGGGCAAGCAGGTTTGACTGAAATCTGAATGGAATTGTGGGAGAGCCAGTGGTGTTTGAGGAGATACCTGTGAGAGAAGCGATAGGGAGCAGCACACAAATACTTACAGGCACACAGGACACACGCCGACGTCAATAGGAACAGCCACAGCAAAATACTGAGAAAGCTAAGAGTTTCTGGTGGAGTGTTTGGAATAAGTCCTAGAGGAAAACTATATCCTGTTTGATTTGTTCAGGGAAAGGGGATTTTCTGCACCTTTTTATGAAGCAAAACAAAGAAATACATGACTTCCAGCACTTCATGTCTTCTTGCCCCTCCTCACCTAGCCTATAAAAAGTAATACAACTACCCTATTATTAAATTTTTGGGCAGAAGTCACTATAAACTAGTACATCCTGAGAAAGTCGTGTCTTTGAAAAACATGGGATGTTTTTCTTCTACATATACATTGTTACATACATAGCAGGAAGATTTTGGGTGTAATAAAATGCAATGCTTAGGTCTGTGAGTATCTTAACTACCCCTAAAAGCAAGGGATGAGCTTGAAAGTTAAAGCTATCAGGAAATGCCAGTGTATAATATCTTTGGGAGTACCATAAATCAGTTGAGGTTTTCCAGAGTGGTATGAACATCTCATAATACTGTTTAATGTTCAGGTAATAATTAAGAAATATTTTTTAATCCACTTGGAATACCAATAACTGATATAGATGCAAACTAGGTGCTAGTTTGTGCTAGTACGACTTTTGCCAACTGGCTCCATGGAACAGGCTAACTAGCCGTTTAGTTCACTCTGGCATAAAGCCTGGCACTTCTTAGATGATGGTGAACAAAAATTTTAGCTCTTTTGCAGAGTTCACTATGAAGTATGGAAAATGCATGCTTTTTCACAAAATGTTAAGACCGTTAATGGAAACCTGGTTGTTTCTGGTTCTTTTAGAGTGCTTTCTGTTGAACAGGGTAACTGCATTCTTCATGTGCAAGAAAGGAACATGGCATGGATTTCATGTTAGAGTACATAGAGTCATGTTGAAGGCTTTGAAATTCCAGTAAAAAAACAGAAGAACCTTTGAGTATGTGTTAATTTGGAGGCAGAGGGATACTTTTTCAGGTGTTCTGTTTGCATCAAAGTGTAATCAAACAAAATTTTCCTGGTTATTCTTTATTTTTGACCAGCTTCAATGTGAGTACTTGAGTAAATTTCATCTAATATTAACTAAGAGTACTAGATATTTCTTATGCTCGTTAGAGGCAGTACATTTTTGGCTACCTTGCAATTATATTATTGATCACTTCAAAGAATATGCTTCCATAACTGATATTGTAATTTAATTGACAGTATATCTCAGAAAAAAGACTTAGCTGGTGCTTTTTAAGTCTGCTTTATTTGGCTGTACATTTTTCACATTATTCTTACATGTTCTGCTTCACGCTGCATTTGCAAGGACAGAAGCAATCAAGTCATTTTTAAAATGCAGAAGATGACTGCTGGAAAATTTAAAAAACTTGGTGTGCAGTTTAGTGTGCTGGGTTGATCTGAGCGCCATGTCACATTAAGAAAAAAATATCTCAAAACATGCTCAGGATAACATCTAAACAGAGAGGATCAGAGGTGTGTAAGTATCTTCTTAATGTAATGGTATTTTCCTTAATTTTCTTTACATATTTATATTATGGCTCCATCAGATGAAAACTGCCTTGGAAACATAGCTTAAAAATTGGAAGTGCTTTACTGGTTTACATTTTCTTACAGCTATTGCACTAGGTTATAATAGCTACATACTTCAGCTGGCAAAAATCAGCATGGCTTCATCAAACTGAGCCAATTTATAAGGCAAATAAGAGGATCTACCTTTAAATCAAAAGCTAATATTTTGCATTTGGTTTATTTGTATTTTATATTTAAATTTTTTACTTAATTGCCTTTTTGTTCCTCTTTCGCTGTCTGATGCTGCTCAGATGCTATTGCTTTGAAATGAATGGGGCTATTTAAGTTAATAAAGACACAGCTGCCTCTCTATAGATTCAGTGTTAGTAAGCTATGGATAGATTTAAGTGATTTGTGACACTAAAGACATCCTGCACCTTATGTAATTTAAACACCAGAAGAATTAAATAAGGAGGGGCCTGTACATGATATCAGTTCTTGTGGGAAAATATGCTTCAGTGACTTACTGGCACTGGTTTTGGAATGTGGCATTTAAAAGTACCTTTTTACAGTGGGAAAGAATTTGGTCAAGAATAAACAGTCTGACCTTGTTAAATGGACCAATGTCTGTATGTAACCTAGTTCCAGAAAACTAGTTTTCACCAGCCTGTGAAAAAAAAAAAAATCAGTTTATAAAAAATACAGTTGGATTTTGCACAGAAAAAAGAGTGAAAAATAAATTGTTATAGCTGGCTATGAGCTTTAATCATGTTTTGAACTGTAACTTCAGAGGACATTAAAAGCAGACTGTCATACACTATAGCCAGATGAATTCAAGTCATATATGGGACAAGTGAGTGATTGTTCAACAGAAATCAAAGCCATTTGTATTACCATCAATATCCAAAAATGTAAAAACCATGAGTTCGTAGTAAAACTGCGTATATATTATGATCTAAGTTTTAAGCATGAAACTTGGCATCTCCAGACATAGTCATTTGAGTAGCAAGGATCTTTTGATACAAAGAAAAAACATGCCGAACAAGGAAATCACCCCATTTGGGGTTTAGCTTCAAATTTTGCTGAATGTGAACCGGCACACTATTAGTGAATCTCTATTGTATAAAATCCTAACTTCAATACAGTCAATGGAAAACATCCCTTTAACTTTATTGTGGCCAGGATCTTACTCCAGGTTTTCATATTCTAATTGAAAAATACAGACACTTTCTCTGAACGCGGCTTTGGAGGAGTGAAGTACACAGAGAGCAGCAATGACCTTCTGAAAACGTACTGATATTAAGTGCCTGTCCAGTTCACAGGCTTTGGTCACAGAATTCCCACAGGCACTTTGTAGAATACAGCCTCTTTTTTAAAAATCATTATTTTTTTTTATTTTTCTCCCTACTGTTAACGTAACAGTGTCAAATAACATACTAAGCTTCTCAAGGCCTTGCAGGTGATCCATTTTTAATGCAAGAAGGAATAAAAAATCTTACAATGGTTCAGGAATATGAAGTAATATTGAAAGACATTGTTGAACGATACTTTGAGAACATAATTTAAAAACTACCGTAGCCAGTTAAGATCCAGCAACGCAACAGTCTTTGCTGCATAAAAATGAAAATGTATCCAATAACTGCAGTTATTGGCAAAACTACTGAAATAGTAACATTTCCATGTTATAAAATTACATTTGAGGTAGGCAGTCATAGATGCAGCTGTTTAAAAAGCAGCATTAGAAAACACAAGTGAATCAAAGAACAAAACTATGTTTGCATCAAGTAAGTTCAGACTAAAAATTAGAAATTGTGTGCATTAAGTTTTGAGAAGTTTGGCTAAAGAAACTGTATTAAGCCAGGAAAGAAGAAAGCCTCTCTCAATGTAAATACTGTTTTTGGATTTTTATAGTCAATGTAAACATCTTCTGAATGTAGCCTGAGTTTCCTGAATTCTGTCTGGCTCTACTTTGTGTTTACAACATCAGCTATATATTTACCCTGCAGAGATTTCTTGAGGCCCTAAAAGGGGGTGGAGTTCCCATCCTGCTGAGAGAGGGCTCTGTGCATATTCTATGTATAGTCACATTTGACACATTGACTCCTGCACTGCTCCAGTATCAAATCGTCAGGTTCTCAAAATGGGAGGACAAAAACTACAGCTGTTCCTAGAATTTACTAGCAATGATACTTTTTTCCCCTAAATTTGATTTTCCTTTTTTTTTTTTTTTCACTTTATGTGCGCATGTTCTCATTTCCCTTCTGAGTGATCCTGTTTGTCATTCAGATCTGCCTGATAGCTCCAGCCCTCACCTTTTTAAAGAAATTTTACTACCAAGAATGCATTCGCCGGGAAGGGATTTAGGAGTTGTTATTTACCATTCTGTACATCATTAGTGTGCAGGATAGTGTGCAAACACCAGGTTGTCTGAGAGGGTAACTGCTGTGCTTATGCAGAATGAACTTTTCCCGCAGCTGATACACCACAAATGTAATCTGACTTTTGCACTCTTAGCAAGCAAAATGCATAGATCTTTCAAAAACTCTTCAATTCATACTGAACTGAGGAAACTGTTAGACTGATTGGAAATAAAGATATTCATTATAAGTAGACACTAATTCTTATTCATATTGAGTATTCAGTATCACTGCATGTATTGTGTCACTCTACCTCCTGTGTACTCCACTAGTAAGTTTTTCTTATGATTGTTCACACAAAGGGGTAAAAAAAAAAAAAAAAAGAGAACTATGAACATCTTCCCTATGATAGGCACATACAATCAAAAGTACTCAAAATATCTGAAGCTTTTTAAGTCATTAAAAGTCAAAGAAGTTTTTTTCCTCCATACCTTCAATAACATCACAAGCAGTGGCAGTAGGCTACAGTACACAGATAACTAGTATGAAAAAATGGAAGGTATTTCATCCTTTATCCTGAAAAACAGCTGAAGGTGAAGGGAACCATGTATTTTGTATTTAATATGCATTGAAGTAGGCTCTCTGTTCACTTGCTGCTTTCTATGAAATTGAAGTGAGTTAAGATTTTAATACAGTTGATATCCCGGTTTTCATTTTCTTTTGCAGTGTTGCTAGTCAAATCATCATGACAGAGAATTTTTCACCTTGTACCTTGAAAAGGTGTTCACATTAGATTTACATTTGATTAATAACCTGAATAACTCAATAGACTGTAGCTGTAATGAAACCCAGAAGTCTGAAAAGATAGCATGAGTATTGAACAGACAATTGTATCTGTTGGATCTAATATTTTCTTCTGAGTATTCCCTACATGTCCTTTAGGCTCCGGAAAGAATTCAGAGATATGAACACAAGCCTCTCAAAAATCCCTGGTGAGGTGCATGCTGAAATGGAGAAGAGAAGCCCCTTAGTCTTGATTCAACATTCATTTCAGGACTGAAATGTCCTGCTCTGAACACTGCTTTGGGTATTTCCAAGAATTAATATGTCTATATAAACACCTTGTCCAAGTGAGGAGCTCAACAGAACTCTTCCTGTGTGCTTCCACCACAATCCTCAGGAAATCTCCGGTTGTGTGACATGTATATGTATACATATATGTATGTGTGTATTGATTATGGATATGGATATGGATATGGATATGGATGACATTGAGACAGTATTTACACTGTAAAGGATTCCAGATTTGGTCAGTGGAATTGAGGATGATGGGCTGTAAAATGAAGGAAGTTCTGGGACTGTCCTGCCAGGCTAAACTCATTCAGAGAAACTCTGGATTTATGTTCTGACGTCAGGAAAGAACTTGTCTACAGTTAAGCCTTTGCTGTCATAATTCCCTCAGCAGAAACGATTCCTTTTGGGAGTTTTTCGTCATAGAACAGAACATCTTTGCGTTAAGAGCTGTAGAAATTTGAATCAAGATCTAGTTTTCTTTCATAGCCTTTTGAAGACATTTTATCATATTATAGATTTATGGCCAAGCATTAATTTTTTTGCTATGATAAATTCCTAATTAATATATTAATTCTTTCTATTAGTCAAAATAATTATTTTAATCAAGGATTTTAACAGTATCTCATATTCTGCAGAGGAAAGAAGATTTCTTTATGTGAGTGTACTACTCTGCTTTGATATTGATAAGCATCCATGTGTAGTTATGCATATTGCTCTTCATTCTCAGGGTTTTATCCTCAGGAATGTAATTTAAATTCATGTAAATGAAATGATTGAGTTTTCACATTAGTATTCAAGCCTATTTGATCAGGAAGGGAAATCGAAAAGAAATTTGGGATTATAGGAGGAGCTTGACCTCTGTTACATCTTCAATGACTTGTCAAAAGTGTACTGTAATAATTGTTTAAATTGTAGTATTCTGGCTAGAATACAGCCAATCCCACGTCTTTTCTGAATTCTGCTTAATACAATTCCTAACATCTTTATTTCCTGCAAATATTGTATATTTGATGGCACATCCCTAGCATTCTGCATAGAGTAAATAAAGGGAGCTGGGAGAAAAGAGGGCAAAAAGAAAGTTAGGAGGCATAAAAAGACTGGGACAGTCATTGCATTGACAGGGAAAATGAGGCCATACTAAATACAATGACAAAGACTTTTTTTCTTGGTTTGTATTTGGCTGAGTTTTTTTAATTTCTTGTTGCTTTAGGCCAAGGAGTGTTTGAATTCACTTTTATTTCCAGTTGCTGCTCTGCCTTCTGGACAGAAGATGCTACTTTTTTATAAGCAAGCAGTTTAATTTGCCACATAGCTGAAATTCTTTCCAAGTGAATATTTGAAATATTATACCCCGGATTTGCAATTAATCTGACAAATGACACAGGTTTTGTTCTATTTTCTGCTAAAGGTGCTTCACAGACAGAATCATTCCAGCTCAATTAACTGCTATTTTAGCACTAAGTGAAAGCTATTCCAGAAACTTTTTAAGTCTTGCCCTCATCTAAAAACATCATGACTTGTTACATTATCTTTGTGCCCCTGTCGCCACAACAGAAAATTTCTTGTGCTACTTTCCATTCCTATGATGGGTTGGTGCATGAACTAATCAAAACCACTAACATGTGTGCTGATCACTTGCAGACTTAACATGACAGTACACCTATTTAATAAAAGAGTAAAGTTCAGTAACATTTCCTTAGTTGCTATAGAAACCATTGCATCTTACACAGGATACTTGACCGCTTTCGGAACCCCATCTTTTTATACACCAAGTGGCTTTCTTTGCATCCTTAACGTCCTCATCGTCAGTAGAAACTGCAATCAAAATCAGGCAACAAGAACTTAAATGCTGCAACTTGAAGACAGGCAAATTCTATACTGGCTTTATCTGCTCGCATTACAACCTACTACAGCTGGATTCCTTGGGACATTCTGCAGCCACGAAGAGATAAACTGGCCACACGGAAATCAGGGCCCCAGTTCAGTGGGCTGAAATTAACTCAGATAGTGGGACCTTACAGCACCAGGTGCTTTCCCTGGCAATCAAATGCATTTTCTGAGTTGTGGGGAGCTAACTTCTGCATCACGTTAGCAAGTTCAGCATTGGTCTAACTTCAGCTGAAAAAAATGGCACCGTTTTCTGGAAAAGCAAAACTGACAAAGCACTGCCTATGTACCTAAGCCTGCACAGTCAAAATCCCAGCTGACACAGTATTTTGCGTCATATGCTGACCTTAGTATGAAAGGGAACTTCAATTAGATGTCTATTGTGTTTTCAAATATAGAAGAATGGCTTTGTGTTCAGTGGATTACCCCACTGAATAAGACAAGGAAGCAGATGCTGCAAGGGCATATAGAAGGAAAGGATTTAATTTCTCCCATTTTATTGTAGTTCAGAATCTATTCCACATACCAGAGCAATTAATACATAAAGTAAAAGCCCACAAACACGTTAAGACCATGAGACTTTCCCAATAGAAGTATTGGTACCTGTGTATAATGAAACCTTCCATGTCCCAAAAAGAAAGGATGGGGGAGGGAGGAGAATCATGAAGGGAAGTCTTTTTATTTTCTTCTTTTCACATGAAGGTTTATAATTAAAGGGGAGAGTAAATTAATTACATGAATATTAAAAGGTTACTCTTCTATTCTAACATTTGGTCACAAGTTGTCTAATGAAAAGGAATGCAGGCTGGAGGGCTGCCATGCCTTTGCTTCTTTCTGCAGAGGGCCACAGGCTGAAGCAGTGATTGTGCGTGACAGATTCTGGGAACAATGAGCCTGCGCACAGATCATCCAGATGGAGCATGCTTTTCTAAATTACACCAACAACAGGGTGGCCCACAGGCAAACAAAATAGTTAAACAATACATAATAAAGTTTTTATTTGGTATTTCCTGTGAGCCTCTGCCAGTTGCCAGGGAGTGTACTGTATTTTTCTTTTTCTGTATTAATTGTTGACCACAACTGGCAAAGACCCAAACTAGCAGGGACAGATAAGGGGGGGAAAATGGCATCTGGACACTAAAGCCTCAAGTGTACTGGGAAAAAAAAAGCACAAAAAATTACAGCATATATCTGGAATTTTCCAACTAACGATGTGCGGATGTGGTAGCGCTAGGGAAAAAGAGCCAAACTGAGCCTGCTTTGTTCACTAAGAGAGGCCCCCCTGTAACATTCCTTTTAGCTGTGCATATTTTGGCTTCAGTTGTGCAGTTTTAACTATATACTGTGTATGGAGCAGTTCAGTTGTTGCTGCATGAATCTAATGATTTTGTTACAAGAAATAAAATTATGTCAATGCACATGCATTTTTGCTGATGTGAGATGTTTAAACACAGGCTGTGTTTTAAATGTTAAATTATAGGTGTTAAGTTTTCAGAGGGAAGAGGGAGAAAATTTCATTAAGTACAGCCCATCACAGCAACAGCTGCAAGGAGGAGACCCTCAGTAGCAGTGAATGCTCCCTTTTTAGAGTCATCAATGAAATTGGTCCTTACAGTTATCTGGTTTAGGGAAAAGCCCACAATATAGCATTTACACTTCGATAAAAACAGGAGGCTGCGTAAACATGCTAGTTTGATACTGGTTTTCTGTTTTTCTGTATAAACAGTTACAGTATTAGCATCTTTTTAAAGAAGTTTTATACTCCTGATTTACTCTATGCAATGTAGTAAGTGATTTTGCTCCTACCAGTACACAGCAAAGAAGAGAATAAACAAGAACAGGTTGCTGCTTTTTTTGTCTACAGGTAAAAGAGCCTTGCAGATAGTAGGCAGCCTCTCCAAAGAAGATGGAAGGCAATGTAGACAATGTAGACAATCAACTGAACTAGACAGTGACAGGGTTTGCAGCTACAGCAGGTTTGTAGTTCAATTGATGGGGAAGAAATTATTGTTATGAGCTTAAATTGTCACATATTTCTATGGCATTTTGGGATGTACTTGGACTGTCTTCCAGTGACCAGTGCCATTGTTGCCACAGACTTGTTTTCATTTCCCAACTCACATGCTCTTTCTGGCGTTAAGTACTTTTTTTTTTCTTTGTTTGTGTTTTTGGTTTTAGGGCAGATTTTTTGTGATTGGTTTTAGCTGCAAAATATGGAAGTCATCTATTCCATTATTTCTTTGTATATGTGCAGTTTTTTTCTGTAAGAAAAACAAAGTATACCAAAAAAAATGGTTCTTCACTTGGAATTATATTCATATGCACGCTGGTTATCAGCAGGACTGAACCTATGGATCAGTCACATAGATTTCTTCAGCTTGAGCTAGCAGAATATCCATCTGAACTGGATGTCTGTCATAAATAGCTGATTAAGCTAAGAGAAGGTAGGATGTGTTTGCAGTGGATTTCTCAGATTCCCACTGACCTACCAACACAGAACTACTGCTGTTCCTTCCTCTCAGACCTATATTCCTACCTCATCCGCAGCCCAGACTCTCTACTAAATCTAGCTCCCACCCCAAATCCTCTGTGAAGTCTGCCCTCCCACTGGGCTCCAGACATGCCCCTCCCCAACCTCACAGTCTCCACTACTTTCAGTTTCAGGCCTTCCTCAGCAGTACCCATCTCCTTTACAAGTTTTTGTCTGATCCCAGTGTCACACACCTTACTGGTCATTTTTCCGTCTTCTTCCCTCCATAGCTCATAGTCTTCTTTCTCAGCCAGTGTCAGTTACCCCAATTCTCCACAGACGCTCCCATGACCCGTTGTTCTTCAGCCCCACAAGGGGATGTCTTAATCCCTTCTCCTAATCAGGTTTTCATACTCTTCTCCCAGTGCGTCCATGTATTTTCATCTCTGTGGCTGAATCTGATGAATCTGACAGATTCCTCTGCAAACAGGGGATAAACCATTTATAGAGTAGCAGGCTTTCTACACTCAGTCAAAAGTTTGAGATGCCATGATGTCCCGCTGAGCTCCCCGGAGCTGGCCTGAAGCTTGCTCGTTGAAAACAAAACCTTACAAAGTTCAATGATTATACACTAGTATAAATCCTTACTGAGCATGTGCTGGTTTTCAGATTTATGACATGGCCAAATTTAGAGCCAAGTTTTACAAGGATGGCAAGAGGCACCTCCTTGACATAGAGGCCAAGTTCCACAGCCCTTCTTCCAAAACATGAGGGCACCAGAGCTTCTCAAAAAGAAGGTCACCAGAATTTAAGATAGGCAAAGCATATATGTTTCCCTGACCTCACTCATGGAAACCCCTGAATAGCTTCAGCAGAAACCTATTCCAATAAAACTGAGTATATTCCAGAGATATCCAGCATGGAAAATGTTATTGTAATCAGTGATATTTTGGTGAAGTTAACAACTGCTGAAAACAGGGTCTTATACAGATGACTTCAGTATCAGGTCATGCTAGGAGCTTGAATATTATAATATATGTGCTGCTCCTGATGGTCGTCCCCTACCAGAAGGAATATGCAGAGTTCTGAGAGATTCTCAAAGGATTCTTTCTGTTTCTTTCAGTAAAAGCCAAGGTGCAAATTCACTCAGTTTTTACTAATATATGTGCTGTTTCCTATGCAAGGATCCCTTCTTCATGCTCTTATAACCAACCGTCGTGTATCCTACCACATGTGGGAATGGATTCTTATTCACTTTAAAGACCTTCTACACATTTCCAGTCCCTCATGGCGTCTATAAATGTAATTTATTCACAATTAGGGACATCAGTAGGAAACAAGCTGTCAAAGTGGTGTAAAAACATTAGATGAAGAAAAGGGTCAGATCTCTAGTATGGCAAGCTACTTATCACTGGCAGGCATGAGACTTCTTAAGTCCCACTGTAGTCAGTGAAGTTCAAGAGCAGATCTATGCTTAGCAACATAAATGTCCTAATAACAAAATTACTTTCCGAATTACAGATTCAACTTTTTCTGCCATGAAAATGAAAACCCATATATTTGTAACCTAGTGAGCAACTATTCATTATAAAATATGTAGAACTTCAATGGAAGTCAGATTAATTAGAATAGGCTTCGTTTCCCATAACAACACTAGTTTCTTCTCCAATCAAGGACAAGGCAAGTCTTTTAAATTTTGAATAAGAGGCTAATTTATAAATCACCTGTTATGGGAGTGGTAAGTAATCTACTTTGCACTTGACTAAGACATAATTGATTAAAATTACATTTATGCCTCACGTGTGAACTACAATACGTGGTGTTCTTGTGTACAGCATTTCCCTGTCAACTATCGTTCATCCCAGGTCCTAGAGGCAGGAATGGCAGGGTAGTTAAGAGATGTCATCTGCAGCACCCAAATTGTTTGTCGGCCTGAATATTATACCCCAGGATTGTTTTAAGGAATACTGTGAGTCTCCAAATAATTGATTGGAAGGTGTGTTGCCAGACTAACACTTCAATTATTCAAAAGAAGCACTAGAGGCCTCTTTTATTGCTGCTGATAACACCTCTTCAGTAACTGGAAAGGTTTAAAATCCCTTCTACTTTTTTTCATTAGTTGTGCTGTTCCCTTCTATTTTCTTTCTGCTGGATTAAGCTAATAGGTTATTTTAGTCTAGTTCCTACTTTGTTCCAAGCAAGTTTCATTTTCAGATTTTCTTGCAGTAGCCCAAAATAAAACGAAGTCTGTCTGGTGTTCAAAGATGCTTTGTAAACAAAAAAGAGCTTAAGAAGGGGTAATTTAGACCCATGTTTTGTAAAAGCTTCATATTACAAAAAATGACTTGGTCTAAATTCAGCCTGAGAGTATCCTTCTAAAAACAATCATACTGTTAGTAGCTCTTGAAAACACTTAGTTTTTGATCCCAGAATCATTCATTATTTTAAACAGCAGTAACATAACCTCATGGTATTAACAAAAAAAGAAAAATATTGTAATCTAAATATGTTATTTGTTTGCTATCATTAAAAAATTCCTTTTGCTTGCAGACTGCCGCTTTCCTAGAAAAAAAAACCAGATTGTATTTGTTAGATGGAATTGTATACTCTCTAGAAAACATAGGTTGTTTCTAATTTCATCTTTATAAAACTACTTTTTAAAATACTAACAGCTAAAACCAAGGGTAGATCTAAATATCAATGATTCCATGGTCTTCCTCTAACCACCCAGAACTTCCACTGAAATTTGTAGGAACTACATGCATGTAGGCTGGAATTTTTTATGAGGCATCCAGTTGGCTTTTTTAACACAGATTAATAACATTAGCCTTTTCATGCATGGCATTTTTTCCTCAGAACAAATGAGGCCCCATCAGCTTGTTCTTTACCTTCTCTACCTACCGTTAGGTTTAAACCCTTAGACCATGCAGTAGCTTTAGGGACTGGTGATCTGTGTCTGTCCCAGAGCTGCTGGCACTTGGTCTTGACCTCTCTGCAGAAGCTCTAGCTTCTAGCACTGCTTCTCTCTTCCCTCCTCAGCATCCCCAGAGCCACGCATTGAAGGATTTCCTGACTACGTGAGGATGTTATTTACAGGACTTCCTCTGAAATTTCATGAAGGGAGGTAGGATGTTGCCCTCCCTATGTGGCTGTAAGTGCTGTGAAAGTTTTCTGGAGGTGGCAGGCATTCCCTTGCAGGGAGTGTTTAGAGGGATTATTACATGGAGAGAACAGATCTTTGTGGGGAAAAGGCATGGATGAGCATCAGGATAATGATGATGTGGAAAACTGATTATTCCAAGGTCAACTGTTAGTAAGGTTGATGTTACTAGAAGAGCTCAAGAGGCAATTAGAACATTTATACTAGTTCTTGAATATTGGTTCCCATTTGAATTATTCTCCCTTTTCAAGGATGCATTGCATATTGTGATAAACATTTTAGAAGGCCTTTTTTCATATCCATTTTTATAAGGACTCTTCCTGAATAGTTAGGAGCCACGAGTGACTCACAGAGGGTGTGACACAGGAGGAGACCTCCTGAATATTGTATCTTTCATTGTCAGGCAGGAGAGGAGCAAAACCTTTTCCACACTGGGTGCTCCTTTGTGGTGTATCTCCATTGTGCCAACCACAGTTAAGCTGATCTTCTATTTTAAGTGTCATTGGTCTCCCAGGGAGAGGAGGTATTGCCCCTAACAGCAAACAACATTGCTACTGATTGGCCAGAGAGAACTAAAATGTATCTCTGTAAATTGGATGTTTCCTTCTCTCCTGGAGGCTCAGTATGTTGGGGTTTCACAATGCCAGTGCCTGTAAACTGACCTCCCTTGCCTGAAGCTGAGAACATTACCTGTGTAACACGCAGAAAACAGCTAAACCCAGCTCTGAACTGTTAAAAATACACCTCAGAGCAACAGCTCTGACAGCAAATGCGAAGCATAGATACTAGCCCACTCTCCCTGAACTGCTGCTGAAATCGGCGTCTGTGAAACAGGTGCCTGGAAATGGATTTGAACTCTCAGATAAAGTGTTTCCTCTCTAAGGCCTCTATGCATGCAACGTGCAAGGGGTTAACAAGGGAGCTCCTTTGAAAACAGAGGCAGAAGGTCATTGGCGGCAACAGCAAAGACTCCTACAGCCTGCCATGGAGAGCCTTTCACCCGGCATTTCCCACCCAGGGGATTGTAAACATTGTCTCAAAGCCGTGGAGTCCTACAGAATTTCTCTTTACTTTGAGCATATACATTTACATGTGTTAATGGAAACTGAAGCACAGCAGGTTATTCCTGTATGTCCAGAAGAAGAGAGGGAGCTTCTGTTCAAGTTGAAGAGATGAGGGAAAGAGCCATTACTCACGCTGGAATTTGAAAACATAGAGATATGCTTGTTTAGTGGTACTCCACATGTAACATAGCTGCTGTTCTCAGGCAAACTTTCTCAACTCACAGGAATGTGTAGAATGCTGTCACTTAATCAGAATCCAGATGAGCTCTTTTATCTGCTATTTGTTAGTAACTAGCAATATTGTTCTTATCTCATTGTCCTTTAGCCTGATGCAGTGCCCTTAGACATGAGAACTTGTAACATGAAAGCACTCATTACCTTGAACATTCCTGTTAGTATTGTCTTAAGCTATTATCTCTTTAGCTTAATTAAGATGCTTTGTATCAATTTCGAGAGAGGTGAGGTCACCTGTAGAAACCTCTTCTACAACATAATTCTCACAAATAGAAGATTTTCTATTTTTATAAGTCTATAACTACTCTGGAGTAGAGTCTTCAGTGATCTAGACTAATTCAGATCTTTTTCATCCAAGTAATGCAATAGGTTGTCTGTTATTAATTTCCCTTGGAAATTGGCTGCTTGAAAATAACATAAATTAGTCATACAAGCTTTAAAGTTAAAATTGGGATATAAAGCCTAGCAAGGTCAAGTATTGGCCCAACTGTCACATTCTGGTTTTCTGCTAAATCTTCAGATACTTAGTATCAGTTTAGAAAATCCTGTAGTGTTTATAAGTGGAGGAAATTTTCCTTTGGGTTCTTTAAAAATCTTGAGCTTCACTCTGTACTGTGAATCCCAAGTTTTAGCTAGTAAGTAGTGTAGGGTGGAGCTGTTGCTTCTTTCTCCACAGAATAAAACAGAGTGCCATCTTCTAGAGTTTTTATGAGTCCCATCCATCAGAGCGAGAGAGATGGAATACCAGCTGCCTAGATCCAAAGTAGAATCCAGCCTGGTTAATGTAATTAATGCCTGCTTTTATTTTTATCCAGTGATGGTCTAATGTAAAATGCATACACATTCCAGAGAGCGGTATCCAGAAACTCGGCTCCTTGCCCCTTCCAGCTGATTGTTCTTAAGCACTCAGCTACTTTCAGACACAGTCTTGCCCCATGACTCATATACTCCTGGCAGAACAGTGACTTGGCTTCAGCAAAGGCAAGAAAAGAGCAGTTACCCAAAAAACCCCCAGTCTAGTGGTCAAGGTATTTGCTTGGATGTAAGAGGTGCCAATTAAGTCCCCTTCAGGCTGAGTTTCCACTTTGAGATTAATGTAATAACATCTGTACAAGATGTTCATGTGGATGCAAACACATACTGTTTCCACCACCACTCTTAGTTACAGGTTTCACCAGGTGGGACTCCATATGGACTTCTGTTGAGAACATCCAGGTATCCAGGGTATCTGTCTGCCTAAACATGCATCACATGCAGTAGAGCTTCAGCTGAAACGCTGATCCTTGTTTCTCCAGCACAGGCCTTGCTAATGTGTGTGACCATCTGCGTTTAAGACACACAGACACTTTCAAACTAAGAATGAGAATTTGATGAGTAAAGGTGCCTACAAGGCTCATAGTCAGTGGATTGTGCCTGGCATTTTGTTGTTCTTAAGCTCAAAAAGCTGCTTAAATGTGAAACTTAGACAGCCTGAAGACTCCCCTTAATCTTTTTGTCCTTTCTATCCAGTCCTTGGTTTTGCCATGAAATTATGTGTCTATAGCAGGCCTTTGTCCTGCTGATATTTACTTCAAAACTCATCTAATTTATAATTGTCTGTGGTATGTTCAAGTATGTATAAACACATACAAGTGTCCACATATTGCATCTCTATATAGGATGTTCATATTTTTCTTCTTTTTTATTTGGAAACCTATATATTTCCAAACCCTTTTTTCTCATTTGCTTTTAGAAATAAAGATGTTTCATGAGGATTTTGTTTCCCAAATGCAATTTTAAGGAGCCCTTGAAAAGCATTTCATAGGAGTTACATCTCTATGGTATCATTTACATCTTTACTTGCTTAAGTTTAAAGCCATACATTTATTTAAAGCCATAGTAAAATCTACTGCATTCAATTTAAAATGTAGAACAGATTTGCAGTGTTTAGAGTTGCCTGAATTCTTTGTGCCATAGGTGTAAGAAGGTTCAGCTTCATGTCAGAAATCATGGTGATAATAGGATTGAAATCTACACCTTGTGAAGTAGTGAGGGCAGGTACGTCCCAAGAGCTTCTACTGCAGAGAAGCTCCTTAGTTCACAACCCTGGGTTTGCTGTAATACAGGAGGTTTAACTGTAAGCTGTTGCTTCACATGAGCATCACTGACAGACGTTGCTCCATCAGCCTTTTTATATACTGTACCAGGCTATCAATGAAATTGGTACTTTGCCTCCAGGCCCCTGTTCAAGCCTTGGTAGCATGTGTGTCACCAGGAGCACAAGTTTCTACTTCCAACAGGGGCATCACAGGCTCAATCTGGTTTTGCGAAAGAGAGTCATCTGGCTGCATAACACTCTGTCGAGTACTGTGGGAGGTCCCACCCCACCGTGCCATGCTGCTGGGGAAAGGTCACAGCTCTTAGTGGCACTGGTAGTTGAGTACTTCTCCTAGGAGTTGATGGGACATAGAAGTGAAGAGAGCCCAAATTTACAAGAAGAATTTTTAACAACTATAGCTAAAATGTAGTAGAGAGATGAAAATTCATGTATGTATCAGCTTTATGAGTTATCCAGACAAATATCTAATAAAAACAATATCTCGTAGAAGTTGTTAGCACAAAGTTTCCTGAGTCCCAAGCTGAAAAACTTTAGTTTATTCATAGTAGTCTATAACAACTCAGGATCCTAACAGAATTCTCTGTTAAACTCTGAGCTGGTGTCTACACTTGCCCCCAAATGGCGCAGAGTATTTCTTTTGAGAGCAACTCTTTTGTTCAGCTCAATGTTGATGGTTGTGTTCCATTGAAAACATTTTAATTCCATCTTCTTTATCATCTAGAAACAGCTGTAGAGTCCACAGTAAAGGCTCTCACCTACAGAATTGGCAGTATTTAATCTATTCTTTGAGGCAATATTGACTTTGTGCATTGCCTCCTTTTATTAAAGATGGTTTGAAACAAAAGGGGCACAAGTTTCATGGGAGAGAGGTCTGTTGTGACCTTCATGGTTTTGCTTTATTTTGTTTTTTGCTGTTCAGAACCAAAGTCTAACACAGTGCTTCAGGAAGCGGGGAGGCTTTTTTCTCTTAACCAGACTCTGTTTTTCTAGTAGCAATGGAAAACTGGTCTTCATTATAAAGCCAAACCCTAAGTGGTAAGTCTCAGATTTTCTAGTCTGTTGAACTCAGGAAGAGACCAGCCACAAGGGCAGCTTCTGGGGATCTCAGCATGGAGCCAACCGTGGTTTGGTCCTTGGCGCAAGTTAGAGCTACATGTTTTCCTTCTCCCAGGGATGGGGCTTAAGTGATGTGAGAGACTGCAGAAAAATTGGTGCCACCCAGGGGGAATATGTAGGGTGCTAGATGAGTTAGTTTTGTGGCCACCTAAAGACATAGGGTAGAGCAAAGCAACTGGAACAAGGCCCAAGACCTGGTACTAGAAATTATGACTGTTCTTCCAGCTACCTAATACCACCAGGCGACTGAGCCAGTGGGAACATGCCAGATTGCTGCAGCCAGTTCCAGAACAAGACCAGCATCCCAAGGCACAGTCACAGGCTGCCACATTTTCAAAGCTTTGTTTCTTTTGGTATTTTGGAAGGAATTCTCTCTTACAGTAGATGTTTGACTTGATTGACATAAGAAGCCAACCGTGTTTATTTCTTTCTGCCTTTGTGTTTTTTTCAGCTCTGAGATAGATTATTAGAATTTGCTGTTTCAGTCTACAAATTTTCTTTAAATATTGAATCTTGAAGCATGACTGAAGAATGGCTACTTTTTTAAAAAGCCTGTCACTCTTAGTGTTGTCAAGTATCTCTGTAGGTAAATACATCACAATATCAGCACAGGCCTCATTGCATGCAAAGCTGACCACCTCTATAAAGAACCAAGCTGTCCCATATTCCACAGAATGCTACTCTGCAGCTCAGAGATTAGGGCATCAGGGTTTTGATTTTAATGCACAACAAACCATGGCAAGTCTTTCTTTGACTTTCATGGGCTCTGGATCAGGTACAACAGTGATGTTGATGTTATTTTTGATTCTTTCTTGTTGTATAAAGTTAAAACACTTTTCAAGCGAAGTTTCAGGTAGTCTCTCAGAATTGTTCTCTGTATGGTCTCAGTAGAGAATCCCGTGAAGTAGTCTGCTTAATGGAAACATATTTCCTTGTATTAGTTTTGAGGTAAGTTCTGAATTACCACTGATGGTTACAAATATTACGTCATCCTGAAAGCCAGTTTTCTTTTCTAGTAGATGTTGCACACAGCTGCTTAGTGCACAGAGACTTTTGAGGTAAAAACCACTGAATGTAGGTAAAGTATCTTCCGCTGGTGTTTATATGCACACGCATGAAGTGCAAACACACACACACGTGCACTCCTACTGACAACGGATGTACCTAGAAATATTCTTCAGCACCATCACACTGGGTTATGTGGTTCTTCCTAGAAATAAAAGAAGCAAAATTCTGGTTAGTTTTGTGTGCCTAAATTATCAAAGAAATGAATGACTTCTTTATTTATGAAGTCGTCTTACAGTAGATGCTAAATCTTGCTTTCTTCAAAGCACAAATGTTTTAGTATAAAAAAAAGATTTCTTTCTAAAATAATACCTTCATAGTGGGTGGTACTTGTGATCAGGATTTGTGTCTTCTAGAAATAGATAATTTTTTACTTGATGATTTAACTAATGAGATAATAACAACCACCCTTTCACTTTTCACAAAGCAGTTAATAAGGCTTGTGCCTGCAACAGAGATGAATGTGAGTGAAGAGTTAAAATTGCTATTAGCCTGTGCACTTCATGAGACCCATAGCACTTGAAAGGATGTCATTTTTATATATCTTAAACCTTTTGTCAAGAAATAAAGTGCTTTCTAAAAGCCAGCAGCATAGCTTGGTTCATTATTTCTTCAAAAGAGAAACTATTTTAATGTTTCTATAAACAGACAAAATCTAATCATCTTTCTCTAAGAAAGAAAGGTTCTCTCCAGCCATACCTGTCTCTGCGATGGAACCAACAACAGTTGCATAATCGTGGAAGAACCACTACTCAAAACAAGAACTGAAACAAATGTAATTACTCAGGCTGATATTATCCCTGGAAACTAAAGTACATTGTATAATGTAGTGATTATTACCTTCTCCATCACAGTTACAAATAATAATAGATCTTGAGAGACAGATTAAAGAGAGTCCTAGGCTTGCTTTATAAACGCATAATGCTCAGTGAATTATTAATGGTAGTGACTGGAAAATACAGTAAGACAGTCCCAAGCCAGTAAAGCAAACACACCCCTCTTCCAAACCAGGGATGAAAAATATGTTGAAGTCATTGTACGAAGCCTAAAAACCTTATGTTGCCGTCACCTACCTTGGCCTTATTACACCTTTTGGAAGAACTGGAGGTTGCTGTAGAAGGTATTGCAGGATGGCATGAGGCATTGTCCCTCTCTCCCTTCCTTACCTCCTCTCTCCTTGCTCCCTGCTTCCAGCACACCCCAGACTACCCTTTCCCTTGTCTCCTGGGACTCACACACAAAGTTTGCCTATATAGCATAGGGGTGCTCTGCTCCCACAGGTCTTTGGAGTGTCCCTGGGGCATGGAAGTGGAAGGGGAGGTGGGGAACATCTGCACGGTGTGAGCGGAGCGGCTGGGGGCTTCAGGAGAGGGCAGGAGGTAGCCGCAGGTCTGCCCACACAGCGCAGAGCAGAGCTGTCTCAGCTGGCCCAGGGAGGCTCAGAGCAGCATGCAAGGCAAGCGTCAGAGCCCGTGATCCTGCAGAAATGCCATCACCTCATAACTTAGTGTCACTGCCTTCTGAGTTGCCTCTTGTGCCCTGCTCAGCCCTGGTTGTCCGTCACTATTCCAAACTGCAGGTGATGAAACATGACGAAGTCTTTCTTTTCCTAAGTGTTTTTTTAATATTACATTGACTTCATTTTGAGTAAAGCTACACTGTCAGACCAGTGAGCCATTTTTTAAGCATATTCCTTTAAGAAATTGTATTTCTTTTCAGACTCTGGAGATTCAACGCAGTGGTTCGAGCAAGTGAGAGGGAGGTATGTTAGTGACAGAGAGTCTCTTCACAGTGGAGACTGAAGCCAGGTTTCAATCAATACACAAGCCTAGATTTTTAGCCATCTGTGGTTGTCCTCTCTAACTAGTCTGTGGTGAATGTGCCAGGCTTTGTCATACAGCTGAGGAGAAATTTTCTACAAAGTTTGAAGAAAATTGTGCAAGTCATTTTTGAGTCCCAGACCTGAAGAAGCAGCCATGCAGTAGCAGCTCCACAATGAAGTTGGAAAGATTCCACTTCATATCCTCCTGAAGAGTTTGAAGCAATAGATTTTTTTGTGAAGTTGGGAGACCACAAAGAAACACTAAATATCTATATTCTACATACTGCTGCATTCTATAGCTATATTCCCTCATTTTTACTCAAGGAAAAAAAAATAGTCAAAAGGATGCCCCAAAGGCAATGTGAAATCCCTGCTAGTGAGAACTCTACAAAATACCTGAGCTTAAGAACCATGTTAGGGAAGTTAAAAAAAATAATCTTTCATGAGGCTGAAATTCTTTAAGCAATGAAATGAGCCAGTGTCTAATGGTGAATATAATTAATAAAATCAGCACCAAAAAGAGTACGGTAGAAACCACAATCACAAAAGCAAAAGATTTCAAAGAAGAATTTTATTTGGATTCAAGGATACTTTGAGTGTATTTAAGCATCTTGCTAATTGCTTTTGTGACATGATTTTTATGAAAGCTAATGTTTTAAAGGGTTTATAGGCCTCTTCGATGTTCTCTCAGAACTAATTCGAATAAAATTAATCTCCTTCAGCTTTAGATTTCTAAAAGGAAAATGTCTACATGTGGGCCAGTCAGTTCGATCCTCCTCACAGATAGTAAGCAGTTGCAGCATGTGTTCATCTGACCTGTACCACATACTTATGATAAAATAAGACCAATTGTTGGGTGAGATGAGGAGTAGCCCGTGCCTCCCCCACCACATCACCCTCCTGTTGCCCCCTTGAATCAGCAGAGATGGGGGAAGCACAGCAAAACACATTCTCTCCAGAGTGAAAGGAAGACCCAGGGCCACAGCGTGACTTGCTGGCTGGTAGATTAAAGAGTGCCAGGAAAACATTTGTGGGTACTGCAGCTCAATTGTCTATACTGTTAAATTATTAGAATGGTTCCTGGCACGGTTTTGAGTTATGACAACGAACCTTTCCCCAGACAGTTCCTAGGCACAGTTAAGCATGGATCAAAGACCATTCCCAGTGAGCAGTTTGCATGTGGTCGCCTTTTTGGGGACACTGAGAATTTAATAATATGGACATAGGCCATTCTGTGCCTGTTGGTCTCGGTGCCAAAGGAACATTTCCTGTCCCATTTAATTTCCTAGCACAGACGTAGCCACTGTGTTACAGTCTGATCCCTGCTTTGTTCGTGTAGCTGTGCAACTGGGCATTAGTCTGTACTTAAAGTCTGTGGCAAACCAAAATGTAGTCTTTTGTGTCTACGTTACTCAACCCCATCCTTAAACCTCTGTTTGTCTTTGTCCTTTTTGAACTGTGTGCTATTCAGACAGCAACTATATTTGGAAAGGGCTCTGTATTGTGTAGTTCCATTTAAATTAAGCAGTTATCCAAAACTGAAAATCTGCTCTGTAAAGTAAATGGAAATTAAATGAGACTGACACAATGCCTAGACCTTGTGTTCGCATTGCTAGTAAGCAGATACTTAAGACTAATTGGATTTTTCATCAGAAACAGGTACCATGAAGTGCAGGATTGAAACTCCTGGGGCTAGATACTCCCAGATGGCAACATCTGTCAGGTATAATAAGGCAGAAAGCTTTATTTCAGAACAAAGTTACCTTTCTTCTTCTGACTCTAAATGCAGCTCTTCCCTTCCTTCTCACTGAGCACATTTCCTTCTTTAGAGGGTCAGACACAACCTCAGTAGACTTCTGCAGATGTTCTTTTATTTTCTAATGCCTCTCAGATGATACACATTTCATGTATTTTCTTCCTGAAGTGCCGCCTAAATCTATTGATGTTTGAATTGTTAGAAGCAGTGACCTACTGATATCATACTTGTGTGATATCATCCCATCTTATCTGGGTAGTGGAAACATAAAACATGCACTGGACAAGGAGAATAGTTATTCCTTTCAGTATGTACTCCTTCCAGTGTATGAATTATTCTTGATCTTTCTTGTGTAGCTTAATCTGTGAAATACAGATGTCATAAGGTATCCTCAGGACAGGCAGAGTGAGCTGAGAAGCTAAAGGGGGAAAAGGAGCTAATTTAGCCCTGGAGTATTTGGAGGCAGTTGGAAGAAGAGAGGACAGAGTGTGAAATTTGAGGGAGTTTGGGGGTGCGAGAGAGCAAATGGGGAAAGTGAGGGTGGGCAGAGCACACAGGACATGGCGAGGCAGCAGGCCGTGTCCACCTGGGCGTCTGCACTTGAGCAGCAGGGGGTTAGGGACGTTGGGTGACATTGTTGGGGGGCCATTGGCATGTGGCAGAGAGTCAGAGGCAGAGGAGAGGAGCCTGGAGGTTGAGGGACAGCTGGGAGGAACTTGGCTGCTGTAAGAGAGGAGCTGGAGAGGCCAGGCAGGGTGAGAGAGAGCAACGAGGAGGCAAAGGAGGGAAGTTTTTTACATGAGAGGGTTAAAATGCAACATGGTCACTAAAGCCTACAGCCTCCAAAGTATTTAGGAGCCTTGCACTGAATTTAGTATCTCCATCAGCGTGTGACTGCAAACACCTTTTCCTACAGAGCAATCACCATGTCCCACATTACATGTGTGTCAGATTTTCAGGACAGGCAGAATTTAAGCAAAATACGCTGATGCATTTGCTTGCTTTTTTTCGTCCTACAAATGGGACCTCATCAAGCAGCTCTTTATCAAGTGCTCTATCTCTCAGGGAGAGCCTGTCTCACGGTGGTGTGGCTTACCTAAGCAAAGCATTTTTTCATTCTAAGTCAGAACCGTGCTAAAGAGGAAGCGATGATCTAGTTGTTCAGCCTCACCATATCCTGTGTTCAGAATAATTTTCATTTCTACTTATCTGCAAATGTTAATGGAATGTCCACAAATATTTTCTTGGTTTCTATGGTAAGAGAAAGAGAGTGTGAAACTTTGTCAAAACCACTGCCTCATCTGCATCATCCTGTGCTTTTCAGGAGAAGACCCTGACCACTAGAGGAGTCATCTGTGGCATTACTTGTGTGCAAACTGACATTTAGTACATTTTGATCCCTTTCAGTTCACATTTTGAAACACAGACTTGCATATTGCAAACCATAAAGGTTACGTGGTCACTTTTATAATTAAGAGAGTAATAACAGAGTATATCAAAAGAACTCAACACATATTACTTCCTCTCTGACTACAAAACAATCAGGCATTTGCTGGAATTTAACTGTAAGGCTTCTGAAATAATTTTTTTAAAGGTTTAAGTTTCTAAATTACTTAGAAGTAACATCTCCCAGTCACCTGCGTACACAGGCATGGAGCGTAGCAGGGTGCAAATGCCTGGGGAACTGTGCCAGTGAGTGGTCATGTGGGAGAAGCAGCTAACGTGTTGCACGAAGCTTCCGCAGGCTCTGAACGCAGCACTGTGCCCCTGAGTGAGCACCCAGGGACCAGCCGTGTGCTGCGACACTGCTCTCAGGAGAGGAACAGCTGTCCTGTGCCACATTTCCGTGGAAAAGGGAATTTAGTTTGGGGCACACGTTGTCAGAAGCGTTCAAACTGCCTCACAACCGTGAACCGCTCAGTCCTTTGCCTGTGAGAGTTCAGAGCCTTAGTGTGGCAGGGCTGGGGAGAATAAAGCCCCTTTCACTCTGCGTGAGAAGAGCTGTGTGGATCTCAAACCAGGAATCAGGGGGTTTGGTGGTATTCCCACAGGTCAGAGATCACAGAGCTCTTGCTCCTGACGCTGCACACAGCCACTGACAAAAAATAATGGGTTGAAATTGTTATATCTAATTTTTCCAAGCAATATTTTTTCAACAAGCTTTTCCACGAATGTCCTGAGAGAAAAAAAGGTGCAGATCAGTTCAAGAAGTATTTCTGCATCAGGAAAAAGAAGTATGTGTTTTAGGAGGAGTTCTATCTCAGCCCAATAGGGCAGTTCCAGTAAGAATCTCTTGACCTCCAGTTACATTTGCCTTCTTTCTCTGGAGTGAATCTCTGAAGAAATTTTTCTGGTTTTTATAGAGAGAAGTATTTTGGAAAAGCATCACTAGTATGGTACCAGATCAGGAGCAAGACAAATGGAGTTAAATAATGTTCAAATTCCTCACAGGAACCTGTTTCTGAGGACAGGTATCTGGAAGTTTAGCTTGCCAGTGCAGAACTTTGCACTGTGTTATTGAACTGTTTCAAAGACAAATTTTATGAATAGAGATCAAAGTGTTTAAAAGGACCGTTAGCAAATATGACCACTTGTGCAAATATCCGTGAACCTCCCTTCGACAGCCTTTTGGTGGTTCCAAAAGCTGTCAGGGCATGTAATGATTGTAATAAATGTTGTATTTGCTTTTGTTTCAACTGACTTTCACCAGCAAATTCAGCTGGTAACTTCCAATGTTATTTTTGCTTAGAAGATAATTATGTTGTTGTCATTAAAAAAAACCCCACTCTTCTTACACATTTCCTTGTACTGGTCTTGAAATTCAGAACTCACTATCTTATTTAACAATTTTTAAAGTTTTCATTCTTATCTTTGCACTTGTTCCTTGTCAGTGTTTTTACTTTGTTTCATGCTCCTCCTGGATGTTTGTTAAGGAACAAACAAACCAATAATTGCTGAGACCCTCCCTGCTCCCAGATTTATAGTCAGAGGTTTAAATTATAGCACACACTAAGAAAATGTTGGTATTTAGCTGATGATCATGTGTTGTTATGGCTGGATTATAACTGCATTCAGGAGCAGGATACTCCCCTGGCTCTAAGATTATATTCTAGCAACATAAGAGCTCATGCAGGACTCTGAAGAAGCTCCTTGTGTTCTGTAAATATGCTGAAGATGATACAGTCAGCTTCATCGCTATTTGGTCTACTTGTGGGAAACAAAAGGATAAATATAAACTGTCCCATCTCTGTTGTGGGTCCAATGTGCAGGACTCATCAAAGCACATCGACGAAGCAGTGCCAGTAAAATTCCCCCTGGGTCTCTACAACATGTTGTGACATGACCACTAGGACAAGAGCAGCCTAAAAGCAGATGCTTTGTGTGGCATGTCCCTGGAAAAGGGTGTATCATGTGGAAATAGATTGCGAGAGAAGTTAGTGCTGGTCCAACCAACAGCACATGGGCAGAGACAGTCATACAGCTATAAAGGTCATGAAAACTGACAGTATAAGGTACCTCTATGTGGGAGGAAACCACAGTGGACAGCACTGAATGCCTTTGTAAGGGACATCTTTGGGGAGGTCTTGACTTAATCTGTATCCAGTTGATAGGGGGAAAAAAATAAATATACACATGTAAGTATATATATAATTTCTTTCTGACTCATCATCACTGCAGGTATCCATACTGAGACTTTCCATACAGGATCCTTTTCTATGCACTGACCAAACCAGTTTGTCCTAATGTGTGAGATTTTACAATTTGGATTAAATTAAATTGGATCTGTATACACAACACTTAGAAGATTGTAATTCTGTAGCTGAACGTGCTCTCCCTTATGTTCCTTTTTGTTTTACAGGTCGTTACTTTGTGGTATAGAGCTCCTGAAGTTTTGCTTCAGTCCAGCTATGCAACACCAGTTGATCTCTGGAGTGTTGGCTGCATATTTGCAGAAATGTTCCGTCGAAAGTAAGAAATACAGTTTTATTTTCTTCATGATTTTTCAAATGAAATTTGAAAAAAATGTGCAGTAATGTCTGGTACAATACACTGCGTCACATTTATATTGGAAAGGCCTGATAGGATGTTTTATTTGCAGCGAAAAATGTAAATGCCTATTGTGAATTCGTACTTGTTGCCATTTTGGAGTCTTTATTTTTTGAGGGGAATATGCCTCAGCTCTTGCTAAAGCCTGTATGAGCATCATTGTATACTTGTTGCACACAAATCCAAATGCAGATAAAAGTAGGCTAGAGAGAGTGTTGATCAATTTGAGTAAAGCTGCGTTCTAGAAAGGATTTACCATGAGGAAGACAGAGCATGTTGGTCAGCAGAGTCTTTTTGCTCTGGAGTTTGTGTATTGGAGCATCAGATGTTTGCTTGTAGCCCCTCTTGACGTATTTGAGATCTCAGAAGTCACTGATTTCTAGAGATAGGAAACAGAGGTAGGATTTTTTTAAGAGTAAGCTATTTCGCCTGAGTGAAGAGAGATAGTTAAATGTAGCCCAAAACCAAAACCCAGATAAAATACTTTTTGGGGGACTGATTCGATTAAATTGGCTACAAAATATTACAGATGGATGCAGATGAGTTGTGAATGCAAGAGGAACATTTGTGTACTGGTCTTTCCCCATGGAAGGATACTAATATGGAGGTTGTACCATGTAGGGTATGAGGAGGAACAAATCCCCAAGAACCTTAACAAGGTAAATCTGTCTCGATATTAACCCAATCACCTGCATTTTGCTTGAGCTTACTGCAAAAAGTGCATGTTGTCATCACTGGGGTGATCTCCATGTAGAAACTGCATAGCATTTTGTAACACCTACTGTGAAATCAAATAATATACACAAAGAAAATGTGGAAGAAAATGATATGCTGAGTGGCTTAAAAAACAAAATCAGTATCATTTACAAGGAGAAGCTGTACTGCAAGGGCAACAAGAAATAACTAATTTATACAATATGAAGTTTAAAATAATAATTGAAGTCTTGCAAAATAGCATTGGGATTCTACTATTTATTAATATTACTATATGGAAAAATCATTTTTCTTGGGCGTCTTGCCTGGTCAAATGGCCTGGGTAGAATTATTATACTCCACCCTCTCTGTTTCTGACTCAGAAATGAGATCAGAAAATGGTTTTAGGAGTGTCAATTAAACCCTCCATTGCAAACTTTTAAAGATTTAATCTTACCCCATATACAGCCAGGTTCACAATAGCATTAAGCCATTGATATTTCTTCTGATTTAAATAGCAGAGTCAACAACTTCATTTCAGCAATTGCAATAAGAATGATACAGGACAAAAAACTGAGCACATGACTTTATTTCATGCTCGAAACTCTCATTTTTTTCTCATTTAATTTGCAGTATTCTGACAGAGGAGAAATATTGCAATACACAAGCACTACCTATTTAATTTTCCCTTTTATAATGTACAAGCCTCACTGACTCTCTAAATCCAACACAGTAAATTAAATTAGAGACAGTTAAATTTTCTACTTGTTTACAAATGCAAATATTACATTAATATTACAAAATCAGAGATAGCTTTTTAAATGGAAACGAGATCTGGCTTGAAGCAGAGTTTGATAAAACCAGGACTTCTATTATTCTTGCCAAATGCAGGGTCAGTCTGACATTCTCGGTCCTAAATTTGGGAGACTGTCAAAAACTGTAGAGGTCAGGAATCTGCCAAGTCTGTATGTACTATGCTGTTTCATTGGAAACAGTACGACTTTCACATACTTCAGCACACAAGCGTGATTTGGTAGACTAACCTAAAGCCTCATTGCCATAAAGCTCCAATGAACAGCACCGAATGCTCTCTCCATGGACTGTTGCATTGGGTTAATGTTGCAATACGCTCCGCATGATATATGTTGTCTTTCTGATTCTCCTGATGGATTGCGAAAGAAAACCCATGTTACTGTGACCTCGGTAGCAATAAACTGTAAAATTTTGCAAACGCCATGGATTATTTCCAAAGGATTGAATAAATACAACAACTATTTCTGCTGGAAAATGGTAGCACCCTTGGGTAATCGCCCATCTGCGTTTCCACTGGTGTCGATAGGGTAAGAGTACGAGAGCGCAGCTAAAGCTTAGGGGTACATGTTGGTTTGACATTAAGACAACCTTTTCTTTTTACTGTCTTACTCAGTATGCCTTCTTTCCCTACACTCTTTTGATTTCACTTTGAAAGAGTTTAAAGCTCTAATTTTTAGGAGATACACTGAGACTCCTCTGGGCTTTTTTATATCACTAGAATGGGTTCAGAGATAAAACACTGCACAACATCACAAAACAGATCAGAATCCTGTTTATGCCAAGAAGACATCTGACAGTTTGAGTTTGTTAAAGTAGTTTTGTAGGCTGTTACAAACACAGTCAGGATGCTGTAGGTTTGGACAAGTATAGGAGAGAAGTGAGCTTTGTATGAATGGTCCAGTCCCTACGTTACAGATCGCTGTGTCTCTAAGTGGAAGGCACCTTATTTAATTTAAATTACCTTTATTCCAAAGCAGTTTAAGACAAATGCAAAGTATTTGTTTAAGAAATAGATCCAGAATACACAAAACCGTATAAAAGAATTCACAGACACACACACACACACAAACATCTCTATCTAGATATGGCGAGAATAAATCTGAACATTTCTCTCATCTTGGCTCACTCAGGTAAACAAATGACATTTCTCAGCTAAGGACTATCGTCCTGTGATGTGAGGTTCGTATAAAGTCATAGCTATATTTAAAACATGCACATTTTAATTATGATGCCGATTTGTAGGCTTCTGCACACATGAATGCACAAAGGTTGTGTCCTGAAGCCCCTCACACAGGTTCCCAAGGATCCTGCTGATCTACTTACAGACCAGCAATAAATTGCTCAGTTGTCAGGTGTATGTGTTATGTATGCAGAAACTATCTGTCTTTGTGCATCTTTTTTCTGTTCATGTGCACTGCTGATGAGAGCATCCCCAAATAAAGCATTACTTGAAAATTTCCGTATATGTTAGTTTCAGTTTTTAAATTTCCTGCCTACTTAAATATGTTGCAGTGACTTATAGACACATTTGGATGGACTGTCCTTATCTAACGAAAGTGTAAACATGTTTGTCACAGTTACTGTTTTCTTTGTGATTTAAAAGCTATGGTGCATTGATAATAATAACCATTAAGGTGAATTGTAAACTGTGCTATGAGTTGTTACATCACAGAATATCTGTAATATGACTGCACATCACAGAATTCCACAGAGATACAGCTGGCAGGACTGACGGAGGCCAAATAGTGCGGGGGCCATCCTTTGGCACAGCAGGCAGATCAGCGTTTTTTGTTATGTTTAGGTTAAAAAAAGGATTACTTATAAAAGGTTTCACTCTAAGGCCGAGCATTTTCCTGGCCAGTAGCAAAGGGCCTTGTACCTCCTACTCAGTGAACAACTCATTAAAGAGAAAGGCAAAGACGGGAGTAGCATCCATGTCTGTGGATACATGAAAATCTTCCAGCTGGCTCAGGGGCTGCGGGCGGCTCCAAAGCAGGAAGTCATGACCAGTCCTTTGGGGGAAGAAAGAAATGTGTCTCTTCTTACTTGAATTAGGTAATACTTAATCAGGTGAATGAGTGTGAGAGGGGAAGAAGGCTGGAATCTGAGTCTGGGTGAAATGATCTACAAAAGAAAGCAGGGATCACCGATCTCAGACTCTCTTCCAAGTAGGCAGTCTTGAGAAAAAAATGTGGAAATATTTCAATGCTTCATTGTTAGTGCATCTATATATGCCTGGTCTTTAAAAACCACAACCCTGTATGATTTAAATCCTGCACAGGCTAGGGTGGCAGTAGGTGTGTATGTGGAACTAATAAGTCAGATATCTATATAATAATTCGAGCTACGCAAATTTTACCATAATATTGAACAAGCAATTGAGTTTATCTTTCTTTGTAGTAAAAATCAGGCTAAAAATCACCAGAAGAGACCATCAGTTTTTGTAGTCTGTGTTATATTCGTAGCTCAGTCAAACTGAAAAAGTCATATGATTGAGAGTGGCCAGTGCTGTGACTGCATGTGCAATCTTCATAAACATTACAGGTAGCAGTTCAAACCCAAAGCTTGAAACAGTCCTCTTCCAAAAACCTTTTCCACCTCCCCAGACCAAAAGTAAGACAGTATTATCTCAGTGCCCTAAGATTCTTCCAGCCAAGAGGGAAATTAATTCCATGCACATGGGCTTCTTACTGAAACTTTTCATTTGCCAGTTCCATGGTGTTTTAGTTAGCCTGCTGTTGGTAAGGTCATCAGTCCCAGAATTTCATAAGCTTCAAGATTGTCACAAATACCATGAGGATATTAGTTATTCATTTTTAAACATGAAATCATGTTTTCAACAGTTGTCTCATTTTTCAGTTTACATTGCCAGTTCCTAATACAGGAGACAGTTATTGTATTGCTTGAAAACTGTAGCAACAGAAAAGAGACGTGGTGGAACAAGTTCCCTGGTAGACACAAATAACACACATAGGGAAACAAGCTGTAGGCATATAAGTCATATTTCAGTGGTATAAATTTGTCCAGTTAGAGAATACATCATCATGTGTGGAAAAGCCATGAGTCCAGGACTTTGTTGCTCTACTAATGTATGCAGATGTGATAAAACCAAAGTTTAGAGCCTGATCTGATGATCAGGCTGTGGTGTGAGCACTGGATTTGGGACCTACAGGCTGCCTTTAATCATAAAACATGTAACAGGTTTAAAAAGCTAACAATACACCCATATTAATTCTTAAATACAATGTCTTACAGTATAGATTAATTGTGTAGCATCTTTCACACTAAAACATAGTAAATCTTTATTCCCCTTTCCAAACAAGCCATAGGTCATTAGAAGAGTTTGAAATGCAGCCATGAGATTCATTGAATGTACTTTTTCTGTGTCAACTCCAGAACCAGGTGGTAGGACAGGTCTGTGGAAGGAGATGGGCCATCCACCTGCCCATGAATTCCACCTCTACTTGTGAGCTAGGGAAGAGCAGTTGGCTCTACAGCTTAAGTTTCAGTCAATGCTTTGTGGGATAAATATGGTCAAGAGATTGCAGAATAAAATAGACAAGTATAACAGGAACACCTGGTTTTAAGGAGTCTTTAAAAACTGAAGCTGGATAGGAAAGTCTGAACTTCTGAGTGAAAAGAATAACTCTTTTTAGATGGGTCATGTGGTAAAGTCTTTGCTTCACTGAAATCATTGTTGAAATGAACCCTGACTTCAAAGGGGATTGTAACCTCACTAGAAACAATTTAGTGCAACAGAGTGGCACAAAGAGCAGTGCAGTTAATCTTTGTTAATGTACACCTTGCAGCCCTTGGAGTGATCTCTGTGAAAGGCAGTGTTGCAAACTGGCAAGGTGCAGAGGATATTGCATAGCATTGTCCCAGCTTCCATTCCTTGCGCTTCTTTCAGTGATCCTGTACAAGCTTCGCGTTGTCTTATCTGTGAAATAAAGCTCAACAGGAACTCCCTGAGACTGTGAGACTTTCATTCAAAATATAGGTTGGAATGTATGTGAGAGATAGGAAGAACTGTCCGTTGAAGAGCTGAGGCTGGAATTCATGGCGTCTCTCTTCTATTCTTCATGAAACTGCACAGCACAAGCAAAAGAGCATGTCCAAGCTAAATTTGCAAGAGTTTAAGCCTCTCTGCTAGTGTGATTGTTGTTATTTGTCTGCCTAAAGATCACACATGCACAAAAAAAGTAGTTTCAAAGGAAATCAGACAGTGAGTGTGTGAGCTACTGTGTGCATGTCCTTATCCAGAGAAGGAGGTACATACTCCCATTTGTGACCAGTAGGCAACTAAGTGATAACTCGTAACAGAGCCTACAGGTCCTCTGCTGCTTTGAATGGGACAGGTAGCTTTTATCTCGGAAGAGATCTGTAGTCCAGTTCATCCTTGAGTCTGTTCTTGTAACCAGCATCAGTTTCATCATGCACTCATTTGGTCTGAATTAGCTGTTCCTATAGGTGCTAACCTCTCACAGATGAAGTCTTTAAAAAAAATTTTGAAAAAATTAGGTATACATCTGGCACCATACATTCAACAGCAGAACCACAGGTTCTCATCTGCCTAAGCATGTTCTTCATCTGAAGAATGGAGAGAACAGTGGGCTTTGGGCAAAGTGATTAAGAGAAATTCTGCTATGACAGATAATTGCTTGGAAATTGGAAGTACTGTGTCCTCTACTCCAGACATATCCTGAGTTAGTCATTCCTTGTGATGAGTTGCTTTGCTGTTGAATGGTCTTGAGGAACAGACAATGAATCCATAACTTCGCAAATGCATACCTGATGGGAGGATTTATATGTACTTAGTGCCCTCATTTCAGATTAAGCAACAGTATGTCATCACTTAAAAATGTTTTCCATTAATATTGTTCAATTATCCAAAGCATTGGAGGGAGCAAAAACATTGGTTTGAAGCCTGTAATGAACAGTAAATATCATATACTGGAGCATCAGCAGCAAAATACTGCGCAACTTAATACGCAGCTTGTTTTTCTAAGTACCATACATATTCTTGCCGTAGCCTAAGTGCCTCAGCGCAGGCAAAGATGTGACCGAAGATAGTTTTGTTTGGATAGGACCAGAGGAGAGAGGCCACATAATCATATGATACACCATAAACAAAACTCTTTCTCAAATTGAAATGAATGGATAAACCTAGCATGATTTATGTAGGGTAGGAAATCATGGGAAAATCACCAGGATTTCTGTAGGGAAGGATTATATTCTTTGTCTTTTTAGAATTATATTTATTAAGAGTTGGTTTGCACACTGTTATGAATTGCCACCAAACTGGGTTTCTAACTTCTTGCTATGTGTATGGATATTGCAGATGAAATCCTGATCATACAGAACACAAGAGAAAGGCGGGGAACTCTGACTGACAGTAGTGAAGACTTCAGTTTTGGTTTACCCTCCTGCACATACAACACTAGTACCATGAACAGTGTCTTTAAAGAGACTCTAAAGATAACAAAGAGAATCTAAAACATGAGTTGTGCCATGCAAGGAACTGTGAGGCATACTTCTATGACACAGCTTTGTCTCACTTCAGATGTGTTTTCATTCTTTGTCAGTTATTTTACTGTGCTTCAACATATCTGGTCATTTAGTCCTCACTGTTTTAAGTGGGCACTGTGGCTATGCAGCAGTAGGAATATTTTGCTTTGCTTACTAGATCCTCTATTTCTCCATACAGTGAAGTTTCTACCTTTATTCAGCTTTTAGCTTAACCCTCCCTTTTTGTGCTCTGTTATTTTCAACACATTTCTGAAATGCCTTTCAAAAGGGAAAAAGAAGAGAGCTGTCATATATTTTCAGATCTTCTTTATGTTGGAAAGATGAGAGAAATAGAGGGAGCAAAAGAGGAATTAATGAAAGAAACAAATGATATGTATAACTGGATATTGGGAGAGAAGGTAATAAAACCAAGACAGTAGAGACATCTAGGCAAAACCAACCGAGTTAATACAGCCATAAATGCTGCTTATAACTTCAGTTTTTTGTATAAACTGGCAAGTATCTTAAATGTGGTTAGAGAGAGAACTGTTCTCTTTATCATGCAGCAATTTCAAACACAGACTTCGCAATCATATTATCTGTTGTTTTCCAGTGAACCTTAAAACAACATATCTAGTGGACCAAGAGCTCAAAACTGTAATCATTCACTTGTCTTCTTGCTCATGGTTATATTTTGGTAGCAGGAAAATTAAAACAACAACTTTTTTTTCCTTTTCTGTTTTGTCTTTGTTTTAACAAGCAAATGTAAATGTTGCAGCTTAAAACAGTAAAAGCTACACAGCCTGATTTGTAACATCTGAGCCAAGGTACTGTACAGTTCTGGCCTAAGTTTGTTTTTGCCATTTTTAGAAATTATCTTGTTTTGTTACAAGAGTGATTTAAGTTGCAAGTGCCATGAAAGTTCACCACAGTCCAGACCAACTGTACTGGGAGAAGGTTTGTTCCTTGGAAAGATCTTGTCAGCATTCAAAATTCTGTGCTTTGCACTTTTCCTCCTTTATTCTTCTGCCATTCATGTGCACATGGGCGTGTGGGAGGCTGATGATTTTTCCAAACCAGACCTAATGAAATAGGATTTTTTTCTTCCTTCCCAGATAGGTGGCCAACCTATTACAAAGATTTTTTTCAAGCATTTTTAAGTTGAATGGACCCAGGCCACAATTTAGCTTAGTGACCTTAGTGATCTGATGGAAAAACAATAACATTTTGCTTCAGACTTAACAAACAAAGAAAGGCAGAAGACTGCACTTGTTCATGTTATTCCAGTTTTTGGAGAAGCAGGGTTGTTTCCTGTTTAATCTGATCTCGAAGGTGGAACTCCCATTGGCTTTGGGCAGAGTACCAATGCACGTTAATGGAGACAAGGGCAAACAGTCAGAGTAACACCACCAGTTATTGAGTACAAAACAAATACGAGTTTCTGAGACAGCATCATACCATTAAAAGTAGAATACTGTGTTGTTTTTCAGCTCACATATTCCCTCAAGCCTTTTCTAGCTGATATCTTTCTAGGTGTCTACAGTTGGTCTGATTGATAGCCGTTAGTCAAATCCAGCAGCTGTATCAGTCTGTGGTTGGAGACGAGTGGTGAGTGAGTGCCAGGCCATTCACTTGTGGTTTTCCTTCTAGTTTCCAGCTGTGCCAGACGTTCAGTCAGAGGAATAGATCTGTTGGTAAGGGAAACCGTTGATAAACCAGAGAAACCAAAAACTGTCACTACCCATGACAAAAAAACAGAAGGGAACTTTGAGACAGGCATAAGAAGACCTGCAGAAGTGGTGTTAGCTGACCAAGTTTCATTTGACTGTTGGGCTGGGTTGGGCTGGGTGGCTCTGGGATGGCGGCTGGTGGCTCAGGAGAGAGCTCCCTTCCTGGAAAGCTTCCCGTAGCTTCAGCGTGTGCAGGTGGCACAGCACTCGTCTGAAATCCCCCAGAGCACGTCATCCTTAGAAAAATATACATTCCTTAGAAGGGTGATATAGCAGTCCATGCCAATCTGAATTAGCCTGGCCAGAGGTCAGAGGAAAAGGCCTTGTGGCTAGGAGAAAGACCACAACATGTCAGTCATGATGTAGATATTTGTAAGTCCTTGGAATTAACGTTGTAGCATTTGTAATGGATATTTGGAAATGCAGCTGGCAGCAGCAAGGTCTGGCTCCCTCATGCTGAGCTGTGCTCGGCACAGCTGTCAGCCGGTCAGTGTGAAGGTACCACCACCTTTGTGTCTCCTAGAGCGTCTCAAAGGCAAGTTCATTCCTTGGATAAGCCAGAGCAGCCTGAGGGCTCCTTGGATGGTATCCCCAGATGCAGGTGGCTTTCAGCAGTCACTCCAGCAGCCAGAGAACAGGAGGGAAGCAGAGCAATGTTACTTGTGCCCCTTCCTCTCCGGCCTGCAGAGGGACAGCCAGCTGTACACTGCCCAAAGACTTTCCTTTTGAAAGGGTCTCCTGGCTCTTGCACACAGCTTCCCTCTTCAGGAACTTGGCTGAGAGAGGCTTTGCTTTTCACCTAGAGCTTGGCCAGGGGAAGCTCTGTGTACTTTTGTTTGACTGCTAATGGAACTAAACATTGTTTTTATTTACTTTTCTCTTTCATAAGAAAATGGCTACTAAAAGGTATTTAAACTCTGAATAGTATACAGGATCCTTTCCTGGACACTGGTGCACTCCAGGGTGGGGGGGGGCAAGACTAGATTTTAACTGTCGCTCACGTTGCTGAGCTCCCAAGTGTGGGTTTTTTTCCAAACTGGCTGTCTAGTCAGAAATTTTGATCTGAACAGATTTACTGAGTTTTCTGTATGTGATTGTCCAGAAAAGAAATATAATACTTAGCTACCATTGATCAGTTGTGAAAACAGTATGTAATAGTTCATAAGTATTTAGGACAAATCTGTCTCACATTTGTGTCTTTTCTTTCTAACAGCTTCACACTAGCACTTCTCTGTATGTAGGTGGTCACCAAAGCTGTTAGATGTCCTTTATGTCTAAAAAAAAAAAAATCATAAATCTGCATGAAAGAAGTGGTGGAAAGTGCACCTAAAGGGACAACAGCAGGACTTTAAGCACAGCTAAGGATAAGAGAGCAAAACATAACAGCTTTCTGAAACGTTGTAGTACTTTGTACCAAGTAAATAGCTGGCTGTGAGAGGAGAGCTCAGAAAGTCAAAGTGAAAGCAAGAGGAAGTTTGATATTTAGATTTCTGGAAAGCCATTTCTGCAAGAGAACCACAGTGCCCAGAGGCAGCTCACCACTGTCTTTGCGGAAAAAAAAGCTTACCTACACCGTGGAGTTCAGACTGCTGCAGAGAGCTTGCCTGCTGGTCTGGGAGTCTGTGCTGTGGCTGAAGTTGCAGATGTCAAAGACCTAGATAGAGTCCTAATTTGGGGAGGAAGAGAGGTGGCCACAGCCTCTCCTGCATGTGCCTTGACTCTCAAAGAGCAGCACGCGTGGTAACCACACGTAGCTGGAGCCACCTTTGCCGTCAGTCCTCAGGGCCCCGGTGTTGGCTGGGTACTAAAAAACAGAGAAGAGGCATGGCAGGATGCAGCTCACACTAGTTCCTGTCCCTTCTTCCTTTGAAGCCACAGTTTGCCTTGTGATATGAATATGTGTTGTTGCCTTGCTTCTAGTTTTTGTTTGCACAGCGCCTGTGGCCCTGGCATCACATTCGCTTGTGCACTCTGCCTGACCTGCCAGCACGCCGGCCCTGTGCAAATGAGTCCGTGCGAGACACAGCCACCACGGTACGCTGACTCTGCTAGAGACAGAGCCAGGATTTGACAAGTCGAGAGCTCTGGATGTCAACATGTGACATGCCTGGCTGCCCTCTGAAGTGACGTGCTTCATTTTCAGTCTTTGAGGAAATGGCGGTCTGGCTATGCATGGTCAAACCATATGACTTCTTCCAGAAACTCATGTACAATGTGCTCTGCTTTGCCTTTATAGATGCACTGAAAACACACCATCCGGAAGAAACTTTAAGACAATCTCTGATGCAGTATTTCTTATTTTATTTAAATATTATCCATATTCATAACTTCTGTCTTCTTAATGGATCCAAGTTTGTCAGTAGTAAGTGCTTGTGCAATATAGACATTTGTCAAATAAGAATTTCATCCAAGGGGTTACTTAATTTCCACTCATTTATTCTGCTGAGCTGGAATAAATTGGATGAAGATTCAGTTACTATTGATTTTGACTGTGTCTGAATCAGTTACCCAAGGATAAATGACTCAGTCAGCTATATCATCCAGAATTTGACCAACTATAGTGAATTATCAGATCATTTTTTATTAGATTATGTCCATGAAACAGGTTTTATTATTACGTCGGTACAGCATACACACCGTTCTATACAATTAAATAATGTGTAAGTGCTCTTTATGTCCAAATAATTAGAGTGCAAGCTTTCAGCATCTCAAGAAGTATAAGTAGCAAGAGATTTTTCCATAATGCTCCTATCTGTAGCTGTTAAATTAAGCCTGTGTGGCACTGATGAATCATATTCTGTCGTTGTAAGAATGAAGACACTCAGTTACAACTAGATCTCACTCCAGAAGAGGATTCTGTTTTTTCAGTTCTGAGCAAATCAGATCTTTTTCAGAAATGACAGCCAACTCGGGGAACTCCTTGTAGTGGACATGAAGGTGGTAAACAACATGGTGATCTGAGGACTGTAAAGTTCAAGATGTGGGGTGGTCCAAGGAGTTACAGGCACTGAGTACTTCAGAGACTGAGAAGACATTCATTCTGCAAAGGCAGAGTTGTATGCTATTGCCCTTAAAATAGTGTCAAAAGCCCATAGATTTGTGCCATGGACAACACAGAAGCAGGGCTATGGCTCAGTAATGGCAAAGCAGAGATAATAGCATAAAAGTTGTCCTAAAATTAATTTGAGAAGCTTTGAAATACACAAATCTACAGCATAACGTGTGTTAATGCTGCAGTTGCATAGAGGAGGGTGGCATCTGCGCAGTGTCATCACCTGGAAGTTCTGTTTTGTTTTTTCTCTTTAATATGAGAAATTAACTTACTCTTATTTTTTTGTCAGAATTCAAGTGGGGAAAATCAGATTTCCTGTGAAATCACTAATAGCTGAACGGGATACATAACCAGAGAGCTCTCAATAGATGAACTCCAATTACTATACACAGCCATGGGCCAGTGAATGTAAATTTTACAGCTTCTCCAGCCTGAGTAACAGAGTGTGTTGTGTGGGACAAAGTAGCGCTTAGGACAAAATTATATCTAGTTTAAGTGGCCTTTGAAACCTATCAGTTTTCCTTGCATGGTTGCTATACATACTTTCTACCTTATATGCTTGTCTCAAGTTTTTCTGCAGGTGTTTATTAATTCACTGTAAGCTGGCACAGCTGCTATAAATTAAAGTATTTTTTTTCAGACCATCCTTCTAATCCACTTTCATGTTTTTTGACACTCAGACTCAGCAGCTGGAGAAAAAGTTTGAAGTTGAAATTTCACCTCTGCTCACATAACAGTTTAGTGTTTAGTACTGAAATGTTTTCCCTGCCTTTCTTGTCTGAAGGGTTGTAATCCCCTTTCAGAGATTTCTTTTCTGACCAAGAGTGTTTTATTACAGCTGAAGGTGATGAGACATATTAGTTGCGGGGGAGGCGAGGGGAGCGTGCAGTTCTGATGTTTCAGGTTTATCTGATAATTTAGAGAGGCTTATGGCAACAGGTGCCATTAACACCCAATATGGGGGCAACAGAAGGGATCATAGATCAAAACATTTACTCAATATCACAGAGGAGCAGCTCAAGCTCAGTCAGAGAGAAAAAAACCCAAGGATTCTCTCTCTTCACTGATAATGTTCTCCCAGAGGGAAAAAAAAATCTGTTTTTCTTACATTTTATTCTGTATTGAGAATTGTATGTTCTAGATTGTATAGAACATTTTGCATTCTATGTTTACATTCAAATATGGAAATTTTACATGGGTTGGAGCTCTCTTGGCTGAGTGTGTCCATGTGCAGCCTCTGTTACCTCATTATTACTCTGTCACTGTACTACTGCAGATGACAGAAAAGATATTGTCTTTCAGAACTTTTTTCTGATGCTTTTATAATTGGATATTTGCTTTTCTGCCTTACTCTTCCGAGCTCTAGAACTTAAAAATTTAAAAAAAAAAACAAAAAAAAAAAAAAGGTTAGACAAGTAATTTGGTCAAATAGATTTACCCTTTTACATGTAAATCATAATGATGGAACTGAAGCATCATTTATAACACTGTTCTCTATCACGCTTTTATGTTACGTATTTAGAGTATAAGCTCTTTTATCTATAGAGTATACTTTAGTCTGTGAAGTTCCTTGCTCAGCATTGTTGAGAAAGAAATAAAACCTTAGAAAACCTGGGAATATACACCTGGATGTTAATTTGCCAAGTATCTTTGGTCAGATTGAATGAACCAGTATGTGTAGTGTATGTCTTCCTTTTACATTGACTTGCTTCTCCTTTGCTATAGAAGAACCAGAAGCAGGTTAGAATTTCCTTCAAGCAATAATTATGTGTGTGTAGACTTGCAGCTGATACAAGAATGACAACACTGTTACGCATTTGTTTAAAAAGTTTGTTCCGAGAGAAATCAACCTAAAGGCACAAAATCTTTCAGTTTAAAAGCATTACTGGGAAAACAATCTGATTGAAAATATATTTAGTTTGTGGAACATGAATTGGATTTTAATTAGAAGGCCTCAGACTTGAAAACCTATTACATATCACTTTGATTAAAACCTGTTCCAGAATTAGAGATACTGTCAGAGCAAAGTCCATTTTAAAAGTGTTTTTAGACCAGTAAATAAGGTAAATGTCAGCTGATGAGCTTTCTCAGAGTCATCTTGGTATTGTAAGAAAAGTCATGGAACTATAAAAAAAATAATTCTGTATCTCTGAAAATGGTGTTTTGAACAGATTTTTGCAATGAAATTTGATACAGGATAAAGGACTAGATACTTCATGTGGAAGATTACTTTTATTTCATTTGCATAAATGATAAAGACAAGAAACAGACTTAAACTATCGCTTACCTTGAAGGTAGGTCCTTTGCTGTGATGTAGGTGTTTTAAAACCACTTCTTTAAAATACAGCATCGAAGAGCAGCTTCACACTCTGACTAAAATGGTCGTTTTGTAGTGCTGTCTGCTAGATTTTTAAGTGAGGAGTAAATTATGAGCTAAATGAAGGAGAGGTGAAAAACAGCTCTGGCATGCTCTGGAAGGAGGATTTTAGATCTTTTCAAGGAAAATATGGGCAAACTCGTTCACAGGCACAAACACCTGGAGGTGAGGATTTCCCTGAGCTCTACACAGACACGTTGCCTGCGCACGACATCCTGCACATTGACCTGCACCATTGCTCATGTGCATGAAGTGGAGAGAATACAGCCCTCTTGGCTCCTATCCATCCATATAGGACAGCTTTTATCTAATCCATAGTTCAATTACTACCTTCAAACCCTAAAACTGAATTGCACAGGAAGAACAAAGAAGCATGTTAGTTTTAGAGAGCGGAAGTTTAGAAAGGGGATGTGAAACAGATTCACTAGAAGAGAATAAAGAAAACTAAATCTCTGATCACGGGAAGAGCATGACCGTATTGTATTTGTCATACCACTGGTTAGTTCAGGATGCTATAAAAATGCAGAAGCCTGCAGTTCAGTAATATAATCAAACTTCAAACTGCTGACTGACAAGATAGATGTAATTTAACTGTGTGCGGTGATGGAGTGGGTGTTTAACACACAAATAGTTAAATCATATTGCTGGTAGCACTGTCACAAGAAACAAAAGGAATGCTTCTTTTTCCACTCTGATCAGAGATCATACGGGTTTTTTTTCCTCTTTCCAAGGTCAGTTGTGTGTGTATTTCCAGAACTTTCTTCAAATGTTGGGGCAGTTTTTAAATTGGCACTGTAATATCGTGCTCCCGGAGCTGAGATAATGACTCTTAAAGCCCTGGTGAAATAAACCTACAAATCTTCTGGAGAAGCAAATGTCCACAGATAACAGAACTGTGACGTGCGTGCTGAGGGAATAAGTGAAGGACATTCAACCTATCAAGGATTTCCATTTTAAAAAGTAGTATTGCATGATGAATGGTGAAACTGTTCTGCCCAGGAATCAATGAGATGTGTCCACATTAGAGCATATTCTGGTCAAAGATAATATCGGTGCTTACCTTACTTTTTTAGTTTCACACATGTATATGTGTGTCCTTCTGTTGAAGCACCTTTTTTCTTTTAAGAGGTTGTGAAACCAGATCTCACTTGGCTTGATCCTGCGGTCATTGATGTCCATGATGCTTCCTTTTCTGTCAGTGGTGGGGGACAAGGCCCATCATTCTGCTCCAGGGCCACCTGGGACCTTGAAACATGATGCTTACATGAAGAGCATCAAGAAAATGTTAAGCATCTAGGAAAAGATCTTCCATTGCCCAGTTCTTAAGGGAGCTTTGAAGATGCTTATATTTTCTCTCATTTATGCTCTTTCTCTTGCTTTTTCCTGAATTTTTAATCAACAACTGAATCTGCACAGTAGGCTGGCCCTGCTTTGGCTGTAAAGCTGTGCACAGGGTCTCTGGTTTCCATTTGACTAACATTTCCCTTAAAGTTAAGCATGCAAAGGGGACATGCACATGCATCTGCAAATTTCTTGTGATGGGTCCACTTTACAGCTCTGGCTCTTCCCAGGCAGCCAACTTGTGTGTTAAAAACCATTGGGAAGTCCAGCATCTCCATGTAATACAATCATTTGCAGCAAAGCAGTGCAAACTTATAGTGATTAAAACCCACACTCAGCAATCTGAACCCCGAAGTGGATTGCCAAAAAGATGCCTAATGATTTTTAGTGTGTTCTCTGTCACTGTTAATATTCTTTTCTGTTTTACCTTTTACCTTCTCTTGCACACTGTGGCCTGCAGCTTCCAGCTACATTTCTAGCACCTTTGGACCTGCATATGAACAGTCTCCTGGAAGCTCACTGTACAAGCTGAGTCTTTCCCTTGCTGGCTTGTACCTACACACAGCTCAGAAGCAACCTTGCTTTCTTAGTTCAGGCAGAAATCCCATGTGTTTCTTAGGAAATAGACTGTATGTGCATTTGGGGGTCAGAATATTATCTTTCATTTTAGAATTAATTTACTTCATTTTAAATAGCAATCGGGAGCAAATTTAACACACTAGAGCGCTGGATGATTGCAGTAGTTTTTCAGAAACTGCCTGTTTTCCTTTATCTGTTTCTGTCTACTGGGTGACATGAGAAACTCCAGAGAAAATCATAATTATTGCAATTATTTTGGTTCATTAGATCTAAGAGTGGTTTAATACTGACACAGTCCCAATGATCTTAGAGATGTAATTTGTGATTGTGGTACTATCCTACTTGAAGAATGATAGATTTTGAGTAAAAAAAAATTGAGCTGTTAAAGACTAAAATGGGAAACTCAAGATGGCTGATCTGTTTTCTGTCAGATTTTTGCCGAAGAGTATTTCCTTAGTTGTAATGTTTATCTATGTCATCTTTCTTCTTTTACTTAGGAGAAGTTTCTTAAAACTTTTGAGCAGTTTGTGATCAAGTGTAATAAGCTGTACATGAAGTAACTTCTTCCTATGCTGTGCCTGGCACCCACCCACACAAAGATATTATTAAAGGGAAAGGAGAGGGAGAAGTATGAAAAATGTTATGTTTAAAACGAGAACTCTGAATTGCACAACAGCTGAGGCAAGTCACTTGTGACTGGAAGTGGGTAACTGTCCAGAGCATGCAATGTTGTCAGCTGTGGCCTGTTTTCTGAGTAGTTTTATACTGTATCATATTCATTTTACCTATTAAAAATGTCAATGGCCTTCATCTTTAAATAGTGAAACATTTTTTTTCCCTTTTATCTTGCTTTAGTTTCTCTTTTCATGCCTGCAGTACAGACCTGTTCAGGGGATCTGTCAAAGAGAAGCAGTGGTGGGAACAAGAGTGAGAAATCAGCTCAGAAGTGATCCCTCTGAATAAAGGTTTCCACAGAGTCCAGATCATGTTCTTTCTAGTAATCTCCTAATTCCAATTCTCCTAGGTCTCATTTGTTTTTAATTCTCAAAATGAAAATATTTTCTTCATAACAAGTAACTAAGAATCTGACAAAATTATTTGCCAGCTATTCACATTTTGTAATATATAAAAAAAACACCATTTAAATATATCTCTGAGTCACAGACTATGTAGCTTGGCAAGTTTCCTATGGCACGATGCAGGATTCCTTGGCGAATGTTTCTTGGCTTTAGCATTTTTAGTTTCTTCACCGTCATCTTGTAGCTCGTATACACACAGACATAGAAACGCTCAGACTTCACTACTACAACCTTACCAACTTCTAAAATTCCTTGTACCACTTCCATGAACTGCTGCTATATTCTGTCCCTGTACATTTTTCTCTCAACTATGTCAAATTATCATGGACTTTCAACAGCTCTCCCATCTTGTGTAATGCCTTCAAAGCAGCAGCTACCTGTTCTGAAACTGCTGCTCTTCTTCCCAACACTTCTCCTTGCCATCTCTTCAACCAGACTGTCTAAGCTGTACTTGCCCACAAAGCAAGTTGTACCTTTCTCACTTACGATGCTCTGTTCCTTTTAGGGAGTATTTGTATGACTTCCCTGAGTACATGTGGATTGCCAACATACAGACTTTTCACTGAGAATGTTACATATATATTCAAGTCAGTAATCAAGGGGTTATCCTTACTGTTTTTCCATGATAATAAGAAAGGGGAAGGGATTTCCAACCGCTGTTGTCACCACGCTGAGCAGAAAGAATCCAGAGAGTTATTTTGGAAGGTTTTTTTACATAATTGGAAAGATACAACGCTTGTGTAGCACTGGAGGCAATTGTATTCACAACTCTCAAATTGTCATGATAGCTCCATAATATGTTTTGGTTTGACAGATAATTTCTTGACTTTTTTTCCCTCTTCAATGCTGTTTTTATTTACATAACCTTTCTACCATGTATCCATTTTACCTGTAGTTTAATAACCAAGCGTCAGAAATAGAAATATAATTTCCAATCAGAATGTCACTAATTGGTTCAGAATGTCAGCTGCTATCAAGAAACCTGCAGAAATCTTTTCCTGTGCCTCAATGCATGTGGTTTGATTAGACTATTTTCCTTGTGTCTGCACTGCAGCATAGCCTAGAGCAGTGCTTATCAATATCTTGAATTCCAATTTTTATGAAAATTCTAACTTTTATTGTGAAAAGTTACAGATCCTCTTTGCTTTGTAGACCAAAGGCTGAAAGTAATGTCTAGAAGTAATGTGGCCAAATTACAGCTAAACCTCATTTATCTCGCAAGTGTCATTGCATTGTCATTGTATACAATACTTTTAGAGTTGCTTTGGCATGTCTGTGGAGTTGCACCAGGGAAAATTTTTTCATGGAGACTTGCTTAGGAAATGTTTATATCTCAGATTTCACTGGGTAGCACAGACATGCAACACAGTGTCTGTAAAAGAAGGTACTCAACCTTTCAGCCACCAATGTCTAGTTCAGATAGATAGACTATTCAGTGAAGGTGAAACTCAGCATGAAACAACAACATGAGCTCCTTTGGACAGGAAGAAAAAGGCTAAAGTTGATGAATGGTGAAATCTGATGTTCAGCTATGTATAAGCATGAGAGCCTTTTGGCCAGAAGATTAATGGTGCAAGTCCTTCTAAATTATAAGCAGATGGTAACTTTTTCAGGGTTCGTGAGGTTTGACATTGCAAACATTGCAACCTTATGTTATGATCTGTATTTTTATTTCTGTATTATCACAAAATCACAGAATGGTTGAGGTTGGAAGGGACCTATGGAGGTCATCTAGTCCAAGCCCCCTGCTCAAGCAGGGCCACCTAGAACTGGTTGCTCAGGACCATGTTCAGATGTCTTTTGAATATCTCCAAGGTGGGAGACTCCACAGCCTCTTTGGGCAACTTGTGCCAGTGCTCTGTCACCCTCCAAGTTTTTAAAAAAAAAAAAAAAAGTTTCCTTATGTTCAGAGGGAACTTCCTATGCTTCTATTTGTGCCCATTGCCCTTGTCATTGGGCACCAGTGAAAAGAATCTGGCTCCATCTTCCTTGCACTCTCCCTTCAATTATTTATATACATTTATAAGATCCACCAGAGCTCTTCTCTTCTCTTCTCTTCTCTTCTCTTCTCTTCTCTTCTCTTCTCTTCTCTTCTCTTCTCTTCTCTTCTCTTCTCTTCTCTTCTCTTCTCTTCTCTTCTCTTCTCTTCTCTTCTCTTCTCTTCTCTTCTCTTCTCTTCTCTTCTCTTCTCTTCTCTTCTCTTCTCCTCTCCTCTCCTCTCCTCTCCTCTCCTCTTCTCTTCTCTTCTCTTCTTCTCTTCTCTTTTCTCTTCTCTTCTCTTCTCTTCTCTTCTCTTCTCTTCTCTTCTCTTCTCTTCTCTTCTCTTCTCTTCTCGGGGTGCACAACAACATCTGAGACTTCTTCAGCAAAAGGGAAACTAAATGTCTTAGGTGCACTGTAATTCTCTGTGTTCCATCTTCTTTCCTACTCAAGTATACATTTTGTAATAGCAATGGTGTTGGAGCCCTCAGAGCATGGATTTTGTAGCAAGCAAAGTCAGGGAAGGTTGAGAGGATCAAGGAACCACACAAAAGTCAAGTGTATCCCCATAGATAGCCCTTTTGTCCATTGGAATATCCCTCTTTCCTGATGCACCCATATACACAGATTTTAAGAGTTCTCTGAAGCCAGAGGACCGACTCTGATCTTCTGGCACAGGAGACAAATCCAGCTCCATGCCTTTCCTGAGGAAAAAAGAAGTTATTCTACAAAATCAAACTCACAGTTTAACCAGTCCTACACAGATTATCATCATAGAGAGGAGAACAAGTCCCCAAGTAAGGACTTCAGGATTCAGCTTGCATAAATAAACCTCAGGGAGTGAATGGGTAAATGAGTCAAGTGCAAGATACCAAGAACAAAGGTGAAATGTTATGATTCTGTGGCTCCTGAGTATGCTCCCAGTTCAGTGGTATTGGGAGAACCGATGTCCATGTTTATGAATAGAATATAAAAAACAATTGTCTTGACGTGAAGGTTTTTTGGGACTTGCAGCCCTGCAAAGTAATGAGTGCCAAAATGTGGGACGAGATCATTGTATGGGTGCTGATTAAGTGGATGTACTTCCCCAGTCATCTGCAAAAACTCATGAGGCAAATTTCATTACATTAGCGGTTTCTAGCCTGGAGTTGGCATTCTGTTGTAGTCATGATGGTGGGATGGATAGGAGGCTGAAAGATGAATTAATAATGCTTAATTTTGATGAAATATCAAAGTATGTTGGAAGGTCACCTTGTGTTGTATAATTATATATTCAAAATAATTCAAATTCTTGCTTCAGCTCTTTATGAATCTGAGACAGCAGCAGCGATGGGAAAAACCTCCCTTAAAAATCCCAAGAGTCATGCTTGTTTTGGCATGATACTGCCTAAGGTGATTTGCGAACAAGGCTGACTTTGCCAGACTTTCACATTAACGCAACGTTCAGCATACATTTTAAAATGTTAAATCAGCCTCCCGTCTGCATAGATAGGATTATTTAGTTGTGTAGATTTTGTTAGCTTAAAGGGTCCAAATATTCTAATGCTGGAGCCAAAATTAAATAAATATAAAAAGTAACCGTATGTTAATAATTTTAAGAAGTCATTCAAAAAAATGTTTAAGGTTGTCATATTATCTGACTTTGGAAGATATGGAGTGTGTCTGCTGCCACAAACAATAGTAGGATGGCAGGACCTAACCATTTTGAAAATCAGGCTCAAAATTTACAGCAGAAGTAGATGCTCCTGGCTGAGTGGAGTTAAGTATTGATTTTTTGTAGAAGTTAGTATTGCTGGATACCTTAAAGCCTAGAAAAACACAGAAACCAATGAGTTGAAAGAGTCTTGTCAAAGAGGCTGCAATTAGTAAATATCTGGGAAGTAGACCACACCATTATTTATGATTTATTGAGTCAAAATAAATAAAGCCCTTTATGGATAAGTAACATCACCATCACATTTTACCCCATCTGTTTCAAGATGCTGTCATATGGTTTCAAATCAGAGGTGATTAAATTGTTCTCTCTCTGTCCCTGAGCAAAGCAGTTTGCAGTGTGAGTTAATATGACATGACCTGAATGGCAGCAAAGATGAAGGAGGCAAAATACAGTGTTTAGTTCATCAGAGATGGTTAGTATGCTTTCTCTTTATTACTCTGCTCCTGTTTTTGGTGGCACAGATTTCTACAGAGATTATTATGTCTAACTGCTCTGGGTCGATGTACTGTATTTGGTGTGGACCTGCAAGACAGGGAGTGACATGGAGCTCTATGTCTATGTGAGAGTGTCAAGATGTAACGCACCGTTTTTCAGAATTAGCTTATGGGTAGTAAAAGGAAACCCAGATCCCAAACCTGCTCCCGCATATGGGCAATGAGAGGAGAAGGACTATAGCTGAGTCCTCCTCATTCTCCCAGTATAGATGGGAGAGGCCTTCTTTGAAGAGCAACAGTGAAGACTTTGGCTATCACTGTGGCTAAGGACCTCTGTCAGACCAAAGAAGAAGAGTATGCAGAGAAAGGCAGGAGAAATGACATTTCTCCATAACCAAAGGCTGCCAGTGAAAGCATGGGAATATGTGTTGTTTGTCAAGTCACCAGGTCTCGGTTGAACAATTTTGGAAACTGTAACCTAAGTTCACAGCGTGCAATGTACTCCAATAGCTGTGCTCCAGAAGAGAGGGGCAGCCTGGCTATCAGTTGACGCAAGTTAGTATCACAGTTTGCAGTGTGTCTGAATTGCATTTCTTGGAGTAATCTACCATTTGTTGAACAAAAATGGTATGCAACATCTGTGCCCTGATCTTCACAGATGTCCCCCATTCTAGGCTGGATGCTTATTCATCCATCAGTGATCTACTGGAACCTCTTGGAGGTTTAAACATAAATTGCACTGTTGATTACCCCTTACCGAATTCAACACAAAGATGGCAATAGAGCCACACAGATCTGAATTTTATATTTTACTTAGGCACTCTGGGGTGATAGTATTTTATAAATGATGAGTGAAGATATTTTGAATTGCACTTTGAAAAGAAAAAGTGTGTACCACTCTCTAAAAGTATTTTTAGTCACTGTTTTTTCTGAAACCCTTTGGACATTCAGCCTATTAATTCGTTTCTTTCCTGAACATATCTTTATTTATGCAGCAGAAGTATTCCTCTTCTTTAAGGTAAATTCTGTACCGTTTCACACCCCATTCTTTACAGACCTTCATAAATCCATTGTCATTTATTTGACCCCTTAAACTTAGGAGCACATTTCCAATATACAATAAATTTAATTTTCAGTTTATATCCATAATAAGTATTTTCTCATTTTATTATGTTTTAATGGATTGCATGAGACTCACTCGATTTTTATATCTCTAAACAGTTATTTAAGTATGTTCTTTATAGTGAAAACTATTTTGTTAATGATATAATCTGTATAATAATATTAGTTGAGATAGAGAAGGTTATTTCATTCAAGAATGCAGTTAAATTTTGAAAAGTAGCATATTCAATACTATGTCTCATCTGTCCCCTTTTTTATCAGTTTTAGTAGAAACTTGACTCACAGACTGGATAAAATGTAGAAGCAGAAGAAGTGGGGTGTCAAAAAAATAACGTTTTCACTCTATGTTGGCAGCTCTCAATGACAAATATAAATTCACAGTAATTAAAGCAAGTCACATCCTAAAAATATTTCTTTATTCTTTCAGACCACTCTTCCGTGGAAATTCAGATGTTGATCAGCTAGGAAAAATCTTTGAGTAAGTAATAACTAGTTGCATTATGTCAATATCTGTTAAACATTTAAATACTGTGAGGTTTCTTTGCCATGTTTTTTATGCAATAATGTGACTAGAACAAAGTATTCCTAGAACATATTTCCTATTGCTACTGTATGCAACACGATATTTCCGTGTATTCTGTGTCGGAGTGGGAGGAGGAAGCAACATGGAATATAGTTCTGCAGAACTAACAGCCATCATCAGGAAGTTACGAGAGGCTTCTGTTTCGGGCTTTTTAAATCTCTTAAACATATTGTGCATTTACCATTCACACATATTCCTAAACAGTTAGATCCAAAACATTCTCTTCACGTAAACAAATGCACAGGTTTCCTTTTTCAGTAATTTCTTTGTGTATTTCAGAAAACAACATTAGAATACTTCAAAGTTGTTATTAAACTGAAATCTCTAAGATGATTACCAACAGCTTCTTCGCAGAAAATACTTCTGTACATAAGAAAATATTTTAGCTTTTAAAATATACTGTGTAGCCTGGTAAAATGATTAACAGTCCATATTTTGGTTGGGAAGGTAACTGTGGGAACAGAAGAAATATCAGCGTTTTAACATGTGCTTTGTCAGCTATTAACTAATTGGCTTTATTTTATAACCATTTTACAATTCTAGGAGTTTGTGTTTTAGTTCTTCAAATATACCAAATACGTTGAAGATATGGGGAGGTTCAAAACCCCTTGAGGTAGAATAGTTCTCTTCTGAAATAAGTTCTTAGGTTTTTTTTTTAAAAAAAAAAGGAGGCAGAAAATTAAGTTATTGATATTGCTGATATGGTAATTAAGTAGGATTATATCACTTTTCCTTGTAAAAGCTCTTCAGAGCAAGGAATGTTTCTGAATGTATAAGAACCGTGTAAAATTAAGATCTGATGCACATACCACGTAATTAGGCAATCAAAGCCACATAGGGCTGGTCCCACTCCAGACAGTGAATGCCCATTTGCCCCTGCACCGCTGTCTTCCCTTTTCAAACAGAGTGGCTGCAGGGATCCAGGGATCTGGATGAAATAAGAAATAGATAGACAAAGAGAGAGAGAGAGCAAGGCTGAAATATGAGGTATATCTTGAAGGTATTCCAAAGAGAAGACAGTAAAATTTCTAGGGAGAAGAGCTTAAACAGAACAAATAATGACTTTCTCTCTTTAACCATTTTTCAAGTTCTGAAATCATAACAGATCTGTTTCTAAGCATTTTCATTATTTAATACGAGGTTCCTAAATTGCAGGTCTTGATTTCACACAGTTGACTTCCCTTTCCTGCATACCATACCAGTGTATGTGACTCACTTGCGTGGTTAATTTGTCATGCGCTGAATAGCTCTTCCTGCCCAATCCAGAAAATCAGTCCTTAAAGTTCACTTTTTTTTCTTCTGCCAAAGCTACTCCTTTAGTACTACAATATTCTGCTTTATTAAATGAAGGCAGTTTTGATACATAGGAGATATTTTATAATGGAAGAAGACATAGCTGTGATTGTTTTTAAGGATTTTGATTCGTTTATGACACTTAAAGGGAAAAATCAAAATGAACTGGGCTAGGATTAAATGCATGGCTGGTAGCGGCATCCTCCGATGGGGATAGAGGCTGAGATTACCTGTGCAGAAAAGAATTCATTATGAAGAGAAAATGCCGTGCTAATTTTAGAAGAAATTCCTTATTATACATCAACTTAAAGAGAAGGTTTAGTTTTGCTTCTTCTGTGCCATTCTCCTTGAATAGTTCAAAAGTTTATTTCTTGGGTTCCATGGGGGGTTATGCTAAATAGTGTTTATTTTGTGTTTTCACAGCTGGACAACCCCCTACAGTTAGGCATAGCTCTTCTTGTAGGAGGATTGATTCTTTCTACAGTAGTGACTCATTCTCCAGACTAATTTGGACAGAAAGTACTTTCAGGATATTCGTTCAATCTGGAGTGATGCATTCTTTCAGATAATGGGGCTGTGGCCTACCTTTGCTTTACATGTGCCTTCTGATTTGCGTCAGGTAAAACTCCACCGTGTTTGAGGGTAAATCCCTGAGAGGTGGCCCAAAACAATTTCCTGCTTTTCCAGGACAACAGCAGCATGTGGGATATCCTCATAGATTTCAGGCTAAACACTGCAACAGTTTGAGCAGACTTGTCTCCCATTGTGATCAATGGGAGTGGGAAGTACTCGGCGTTTCTCAAGACCAGGCCTGAACCTTTGGCAGGAGGTGAAACTCATCCAAGATACTCCCAAACTTAGTCACTGAAATGGTAGTGCTACCAGACCAGAGTGAGGGCATCTCCTCAGACACTCATTATTAAGAGTTTTGAGTACTACGTGAGTGTGTAACTCAAAATATCTCACCTTTCCACTCTTGCAAGGTCTTGTCCACCCTACCTGCCTGACAGGCTGCCTCCTTGTTTCTTTTTGTTAGCTTTGCCTGTGCCTGTGCTTATTCTGCCTTTTTCATGCTCTCTCACGCAAACGTTACAAAAACTGGGACTAACCAAACACATTTGAATGGCAGGTTAAACTTTGTTGTTATTTAAAATATGTAACTCCCACATCTTCCTACAGTGCTGTTTGTATTATACGTAATACAGGTCCAGATCCTCAAACAGCTAATCACTGTAGCCAAGGGAGTTGCCTCATAGCCCCACCATACCTGTGGTAATAAAAGTAAAATCCAATTTTTCACACAGATTTAAGTTGCGATTTCCCAAGAGCTGTGATGTCTTCAGATGTAGTAAAATGAAATTGTCCTGGGATTTTAATTGCTTTGCCCTTCTAGACGTGCTGTGGTTATAAGGACGTATTAATTTTTGGACATATTTTGGGTGAGCCAAATTGCAATCTAAAATCCACATAGGTAGATGTGGAGTAATTCCACTAACTTCACTGAGGTAACCTATGATTTACATCAAAGTGTTTGGCCCATGACCTCACCCTTGTCTTACTACCAACCTTAGTAACAAAGTCAATGCTGCTCCCTAGTGGCATTTGGCCTAGTGCAGACCCAAGTATTTGCTGAAGTTTTTTTATGTTCCTTCTTGTCTTACCCCGTCAGTGTTTCCATTTAAAATCTCGATTTTACAGGCTGTAAAAACTGATTTTCCCTGAAACTTGACAAGTGATGTATGGTCTTTTCCAGAATTTCCATCAGAAACTGGCATCTCAACCCGACAAATATTAGTATCAGACTAAACCACAAAATGTATGAAACATGATCCAACATTGGAGGCTTACCTTCATTTATTTGGGTTTTAAACCTCAGCATTATTATTTAATAAGTATAAATATCTTCTAGAATTTAAATAATAAAGAAATAAATTATAAAAATAAGTTTAAATATTCTATTAAACGGTAAAGAAGTACCAAAGTACAATTGAAAGTGAAAACATAAGGACACTCAAGTCCTATTCCACTACTGAACTGAGACTTTAAAACCTGTATTGTGAAGCAAATAAATTGTTTAAATTTGGGCAACAATTACTGCACATAGCTTTGAAGCATTATGAAACATCCCGTTTATTGCCTTACCCTCGTCTTGACCCACACTCTTCTCTCAGTCTCTGTTCTTGTGAATAAAGATCCTTGCATGCAATTCCCCTTTGAAACTTACTGCTTTTAATCATCCTGATGTGACATATGTTGCACCATCCAGTCAAGAGCTGAGCAACTTTCTTCCAAAGCACTCAGCCCTTTTTCAACAAAAAGGCTCAGAAAATTGAGACCTAGGCCAGAAAATTGTGCGGGCCACAGAATGATTTCTACCAAGCACACTGAGGACCTACAATCATCTCTTCACAGAGATCAATGCACCACTGTGCAATTAATCTCATTTAAACTAAAAGACTTTACTCATAAAGTAAACTGCCACTTAGCACAATCAACATAAAGGGGGTAATGCATAAATGTTCAGACCTAACATCACGTTTTTCCTTTCACAGTGTAATTGGACTCCCAGAAGAAGAGGACTGGCCTAATGACGTTGCCCTTCCAAGAAATGCTTTCACTTCCAGACCCGCACAACCTATTGAAAAATTTGTACCAGATATTGATGAACTGGGCAAAGACTTGCTTCTTGTGAGTTTCTATTTGTTGTTCTCCAAGCTGCATGATTTATAGTTCCCACTGTGTATGCAACACGCCAAGAAACATTTATGTTTCCATTTAATGGAGTTGAGCTCAAAAGTAGGTACACAAATCAATTTAAATCTGTGAAACACCAACACAAAGACATCACCTTTGGCTCAACAGGTGTAAGAACTGAGACTAGTTAGAGACTAGGAAACTATGTCAGGGACGTACTTTTGACCAGTCTTTAGACCTTGTTACTGATCACTGTTGTGCCACTGAGTCGGCCATTCTTATAGTATAAGCCTGATGTGAGTGCAAAAAAATGACCTACTATTTTTCATGGTATAGTGGACCTAGTATAAAGCAAGAAATAGGTTGCAGAGGCAGATTGCATCTGCATGACTTCTTTTGAATGCTGAAAACTTGAGATAGGGAATTCACCAGTTGTTATCTCTTAATAATGTCAGAATTGGACAGAAGCAAACACAAATTGTGCTGGTACAACTGGTAACACTGAATTCAGTTTAATGATTTCCATCATTTTTATAGATATGTTCTAAACCTCAGCCCTAAAGTTCAGTCTTCGAACAGAATATAGGGAGAAGCCTTGCCTCAGTTTGCCTTTTGCCGTGCATGTTGAAATCTAACTAAATTTGTTCACTGGAACCCTTTAGATCTTTTATCATGTGAGCTTAATAGAGTCTTGAAAGACTTGCTGCATTCCCTCAGGAAGTGCTATCGCCAACCAAAGTTATCCCTACAAAACCACAGATCATCCTCCATTGTCCTTGTGACTGCAGCTCCCAGCTGCGGTAACCTGGGCTACATCTGGACACTTGAAATGGTAGAGGAGAAACGTATCTGCTGTACTTGCAGGCAGCCTGGAAATGGAACCTAGACATGGGACAACAATTAGATTCTGGGAACAACAAGGAATAAAATATGGCAGAGAGCTCAGTGGGTGTGAGGCATGATGGGAGGGAAGAAGAAGAGAAATATCTATGCCTAGAAGGTAAGGTGGGAAGGGAAGATGTTCCTGTCAAAGAGATGAGAACTGGGAGCCACAGATGAAAGGGGAAGGTGGGACTAGAAGTCACTGAATTTAATTTCAGAACTTAAATTACAGAAATTCTGATACAAGAAAAGAAAGTAGGAGTAGAAACTGGTTAAACAGGGATAATAGAGAAGAGATAGTAGAGAAAAATACTGTTCAAATGTGAATGAAAGAAAAGAGAAGAACAAGCTATAAAACACAAGGCTATGGGAGAGATTTCAGCGATGGCTGGAATAAGGATCTGGAAAGAAGGCAAGCTGGGAAGAAGAAGGAGAAACTGGACACAAAACATTAGCATATGAAGGCTATAAAGACCCAACACCTATAGAAATACTGAGCCTAGGAATGAACCTCATGATGCTGTCCACATTTGTATAACCACAAAAGAACAGTGCATTGAACATTGAGGGGATTCAAAAGTTGTTCATGAATACTTGCTCCCTGCAGTCTGTGAGACAGATGTCCTGTTCATGTGAATTCAAGAAAACCTGAACTCTGGGATTTCTAAACTATGAAAACTTGAATTTTCTAACTTCTTATTTTTTATTTGCTTTGGGGATGCCATATTCATATACTACAGCCCCACTGCTTGTTTTAATATGGATGGTCATCTCATTGTGCACCACATACTGAGACTCAGTTTTGTCTCATACTGATTATAAATTGAAGGTGGAGTGCATTTATGTATATATGCAATGTTAGCACTGTTAACTGTATATTTTAGTTACAAACAACTTCTTTTCATACTTACAGAAATGCTTAGCGTTCAATCCAGCCAAGAGAATATCTGCCTATGTTGCCCTCTCTCACCCATATTTCCATGACCTGGAGAAATGCAAGGAGAATCTGGACTCTCACATGTCATCCAGCCAAAACTCCAGTGAGGTGAATGCATCATAATGCTGACTGAAGATGAACCATAAATGAACAAGATGTGTAGCTGACAAGGCCACTGTACCATACAAACCACATAGTTGTTTTAGTGAAGATCATTATTTGGAGGTTTTACGCACTTATCTTTTATTTTGAGATTGTCATATGCTTATCTAAGGGAATCAATCTAGTTTACTTTCATCACATCAACCCAAGGGCCAAGGCTTTGACCTGCTCCTATTGCAGTTTTATGTTTGTTTTGGTTTTGTTTATCTACCTGGGAAAACTCCAGACGAAGAGAAGCTGCTGACCAGTTTACCTGCCATTTTATCCTTTTAATATTGAATGCTGCCAGTGTGGAGTAGGATGATCGAGTCACTGCCAAAACATGATGCAATCTCTCTCTCTAGCTGCTGAAGCATGATTTGGTACTTTTATTATTATTATTATTATTATTATTATGTGATTTCTTACAGTGATATTTAAACAACGGCATTGAAATATCAGATCTCTGCAACCTGCAGTTAACTGGTATATGCATTAATACATCCAGCTACTGTTCATTCATAGCATATATGCAGGTGCTTCTCCACTTGAAGACTCGGATGGATTATTTTATCATTTTATTGCTCTATAAAAATAACGGTGATGATGATGGTCATAATAAGTGTCTCAAATTTTAGTTTTTTTCATACACAAACAAGTTATTGTCTAGCTATGTTTGTGTGCGTGTCACGAAAAACAAGTCTTTTAAAAAACTTCTGAAGTCCTGTTCTTAAAGACTCTTTCAGCTTCCTAATGGTCAGTTTGTGTTGAAATCCAGGCACGTTCTAGCCCATCATGTAACTCATCATTCCTCTCTGGAAACAGCTGCATGCACATTTTCTTTTATCTCATTCCAAATTTCCTGATATGCAGCTCAAAGACATGAGCAGAGCCAATGAAAATCAATACAGATTTTTGCCTTCAACCTGTTCTGATGATCAGCCAAAAAGGACAATAGAATAAAATCCTCTTCTGAAGCAGAGAATCCTATACGTGTAATAAGCACAGATACGTGTTTGTGCTGAATTGTATGCTGTATACTGCGCTGCCTTACCTGCAACACACCACCATGCATCACAAGTTCATGAACATTACTGTCACGAAATCCCTCAGATGTCACTTATTAAGCAGACTCGTTTTCTATGCAGAAATGCATGAGCTTCTCTCCTAAACCACCATGTGGGTATACTGGCACATGCTTCTCCACTAGGGTTAATGTGCCATTATTGAATGTCAAAATAACCAAGCAATTCACATGCCTTTACAGCACAGTTATTTTGAATATTACATTAAATTTTTATATTTAGTATTTTTACCTTAACTAAAATATGTTTTCAGTATTTTAAAAAGAAGCTTTTATTTTTTTAATACTGTACTGGTTAAAAAAAAAAAAAAAAAAAAAAAAAACTATTTTAAATCCATAAAAGCTGTTCCCTAGCATGATTTTAGTGCATTTACCTGGATATGACTTGGGGGAAAATATTGGTCCAACGAGTTAGCCCTTACTGTAAAACCATAAATATACACTATTGCAGTATATCTGATGATAAGTGAGGCAGCTAGCTTTGCTTACCTCTGGCTTACCTCTGTGATAGTCCCTTCAGCTTCCCTCTTCTTCATCTCTGTTTCATCTTGTCTACCTAGTGAGCCAGCACTATATCCTCACTCACAGCATGCTTGGCAGAAGCAGGTCCTTAACAGTGGGTTGAGCAATATAATTTTTCCAGCTGTGGCATGAGAACTTGTAGCTGTCTCCTTGGCAGGTTTCTCTACTGTGATAGACTGGCTGCTGTGGCAAACTTCACTGTTCACTCTCTTCCAGGTATCTGCACTGTCTGGGACATGGCCCGTTGCTAGGATAGTAAGTGGGTCTTATCTGTCTCTTGGATAAAGCTTTTTGTTACTGTTAGACACATAGCTATGCTATATATGGTTAAATTTAATCTGGTTTAAATAAGCCACATTTTAAAAGGATGACTTGCATGCATGCATGCAGCAGCCTGTGCTTTTCTTCATGCCCATAATGATGCCTATGCAAAACTTACCAGCATGAACAGGCAAGTTGCAAATTAGGCCTGGCAAGAGCATGCACGAGGCACCCACACACAGAGGTACTAGAGATGCATAACACAAGAATTTTGGAAGCTCTATGAGCAGCAAGCTGAAGGCCAGGGAGCAGCCACAGCAGCTAACCCTCTAATCTTGGCCTTGCCTCTGTCATTCTCGCTGTTCTGACATCCAAGAGGAACTGTGAACCCGCTGCACTGGTGTTATCCCAGCCCTATTCTTCCGTGGGTTAATAGACCTGAGTGTCAACAGGTTTGAACATTCATAGAAAAGGATAGGCCAAAGTGAAATTTTTGCTAACCATTTTTAAACACTAATTAGAACAGCAAAGCCAAAATTCAGAAGAATCTTGTGACAGTAACAAATAGAAAAGTTTTCTACACAGTTTAGCACTTGTAAAAACATACCACATTTTACCTAGCGCCCAGCTACCATACGTATGATATCAAGGCTTTCAGGTGGTGTGGTTTCCAGCAGCGGCCAGGAAACTCTCCTAGAGTTCTCTAGCAATTCTCATAGGTGAAAATGTAGGAGAGGAGAGAGTACTTTCAAATTAGGCTCAAAACTCTTAGACATGTACATCTGTTCCATGTTAGAAGAGCTTGTTGTATTAAGCTTAGCAAAGCAAAGGCTAGAGAGAATATTATTGCTGAATGTAGGTACATTATTAAGATAAAACAAAAAGGAGGGAAGAGAACACTTTAAGCCAAAGGTTTGTGTTGTTCCCAAAATTAATGAGAATATGAAAATTACAAGAAAGTTAACTACTGGAGCAGTATGTCCCAATCTGTAGTATCAGAAGAGCTCAGAGAGCAACAGGGAAAAGCAGAGGTTGGCTTAAAGAGTCAGAAGCAGAGCTTCTGCAACATGGTGCTGTACGTTGCCTAATATAGAATCAGGTTATAAATGAGGGTATTCAGGAGAACAGCTTGTGAAGGGCTACATTAATGGTTATGTTCTGGAACATCCTTCCAGTCGCACTGGACGGAACAAAACAAGAAATCTATGTTCTGCCTTGGCAGGATAAGGGAAAAGATTTATCTAATGGGGGTTCCTTGTGGTAGGAGGGGCCTAGATTCGAAGGATCAATGACTTTTCAAATGACCTCCTTTTCAAAGTCTCTTTAGGAAGAAATTCCAGTTGACATGGTGTAGGCTTACTCTTGTTCAAGTCTTCCCTGCCAAACCATGGGGCTTCACTTACGCTAGTGAACTGAGAAAGCCTGTTCTCTGGCTGGGCAAGGTACTGGCACTGGCTAAAATCATGCCAGGAATCATGCTTATTGTTAGACAGTACAGACAGCTGTGGGAGTGTGCTCAAGTCCATGCCCTTGCTCTTTTTATTTTACTGGTATAGCTCTAATATTTGAGTGCCTTTACTCATTACTGCTGTACATGCAGGTCATAGGAACTGTGCATATGAAAAGCAAGTGCTCCTTAAAACACATGTTCCAGACTGTGATGAAAACTCTTTGTACACCCTTTAAATAAGACTTCAGAGTGCAATTCTTCTTAGCAATAACTATGCCTGTATGCATTCTACAGGAGCAGTTCAACAGCAGTTAAAAACCACTAAATAACAAAAAATATGTTAAAAATAAGTATAGATGTTTAGCTCCTAGAGCACCCACAACTAGGCACTGGGCTCTTCTCAGCAGAGAACACAGTGTTCTAAGTAATGGAAAGAGCATTTTCTATCTCACACCAATCTTTTTTTTTTTTTAATCACTACTACATAACTCTGCAGGAGAACCAGATAGCCAAGGAAAAAAATCACCAAAGCCAGCTAGTGAAGTGCAAAGAGCTGAACAACAGCAATACATCTGCAGCAGCCCTTCTCTCTCTTCACCTGTCTCCACGCTCACTCTAGCTCTCTAGTTCTTCTTCAGCTCCCTTATGGAAACAGGTTTCAGAAACACTCACAGGTGCTATTTCCAACAAGATTCTTCCCAATTTTCAATAGCTACACAGTGTCAGTGTCCCCTACATCCCTATTACCAAGTGGTGCTTCTTTTAGTCCAGCAGCCCAGAACCGATGATTAAAAAAGAATCGCTTTGGGCACCTCCTTGCTTACCCTTAGTTTTGCATACACCTATATTGCATTCTGTGTGCCAAATAAAATTCTAAAAATAGGGTTTGTGCATATTTCTGTGTAGGCTATGCCCACACTCCAGGTTTTTTGCAGCCTATTAATCCACAGTGGTAAAGGTCAGAGTATCTTTCTGTCAGAGTACTTCTGTTTCTGTTCTAAAATACGCCAAAAAATGAGGAAATCATGTTCACAAAATATTGAAATTTGGTGCTATATGTACAGAGATTTTTACATGAAAGGTATCAGTAAGTCGTAGCATTTGAGCATCTTCTGCATGGGGGATGGTATCCAGTGTCGTAACTCTTATGTGGTTTTTACACTTGATGGTTCTTTTGGTCAATAAGAAGAAAATACTGTGCCATGCTACTTTTCACAGATTCCCTCACTGTCTTTGAGAAGCATGTTTTTATATATAAAATTCTCTCTGCTGTTAGGTATTAGGCCAACTTTAATACAGAAAATAGAGAAAAAACATGCTGTTCTGGTCTTTTAGCCAACAAACTTAGAGCACTTATCTGACTCACAACTGAAACCACATCAGTTGTCAACTATGTATATGAATCATAAACCACACAGTTTGGTTTAAAAGGCTACATAAATTAATTATGTTCCATGTATAAGACACAGTTGAATAATGAGAATTTTTATTCTAAGAACTCTTTTTTATAGAACCACTTGGATAGTATTTTTCATATACAGTAGTTTCAGGAATAGATTGATTTTATATATAATGTGAATTAGAGGATACTAGGTTATTAGAGTGATTTTGTTGTGTTACGCTTGAAGCTTGAATTGATCACAAGCTTAGGAACCTAACATATTTATTTTATAGCTACAAAACTGCCTCTAAATATGAAGATCTTTTTTTGATGTTAACAGGATTCCACAGTTCTCTCAACGTGTAAATTATTTTCTTGAAATTCCTATAATAGAAAAAGCATTTTTCCAAACTGCAGTTGTGCGGGAAAATTTAAGAAATATATTTTTACTTTCACAGAGAATAATAACATGTTATATGCTGAAATCTTCAGTAACTGACTGCTAATAAGCTATCACTTTTACTTCTTTTTGATTACTAAGTATTGGAGTATACAGATTACTTTCTATGAAGAAAATATTCAGAAACAAGTAAATGGGATTTTATATGTTCAGTCTCACAAGTTACATTTTATAGCCTTTTTTGTGTGTGCAAGTACAGTTCATGTGTGCAAAAACCCAAGTACTATTTTAACAGTCTAACAGGCTGTACAACTCAAATAGGAGTTTTATTTGTGATCTATTTATTTTATTATATACTTTTGCTTTGCGAATTGTTAGGTAATGGCTGTAATATAATTCTAGTTTCTGAACCAAACTCTGTAACCATAAAATCCCAGTAATTTATGTAAAAAATAAGAAGCTTTCTCATCAATTTAAGTGAACTAGGCCTTTAAAAGAAGAAAGATGTGGACCTAAGAACTGACAAATATACTTTTGCTAAGTGTTATTTCTTCCCTTTAGTGTGAAGCTTAGCAAGTATTGTATATGAATATGCAATATATACACAATATAAGAACCATAAAAACCACTTAGGAGTAGTGTGCACAGATAATACAAAAAATAGCTCATTAGCTTCCTGCAGAAACCATCTAAAAATCATTATTTTAGCCGTAACATTCAACATTTTGAACTGATATATTTTGCCATTTTAAAAACAAATCCTGAAAAAGTATGTATATGTTTTTAATTCAGACAGTGAAAGGCACCCAAACAGAACTGAATCAAATAGGAACTTGTTCTCACAATTGATTCTGCAAGGCCAAGTAGACAGCATCAGTTCTGTATGTGTTCAGTGGAAGCTGAAATTGGCCAGCACCGTGCTTAGATGAGCCTGTTGATTTCTGGGTAGAAAAGCCCAGGGTTGCCGTGAGCAAGTTAGTGGAAAGTTTGCTTTGACCTAAATAAAGTCCTTTGAGAGCTAAGATAAACCAAAACACCCTAACCGTATGGCATTATTTGCTTCAGATTAAATGTTTTCTCTGCATTAGAATATATTGATGGGCTTCGTCCAGCCCAATGTCAGTGAGACTTGTGCATGGCTAGAGAAAGTAAGAAGATTCTGCTATGGATATTTTGTTACTGGGAGATTGTGGTAGAATAGATTTTTTGTTTCAAAAAAAAAAAAATCAGACAAAAGATATTGCCTCCTTTTAAAACAAACAACTGACATTTAGTAAAGATTAAAAATGAGATTTTAGGGAACTACTGGGAAAATATTGTTGGGTTAAGGGAAAAGGAGCGTATTTACACTGTGAAAAATGTAAATTCAAGCAATGTGTATTAAATATGCATTGAAATGGACACTTTTTCACTGACCTTTATAGGGTTTTATGGAAGAAAGGAATCCACGTATTGGACTTATTCTAACTACCATTTTAATGTTCATTTGCACTAAAGCAACCAATACTAGTTGACTGAAAGGAGAAGGGAAAACAAGTAGTATCTGTCTTGTGATTTACTTTGCTGATGCCTACATGGATATGTTGTAGAGCTCTCAAGCTCGCTGTGCATTTTTGAGTGAGCTAAATCTGCATCCACGCTGTTTAGCTATCTGCACCTTAAACCCATCTACATACATGCCCAAAAAACCCACATTTCTTAGTGTTTACATGGATACTTGCTCCTATTGACATGCTCATGTTAAACTCAGGCAGAGACCACTGTCTCTGCCACTGAATGGAAAATGAATTTCCACAGACTGCCAGCTTCCTTGGTGCAATTACTGCTAAAGACTTTGTAGTTAATGTTCTACAATATGCAAGCTTTCCTTTTATTCCATGTTTCATATGTATGTCATGTTATGCAAATCCTCAGCCTTTAAAAACAAAAAACAAACAAACAAAACCACCATTCTTGAGTGTTAGGATCAATTCTGAGTAGCTAGATGAGGGAGGAAAATTGTGAAGTGCTGCAAAGATAGCAAGAACGGGCAGAGATTATGACAGTTCAGATAATTTAGGTGAGTGAATCTGATTATGTGGAAAAGTTACGTATAAGCGTAGGGGGAAAACTTTTTTCCACGTTTTGCTTTCTCTTGTCATTCACTTCTATAAGCATGAGATGATAAAGCAAGATTCATGCATGGGACTTTAGTTCCAGGTACTTATTATGCCAACTCAAATCACGAGTTTCAGAGCAGTTTTTTAACATAGCAACAGCTCTATTTTCAAATCCGAGTTGCAGAAGCTAGAGTTTTTTCTTTGCAGATATTAAAAAAAAAGTCTTATGAGACAGCTTGAGAGCAGATTAAGCTGGCCACACAGACACTGCCTGTCGCTTGGCTGCAGGCATGAGGAACGTATAGCTCTAATGCAGGAGAGCCACTAACAGCGTCCATTAGTGTGCCGTGTCATTGTGCAATGCGAGCTGACTCATGCCACAAATTGAAAATCCTTTGCCAATCCAAAATGGCATGATTTTGAGCACCTGGATTTTGGTAAGATTATCCGCATGCAGGTTTTGCTAGATCAGTCCAGGTTGTTCATCATCTCAGAGGAACAAGTCTGAGAGCCTAGCAAATCTGCCCAACACGCGGTGTAAGTAATACTGCAGAACCATCTGCCATGGGAAAAAAAAAGAAAAAGGCTTTTTGTAGGTTGTACAGCAGAAACTGAGCTTTCTGAGCTGCTGTGCCAACTTGAGAGCCACTGTTAACTATTGTTATGCCATCTCCAAAAATACAGAATATTAGGGCTAAGTAGCATTTTGTTGTGTTTAGTCCATATGTGGAGGTGGCTACGTAAGTGTCAGCAGAGAGCAGCTAATTTTGATTCTAGCATTACGTGAGCAACTAGGCTTGGCACAGAGGCAAATTTCACTGTTCCAGGAGTGAGAAACCTCTAATTCTATACATGTGATAGGTCACCCGGCCACTCACGCTGTTGGTTCCTAATCCCAGATCATCCTACTGTGACACTGTGAAAGAAGCCCTGGGGAGTCTTCTCCTCAACAGTCTTGCAACACCCTGCTTCCTCTCGCTGCAGTGACACCTAATTACCTGTCACTTGTATCTGACTTGTATAGAGATACAACAGTAGAATATGGCAAAGCGTGTGCTACTTTTACGCCCTTTGGTTCAAGCAGAGATAAGCTAGAATAGAACAGATTGAACATAATGCATTTGATGAGCCGTAACAATTTGTGATTCAGAAGATTATTTACTAAGTACAGAAGATCCCTGGACAACTGTCTTTGATGTACATGTTTACAAGAGCAGCCACTGATGCTTCTGTTGTACAGAAGTTTTTGGCAGATATGGACAAGACTAGCAGTGCCAGCCTCCTACTGCTCACCCCCCTTCCCTTTCTCTTCCCTGAGATCACTATTTCCAGGGAAAGGTTTCCTCCCAGCATGAAGTAGAACAACTACGAAACAGTTCTTCCTGATGCGAAGGTCCCCAACTCTCAAGATTACTTAGGTGCATGGAGACAATCAAGCTCATCCCTCTGCTTTTTGCTTTGGCAGTTTTGAGTACAGAGCCCTGCTACAAGTACTAGGCACTGACAGACCTTAGCCCCCAACATATTCTCATGAGGAAAAGTCTTTCCAGGACCTAGAGGGGACGGTATGCTTACAGTTTCTATGACAGTTGACTTTTTTGCATTTTAAAGAGCAGTGTTCTAAGAACTCCCCTAAGAAACCTCTCTCACTACACAAAAAGGATGACTGTGAATTCTGGACATGCTGTGGGAAAAGACAAAGTGTTTTCCAGGTGGATGATGATGTATCACAATCATTGGTGATAGAAGAAAAAAAAAGGATTCAAAATATACCCTAGGTCTGCAGTGTACTTTGTCCAGCGAGGCCCAAAATCCATCATGTTTATCTTGGAGTCCCTTGTAAAAAGGTGATTATAACCATGGGTTTCAACTACAACAGAAAGTACATCAGAAATGGGATGCTGACAAGAAGTTTGTGGATGCAGGTTTCTACAGGGTGGTTTATGTGGGTTCAGTGGGTATGTGCTTGTCTGAAAGTATGGATTGACATGCACATTTTGAACTGAAGTTACCTATCATGACAGAACTGCAGTGTCATGAGATTAGAGGCTGAAAAGACTACGAAGATTGATTCATCATTTCCTTTTTCTCCCTAGATGCCTGGCAACCCCGTGGTTTTCCATCTTTGTTTTGATTTTATTTCGCCTCCACCACCACCATTCTCCTTCCTACTGTGCATAATAAATTGAGTAGAAAAGCTTAGCTCTAGTTTACCAGAGCAGGCCAGCACTGACTAAAAATTCTGATCACTCTCTGCTGGTCAGTATTAGGTGAATCAGTTGTCTCTGTTTAGAGTTCAATAGAATTCAAGATCTCTGACACCTTCCTTGCATTCAGCACTGTCAAACCACCCTGCTGTCATTCTCTGCAAGGCTCAAAATCTCTTTTCCTGAAGACTGAATTCCCCTCTCCATCCCACCTACAGTCATAGCAATGTGGGCAAAAGACATTTCTATTATGGTGGTGCTTTTCAGTAAGGAATGAGAGATGGTTCCAATTGAAATGTGGCCCACAAGATTCTCGAGGACTGTTAGCCAGGCACCTTTCACAGGCAAGGCAGTCACTCTGTTAGAGTGAGAAACACATTTTAAAATGCTTAAGATAGAGAAAATATAAATGTGATGTTTTTCTCATAGAATCTGTTTTCTACACAAAGCTGTATGATTTTGGCACTGAAACCAAGCCCACAGGCACCCGTTTATTCTTTCCTTTTAGTCTTTAATTTCTTTGTAAATTCTTTTCAAGCATTCAGATTAATGTATTTATGGTCTATTTTATTCCAGTTCATTTAAGTAGTCTGCCATTGACTCTTCTATGGGTTGTATTTTTAATGTAATATTTAGCTGGACTTTGAACAGTTTTAGAAGTGTAATGTCTTTGAATGCTCTAGTTAAAGAAAAATTATACCCTCAAAACAATGTCTTAGAAGTTGAACTGTCTGCTTTGGAAATTATGTCTATATTATAATTCCCCAAAGCATCACAAGGTGCTTTTGTCTGTCTGTCTGTCTACTTTCTGTGTAACAGTGTGTATTTGTATTTTCTCACTAGCTTGAAACTCTTCAGTCCAAAGGCCCAAGTATGCAAACCCATGAACACTGTACCTCACCTGAGCAGCCCCACCAAGCTCAGAGGGGTTACTCATGTGAGTATAGTTGCTCACAGAAAGTATTTGCAGAAAAAGGCTTTCCTTTAGTAATTGACTGTAGTTGTGAGGACACATGGTTAATAACAGCACCAAGACACCAATAAATGGGGTCAGTGTTTATTAAGATGTGGACACATTTATCTGCAAGTTATTTGACATTAACCTAAATTATTGCTATTATAATTCAGTATGTTATTTCTTATGAAAACACACTAGTCCTGTGAAAGGGTAGTTGCCAAAAAATGTGTCGAGTCTTGCTGCTTTATTGTATATTTGCATTTAGTATATATTTTGGTTGTTGAAGTGAAGCTAGTTTCATAGAGAGGCAGAAAGCTAGACCAGTCAAAAACAAAAAAGCTCCATACTGTACATTGAGTTTTGCAACTAGACTAGTATGTGTGTTCAGATGTAGTATTTTTTATGCTTTAGAGTATTTTTTGTTTAATATGTAAAGGAATAAGCAGATTACTTTGAAATGATAGTGTAGAGCTAATTTTACACATAGTGGGGGAATGTTGTCTGAAAAATGAATATTAGAAAACATTACATAGGCTGCCTTTGGCTTTATGTTGTTTGGAGCAGGTCCAGCAGGTATCTCTCGACTCCAGATGCTTAAGCCAGTGGCCAAATTTGTGTGGCATCTTGTAACTGAAGAAGGTTTTTTCCAGTGATAAAGTTGTCTGTCTGGACTTTAAGTAAGATTGTAGGCTAAACAAAAGCATAAAGGCAGCAAACTTAGGTATTTTTTGTGCATGCACAATTGCATGAAATAGGATTGGAGCTTCAAAGTATTTAAAATCATTTAGCATAATTTACTGTTGTTGCAACTCCACTGACTACAGTTAAATTAAACGAAGAATTTGACCTGTAAGTCTACAAATTTCAGTGTCAGGCAGCTCAGGTCTATATAAAGATACTCAAGCCTAGTAAATCAGCAAGAATACTATATAAATGGTAATGTGTGATAAAAAACATTAACTCTAGTAACATTATTTCTCTCAAAATTTCTATTCATTACTCTTTTATACAAAAGTTCAGAAGTGCACTTCTTAGTGGCATTGGGATATATGGAGAAAAGTGTGATGCTGTTACAGAAACGTATCAGAAATGAGATTTAGTTCTTACTGCTCTAGACACTCCATGTGTGCCTACCTTACACATTACAAATCCCACAGAAGTCAACATAAGACATGGAGAAAGTTAAGCCTGTTTGTAACTCTCATGGATTACTGGTTTCAGAATCTGCAAGATAAGTTATGTTCTCAAAAGGCATTATGGAAACTTTTCAGGTTTACAGAATACTATGAACAGTAAGGACAGCTTCCAAGACACATCCAGAGTGACATTATTAATTGATATTATATCAGACCAACATCCATTAGCAAAACAAAATCTGTCTCAGTACCTTTGTTTCTGAGTATGATTTTACAAAAAACTAATATGAAAAAGTTAAAACAGCCTCTAATGCTGTTTGACTTCTTTTTTCCCCTTTTTTGTAATAAAATAACATTTGCTCTGGAGGTGTCTAGGATTTGATAATTCCAGGAAAACATGCAAAGAAGTTTCAAAATTTTGTTATTATTATTCACCTTAGGGCATATACTTACTCAGCTGGTGAAAATCAGCATAGTCCTGTTGACTTCTGCAGCATTGTATCAGCTTATACCAGTGAAAGAGCTGGCATGTCGAGTTTCAGCATTTCAAGTCACTTTACCTACATATGCAGTAGGATTTTCTTTTGCAAGGTGGAAAGTTACCTATGGTGCAAAATGTACTACCTAGACTACCATTGATACCTGCTCACAGGACATGATTTCACTGTATCACTTCATACTTGAAATTCAAGATGTTATTTTAATCAGGGTACAAACACGAAAAGGTGCATGTGTTACTGTTTCTTTTAAAGGTGCATCATTTTTTTTTATTCTGTTGTGCTTAATAGTTACTATTCAGTGTTCTTTACATTCTTTGCATTCAGCATTAAAATCACCTATTAGGGAAACACAGAATCACCTACAGAGGTACAGAAAAATGTAAGTGATCTCCTGAATTGTTACTCAAGTATACTGGTTTAACTTTTAGTCACCAGTACGACATCAAGGGGCTACAACATGCAAACTGTGGTATATAAAAGCGTTGCACCATTGCTGTATGCAAAATCTTGCAGCCTCTCGCCTCTTCTTGCATAGCTGCTGATTACTATATGCGCATTGGAAAAAAAATGGTGTTTCTGCTGTACAAAATGGTTGGGCAATAATGCAGACGCTTCAGAAACTCCAGAGCTGCTTTTGCAAGCTTTCAGACCAAGCCCCTTGGCCTGACCGCGTGCCTGCTCCCCAGCCCAAATCTCACCCTGCGGGGCTTCCCACTTAACACCCTCCGCTGGGGCTGCTTTATGTTGACTGCATTGAAGTTCATCGGAGCATGCACCTTACCATATAGCATATCCTTTAGTTTTTACAAGTCTGTAAAGATGGTTGACTGCAAAAATAATCATGTGTCAATACAGCAAATGAAATTAAGGCACACAGAAGGTGATCAATATTGTATTATATCAGAATTACAGTCCTTTGGAACTGAACATTTTGCTGCTGGCAGTGCAAGAAAAGCAAAGTTGTGTATTTATTGTTGGCTGCTGAGGGCTCAGTATGAAAATCAATATAATAAAAATCTTCACGGTGTCAAGCTCTTTTTAGTTGTTCCCAAATTATTGGAAAGTAAAAAGGCAAAAAAATAGTTTTGTATTTAAAACTTCTTTCCTGAGGTTTACTTCACCTTTCTAGCTATATTTTTCTTTTATCTAAAAATGTAAAATGAATACAAATGCAGTAAGTATTGTATATTAAATACGGAAAAATAGCAACATTGTTTTCTAGTTTTTATATTTGCAAGTGTTTGTCTCAACACCCTGGGTATTCCAGAAAATCAACAAACATACACACGACCAGACACAGAAACGTAAGCACATGCACACCCTTTCAAGCACCTTACAATATACCTTTAGTTTTATCAAAATCTAACCTCTTTTGTCCTAATTTCTCATCTCTAAACTACTTTATTGCTTACCTTGGATGAACTCCATTTAAAAAAAAAAAAAGAAAATTTGAGGAATCGTTTTTTTCTTTCAAAGGCATAAGATTGTTGCAATTGCTATGAATGCTATATAGTTCAGCACTAGTTTGTCTTTACTGAAATCTTCTTCATTTTGTTTTAGGCAAATTGTGATTTAATTCAGCTATAATGGCTGTCAGTCATTCATGAAATGCAGTAGTTTCCTCAAATGTTACTTGATCCAAGTGTTGCACTAATGTGCACGGTACCTGTGTGTTCCTAAAGATTCTGCTGCTTTCATCTTCCAAGAAGCTGAGCACACTTTGTTGATTGACTGTTTTTTCTTAATTGGCTATAAATATGTACAGTAACATTTCTGGGTACACAGAAATGGTAAAATTGTGTGTTTTGAGTCAAACACAGTACGACACATCAGACTCCAAAAACAGATGCGTATTTTCTGTCTTCACTCCTAATCAACTAAAAAATTCTCATCAAAACAACTCAAATAAAGCTTAACCTTATTGTAAAGATCAGTAAGTGCTCTTTAGAGCAGGATACCAGTAGTTTTTACTAACAAGATCTCCAATGAGCCACCAGACATAGGAATCTAAAAATTGTAAGCTTGAACATCCAAACAGATTGCAGCTTCTGGATGAAAGCTGCGGACAGATACGACTGCAAAGCCAACCAGACCCCAAAGCCACAAAGGATTTTGTAACTTAGAACTAAAACTTTGTGCTGCCTCTAGAAATTATAAGGAACTATGAAAATCCTTTACAAAACATAGTTGCAGATGTGATGCAGCATTCAATAAAACCAGCACCTACCCTTACATTATGTGACATTCCGAGTTAGTCTTTAAGCACATTATGAGATTATGAGCAGCAGTCCAGTCAGGGACGGACACAAAATCAACTGCAATGAGGCCTGTGGCTGAGCAGAACACTCTGCGTCAGAAATAATACCCATATTAGCCATAGCTAATGCATTGTGAAAAAGGGAAAAAATCAGGAAAATATTGAACAGATTAAATAAGAGCTGCCATACAGATCTGGATACTGTCTGGTGATTTACCTCTGACAGTGCTCGGGGCAAGATACCGCAGAAGAAGATCTAACAGTCTGAAAACAATTATAGAACAAATTCTTCATATGAGAATTTTCTTCATAGTTCTTATCTGTGAGAAGGTGACTTACACTCTGCATGAAGTTCATAAAACCCAATTATGGAAGAGAAAATTATATTTAAAAAAAAATAAATCCATTAAGCAGAATACAAAGGGCCCTGGAGAATAAGCACAAATGTCACTCTTCTCATTATTCACATAAATGTTCTCATCCTCTTCACCTCAAAATTATCTAATGACACTAGATGTCACATGCTTATCACCATAGAAACAAATATTAATTTTAAAATATTTAAATGCATTGTCTTTGTCTATCATTTGCCTGCCATTTACTGATACAAGGAAAACAAGGTTTACAGTGTTCATATCGTTCCTCATTTTACACCCATCAGTTGTGTTGCTTTTTTTCCCCCATCAATAAATGAGGTCATCTTTGAGTCTCCTGTCACACAGAAGTCCTTTCTCTAAGTATTTTCATCCATTTTTAGACATCTGATTTAGCTGGCTGAATTTTCTGGCTGGACTCCCAAGCCTCATTCACAGCCAGGGAAGAAAAGCTAATGGAAGTCTAATTAAAACATTGAGGGTGCCCAGCGCAGGACTCCCCCTCTCCCACTGCCTGCACAGGGACTGAGGGACCCCGGGACCCCACAGCCCCACCTTCTTGCAGCATCACGTCTCTGCATTTCCAGGCACCGGACACCAGCTCAAAGCCACAGAGCGCAAAGCGCTGGGTGAATCAACTCTCTTGGTTCCAATGTGGTCAAAACATTTCTGAATTCTGCCCCAGCAGACTCGACACAGCCTAGGTGTTGTCTACACTGCTGCAGCTGAGCTGAAGCCCACGGAGACCTGCAGTGCTACCACCATGTAAGCGTAGGGACAGCCAGCCAGCCATGCTCCTGTACGCCAAGGGCTGCAGCCCAAATCTGAAAATGTGTCCAGGAGGAGGAGATCACCATGCTTGACAAAAGGGGTATCATAATGCAATCAGTAATACTCCTTATTTTTATCTATTTTAATGTGGTTTGTTTCTTCTGTCTTCAATGTACTTCTCCAGCATCACTGGCAGCTCAGAGACAGCTTCAGCCTGATGTGTTTCCGAAGTAGCCATCCTTGGATTAGAACACACCAACTATTTTCTGAGGAACTAGTTATCCCTTTCCTTAAGCACTAGCTTGCAATTTTCAAGAGTAAATTTTATTTTCAATTAAGCAAATTTTACTTTCAGTTGTGGTGTGGTCATCTTGGCTTTCTTCCTCACAGCCTGCTTTCAGCTTCACTGAATAGCTTGGTATGACAAATACCCACGGACTCACCAATTTTTTCCAGCTATTGCTAAACATGATGAACATGGCAATGCTATTTCAGAAACAAAAATCACTTGTGCTTTGTGTGATTGAAGTATTAATATGTAACTATTCTTCTCCATGTATACAAAGATAACAACTGATGTGGGGTAATTTTTAACAGTAATATTTTAAGAAAAGGAAGGCTGAAATCATGAGTTTGTTGATCCTGATAACTCACAGGCTTCTTTTAGCATTTGCATTAGCCTAACCCAATATTAACCTGGTCAATATCACAGTGTTCCTTATTTTGCAGTGCAGATAGATAGATAGTTAGCGACAAATAAGAACCTTTTTTTTTTTTTTTTTCCAAATAGAACCCCATTTCACTGAATCCTATGCCAGGGTTAGGCTGCTATTTCCCATAGTCTCTGTACCTGCTGAAGGAAAAAGGAAGCACCGCAATTCCATCTGCAACTGCCCATCAGACAGGTCAGGAGGACAACACCCTCATTATGAACTATATCTGTCCTCTCCTGGGATGTCTATTCCAAACGGCCCAGGATCCAACTGCACCTTCACTTTCTGTTTCGCCGCTCAGAACCACGCTCTGCTCCCCAGCTCCCCTCACGCAGGCCGGCCCAGAGTTACCGTCCCGCTGCCGCCGACGGGAGCCTGCCCGCCGCGCCCGGCTCCCCGCCGCTGTCCCTGCCGCAACCGACGCCCTGCGTTAGAGCCACCCCGAGACTACCATCCCTGCCCGTCCTTCCTCTGCCAACTGCTCCGTCCCCGGCGCCTCCCAGCGGAGCTGAGGAGGGGCGGGGCGGAGCTGCGGCGGGCACTGACGGCCGCCCCCCGCCGGCCGACAGGCGCCGCTCCGGCCGTGGTAGCGCGGCGGCGCCGGCAGGCGGCGCTGTGTGCCCGCCGCCATCGCCGCTCTCGCAGCTCGGTGGCTGCTGGGGGCCGAGCAGGGCTCGGGCGCCGGCGGCGCGGCTTCCCGGGCGCCGGGAAAGGGCCCTGGGTTGGGCGGGGTTGACGGCAGACGGCGGCGCAGGGTCTCAGCGGCGCCATGGGCAAGCGGGACAACCGGGTGGTGAGTAACGTGGGCAGCTCGGCGGGGAGGCGGTGACCAGGCCGGGATCCGCCACAACCGCGGCGGCGGCACCTCCGGGCGGGACCCGGCGGGGAGGCTGTGGGGAGCTGGGCGGCCTATGCGGGCCTGTCCGGCCCATTCCCGTGCTGCGGCCGCCGGGGCGGGGAGAAGGGGCCGCCGCCCCTCAGCGCGGGAGCAGCGGGGCGCCGGGCCTGCGCCGCGGCGGGCGGGAGGCACTGGAGCGCTGCTGGCGGGATCCGCGGCGGCCGGTCTGCGGGACCTCCAGGCGCCGCGCTGCCGGAGAACAAAGGCGGCCCGAGCCCTGCGGAGCCGGCGGGCGCCCCGGGGAGCGAGGCCGGGGCTGCTGGCGGCCCCGTGCGGGGTGTCTCTGCGCGGGCGGGCACGCACCTGCCCGCGGTTCTCCTGAACAACCAACCCCTGATCGTCTTGTCAAACCTGTCAGCCGTCGTGACTGACGCCTGCTTTGTGAACTGCTAAATGGAGATGATTAAGATGCGGGCCTGGTCCTGACGAAAATACAATGTTCTCAGTGGGAGTTGCAGCATTTGCTGAAGCAGCTCGGATCGTCACTAAGCCGTATTTCCCTAAACTTGGCGTTCAGCTGTAGCGAGCTTAATGCGGCGCTATGCTAACCTCGGGAAGCGGGATTAGAGGCCAGAAAACGTGCTTTTAAGTACCTGACTGTGGAGCCTAATTTTATACTGTTCATGCCTCCTTGTATTTTTCTTTAAACTTTTTCATACCAGTTAGCCATTCACCTTATGCTCATGTTTCATTTAGGCATTGTAAATTTACAATTTCTGAGTTTTATGATTAAAAACAAGTCATAAGACTTTCACCCTTTTTTTTTTTCCTTTCTTACTTTCTGGTATATGCTATGAGTTTGTACTCAGATCCATTCAGGGAAATGTCTTTGTTTACATTGGTCGAATAATACGTAATAGGCATGGTGAACATACACATTACACAAATGGATGGCTAAGTGCCCTTATTTACTTCTTGAGGCATAATGAGGAAGAGCTGATGGTGTTAAACTGCAAGACCCAGCCTATTTATGAAATGTATTGCCCTTTTGCTAGGGGAAATCCCATGGGTGAGGCTGCTTGAAGGTAAAGGGGCCTGAGATGGTCAGTGTTCATGGACTGCTTCTACCAGGCTCAAGATCAGAGCATCCCAACACGTAGGAAGTCAAGGAAGGGAGCCAGGAGACCTGTGTGGTTAAACAGGGAACTGCTGGGTAAGCTCAAGTGGAAGAGGAGAGTTTATAGATCATGTAAGGAGAGGCTGGCCACTTGGGAAGAATATAAGGGTGTTGTCAGAGGGTGTAGGGAGGCAACCAGGAAAGCTAAGGCCTCCTTAGAATTAAACCTTGCAGAGGGGTCAAGGACAACAGAAAGAGCTTTTTCAAATACATGGCAGATAAAATTAACACCAGAGGCAGTGTAGGCCCACTGATGAATGAGGTGGGTGCCCTGGTGACAGAAGATACAGAGAAGGCAGAGTTACTGAATGCCTTCTTTGTCTGCTCTGCTGGAGGCTGTCCTGAGGAGCCCCACACCCCTGAGCCCACAGAGGAAGTCGGGACAATGGAAGAGTTTGCCTTGGTTGATGACGACTGGGTTAGGGAGCAGTTAGGCAATCTGGACATCCATGAATCCATGGGTCCGGATGGGATGCACCTGCGGGTGCTGAGGGAGCTGACTGAGGTCATTGCTGGACCACTCTCCGTCATCTTTGCCAAGTCTTCGGAAACGGGAGAGGTGCCTGAGGACTGGAGGAAAGCAAATGTCACTCCAGTCTTCAAAAGGGCAAGAAGGAGGACCCAGGTAACTATAGACCAGTCAGCCTCACCTCCATCCCTGGGAAAGTGATGGAACATCTTATCCTTGGTGCCATCTCAAGGCATATCAAGGATAAGAGGGTCATTAGGGGCAGTCAGCATGGCTTCACCAAGGGGAAATCATGCTTGACCAACCTCATCGCCTTTTATGAGGACATAACAAGGTGGATAGATGATGGCAGAGCAGTGGATATGGTCTACCTTGACTTAAGTAAAGTATTTGACACAGTCTCCCACAGCATCCTTACAGCTAAAATGAGAGAGTGCGGCCTGGACGATCGGGCAGTGAGTTGGACTGCGAACTGGCTGAAGGACAGAAGCCAGAGAGTTGTGGTCAATGGGGCGGAGTCCAGTTGGAGGCTTCTATCTAGTGGAGTGCCTCAAGGGTCAGTACTGGGGCCGGTATTATTTAATATATTCATCAATTATTTGAATGAGGGAATAGAGTGTACTGTCAGCAAGTTTGCTGATGACACCAAGCTGGGAGGAGTGGCTGACACGCCAGAAGGCTGTGCTGCCATCCAGCGGGACCTGGACAGGCTGGAGAGTTGGGCGGGAAAAAATTTAATGAAATATAACAAGGGAAAGTGTAGAGTATTGCATCTGGGTAGGAACAACCCCAGGTTCCAGTATAGGTTGGGGAATGACCTATTAGAGAGCAGTGTAGGGGAAAGGGACCTGGGGGTCCTGGTGGACAACAGGGTGACCATGAGGCAGCACTGTGCCCTTGTGGCCAGGAAGGCCAATGACATCCTGGGGTGTATTAGAAGGGGGGTGGGTAGTAGGTCGAGAGAGGTTCTCCTTCCCCTCTACTCTGTCCTGGTGAGACCACACCTGGAATATTGTGTCCAGTTCTGGGCCCCTCAGTTCAAGAAGGACAGGGAACTGCTGGAGAGAGTCCAGTGCAGAGCTATGAAAATTATTAAGGGAGTGGAGCATCTCCCTTATGAGGAAAGGCTGAGGGAGCTGGGGCTCTTTCGCTTAGAGAAGAGAAGACTGAGGGGTGACCTTATTAATGTTTACAAATATATAAAGGGTGAGTGTCATGAGGATGGAGCCAGGCTCTTCTCAGTGACAACCAATGGTAGGACAAGGAGTAATGGGTTCAAACTGGAACACAAGAGGTTCCACTTAAATTTGAGAAGAAACTTCTTCTCAGTGAGGGTAACAGAGCACTGGAACAGGCTGCCCAGGGAGGTTTTGGAGTCTCCTTCTCTGGAGACATTCAAAACCCACCTGGACACATTCCTGTGTAACCTCATCTAGGTGTTCCTGCTCTGGCAGGGGGATTGGACTAGATGATCTTTTGAGGTCCCTTCCAATCCCTAACATTCTGTGATTCTGTGTACTTGAGTGTCTATTTGTTCTTAATTTTCTTCTAATAGGACAATCAGGAGGATGCACCTACCAATGCCCACAAATCTTTATATTTCTTATAAGGTTCTTTATGCCATGATGGCTGTTAGTAAAGACAAGTTACAATATAGAACCTTTTGCTTCTCCTCTGTGGTTGTAGAACTTTCCACCTGTTACTTCTTTCCCGTGTCCTTTCTTAAATACACCATCGTTTTAACTATTTGGAGATGATTTTTTTAATTCACATCTGCAGGATACTTGCAAAGCAGTAACTGTATTGCTTGCCCAGAGAACCCCAGCTAACTGAATTCATGCTTTTCATGAGCATGAAAGCCATACAATGAATACCTTTCAATAACTGCCTGAGCAACTGCCAAAAGAAGAAAACAAATGTTCAGACAAGCGCTTCCTTTATTGAGAGTGCATTTCTATGCTCTCTCTGGCTAGTGACATGCATTTTGACAAAGTAGTGTAAATACTTCTAAGAAATGTTTATTGACAAATTAATTCTTCATAAATAAATGCGTTTGCAATTATAAGAACATGTTTTAATACATAAATTTCCTAATTGTGGAATATGGAGCAATATTATGTGCTTGCTGCCAGAAAGTTAAAGCCACTGAATGGAGGAAGCTTCTTAACTAGTTATCTGGGATCTGTGTGAGGAAGTAGAAAATACAACATTTAACAGTTGTAGCTTCTTCTGCAGGTAGAGAGTTTTGTTGGGGGTCAGCAGGGTGTTCGTTTCAGGTTAGCCCAGGTAAGAAAGTAACTAATTTTTATTTAAGAGCAGCGAGAAACCTTGGTTTTAGGAGTAATAATTATGTAAGAAGCTTGAGCTTTTGTATATAAATTCTTGAGTGGTAAACAAAAAGAGTTGACTCACTTTGCTCACTGGAGTAAGCCAAGTCATGAAATACGTTCCTGTTGTCTTCTCTAGTGGATCTAGTACATTGAAACTACCTTTGTTTAATTAAAACTCTTCAAATACTGCCATCCTGCATTGCTAAAGGAACTTCTCTTCCACTCAAAGCTGAATTCAGATGCAAAATTTTTACTTATTTGTAGATTTGTAATACAATAAAATGCTAGAGTTAATAATGTGAATATGTATCTTTAAGTGCTATAACTACTTGAGCATATGCATCTACCTGGCTACAAAAGAAGGTGCCAAGCTGATATTAAACTAGTTAAATTGTCATACCACAGCATTTATTTGCCTATGTCAGTTAGCCTTTCTGTGTGAATTAAAGCAACAAAACAAAGCCCCAAGAAATGGCAGCAAATGTCACCCTTAGAGTTGCAAAGTCAGTGTGAGTCAAAGTGGTCCACCTGAAAGAGTCCTCTGATTGCTTCAGTGTGATCCACCTGATGGACCATGGGATGTGCTTCCCTCTGGCCCGCTGCTCCTTCCCAGGCAGAGCCTGCAGTCCCTCTTCCAGGACTAAATGTAGCTTGACAGCCTAGCCCAAAAACCCAGCTGCAGTGTGGGGAGACAGAGAGGTGGCAGCAGCTGCTGCTCTTGGCCTGATAATAAACAGCCTTGGAGATGTAAGAGCTACACATATGGTCGAATCTTTTATTTTGAATCTACAAAATCTTGTATCTCAGACTGGGCAACCAAAGCCCAAGAATGGTGCATGTTATATTATGCAAGTTACGCAAAAGTAAATAGTGAAGTGTTGGGATGACATAGTGATAAAAGCCCATGAGGTACAGGGGTATATGTACCTCCCTTTTGCATGAGCCAAGTGTTTTCTGGATTAAAAAAATTTGAAAAATTATTTGCTAGATTAGAGTTTTTCCATTAATTGCTGAGATGGATTAGGGATTCTAGGTTTTAAATTCATCTTTTATAACCTATTACATATTTAAAGTGAATATGAAGTGGATGCATGGGTTTGAAAGATGGAATACTTCATAACATTGGGGCTTAGAGGGTTTTGTAGGGTTTTTTCCTCCTTAAAATAGCTCGAAGTCACAGAATTTTTTATATATGCATAATTGTAGCTGAGCACCACTGCTTGTTTATTTTGGTGTTACTGCAAGAAGCTTCATGCAGAATTTGTTGAATCTGCTATAATCGATTTTGAGCAGAACTTAAAAAGGCATAGGATCAGTTGTCCCAGAGAGTAAGAGCTGAAATTTGATTAGGTTTTCCTTATCCCAAGGAAAATAATTTCAGCTATCATGATGCTGTACTCAGTTTGCAAAGCTGAGGGGAATCATTGTAAGGAACAAGGTCTCTTTGTGGGTGAGTTCTTTCTGCCACAGTATAACTCAAATTGAAAGCAACTTACCTGAGTCTTTCTGCCAACTGAATAAACTTGGTTTAGTTAAATATTTTTTATTTTTAGAAACAAGTCAGAATTATTTTTCAGTGAATGAGAAAAAGCTTCTGTGAAGAACAAGAAAGACAGATTTTGGTATCATGGTGCAGCTAATGAATTTTATGTTTCTTGTTTCATATTCAAGGCTTATATGAATCCCATAGCTATGGCCAGAGCGCGAGGTCCTGCCCAAACTTCAGGACCAACAATACAAGACTACTTGAACAGGCCAAGACCAACATGGTAAGTGGTAATATTTGCCTGCCCTTGTGACCTTTTGAGTGAAAGATTTGTTTCCTCTTACTAAAATGACACTGGTATTTACCTCCTCCCCAGAATACCCAGTAATACACTTTGAAAGATTCCTTGTCTCTGGCCAAGGTGTTCTCTTCTATATATGTATTCAAATCTCCTCTTTTAAACGTGATAGTATTTCATTTTGAAATGCATATTTGTCATTTGTCTTTAGATATTTTTGTAACAGTTTCTCATAAGAGGAAAATGTTGGTCATTTTAGCTGTCTCACAAACCCTGATACCTGAAGCCTGCAGATATATGTGCTTTTTAAACAAAGTAATCTCTAGAAAAATATTTTGCTAGTATATTCTTAGAACACAGTTTACCATACCCAAGAAAATAATCACTTTGAGATATTATCAACTGCTTACCTTACATTCAGTGCATTTTGCCTCCTCTTCTAAGACATTAGAGAGCGATTTATCTCATTGCAAAGGTAGCTTTAGATCTTTCAGGGGGATTTAGCTTACTGCACTTAAGTTATTAGGATTAGGTTACCATATACATAACATCTAAGATGCTTTCATTCTTCTTTCTGTTGGAAGTTCGGCCAAAACTAAACTTCAAAAGCCCTACAAAAAGTTACATGCTGAAAAAGGCATTTTTAATTGTGATCTATCACCCTTTTTATGTAGGGAAGAAGTGAAAGAGCAACTAGAAAAGAAAAAAAAAGGATCCAAGGCATTGGCTGAGTTTGAAGAAAAGATGAACGAGGTTCGTAATGTTATTAGTATGTTAATACTTGATTCTTCTTCTCATATATGCTACTTTTCCACCATTATCTTTAATGGCATTAGGTATCCATAATAGTTCACTTCACCCAAGCTTTTAATGAGTAAATGTTTTGTTTTGTTTATATCAGAAGTTAAGGTTACCACTTTGACCAATGAAGAGCTACTCTCTGTTTAGAGAAACACTATATAAAAAGTTTTGAAAATTGCTGCTGAATAAAACTTGAACTTTTCATAAATGTACGTATAGTTATACAAATGCTTATTTTTATGTTAATAAATGGAACTCGTGCATTTGCTGGTATGATAAATCAAAGTCTGTTGTGCTAATTGTGACTCGTTTAAGGTCACACAATCTAAATACATCGAAAAGAGGTGTAGTACTGGAAACAGATGTCTTTGGCAAGGAATGTACATGTAACACTAATGCAAGAGAAGGCACAGAGAATGGCCTTCAATATACAGATAGGATTATAAAGCACTTCTCTCTCTCATCCTAAGCTGATTACATTCCATGCTGGTTCCCTGGTAGAAATGCAGCTGTTCTGATGCTTGTGTGCAGTGCCTACAGGAGATCAGCACCATATAAGAAAGTTTCACATATAACTCCTGGTGTATACATGAAAGAAGTTAGTATACAATTAATTTCACAGTTCCTCTTCCTTCTTGCATTCTGGTATCCTGGGATAAGCTTCAAGCAATAGTCTTCATTATTGTGTGGAAGTTTCTGGTTGAAGTAGATTATGTTCCTCTTCTGCTACTGGAAGGGCACAGCACCTCTGCTTTTGCTGTACCTCTTGCCTAAGAAGTTATACCAGTATTTGGAGGGTCATCGGGTGCTGTTCTGAGAGTATCAATTGTTCTGTGCTCTGTGGGGTTTAGCTTGGTGGTTTTGGTTTAGTTTTTTATCCTATTCTTTTCCTGCTTTTATCTTTGCTTTATTGTGAAATAATTGAAACTGGCACGGATAGAAGATAACGGCCTTTCATTATGGCAGAAGGGTAGGAAGGGGTGCAGAGCATTGTGAAATGGCTATGTGTTCTTCCTAAAGCTCCTAAGAACAAATCTCTGAGTGGTTGAAAAGATTTTAAGTCTCTGAATGGCATGCCATCTCTCCTATTGTACTGATAGATCTTGTGCTTTTTTGTTTGAAGTGTACCACTAGCACAATCTTAAAGCAATTTAAAGAGAACACCTGCCTAATAAAGCACAGGCTGTTGTTAGAGACCCCACAGGTAACTCTGGGTAGCTGATACATCAGTGTACAACCCACTGCAATACTGCGTATATACTGTAATACCTTGGACCATGGAAGTGCATGACGCCCAGTGCTGTTTTCTGGCTAACCCGCCGTGTCCTCCGGGCACTGTTGAGCTGATTCACAGTATGCTGACTCAGGGATCTGTGTATCACGTTGCATTGCACAGGTGTAATCTTGCTTAATTCCTGGTATTTCTGTCCCTTCAGCACAATATGTGGATTATCATTGGTTTCCAATGCAATACCAGTACAGATTCATTGTGAGGAAAGGGAGGATCAGAATAATAATAATAAAGAGGAGAGCACATGATGCGCCTGACATGGGAAGCAAAATAGCAGGCTTTCAGTGTAATGGGGACACCTTGGACATTTCAGAGCTCTTGAAGGGGGTTTTTAGGTAGACCTAGAGACCTTGTGAGGGGTTGAAATGGAGGCATAAGAGGAGACTTCTATCCATGCAATATGCTTGATCGAACAAAAACAATAGCACTTCTATGAAGATGTGTATAATAATTTAATATTCTAATCATTGTTGACACCAGCAAGGCCCAAAACAGACACTAGAGACATGCAAACATTGAAGAAGGGCCAGGAGAATTTGTCTTGAGATTTTGTTTCAGATGATTTTAAAACTTAAGACAAAATAGCAAATTTTCTGGTAGGGTGCCCTGGCTTGCTAAAGTGCTCAAGCAAGAACACTGTGATACAAACCCAAAAATACCGTAATTGACAACCTTTAAGAAAAATGACAATCTCTTAAATGCAAATAATTTGAACACTAAGGTGTGAACTAACATGGTATTTCAATGAATATTCATGTTCTGTGAAATCAAATGCATTGTAGCATTGATTAATATGTTGTTTATTTTCTATGGGTTTTGTGAAAACTGTAAAGTCAGGTAGAGGACAGGATTTTGAAAAAGCTCTCAAAAAAGCTGTTTGGAAATGACACTCATGTCACTGTTTTTGTTTGGTTTTGTTTTCAGAATTGGAGGAAAGAACTGGAAAAACACAGGGAGAAATTGCTGGGTGGAAACGAGAGTTCCTCCAAAAAGAAAGAGGTAAGTTATTTTTAATTTCATACAATCTGTGTTTGGAACTGGATTTATTATCAATGCTACCAATACAAAATATTGTCAATATGTTTTAAAAGCCAGCATCAAAGTACATAAACCTAAATGCACGAGGAAAGAACATTATGCCAAAGTAACGTTTGTTTTATTCTATTTTTAAGAAAAAGAAAAAGGAAAAGAAGAAATCTAATAGGGTGAGCAAAATTTTCAGTTTTCTGAGCTTTTTTGCTGTGAGGTTATTCCTGTTTGTCATTTAAGTTCTCTTGGAAAGAGAAAGTATAACTAATTTTGAATGTAGCTGTTAAACTGACTGTGGGGGTATTTTTTAGTTGAGAGAGGTGGCTTACATGCTATGCAAGGAGAATTTTACTTCTGCTTCAAGTGGGGGAAAGAGCATTAAATATATATGATTAAATGAAAAATGTTAGAAGTCACTTTTTAGTTTTAACTAATTAAAACTTTGTAAGACCAGATTCTTGGAAGTAAAATTTCATTGGTAATATTTTGTAAATGAAGAGAGTGTTTGGATGGACTTTTGACTATTTGCCAGACAAAATGCTGCATCTCACAAGCTTCATTTTTTGTTGTGTTTGGTCAAGTTGTCTTCATCTTCCTCTTCTTCATCAAGCTCTGATTCTTCCAGCAGTTCATCTGACTCAGAAGATGAGGTAAGAACTAACTTACTAGAATTTAACGTGTTTTGTTCATGAGACTTAATTAACATAGATTTTGGTAACACATTTTGGAATATTGTTTGAGGGCTTGGTTTGCATATAACTATGTAATTGTTATTTATTTGGTACATATAACAAAAGTTGTGAATTTTAGGTATATATGTGTCCAAGAATTTCGTTATGAATGCTATTAATTTTGGCTGACTGGCATGTAAACTGGATCCATTTCTGTTTTAACATTGAATTGTATGTTTTTTCAATAGAATCCCCCATCTAATCATAGAAATGCAAAAATACCACATTTACTTTTTAGCAAAAGTCTTTGCTACAGATGATCAGATTGTACAGCACACATCTAAATAATAAACAGAATCTTGAGAACCTGGATTTTTTATCACTTTACATTTTTAATGCAGAAGAGTTATGAAGGTCTTCCACTAAAAAAATCAATTGTAGTGTACTTGATTCCTCAAGGGAACATGATAACATGTAGGAATTTGGTGTTCCCTATTATTTACATTCAATGTAGGTCTTTAATCCTAGTGAGAATAAATTCAGGGTTGTGTTTTTCCTTTTTCCTTCAATATTTGTGGATAGGATAAAAAACAAGGGAAGAAAAGAAAGAAAAAGAAGTATCGGTCCTCACGGAAATCTTCAGCAAGCTCAACTTCTGAATCTGAGTCAGACAGCAAGGTAAATACGTGCTACCCTTGGCAAGTTTTCTTGGTCTGTGTTATAAAGACAAAAGCATTTCTGACTTTGGTATATCAATATTTCTTAATCTTCCAAATTTAAAGCCATGCATTCTTATTGTAGCTGAGCTGCACTTTTATCTTCCAGATTTAATCAAGAATCTATGTCCACTGGCCACAATGCCTCACAGAAATAATTTGATGTTTAGAAAATGAACGTGCTTTCTTGCAGCAGTTGTTAGCTACTTTTCTGAGTTCAGACATAAGGAGCTTTTGTGCTGCTCAAAAGTTTAGTTTAAATACTACATTAACAATTAAAAAAATAAAACATTCTGTGAAATTTTTGTGATTATGCTATTCAATTGAACACCATCTGTGAAAATACAGATATTGCAGGATATCAGTGGCCAGAATATTGTCTTTCTAAATATCTGTGGACAAAGTAGTTTCCTGTTGGAGAACGGAGCCTTTCCCAAATGCATATTAAACAGAGGGTGTATTTTTACTTTACATTGCTCTATTTTCAGAGCACACACAGGTTTACTCAATGAACAAAAATGAGCCAGTTTGTTCTGTTATGTTAGCGTTTATCCTGTGGTACAGTGGATAGTAACTGTACTTCTTGCATGAATATTAATAATACAGTGAGTTGTTAAGAGTCTGTGTGTAGACTTTATCACAGGCTTTCACTGTAATGCCTAATTTGGTGTGGTATAAACAGTGATGAATCACTGTCTGCACACACCTATGAATTTGTGCTAGGAGGAGTTTGAAAACTTTTGCTACGTGAACTAACACAGAGATACCCTTAACTGCTGAAACTGGAAGGCAGAAAACTCCATGGAAATATCTGCTTAACCCCTGCCTGGTCAGCAGAGATGGGTGTGGGGAGAAAATAAAGACTCCAGACTGTTACATGTCAGACATATATTCTATGTCTAGTGATAGCTGGTATCCTTTCCAGAGGATCTCTACATGTACTGCAAATGTGCCATTGTCTGGTTCCATCCAGGCCTTTTCACACTGTTGGTTCAGAACATTAGCAGCTGCATCCAAATTATGGCTTTTTCATATTTTTTTTCCTGCAAGATAGAAAAAACAACTTTGAAGAATGATCTTCAATAGACAGAGAGACAATGGTCAGACTGCTTTGGAGATTTCTGCTTTTTTCCTGAAATGATTTTGTAATGGTTTATGTTTTTCTTTCTATTTAGGACAGCACAAAAAAGAAAAGGTCAAAGGAAGATTATGAAAAAGATAAGGTATTTTAACTCCTGAAATACTTACATGAGAACTGCATTTTACATACATAATGGAGTTCGTTGTTGTTGTTGTTGTTTTAATATTGTATACCTTACTTTAGACCTATGGAAAATTTCTGTCTAAAACTACACAGTCAAAAGGTATTCAGTACCCTCAATTTGAGGCTGACTTTTAGTTGGGTTCAGCTCCTGTTTTATTAGTTGTTGTTAGTGGAAACTCCTGGGTCTGGTCTTGTTTCGAAGGTAAATGACGAAAGTATCTTAATGGACTGTAGTAGATCAGCTCAATTCTAGTTATTTTGGATTTTATCTTGAGCAGTCATATTGAGCTAAAAATACATGCGGTATGCTTGGTAGGATACTGCCTTGTTGCTGTAAATTAAGGAAGATCAAGCAGAGGATACATTTATCTAAGTGTAGTTATAGATATTGTACTTAGGACAGCTTTGAAAAATTCCAGAGAAAAATGTATTAGTTTAGGAAAAACTACCTTATTCTGTCTTTTCTTTGAGCATGAAAACCCTGTCTCCCTCCCACCACCTCACCATTTTGTACACACCTGAGGACCTTCTTCCTTCTGTTATGTTAAATGCAAATAATATTAATTATGTCTATCCTATGTGTAAACTAACAGTGCTTTCAGAGTCCACCCTAGTCTTTCTCTCCAGTTACCTCTCTTACCAGATAGGCCTCTACTGCTCCAGTCAGCAGTATTGACTTTGATGTACAAATTCTCTATGCATAAGGCAAATACGTTGATTTTTTAAATAAATATCTATTTTTTTTCTCCTTGATCCTGCTTCTGTTTCACAGTTTCAGTTTCCTACCAACTCCTTTTAACTTTGAGTAGCTTCTCTTCAGCGAGTGTCTACTATAGCCCCTTATTCTTGGTTAGGCTGTAATGCTACTTTCACGCATCTTCCGAAAGCAAAGGGCATTTGGGGACTGGAGGTCTTCCCCTACCTGAAGACGCCTTGTCTCTCCAATGGGTTGCATCATGTGTACTTTTCATGAGTACTTCTGGGAAGGGATTGAGTTACCTGTGACATACTACATAGCACGGCTGAGATGTGTGATCCCACCTTGCAAAAACAGGATTAGCAAGAATTTTTTTCAGTTTTTTGCCTTAGAAATTTAATGGAAGAAAGTAGATTCAGTCTTAGGAACACCTCCTCTGATCCAGAGTAAAGCGGGAAGTGGGGCAGGGGGAAGGAGCTCATAAAATAGATCTCATACAGCATCAACATATACAAAATCATTTTTAAGAGAGACTGTCCTTTTAAGTATACTGAGATTCTGTATAAAGTGTTGAAGTGCAGCTGGCAGGTACAGCTTGTACTGGTTGGACATAAATACAGAGGGAGCTTTTTCTTTTAATTTGACCAACAAAGCAAGAGTCTGAAGCTGCAGTGTTTAAATGTGTATATTGAGACATCTCCATTTACTCAGTGTTTAGAAGTGGTGAAACATTTTATTTTTTTTACTCCTTCATGTGTTATTATTTACATTCAAATGAGACTGCATTGTAGTATTATTCCTCCCACTTTCAGAAGGCTGCTGTATCTTGGTAACAAGAAAGGAATACACAGAAAAATATTTCCACTAAAAGCATTTTAACAATTCATGAGGCATTTTGTTGATGATGAATAATTAGTTTAATGTCAAAAATACTTAAAAATATTTCACAACTTAATATTTTAATCTAAGTTTTAAGCAGAAGTTTTGTAAAATTTGAAAGGCCTTACTTTACTCACAAATCTATTACATTGTGCAGGAAGGCAAAAATCACCGCAGGAAGAGGAAGAAAGCCGATCGTGGTGATGGACCTTTATCATCAGAATCCTTATCAGAATCGGATCAGACAGAGGAGGTCAGTGTGAAACCTCAGTTTCAGATGTTATTATGGTTTTTACCTTACTGATTTGTGTGAGTGAATGAACAAACTAGTTTAGATTTAATACATTGTTGAAATTATCTGCTGTGTAGAGTTGAATTTAAAGGGTGTAGCATATTCAAAATGGTTTGTATTTTTCTCTTTAATAAAAACTTTTAATAAGAACTGGTTAGTACAGCTCCTATCTCCCAAAAATAATTTTGAATTAATTTTCTTGAAAATTTTCAACTTCTTGTGGATATTTTAGAGCTCAATGAAATGAAGGTAAGTGATTGGTGTGGTGTCCTTCACAAGATTTCTCTCTGATGTGTGTGAATAGATAGGAGGCAGTTCTCAAGATGACTAAAATTTTTTGGCTCCCTTTTCCAGTCAATTAAAAAAATTTGGGTGTAACAATTTTGCTCTTGTATAAATCTGCTTTTAGGATTTGTATTCTTGTAGGATTACAAAATTTGGGAAGGCTCCAATGTATTGTGTCTTTTCATTACGAATTTTTACCACATTATTAGCTTAGTAATTTTATATCTCTGCTGTTTTTTGTTCTGCTGTGTGTTAAAAGCAGAGTGTGTTCCCAAATCAGATGTTTATAGGATGATATGTATTCTGGAATATAACACAGATAACCAGTGCTTCTTCCTGGGTTATTGTTCACTATGTTCTACTGCTGTTGTGCCATCATTCATTTATATGCAATAAAAGCTCAAAGTTTTGTCTGAAACAGCATTTCAAATGCTGCTCTCCCATTACATTTGATTTAACTTTTGTTTTTAAGGTGCAAGCAAAAAAGAAGAAAAACAATGAGGAAAAAGAGAAAACAGCAAGTATCCTTTTTGCTTATACTGTAGTTTTAAGATATGAATACTATGTACTTGGTTAGTTTCCAATTTCACATTTTTCAGTAATACAGATGTTTTATAGCAAGTCTACTGTCACATGAATCTAAATTATCAATTTCTCTATCTGCTGAAGTCACTTCTACAGTTTCAGGAAGAATTTGTCACTGTAGATTTTTGTCACTTTATAGATACATATGTTTTGAGATTTGTGTAAGTTTAATACTTACTGTAGCATGTATTTTACTCTGTATCAACGTACTAGAGCTACTGATACCTATATAGTAGTGGGTAAGGTGACAGTTTGGCAGACAGGTATCATCAGTGCTGTTCCTTTGTTGGTGTTATGAATAATTCTTCCTTGGTAAGGCCCCTCTACCACACCATGAAAAGAGCCTTAGGACATCATCACTGCAACATATGCACTAATATAATTCTTCCCTCAACCACATCAAAAGCTGTCAGCAATCTGTTACTTTTCTCAATTTTGTTTATTGGCTTCTGTTGGTAGAAGTGAGAGGAAGGTTCAGCAGTGATTGATACAGAGCTCAGATTCATCACTTGTACCTGAGGCGCCTCAATTAGGAGCACAGTGATCAGAGATCCTAAATGCCCACTCGAGATGTCTGTGTATCTTCTTCCTCCCCTGTCAGCAGCAGTGTTCCTAATTAGACATCTCGGTTGTCTAGATGAGTTGAAGGGAAGGCTTATATTAGTCACCAAAAAATGCCAGCATGGGAGTATCAGTGATACTCAGTACACATTTTCCACGGACTTTGTTTTTTCACAATCCTATAAGCTGTTTGCCATAATATTTCTAGTGACCATGTGTTTTTTTCTTAGAATTGTGTGTATGAGTAATATGTATAAACCAAGCTTTTATACCAGAACTGGTTTGTTTATGTAATGTCACAACTATTCAAGAGTTCCATAGGAAATTCTGCTTGCAAAAAGGCAAGATTTTACCTCTGAGCATCTGTATTACAGTAATCAGGTTAATAATTTCAGGACTGAATCCAATAGGGTTAATTGAGTGTGTTCATATTTACAATTGAAATCATAATTGTTTTTTTGAAAAAACGAAGTGCAAGTGCTGGAGAATCTAGCTAAGTGTAGTTGAACTACTTAATTTTGTACAGTAAGTACAAGCATTTACTTTTAAATATGTAAACACCCTAGTTATTCTCAAACACATAAGATGTCACTGCTTGTCAAAGCACTTCCTTATTACTTGCTCAGAAATCTGTAAAGCATGGATAATCATTTAAAAGATTAGAAAATGTAATAGTGACAGTGGTGAGAAGTATGAAATAGCCAGACCATGATGGAGATAAATTGAACGCTACTCATAATAATGCAAACTACTGGGTAGAAATCTTTTTGTGATTTCTCAATAGGCTTTTATAGAAATCACTTTGAAATGTCTTTGTAAAAGATATCCTTTCCGTGCTCTCATTTGGCATTAGCAGAATTTAATAGGTGGCAATTTTATAATACAATAACTTCAATTTAATTTTATTATTTTTTTAGGATAAAACGAAAAAGAGAAAGAAGCACAAGAAACATGGTAAAAAGAAGAAAAAGAAGATCGCTGGCTCAGATTCAGATTCGGAATGATATTTAAAAAAAACCACAAGACTATCAACAGAAGTGCAATGACTAAAGGAAACTTAAACTGTGAAATGACAGCAAACTTGTACCAAACTGCATGAGTTTTCCTGTGTTTTAGAAATATTCCTAATCTTTCAGTAGCCAGCCAGATGCAGCTGTGCTGGAAAAGACCATTGTTATTGCCTGCTGCTTAATACATGGGGTACAACTTCTATAAAATTCCAGTAAGCAGTGTTAGATGTTTGAAACAGTATGAGATGGTAATCCAGCTGAGGTGTAAAATACTGGAAAATGAGAGTTAAAACTTTTTAGATAGTAAAAGTAGGCTTTTAAGGCATTAGTAATAGTCTTTATTTGTAAATCAGGACAATAAAATCCCGAGTTCATCCTGCAGCTTAATATTATACATAAACTATTACAAGCTGGTGTCTGCTAATGGCTTTTACAAAATGGGAAATTAATGATAACATTTAAAATGCTGCCTTTGTAGAAATGTTTATCACCTGCCCCATTACCGTCTCCATGCTTATGAGAAAGGGAATGCTACCATTTTGGCTGGCTGAATAGGGTGCCTTTGCCTTTGATTCTTGCAAATCTCTGCTGGTTTGAATCCATGCAGCCTCTCTGATTCTGGTGAAGCCAGAGCTATTGTCAACAGACTTTCTGAATAAGCAGTTCAGGGCTTCTCAGCATGTGCTTCTGCATTAAGCAAGAGCAATGACATTTTGCAGTATAACTGACGTTCAAAACCTGAAGATTTTACCTCTGCTTCTTTGCAACAGTGATAGATCTTTGCTAGTAAATATGCGTATTTCATTTAATGTAATTCTGGTTTAGTTGAACACTTCTTACAAACACTGGTAGCTTTCTTTGCATTATCGTTAAAATTGTTTTGCATGACTTGTACCATTTTTAAATTAACAAAATGCAGGTAATCATTTGTTGTAATCAATTCTATGAAATATGATCCACATGCGGAGTTTCATGTATGTATTTAGTTACTCTGATAGTTAAGTTCATTGCTGTGTTTAAGTGCATACTTGCTGAAGATATTTAGCATGTAAAAAGCAGGGTTTTGATACCTTAACAGCTTCATATTGAAGCTGATTTTACTCTAAGCAAGTTCAGTGGCAGATCTGTTACGTGATGTGTCTTGTTAGATTAAAAAACCTACTGCCAGAATCTCATTAAAGATACTGTTTAAACAGTTTGTATTTATATTTTTGTACTTGAGGGCTACAGAATGTTGACCTAAATCATAATGCTGTTTTACTTTACATTAATTGCTTTAGAGATGGAACAAAGCTTTTATAAATTAAATGTGCACACACGAAAACACAAGCAACCATTCAATGTTAGTTTTGTGTGAAATTCTCATTATCACATTATCATCTTCCATTTAAGTTCCCATTGCTGTGCCTCCTGTTAGCCTTTAACAGCTGCCTGTCCATCCCGCTGGTCCACATTAGGTTGTACTCCTGAGCCGCCCCTTTTTTCGTTGCACAGGTGCCAGCTTCTAACTAATCTCTGTTGCATGCAGATACTTCAGACATCCCAATGTCAGGAATTTCAAGACCTTTGTTAAGACCTGTAACTGAAATCTAGGAGAGAAGTATTGCCATTCTACTGAGTTTTCAAATGAAGTTCTTGAGAAAGTATAAACCATTGTTGTGCAGCAATGTCCCTCTAAACCCTAGTAAGGATATTTTGATCAAATATTTTTTACTGTTGGGCTTGATGTTACCAATTCCACATACAGTTTTGTCAATGAGGTTAAAATAAAGGCAAGATGCAGTGAACAGTAGGGGTTCAGGGTTTGTATTTGGTTTTGTTGGGGTTGTTTTGTTTTTAAGTTGTGGTGTTGCAGTTTTTGGTAAAAGAACTTGTAATGAACCGTAGCATAAATGCTCTGACCTGTGTGATACCGTTTGACTTTTACACAACTACCTGCAACAGAAAGAAATAAAAACGGAAACAAGAGCCCCAGTCTTCCGAATACGTAAGCTGGTATGTTGTTTTGATTGTCTGAATATAACTATTTGCTCTGCTCAGCTGTGTGACTCCAGCGCTGCTGTCGCACTTCGGAAGTGCTGCAGCTGCCCCGGGGGCTCACGGGCTTTGCCAGTTCGCAGAAAACTGTTTCAGCACTGACGGTGAAATGTTCCTTATTCCAGTTATGTTAACAAATATCTTGTGGCTCCTCTGGCATCCTCTTCTTCCTGAAGGAAAAGTCTGGTCACAACCCTTTGGCTTTCCTGGTTTGTGCATGTCGAGTGCGTGAAAAGGTGATATGGGTTTTGGGTGGTATCAGGTAACCTCCAGGCACATTGCAAGGCGGAGCAGTCAGATGAAGTAGCAAATGAGCAATGTGGGAACGGGAGTATTTTCATAGCTTTGTCTTCTGACAGCAGATGAACAAATAGTACTCTGTGTAGTAGTTAATTTTTAGCTCTTCTTTCCAGAAGCATTTGTAGAAGTTTAACATTTCTGCAATTATTTTTTAATGTATGATAACAAGTTCCTTTGTTGTGTCTATAGATCCGTGTGTGTTGCTGCACGACCCTGCAGTGTCCCTCGCCGGCACCGCCCGCGTTGCCAGGGCAGCAGTGGCGCAGCGCAGAGGAGCGGGTGCCATGAGCAGGAAGCGGCTGCAGCAGCTGACGGAGTCGCTGGGCCGCTCCGCCAGGCACTGTGAGTGTCCCCCGGGTCCGACCTGGTGAGCTGCGGGGCCGTGCTGCCCCAGGGGCTCGAGCTGCGGGGCCGTGCCGCCCGACGGGCCCCTGCTGCTGCCGGCGGCTCCCGCTGCCCCCCGGGCTCGTTCCGTGGCCCCTGCGCAGCTCTCGCCCCGGGGAGCAGCGGGGTCTGGACGGAGGGCGGCGGGTTAGTGGTAACACCGGAGGTGTGCGGGCGCTGTACGTGCCTTGTGCCCGCTGTCTGGTGTTACCAAGTTAAGTTATAAAATATGTTCGTTTGAACATAGTTTGAAAGAGTTGGGTCTCTTCAGCGTGGAGGAGACTGAGGGGCAACCTCATTAATGTTTCTAAATATGTAAAGGGTGAGTGTCACAAGGATGGAGCGAGGCTCTTCTCAGTGACAACCAGTGATAAGATATGGGGCAATGGGTATAAACTGGAACACAGGAAGTTCCATTTAAATTTGAGAAGAAACTTGTTCTCAGTGAGGGTGACAGAGCACTGGAACAGGCTGCCCAGGGAGGTTGTGGAGTCTCCTCTGGAGACATTCGAAACGCAGCTGGACACATTCCTGTGTAACCTCATCTGGGTGTTCCTGCTCCGGCAGGGGGATTGGACTGGATGATCTTTCGAGGTCCCTTCCAATCCCTAACATTCTGTGATTCTATGATTCTGTGTTTCGATTGCACAGTTAACAAAAGCGAGGTGGAATGTCTGATCAAGCTCTTCGACTCACTGGTGGCTAAGTCCAGCTCCAGCAACCACCGTGCTGTGGTTGGCTTAGACCATGACATGTTCCGAGGCATCCTGCACAGCTCCTTTGGCCTGACTGATGACATGATGATGGACAGAGGTGAGGCTGACGGGTCTGAAAATAATGTAAGATTTTAGTTGTACGTTGTTGACCCTGTGGGCAAGGCTGGACAAAGCAGTGCCATCTCATCCCTGTGAGGACAGCAGAGGAAGATTCCATTCAGGAGCTGCTGCTGAGGAAAGATCCCTTTTTTTCATTTCTTCTTTACAAGGAATAGTTTTCCCTCAGTTCAGAACAGCTCATACTCTTGTACAAGGGAGAGCAGCCAGAATCAGGTGTTCCTTACGGAGTCACTGGAGTGTCATGACAGAAGTGGGCTGCACACTGTCACCTTTCTCTGCTCTGGTGGTTCCGGCTGCAGCCGCTGCTCTGTCCCAGAAATAGTCTGGAAGAGCAGGTAACTCCTGCAGTGAGCGGGAGTGCTGTGGGCAGCGCTGAAAGGACTAGGCAGGCAGTACTGGGAGGTCAGAGTAATGAGCCAAATAACCCCTTGAAAATACAGTGATTTCACAGATTGCTAACGTGAGGGACATATTTGTGGGTGCTGTGAAAGTCACATGTATGATCTCTGATGTGCAGGGCTCTGGAGGAGGATGAGGAGGCCTGAGTCTGCCCTTCTCTTTAGTCTCAGGCTGCCAAGAGGCACGATCATCTTCCTCTTCTTTAGCAGGATTGGTATTTGAATGCCATAAAATAAAAACTTGTTGCCACTTTATGCAACAAGTCAAGTGTTGCTTGGAAAATACCTTACATGGACATGTTACATACAGGGGGGCTGATGTCCATTTGCAAAAGCAAACCTATTGTTTTCCGATTCCAAAATGCTTGGCTCTGAGTGTAGAGCCACTCCTGTAGCAAACTTACTCATTAGCATTCTGAAATATGAATTATTCTGGATGTTAGTTGATGCTTTGAGTTATATCTTGGATTTGAACTATTCTATTACAGGCTGTATGAATAGTGAAGCTGCAAGACTGAAACTTTATTACATCAGGGAAGGGAGAAGAAAAAAAGGAGTTATTTTTCTTTGTATGCGTTGTTTCCAGGATTACTTTCTCCAGGATTTTCTGAGACAAAACATAGTAATTAAAATCCTCTTTGAGATGTAAATATGCCTTGGTTTATTTGATTTACATCTGCATGGAAGCATAATCCCTGGAGTTGTTTAAGTCAAGAGAGCAACAAATCAAACAAAATGTTCTGTCCCAGCAGGATCCTGGAGTAGAAGATCAGTAAACTGAGGGGCAAAATCCTCTTAATTGTTTTGGCTTAGAATGGTTTCACAAGGGTAATCATACCTCAGAGAAAGCAAAGAAACATCTTTAGTAAAAATATGGGTTTAAATTTTCTTTGAATTTAAACAAACATTCTGTTGGTCGTGTTTCCCTATTATATACATTTAAAATGTATCTAATACACTTCCCAGTCTTCCGCATATTTGATACCGCCTGCAATAACTGCATCAGTGTGGTGGAATGGGTGGAAGGCTTGTCAGTATTTCTTCGGGGGACACTGGACGAAAGGATTAAATGTAAGATTTATCTGTATGGTAGCATTTAGTAATAATCATTGAATTTATAACCATTAAATTACATATTGCTTTTGTTATAATTCAGTAGTTACTCTTGTAAAGTATTAGGTAATTTAAGAGTTTTCTTCTGTACGGTTTAATCCAGTTAAACTGAATTCTGAAATGGCTTCTCTGAGACAGAGTTTTTCCTGCATAAGATGCCGTTATCACAGCTGCCACCTTATTTTGTTGCTGACAAAAACCAGCATTTGAACTGAAGCTTGTTCTACAGCACACAGTTTTGACAGCATACATTTTTGTACTCACACACAAAACAAGAAAGAAGCTGATGTAGCTCAAGCAGCAGGGGACAGAGCAGCAGTTGCATTAATTTTAGCAGTTCTTCAGCTTGGAAGATGGAAAAACTGAGTCTGTAAGATGGTCACGAGAACCTCTGCAGTAATGATGGAGAAAGATAGGTGAGAAAAAATAGCAAGAAATCTAGAATTTTAAGAAGCAAGGGATAAAAACTGATGTAGGGAAAAGTATAGCAGAAAAAGAATGACAGCATGTAGTTTCCACAGTTTCCAGGTTGCAGCATCAGCCATCCCTAATGCACTCTGTAATAAATTCATGTGGAAGGTGGCCTGGGATGTCACAGCACTTGGTTGTGTGCCCAGGATGTAGTTCAGTATGTTAGTGCAACTACAGGCAGTAAATATGCAACCCTGCTGTAAGCAGTACGGAATATACCAGTATGTGGTGACGCAGTGTTGTCTGGCCAAAGTGTGTGCCAGTAGTTTTTCACTGTAGGCTTTGTCAAGAAAAAAACAAACCTCTTGTGTTCCGAAACGGAAGAGCTTTATTTGTTCAAGTTTTGTGAAGGATAGTAAAATTTATTATGGTCTTAGATTTCTTATTCCAGAGAAATAGAAACAATTAGAAGATAAATTAAGCAGATACTCAAAATAGTCTGTTACAGAGATTTCCTCTTTGCATTAAGGGATACTTCAGTTCTCTTTTCCATGCTAGTACAGCTTAGTCTTCTTTTTCCTTTTCTAACCCAGCTTCTGAAATAACTGGGATGTGTTTTGTAGGTGCAAAGCCCTTTGATAAAGACAGGCGGTCCCTGCCATGGGAGACTGGGCTTCCAAGCCAGAACCTCATTTATATTCTAAATTGACTCTTTTAGAGAAGTTAAGATCTCTAAGTTACCTTGGTTTCTGTGAACTGAAGATAATTTATTTCAGCAGAAATATATTTTAACTATGAAGGGTAAATAGCCAATAATTTACTTGTCTATATATCAAAATGTGACATATATTTCATATATAAGTAGTATATATGGTAAATATGGCTCAATAGCTATGCTATACAACATAAAATTCACATTTTCTGTCTATAGGTGACAGCTGTAATGGTGTGTGATATAGTTTATATGAACTTTAAATTGTTTTATCTTTCAAAAAAGTCTGTTTTGAGGTTTATGACCTGAATGGTGATGGATACATTTCAAGAGAGGAAATGTTTCAGATGCTGAAAAACAGCCTTCTCAAGCAACCAGCAGAAGAAGATCCTGATGAGGGAATTAAGGACCTGGTAGACATAGCACTGAAGAAAATGGCAAGTACTTACTCATTGTGATACTTGACTGTCTTTCAAGTATTCATTAACTGAACCTCAGAGCATTCCAGAGGTAACTAAATACTGTGACTGCTTTACAGTGGGGTTCTGAGCCACAGGGTTAGTTACACACATGATATAAATGAGTCTCCTACAGAAAGCCAGAAATATAATCCAGATCTAATGAGTCCCAGTCCAGTATCCTCTCATGAAACTGTTAATTTATTTTGTGAATGCGTTATAAACTTTATGTATAAACTAGCATGCATAGGTATGCATACACACATATGCATGCCCAGTCAAAAACGGAAAATTCAAAAGCGTAACCTGTATTTATTCCACTGTTAGGCATCTGCAGTAGCTTTGTTATTAAGTACATTTGAGTTTTATCAATTGATCATGAAATGTCTTAATTGAATTTACATATTCTATTAGACTAATAACCTCAGGATTATCAACATAAAACTTGTGTTGCTGTGATTGATCTGGGATATCCAGATCAGCCAGGGACTGTGTGTCAACATTTTCATTGAACCAATAAATATAATCTCCCCTCCTATGGTGGTGGTCAAAAATCTCACTTAAAACAAGGTCTTGAATTCCAACTTCTTTTATTTAACCATGTGTTTTCTATTTCTCAAACCCACCCATATTGCACACCCTCAGCTTAACAGAGCTGAGCCTAGTCTCACACAGAAAGCAAGCTCCAGCTCAGCAATTTGTTAATCTTTGGAGCATGTACATGCTCAGCTTTCCTGCAGGTTGCAGCCGAAATGGATACCCTCATGTCTGGCCAGCTGGTAGGTGGGCTGTGCTAGTCCACGCACAAGCATAATGAAATCTCCATATATGTAAGAACATAAGTAAACTGATCATGTCCATAATCCTATTGCATAAAAAGAAAGCTCTTACACTAGTTTGAAGAATGTCCAGACTCAATTTGGTGGCTGGGCAGTTGTCTGAGTAGGATATTTCTGATTGCTGCCCATATCAAATAACTAAACAACTAATGATTTGATATTCAAAAATGCATTTGTGGAGTGCATTGCTCAAAGGAGAAAAAAGTACTCTTTGAGCAGTTGCCTGTAGGTACAACTGCATTGTGACAAAGTGTACATCCAGTCCCATGATAACCATTTTCATACTTAAAAATATTGGTAATGAACATGCTCCTGCCCTCCTCTATGCTGAGGAGTGTCCCTCTCACGCACCCAGCAGCCAGTGTTCCTGTTCAGAAATCTCTGCACAGCTCCTTGCCCCAGCTTTTCTGGCCATTAGAACCTGTGCTCCCTGCGTGTTCACCAGCTGCACTGGTTCCATGGCTTTCATCTTCACCCTCTGCCTTGAACACTAGTCATATCTACTCATGTATCTTCACTTAAAGCCTTTATTTGATATCATTTAAAAAAATACTTACGCTCACTGGAACCCTTTTTGGTGTTTTAAGCTGCCACATCAGTAGAAATAGGAGGTTTTTTAATTGCAAAAGTACTAAAAACACAAGGATGAAAACCATAAGGGTAAAGTACATCCAATCTCATGAATAGGGTGTAAATACACTCATGATATAAGTACATATACAGAATATATCCTAACATCATCACCTGCTTTTAAGTCTCCTACTTTTAATTTATTTCTGTGCTTGAGATTTGTCCATGCAGTTTTCAGTTCAGCTTCTTTCCGTATTAAAGTTTGCCTTCTCTGGAATACTGTTAGCAAAGCCATGAGAAATTATAGTTGAGCTTGCTCCACCTTTTATGCTTTTTGTAGAAGCAGATGATACAGATCTTGCCTGAGCAGAGACTAACGGCCCAAAGAAAATTATTTTTGCATACAGTCAAACAAAATAGAATGTGTCAATAAAACACCTGTTAAAACAAAAATACAATTAATGCAAGTAATCATCCTCTGCTGAAGAGTTCTTTTCCTTTTGCAGGACCATGATGAAGATGGCAAGCTTTCTTTTGCAGACTTTGAAAAAGCAGTCAGAGATGAAAATCTTCTCTTGGAAGCCTTTGGACCATGTTTGCCAGACTTAAAGGTACATCAGCCTTGAGTTTTTAAAAAAATGTGCAATACTTTTCTGTGCTATTGGTGAGGAGACATATGTATTATGGTATTAACTGTCATTACATGGGGCCTGCTGAAGTCAACTGATAATTGCTTCGGTTGTGAGATACGAGCATGCTGAGTTCATAAGCTGCCTCTCACAGTACTGATGTACCACAGAGTAGAACACACCTCAGGCAGCAATGTAATGAACAGTCCTCAGCGAGCACTCTCTCAGAATAAGAAAATGAGACCATTCTTTTGAATTGTTTATCCAAAAGCTCTCTAGGAATTCAGTTTTTCTTTCTTCAGTGCCACTTGCACCACTGCCATCACCTCGCTTTTAGCCTCTTTTGGGAGAGGCTGGTAACTTTCCAAAAAAACTGCCCTGAGAGTGTTCTTCATCTCAGAGTGTGGCACTGCTGGTTTTTTAATTACATCTAACTGAGCTTTATTTATTAGCAATACATCTACAGTAATTAAAATTGGAACTTTTTTTTTAAGATGGTAAATTAGAACAAGCTCATGTCCTCAGTTCAACTGTAAAGAGCAGTCTTGCTCTTATAATATTTTTTTCCTAATCCAATAATCATTTTTCTATTTGAACTGCATGTCATTTTTAAATACCGAAAGTAATGCCTTCATAGGGATGAAAAAGACAAAATTCTGAAATACATGCAGTGATTCCTAGAAACAGAAAATGTGTGTAAGACTGCCAAGAACAGAGCAAGTTTTCATTTGCTGGAAACCTCCAGTTCCTGCCAGCTCAGCTGCCCAGTATGCTGAAACCAGGAAGAAGGAGCCTTGTAGCCATGATTGCAGACTGGTTTGTTTGCAGGCTGTATCATATCATGTCAGCTGCAAAACAGCCGTTTCCAAAACACCAGACTTGTCCTGGCAGGCTGTCAAAAGACTTTCAAAGGTTTGGGAAAACCCAGGTAAGAACTCTGGTTTTTACACCAGTGAAAAGGCTTTAAAACACTTCTGAACAAAATTACTTTCACTAATCAGAACAGGAAAGTGACTTGTTTTCTTTGTGTTGGTGATAAAGCAAGTACACGGTTCTGGCTAATCCTGGCAAGAGAGGGAAAACTTGACTTGTTTCTTGCTTAGAGTATTGGTGTCCTCTCTTCTGTACCCTGCCCGTATGTTGCCTTTTTACTAGGTCTCCAGTTTCACTGCTAAAAGATAACTGTTTATATGTCCTTTCAAGCCCTAAACGCAATACATAAATTTCAGCTATGAGCTTTACATGAAGCAAACCCCTAATTTACTAGATTTCTCAGTGGGGTCGTGTTGGGCAGTTTCAATTTTACCCCTTGACACAATTAAACACTCATTTGTACTTAAAATACATATTTTTAAAATGTAACTAACAACTGATTAGAGTCCTACCACCATAAGCAGTTCTACAAGGAGTCAGCAAAGATGCGCCACGAGCCAGTTCCTTGTATCCGCTTGCACCAGCACCCATCCCGTGAGTGTCAGTGTGGGGCACCTCAGCCCAGCCCTGGATCGTCCCCCAGCAGCAGTTCCACTGCCCAGAGGTGGCCCCTGAGCGCTCCCACTCTACACAACACTGTGGTTGTTTACCTCTCCTGCACATTAAGTCATCCCAGCCTCTGCCATTCCTGCTCCCAGCTGGGCCGCCCCATCCCCCCGTGCCAGCTCATTCCTTGCTCAGACATTACCACTGCTGAGCAGTTACAACTAGAATTTCCCCTTCAGTTATAACTTTGAATGTTGTGACTGGTCTCTCAGTGATGACATCATTCATGCTATGGTAGTGTAAGGACTGTCACTGCTTACACATTTCAGTTTAGCATCTTTTTCAATTGCATTTAAGTCCTTTGGTTAATTTATTTTTTCCTTTTTTTTTTTTTTTTAATTTAACAGAGCAGTATGGCATTTGAACAGAAAACTTTCCGCAAAATCCGTGAAGTGTAACTCCAAGTGGAACACTAGTGTAAGAGGTTTTTTCTTCACCATTCTTCATGGTACAATAAAAAACAAAGCAACTTGAAGCTATAAGTTTCAATATTTCTTTACTGTAAAAGTAAATAAATAGAACTTATTTCTGTTCTTCAATGAGTTATGAAATAGAGCATGAGGTACACAGGATACGATTGTGAGAATAATATATTTGGTCATTCCAAAAAACAAATTGATTCAATTTTTAACAGGGAATTGCTTAGAAATTACAGTATCAAATTATTTTTTTACATTAAAAAATGCATTTTGAACTATATCCTTCACAAAAGGAGTATTGGAAGACGCTGCCAGCAGTATCTATATTCTTCTTCTCTGCTTTACAAGGGGTTTGGCTGAGCTACTCTCTGGCTTTTCCACAGATGTTCTTGAAACAGAATCTGCTACCTAAAACAGGAAAAAAAATCTCTTAATAAACTGTAAGCACTCCTTTTTTATGCTAGTTTTAGAGTAAGGCCATGTCTCCAACACCTGAGTAGTGGGAGGAATATATTACTATAATCCCACTTTTATTGTATTTTCCTGCAGAAAAAGGGAAAAAATAACGCCAATGGCAGCATTGAACACAAGAGCTGAAACTTACAAGTGTTAGGAGTACCATTTTTGTATTTTAACCCCACAAACTGATTTCAGATACTCAGCGACAGAGTGTTGCATATCACACCTCTCCCTACCAGAGGCATTTTAAAGTAAGGTTTTGTATGCTTTTTAAACTCAGGTACTTCAGGAAGGGAAAGCAAAAATGTGTGCTTTGGCACACACATGTATTTAATCTAAGGGGTGCTTATTTCTAAATTTGACTGGAGAACAGTTCTTTCAAAACAGACCAGTTAGTTATAGTCAAGGGAGCGTTTTCATATCTTAATTTAAATGGAAAGTTATCTCAGGAGTGTTTGACCTGCTGATTGATGAATATCCTCCATAAAAGGACATGCTTCTCAGGATAGAATTTGTGGTTCTGTACATCTCTTAATGCCACAAGAAGTGTTGGAGCAAAATTAAATTGAACCCTGACTTTGTTATTACTGCCAAAGTTATCATGTCTCCCCACACAGAAAAAAAGTGCAGCTTACTAAAAATCAGCTAGGACCACGCACTGACATTTATACTTTCTGAAGGGTGGATAAGAGGCATGGAGTAGAACAGCCTGCAATATTCTGCATTATGAAAGAGTTAAGCAGTAAGAAAGCTAGCTTTAAGTGGCAAATAAACTGATAATACTGAATAAATGTTGAATTATCTTAGGGTCTTCTATGGATAAAAAGCACATAATATGTATGTTTGAAATGAAAACATCAGAATTTTCAGAATCCATACCTCTTTCAGTTTACTTCGAATTAATGTAGCTGAAGTATTCAACGAGTCGTCATCCATGTCCACTTTAGGTATTTCTGGTAGCTGTGGACCAATAATGACCTCAGTATTGTCCGCGCTTGTTCCAATGAGGGAAAATTTGTTACCTTCTTCCCTCTTCCTCTTACGTTCTTGCAGGTGAGTTGTACGAGGCATAAACCTCTCGACTCCATTATCAATCGGAACTGTTCTTTGCTGCATTAAAGGAGTAGGTGGAGTACATCCCCCTGGATGTACACTTCCAGTTAGGGATGTGTTTTGACCAAAGTACCCAGAAGTTTCTGCACAACCATTATCATCCTGGGGAAGCGTGAACAGGCTCTGATGCCGATTCCCAGATGGGTGCCCTGTGTTGTGGGACACCCCGTGAGAAGTTGTAAAGCAGGACGGACCCCAGTTACTGGTTGCATGTGATCCTGACGTACTCCACGGACATCCACCCTCAGAGTTCTTTGAGATTGTCTTCTTAGGCCCCTCTGCTTTCTTTAACACAAAGCAATCTTTAAATGAAGAAAAAAGTAGCTTTACTATTTTATGTCATAAAAATAAGAAAAAACATGTAATACAATTACAGAAACAATAGCAGTGATATTTCATTCCCAGACAGCCACCTTTCTGTGATTCTTTTTTCCTAAGTGACACCTTTCAAACTAAAGTTTTCCAGCCTAGTCCCTCTGCTTGTTTGAGAGGAATGCCTGAGCACAAGAACTTCAGCAGTTCTGAGAACACAAAGAGAAGATTTCCAATACTGCAAATCAATTATTTTTACTTCCAGTTAAGATTTCATGGATAGACTGTCTTGCAAAATTTAAAAAAAAGGTGTTTTCATGTTAAAAATCAATTATTTTACTCCCTTTAAGTATCCTCATGCAACAGATAATGATGCCAAAATATAAAAGCACAAAAAGGAGCAGCCTGTGCATGGCCATTTGCTCATTTCTCAGCTTGCTCAGCCTTCAGTGCTGCCCAGAACCCTGCAGTACAGCAGCCTTCGTGAAGCCGGTGCATTCTCAGCATTCCTCCGGTGCCAACACATATGCTGGAGGAATTTTTTGTTGAAGGTTCTGGTATAGTCACCTTCCTTACAAATTGTCCCTTTGGGCAAGCCTGAATAAGCTAGAACAAGGGTGAAAAGATGATCCTAGAATTCCTGTCAGTGCTTGAAATTTCTGATAACATTTTGAAAAGAAAACAAAAAGGAAAGACTTCACTTTAAGTAAAACCCCACCCACCCCTGAAGTGAGATGTTCAGATTCTATAGAAAATTTTAGTACAAACCTCTCTGATTTGTTGCTTTTGCTATATACTTTCTTCTGTCCTGCAACTTCTCCCTGGTTTCTTGGACTGTTTCAAATTCTGGAGCATAGCACACATGCAGCAAACTACCAAAGAAACTTCGTTCGTCCATTTTTTTCTTGGCCACCCTGAAGGGAATTAAATTGTATTGGCAAAACTGAGGATTTTACTTCAACTTTCTAGTATTTTAACAGATTGTAAATAAAAGATTAAGACAGCAAGAGGCAGATATTGCCCTGTCGAATACCTTGCACATTGCAGTTTTTGGAATTTTATAAGATAAACCTCAGTAAATTGTTCTGCTGGATATTCATCTAGAGCATGATACTCTTCAATGGCACCATATAATGCAAACTGTTCAACTAATTCCTTCATAACTCCTAATGCAGGGACTCCTTGTATTAGTAAATAACGAGATTCCAAGTTGATAGTATAAACCTGAAAAAAGAAAAGAACCAGTGAGAATAGTGTTTTAAAATGTTTACATTCTTGCTTTACTGCAAAAGTAAGGAAATTTTCTTTGCATTTTCATTTGTTCCTCAAATTCTGTCAAGGTGCTGAGAATCCCTCAGTGCTCTGTTTTGACTTTGGACTCTTGCAGGAGCACTAAGTGCACAGTTATCTGGGACTTCGTCATCACTGAGCGGGAACTGAGCTCAAGTTTCTAGTCAAACTAGAATACAAATTAGAGTTGACTTTTCTCTGCCAGGTCAGAGCACTGCCACTTGCTGAGTAAAACATGTAAGTCTGTGACAAATTTCCTTGCGATACTGACTAGTAACCAGTTAATATGAGGCACTGTCAAAATAAAGAAAAAGACACTGTAAAACCTGCCTTGTTCACAGGCAGAGAGGCCACACAGTTAAAACAGAGGGAGGAAAAACAAAATACCGTGATTTCTTGGGGCAGATCACGTACGTACAAAGCTGCCTCCTCACTACGTTGATCAAGCAGCATGTGTTTTTAAGACAGAGAGATAGAAGTAAGATGCTGAGAGAAAGAAGGTCTTTCCCCAGCAGGTTAAAAAACCCAAACTACTCTTTTCTGCTTAGTGTAATGACTGACACACAACACAGAAAGTTCTGTGACAGCTCACAACATATCCTAGGCAGCTAAACCATAAAATCAAAGGCAGTTCATTCTGATTTTGTTAAAATAGACAAAAAAATACAGATTGCATGTGCTACACATCCTTCTCAAAAAACAGCAAATGCAGAACAGAGTGGAAAAACAGCTGTCAACTTGCCACTGTAAAAGATACTCTCTGCAAACAGGTTACATAAATTGTTCTGATAGTAGCTTGCTACCTACTTTCTTTCTCAAGTCAGCCCTAGAAGGTGCCCTTACAGCACACCGTACGCTAATGGCGCACACAAAAAACAGACCCAGCATTTCTGCTGCTGTAAAAAGCCATTCCTGCTCCGCAGCAGGCAAGGCCCACAATGCGTGTCCTTGCCCTGCTTTCCCAGGGGCTGCTGGACACCAGAGCACCCAGAGAGGCGGCCTGTGCATGCTGGTCCTGCCCAGTTCAGCAGCACCACGTACCCAGCAGCTCCTGACAGCAACATTCAGCTCCTCAGCATCCTTTGCACCGCTACTAACCTTTGCTTTTATATTTTTGCACAGAACTAGGCTACTTGCGCCATGCGTGTTTCTTACAAAACACAACGTGGGAGTTACTAGGCTTACCAGACTCAAGCCAAACTCTTTCTTCCAGTATCTACTATGTGCTCTTTTGCATTAACAGGTTAACATTTTAAGGTTTCAAACCCTTGTGGCAGGGCACCGCACGGCTGCGGGCCCGGGCACAACAGCGCTCTGCCCTGAAAGGGACCACAACACAACCCGCAGGGTAGGTTAGCTAGTGAAGGACATGAAATGCCCAAATAATAAAAAAGAAACTCCTCTAAGAAATAAAACCCAAGTTTCCGCGGTGATTTTGCGATCCCAAACAACCAATTCCTCCTCACGGGCGGGCAGATTTTTGGAATAAAGATCATTAGGACGGGACAGTTCCGCGCAGTAAAGCCCAAGCCCGCGCCCCGGCCCCAAGGAGGGAACCGGGAAACATCCCGAACGGAGAGTGAGCGGCGCCGCGGCTGCGGCTGCCGGGATCTCGGCGGGGCAGCTCCGGGACACCGCACCCAACAGCGACGGGTTCCACAGCCCGCCCGGGGGACACAGGGACCCGGTGACAGCCTCGCGCAGCCATCCCCCCCCGCGCAGAGGCAGCGCGTGCCACGGCGCGCGGGAGGCGCCGGCCGGCCCCACCTTCACGGCGCGCGGTCGCCGCCCCTCCCGGTACTTGGCGCGCGACTCGCAGACCCCCAGCTGCGCGTGGTGCCGGCACGCATCGCCCGGGCCGCCGCTACCGCTGCTGCTGCTGCTGCCAGCCGCCATCTTCCCATCGCCCACCGCGTAGGCCGCTCTAGCTGCTCGCCGAGAGAACAGCCAATCAGGCAACGGACAGAACTCTCATTGGCTCCCACTGAAGCGGAAATCGACGGTGTCGATAAGCCAGACAGAAAGAGTCGAAGCCCTCGATAGAGCAGCCAATCGGAGGCAAGGAATGAGTACATGCCGCGCCCGCATTGGACGGCAGTGGGTCATACCATTGTCTAGGGGGAGAAGGGGGAATCTCGGGAAGGCCTGGCCCGCTCGCCCGCCTCCGAGCAGGAAGGTCCCTGCGGGAGCGGAGCGGAGCGGGCGCGCAGTGGCGCCAGGCTGCGGGGCCCGTACCGGCCGGCGGCATGTGGGGTAGCGGCAATCCCGGCGGAGGGGGAGCTGGAGCCGCCGCGGTGACGGTCGTCCTGAGCGGGACCCGGGACTGCTTCCTGCACCTGCCTCCCGTGCTGGCCTCTCACCTCCGCCTGCAGCAGGTACCGGGCCGGCTCCACTCGGGGCCTGGGCGGAGGGGCGCCTTGCTCAGAGAGGATTATGGGAGAGCGCCGTCTCCCCCCCACCCGCATCCCGTTGCCATGGTGACACGGAGCGCCCCTCCCTCGCTCCCTCCCCTCCCGCGTCAGCCGTCCCGCCGGCGGCGCTGCGGTGCCCGCGCGCGAGCGTGTCCTGCGGCCGGGCCCCGCACTCACGAGCGCAGCTGCTCGGTGGCCATGGCAACGGGCCCCGCGCGCCCCGCCTCAGAGCGGGACCGTGCGCGGCCCCGCGGTTCGGGGGGGATTTGGGGAGCTGCCCTGCGCGGTCACCCGTTCTTATCAGTGAAATGCGGTGCAGGATGGAGCTAACCTCCCAGCGCAGCCTTGCGCTGCTGGCAGCCGCCTCTCTCCCAGTACGATGTATTTTATACCAGCTTCCGCGATCACGCACCAGCATTAACCGGATAATGTGTAAATTAATTGGCCAGGTAGGAGGTAAGGTGGTAAATCCAAGCAGAATCACCCTTCTCCATGCACGTTAATCTTTCGCCATATATTCCCTTACAGAAAGGGACTCCTGTCGGCCAAGGTCGTATTAAGTGCATGGATCAGTTGTGGGAAGCGCACCTTAGATTTTTAAATAACGTCTCACGTGTGACAACAAGAGCAAAGCCTGCGTGCATCACTGGTGTGATGATCACAAGGATTAAGCATGTGCTGGCAGAATAGCTCGGAGGAAAAATGGCAAGAACGAGTGGGTGAAGAGGAGGAGGAGGGGGCTGCTGGCTGCAGTCCTGGCAGAGCCCTTCACAGCCTGGCTGCTGTTGTCCCAAAACCAGGGCTCTTCACCCGGTGTGCATACCAATGAGCCCCGTTCAGCACACAGTGATGAGACATTGTTTATTACAGAGTTGCGCAAGTCCGGGTGCTGGAATAAAGCCAGTGTGCCAGCAAGAAAAGTAACTGGCATTATATGCAAAATCTTATCACTGCATTCACGCCCTTAAGAGCCAATTGGTTGCACATTCATGTGTTGCATAATCCGTTTGGTGTATAATGGGCAGCATTCAGCTAAAGGACCCTTTATCCAACAGTCTTGAGATACGTGTTAAAGCAAGACTCAGCTAATTGTGCAGGCTTCAAACTGTCTAAAGTTGCAAGGTCAGTAGTGTCTGTAGTTCATGATTAGGTGTTGTGCAAGTCAGTCTTATCTTTGTTATATGAACAGACTGACCTAAACGTGAGAGGATTTACGTATCTTTAGGTTAGCAATTCTAGACAGGATTCATTCTTTTAAGTGATGAGAACAGTGTCACCCAGCATGCACAATCTGTGATGCCATGCTACCTTCCTGTGGCCAGAAAGGAGATTTTGCAAAAGCAAAATCATCTAGACTTATGAAAACTTGTTCTTTTTCCTTTGGAGTGGTAGAAGAGAGGTTTGTGGAGTTGCAAGAGGTTGCAAGAAATCCAAGTGCTAGCTTTGTTTCTGCTGCAGTTTCTGAATGTTTTACAAATTTGCTGGCAAGAAAGAGGAAAAAGGAGTGTAATTGCCTTGAAGTCTGGTAGTGTCATTCTGTACCTAATTGGTTATGGTGGGCTCCTGCTTTTACTTAACATGATCTGCAAAAGGAAGATATATGATCTCCAAAATCTTGATGGAAATAGCATATTAAATGCCAACTCATCAATAAAAATGTTTAAAGTGGGATAAATAATTATGTTAACATATTGCACTGAGTAAATCATAAACTTAAATTGAATCAAAAGCTAAATCTAATTGCAGAAGTGGGTGATTAAATGGTCTATGAAACTTAACATGTGAAGGTTAAGACACTCAGGGAAAGGCTTTATCTGTGTGAATACAGGTAAGAGCTGTAAGTTAAGTATTACATTGAGTAAAAGGATCATGGAACCATTGTAGATATTATCTGAAAATGTTTTCAGAGTTTATGAGAAGTCATAATATTTGGAATTATTAGGATGCAGTTGAGACCAAACCAGAAAATATCACTGTGTTAACAAGTAAATCTGTGGTGTATCCACAGTATATTTTGTCTCAATCACTTGGTTTTTATAAAATAGGCATTTTTTTAAAAAATACAGAAAATGTCAGTTGAGTCTTTTCATATGGAAACTGACAGATCATGTTAACATTCTTCAATCTGGAATCAAAATAGTTGAGTGGTTCTGAAACAGATTGATAAAATCATTTTGTCTGAGTTTCTGTGATTTGTGACTGACTTAAATATTTCCCAGCTCATGGGAGCACTCTTTGAGTCCATGCAAATGTTACAGTGCGTGCAAGGTTTAAGCATATGCTTAAAGGTTTTTTCCGCAGTTGGGAAACAGAAATGTGTAGTTATATGTTTCTGTATGATATTTTTTTGATAAGCTAGAATACCAAAGAAGGGAAGAGGAATTATTTACCTTTCTCAAAAATACTCCATAGAAACGAAAAGCTATTTAATAATTGAAACCAACACACACTTCTTTGTTGAGAGTTGTGCAAATAGGTAATGTGGAGAAGAATTCTAAGGAAGGTCTTGGTTATTAAGAAGTTGGCCGATCTGCTGTCATTGCTAATAGAAACATTCTTTACATGTAAATGCTGCTAGTTATTGTTAGAGAATATTAATTAAAATAAGGCATGTAAAATCCAGAAATTATTTTTAATTCCTTTGATATCTCTAATCAAATAGAGTTTAGATTGATGAGTAGTAATATTTTTTAGCTTGTTTGATGTTAATTTATTTTCTTTCTTTGAAACTCATAGGGCCAAGCTGTGAAAGTATCCCGTGGTCATCAGCCTATATTTTTGAGCTGGATGGAAATCAGACATCGAGGTCACCAGGGTGAAAATATTGCAGAGATTAACAGACAGTTAGCAGAGAAGCTTGGCATTAAAGACGGAGAGCAGGTTTGAAATGGAATCTTTTTTTCTTCTTTAAATAAAGAATATATTGCAAGGGACCTGAAAAAGTAATAATTTACAAGTTAGCTATGAACTTCTTGTTTCGTGTGTTTAAACAGTTACTTCATTTATATCTGCTCATAAGAAAAGTTAACCCTTATGAAACATCTCAAACATGAAAAGATGAAATCATTAACAATTTCCTAAACAGTGTTAGGATAGGCTTGTGGGTAGGTCTTTGCAGTTTGGAGCCTCTATCTATCTGCAGTGCCATTAATGTTAGGAAAATGCACTTTTACAGAATCACAGAATGGCTGGTGTTGGAAGGGACCTCTGGAGATCCTCTAGTCCAACCCACCTGCTAAAGCAGGTTCACCCAGAGCAGATCACATAGGAATGTGTCCAGGCAGGTTTTGAATGTCTCCAGAGAACGAGACTCCACAGTCTCTCTGAGCAGCCTGTTCCCTCAACGTAAAGAAGTTTCTCCTCATATTCAGATGGAACCTCCTATGCTTCTGTCTGTGCCAGTTGTCCCTCATCCTGTCATTGGGTGCAGACTGAAAGGAGTCTGATCCCATCCTCTTGATACCCACCCTTGAGATATTTATAAACATTGGTAAGATCCCCTCTCAGCCTTCTCTTCTCCAGGCTGAACAGATCCAGCTCTCATAAGACAAATGCTCCAGATCTCTAATCATCTTTGTAGCTCTCTGCTGGACTCCTTCCAGTAATTCCTTGTCCTTCTTAAACTGGGGAGCCCAGAGCTGGATGCAGTACTCCAGATGTAGCCTCACTAGGGCAGAGTAGAGAGTGAGGATAAACTCCTTTGACCTGCTGATCACACTTTCCCTAATGCACCCCAGAATACCATTGGCCTTCTTGGCTGTGAGGGCACATTGTTGACTCATGGTCAACCTGTTGTCAACCAGAACTCCAAGGTCCTTCTCTGCAGAGCTGCTTTCCAGCAGGTCAACCCCTAACCTGTACTGGTGCCTGGGGTTAGTCCTCCCCAGGTGCAGGACCCTACACTTGCCCTTGTTGAACTTTAGACAATTAAATGATTTGGGAATTATCTGATGAGAATATTTTCTCTGGCGTTCATGTTATTTTAAAGTAATTATTGACTTACTGCATATTTCATCTTGTTCGGCTTTTTGGGGTTTAAATTTTCATCCTTTTTTCCCCCCCTTCACCATGTGTGCCTGTGGGTCCTCTCTCTTTGAACATGTATTTAAATTGGCCTCTTACTCTTGAAGACTGTGTTAAACTTCTTGTAAACAGTTCTTTAATTAGACAGAAGTAGAAGAGATTATCAAGATTCAGGGAGAGCTTTCTGACATGGAACTATTAAAATCTCAGCATCCAAGGGTTTTTTTATATTAATAGGAAGAAATTTAAACAAACAAGAATAAGTAAAAAAAAAAAAAAAAAGAAAGTATTACTCTACACGAATGTCAGTTTTCTAGTTGAATTAAAGATGGAACTTTTATGTGTTTAAAAATAAAAAGTTAACTATTTTGAAGTGGTGTTACTTTTTGCCAGGTATTTCTTGAACCCTGTTCCCATGTCTCCTCCTGTCAGCAAGTAGAAGTGGAACCACTCTCAGCAGATGATTGGGAAATTCTGGTAAGACAACCTTTTCCAATGTTCCTGTCCTTTTCTTGCAGATAAGAGATTTTGACACAAGCAGTTTTTTGCACAATGCCTCGTTTTTTTCAGCTCCTAAGGAAATACTAAATGTGGTGGGGTTTGATTGTATCTTATGTTTCAAATGGTGTATTAGAAAGAGATGTAGAGTTTTTATCTTCAAACAAATGTTAAAAATGTATGCAGTGTTTAATTTATAATGATATCACATTTTCCCAGGAACTGCATGCTTCCTCTCTTGAAAAACACCTCCTTGACCAGATTCGAATAATATTTCCAAAAGCCATCTTTCCTGTATGGGTTGAACAGCACACTCACATTTACGTCAAAATCGGTAAGCAACAGTGCAGCCTCTTGTGTCACCTTGAGTAAGCTGTTTCGCAAGAGCGGATGCGTTCATTGACCTACTTTGTTCATACTCAGGTACACTTATGCCAGCAGCCCCCTATGGGAGATTAGAACCATGCACGGAGCTTCTGATATGTCCCAAAACACGCGAACCTGAGGAAAACATTACCAGCACACCTTCCACAGAACGTGACATCTTGCTCAAAAGTTTTCTGAAAAATAGCATGGAGCAAGAAGAAACAGTAAAGGATCCTTTTGCCAAACAACCTTACTTAAAGCCAGGAGTCCTTGAACAGAGTAAGGCTGATGCAAACGTGACATTTGGCTCAAATGTTCTGCCAAGTATATGGAATTTCATAGGGAGCGTTTTCTCTCATACATCTGACCAGAAACAAAAGACTCTGTGTGATAAAGATGAGATAAGCACCTTCAAAGACAAGCGGCTGAACTTAATTCGCATGGATTCAATTTTTAGAGTATGTCAGTCTCAGCCTCCCAGCGTGCAGAAAGCATCCACCACTCATGCATTTCTGAAATGCAACGCAATTCACATTTTTCCTTGGAATTTAGAATTTATTGATTTGGATCCAAACCCTGTAGTAACTTACGGGAAAATTAATGAGCTGCTTTCCCCAAGACAGCGTCATCAAGAAGCAAAGCAAAATCTGCCACTTGAAAATCAAAAGCAGTTGACTAGTACGCAAGACAAAAATCATTCTAATTCTCATAGCAGTCAAGCATCCAGTGAGGGATCTGTTGTTCAGATTGTTTGGAACGCATTTGAAGACCTAAAGAGTGTCATAGAGCATGGCCACACTGGGGAAGCCCTGCATGTTGGAAGAGTTTGGGTCAGTTTGAGCACACTATCTTTTGGGCTTTTTATCGGATAATATTTTCTATTGGGTAATTGTGGAACTGGCTATTTGGGGTCTGGACTTTGTGTGAAGTTCTCAAGTAGCACACATTAGAATCAAATAGTATTTACTAGAGCTGTGCTTTGCTAAAGTATCTCATTCTGAACTGTGTTACTTATTGTCCTCCAAGATGTACGGTGTCCTCTGGGCTTCTGCACCCTTAGCATTTTTGCACCAAATGGGGGAAATTCCTCAGTGTTTCTGGAGGGAATGCATGTTTTCTTCAAAATCCATTGGTAGCTACTGTATTCGTGAGAACGTGAAAGTATCTACTTACGTACATTCAGTACTGCTTAATGAGATTCTTTTCATCAGTTATCACTTTAAAACATGCTTTGGACTCTAGATGTCATCAAACTGTAAAGTGATGGGATCACATATCTTAGTGCTGCATGATGTTTGCAAGTGTTTTTTGTATACTCTTTAATAACTAGCTTTTATGTCATTTAAATTATTTTAGTTTTTATATACTATTTGGTAAGGTGACACAAGTCCCAGTGTGCAGACACTGACATTTCAGCTTGTTCTGTTCCTTCTTTCCTGGAAGCACATGTGGAATCAACAAAAATAGATAAAATGCACTCCAAATCACCATTTGACTATTTTGATGTAATATATTTCTCACCATTCACTTTCTTTTTTTTTTTTGTTGGGAATGAGACCAAGAGCCTGCAGTGGTCTTTAGCACTATATCTTTCGAGAGCCATGACAATTTTCTGAATGCCAGCAAGCATAAGTCTTTCAGACTTAATAAACATTTGTGAGATGTTTCAAACTTGGATATACTTTCAAAATAACACAGAATATTTGAAAAGTAGTTTCCTTTTTTTAAAAGGACAAACTGACTCGTATATTTTAGGGAAAGTGGGTTTTCTCTGTCTGTGTTGCAGACATTCTTAGTTCTGATCTGTATAATGGCCTGTTTACCTGCTTATGTAAAATTAATTTTAATCAGTAAATGAAAGTAGAGTTGTTGTTTTTCTCCAATACTAAAAGCATTCTTACAACATTATAACAACTCTTCCTAATTCTTCTTTTTCAGTCTTTTGGTTTTTATTTAAAGAAGCTAGTAGACGGTCAGCTATAGTGAGCACTTTCACAAATTGAGTAAATGTGTGCATGAGAGAACAAGATTTGAATACCACCACAGATTTTATGGTTTCCTTCTTAATTCTCTTGTAGATTACAACTTATAAACAGATTGATGATCAAATATAAAGGCTCTATTAGTGATGAAGAAATGGATGTTGTACTGTATATGCAATGTTGTAACTGTTTTACTTTCTGATATTTCCTTTTTCTTTGCTTTTATTTTAAATTTCTCAGATTCCAGATTCCCTGAGGAAAAAACTACATATTGAAAGGCATTCAACAGTCAGAATTCAGTCACTTGAATCTGTTCCTAAAATTCCTGTGTCTCTTAGACTGCAACCCAAACAGAACTTAGTGAGTTGATATTCTTGGTCATTTTTTGTATCTTGGAAAACTGATGATGTTGCTCTAGTCAAGGTGGAGGGGCGGGCAGTGGGTGTTACTTGTTTTCATTTGTTAGATGATAGTCTGGAAGTTGTCTGTTATAGAATCATGGAATCATTTTGGTTGAGAAAAACTTTTAAGATCATCTAGTTCAACCATTAACCTAACACTGCTAAGTTCATAGTCTGATGTATGACATCATTTCAAAGGAATTTCTTTTTTTAATAATTCCTTGTTTTTCTTTTTACTATATAAATAATTTAAATTAAGAAGATGCTCTGATCTGCTTAAACAAGCCTCATCTAGTGATACTGTTTTGGATTTTGATCAATGATACTCGGTAAACATCAAGCTGTTGACTATTGTTTTGCATTTGTTTTCAAATAATTTGACACTTTATCTGTAACAATCTCCTATTTAAAGGAACTGGCAGATGTCACAGAGGGTGGAGGAAATAAAACTTCTGAATTTTGACTCCTAGTTTCCTGAAACTGTTAGAGGAATGCTGTGTTGTACCTTTTAACTCAGAGAGTCTTCTGCTATTCTCAAATTGTGAAAATTTCTGATGTCTTTCTTATTAAAAAGGATGTTGACATCATGAAAGAAAAACACAATTGGTATGGAAAATATGCATTTTCTGTTTAATTAGGTCTCAAGCATAAACAACTGTTGTCAAAATAGCAACAAGAGTTGATGATAATTTTGCATCAGACCCTCATCTGCAGTATATGAGTACTGATTCCGACATAGTATATTTTAAGAATATATATTTAAGCCTATAAAAACAAAACCAAAAATTAATCATAAAGAGGGAATAATCTATTTTAAGTCTTCTGAGAGACAACATGCTTATACTCTTAAATACGGCAATGCCCAGTGGATTTCCTAAGATAATTGCAGTCAAATTATTATAATTTTTAATGTGCTAGTTATTTACTTCCTTTTAATGCTGATTTTCCCCCTGCCCCTACTCATGCTAAAGATCTAATTTTCTGGCTATATCATTGAATCCCTCTGTTTTCCTGTAAGACATATTCAGTCTTCTGAGTGGGCATCTGTGACAGGAAGAACATACTTGGTACCAGGTCTGTCAGATGTAGCTCTGGACTCCTGTATTTCTTTATAATATTACCATACGATTGTTTCTATGTGACACTGGACTGATTATTTCCCATGTTAGCTGCCCCAAAACTTTAAATACAGCACTTCCCATCATAGTAGGGCTTATGCAAGTTTATTCCATATTCTCAGTATTCTGATTTGGTTTCTACCTACAGAAGAATGGTTGAACTGTATTGTTTTTTTCTATATTATAGTTAAAAGAAGTATTCTGGCAGTAATCTGCTAAAATCATAAAAAAGTAGTTATGTGTTACATGTTTTAAATACAGATTTCTCCCTTTCCTTGGTAATTCAGTTGAAGTTGGGTTTTTTTTAGTTCTTGGAAAAAAATAGACATGCAGAAAGAAATATGATGGTAACTTTCATTTTCCTTTCTGAACACTGCTTCTGTGATCTCAGCTGATTCTCCCTTTTTTAGACAGGAATTATGGTTCTCTGATTAGGAACTCAGGCAAGACATATGCGATCTAGACTCAATTTCTTTTCCTATTCCATTTATCTAGGTGATCCGCGGTAAGTTGTTTGTTCTCTTTGCTGGCCTGTTGAAGTTTGTTGATGGTGCCCCTGAGCTGGATGAGCCCAGGGTTCTTTGAATGGGAATCAGGGTATCCAGGGAAGAGAGGGTGTAGTGTGCACCGGAAATAAGTCGCATTGGTGTCTATCTTGGATGCTCTCTCAAACCCAAGAGCTGAGTAGTGCTTTTGAGTCTGGCAATACAGATAAGCAAAACGAAGAAAAGCTTTTCTTTGCCCTCACATCAGTGTCCAAAGACAAAATCTTTAGAGGTTGTGAAAGATTCAACAGTTGCTGTAGCAAGAGCTAAACAGATGCTTTCCACAGAACAATTGATAGAAATTGTGTTTGTTGACAAAATGGTGTTTTCTAAATAAATAAAACTCTTGTATATTCTTCTGTCACTCTGCTACCGTAAGAGAAACAAATGCTTTATGCATAGGAATAAAGCAATTTTATGTACCAACACCTTTGTTTTGTTTTTTTTTCCTATTTAGCATGAAGATATACATGAAGATGATGTTAAATCTGCTTTCAGTTCTTGGCTGCAGGAGTCCACTACTGATGATTACCCATGGATAATGACAAGCACTGACTCTATACATATGTCCGTTAAAGAAGGTAAGGATAATACTGTCCTGTGCTGTAGCTGTCTTAACTGTCCATTGTGGAATTTACTTAGGCAATATGCCATTTAATTTCTCTATACACTATTTAACACATCAGCTATCTCTTTACACTCAAACTGTATGAATTATGCTTTAATAATGATTAAACTTGTTTATTCTTTCATTTTGGATTATATCATAGCAATTCAAAATACACTGATCTGTTTCATCTTGTGAGGGATAAAAGCTGATTTTATTTGGGATTTTAATAGTTGCTCCTTGGGTTTTTACAGGAATGGAGGAGTTTGTCCTTACTGTAGTGCATCCTGTGCACGTTGAAGAAAATAAGTCTGAGGATATTTTTATATTGAGTCCCAGTTTGCTGCAAAAGACTAATATACAAGTAAATATCGCATAGTATCAGGTATCAAGTAGTTTAAATTGTTATATTGGGCTAAAAATACATTACTTTTTTATATAACATGTATTGGTTTCCCTTTTTTAAATAATATCAGTCTGTTCATTAAATTATATCTGCATTCTTTATATGTTATTTTATAGCCTCAGCATCGGTGAGATTCCAGGCATGCCATACTAGTTACTGCTTTTCATAGTCTGTATTAAACTCTCAGAAAAATCAGTTAGAACAGAGGAAAGTCAGTACTGTCCAAGTTTGAACATACCATCTTTATGCTTAGTTGTTCTTTCCTTTAATACCTAAACCACTATAAAATCACTTCACAGTGTGTCTGGCAGTAATAGTAGCTTGTTCTGATGAAGATGAGACATATTCCCCTTTCAAACCTACCAAGCTCACACTCCCTTCTCTTTTAAATAGGTTCTGTGCCTTCTGTTTCTTCAGTCTTTCTTTCACAGAATAAATATTTCTATTTAATATTAGGATTACTGTTTTCATTAATAATTCTGATTGAGACAGTGCCCATAACTCTAGGTTTATGGTTGTAGGAGTGGGATAATATTTTTCATTTTTAAACTGATACAGTTAAATTTTAGCAGAGAATTAAAATGTCCTGTTTCGCCTGTTTAGAATAGAGCTTTTCTGCAAAATTTAGGATTCCTGTTCCAAAAAAATAAGTAAAACAAGAGCTTTATTTCTGTTGGTAGTAGAGAAGTACAAGAAGGCTTCTACAAATTTTGCTAGTGACTGGTACTAAGACGAATGGGTGAAGTGCATTTCTTAGTAGCAGTGTCAGCATCTAGACATGAGGTGACATTTTTTACAATGAGGGGATAGAACACTGGCCTAGGTTGCCCAGAGAGGTGGTAGATGCCCCATCCCTGGAGACATTCAAGATGAGGCTGGACAAGGCTCTGAACAACCTGATGTAGTTGAAGATGTCCCTGCTCATGGCAGGGGGCTTGGACTGGATGACCTTTAAAGGTCCCTTCTGACCCAAACTATTCTATGATTCACCTCCTACCAGCCTGTTCTTACCTGTGAACTTCCCTGTTAGCCCTTTTGGCCTGCTTAGCTTTCTGTAGTAGCTCCCTGGTGAAACAGACCGAAAAATTCATGTGGGTGAAAAAAGCCAGGTGTTTTGTCAGATTACTTTTCAGCCAGGTCAGACTCCTTATCTGATTCACTCTCCTGCCTCATGAGTACTGGCACCAGCAGAATGGAGGAGAGCACAGGAGAAGGAACAGATAGTTACCCATAGGGAAAGAGATGATGGGCTGCATCATCTAGTATAAACAGCACGTAGCCTAACATCTAATCACAGGTTGTTACATTGCTGTAAACACTGGATTGTATTTTGGACGTAGTTGTATTGGTGCCGTTTTACCAATGCATGTTTCTTTCAAGTGTGGTAAGCTTCAGCAGAGCATACATGCAACATTTTCATTACACAATTCCAAAAATGGCTAGTCACTTCTATACCCTTCTTCTATAGGTATATTGAATGTAAAGTATTCACTCTTTCCTTTGTTTTAGGTTCTTTTACATCCTATAACTGGAAAAGCTGATGGTGACAGCCAGCCACCTATGTGTGATGCAGACAGGAGCTTTCATTACCACAAACTAAAAGATTTAGGGTGAGACATTTTCATAGTAGAAAATATGGGAGGGGATGGAAATTTTAAAAAAATAATAAAAAAATGGTGGAAATGCAGGTTTTTTGAAAACTAAGCCAGACTCTCTGCACCTTTTGTCTTGTGTCAGGCTCAGACCTTATCCTAGTGTATGTATATAGATAATTTTGTCCTCTGGATAGTCTTACTGAAGCAAATAGGAAACTTCAGGTAACTAAAGGTACTCATGTAGGGAAAAGTTCACCATGTGTGACAGTAGGATGTGGGAGATCTCAGAACTGCATAAGTTGCAGAAGAAATACTGATAGTTCAGTGAGTCTTGCGGTGCTGCTCAGTGATACAAAACAGCTCTGTGCAGCAGTAAGGGCTGCTGAGGTTGTTGAAGGGTGCTCTTAGCTGGGGTTTCCAAATGAAGTAGAACTTACAGTATGTTGCAGTCTCTCTGTCAGTCTTCTTCCCACAGTAAGTTAAACCTGTTTACTTGTTCAATTAAATGTAATAGTATGGTTCTCAAAGAAACTTATTTCCTATCCTTAGTTTTATCAGAATCGTCAGCTGAGCAGAAAAATTCAGAATTTTGCCTCCACTGGCATAAAGTGCAGTGTGAGCTGAACAGCTATGTGATCAACCTGCTCACTTCCCAGTGGCAGAGGTGTGGGCTGGAACTAGCCATAGGATATATGTTCTGCAAGCCGTTGCTATTTACATTGTGTGTATTGATGCTCCCCTGAGCCATTAATGTTTTATTTGCTCTGCAGAGGAGTGGACAAATTAGGAACATCTTCCTTTGAACACATAAGCCACAGTCTTCTGGGGCGTCCTTTATCTCAAAAGCTGGCTGCTGTTGCCGTGGGACTGCGAAGTGGAGGGGTGCTTCTCACAGGAGGAAAGGTACACGCTTTACTACTCTCTAGTTGTAAACCCTCCCAGACTGTTTTCTCTAGTTGTAAACCCTCCCAGACTGTTTTCTCTAGATACAAAACTATTTTCATTAGTTTTCTTTGATACCATGTGAATTCCAAAGAATCGAAGAACAAGCTGAAAAAAGAGCAGTTAACTTAACAGAGTTAATTCAGTAAAACATTATGTACGTGTATACACATTATATGCACAGTTCATCAATATATATTCTTATTTCACGTATATATTATGTATATATAGTGTATGTTTTAAAGATTGCTACCAATGCAGTTTCAGTTTGTTCCCTTAGGGGATTAATCTACTTTGTGTTTATAGTACAATAAACACTTTGTGTCTCTGAAATATTTAAATGAAAATAAGAACATAGTATTTTCTCCTGTGTTATAACATAAAATAGCAGTGGAGTTGATACTCTTTATTTTCCTGTTGTGTGTTACGGTGATCCATTTAATACCATATTCCATTGAAGCTAACAGATATCTTAACACTGAACTCCGCAGACTCAGAACACTATCTGTAGTGGATGTATCCACTCTGAATTTGTTTATACTTGCTTCACTCCAGCGCTTTGGTCTCTACCAAGTGATATAAAGACAGAATATGTATATGTTTTTGGTGAGGAATAAAATCAGTGTGCATACAGCTTTGCCACCTTGTTAACTGGTGTATACTGTGACAAAAACTCCACAGAAACAGAAGGAAATAGTTCTGCCAATGTACAATAGCTCATGTTTATTTTTGTAGGGAAGTGGAAAGTCAACTTTAGCAAAGGCCATCTGCAAAGAAGCATTCGATAGGCTGGATGCTCATGTAGAAGTAATTGATTGTAAAGCTTTAAAAGGTATGTTGTTGGGTTTTTTTTTAATCTCAAATGTTTGCTGTGTAATGATACAACACAATTATAAAGTTATTATATTTAGTCTGAATAATTTTTCTAGTGCTTTACTGCTTTTTACTGCTTTTTCTAGGATATTTGGTGCCCCACAATGAGCATCTTTAACAGTCTAATGAAAATACAGCTGCCATAAGCTTATTTCAGACTTTTATCAGTTTCTGTCCCACGTACCACCACCAAATTCAAACCATGCTTGCCATGAATATTTTTGATTGTTACAAAATAAGAAGTTGCAAGTTGAACTGTGTGTTCTTTCAGCTGTGCTAGCTTGAACAAATGTTATGTTAACAAATCATAAGTGTTATAAGATACCTGGATTATTCAGGGAAAGGATGACAGAGGCACCAAAGACAGACAGAACAGCCAGCTGGAACCTGATTTACGATGGCTTATTTACTAACCTAGTGTATGTTGGCAATAATCATCTAACACTCGTAATTATAGATGATGATGAGATGAATCCTTAAGTTTTGTGAGTTCAAATAAGGATTTTACACCAAAAACAAAAGAGGACAAAAAAGGCTTTTTTTACTCTCGTTCACTGGCTTTCCAAAATAGTCTTGGTGTTACAGAGGCAGAGAATACGCAACTGTTTTCTTACAGAGCCCTTATACTGCGTGGCTATACTCTTACTTAAGTCCCTACTAAGCTCCTTGCTCCAAAGGAAAAGAGAAAGATTGATAGAGAGTTAGGTCCTTTGCTCTGAAAAATTCTTCCAGTTGCAGGACTCTTTGTAGCTAATTTAGAGTGCTGCTGATACTGCTCTGGTTTTAACTGTCTAGAAATTAGACCTGTAGGCTTCCATAGCCGTTAGTGAAAGATGATTAATCTAATTTTAGGACAGGTGGATCCTTCTAGTACTTTTTTGATAGAAGATGTGGAATCTTCACTCACTGTTGACCCTGGTTTAATCTTGGTACCTGGATTTAGAGGAGTAAAGCTAAGCTACACAAATCAAAACATTATAGTATTATATGAACAAGATGTAGTCAGTCTGATTTTTTTTCCTGATACGTTTTTTTTCTCAAAAATTGTATTTCTTTTTTAGGAAAAAGATTAGGAAACATAAGGAAAAATGTGGAAGAAGCTTTTTTAGAGGCAGCATGGAGACAACCATCCATTGTTTTGATGGATGATCTTGATCACATTGTTGGAGTACCTTCCACACCAGAGCATGAGAACAGCCCTGAAACCATCCAAAGTGATAGACTTTCTTACGGTAATACTGTGCTACCCATGTCTGGATAAAAATATAATGCAGCTTAGAATTTCTTGTACTGTATTGCCTTGATAATTCAGTCTGTATCACTATTGCCTCTGGACCATGTGGTATTTCACGGCAGGGATTCAAAAATTATGTTATGTAGGCCATTGGTGGACCACTAGCTGAATCAAAATAGTCCACTCAGGAGTTCGGAGCAGTTATTGCCAGTGGTACAGACACCACCGCTGTTGATGGCAACACCTGTTGTGCCAGTGGCAGAGGCTTCTCGGTTCCTTTTTACGTTGTTCATGCACAAGTACGTTGCACTTGCTTACAAATTACACATGAATCTTTAACTGATAAGTATTGATAAGATCAATATTATAATTGACATATCATTAAAATTTATACTTTTTTTCCATAGTTACTATTTACAGAGATACATAAATTTGATAATTGTTGTTTAGAACCAACTTCTTTTAGCCTAATATTAACTTATTTATCATCCTGCTTGGTATACTTTGTAGAACTTCTATTTTATTTTACAATCTAACAATCCACACATTTTAAAAATAAATTATCTGTTGTAGTTTGAAATCTTGTATATGGTTCCTTTTTACACCCTTATATCTAGGCAGTGGTAAGTTGCAAAATAAAATTAAATTATCAAGATTAATATATTTATTTTTTAAACTGTATTCAACTCTGTTCATGTAAAATTCAAGACATAGCAAAAATATCTTATATTTCTTAGCTCAGTTTGAGGGAGTTAGCACAATTTTTTATTAAATTACTTTTGAAGTTTAGAAAATCTTAACATAATTTATTTTTTTAAATAGTGCTCTTAAGTTACTTGCAGAACTGTTTGTGTTTCTAATTACTTTATTTACAGATATAATGTATACAACAGAGGTTTAGTTTTTTAAAGATTATTCCTTGAAGATCTACCTTGCATCTGTAATTTATTTGACTTTCTTATGTTATTTTTTATAGATTGCCTTTTTTCTAGGCTTAGCATCTATTTTTATTCTTATAGCTTTCCCTTTTTTGTTTGCATAGAAGGAATAGTATTTCTAAAACAGGGATCATAGGACACACACAAAAAATCACATTTAATATCCTGTGGGTAGACATCATCAGTGAAATTTAGCTTTTAAAGAACACTTCTCATGGCATTTTATTAATGGAGTGTACTGTCCTAGAAAAAAATAACTGTATGTCTTTTTTTTATTATTTTTTAAAAATCCTGTAAACATGGGAATAAAACAAGTATATAATAAGATGTTACATTTTGCGCGCCCTAATACTGCTCTTCAGTACAGCAGAAATGTCTATTATGAATGCAGAATCTTCTGTTATTTTGCAATTCATGGAGCAATGTCTTATGTGTTTAGTTTTGAAAGATCTGATAAAAGAAGTTATTTCCATGGGGAGTATGATTGCATTAATTGCCACAAGTCAGTCTGAACATTCCCTGCATCCTTCCCTGGTTGCAGCTCAAGGAACACACATATTTCAGTGCTTCAAATGTATCCAGTCTCCAGATCAGGTAAATTCAGGTTTTTATGCATTTGGTTAAACCGTTGTTTGCCTTCTCTGCATCTTCAAATACAGTACTGGAACAGCTGCAAAATTACTAGGTTACACCCAAAGATGAGAAAAAATCTGGAAAGAAGTTCTTTCATGATGCTTAAATACTTGAGAACTTACATCTGTTATTATAAAGTTTTTTAAAAAATCAAAGTAATCCAGTGAAAACTCCCAGTTGGCCCCAGTTTCCTTATTTTCCGTGGTGAGAGAAGGGTGCGTTCAGAGGATGTTTCAGTTCAATGTAAAACAAGTCAGGTTATCTAACATAGGTGAGATATTCACGTCTCTTTGTTACCTGCAAGGGGATTCTACAGGAGCAGCTTTGAAAAAACATGTAAGTTACTACAGTTAGGTAAATGAGATTAAATCTAAGTCCATTTTTTCACTGCTCAGAGGAGTAAGTATGCCCCTAGAATGTTTATTTTGAAAATGTTATTAAAGCTAAATGTTAATTTTATGGGAAGGTTTTGGCTTGGTTTTCTACATAAATTATATCCCTCTACTTTTGAATATAGACTGTTCTGAAAAGTAAAAAGGATAGAGGGAAGAAAAAATAGTATAACTTCATTGCAGGAGCAATCAGCACTTCGTGTAACAGCCACCTGTGCATGCCCTAAGGGCAGGACACAGATGTGGCAGCTGGAGTTATTCCTGTCTGTAAATATATAAGGAAATTTTAGTAACTCATATGTATTTACTTTCTGAATTTCTTAAATCCATGTGAATAGTAAACTTAATATACACTTGCTGCACAATTCTGTCTTTCAGAAGCAAAGATGTGAAATGCTGTATTCCATAATAAAAAATAAGCTGAATTCTGATATAAAGGAGTTCTCTGATCTTGACCTCGAATGTATTGCAAAGGAAACAGAAGGTTTTGTTGCCAGAGATTTTACTATGCTGGTTAATCGTGCCATTCATGCCTCTATTTCCAACCAGAACGCACTTCAAAATGGTGGTATGTTGACAACAAGATGTCTTATTTCATACTCTTACTTCTCTTATCTAGCACCTGTGGAGTAATACAGAAATAAAAAGCCAGTTTTATGTTTTATGTTTAAAATGCATTTAATTGTTGCATATTGTGAAGACTTTGTTACTGGTAGGCTGTGTGTTCTTTTGTTGTTGTTGTTGATTTTTGTTTGTTTGTTTGTTTGTTTTTTTAAGCAGAACTGAATCTGTCAACTATGGATTTTCAGAAAGCTCTGAAGGATTTTACTCCATTAGCTCTGAGAAATGTTAACCTTCATAAACCTAAGGATGTTGGCTGGGACAGGGTTGGTGGCTTAAAAGATGTGAAGCAAATACTTATGGATACCATCATGTTACCTGCAAAGGTACCCAGTTCTTTTAAATTAGTTATCTGAATTTTTTACATAGTGATAGTAGCGAAATAATTATTTTTAAGGTGTGACACAATATTTGACAGAAATAAGACCAGTATGATTTTAGGTTACTTTTGTAGCTTCCCAGTCTTCAACTGTCTTCAGCTACTGGAAAACACTTTCTCCTTCTCCCTCCCTCTTCCAAATACGAAAGGCAACAGCTTGTGTTTTTCTGCAGATCGAGTGTTGCTCTAGAATATTGCAGTATTGCTGACATCATCTTTGGTACACTCGCTGTTGCAGGATTTTTGATTAAGCTCTGTAAAGATAACATTTCCAACTGTCTTCTGCAGCACTTTTGCTAAAGGGGTACTCTCTTTTGGATGAATGCAAATCCATCAGTTCCCCTTTATTTTACTTTGGCCTTTCTGCCTTGCTTGAAACTTCCATCATTGAGATGAGCCATTCATTTCAGCCTTCAGAGAAATGATTGAACAGTCTTGCGTATAATGAACAGAATCTTTTACTGTATATTGATATAATTTAATCATATCAGTCAGTGATTAAAATAAGAATTTAGAAGTGCCAATATAGACATTATAAAGCTTTAGTGCATCCCTATTCCGTCCTGTTTCCTCTTGATAGAAAATGTCCCTTGTTTGTATTTTAAGTTATCTGTGAAGCCTAGGAACCTACTTCAGCTCCAAGTGAACTAACAAGTCCAAATGAGCTCTTGTGATAATAATGTGGATAAAAGAAATTAGACACATTCTGTTTAGACAGAAATAAACACTAGTCACTGGTGTTACAGGACACTGCAGAATACTTATATATTTTAGAATATATTTTGTTGAAACTCTTTTCCAGTATCCAGTGTTATTTGCAAACCTGCCCATACGACAGAGATCAGGAGTCTTGCTGTATGGAGCACCTGGAACAGGAAAAACATTGTTAGCAGGAGTAATTGCTCGAGAAAGTGGGATGAATTTCATCAGTGTCAAGGTATCAAGATCTTGAAGATTAACTGATTCATTTTATTTACTGAACGAAATAGCTTCACATAATACCTGTGAGCATGTGCTTGCGAAGGCAAAACACTAAAGTGAGAAACTCACACTTAAAATCTGGTATGTCTCTGGGTATCCCACCATTCGACTTCTGGATCTTCCCAGTGTTTTTTTTTTTTTGTTCGGTAGAATGAGAAATTTTTTTTAATAAATGATAAATGATAAAAATTATAAAAATGATAAATGATTAAAATGATAAAATGATAAATTTTTTTGTTAGGCAGAATGATAAAATTTAATTAGATATTCTTAGTTTCCATTTTTTATAAAAAGAGCCTCGATTTTGGTTCCACTGGACAATGAAGTTGAGCAATACATTTTAAAAAATTTCAAAATACAGTGCAAACCATTGCCTTGTGATACTGTAACACATTCTGTTATAGTAGAAAAATGAAATTATTACTTAAAAATAAGTTGGAATGCTTTAAACATTATTTTGGCTTATCTAGACCCCTTGGCTCTTCAGCTCAGTGATGTCATTCTTTTGATTAAAATAAAATTCATATGAAATCTACACTGATGTTGAATTACACATTAAAACTGAGAAACATATTATTAATGTTCTTTTCTGATTTTCTTTTTTTCCTTAGGGACCAGAGCTGCTCAGCAAATACATTGGAGCAAGTGAGCAAGCAGTTCGAGATATCTTTAACAGGTTGGCTTTGTAAAGATATGTGATGTCATCAATGAATTTTAGTGGTTGAAGCTCCAAGAAATAATCTTGTTGTCCAAGGACAGACATGGCATCAGATCACAAAAGCATCTGAAATAATTAGTTGTTCAGATCTTGGCAAGTTCAACTTGATTGTCATTATTTAAGAACTGAGCATTTCAGCTCAGATGTGGAGTGCACTTTTGAAGCTGAACTCCCAGTTCTCTCCATTTACAGTGCATTGGTTCACATCACAGAACTGTCTTGGAACACACATGCTGAACTCCTTTCAGATGATTCCAGGAGGCAGTTGAGTGTGCTCCAGCTAGTAATGAACACTCAGTACACAGGATCATACTAGACTTGGTACTGATGTCCAGTGGTTTTGTTTTTACAAATCTGCCTTCACAAACCTTCAGTGCTCACTGATGTAAACATACCCTACGTAGCTTTTGCTTCTCGTGTAGCTTACTGTGTAGACAGTCTTTGTGTTAGGTGTACATAAGCCAAGACTTCATCTCCAGTGACTGGATTTTAGAGCTCTCATATATATTGACACGACAGTTGAGTACTTCAGAAATCATAAAGAGAGTGCAAGGTGTGTCATAAAAAATGAGCAATGATTCCATTGCAATCCAGTTCTTCAGAACCTCTTTAGTTTCCGCAGAAAACAGATTTTCTGTTCTCTCATTAAAGATAACTGTTCTCTGAAGCAAAAAGCAGTTACCTTTAATATTTCTAAGCAGTTTTACCTGTGACCCAAACTTAAACAGGATAAACAGGATTAACAGGATTAAAGTATTGCCTTTTTTTTTTCTTTCAGAGCTCAGGCAGCTAAGCCTTGTATAGTTTTTTTTGATGAGTTTGATTCTATTGCTCCTCGCCGAGGGCACGACAACACCGGAGTTACAGACCGAGTGGTTAACCAACTCTTGACTCAGTTAGATGGTGTGGAAGGATTACAAGGTAATAATTCATCTGTGTGCTCCTTTTTATCAAAAGTTTAACAGAATTTAATGATATTTTTCTGTACTTTTCTAAGGGGTTTATGTGCTAGCAGCTACTAGTCGCCCGGATTTGATTGACCCTGCTTTGTTAAGGCCAGGTAGACTGGATAAGTGCGTGTACTGTCCACCTCCTGATCAGGTGAGGAAACAAAACCTTTTACATTAAAAGCAAGGAAAAAAAATGAAACTAATGGGATTTATTCTCCTTTTCTTTATATATAGTAGCATTTCAAACATGGACAGAGTGGACTTGACTGCCCAGCTCCAGTTATACAACAGTATAAATTCACTGATTTTACTGTCAATGTGTTCACATAAAATTGGGGAAAGACAGGGCTTTTAAGACTCTCTTCAGGACCAAATCACATTCCTGTGGATGTGGCAGATTAAAAAAAATAAATAAATAAAAAAGGAAAGTTGTCTGCAGAAGGAAATTGGGTGCAGGGTAGTGTTCATCATTTTCTATGCCTTTTTCTGAATTATGAGTCCAGTGGATCAGCTGTTTGCTTCAACTGATGAACCATAGCCATTCCCAACCCAACTCTTGAATTACCTGTAGTTTGCAGAGCAGTTTTATTCCAAATCCAGTTGATCCCACTCTTCTTTACCCACATTTAATTTGGAGTATTCAAGCTCTTTTTAAGTCAGATGTGTCACTAGTTAGCAAAGGAACGATCCCCATTGATTTTGGTGGCATTTGGATCAGGCCTTTGAGGCTGTTCTATGTGTGTCTTTGATTCCCCGTTTTATGAGAAAAAATTAGTGCTGTTCATTTTCAGATAATTTGACACATTTAACAAATAAACTTATAATTTCATTCTGAAATACACATGAAGAAGATGATCCTGTGCATTAGGAACACTGATATACTTTTTTTTTTATTTTGTAAACTTCTGATTTAGAATATGATCATTCAAATAAACAGAAGATTTTCACTTTTCTCATGTGTCTCTTTGCAAAAGGACATATGAGTAGCAGAGTTCACCTTCAAATTTCTATATATTTCATGCATAAAAATCCGAGATATTAACTGGATATTTAGGTGAATGTATTTCCTTGTATATTGCATTTGGTAGAGTTTCTCTTACAATCTTCAAGAAAATGTACAAAATATATGTGTATACTTTAAGGCTTGATAACAGTATATCCTATAGTACTATTATTGCGGTAACCTCTTTTTTAAAAAAAAAGATCCTTCCTTCCTCAGATAGGAAGTTGCTTGTGACAGGGCCAAAGCACTATATAGCAGTCAGGATAAGGAAAATAACAGGTTGTTTTACTGTCATTTTTCTTTCTCTGTTTTTACAGAATTCACGCTATGAAATCTTAAAAGCTCTCAGTCATTCTCTGTCCTTGGCAAATGATGTGGACTTTCAGGATTTGGCAGCAAAAACAGAACGGTTCACAGGGGCTGACCTAAAAGCTTTATTGTACAATGCCCAATTAGAGGCAATCCATACTAATTTAGGTTCAGGTTTAGCACAGGTAAATAAAACTGATGAAAAAGAAATCTCTCCTCTTTTTACTTTGATGTTGATACATTTGAAAGGGTTAATTTTACATACTGTTAGCAAAATTATGATTAATATGATTTAGTTTTCCTGTATTTATATACAGGGGATTAAAATCTTAATATGTTTGCAGAAAAATGAAAGAATGTTACAAATTAGTTTTCATTTTAGTACTTTAATACTTTATATAAATATATAAATTTGCATATATTTGATGGAGTGTGCTCGTGATTTTTTTACTGCTGGGGTGTACAATCAAAAATGTTTGTAGACGCCAGTGTAAAGCAACAATTGTGATTTCCAGATGAGCACTTAAAGTGTGTTGACTGTGACTAAAGATGAGTACAGCAATTAGGCGCTATAAAAGTAGACTCACCACAATCTCCCAGAGCACTTTACAGAAAATACTAAATTACCTGGAGGAAATGGTTGAGATGGAAGTGATACAGTTCTACGACAGAAAATGTGCATAAAGATTCCCAACACTTAATGTTACCGAGTGAGACAATTCAAAGCAAGCAAATAAAACCTTAAGATTTTCTCCTCAAGTCATTTTTCTAGCGTGAAGTCAGAAAGTTCTGCTTAAAGGCATTGGATTTTCTCAGCAAAATATTTTGAATATACTCCCATAGAAAGATTACTAAAACCAAATGTAAATTATATTTTCATTTACCCTGTATATGAATTTTTTTATGTGTTTTAGATTGTAGTTACTTCAGTTAACACTTTTAATGTTCTGTTCTTTGTTACAGGAATTTGGTTCTAGTTCTGATAGTGACTTCAGTCTCTCTTCCATGGTTTTTCTAAACCACAGCAGTGGCTCAGATGATTCGGCAATAGATGGAGAAGCAGGACTAGAGCAATCTCTTATTTCTTTAGACGTGTCTGACTTGCTTCCAGAAGATTCAAGGTCCAACATGTATCGTCTTTATTTTGGAAGCTCTTATGAATCAGAGCTGGGAAATGGAACTCCTTCAGAAATGGTGAATTACTCACTTAATACTTAGAGTTTTCTAAATATTATCAGTTGTGAAGCAGAAAAATTGAACTAGGCAAATCGAAATTGAACTAGGCAAATCATATGGTTTTATAAATGCAATTCTGTCTACTTTGTCCAAATTGTCTTCAGCCTATACCTTATGATCCATGGTGCATAAGAAGATGGAAGGATGTGATCTGACAAAATACAATACAAACTTCTCTGCAGCTTTGCAGGACTTCAAAATCAAAATCGTAAAATACTGCTTAGTACCCTATAGTCAAGCAAAATGCGTTTTACAGCCTGGTGAAATGACGTGTTGCTTTCCAAAGTTTAATACTAAAACAGTTTTTTACTGGTGTTCATTTTTGGTTTTGGTTATTGGTTTTTTTGTGTGTTCTTTTTGTTGTGGGTTTTTTGTTTGCTTTTTTTCCTTTTTTTTTAAATTTAGTGTTATTACTAAGCAATGATGACCCAGCTTTCAAGAATTCAGTCATAATCTTAAGAATCAACAAACAGTATTCAGTTGCCAGTAGAGTGTGCGTTAATGGAATAATCTGACCATGGGATTGTGTAAACAACAGAAGCAGACCATAGCTTCCATCACTGCTCTTAAGAGGCAGAATTCCCTTTGTTGTAGCATCCCACTGCACAGAAAGCAGCACGTTCTCTGGCTGGCTTGCAGATAGGGATGTGCTGGTTTGCTGCCCAGCACCTGCATAGTGATCTCCTGGCCAGCTTGTCTTGCTTGGCTGCCAGATAAGCAGGAGAGAATATGCTGCCTCTGAGCTCGTTCTGGTGAACAAATAACTTTGGAGTTGGCATGTGATCCATGGGACACTCATTTCTAAGATCTGTTGTAGAATTGCTGTTATAGGTTAGTTATGAAGATTGTAAGACTCTTGTTTTCAAAACTGTCTTGCGTTGATTCATAAAGCCAAACAGAACTTAACATCAGAGAACTAATTACTGACTTCTAAGGTGCTTTTGTATGTTTTATCTTGCATTATAGATGATACTGTTCCATTCATCTATCTTTAGAGACCTTGTTTTTCCTCTAACTGTGTAAAAGTGTTTTAGCCAGGCTACAAGGACCCTGATCTCTTAAAGTTCTTGAACTTGAAAGTTCCCGCTTATCAAGTGCACAGAAAATTTGGAAGTGATGAATGCTCCAAAGCTAACTACATAAATTTGCCCAGATTTCAGAACCACTGATATACATATGTAAATAGAACAAGGGACTTAGTAGACCTTTGCAAACACATTTAGACCTTTTCTGAAGATGAAATGCTTTATTTTCAAATTTGTACTTTTTCCCCAAACATCATGGCAAATTAACCTAAACATTCTTTTCAAAAAGTTATGCGTGTGATACATTTTTAAGAGAAAGTACTGTTTTTGCCAGTGGGGGCAAGCTTATACTGAATTACATTTGTAAGTTAAATCTTAATGGTGGACTTGCCCTTTTGGATCCATAACGAGTTATGGTATTTCTCCTTGTGATCAATTTAGAGCTCTTTGTGTTTGTCTGGACCAAACTCCATAACTCATGATTTTACCAGCGTGACTCAGAGAGACACAGCATCATCACAACCTGCAATGCCTAGAACAGCTTCTCAAGAAGACTCCCTTGAAAATAACCAGGAGCAGCAAACGGAGCACCCGAGGACAGAAATCAATGCTATCAAAGCCAATTACAGGAGCAAGAATGGAGTATGGCAGTTTTTTCAGTTATTTAGTCTTAACACTTTTCTGTTGTTTTCCCACACTTCTTGGTATTTCAATAAATAATTTCTGCAATAATATTAAATATAATGTAAGAAAAATAGCAAAGATAAGTGATACCTAGTTTGAGGAGAAGTAAACCAGATGTTAACATTCATGTAACTAAATAGTTATTGCTGAGTTATTAATACTAGAGGGTGGAGGGGGGGGAGTTGTGATTCTATTTATAATACCTTTGTCTGTACATGTAATGAGGAAATTCCAGAGATACTGATATCCATGGCACTATGTAGTAATTTCTCATTGTCTCTTCATGGCTCTTTTCAAGGAGAACAGCACCCTTAATCAGTCAGTGCTTGCCAAAACCACTTACATTATCACCCAGTCCCATCTGATGAAGGCACTTGAGGGCATAAGACCGTCCATTAGCCAAGATGACTGGAAGAATTTCACTGAACTGTAAGTTTGTTTGTTTGTAATTTTGTACTCAGTGAAGATTTGGTCTTTTCACATTTCTTATTCATCAGAAACACAATAGTTATTTAATGTGGGGAATGGCAGTGTTGAATAGCTTCTCACAGCATTTTTTTTCAGAAATATTAAATTACATACAAAAAAATGTACCAGTGCATTGTCTTTTATTGTTTTCATGAATGTAGGACCTAGAAATTCTGATCACAGACCAGAAACCCCTTGCATTATGTTCAGAGCTATACCAGTACAAAGAGGAACTGATTTTTTGAGACTTAGAGCTAGAACCTTCCAGCTCCCAGTGAGAACGAGCCTCTTACCTTTTCAAATTGTTGAGTTTTGGCTCTCCACATAGTGGTTTTTGTAGCTGTTGTGTTTGGGAAAAGGCAATAATCTACAGAAAAGGAGAATGTGTTTCCTTAGACTTGGAAAAGACTGGAATGAAAAAGCTAGAAACTGGCACTGGGATGTTCTGTGATCTCACCAGTGGGTTCTTCCGATATGAAGCTTGTTAGGAGTTGTCTTCCTCAGCTGACACATGGATAAATGAGTCTGACAGAGAGAGAAGGCAGGGACAGGAAAGGAGGAGAATGGGAGATGCTTCCCAGGAATTTATACTACCCTGCCCATTTCTGTTCCTTGTCCTACGTTTTCCCTCCAGCCAATAAAATAAAATAAATAAAATAAAAAATGAAGCAGGACAGAAAGCTCTCTGAGTTAGGTTTGTGGATGGAAAGTCCTCCAGGTCCCCAGGTCTGAGGAGACATGCACTCTTTATTTCCATAAAAATAGATGTAAACATCTGTAGTTGTGTATTGCATTAATGTGTATATGAAGAGGCATATGCAAACAATGGCGTTTCATAAGAATTTGCTAATATGTTTTTTCTGTTTCTAGGTATGATAATTTTCAGAATCCCAAGAAGAGGAAAGGACAAGTTGGCTCAACGTTCAGACCAGGACAAAAAATGACTCTAGCTTAGTAGCTTGTATTTGCTTGTAATTGCTAAAATGTTACTGGAAATTACAAATGTGATTAAATCAGATTATTTATATTCATATGGATTTATTAATGCAGCAGATTAAGATAAGTTTCTTTTAAACTTACATGCTGTAAAATCACGTCACATTTTATTTTGAAGAAAATTGTCTTCCTTCAGATTGATATTAAATTTTTGAGAGAATATTGGTTATGTTCTGTCCAGTTGTTTATCACATAAAACTTTAAATTTTGCTTTTTGTCAATGTATTTGACAAAACCTAACAATGATTTCCTATCCATTTATTTCCTCACAACAAATAGATTCTGTTTGAATGAACTGTAAGATCTAATGGTGGATATGCTTTTAAAAATTCTATAAAGCAATCTTCTAATAGTCTTTTGGACAGGTGTTAGAGAAGGGTGGCACTTCGTATGTTTATTGGTAGGCAACTAGTCTAATACTTCCAGAACAACTATAGCAAAACCAAAATTAAGACAAACCAAGATAAAATTATCTTGTTTTCTGCCACTGTTTATTATTCAGAAGAATATCAAGTTGCATTTCACAAGAACCATTATCCTCTTATCCCAATATTTTCATCTTGGAAACTGTTCAGAATCATCTCTCACGTTAGGAAGCTTGCTAGTGTTACATCCTGAAATTATTCCCTAGTACTGTCTCACATGAAGATTGTTAAAAGAATTGTTGTGCTTGGCTGGTGCAGAGATAAGCAAATGTTAACAGAAAGGGGAAGAAGGAAGGGGCGGGAAGGGAAGAAAACTAGAGATGTTTCCCAGGAGTCTATGGCACCCTTTCACAACATTTTGCCAATACTGGGGGGGTTTGCTTGGTTAGTTTTTCACTAATCCTTCTTCCCTACTTCTGACCTTCCTGAGATAATTAGAAAACACTGGGGGTTTTTTGTTGTTGTTTTTTGGGGGTTTTTTTGTGATCTTTCATAGCCATTATGTGCCTTTTGACACCTGTATCGCTTTGGGCCACTGGGCATTATTACCTTTTCTGTGGTCAGGTAGTATGTCCAGGCTTCCTCTGACCACTTGTTCAGGCACATCAGTTGCAGCCGCCTTCCTCAAGCTGTTCCTAAATGTTTGATTATATCATGCTATATCAGTAATTAGAAGAACACACCATATAGACCGTATGATGATATTGTTTACTGCTGTCTAGTTCCTATTCCCAGTGCCAGCAAATAACCCAAAGAATATATGATTTGTATGTTTGTTCTTGCAGCCTGGTGCAGGTGAAGCCTGTGTATGCCGTGAGCCTTGAGACACTACAGGTCTTCGCTTACAGCAGTTAATACACCTGATTTTTTCATTTATGCTGAACTATTGTTTTTTACTTACACTTAACTCTTGCTTCAGTAGGTTTTGAAACTGAAAATCCAGATTGCATTACTACAAAGCTCTACTATTCTGTATACCACTATGTCATTAACATCATACTAATTTTTTAAAAGTGGATGTATGCTTAGCGTTAGAGCCATATCCTAGCTTACCTCTAACCTTGAGTTCATTTTTCTTATATAGTATTGTCACTTATTTCCTTGTTCACCTTGTTTTAAATGGCTGTGGAGGTGAATATGAATAGGGCTTGAACAAATAAACAATTTGCTGCAAAGAAGCAAGTCATTCCCTGTCAGATGCTCCAAGGTAACTCACATTTATACTGTGGTAAATATAAGGTATTTTGAAGAAATTTTTCTTTTAATGGAAGAGGGGCAAAAAACATGGGTATTGCTAATGAAGTGCAGAGCTGACAAGCCGTAACTAGTTATTGACAGGTTATTCTGCTTTATTATTATTATTATTATTATTATTATTATTATAGTTATTCTGCTTTGTTTATGTGTCAAAACTCAAAAACTTCATGGGTTTTTTAAAATTTCCTTTTCCAGGTCCAATAATTCATTTTGGGTATTTCTGGTCTTCAGGGTGTAGTTTATTTGTTTTTCAGTTACCTGTCATCTTTTTTCCAATGATTATTCATCCATTGACACATTGAGCTCATTCAAAATACTTCTCTCTCTTCCTTGAGCTTCAAACTTCAAATAGTTTTCATTTCTAACCTAAGGAAATTATTTGTTATCTTATAGTCAAATACCTCCATTTGGAACTTGAGCCCAGTTTTTTTCATTGGTTAGTTCCTATAGCTTCTCAGGTAGCTCTGGAGCTTTTCACTTGTTCTTCCACCTACTAACTTAACGATTTTTCAGTCAAAGGTTCTTTTCTACAACTAGCACTTCTGTAAGAAGGTGGTCTTCTAGCTCTTTCCTTGCCAAAATTGTTTAAAGTACATTGCAGTTGATTGTTGGAAAGTAATCTCTAATCACCGCAGTTGATGACATCTTTTCTGTTTGGTAAAGAAATCTTCAACTATTACAAAAACATCTAGATAAGCCCAAATTAGTAGTAGCATCTCTTCTTTAACTTATGTCTAGATAATGGAACTACCAGATTCATTAGAAAATGGAAATGATTTAACCTTCCTCATAATGATAATCTCATAATGCATTGATATTTAAATCTGAAAAGACCAGTCAGAGGCAAATCGTAATTAAAACAAAGACAGTACAATAATCTGTGCAATTATCTTCACACTTGGTATAATTTAATTAGTATCCTATACTTCAATGCCAAGTATTATATTGTAAAGTTAAAGAGGAAAGCATGCTTGCATTAGGCTGTATGTTGAGATCCTATCAGTCCTCAACCAAAATTAGATAATATATTTTTTATGGTAAATGTTCTTAAAAACCAGGAAGCCAGGGTTCCAAATCTGCTTTCCAAATCTGTGTTTTCCATTTCTACATGCAAGGAATTTCACCAGTGTGCGGAACTAACACACACACCCCCCGTACAGGTAACTATTGCTGTGGGTAATATCATTTGATCCTATAAAGTAGATCACTATTAATAACCAGCTGCTGTTAGATGATCTTCAGTTACATTCTTATTTATAATAACATATAATCTTAGAAGATAGTAGAGTATCTCAGTGAAGCCTGACTGAGACCTGTTACACACGCATGGAAGTCCAGCGTATGGGTAGCATAAAGCCTATAGCTACATGGAGGATAATCCCACTATACTTGCGTTGTGCAAGAAGCCTCAGCTGGCCTGGGGAGGCTCTTTCACAAGACCTGGTATTAAGAAATGTGCCAAGAGTGAAAAGGGCCCAGTAACAAAGGTTGTTTCACATTCTATAGGGCAGCAGGGATTTAGCAGCAGTGACTTGTGAACAGACCACAGGCAGCCCAACAACGGGTGTTGTCTTTGAGCCTTTTGACCTGGAAAGCTGCTGGCTGCCCGGTACCTCTGGGTGGTGGGTTTGTCTGGGTCAGCTCAGAAAGCCCCCCTGGATATTGCAAGTGCAGTGAAGGCAAATGAGAAGTGAGCGGGTGCTTGCCCCCTGCACTGGTGTCACTTAACAACTGTCCTCGCCTCCAGGGCATCCAGAACTTGGGCTCAAGTGGGAACAGGCTTTGCTTTGACTTAACAGAGCAGAGAGTAAGTGGTGCAGTCTTCTGACTAACTGGGGTTTAATCACCAGTTCATCTTTGACAAGTTTAAAGCGTCTGGTTGACAATTCAGCATAGGAAAACTAATGTATGGGGTAGGATACGGACAGTGCTGTGATAAACAGTTTTCACAAGGAAGCACAATTTATATATTTATATATGTACTGCGCCGACTACACACTCAGAAAAAAATTTCTTAAGTAATATTTACACTGAAAACTTGCCTCTGCTTGAAGCACCAGAGTAGTCTTGGTTTTGCTTACATTTCATTCATGTTTGGTTGAACATGGACTCCAAATGGAACTGATACAAGAGTCTGTTCCTGTTTCAGCAGAAAATACTGCTTTGGAGTAGTAGCTTTAAGGAAAAAGTGTGGGTTTGGAGCAGAAAATTATGGCCTGATAAAATGCTCACTTGTCTGATAGCAAAGCCAAAACTTTGGCTGAAAATGCTCCATACATGAAATTCAGACCGAGCAAAAATTAAAGCTGCAACCAGATGTTGTTTTGCTGTGCACTGCAGTAAGATCCAGTCTCTGAAACACAAGTATGGGAAAATTGCATGTTCGTTAAAGGAGGTATTTTCCCTGGATTTGTTAATTCTAGCTAACCTGCTGGAAAGCGTGGTGTTTGGCATTATGTGTTAGTAAAACAAAGGTCTAGTTGCCAGGCTAGCTTCTGCAGGTTGCACATTACTCCTGCTCCTCCTTCTTCCTTCCATGAGGTAAGCAATTAGCACGAGTGCAAGAGCTAGTGCACTTGCAATGCTTGTGACAGAGGGTCGGGCATAAACTCGGTGTACAGATTGGTGAGCTGGTAGTGCTGGCAACAGGAGGGGGATTTTTTTCTTACTAACAAGCCAAAATCAATGCCACAATGAATACAGGACTGAGCCAGTTTGAAGGGGGGACGCCTCTTTTGAGAGAAAACAAAACACTGTGTTCTACAGTGTCTCTCTTTCATATCACTAGCTCACAAGACCTGACATGAATTATGTGGAGCCTGATATTTTCCAGTATTCTGATACACAAGATACTAGAAGGTAAGAAGTTCATTTTCACGTCTACCTCATTGCTCGTGGTCAATGCCAGTCATGGCTGGTGTGAAGCTGGGTGCAGTGTCATTCCTGTGGTAAACCCAAAGGATGGGTGTTACTGATCCTGCACGCTGGCAGCCCGCTGGGCACCTGCTCAGGAGTTCTCTGGATTTCTGTTCTGGTTTCCTCCCCACCTTTACTGTGCCACAAAGACCCAGAGTGCTGAAGAGCAAAGATCCAGGGGCTTGTTGTCGAGGAAGAGAGCATGTATTGATGTTTCCTCCAGAGCTATGGTGAATCGCTCCTGGAATGATTCATTCTGGTCTGTGAAGGATAAACTGAAACTCTGGGGGCTGTGAAGAGCAAGAGGTGAAACTGGCTCCCTGAAGATCGATAGGAACCTCTTCATCGTCTTCACTTGGGCTGAAAGCCTGTCTTCATCTAAAGTATCATCACTAATTCAGATTTCACTGTTTGTGGTACCAAATTCTTGTCCTTTCTCCAAAACCAGGTCCCACTCAGACTCAAAGATCCTTTATTTTCCTGTTTTTCTAGTGTACAGCAAGAATAGTTGAGTCACAGTCACTGTTACTCAAGGTAACAGATGGCTTCTGTGTGCTTTTGTCTCACAAAATGTAGCACACTGGATGTCTGAGGAAACTATATTATTTAATCAAAATCTTCAAGGCATTCATAACAGAATTAATGATGTGTTTGTTTTGGTTTCAGTAAGCTTTATTCTTGTGTGTATATTTTGTGCCTTTTGTTTTTTCCCTGAGAAGTACAAGATTGTATAGTGACTTTAATTCTATTTTTTAGCTTCAGAGAAGAAATTGTCAAATTTCTAACTATGCCAGGGCTGCAAAAGCATTGAATCCAGAACATGTAAGAAAAGTGCTTTCTCTTTGCATCTTATTTTTCTTAAACTGACATAGATGAGTAAATCTGAGCACAAATGTCAGCAAAATACAACAGGAGGGATATATGCAAGATTTGCAGAAGTCTTAGTGGGCTTAATTTTCAAGGACTAGTGTTACAGGTGCAGTAGTGTGACGTTTTCACTCTGTTTTTTGGAATACAAACTAGTGCTGATATCTCTGAATTTATGGATTTAAACAAGTTCTGGTATTTCTGCAAAATCTTTCATTGCTAAATGAAAACTTGTGCTACTTTTTTTCAGATGACTGTTATGGATGTCTGTCGTGCTGGTTTTGCTACTCTGTCAATTCTATTATGTGCCCCTGGTGGTGAGTAAAAATTTGATTATTTTACTTAAAAATGTTTCTTAGCAGTGAATACAATAGTGACTTCTGACAACCCACTGTTACTCTAGCTGCCTGAATGAAGAAAGACATGGTATTTCTTAGTCACTGGCAGAGTGTTTTTTAAATAACACCTCTGTTTCTAGAGTGGTGGAAAATGTTTGAGCCCACTCACTTTCTGGAATGCAGTCTGTAGTTTTTTAAGAGTGTTACAGGAAGAGAAGAAGGTATCGAGAATGCAGTGCATTTTGAAAAATGATGAGAAAGAGAGGTGGGAACCATAGTGGAAGCTGGAGGGAGAAGGCACCCAGGGAGGGAGGTGGACTGGGTTGAAATCAGGGATGCAGAGGATATTTGGATAACTGGGTAGGGAAAACACATAGAAGGAATCTGGGACAGGGGAATGGAGCTGCAGGAAAAGAGGAATTCCTGGTCAAACAAGGGTGGTGGTGAGGAGGAGACAGAGGTGGGAAAGCAAAGCAGGAGTGGTGTCCTGGGAAAAAACCCGCTCACAGTGGCGGTGGTCAGCGGGAGGCCAAAGACAGCTCAGCCAGGGAAAGGGGTTTCCTCGCTGGTTTGGAACAAGGAAAGCAGCAGAGAATCCATGAAGACCTGCCCAGGAAGGGATGTGAGGACGTTGCCTCCCTTGCAGGAGGCTGTGGCACCCAGTACCAGCACTGACACCCTGGGGAGCAGGGTGGAGTGATGTAGAGTAACGTGGTGCCATGACTTCAGCATATTGGTGGCAAAAGCACTGGGAAACCAATGAGTTTTGTTTAGCTTCAAGTGGCAGTGCTTACTGAAGGCTATTTGCATCTGTGTCTACTTTAATGTGTTCAGATTTCATTGTATTTGCACAGTTGCAACAGGAACTGTTTCCCTTCAACACTGACAAGCTCCTTTTTACCAACCGGTTGATGCAGGAAGCCCCTTCTGTCCCCTCCAAAACCCCACCTCACAGGGCTTTTGCAGCACCTGTGGGAGAACACCAACCTGGGGCTGCTTCACAGCAAAAAAAAATGAGGAGGCAAACAAGTTCCATGGTGCTGTAGGGTCCCTTTGGCAGCCAGAAAGAAGCAGTTGGGGTTTACAGCAATTCCTGATTAAAAAGTGATGGTAACAGAGCATTAGCAAAACATTGAGAGCAAGATCGTCACTTGTCATAATTCTTAAAAGAAATAAAACAACTAGTTGATCAGGTCCATTCCCTTTTACTGAAAATGTATAAGGATGTTGAATCTGTTATCACAAATGTTAAGGAAGAAAATCAGGACGGAATTCAGGTTGATTGGTGTAAGCTAAATTTTCAGTTTTGTTTAAACGTTGGTTTAGGCTATAGTGAAGGTTTTTGAGAGTAAGTCAGATGCCACATTCTTAGATTGTCAGTTTAGTCTATTATTGTCAGTTTAGTCTATTAGACTATAATGAAATAATTACTCATGAGAACTGTTCCTTTCTTTTTTAAATGTTTTTAGATGGATATCTTATTCCAGCTCCATACTATTGTGTTATAAATTCCAAAATATGGCTATATGGCAGAGTAAGCCTGTTCACATGCCCTCGTTCAATGAAGTAAAGCTTTAGTTATTCACATACTTTGACAGACATTTCACAAGGAACAATAAAAAAAAACCCTGAAAATGCAAACTGAGTCCAAATGAAGAGACGGGGCCAGTCTGGCACTTCTAGAGACAACCTGTCTTTTTCTGTGACTGCAGCGTGACAGGAGGCGGCTGCCATCAGATGTGTAGGATTATGTTCGTTCTGTGCAGACGCTGTTCTGCATTGACGTGCTGAATTATAACTTGTCAGCTCTAAGTCTGTCACTCCTCCCATGAGGAAATTTGTTTTGCAAATTTTTCCCTTTAAGCACTGAAAGATCTCCGGTGTAACATCGGTTTCCCATTTGAAAGCTCAGTAATCTGTGAGGCAAGTCAAAGGGAGGTAGCACCAAATCATACAATCAGAGGGGAAGAAAAAGTAATCTTTAAAGTGCACAAGTTTTGCTGTGAGTTGCTGATAGTGTAGTCCTGGCAAGGGCAACACTTAAAAAGAAAATAATTGAGCTATATAGAAAAGACTGATCTTAGTTTAAGACTCTTTTCTTTTAAAATTGCCAGTAGCAATTTTGTTTTCACTAGGTGGGAGTGTTTCTTCATGGTCGTCTTTTATTTTTTTTATATTTTTAGTATATTTTTATTCTTTTGTTTTGTTTTGTTCTGTAAATGACTGATGAAGAAAGTTACTCTTTCCGGTAACAATAGATAAAGCATATAGTTCCAGGGAAAGTTGCTTACAGAGGTCAGTTATAAGTAAGGCCACATATAAAAGGTGGGTACTTCGGATGCATGGCAAATGCATGCATAACATTTTTATAGATATGTTGATGTTGTCCTTGTTAGCTAATTGCTTAATCAGCATGGTGCCTGTGTTTAGACACCGTCTGTATGTCTGTGCTATCTGTCCGTGCCTTTGCCAGCCTCTCCGGGGCTGCCGGCAGCGGGAAGCAGCTGATGTCCCCACTCTTTACTGGGGTGAACTGGCTGGGCAAAGCGCTGGGTCACACATCCCATTAACTCCTTAGAGGTCTGCATGTGTTTGTCACCGTCTACAGCTGAAGCTCTTCTCACCAATGAGACTGGAAACATCTGCTTCAGATACATATAATGTAATAAATATCTGGAGGAACTAGACTAGAAGAGCAGCTGAGAAACTGCCGTGTCACAGCAGTTGCTCCTGTGCACAGCAATGCCTCACGCAGCAGCTTTGGCCTGATGCACCTCAGCTGTCAAACACACTAAATAGGCTCTTAGGCGAGGAGTGCTTGTGAAATGGCTGCTTGTGCAACAGCTGCTTGTGCTCAGCATTCGCATCTTGTTCCGTTTCCTGGAGCTGGAATCAACAGCAATACGCTGAAAGTTCCTTTTGTGTGAAGTTCTTGCTCACCACACCCGTTCAAAGAAATTGCACATGGCAAGGAAAGCAACTATCAGGGCTTCTTCATCACAGAACTTGATGTACTGGAGTTTCTGGGGTGTTGGTCTTTGCAAATAGTCTCCTTTGGAGGAGGCTTGGGTGGAGTGAGAAATGGCAGTGGGTGAGGTTTTCTGAAAATTAAAAATGCAGAAGCAAAAATTACTAGTTTCATTTCAAGTTCATCCCAAACATGAAGTGATAAAGCAACTCCTCATGTTGATATATTTGAAGTCTTGAAAGTTCCTGCTGTAAGCATTGCACTGTTTGATTTTGTACAATAAAAATATATTTGCTGCATGTAGCTTATGTTAATATACGTTAAGGATTTCTTTAACAAATAGAAAATAGATGATTTTCTGAAAAATACCCATAGAGTTAAAAAGACTGGTTATCTTTGTATTTGTAATCTAATTTTTGATCATGTGAGACTCCTCTGATTACACATTGGAATATTTACAGTCTCTTAGAGTAGTTGACTAAAATTTGTAGTTTCTGTGGAGAGAATTTCTGTAACAGAAATTCTGTAGTGTTGATAAATATAACTAAAAAGCAATTATTGCCCCAAACCTCTGCACATCTCACAGAACACCAGCTAATTATTTTTCCATCTTCTGCAGATTCTATTACTTGTTTAATAACAAGCACCATTGAAAAATCAATTAATTGGCAGGTTGTTACATATGAAAGTTCAGTTTCTGCTCAGCTTTCCCGTGTTTATCAATAGTAAGCTCCCTGCCACAGGGTTGTTTAGAAGTTGCTGGCTGGTTTTTATCACACTAGGGACTCCATCTGCAATGCTGAGAATTTACTCCAGAGGATTTTTTTCCCTATACATCACAGTGTCTCTAGTCTTGGTGGCTTGACAAAGCACAAATATAAAGTAAAAATGGCACCTCAGTCTCTTCTTTCTGTCCTCCAAGGATGTTGGTATGAGTGGTATTGGAGTTGGAGTATTGTACTCCAGAAATCATGAAATTCGGAAAGCTGTGAATCAACTGGCTTGTTTTCCATAGCTGTCCTGAACCTGGTCAGCGTGTTCTCAATCAGTTCCTCAGGGACAGAGGTAAGCCACGCTGGACATGTTTCCATTGAACCCTTTTCTTTTTCCATTGCAGGTGGAAATAGAACAATTATATTTTTCTTTCTTGGTTTGATAGGTTGCTTGGGTAATGTCTTTTTTTCCCATCAAAAAAAAGTAACTTAGAGAAGCACAGAATATTCTTGTTGATGAGCTTGCAGATGGTGGAATCCCCCTGCTCAAAAGTTCAAGTGGCCTCTGTGTGGGCAGACTTCAGAAAAATATGTAAGAAATTTAAAGAGGGGTGGGAATGTAAAACGTTGAAGTGTAAAAATCACTTGTGTGTGTTGTTACACACTTGATCAAGTCCTGGTAAATCATTTCAATGAATGTATGCACTTCTTCAACCTTTAATTAAAAATATATTTTCTTCTTTTAGTATTTAATAAGTTTAGTTAGTAAATTCACAGATGTTTGAAGCTGAACTTGAATTATGGCAGAAGCTCCTTGATACAAAACTCCTGATTAGTTCTGGAAAAGCTGTTCATTGTTAGGAATCTGGATGGTTTGGACTGGTTTCCTCCAATTCTGTAGAAAAGATTTACTTGGGTAAGTGGGTTTTACTTCTAATATGGCATGTAGTAGCACACGTTTTAAGAAACGTTAACATTATAAGTAATGGTTTCAAATCTAATTATTCTCTCTCAGTTTGTGAGGGGCATTTTTGGAATTTGTATGAATGGAAAAAAGTTAGACTGGCCCAGAGCATAGCTTACAAAGCACCTATATCAGATTATGTTAAACCTCTAAAGCTTTCAGAATTTAATTTTGAAATTTATTTTTACTCTATCAGAAGGAACCAAATTTTATGTGAAAGGATTTTTACCCTGTCAAATTATGCTTTATAACATGTGGTAATTCCCCACCATCCCTAATTTTTATGTGTCTTATGCTGGATATGAAAAATGTATTCATCTCTTATGCTATAAAATACTTAACCTTGAATGAATGATTTATATTGTTGGCAAACTGGATGCTGGCGAAGCACCTAGAGCATATAGAATTACAGAAAAATGTAGATTGAAAGGGAATTCTTATGTCATCTTGTACAACTTCCTGCTCAAGGCAGGGCCGGGTTCTATTATAAGTCAGGGACCAGGTTGCTCAGGACCTTGTTCAGTCAAGTTTTGAGACTGTCTAAAGATGGAGATTATGCAACCTGCCCGAGGAACCTGTTTCAGTGTTTAATCACTCTCATGGTGAATTTCTTTTCCACATGTGCAGTCGGCATTTCTGTCTGTATCTCCTTTCTGCAGGTATTCAGAGACCTGAGCAAATGTTGCACAGACGCTGCTGGATCAGTCACAAACAATGCATCTTCTACTGCAGATGCCTTCTGCAATCCAGAAAAAGATTCTTCAGGCAAACCTGCAAATACACCAGGAAATAATGTCTCCCAGCTAAAACACATACTTGTTTATTAAAATCATACATGCATTTAGTGACTTGATATAATTTAGCATACTTATGTTTACTAAGGGTGTGTATGACTTCAGTGGTTTTGGCTGTAACCTTGCATAACACACTCACTTTGCTGTGACCTGGCATTAGTAATCTTGCAAGTGGACTTGCTGAAGTTGAATTTTAAGGCAAGTGGACCTCCTGAATGTGGTGAAATTAGCCCCCGTTAAGGATAGCACTTGGTTTTACTCCATTTCAAGTGTGCTGTGTGTCAGTAAAAGCAGTGTCTTATACACTTGCACGGTTGTTGAATTACGAAATTTTGAAAACATTGATTAAATGGTTGTGCGTGTTACTACATATTATGGACTGTATATTTTTATCAGAATACTGAAAGTTCTGAATTAGGTGTGTCATGGTTTAACCCCAGCCAGCAACTAACCACCACACAGCTGCTCGTTCATTCCTGCTGTCTGAGAATCAGGAGAATAAAAGTAAGAAAACTCATGGGCTGAGATAAAGACAGTTTAAGAGGTGAAGGAAAAGCCACACACACAAGCAACGCAAAACAAGGGATTCATTCACCACTTCCCATCAGCAAGCAGGTGTTCAGCCATCTCCAGGAGACCTGGGCTCCATCATGCGTCATGGTTACTTAGGAAGGCAAATGCCATTACTCTAAACATCCCCTGCTTTCCTTCTTCTTCGCCCCAAATATATACTGAGCATGATGTCGTATGGTATGGAATGTCTCTTTGGCCAGCTGCCATTTTATACAGCTTTTTTGTATGCCTCCCTTCTGAGAAAGCATTTAGATTTTTTGTTTCTGAGCTCACTTTCAGATTATTTCTGTATGCCTGTATTCATTGGATAGTATTTTCATATGTTAACTATAAAAAACCCTTGAAGGTCTGTAATGTATACTCATTTGACAGAGTTGTATGGGGACTTTTTTTTTTTGCTTTGTTTTTGATTTTTTTTTTCTTTTTTTCAGTATTTGCGGAATTAATTCACTATTTGCTCCGTTATTTAGGTTTGGTGAGAGAAAACTAGAACTGCAAAATTAACTGACTGCTGCTGTAGAGGCTCAGTAGGAGGACCGTCTCACTGTGGATCCCTAATAAACTTGGAATTTGTGCTTCTGAATAGTAGCAGCTTCTGACCTGTTTTTTGTGGTGTTTAAACTTCGCAACCTTATGCTGTTCAGCCTGATAACATAAAGATAAATAATCTACCATGCAGCAATTTTTAAAGCTCATAGAACCATGGAATAATTGAGGCTGGAAGGCAACTATGGAGATCTTACAGTCTGGAGATTGTACAGTCCCTGTGTGGAGCAGGGTCAGTCAAGAGCAGGTGAACCTGGACTGGGTCTGGTTGGGTTTTGAGTGTCACCAAGGGTGTCACCAAGGGTGGAGGCTCCACAGCCTCTCTTAGCAGCTTGTTCCAGAATTCAATCACTCTTTTTTACTAAAAAGTTTTTTGTTATAATTAAACAGAATTTCCTTTTCTCATTTTGTGCCCATTGCCTCTTGTCCTGTCACTGGATACCCAGAAGAGCCTGGCTCCATCTTCCTTAGGCCCTCTTGTCCACTATTTATACACACTGATAAGATTTCCCCCAAGCTTTCTCTATTCCAGGCTGAATAGTCCCAGCTCTCTTGTATTTCAGATGTTCCAGTCCCTTTATCATCATTGAGGCCATTTGCTGGACTTATTCCACTATGTCCATGACTTTCTCATACTGGAGACCCCAGAACACAGGGCCCCAGAATACAGGGCCCCAGTTGTGTCCCACTAGTGTTGTGTAGAGAGGTCTGTGGCATTTAACACACTCATCTGGTCTTGGTGGGGACTGAAGAGTGAAACAACCAACAGGAAAAAAAACCCCTACTATGCTTTTCAGGCCTGTAAAAACAAAGGTTCATAATAAAACGCTACAGAAGACCTTCAGAAAACGTGCTGACTGCACTTGGCAGTTAAAATTTACTGTGGGTAAAAGCAAAGGAATAGCAATTTGAAAGGGTGTAACGATAATTACTCTTCAGTGATGATCCCCCATGAAACACCAGCTGCTTGTTAAGAGGAATTAGAATGTTGGACATTATTAGAGAAGAAATAGAAAAGACTTCAGAAAGCATTCTGTCATTATAAAAAAATCCAGTGTTCCTGCACGTGTGCTGTTGAAGGTTATATGCTGTTTAGGTCCCCTTGTATCAAAAAGGACACGGAATGGGGAAAGTCAGTTCAGTCTGCTGAGGACTCCTAAACAGGCACCTCTGAACTACAAGAGCATTTTGGGAACTAATATGGTGATTGCCTGGGTCTTCATACCCTTCCCAGAGGCCTTATGCAGAGTTTAGGTTTCCCCCAATGCATCTGTTCTTACATTAATTTGAAACTCTGCTCCTGTGCATTGGGGAAAGAGAATTCGCCACAGAGAAGTGAGGGTTGCTGTGGACAGCAGGGTGTGTGCCAGCACCAGAACCAGCGCAGGAGTGAAAGGCACGGGCTGCACTGACAGTGATGGACGCTGCACTGATAGTGATGGACGCTGCACTGATAGTGATGGACGCTGCTCCCCGTCAGTCAGACCCCAGCGTGGTGCAAGCCCAGCTGGTGACACCCTGACAAGACCACAGCACAGGTGTCTCCTCAACAGAGGGCCCTGTGCTCTACAAGAGGAAGATAGCAACAGGCCAGCATATCACACGTGCCATTCCTTTATGGTGTTTATGTGAGTGTGTAAAACCAATTTGTTAAGAAATTTGTTAAACAGATTTTCCCCAGATCTTCCACTGAGCCTTGTTACCCGAATTTCCTACAAGAGAAATTGTTACTTGTTTTGACCTTGAAGTACTGTGATGAGTTGGTCAAAAACGTTGTTGGTCACTAAAAGCTGAGGTGATCTTATTTCCTTTTCTGAAGGTCTCAACTTATTTGAGGTGAGCTGCAAGGCATTAGAAACAGGTTATACTCAACTTGAGGAAATATATTGCAATATGTATTCTTGTAATTATCCCACAGTATTTGTTTCTATTTATAGCTTTGCATTGATGTGTTAATCCAACACATCACTTCCACTCACATCACCAAGGGAGCAGCCACAGTCAGATTCTGTGGAGGGGTTGCTGTTAGATGGAGATTTGTTACTGAAGCAGCCAGGAATTTCAAAGCTAGGAACAGGACCTGCTGTGGGAGAGAAGCAACTCTGAAATAACAAGGCCCCAACATGGTGTAAATCAACGGACCTACCAGCAGTGAGACTCCAGCGTGTGGGCAGCTCGTGAACATAGATGATATCCAATTAGCGAATGCATGCTTGGAGCGTGGACACGTGATCAGAGAATAGTTGCATATATTAGGAGGCAAAATGGGTCAAGCCATGGCTGAATAAAGACAACAAAGATTCAATGGATGCAGATGGACAGGAGCGAGATAAGTTGTGAGGACTGTTTCAGATGTAAACCATGGATCCTAATTCAGTGTTATAGATGCTCACAGACCTGGTGGTCTAGAAGCCTATTAGCAAGCAGGTGGTGTACCTTCTGTGGAGAATGGCAATTTGAACAATCAGCAGGAGAGCCAAAAGTGTGATATTACACTTAGATAGTCAATGCAAAAATGAGGTAAAGTTATGAGACATTCTTACAAAATCACGCAGTTATAAATTTTCTACTTTTAACATTAGGATTATGGTTGTGCTGTATTAAATTGTTTGATTATTCTGAATCTATTAGTAAGTGTTTTAGGCAAACTAGAACAGTACATTAATAAGATTGCCATAATAAAGTTAAGGTTTGACATATAGCTTATAAGTTTTGGAATAAGTGGGTAGTTGTTTGATCTTAATAAATAAGGCTTAATTGCATTATATGTAACTGTAATTATTGTGTTAATCATGTGCTGTATATTGCAGTGTATTTCAAAGATGGTTCAGCACGCTGTAAATGGGGCCTGGCTGGTTCAAGAACAAAAAGGGGGAATTGTGGAGGGGTTGCTGTTTGTTAGATGGAGATTTGTTACTGAAGCAGCCAGGAATTTCAAGGCTAGGAACAGGACCTGCCGTGGGAGAGAAGCAACTCTGAAATAACAAGGCCCCAACATGGTGTAAATCAACGGACCTACCAGCAGTGAGACTCCAGCGTGTGGGCAGCTCGTGAACATAGATGATATCCAATTAGCGAATGCATGCTTGGAGCGTGGACACGTGATCAGAGAATAGTTGCATATATTAGGAGGCTTGTTTCTGTAATAAGTGGCTTTGCATGATTCACATTGAATCAGAATGCTGAGTCCTTTATTGCTCCAACAAGACTCCGCAGGTAAGCAGCAGTTACTTTTGGTTTTGTTTTGGCCAAGAATAAATGCAGCATCTACTTCCATTTCCTCCACAGTTTGTGATCAGCTTCTCATGAAGAAGGGGACAAATCTTTTCTCTAGCAGCAGTCTGTTACCTAGCAGCTTAGAAACAAAGATCTAAGAAAGCAGGAAGAGTGAAAGAGAAGTTGTTAGGATCAGCACCATGAAAACCTATTGATCCTCCTGACACAAAAGCCTTGCTTTCTCACACAGCGCATGACCATCCCACTTTTGGTTGTATGCAAAAGATGAACACAGGTAAGTTTTTCAATAAGCTTTACTACTTGATATTTATTTGTAATCCTTGCTGGTGTTCTGACGAATGTGTACTTAATTTTTCAACACTTAGGCCATGACTACTTTGTGCCATCAGACTTTACAGCTGGCTTACACAACCAGCACAACCGATGGGTGCACGGACATGACCAGGGCCTTGTTTCTTGAGAAATAGTGACAAAGCTTTCCTTTGGCAATTCATTATGCTGTCTTTAGTCAATTCTCATTTTGAAGTTAATAGTCACTAATTGTTTTGTAACATTTTGTAAGGCAAAAAATATGTGGAAAAAACAACCCGTCACAGCACATCAATCAGTCCGATGGATGGGTATCTGTCAGCAAGATCCAGGCAGACGGAGCACTGCACCAAGAGACCACAGAGGGAAGACCTCCTGGGATTCTACCTTCGTATGCAAGATGCAAAAAAAAGAGGTTCTTCTATAGACAAGCAAAATGACATTTTCACTCTTCCATGTCCTGACTCCCTGAGGAGAGGTAACTGGAAAATTCCATATGTGGATTCCTGTACTTTGGGAAATAGATAGATACTCTCAAGAAAGGCAGGCTGATGAAAAGGACAGGGTATCTTTGCTTTAATTCTTAATGGCCTAGCAAAATCTATAATAGGCTTGGAAGAGAAGAGGTTCCCAAATTCTGCTTACATATTTCAGATTCATTGCCACAAAGCAGCCTTACAGTGTGCTTTTATCCAAATATGACCTTATCAGCTAGAAAGGGATCATTGATTGTGTAGAATACTACATACATTGAAAAGGATTATCAGAATTCGACATTCTGGAGACGAAAATAAATGTTCCTACTGATGTCCCCTAGAGAAAGATTTGTGTTAAGAAAAAAAAAAAAGTGTGTTTTGAACCTGGATCTGTTAACAGAGCCAGTTTACAGCAAGGCACATTTACATTGACAAAGGCAAAGAGGCAACAATCTCCCAGAAAGAGGTGGACACAAGGTCTATGATCACAGATTGCGTAGGTAGGCAGTAGGAACTTCTGAAAGTAGCTTTACCCCTAAAGGAAATCTAAACTGCTTTCTGAAAAAAGAGGAACACTTCTGCTCTGTTCTCCCTAAGTGAAAGAGTTTGGAAGATTTTGAAGGAGCCCAAATTGCCATCTGTAAGGAAGCAGACACCTGGGTTTACTGTTCTGAGTCAGCTAGAGGAGGAATGCCCAGCACAGTATAATTTTGATGTTTTTCAGGTAAACACAATCTTTATACCCACAACTAGGTTCCAATTATATTTCTGTTTCATTAAACAGACATTGAAGCACTTCAACGCTTCATCAAGATGCATGAACCACCTGGAGATGTTGTCCGTGAAGAAATTGTTATTGTTACTGAAGAGACTGAATTTATCAAAGAGAAGTAACCAAAGAAAAATAACCTCAGTGAAGCTGTAAGCCAAATACAAGAATAAAGAAGCCAGTCAGCAAGCATATGCTCCCCAAGAACCAGCGTTAGAATCACCAACTAGAAGGGATAAACCAATAAATTCATGTAAGCTTCCGGACGGTAACAGTGACTGTGTGGGTGAAAGACAGACTCACAAAATACAAGATTCTGTTGTCAATGATTGTGAGATTCTGTGGCAGGGAGCATGCAGATATAACTAGTAACTACTATAAAAATATTTCTGCTTGAAACATCATGTTTATCTTTCATAATTTTGGAGATGTACTCTGTTAGCTAAGAAATGTACCAATTCTATCTGTGTGAAAACAGATTAAAACTACAATTTATCGGTCTGATCTTTTTAATTCAATAACTGTAAAGAGCACTCAAAATGACAGTACTAGATCAATTATTTTTTTCCTCACTTCTATAAGGCCATTAAGGCCTTTATTAATCATAATCATAATCATAATCATAATCGTAATCATAATCATAATCTGGACGATCGGGTAGTGAGTTGGACTGCGAACTGGCTGAAGGACAGAAGCCAGAGAGTTGTGGTCAATGGGGTCATTAGGGGCAGTCAGCATGGCTTCACCAAGGGGAAATCGTGCTTGATCAACCTCATCGCCTTTTATGAGGACATAACAAGGTGGATAGATGATGGCAGAGCAGTGGATATGGTCTACCTTGACTTAAGTAAAGCATTTGACACAGTCTCCCACAGCATCCTTACAGCTAAAATGAGGGAGTGCAGTCTGGACGATCGGGCAGTGAGTTGGACTGCGAACTGGCTGAAGGACAGAAGCCAGAGAGTTGTGGTCAATGGGGCGGAGTCCAGTTGGAGGCTTCTGTCTAGTGGAGTGCCTCACGGGTCAGTACTGGGGCCGGTATTATTCAATATATTCATCAGTGACTTAGATGAGGGAATAGAATGCACTGTCAGCAAGTTTGCTGATGACACCTAGCTGGGCGGAGTGGCTGACACGCCAGAAGGCTGTGCTGCCATCCAGCGAGACCTGGACAGGCTGGAGAGTTGTGCCGGGAAAAATTTAATGAAATATAACAAGGGAAAGTGTAGTCTTACATCTGGGTAGGAACAACCCCAGGTTCCAGTATAAGCTGGGGAACGACCTGTTAGAGAGCAGCGTAGGGGAAAGGGACCTGGGGGTCCTGGTGGACAGCAGGATGACCATGAGCCAGCACTGTGCCCCTGTGGCCAAGAAGGCCAATGGCATCCTGGGGTGTATTAGAAGGGGGGTGGTCAGTAGGTCGAGAGAGGTTCTCCTTCCCCTCTACTCTGCCCTGGTGAGACCACACCTGGAATATTGTGTCCAGTTCTGGACCCCTCAGTTCAAGAAGGACAGGGAACTGCTGGAGAGAGTCCAGCGCAGGGCAACAAAGATGATTAAGGGAGTGGAACTTCTCCCTTATGAGGAAAGGCAGAAGGAGCTGCGTCTCTTTAGCTTGGAGGAGACTGAGGGGTGACCTTATTAATGTTTACAAATCTATATAAATGGTGAGTGTCACGAGGATGGAGCCAGGCTCTTCTCGGTGACAACCAACGGTAGGACAAGGGGTAATGGGTTCAAACTGGAAGACAAGAGGTTCCACTTAAATTTGAGAAGAAACTTCTCAGTGAGGATAACAGAGCACTGGAACAGGCTGCCCAGGGGGGTTGTGGAGTCTCCTACTCTGGATACATTCAAAACCCGCCTGGACACATTCCTGTGTAACCTCATCTAGGTGTTCCTGCTCCAGCAGGGAGATTGGACTAGATGAAGTCTTGAGGTCCCTTCCAATTCCCTAACATTCTGTGATTCTGTGATAATATACAATATATGACCAGCCACAATAAGTGTGATTTTTTTGCTTCTTGTATAATATTAATTGCAAAGTTGAAGACTGCATTACCTGGTGTTGAAGGCAGCATTACATCAAAGCAAAGCTGTGACTGGATACCTACAGCTAAGTCCAAAGTTTAGGGGCCAGCTCCTGGATTTTGTCTGCATCTAGACTTTGCCAGGATGAATGATTCTTATGTGGCCTGGTACAGCAGCCAGAGCCTGATTTTAGAAGGAGCCCAAAGAGCCAAACACTTATTTATCAGCTGTGTTTGCTGAATAGTCGCTTTCCTCAGAGGAGGGTAATGCCACTCCCCAATAAAGCCACTGCTCAAATGCAAACCATTTTCCAGTACAGATTGTTCAGGCAGTTGTAAGGGCTGCTACTCCCAAAATTTTCCCACCCAGGTTACTCAACCCTGATTCTGAGAGTTTTTTATTATGAATGGTGATCCCTTTGGTGTATAGATTTATCCATGTATTACCCAATCCCATATACACTACCCCCAGACCCATTTGTAAAAATTGTGTATTTGTCCATGTTCCATTTCCCAGCTGTTTTACTGGCAAATGCCCTTTGTACATCCTTCCCAGAACACAGTCCATGTATCACTAAAAGCCCATCTGGATTTTATGTCGCATGGCAAGTTGTGATCCCATATTCCTGGTGGCCACAAATATAGAGTGAGGTCTTGTATAACACGTGAAAGGTGTTCATTAAGGGCTGATTGTACCTGTGTACATGTAGTATTCCACATTACATCATCTATTGCTCACATAGACAGACCGTATGAATTCTTTTGTAACTTTAAGACAATTCCCAGAGTTGCCAGCAATATGCCTGTGGATTTCAGCAATTGTCCAGAGGCTAATTCTCCTTTTGTTAACAGCCCCACTGCTGCTTGGAGGTGATTTGCATGTGCAGATTCATCTGCTCTGTTTTTCACGGTTCACACAACAAAATCTGTATCCCCAGCACCCCACGAAGAGCCACGTGTTCAGTTAGCTCTCTTTGCTACACTTGGTGAAATACTGAGTGTACAAGAAAGAAAACCCAACAGCTTGCAGCTCTTGGGCAAGGAGAGGAGGGGAAGGAAAAGAGAAGTTGCTCTTTCTAAAGCAGGATCTATTAGCTGGGTCCCACGTTTGGCTTCTACTGCTTAGTGACCTCAGATCCTGCTCAGCCAAGGGTGTCCATACTCATCCAGGTGGCTCTGCTCATCATGTTCACGTGTTGGAAGGAGATGCAGAGACACAGAAAAAGCATCCAAAGAAAAAAACCTCCTTTTTTAGAATGTAAAACCCACAGGTACGCCAATATGCTGCTTATCAGTAAGCTCCTAAGCATAAATTAAAACCTGGAACCTTAAATAAATTCAGTTCTAGGGAAGCAGGTCCTTGTGTTTTTTCCCTTGATCCAGACTTCTAACAAAAATCTCAAAATCTTCAATGATACTCACTCCAATGAGTTAGAAGTTAAAAATCATTTAATATACATCCAAAGTGAGTATTGGATGTGGATTTACATGACAAATACCTGAGGAAAAATAGTGTTTCTATATTTATATGACTTATAAGTATATATCTAAAATGAGTCATTTCTCCATTTCAACCAGTATGGCTTTGTGTAACTAAGACTCCATTCTTGAACAAATAATTGAATATTTAGTGGACAGTCTTTATACATATGACATCTGAATGTTTTGCTTTCAGCAATTTAAGCTATTACTTGTTATTTGCCATATTTATTTGAGCCATTAGTCACTAAAAATATTTTGTTTACTTTTTCCCTTTTTTTTTTTTTTACTCAGATGACTACTGCTATTATCATTGTGTGTAAAATTGCTAGCCAAATCACTTAAATGAGTGCCTCTTATACCATAATAGAAGTAAATATATGGCTGGAGTCCACGATTTTTCAAGCTCTTTTATTTCTCCTACATAGACACGGAAGTGAAAACTCTCCTCAGTCAAAAAATAGTTTTAAAAAACAGTATCTGTATTATTTCTATCATTAAAACTTTTTCCTGTTCTGCAAGGCAAATGTTCTTGGCTAGTATTGATTTCCTACAACAACAAAATGAGTATTTTTCTTCCTGCGAGCAGATGAACTGCAATGTATATGCATTAGGGCACACTCTACACGTTCTATGCATAACTGAGTATATATACTCTGTATTTTAGCTCCTCGCTACATGTTCCACCTTTAGTACTAAAATTGCTTAACGAAAACATCTGTTGGCTGGTCACAAAGCTGATCCTGCTCTCCCACAAATCTCCATCCCAGCTTCATTCTTCTGCATAGGTTTGCTATACTAAGGGTGAAATAAATCAACACATGTAAGTGGAATGTACTGTATTCAAAAATGGGGTTTTCTCAGGAACATATTACCATTTATCTGTTTCTTTCTTAGAGCGTCTTGGAAATCGTGATGAGTGTCAATATGAAGGCATCAGCAGCTGGAAGTCAGCTTAAGAAATTAATAAAAACATAATTAGAAACCAGTATTTTTATGCCATTATCCAGCTTATTAACAGACCATAAAAAGGAGCAAAAGCTGAAGTCAGCTGCAGTAATTTCAGGATTTATCTTTATGCATGTCACTGATGTTAGTTTGTTAATCACCATCCCTAACAAGCTGTAATTTTGGGAGGTTCAAAATGTGTTGGCCAACTGCAGCTGAAGAGTTTCACAGTGCTTGGCATCCTAAGGAAAACAAGCATGACCGTGTCAACCACCTCCAGCTTTCTGCTGATTAGGAGGGCAATTGTCTGTATCCTTACAGATTCATACGTAAGTGGTTTATTTGACGTGCACTTACTAGATATGCAGAGCTGCCCCGTACTGCACAGCACCTGTAATCTGTCTGTCAGGGTAGTATCAGTATCTTCATACCACACTGCAGCCAACAAAACAAAAATGTTTAAATGCAGAGATCCTTTTCTGTATCAGGAAGTCTGTCAAAACATTTTAGAAGACAAGTTTTATATTGAGTCAGCTAACTGGTAGATTTTTGTGTGTATGTGATTTTTTTCCTATTTCATTGCCTAATGAATGGCAAGACCACACAGCTAAAAAGGTATCTAAAGTTCCTGCGGGTTGTCTCCTAGAAAAGTTGATGAGTCTTGGACCTTCTCAAGCCAAAGAATGATCTGTCACAGGTAAGTAACAGAACTGAAGCAGATTCACATTTGTTTTAGATTACCTACTACATCACTTGATAGTTTTGTTTTTATCCTGCCGTTACTGATCAGGGTTTTTGTCAATCTAATCTAATTTAACTTCCTTAAATTTAGTGCTGCTGGTGATTCAAAAGCAGTGAGGCATGACATTTTTATTTGATTCTGGCTTTCACTTCACAGTGGCAATGCTCACAGTTCTTTGCTTTTACTTACAGAAGTTCCAGGTTCCATCTCCTCTACCTGGAGCTCTGCTCTTTCCTACTGTAAGTAGAACATTTATACACCATACTTTTTTTCACAAGAGCAAGATATTATCTTGCTCCAAACTCTTATCTTGCTTAAGCTTTCAAACTACGTGTCTAACACAAGCCTGCCAGCAGAGCCCTCTCTCAGTATGACCTGCTGTTTGACATAGGCAGGTGCAGAGACGCGTTATCAGCAGGTCAGTCCGTGAAACAAACTTCAAACTGTAAATCATCCACTGCTGTTTCTCTAAATTATCCCTTTTATATTACAATTTATTAACAAGTAAGGCAAATGGCAAGCAAGAACTTTTCATTTGGTGTAAATTGTAGAAACTCAAAAAAGCAAAACTGAATATAAGCGTTGTTTTCTTCCCTCTTCCTACAAGGATTTGACAAGGAAAGCAGCTGAGCTCAAAAGTCAGCCCATGGAGGAGCAAAACCCCTTGGGTTATGCCGAGGCACCACAGGGACGTCAGAGCGACCCCACGTGAAAACCTTGTGAACTGCAGAGAAAGGAGAGAAATGTTTGTGTAGAAGGAGTCACTCTGGTTACTGTACATATCTTAAAAGAGTCGTTAGTTCTACTTTCTTGTTAATTTAATAAAGATAAATCAGCAAAAAAAAGAAATCTACAGGAAGTGAAAGGAAGATCAGAAGCAAAGTCACCTTGGGATTAATTTCCTCAGTTCTGAACACGGGCACCCATTTCGTGTATGTAGCAACTGAAGTCACTTAACACTGAATTAACAGTGCACTGCTAATTTCTGAATTACTGCCAATATCCCTTACGTTTAGCACCTACTCCCTTAAGTTTGACTGTTCTTCCTTGTATTTGAAGGGGGCAGAACTGAGGCTGCAGACTGAAATATATCTGGTTTGTGATGTCACAGGTCCCACTGTATTAAAAGTCATCAATACCTGCAACTTTCAAAATATATTTCACAGTTTTGCATTAAGTTAAAATATAAGTCTAGTGCAACTTTCATAGACTTTCATACAGTATACCAAAGCTGATTTGGGCCTTTTGGGTGCTATGGTCACACATGTCCATAAAGAAGCTGAAAAGATCTGTAAGTGCACATTTAAGGCCACTCACAGCTCTTATTCTTCATAGGCAGCAGGAACCACTAATCCCAGGGAATTCAGCCCATACAGGCACATCTCACAGTGTCTGGAGCCAACAGGCTTGTAAAAAGTTTAGTGTAGAGAACTTAAACATTGGTATTTTAGTATGTAGCATTTTCCCCATTCTATTTAAATATTTTCATTCGTATTCTGAGACTGTCAATATATAAAATCAGTCTTTACATCCCTTAGCAAATGTTTTTTTCATTTGAATTGCATCAATTACCATCATTAATTGCAAAGACTGAAAAAACACTTTAAAATCAGTTTTGAGACCAAGCTAACACATGCACAAACAGTAACAACGTGAAACTCGAATCACACATCAGTGTTGGCTTGCCCAGGAAATGAAGTTACGTTTCTGTCATGAGGATGCCAGGATGGCAAAGCCAAATAACATTAATTTTTAAATCTGCATTCAGCTTTCCAATAAACTTATCCCCTTACATGAGCAAAGTTCAGCAGGAAGCTACATACATAGGCCCATGTTTTAGATTCAGCTGAATAGAAGTCCTTTAAAAGGTGACTGCTTTGAACAGGTACCGCCTTGCAGATGACAGGTTTTAGTCTGAAGATGAGAAATTTAAGTAGATCACTCTTCTCCGGTGTAACAGAAAACTATTAACTGCATCATCAACCAAGTTCAGTGTTTATCTGAAGCTAGTCTGAAATCACCTGAGAAGTAAACAAAAACTGCAGTTACAGTTAACTAAATTAAGCAATTATCATAAAGAGCTGCATGATTAAGTGTATGTCTTTTAACTCCTTTTCTGGAAAATAAGTTAGAAAATAAGAACACTAAAGGCAATGTTCAGAAGTCAATTATTTGCTCACCAAAGTTGAACATGGTATGAAACTTGTGCATTTGTCCCAAAACGGCCAATGATGTCTGAAGAAGAGAACACAGAAACGACGCAGCAAATGAAAAGAAAACGTCCACTTTGAAGATCTGATATAATTTAAAATAAATAAATACCATAATCCATAAAGTAAAAATAACATTTTATGGTTTTTTTTTAAACTTCTTGTATGGGCTTCACAGACCTCAGAATACACCCAAAATAAGTTGTCCAAAATACTCCTTTAAAAAACTATAAATTATTGGTAACAGTTTCTTTAATGGAGATGGCAGGAGTTGGTCCCACATGAGTCCATATATAGCCTTTCTCTGGTCTTGTAGGAACTGTAGGGAAGGGAGATGATCGAGATTTGAAATATTCGGAAGGTGCATGACAAACAAACTCTAAATACTCCATTTTTCTTGGGAGGTCTTCTTCTGGTCCTAGGAAAAAAAAAAAGCAAAACAAAACAACAAACAGTCTTAAAAGACAAAATTTACAGGCATAAAATTGAAGTATGCAGAACTTAAAAATATGCAACAACAAACAGCCAATATCCCTTAAGAGAATGTGCCTTTTCAATCAATGACCTTCCTGGCTAAGCAGCCTCAAATACTAGACGAGAAACCTCTGCCTTTATTTTTGCTGGGCTGATATTTTTTTCCTAGCTGAAGCACGCGGTTATTTGAGTGAAGTACTTCAGTTAATAGATTTTAAATAGATGCTACTTGTGTTCTGCCTGCCAACAAGACTTTTCTGAGTTACTAATAATTTTATAATCAGTAGCAGAACACTGTCTATGCCAGTGCTTGCATGCTATGTATTTTAAGCACTCAAGATAAAGTTCAGTTAATTTGGGTCACTTTAAAAGAACCAGCTTGGGCTGGTACATAAGGTTTATACTGTAATAACTTTGATTCTATCTATGGAGTAATAATTTGATCCTTAGAGTTGCAAGACTGTAATTGTGCCCGTGAACACAGATATTCAAATCACACTCACTGCAGTAGTGCTAATTCATATTACATATGTAAGAGAAATGACAAAGGTTATTCAAGTAAATGACATGCATACAGGATTAGGGTCTAAAACGTGGAAGTCGCACAAATGATCTTGGCAAAATAAAAAGTCCATCTGAAAAATACAACTCCGCATCAGTCAAAGCCCATATAAGCAGTCGTATAAAAGGAAGGCTTAAAGTTTACCTATGATGTAGGATGCTGGGTCAAAACAATCCTTGGGGCTGGCTTGTGTAGGAATGAGCCAGGTTAGCGCAGCGCTCTTTTCACAGTATTGGTCCTGAATAAACCCACGGATCTGAGCATAATATGTTTTTCCATCCTGCTCATCAACCACTGAAACAACATCTCCAATTTGATAGTATACACCCTAAAAGACATACAAATGATAATTAAACCAAACAATCTGGTTTTAGAAGCTTCACTCTGTGATTCTGACCCATGTCTTAAGTATCAGTAACTTAAGTTATCTCAAATTACCCCAATCTCGAAAGACAGCCTTAATTCAGCCACATGCAAAAGGACAGTGGCATAAGACAGAGTCCTGTCTCACCTATGCAGTCATCAGCACTGCTTGTGCGCAATAACCCAGTGTCTAGGAGTCTGAGTTCAGTCCCAAAATTGCTTATGAGACCAGACAGGCAATTCCACACGGTTTCTGTCCGCCCAATCTCTCAGAAGCAATGTGGCCTTATCTATCTTCAAAGAAATAGTGCTCTCAGCTGCTCTACATCCCCCGCTCCCAGGAGTGCCACACCTCCTGTCTGCAGAGCGGCGACGGTTTCATTCTGTTAGAAGGAGAAGAGCGCAACACCACCTTCTAGAAAAGGTAACTGCAGTATTTTCCCTGCGTATGCAAGGAAAGCAGCTTTCTGCACATCAAGAAGTTCGCTCATTTGAATGCAGAGGAGTTCCAAAAGACAGATCCACCTCCTGTCACCTCCCATGTCACTCCGTAATGTGTGAGGCTGCCCAGCAAAGGCAACGCATGGTATGTCATAACAGTGTCGCAGAGCACAACGCAGCATCTGTGCTATCAATATCGGAGATCGCCAAGCATCATCCAGGAGGGTTCTGTTTATAAACCAGATTTAAAAGACCTCAAAAACCCCGAACAATCCCCTTCTCAACAATGCAGCAAAGTATCAAAACAAAAACATTTTGCATAAAGAGACTGGGTTAAATAAAAGTTTTGACATAATTCTTAGGAATTTCTGAAAAATCCAAAAACACGTGAGAAAAGGCATCAACGCTTTTCCGAACTAATCAACGCGAGAGATTCATCTGGGACATGAGACGCAAAGCATCAAGTCTCTAGAGAGCACACGGAAGCTCAGCCTACCACTTCTCTGGCTGTGCTGTCTCCTAGTGGCTGTCCTGACCTTTTCTTTGGGGGAAAAGACATTTCCAATGGTTTGCTTGTACTACTGGGAAACAAAAGCAAATTTCAGAACTTCAAAACACTAACACCTTGGCACACTGGTAAGGACGGTCTCAAGCATGGCTGTGAGAAGTGCTAGCTTCTGCTGGCATTGCAATAGTCCACATATCTCATTCCAGGGTGTTCCACATGGCTTGCACCCAGCTCTGAAACCTCAGGCAGTTTAGACTTTAGGGCAGCACGACCCATCCCCTCTACAGGCAATATTCTCTGTGCCTAAGGTAGGAAACATCACACAAATTCCAGCAGTCAGCTATAGTTGCTTTTGCTTGACCTCTGCACAGTTAGAAGTCTGAAAAGTTTGACTGCAATAATTACTAGGGGAACCTGATGCATCTTCTTGGCTGAAAAAAATGACACAACTATGTAAACTACTGTGTTAAACTAACTTGCAAGACTTAACAGCAATGACATATGACAGAGCAAAATCCTACGGAGCGGCTAGGCAAGGAAGAACAGCTTCTGTGAACACATCCCTCATGCTTTCACTACCTGCGATAAGTTTTCAGGTCGGAAACAGAAACAGCAAGACCCTTTTCACAAAAAAACTTGCATAAACCATACCTTATAAAAGATGGATTCTGCTGTAATTATAGTGGATACAGACTCGGGAGCCTTGATGGGCTAAGGAAAGAACACAGAAATGGAAAATCAAGAGCGCTAAACCCACCATAATAATTCCATCAAGTTGGGTTTTTTTTCGTTTTAGGCAATGAGCTGAAACATTATCTTCTTAGAAAAATCAGTAAACACAAGAAACCGGGTCCAAATATTTACAACATCTGTAGTTTGAAACTGAAAACAACAACATTAACACTTTCATTCTCAGGCTCTTAAGCGGAGAAGCAATAACTAAATTCACGTGGGCCGTTTCTGTTTACACAAAACTCCTTCCCCAAGCACGGAGCCTGCGGGTCGGGACGCTGGGGGCAGCTGCTGATAAAAACCCCACACACCGCCTTACGTTTTTCAGCTTGAAGATATGCCTGCGCCCTTTGCCCTTCGTGGAAACCTTCTTCTCCGCGGCGGGCGCTGACTTGTACTTGGTGTTCCGCAGCCGCGCAGAGCGCCGGTGGATCTCCTGCTTACTCTGCGGGGGGAATTACCGGGTAAGTGCAGGGCGAGGGGGCTGCCCCGGCGGGAGGGGAGCGGCCGGCCCGTCCCGGGTGGTGTGGCGGGGCGCGGAGCGGGCGCTGGGCCCCGGCGCTCACCTGCTTCCCGCCGCCGCCGCCCCCGCCGTTGCTGTGCTGGGCGGCGGCCGAGGTGGTGGCGAAGGCGGCGGGCCCGGGCGGCGCGGAGCGGGCCGTGCAGTTGTTACACAGGATCTCGCCCTGCCCGCCCTTCTTCCACATGGAGGAGGACGTGCTGCGGCATACGCTGCAGGTGGGCTTCAGCCCCAGCGGCATCCTGCGGCCGGCGGCGGGGCCCGCAGCCCCCGGCTAAGAGACGCGGAGAGCGAGGCTCCAACACCGGCCGCGGCGCCGGCCCCTTCCCGCCGGCGGCGGATGTGGCGGCGGCGGGCGGAGCGGGGCGACCGGTCCTGCCCTCTGCTGGCTGCGGGCCGCCCGCCGCCGGAGGGGCCGCCGTGCTCAGCCCTGCGGGGCAGCGCTGGGGCCCGGCACAGAGGGGCGGCTGCGGCCCGGCCCGGCGTGGGCAGGGTGTTGGGAGAGACCTCGGCTTGCCGGGGGAGTCTGGGGGCAGAGCCGCGCTCGGTGGGTCCGTGTGCTGGCAGGGTCAGGGCTGTTTCTCTCAGAAATGGCAGACAGCACGTGTTGATTCTCGGTCTCCAAAGACTCAGGGTCCCTGTGCCAAGCAGGGCATATTTATTGCCTCAGCTGGGGCTGGAACATCTTTCTTATAAGGAGAAACTGAGAGTTGGGTCGGTTCAGCCTCGAAAAGAGAAGGCCGAGAAGGGATTTTATCAATGCTTACAAGGGTGGATGTCAAGAGGATGGGACCAGACTCCTTTCAGTGGTGCCCAGGGGTAGGATGAGGCGCAGTGGGCGCAGACTGAAGCACAGGAGGTTCCATCTAAACATGAGGAGAAAGTTCTTTACTTTGAGGGTGTCAGAGCACTGGAACAGGCTGCCCAGAGAGGCTGTGGACTCTCCTCTGCAGACATTCAAAACCCGCCTGGACACATTCCTGTGCGATCTGCTCTGGGGGATGAACCTGCTTTAGCAGGTGGGATGAACTAGGTGATCTTGAGGTCCCTTCTAACCCCAACCATTCTGTGATTCTGTGAAAACAGTGATGGAGAGAGCAGTGTTCCTCCATACTGTCGAGACCCACAGGCAGCCCAGGAGGAGACCCAGTACCCGCAGGCCAGCACAGGAGCTGCCTCTGGTACCTGCCCCATTCCCGTTTGCAGGGGGACGCTTGGTTCCTCACCCTGATGCAACTTACATGGCCCTAACCCATCCCTTTTAGATGTTCCTCTACTCTGATGTTAAGAAATAAATGCCTATTCACACATGAGGATCTGCAGCCTATTCGTTTCCACATTTAGCCTTCATCCTTTTGTTTCATTTAAACCTTTGGTGCAAATGAAGTCGATTTACTTTTGTCTTGTTTCTCAGTGGACACAACAAATCATCTTCCTTAATAGTTTTTACATTCAGGAAAATGATCCTGCTGAAGTCAAATGGTTCCTTTGTGTAAAAGGAGGCTATGTCATTCAACGGTATTATGGTAATAATTGCAAAATGAGTAGACAGAGTTTGCAGGGATCTGCTCACCGGCATGCAGCGTGCCCTGGCTGGAGGGTGCAGTTCCCAGTTGTTACTGTCCCTGCAGCTTTGCCTGTTTTGGTGTGGACTCATGGGTGTCTACACTTAACCTCATGCACTCCTCTCTTTCACACCAGCTTTGACTTTCTTGTCTCAGGTGCCAAACATTTCCTTGTTTCGATTTAAATTCTACTTTACCTTCGTCTCCTTTCAAGCTGTTCATAGTTCGTGGGCTGTTATTTTTTTTTCTCTGCTTCTTTAATCCATCCCTCTGTAGTTTTATGTGATTATCTTGCAGATCAGTGATCTCACAGAGACCTTTAAACTCTTCCCACTATCCTTCCCAGGCACCCACCTCAGAAGTCCTCCATTGCCGGGGCCCTCTCAGTGCCTTCATGTTGACATAGCATCACTAGTCGGTGTAGAAATGGGGTAGAAATGAGTCATGTCCTTTTCTGCACAGATAGGTACCTAGTACTTGGTAGAGGCAGGCAGTAACCCTAGATTTTGTGAGGTCTTTGGTTTCTGGCCCCATGGTGCCTGGCTATGTCAAGCAATGGCAGACATAACGTATCGTGACCGCAAGTACTTTGTTCTTTTAAAGCATGGTCAAGCTCGTTCTCAGACTACTTCAATTGTGCTCTAAAATGCTTCTGTGATACAAGAATAGCAAAAATACACCTTTTAACAAAAGTTAGTATTTCTGCACTTGCCACGTTCTGCCAGTTCAAGCTCTCAGGACTTACTTGTGTTAACAGTTGACAGTGTTTTTCTATTGCATCTTCTTGCAAATGGGGATCCTGTGAGACAGGCTTTCTGCTTAACAGGTTACTTTACAGTTTACTGTTTCTGCTTCATTTGAGATAGCTCTTAAGGATCTAGCGCTTGGAGCAGTTTCAACCTAAGTCTTTGAACAGAATTTGAAGTAGTGGTCCCAGCTAAACTACATGCCGCTAAAAACACCTGAGGCTTGGTTTTTATCCTTTACAATGACGATGCAATATGATGCTCCTTGGGCACAACCTCACTTGTGACTTAAGAGATTGTCTTTTGGCACTAGTGACAAAAATAGGTACTGCTGTTGACTGTGACTAAGGAAGTTTGTTTTCTTTATGTATGTTTTATTGTCTCCACTATAAGCCACTGTGACAGATGCAAGTGAACTCTGATTCCTGAAGGCACATATGCACATTCCCACTGTGCTGTTAATCACATAGACTTTCTCTGTATTTAATTAGTAAAAATATATAAAGGAGATCTGCCAGTTGTGTAAGATTCCATACCGAGTGCAAACCAACTAGAGTTTTTTACCATTGCCACTTTAGTACTGTTTTACACTTAGATTTCAAAAACATGTCAGAATTTTATTCTTCTCAGTCAGCTGTATTTAACAGGTTACTTGGGATTGTCATAGTAGTATTTTTTTATTAACATTTCCTCCGGGGTAGGCAGCTCCCCAACGCTCTGCTTTCTGATGCAGCCCCACGCGCATTTTTTTAACGCGGCCATAGTTCTGTATATTGCATGGGGAGTCCCTGTTGCTGAGGAACTGTGTAGTTAGAGCTTTTCCAAACTCCTGAAAGGTGGAAGACTCATGGTATAATTTTTAGGGTCTTTTTGTCTCGTCATACACCAGTCAAAGGACCTGCTGTAGGAGGCAATAAACTGAGCCTGTTTCTTTGATTATCTCCAGTGGAACTTCACTGCAGTACCTGAAACATTGCTGGTTCTCATTTCCTGGTTCTGATCTTAGTACCTGTGGCCTTTGTGACACTCTGCAATGTCACGTATACTTGTGAGCACACAAGACAGTTGTGAGTATACCTCATTTTCCATGAAGCTCTGCAGCACGTTGATCTATTTGTTGGATTCTGCAACCAGTTAAAACTTGCCTAGGGTATTTTTCCATGGTTTAGTCCGGGAGCTTTGCTTACAGTCCCGGTTTTATTCCTTGTCTGGCTCTGTCAGTGAACTTCAGCCTTTCTCTACTTGGTTATTACAATGGAGGGTAGAACTACACTCATTCTTATTTGAGTTAATTGAAATTTCTTCGGAGATGAAACTGGACTGCTGTGCTGTGTTCATACAGCAGAAGCCCTGGACTCAAGCAAAACGTAGAAGGGCTGACAGGCATGAAAATAGCAACGTAATAGGAAATTGTTAGAGGATCTATTTTCTTTACATAACAAACTGCTATTATGTTTCAGTGTAAAGATTTCCAATGAGATTCTACAGGGCGAAGTAAGATAATTTATGAAAAAATGTTTTGTCTTTTTTTTTTTTTTAACAGTAGTTACAAATAGGTTACGTCCTATTGGACCAATAGTCTATAGTATAGTATTTTGATAGTCTATTCAAAGTGTATCCCTTGTGTTATGTCACCCACTTACATAGTTTAAATCTCTAACACTATTTTGGAGAAGACCTGGAACAGAAAATGCAAAAATCCATCAAGACCGGCTGTGTATCAAGGGCAAGTTGCTTTATCTAAATCTTTTACATATCTCCTTGTATAATGAATAAACATTATATAGAGCATGAAGGTCTACATCCTAATGTTGCATTCTGTGCCATGTATACTGTGCTCAATTTGTACAAAGAGAGTAAATGTGTCTTTTACTTAGAGCATGAAAGACCCTACCGATTTTTTTTCTGCCTTTCAGGACAGAATGAATATCAAATCACAGGGAATGGAGTTGGATGTGCGGCGATGAAGAACGACACACACGGAGGTGCAGACAGAGACGCACACGCAGGCAGAGGTTGTGTTCAGCAGGGAGAGCAGAGCCGGGCAGAGCTGAGCTGAGCCCTCTTTAATTACCATTCTCAACTTATAGGTTTACAGATACAGGCCTGGGCCAAGAGGTTAGGATGGTTTCTTTCAGTAACTGTTATTCCAAACACACCACGCTCATCTTGTGTCTGTTTTCAGTCACGTTCCCATGGATATCTTGTTCTGACTCACTTTCACAGCCCAAGCCCAACAACATTCACATGTCACATGTCCTTGGGCGCGGCGTTACAGCCCGAGAGATCATTCTCGCCAGCCTGGGCTATCACTCCTTACAGTCATGAAAAACATACTTTTGTATTACCTGTCCAAGGCCCTTTATGTTTTGACTAATTACTGTGATTTAATCATGTTAGTATTATTTCTTTGACTGTCTGGATGGTCACATCAGTATTGATATTCATTATCATCCAGGTGGCTGGAACCTCATGTCCTGCTGTTCCCACACTCCTTGTATGATGAATAAGCATTATATACAGCCTGAAGGTCTACATCCTAATGTTGCTTTCTGTGCCATGTATACTGTGTTCACTTTGTATAAATGTGTTTTTTCCTTACACCATCAAAGACCCTACCAATATCTTCTGCCTTTCAGGACAGAATGAATATCAAATCATGGGGAATAGAGTTGGATGGCTAAATCATAGCCAAGCAGAATTTGGACTGCTGTGCTCAATAACACTGTCTGTATACGCTCCAGGAGGCAGAACTGGATTTTTAAGTGAGTGCTTGCTGCTGAATTATACGTAAAGGCATCATGGTCAGAAGGACGGCCTCAGACTCCAGATGCCTGAACAGAAAATAAATACAATCAATTTCCAAATAAGACTTTTTTAATTTTATTTTTTTAAATTGCAGAATGTAAAGGTTTCTCCTATAACATGTATATGTTTTAATAGTCTTTGCAATTGTATTAGAGAACCTTGGCTGGCTAATTAATGATGTTGCTGTTTGTTTGCACCCCTAAAGATGATGATGTTGATTACATGGACTGCCACGCTAAAAAATGTGGACAGCAAGACTGACTGTGGCATTCGCAGAGTAAAAATGCTAGCATCTGACCAAGACCCTTTTTAAAAAAATAGATTATTATAAATAAAATTGATCTGATAATTAGAGCAGAAGGTACAGTGGCCAAAACAGAACTGATGAATAATTTGAATAGTTACGTTCATTGTCACTTAAGGAAAATCATCTGAGTTCATGAACTGATAAATACTCCTTAAAACCACTTCAGTAAAGGTAAATTACCCTTATGTAGTGAACAATTCTTATGTAAAAACGCCAGGGCAAAATCCCCCGTATTTTTCCCAGTATCTTGTGATGGATATGACACTTATGCTTGGATGAAAACTGCATTATAATCTGAATCCTGAAGATTATATATTTGCAGTACTGAACATCTGTCTGGATATACTAAATATTTTCTTGCTTATATTCCATTTATCTGGATATTCATTCAAATTACCTAAAAAGAAAAAAACATGCAAAACACCTTCTCAAATTTGTATTTCACTGCAGAAGGGATTTCTGTAAAGATCAAGACCTGCATATATTTAAAATAACAGCATCCTGTTAACAATTAGCTTTAATGTTTTGTTGGTGAGATCAAACCTTAAGTATCCATGAAGAGCTGAGGAAAAAAGGGCTTTGCAGTTAAGTTAGGAAACATTTTAATTTACCTCATTATTCTATTTTTAGTAATTTTTCATGAACTACTTAAATTGTTTTATCTGGTTATGTATTTGGAGAATAGTATAAATTCTAAACTTGCCTATTTTTGAAGTAGAATGAAAGCATATCACTGCAGGATATCAAGCCTTCATTCCTTCCTTTTCTCTTATATAAAGACAGACAGCAAACACAGCTTTATGCTGTATGAAGGAGATCCATCTCCTTTGGATGCACATATTGTGCTTTACTTTTCCATTAAAAGGAGAAGATGGGAAAGGTGACACCCAGTTTTGCATCATCACTGGCTTCTCTACATCTTTCAAGTTCTCATATCTGGCTGATCTTCAGAAGAATAATAAGGACAATAATCAGTATATTGTGTTGTCCTGAGTAGGTGGTCAAGAATTTTTAGTGAAGAAACTAGTTATTATAGCCATGTTTGGCTTACTTTGCTACCAGCCTTTGTGCCTCGTGTGTGCTGGGAGGGAGGAGGAGAAGGCGGCAATAGTGAAATTGGCCTTGATAAACACATCTCTGAAAGCAGGCTCTGGGATGTCTGCTTTTGAAGCATATTGTTGTGATTTTAAACACTGCAGAAAGTATGTTTTAAATTTGTATATCTGTTAGTATTTTCTAGCTGCCATTAAACCAAAAATCTGTCTTGTGATACTCACCGTCTTAGTAAAACTCAGTACTTGGTGACTGCAGCATGTGCAGTGACACCACAGCAGCAGTTGATGGTTAGGGCCTTGCAGTGAGTGACTAATCCAACTTTGTCCGTTAGATGTTAGAAGCTCTCCAGCATCTTGGCATGTTTGTTTGAGGAAGCTAATTAAATTACTGTTAACAATGAACAGAATAGTTCAGTGCCTGTTCATGTTAACAGAGGCAGGCTGACATTTCCTGGTAACAATGGTGCCTGGATATTAAGTGTCACTTAAGTAACTAATTAACAGGATCTTCCTCAAAAATGAGTCCCCCCCCCACTCTCTTTAGCACCACTATTTGTAATGACAAGGCTTTACTCTTTACAAAAAATAAGTGCACAATATGGCTGTAGCAATTACTGGAGAGAGTTCAGCAAAGGGTGACGGAGCTGGTGATGGGTCTGGAGCACAAGTCTGATGAGGAGCAGCTGAGGGATCTGGGGGTGTTTAGCCTGGAGAAAAGGAGGCTGAGGGGAGACCTTATTGCTGTCTACAACTACCTGAAAGGAGGTTGTAGCATGGAGGGTGTTGGTCTCTTCTCCCAAGTAGCAAGTGATAGGACAAGGGGAAATGGCCTCAAATTGTGCCAGGGCAGAATTTAGATGGGATATTAGGAAAAACTTCTTCACGGAAAGGGTTGTCAGGTATTGGAACAGGCTGCCCAGGGAACTGGTGGAGTCACCATCCTTAGAGGTGTTTAAAAGATGTGCAGATGAAGTGCTTAGGGACATGGATTGGGGTGAACTCAGCAGTGTTAGGTTAATGGTTGGACTAAGTGATCTCAAAAGTCTTTTCCAACAAAAATGATTCTATGATTCTATGAATTAAGACAAAATTGTCTGGTGTAGATTTTGTTTCAAAGCAAACATTTACAAATCAAAACATTCAACTTATTATATGGTCCCATCTAATCTGGCACGGGACCAAACATATCCTAAAAATGTCTGTCATCAGTCTTAAGAAGCTACTACAGTAAGTCTAAGATGGAATGAGGCAGAACGGAATTAGTTTAAGTAATAAATGTTTAATCAAAGAATTTTACATATTATTAACAGCATTCATTTGGCCAAACATCTACATGGTTGTAGTATCCTACTTGTATATAAAGTGGGAATGTATCAAGTATAGACTATGAAAGTGCAAATAACAATTCAAGGTTAGAGTAATTTTTTTACATTATAAAATTAACAGGTTTACAAAATAGTCTTGCCAAACTTTATTTTTGAATTGTAAAGTCAATGACTATGGTGTTAAAATAAGTACCAAGAAAATACAAATTTAATAGGCTAATTTCATGCTTATAAGAGTAACACAGAAACAATGGATATACTGCACAACCTAACCAAATTACAAAGAACCAGAACCCACAAACTTCACTATCTTCACAGAGAGCACTCTTACATATCTTACTGTAACTTTGCAAGACATCCCAATGCAAAACACAATCTTTTTGTGAGAATCTTTCTCTTCAGAAATTACAGTTCCAGGAAGCCATGTGAGTTAAACAACTTTCAGACCAATTCATCATGATGGTTCATGAAGAACTGTTTTAGTTGAAGGATCTTATACCATGGAACAATTTAAAATAGGTGTTTTTCAAAGATGTCCAAAGGTTCACAATTATGTCAGGAGTAGGGCAGCTAAAATTGGAAAATTGAGACTATTCTATTCCATTCTCTCTTAAAGATGCTTGCAAAATGACCACGGTTCTTATGGGGTAAGGGTAAAATATTCTTATTTCAAATTTTACTAATATTAACCTTGTGACTGTAAGGTTCAAAAGCTGGATTTGCATGAATTAGTTACCAAAACACTCACTTGAACTCACAGTAATCAATACATAAACTTTGCTATCGTGACACTTGCCTATACACACTCAGTAGTAATAAACTTTTATATCAACAAATCTCTGGTAACAGTTAAGCAAAACTTAAAATGGAGTGTATGTAATTTGCTTGTGTTATGACAAGTTTTGATTATATGTAATTAAAACAGCCATTTCAACAACTTACTCTAGTTGTAATTACATACTGTACCATTGTATCTCACTAACTGTAGATTGATGCTTTTAAGCAAATCTAAAACCAGTATTTTTTTTCACGGTACAACAACTAGGAAAAGGTTTTTTTGTGGTTTTCTTTTTTACATTTTTTTTTTTTACACTAAACAGTAATCACACAGCAAATGAATATTGTGCAATTGAACAAATACCTAGCAGTGTTTTGTTTATGCAAAAACACTGACTTAACATTTAGTTATTTACTGTAAAGGCAAGGCCATGGGTGGTTTTATGGAGGTCTTTGCAATTAATAGCATAGTTACTCCAGAGCAGACACTGAATTTGAATTACTTGTTTAACTGTGGCAACTATCCAGTTGGGTTAGGCAAAGGCACCGTAACATGTTGAGCAGAATGTATTATCTGAACTTTAATTGTGGGACTGGCTAATATATGAAAATCCTGTACTCCTATATTTTTATAAAATGTTATCATTAAAAGTAATTGCACTATTAGTGCATAGAATGCTTTGTAGAATTATGAAAACAAAGAACTATGATTGCACTTCCATTAAAGTGTCTCTTAAAATACAGCATAGCTGTTGCTAACTCACTGTATTTTAATATTTAAAATAACTGTTTAACAGCAGCATTAGGTTTTATTAACTTAAGATACAGGCTACATTTAATTAAATGCAGTCGCCATGGCAACAAATGCCAGTTCAATTTTGAGAAGCAATGCTACCCAGTGGTTTCTTTCACTGCTAGGAATTGTGGGATTAGTTTGACAGGTAACACTGCACTGTTTCGTTAGGCTACCGCCAGCTAACTATTCACAGTTTGGCACATTTGGACTGTAAATAGACATGAAAAAATCTTTGATTTTAAAGGGAAAGAATATCCCCTAAAACTGGTTCCTGGAGCAGTACTAAAAAGAAGCATTAAATACCTCCATTCACACTGCCAACAAAAATGAAAAGTGAGTAAGGAAAAGTTATGGAAAACAAAACCAAAATGCAAATGAATTGCTAAATGTTATTTTGGTGAAAGAATGAGTTCTAAAAAATGGAATAAACTATTTCTTCGGAAAACCAACCAAAGTAATCAGTGTAAGCCTTTAATCCGTATGTTCAAGTTAAGGATCATCAACCTAAGGCTAAACAGATGCTGCATTGTATTAGGAATGTGGAATACAACCTAATTATTCCTTTTTTCTTGAGAGCAAAAAGGCAAGTACTACCTAATTAAATGCAAAGGATGTTCCTTGAAAGGTTCATATTATTACAAAGAACCTACAATTCAAGAGAACTCCTAAATATCCGTTGTTATGTCAGTGGTTACAACTGAGCTGTAATTATGTGGATCAAAGCCTCCATAATGCTTAGTCCACATACTGTACCATCTGTCACCGCCACTCATTTACTGCAGATTTAGTTTTTATTCATACCAGATGCACATGTTCAATCCA